>NC_092651.1:20805201-22082819 GCF_032118995.1 Asterias amurensis | reverse complement strand
ACGATACCCTTCATAATAGTTTTTTTTTTAATTGAATAGAAGAAGTTTATATTAAATGACTTTGATTAAAGTCTACGTTCTCGTTTATGCTCGAAGATTGGACCGATTGTTCGCTTTCAATCACTATAGAATTATAGAGGGCTTCCTCCTAACATGAACTCTACCTTCAATAGTTCCTGACAATTCGTCTTAATCACTTTCGATCCACAGTCACTTGTATAGACTTAAGAAGTTTACAGCCATGACTATGCATTAGTTATACCATTTGAATAATGTCAGAGCGATCAGCACAGCAAACACCGAATGTTCAAATATTTAAGCATATTGATTTGACTGTAGAAGCCGACGACGGTTGTCTTGAAGTAGCTATAAGACCTGGGCCGGGTTTCGTAGAGCTGCTGCTTAAGCAGACTATTGTGCTGAACATGTTTCTGCTCAGCAACGAAAAGCAGGACACCAGTCAACTTTACTCGTGACATTGCACTTTGGCTGGTAATTATTCTGCATAATTGTGCTGTGCTAAGCATGTTTTTTTGCGCTTTAAGCAGTCTTATGAAGTGGGATCCAGGGCCCGGTATCATACAGCTGCATAAGCAAACAAAGTAGCCTATCACAACAAAATCATTCTTTTACCATAATTAGGTAGACAGCCAACGTTTCATGTCACATGTACAACTTGTGACCGGTATCCTGCAAATGTTTTCTTAGCAGGCAATTGTTAAGCAACA
Organism: Asterias amurensis; assembly: GCF_032118995.1. Lineage (NCBI taxonomy): Eukaryota > Metazoa > Echinodermata > Asteroidea > Forcipulatida > Asteriidae > Asterias > Asterias amurensis. The sequence continues at coordinate 22,082,091 of NC_092651.1, read as the reverse complement.
TTTTCCTCTTAAAGGCAGTGGACACTATTGGTAATTACTCAAAATAATTATTAGCATAAAACCTTAATATATTGGTAACGAGTAATGAGTAAAATTAGATTTTGAGGTCTCGAAATCAAGCATCTGAAAGCACACGACTTCGTGTGACAAGGGTGTTTTTCTTCCATTATTATCTCGCAACTTCGACGACCAATTGGGCTCAAGCTTGTACAGCTTTGTTATTTTATACATTTGTTGAGATACACCGAGGGAAAGACTGGTCTTCGACAATCACCAAAGGTGTCCAGTGTCTTTGATGACAAAACGTAGCCCAATACGAACAAATTATGCTTACCAGAATTAAATTACCAGCCGAACTATCGTGTCATACAAACTGTGACTGGTATCGTGCAAATTCGTGCTTAGCGGGCAATTATTTATTAATATTTTCCGCTTAAGCGACGATATGAAATTGGGCATTGATCTGAGATTATGTCAGGCATAATTATTAATCTAGGTAATGAGTTAGCTATGACAAAGGGAGTGGTGAGAAATTACAGGTGGGTTTTAGCCAGATCAAATATTCATTGGTAATCGACTGCCTGTTTTATTTAAATGACTGTTAAACCGTAATAACAAAACACATCATTTGCTAAATATATTTACGGTTTGCACTGCACGTGTTGTAGTGACTGGTCATCGGGACTATTTGATATTCATTTAACTGTTCAACTAGCTTTTCCATTAAAGGTACTGCGCATAATTGGTAATTACTCAAAATGATTGTTAGCTTAGAAACTTAATTGGTAACGAGCAATAGAGAGTTGTTATAAAACATTGTTGGAAACGGCTCCCTCTGAAGTAGGCCCAACGAAGTGTTTGAGAAAGAATAAGTTTGTCACTAAAATATTTAAGTTTAATTCGAGGCCTCAACTGAGGTCTCAAATTCAAGCATCTGAAAAGCACACAACTTGTGTGACAAAGGTGTTTTTTCTTCCACAACTTCGACGACCAATTGAGTTCAAATTTGCACAGTTTTTTAATGCATATGTTGGGATACACCAACTGAAAAGACTGGTCTTTGACAATTACCAAAGGTGTCCTGTGCATTGAAGTCTTTATTTTATATAGACGGGATTCTTGTCAACACCAAACTAGCTAACTGGACCACTCGGAGTGAATTCTGACTGGTCTCATAATGTATTTTAACTGGCATTTGGCCAGCGGAATACTTTGGGAGGACGCCGATATTTGCTGTGATGAAACATGTGTAATTTTTTCACTTTCAAAAGACCCAGGTCAGAAATTACCCGGACCCGGGAAGTTGAACCTTGGTCAACTGTGATCCTGGACTTTTTAAAGTGGACGAGTTTTACTGAAACACTTCCTGTATAAATCCACTTTCCCACCATGCGGTATTCATCATTTTCAACATAATTGACCGGCAAGAGTGCATACAATAAATGTGCTCCAAGCCCCACCCCCTTTTTCAATACCATCATGACGATTTAATATTCCATGACTGAGAGGGGAACAAAGTCATCTGCAACCACTTTCCCATCCTTATACGATACAAGCTAAGTGTTTGTTTAATATCTTTACGGATAATTAAACCGGGGAAAGTGCATGTCATACATGACTGACCCCCCCCCCCCCCCCCCCCCCACCCACTACACTCTGTAACACCCTAGTTACAAAAATGTCGGCCTTGTACATTCCATGACTTTTTCAGGCAGGCAAGTAGCCACACTTGTCATTGGGGAAATTTCAACTTTTCGTGATATAATGTCCACACCAATTCAAGCGTTACAAATGTAACTGCTGAACAAGGTGTTATATGTAGGCCTACCCCACCCCCCACTCTTTCTTCATAAAAACTGATATAAATCAGACAGAGTAATCTCCAAAGATTGAATGTTTTTCCGTTGATATGTTTACAAACATCTTGCCTGAAGGATCATCTAGGCTCTGTGACAGTATCGTAATCATATGACGTCACTTGTGACATTATTGTCAATGCTATCATGACGACATTTAACGATCTGATTTTCTCACGAATAATCTGAAACACACCGTGTGTATATTTGAACATTTTACCCAACAAAATGTTCAGTCGAGCAATTTTCATATCAATAACTGTTTGACGCCTAGCGTGCTGGCTTTTCATACATGCGCCTCACACAGCGATCATACCAGTATATTATTTAGCATCGTGCCACAGAAATTAATTATGCAAGGTTCTTCTATTTATCAAAGGGGGATAGAGCAAGGTCTCACAAGGTGTCAATATAGCAATGAGCAGCCGCGAATTGGATATTTATTCAATATATAAACCATGTTCTGACATGTTTAAGTTTTTATAGCACAGAAGATGGATTTTTGTGTGGTCATCATGGCCAAGTAGACGGCCGTGGGGGCAGTAATTGATCGTCATTTAGAAGTAGAGAGAAGGGGGGAAATATCATTTTTATGAGTATTACCCCCGTAGGGTTTGTCATGATATATTGAAATGATTGACAGCCATTGACTATTTCTACATGTATGAGCTGCTTATTGGAGCAGCATGATCTTTTTCTTCTTGTCAATATCACATGTTTCTTTAATTGTATTGTTTTTATTTCATGATTGTTTTTCGCTTGTGTACACTCAATGGAATGACCGCAATATATATGCATAAATTATAATAATTTTTTAAAACACATCAATACATTATAATAATGATGATTTGTGTATTTTTAAGTTGATGTACGATTGTATTTGTCTTTACGAGCAGTTTTATCGTTGTGACACAAATTGTGTTCAGCCTTTTACAATCATTGTAAAGAGAAAGTTTGGTTGGAGTGACAGTCTTATGTAAATAAGTTACTTGTTTTTACCATAACTGTGTGGGCCTTTAAGACACTGGACACTATTGGTAATTGTTAAAGACCAGTCTTCTCACTTGCTGTATCTTTACATATGCTTTAGATCCAAAGCCTTTATTAGGCATCTTAAAGCACACCAATGTGTGTAACTTTGTTGTTTTTTCTTTCATTATTCTCTTGCAACTTTAATGACAAATTCAGTCCAACTTTTCCCAGGTTTGTTATTTTATGCACATGTAAGGATTCACCAAATGAGAAAGGTTTTTGACAATTTAACCAAAAGTGTCCAGTAGCAGGCATCTGAAAGCACACCAACTTGTGCAACTTTGTTGTTGTTTCTTTCATTATTCTCTTGCAACTTTTATGACCAATTTAGTCCAAATTTTCTAAGATGTGTTATTGTATGCACATGTTAAGAATGAGAATGGTCTTTGACAATTACAAAAGGTGTCCACTGCCTTTAATCATAATAGCAACGTATATAATATACACATTAATAACATAAAAATATTAGCTACAACATCAAACTATTTACTAAATGCACAAGAGACTCGACACTGCAATGCAAATTTCAAACATAATATGTATTTTGCCGAGATGTAACTTTAACTGATTTTATTGAGCGATTGATCTTATGCCATCTCAGCTGACATATAATTGTATTTCCGATCCTCTGCACGACAGCTGTGCCTATATGAGTCGCAGATTATCGGATATTTCCTAACACATCATTTTTCTCTTCTTGGCTGACTTGCAGTCAAAGACTACCATAGAATCGGGTATCTTGTTAGTGTAAAAAAACACATTAAGATGGTTCAAATGTGTCTCGCGTTACATTTATCACAGTGGATCTTCTTGGCTGACTTGCAGTCAAAGACTACCATATAATCGGGTACCTTGTTTGTGTAAAAACCACATTAAGATGGTTCAAATGTGTCTCGCGTTACATTTATCACAGTGGATCTTCTTGGCTGACTTGCAGTCAAAGACTACCATGAATCGGGTACCTTGTTAGTGTAAAAAACCACATTAAGATGGTTCAAATGTGTCTCGCGTTACATTTATCACAGTGGATCTTCTTGGCTGACTTGCAGTCAAAGACTACCATAGAATCGGGTACCTTGTTTGTGTAAAAACCACATTAAGATGGTTCAAATGTGTCTCGCGTTACATTTATCACAGTGGATCTTCTTGGCTGACTTGCAGTCAAAGACTACCATAGAATCGGGTACCTTGTTTGTGTAAAAACCACATTAAGATGGTTCAAATGTGTCTCGCGTTACATTTATCACAGTGGATCTTCTTGGATGACTTGCAGTCAAAGACTACCATATAATCGGGTATCTTGTTAGTGTAAAAAACCACATTAAGATGGTTCAAATGTGTCTCGCGTTACATTTATCACAGTGGATCTTCTTAGCTGACTTGCAGTCAAAGACTACCATAGAATCGGGTACCTTGTTTGTGTAAAAACCACATTAAGATGGTTCAAATGTGTCTCGCGTTACATTTATCACAGTGGATCTTCTTGGCTGACTTGCAGTCAAAGACTACCATATAATCGGGTATCTTGTTAGTGTAAAAAACCACATTAAGATGGTTCAAATGTGTCTCGCGTTACATTTATCACAGTGGATCAGAAATAGTCTATTTTCATGGAATTTTTTTGTAAATGTATAATTTCGGAGTTGTACATTTGTACTATTATGATGTTTATCCATGCACCAATGTGTAAACAAATAAATAATTATCTTTATCTGTGATTAAAATAACACATAAATTCACATGTTACAAAAATATAATTTTTTTAACAAATTAATTCCAGCAAAAATAGTTAGGATAGGATATAAGGACATTTTCACTTTGCCTAGACTATTGTGACTCGTACCGTTCGTGACTATTGATCTATGACACGTGTGGTGTGTTGTTTTCGTAAGAGAAATTCATTGATGCCAGGCATCGATCGCAAACCACATGAATGGATAATTGTCAACTCATGTTCAACCTTTACTCCTCATATTATTTTTGTTAATCAAATAAAAAAACCTTAACCTTAAAAGTGCGTTCCCCTGTGCAAATCGGAACTCTCATGAGATCTATTACTGCATATTACACGGTACTATTCCAACCAAAGTGGTGTTTGATATTGCTAAATAAAGCATATCGTTACGCTTGGCTGGATAGATAAATATTCCATGTGGTTCTAATGTAAACCATTGGAGGGAACGAGGTTGATATCTTAAAGACACTGGACACTATTGGTAATAAATAAAGCATATCGTTCCGCTCGGCTGGAAAGACAAATATTAAAATGTCGGTACTCCATGTGGTTCTAATGTAAACCATTGGAGGGAACGAGGTTGATATGTTAACGACACTGGACACTATTAATAATAAATAAAGCATATCGTTAAGCTCGGCTGGAAAGACAAATATTACAATGTCGATACTCCATGTGGTTCTAATGTAAACCATTGGAGGGAACGAGGTTGATATCTTAAAGACACTTAATACTATTGGCACAAAATAACAAACCTGTGAAAATCTGAGCACAAATAGTCATCGAAGTTGTAGATAATAATGGAGGAAAAACCCCATTGTCACACGAAGTTGTAGTGCTCGAAATTAAATTCGTGGAAAATTACTTCTTTCTCGAAAACTACGTCACTTCATAGGGAGCCGTTTCACACAATGTTTTATGCTATCAACAGCTCTCGATTACTCGTTACCAAATAAGCTTTTATGCTCATAATTAGTTTGAGTAATTACCAATAGTGTCCACTGCCTTTTAAGTTCACGTGAAACAAATAATGGTTGGAAACAGCTGGAAATGTTTTACCGCTTGACACGCTTTCATTTTTAGATTGACTTCTGAAAAGTACACAAACCTTGGAAGTATCACGGACTTGGGTCGACGGTAGCATGCTTCAAATGAAAGTGAACATTTGAGTTTATTTAGCCAGCCGATTATGATAATAAAAGATAAATAATATACAATAATACTAACTTGATGACAAATTAATTTCAAAGGATGGATTTCTAGAGTGGTTATTTCCACCAAGGAAGATTACTTCGTGATCAGAGTAGGCCTACACATTATGAGAAACGTATCTGGCAGTACGTTTCTCAGTTTTAAACTTTAGGGATAACAACTGAAGTATTTTCCGTAAACCACACTCATTTCGAATATCTGTAAGCATGCTTTTTACTCTCAAAAGCTATTGCACTTCTGTTGTTTTCATCAAGTCGAGCGCCATGATAGAAGCTCGAGCATGCCCGAGTGATTTTTGTCCAAATGTTCCGATCCAGCATGCATGAGAAGGAGCGCAGTGTCTCAAGGAGGAGCTCAGGGAGTCTTATTTGTATTGCTATTAATTTTAAGAGTTACATGTAATACACGGGGATCAGGCATGGTATTGAACGAAACAAAACAACTGGGAGAGGGGTGTGTCTACAACTGCGTTGCATCTTTGTTACGAAAAAAAAAAAAAACAGATGACAAAGAGGGGAAAAGCTCCAGGGTAAGTTGGTGGAAGTTGGTCAGCTGTTTTTTAAAAAGGAAGTACGACACAGATGTTTTCAGACTTTGGGTCGGACAGACTACTTAAACAGAGGATTCGTTGCTCAGTTTCCATGAAAACTCAGGGCCCTAATTTGCGTGCTTCAATACATTAAAAGAAGTCGTATACAATTATAGATTTATGTAATTCATCACAAGGTTGCTTTATTGTTCAATATAGTAAGCAATATTGATATAAATAGTAGCGAGATACGGCGAGTCAATCATTAGGAGGAATACAGGAAATCATATGAAGTCTTCTTGTTTGGCGTAAACAAGTCATACTGTGGTTTCTTTATGGGGAATCAAATTATTCAATTCTAATTCTACATCTGTCATTTTTGTCTTTATGTAAAATAAAAACGTACAACACGGACTTCTGATCTAGTTGTGTAACACACAAGGCTCGTACACGTCTTAACAACAATATACATCTAAAAACTAATTGAAAACTAATTACTTTGAATAGTGTTAATGGGTTTAGCTTTATATCTATTGTGAGTTGCTTTGGTTCTGGAAAGAACCGGTGGTTATTTCGCAAGATCTGGTGTTTTTCAGAAACTACAATACTCAAAAGAGATATTCACATGGTGCTACCGCAAACCTTGCCTAATTACAGCATAGAGTAAGGACAGATTACAGATACCCAAAAGGAGAGTTAGGCTACACATTCTGCACCCCCCCCCCCCCAAAAAAAAGCTCCGCCAACCTCTCCCCCTGTTTATCTACAAGACAGTTACTATACAAGAGCCATATGAATGTCTCTTTTTGAGTAATGTTTGCTTTAAAAAAGAAAAGGGCCCAATTTTATGGCTCTGCTTACCGCTAAATTCTTCGCTTATGATCACCATTCTCCGCTTACGTGCAATCGCCGAATTTCTGCGCTAGCTGTGTAATGTCTAGCGTAGAATATCTAGGAGTGCTCAAGTGCACACGCCAAAACTCGCCGCTAACCCGTGAAATACGCTTGCGTAAGCACAGAATTCCCTGCTTCCGCAAGCGCAGATTCCTTGCTAAGTAGATCATTTTGGGCCATTGTGGTTAACGACACAACGTTTCGATCAGTATGCTCTTAACGTCTTCAATGACAGTGGCATTATAAGCTTGTTTGCTCATTAATCAAATGCAAATTTATGCACACTTTTTAAGGATGAAACTGCCGATGTTTCTCCAGTCATTGAAAGTGACGTGGCCGAGCGGTTAAGATCACCGAATTCAAACTCTGGTGTTTCTGATCAGCAGAGTGTGGGTTCGAATCCCAAGCCGTGACACTTGTGTCCTTAAGCAAGACACTTAACCATTGCTTCGTCCTTCGGATGGGACGTAAAGCCGTTGGTCCCATGTGTTGTGTAACGCATGTAAAAGAACCCAGTGCACATATCGAAAAGAGACGGGGTTCGCCCCGGTGTTCCTGGCTGTGGCTGCTGTATGCGCCGTAGCACCTTGTAAACCATTATAAGGTGCTAACTAGTAGGGTCTCAAAATTTATCAATGCAATAATCTTTCTGAACGTTTGTATATACTCAGCGCATTGAGTACCTTGTTTGATAGATACGTGCGCTATATAAGACTTCGTTATTATTATTGAGGTAGAAACTTCATGCTTCAGTCAGCATACCTTAACCCAATAATGATGATGATTAAATGTCGGTGTTTATTTCATCCTGTAATATGACTGTGTTGATAATATTTTGAGGTGAGGTGGTTGGTGAATTCCACACGACGACACTCGCACCACAAGATAAAACGATGATACCAATCACCTGGGGGAGCAGGCATGTGGTCCACCGGACGATGATACCAATCACCTGGGGGAGCACATTTTGTCCCGGAAATATCGCTGACATGCTCTCGACTCAAGCCTCGAATCTTACGAAAGTGGTTTGTTTATTTGCTTTTTATTTCCAAATATCACAATAAATAATCATAAAACGTACAAGAAAAAAGAACAAAGGGTGATACGAGGAGGGCACCAGGAAAAAGGCTTAAACAGAGCCTGGACCCTTAATGGTGCGTTGCACACGTGTTGATTGCGGAGTTTGAAACGGCCTTGTCACACGAGGCAAGAAACTACACTTGCAGTGCCTGCTAAAATAATAATAAATATGTGAACAATCAAATGGAATTATCGCCTTTGATATTTGCTTGGAACTGGTACTACTGCAAATTGTCTGGTGTAGCATGACCCTAATGATATATTTGTTAACAACATTTAACTTGGGATTCATGCATATTCATGCATATGCAGTTGTGTCCGCCCCCGTGCAAAACCGTCCTTGCAGTAAATTAAACGCCCTTGGTCGACGGAACACATGTGCCTTTTTTTTGTTACAAGCTAAGTGCATGTCATGAATGACATGGGAAATGTTCGGCCGTTGGGTGTTCGCTGCAATCATAAAATACGTGAATATTCATGCTGCGTAATACGTAGGTTTAAGCGCATGCACGCTCGCTTACGCGCGCACATACGATGTACAGACATGTGGTCCACCGGGCGGTTTTTGCATAGCCCCGGTCACGATTGCATGCAGGGGATTACGGAGCGGACAGTATTGCATGGCGGACACAATTGCATCTGACACCAGCGTAGTCCTGACGTTTTGAAGAGTAAATCTGTTCGTTTGTTTGTTGCATCCGTTGGCTGAATGATCGAAGCAGCATAGAAATCTATGTTTCAAGCCGTCTGTAACCACATGTTCTACTATTATTTCATTCCCTGAGTAATTCAAGATACACGCACTGAAGGCAAACATGATTTTTTTCAGATTTGATAAAAATATTGATTTACCCGCCTGTAATATTAACGTCTGTTATTCTAACCAACTTGGCTTCACGAAGCTCCCCAATGATTTGATGGTCGCACAGTATGCAAGGGTAAGATTTCACCTCTAGGTTTGGGTGAGATACACGGGTCATACCATAGGGTTTATACTTCCATGTCAACTAACGATGTGGACAATCTGGTGTAGAATATTACCCGACGTACACCGCTGAGCAATGCCCCCGTGGCACCATCCAAACTACCATATTTCAGAGTTGATATCATTGTCATAATTTCACCGAGACTCGTGGAAAGGTCTCTTAGCAGTCTACAGGGACCAAAACCTTTTATATACTATCATGTTTGTGTGTAATGAAATTTGAGTAAACCGAACTGGAGTCAAGCTGTGCTGGGTTTTGTGTTTGGAGCTGAGGGGTATGGCGAACAGGGTTAGTAGGGTCAATGTTGTTGAGTAGGAAACATGTGCCCAAAACAGTAAGGCTCCGATCGGGTCAAGGTCCTGCTTTCTTGAAGAGTTTGTCTCAATATTTTGCAAAAAAAAATGTCCAAATCCACATTGTGGGTACATATATATACCAATCAATCAAAGTCTGATAGAAGCGGATAGCGTTTATTTCCCCTGTGCTCGACCGTTTATTTATCTTAGGCAAGAGGTGCCAAACTGGGTGAATGACTTGCGATAAATATCTGCATCTTTTACCTCTTCAGGAAATTTTGATATCGGTCGAGACATATTTTCATGGAATCTTTCTTAACAAATATTCCTAACAATTGGTTCTGATTGTCTAATTCCTTTTGTGTCTCCGGAGAAAACGTCCAGTAGATTTGAAAGGTCAGGGGTACATGTTTACGACCGGGAGCACAAAATTAACCCCCCTTTTTGTTTTCCTAATACTTCTGTCACAATATTGATAAACGATTAAACAAAATCACTGGGTAATATTCGTGTAAAAAGGAAATAATAAGTCATCCGTCAAAAGTCAGTTCTTCTTTGAGTTCCATGTTTTTAAGATAAGCTGCAATGAGATCAATGTTGTTGTTCACACAAAACGTTATATATGTTTTGCTTACAAACGCAACCACTCATTTTGCACGATGTCTTAAATGGTAGTGGTAGGTTGTATAACAATGGAAGACATGTCCTTGTCCCCATGGTTGAACTTGTACAATGCCATGAAATCATTCAGTCCTGGTTCTATTATGTGGGGTTGACTTTGAAAAGTTGGATTTAAATGTATAAATTGTTAAGATAATATTTTGGAGCTAGCGTGCATGTTGTGTTGCGCACAGCCGAAAGAATACACGTTTTCATGGAAAAACAGACTTTCCCCCTTCATGAAAAACAAACCACCATAGAAACACCTGATGCAAACTGCTTACAAAGCAAACGAACCATAAATGCAAAAACTACGTAATGACCTGATGTTTATGGAAACATTCAAGCTTCGCTTAAAGGCATGGTACTCGCTTAAAGGCAGTGGACACTATTGGTAATTACTCAAAATAATTGTTAGCATAAAACCTTACTTGGTAACGAGTAATGGGGAGAGGTTGATGGTATAAAACATTGTGAGAAACGGCTCCCTCTGATGTGACGTAGTTTGCGAGAAAGAAGTAATTTTCCACGAGTTTGATTTCAAGACCTCACCGAAATCAAGCATCTGAAAGCACACAACTTCGTGTGACAAGGGTGTTTTTTTCTTTCATAGTTATCTCGCAACTTCGACGACCAATTGTTATTTTATGCATGTTGAAATTGACCAAGTGAGAAGACTGGTCTTTGACAATTACCAATAGTGTCCAGTGTCTTTAATACAGAGAACTTCCAATGATATTAGTGGGACACGTTGCCTTGGATCGGGCGAGTTAATCTATGAAAAGTGTTTGAAAACCGTTTGTTATAAAAAGCATATAGTTGGAAAGTTGTTTTAAAAGTAGAATATAATGAGCCACACAAAAATGCCTCGACATTGCACGGTTTTCCTTATATTATACGTGAACTAACACGCACGCCATTTTCCACATGGCTTACCGTTTTAGTTCGCAAGATAAAAGGAAAACCACGCAGTAAATTGCGTGGATCATTATATTCATCTTTTAAAACATCTTTCTAACCGTATGCATTTTATAACAAACGGTTACAGACACTTTTCATGGACCAACTCACCCGATCCAAGGCAACGTGTTCCTGTAAAGGTAGAACACATCATGCTTTGAAGGCATGCAAATATGTACGTCAAAGTTACTACTACAAAATAACTTAGTTGACTGAGTACAATATGTTATATGAAATCGTTTCGACACAGCTGTTATGTAACTTTAAAGATTAAATGTTGTGTTATTTTGAAGCAACGGTGTGCATTTTTATGCAATAAGGTATGTAGTTAAAAAATGAGAAGTCTCCCCAAAATCCGAAAATCTACTCCGCGGTAGCATCAAGACACAGTTCTATATCAGAACAAAATCTACCTGGCAAGTATATATTGACACACACATGGTGTTGCTTCCTCCATGCCGAAAGCCAAAATTATTGATACCTCAACATGCACTGCCTCAAATCCTATATACAAAGGTTTGTTTGATCGACAGCTTAAAATCTTCACCATTCGTTTACGGCATTTACGGGACGCGGAATATGTAAACGAACGAACCCACATGTTCAAAAGGAATGACAATAATATAATACCGATGAGGTAATTTATAATGAAAGTGTATTATGACATGGGAACAAAATAAACCTTTTCCGTCCGTACGAACTGAGTTAATCGTACGTACGGATATTATTTCATATACGTACGGATTACTATTACAAACGTGAATTAGGCATACGTAACGTATTCGTACGTACTGATTAGTTATCAGTGCGGATTACTGACTGCCAATGATTACAACGTAGTGTTCCGGAAATACGCATTAGGAAACCGTAACGTACGAATGTGTAATTCGTACGTAATTCGTTCGTACAGAATAGTGTGTTTTATCATGTCCTAAATATTTTGCCATATTTATGTCTCTTTAAGTTTGTCATAGCATTTCCACTCAGTCTAAAATAGCATTTTCAACAGAGATAAAACTGCACAGACAGCTAGTCTATACTTGTACTTCCGAATGACTGACGAAATTACCCTGTCCTAAATACACTGCCACAAATTACCCTTTAAGTTTAAATCATAGACATTCCACACAGTTCAATGTATAACATAGTATTTTAAATAAAGAAAAATATCCGCAAGCACTGACTGCAAGCAGAGAGCCTCAATGTATCGATTGTCTATATACATCATGATATCCCATACATGCTATCACTATTGAGTTAGTCATAAATTCAAGTCATTCACCGTCAAAGTAATGGACAGCCAATTTGACCACTCGCTTATTCAACTAAACTTAATCGACAAGCTATCTGCAAGTTTCGTTAAACTTTATTTATCCGTCAGTTGAGATTTCTCAATTTTAATTGATTTATTTGTTTAGTTGTTGTCACCTCCCTAACCTACTCTAATGCGTTTCAACAGGTGCCTCATACTTCATAACTCACAACGACCGCATGCTGAGCAAGTTTATTTTTGAAATCTTCGAAAAAACATTTGTAGATTCTAGAAGCCCTTACAGTCAAATGGGCCCTAACCTAAAAATAATACGAACAGGCCGTGATGTTATTGAACGGAATCTCTAATAATGAGATAATATTATATCTATTAATCTGTAGTGAAGTCACTTTGAAAATCTGTCATCTGAACCAGACCCCACTGTGGCGTCATTTTGACAATCGGCAAACAAGTATGATGCATTGCTGAGCAAATTGTTGCAAGATTTAGTTGGAAATACCAAGAAGGGAAAGATATTGCTTGAACCATGGGGGTAGAATGCTCAAACCATTACTCGCTCTATAGTGCTCAAACCATGGAGCCTCCATGCTCAAATCATACAAAGGTGAAGTGCCTTCGCCATGTGGGCGACGGATCTAACCAGGAGGGGGGGGGGGGGCGCTGCCCGTAAAAGCCGTAAAACGAACAACTGTTAAGACCAATGGGCAGTTCATTGTTCCAACATGGGGCAGTTGCACATGGTTGCACATGGTTGCACCCACATCCGGCCACGGAAAACTATTCCCTATGCCCAGGGCAAACTGCAAGCTGTCTACTGATAATAAGCTATTTGAAGCTCGAAGAATTTGCCTCAAATCAAATACAATGAGTAAATGACAAAGATGTATTTGTTTCGGGCTTTGTCTCAAGGACTATAAATGAGATACATTTTGTCGAAATTCTGAAAAGATCAGCTTAAGTCGCATTGCGTTGTTAAAAATTGTAAATGGCAACATTGATTGTTGCATGTAAATTGCAATGAGTACGGGCATGGTCGAAGCCTCCAATAGCTATGTTTAAGGGTATTATTAAAAGCCAGATTAACCCGTGGGTAATAGCATATTGAGTGGTAATTATCTCCAGGAAAATTGAATCAAAATGAAGAAGAAAAAAAATGGTGTGAGGTCGGTGGTGGGTGGGGTTAAAAATCACCATGACTTTTCCTGGGGTTTTATTTCATGTGAATTGGCTCCGTAGCGTAGCGTGACAAGTTCTATGCAGTCTTGTTCTATGCAGTCTTGTGACTTTCCCATCAACTAAATAAGCGAGCAATTTTTTTTTACCATAATTTTGATCGTTTAATTCTATTGCTTGAACGATATACAATGTGTTTATGTAGTCAGTATATCCCTCAGTATGTATGTCAGTTATTGTTTATGTAGTAATATTCACTGTACGATCATTTCTTTGACGGACAAAGTGACCATCGATGTGAATGGGCAGGGAGATGTATACGAAGTACAATGCAGTACAACGAGTCTATTAAATGAAGGAATAATACTCTATTGATTTCTTAAAAAGCATCCTTTTGTTGCCGATGAATTTAAATTTCTTACAGCAAGATAAAGATACAATGGCTTTCGATTGATGGTGAGGGTTAATACAATGTTAGAGTGACTTACCGTTAAGATGTCGTTCAGAGTTTAACATTTATTTCCTGTGAAACTTTTGCTCGATGAGTTTACGACACGATGTTCTTTAGCACAGCCACCCGTGACCAACCACTACACTACAGTGAGTTAAAACTGTCGAGTAAATCAGCCAGCACTTCGCCCCCGTGCAATATCACAATAATTACCGTCAAACGGTTTGGTTTCGACCACGCTGTCAGTGCCACAGCCCACGTGGATAGATCATGAAGTCTCGTTTACTAAAAATACAATTCTGTCTATACGATGTGAACGTGAGAGAGAACGCAAACAGACTCATGTGCAAAACGTAGATGAGATTTCACGTGAACTAACTCCAGTTGGTAAGGCACCCCACCATCGATTACGTCGCACTCTGTCTAGAAGGGGAAAAAAACACGTCAAAGTCCCTGCAGGCATATAGAACCGATGCGAACCTACCGTCGCCTTATTGCCAACTTGATGGAGGCGCAGCCTAACTCGAGCACTCTTTCTTATCAATGAAGACCATGGCTTAATCGTGTCGAGTAGGCGACGGGAGAGGATACACTTTTGGTTTGAAGTTCAGTAGTAGCAGACGACAGCGATTGGAAAGTGGAAAGTCACTTGCGCTCTTTTTTTATTATTAGGCGTTCATGAATGAGTAGGCTACGTTTATTTGTCAGGACGAGGCGATCGATGATTGGTCAGACCGGGACTGACATATTGAAAGCAACGTAATCAATTGCTGCACATCGCTGGCGTTGTGGAGTTCTGTGGCCAATGTTTTTTTGACGTTTCGTTATCATAATTGTGCAATTTGGCGTGTTTCGTTTTGGGTTGTTGTGATGAAAAAGGAGCGGGAAAGGGTTAGGGGATGATAAATTGGACAACCACCGTAGCACGTGGTTGTTAAACGCAGGAAATATCGCCAATTATTACTACCATGGGAATTACTTTACTATAATATTATTGCAGTGGAAAAGCAAATATCAACAGAAGACCATCATGAACCATGCATAAACCAACAGGTGTGCGTTTACGCACGTGTACAGTTTATTAAAAAAGATGTGTTTGTGTTCCATCATGACATGTTGGTTTAACCCCGGGGGTTGCGTGCCGTGGGGCGGGGAGGAGGGATGGGGGTGGCCTGGTGTCGACCAAGCCGGTGAACGGGTTGCCCAAATTGAGAACACAAGAACACTATTTTGACAAAACGTTTACCAATTGGGCTAGAAAATTTATCATACACAATCATTGAGTAATGATTAAGTGTTTGTGACTTATTGTGCCATTTTGGAAGGTCATTTATACAAAATACTACTGCCAAGTTTATGTATAACAAAGCAAACACATATATTCGAAATCGAGGGAAGGTTAAAGACACTGGACACAATTGGGCATTTCTAAAAAATTATGCTAGCATACATCTTACTTGACAACGAGCAATGGGGAGTTGGTCATAGTATAAAACATTGAGTTGAGGGAAACGGCTCCCTCTGAAGTAACGCTGAGTAAATGGTGTTTGAAGCTTTGCATGGTGTGGAGAATAAGAGCAACTATAAACATAAATATTAATAGTAAACTTGCGGGTACAACCATGGGTAAAAACTCTTTTGAAGGAGTGGTGGCTCTGAAAAGAGCCGGTTTCGTCTCGACGTTTCGAACAGTATACTCTGCTCGTTCTACTCTTTCTCCTGAAGACGAGCAGAGTATACTGTTCGAAACGTCGAGACCCAACCGGCTCTTTTCAGAGCCACCACTCCTTCAAAAGAGTTTTTACCCATGGTTGTACCCACAACTGATTGTACCTACAAGTTTACTATTAACATTTATATTTATAGTTGCTCGTAACGCTGAGTGTAGGCATCTGAAAATATCACACCAATTTGTCCAACGGGGTCCTTTTTCATTACTCTCGTGCAACTTCGATGATCAATTGAGTCCCCATTTTTACAAGTTTGTTATTTTATGCTTATGATGGGATACACCAAGATACAATACATGTTTTTGACAATTACCAAACGTGTCAAGTGCCTTTAATCTCAAAGTCAAGTGTTCTACTCAATATGAGTGCACTTGAATAGACTCCAATGTAATAGCACTAGCGAACGTGGGGTTGAGCAGATTCTGTATAAATTCATTGACTGATGAAGGGTTGAACGTTGGACCGAAGGTCATTGATAGAACCAAGAATAAATAAATAAGCCCTAATAAAATAACACGAATGCCATGGAAGCCTCTTTTGCCCCTGTTCTTGGCCTTGGTGCCCTGCCCCCTTCAGAAGATCCGGACAGACTTTAAGATTTTAAACATTATTTCCAATGCAAAATGAAAAAAAAGGCCTTGCCCACCCAATTTTGAAAATTCATGTCTAAATTTATCTAAAGAACTCCACAAACTTCGGATAGACAGCCCTAGCTGCGGCTCATTGCCACAAATCACATATTAGCTAATTTAATATTTTATTCAGTTTGTATGACACTGCCCTAGAATTGCAACGGTCGTGGGTTTGAGCCCACTCAAGTAATTATGTCTGTGATTTGTTTTCACAGAGCTCGGGAAAGTACTATAAATAAACAGTGCACGCACATCGGTGTAAATGGTTAAAACCAAAATAAATATTCGTTATCCCCGATGCAAATTTCCATCTATTGAACTATTTGTTAATCAAAAATATCTTCGCCCTTTTTGTGTAAATCCATCATCATACCAATGCACACCATCAGTACATCTTCCAGTTATTTGGGAAACTCCGACCAACCTGTTCAGCTGTGTGAACACTGCACCCAATAGCTTTGTGTACAATTCCCCGGGGTCATATACTGCAAAAACAGCTAGCTTCTCAATAATATATATTTTTTTAACATATGAGTCAAAGATTTCTTTAGTTTTTTTTTATATATTCAGATCCTCAGATGAGGAAATAAGTTCAAATAAATACGTAAAAATATTTTGATGACCTTTTCAGCTATTAAAGACACAGGGCACCTTTGATATTGTCAAAATGCAGAAAATAACAAAACTGTGAAAATTTGCACTCAATTGGTCGTCGAAGCTGCGAGAATGGAAGAAAAAACACCCTTGTCGCACGAAGTTGTGAGCTTTCAGATGCTTGATTTTAAGACCCTCATAATCAAGTTATAAGGTCTCGAAATCAATTCAAATATTTTAGTGGAAAATTACCCATTCCGTTTCTCAGAATTTATTATACTATTAACAGCTCTCCATTGCTTGTTACTAAGTAAGTTTAATGCTAACAATTATTTTGTGTAATTACCATAGTTTTCAGTGCGTTGAATTTTATAACTCTTGAGTTTATGTATCTTGCCTGACAGACAGGCCCTTTAAAGACAATGGACACTATTGGTAATTGTCAAAGACCAGTCTTCTTACTTGATGTATCTCAACATATGCATAAAATAACAAACTTGTGAAAATTTGAGCTTGATTGGTCGTCGAAGTTGCGAGATAACTATGGAAGAAAAGAACACACTTGTCACACGAAGTTGTGTGTTCAGATGCTTGATTTCGAGACCTCAAATTCTAAACTTGAGGTCTCGAAATCAAATTCGTGGAAAATTACTTCTTTCTCGAAAACTGCGTCACTTCAGAGGGAGCCGTTTCTCACAATGTTTTATACTATCAACCTTTCCCCATTACTGGTTACCAAATGAGGTTGTATGATGATAATTAGTTTGAGTAATTACCAATAGTGTTCACTGCCTTCAAAGTACAAGGTTACTCTTATGTCAAGAACAGTAACAAGGTCTATTGACACTTCAATTGCAGTGGACAATATTTTTTTGTGATTCTTTGTACAGTCACAAAAATTGTAATTTAGAAATCTTGAATTGAGATTTGTTTTCCCTACAGATTATGTTCATGTCAGTATGTGGAGATTTCAGCAGAAACTATCATTGTTCTTTACTGTAAAGACAACACATACAAACTGACTTGCAGTGTACAGTCGAATATAAACAATGGACAAAACATGCACAAAGTGATCGATATGACATTTTTTTGATTACAGTGGTTTTTATTATAAGGCCCTACTTCTATTATAGGCAGTTGTTGGTCATCATATAGGCCTGGGTAACCCTAGCCTTGCTCAAGGCAGTCGAATTATTCACTCCGAAAAAAGACCGCCGCTGTATAAAAACCCACCGTATTCACTGTGCGTAAAACCCACCCGTATTCACTGTGCGTAACATCGCACGACACGATGCCCCCGTACACTATCCGCATGCGGAGGCCGTCAGGCCGACAGCTGTCGGCCTGACGGCCTCCGCATGCGGTTAGTGGTGTACGAGTGCGATGACTTGTGTGAACAGTATTCGTGCGATGTGACAGTGTGTATACGGGTGGGTCATTCGGTGTGATCGCACACACCATGCACAGGGTATACGGCGGGTGGGTTTACAGCTGCGTCTTTTCGGAGCGAATAATGCGACTGCCTTGAGCAAGGCTAGGGTAACACTCACTACACACAATTTTGAGCTCGGGAACTTAAAGTGAATGTATTCATTTTGTAATCACTCCTAAAATCAATGACAATAAACATCAACTAGGTTAGAAGTACATCAGCTTTCGATTATAGTATAAAGCATTTTGACAATCAGAGACCAATATTTAAGAACTGACTCCCGTGGTAGTACAGTTAAAGCCATTGAACACTTTCGGTAAACAGTATTGTCCAAAGGCCCACACTTCGTGTCACAACTTATACATAAAATAACAAAACTGTGAAAATTTAGGCCCAATCGGTCATCAGAGTCTGGAGAAAATAACGGGAAAACCCACTCTTGTTTCCGCACGTTTCGCCGTGTCATGACAGGTGTTTACTATAAATCCGTAATTCTCGATGTCGAGAATTGGTAATTGTTTCAATGTTTTCTCAAAAAGTAAAGCATTTCATGGAACAATATTTCAAGAGAAGTCTTTTATCATTACCTTCTTAAAACACTGTAAGTTATTTGTAAATCTGTGAACTTTTTTTTTTTCTGTTCCGAAAGTGTATTCCGATCATAATAAGCTAAACTTCCCAGCCCTTTTCTATACCATCCGCCCGGGTTATAGTAGTCTTGGTGCAAGACGTTTCTCTTTTCCTTATATCACGCACACCGCGGCCAATTCACCGACACCGCGCGCAACGACTCACCTGACTTATAAGTCCACTCAGGTGAGTCGTTGCGCGCGCTGTCGGTGAATTGGCCGCGGTGTGTGTGAAAAGGAAACGAGAAACGTCTTGCACCAAGACTAGGGTTAAAGTGATAGTTATATAGCAGGACAGTTCTTTTCAGAACTGAGAAGTCTCCCGAACACCCGAACAATCTACTCCGCGGTAGCAGAATTAAAGCAAGACAGTTCTCTAAGAACAAACTCTACCTTGCAAGTAGATACACACATGGTGTTACCGCAAACAAAATATTATATATTGATACCTCACCATGCAATGCCTCAAATCCTATATACATTTGACTTGTTGATAATCATAAGGGTAACAACTGCACACAATATTTAGCTTCAATAACTTAAAGGGAGGTTGGTAATCACTACATCAATAGCAATAAACATCAACTAGGTTAATTAACTAAGGAATTTTGACAATCCTTTCACTTCAAAGTTTTGGACAAAGGTGTCAGTTTTTATGGCTTAACAAATCGGATCCGAGAAGTATTACTGTCACTAACGCCTCTCAGAAGTATAATTAGAGTAACGCTTTTTGTATTAACATTATATTTTATATCTGTTGTAGGTATCCAATAATTTGTTTACCATTCATTTTAAGAGATAACCAAACGCTGACCTTCCTTTAGGGGTCAAGAGTTGACCTCATTATGATGTTTGATGAAGAGGTAATGACTGACCTTCATTTTCAAATCAAAACACAAGAGAACAAAAGATAAAGAGAGAATGGGAGAGAAAGTAAATACACAATGCAGACAAAAAGATAATCACAACAAATGCTTGGCGGTGGATCTATATACATTCCTTTTCTATAAAGTTGAGAGAGAGGTATTATTAACATAATTTCGATTAAAAAACACAAATCCGACTACAGTTCCAAAAAAAATACTACAATTTAGAAAACAAAACAATGGCTTACTGATGTACCTGTTGTTAGAGTGTGTGGGCATGTCTACGCAATCAAACCAAGGACTTTAACAAAAGGGGATCCGGTGTGTGTATGTATGGGGGGAGGGGGTGGAATTGACCACTTCTGTCTTGAAGTTTATGGCCCACACCTGTCGGCTATACGACCAATTTTAGGGCCAAGGTTTTTAAAGGCATATTTCGAGTTTGAACTCAATAACCCCAGGTCAAATTTGGGGGAAATGTTTTACACTCTTGTACCCTTTTCATGTAGTGGCTCTCAAATTCAGAATTAAAAAAGTTGGAGGCTCCATTTTCTCTCCCTTAGCGGGGTGCACCCTTGAATATTTTATTAAAAAGAATGTAACAAATATTATCGACTATTTAAACAGCCGTTTTTTTGTAGAAGGGTCGACGGGTGCAGATGGGGGTCATTCGTTCCTAATCAAGCAGACATTTTTTAGACTAATTTTCAAAATATACTGATTTGTCATTTTATTTTACTGTATGGTGTTTTTATTTCAGTTTAGTTTTATTTAGGGCCATTTGTATTCATCACTGTCGTTTAAAATTTTTTTATTAATTTTATTCATTAGACTTTTTTATTCATTTTTGTTTTACTCTACTAGTATGTAAAATACTAGTCCATTTTAGTGTAGTTAGTTAATGTTTTATTTAGTAATTTATTTTATTTATTTCAAGTTTCATCTTGTTTTTTGTTCACAAGTTTTGTTTAATGACTTTTTTGGGGGTCGTTATATTGTACATTTCATGAGCTGCACTTTATTGTGATAGATGTTTTATTGTAATGCAATTTAATTTAGGTTTGGTTTCTGTTGCATTTTTTTGTTCTTTTTCTTTCAAACTAGGGCCTAAGCTATGTTTTATGTTGTTTATTGGTTGACATTTTTTATTATTTTTTATTATTAAGGCATAATTAATTTAATATTTTACTGTTGTAGTCGTTAATTTGCTTATTTTTATTTCATGCAAAACTGTACTTTATATTGAGAAACACCAAGTGAGAAGCATGGTCTTTGACAATATTACGAAAGGTGTCCACTGTCTTTAAAGGAATAACTTCTGCTTGTTTGCTCCTATCTTTTCATTCATCACGGGTTTTTTTGTTTTTGTTTTTGTTTTTTTACATTTCCCCTAGGATGGTCCAATTGTTAAGACTAGTTCTAAGTAACAGGTGATCACAAGAAACCAGTCACTCTAAGAGATCTTACCATATAATTAGATTCCTTTCAGAACACAATTAATCGTTATTTTGGTCGCCATGGTATCGACATGCTCGTAGCCTTCCTGGATGTAATTGTGTACAGAATGGGAATAGTATAACAACGGCCTTATTTTCTGTCTTATATACACCCGTCTTGTTTTTTGTGTATGTCTGTCATTTTACATGTCTTTCCATAGGCTGGGGAACAAAGGCTGTTGCTTTATTCCGGACCAAGATGTTGCCATTGTGTTTAAAGCCATTATACACTTTTCGGTACAGAACAAAATATTAGTTCACAGATTTACAAATAATTTACATGGTTTACAGAAAGTAATGGTGAAAGACTTCTCTTGAAATATTATTCCATGAAATGCTTTACTTTTTGAGAAAACATTAAAACAATATCAATTCTCGATAGCCAGAATTACGGATTTATTTTAAACACACGGCGAAACGTGGGGAAACAAGGGTTGGTTTTCCCGTTATTTTCTCCCGACTCCGATGACCGATTGACCCTAAATTGGTTTTCACAGGTTTGTTATTTTATATATAAGTTGTGGTACACAAAGTGTGGGCCTTGGACAACAGTGTTTACCGAAAGTGTCCAATGGCTTTAAAGTTTATCATTTATATCTGTCAATCTTCAATCTTCATTCTTCAATTTGTGAACTCCGTATTCAGCTTCATATATAGGATGGATTATAAACGTACTTGTAGGCAAAGCTCGTATAATTGTCATCTTTTGCATCTGCGTTTAGACGATGTGACCTGTGACATCACATGTTTACAAAAGAGCCACAGAGCCTGGAGTTACTGCAGGCACGATTTGTACACAGCCTAATGGAAGAAAACATAAAATCTTTTATTTTACGGAGATTGAACTGTCTAATTCTTATCAACTTTTGATATGATGAAAGGGGGCACATCTAAAAACTTGTCCAGATTTTACTTTCATAATTCGTGGATTTATGTGGAAATTATGACACAAATGTTCAACTTTCCCAGATCTGTGCAGTATTGTGCCTGCCAGAATACTCAAAGAATGCACAAGGTCACACTTTAACAAAGTTCACACGGTATATAGCCAGCCTAAATGAAGTTAAACAACCGAGTAAACGTACATGTCTGGTTCCTTTTCGGAACACGATCATTAGTGTTTCACAATGTTACATAGGTGTCCAGTGTCTTCCAAGGCAGTGGACACTATTGGTAGTTACTCAAAATAACTATTAGCCTAAAACATGACTTGGTTACGTGTAATGGGGAGAGGTTGCCAGTATTAAGCATTGTGACAAACGGCTCCCTCTGAAGTAATGTAGTTTTCGAGAAAGAAGTAATTTTCAACGAAATTTATTTTAATCAAGCATCTGAAAGCACACAACTTCGTGTGACAAGGGTTTTTTTTTCTTCTTTCATTATTATCTCCCAACTTTTGCGACCAATTAAGCTCAAATTTTCACATGTTTGTTATTGTATGCATATGTTGAGATACACCTGCCAACTGTAAAGACTAGTCTTTGACAACTACTAATAGTGTCCAGTGGCTTTAAGGAACATGCCTTCTTCGCCACACAAGAAAAAAATACTAGCTTCAAGTTCTACCTCCATGCTTCAAGGGAATGCAAATCACTATATAAATGTATACACCAATATACACTGGTTATCTATATTTCTATATAATGTTGTACCGCGCAATGATAAATGAGATTATTCAGTAATTTAAAAGCCTAGCCCCATAAAAATAGAATTAAGTCCGCATTATCGGTGCGTTCTATGGTTTTACCGAGCCCACCTGAAGGAGTAATAATAACGAAGTGCGGAAACTCGAGGGGTATAGACGGCGCTGTTATTAGCCGCTCCAGCCTCCCGATCCACGGCAGGGAGGAAGGGCCCCGGTCAGGAAACTAGCTCCTAGTCATTTCCTGAAAAATCCACATCAAAATGGCAATAATTCCGAGACATAAATTCTTTCAAGGATGGCTGGATGATGAGAAAGCCCTTGGCAGAGAACTTAAGTATTTTTTTTTCTTCTTCTTTTTATCTTGCAACACTGATCCGAGCAGATGTATTACCAAGAACCTGTCTTGTTGTAGTTCGATCTGCTCACCAAGTCTAGATCTTAGGTAGCACCTGAGATCTTCATAAAGCTGTTGCAGGCACTGGACACTTGTTAGACCCAAAATAATTGATAGCAAAATGTGTTTACTTTGTAACAAGCAATGGTACTGTTGAAAGTACAAAATATTGTGAGAAACGGCCTCTCTCTTTGTAACATAGTTTTGGAGAAAGAAGTAACTTCTCACGACACTCAAATATTAAAATACTTCAGGCCTGCAGCCTTCATATTGACATCTGAAAGCACACACATTATTTTGTGCAACAAGAAGGTCGCCTTTTTTTCAATGATCTCTAACTTCGATGACCAATTGAGTCCAAAATGTCCACAGATTTGTGGAAATAAATGTGTCCATTTGATAATTTTTCCCATACTTTGGCTAAGCAAGAAATGAGTGGGGTAGGCCTTTCAGTCGCAGCATTGTAAACTGAATCAGTATGTTGGCTGGTATTCTGATGAGCAATATATTTCTAAGCTTAGCGATTTTGTTATGCTTACATGCTTTATTGGGCCCTGGGTGGATTTCACAAAGAGTTAGGACTAATCTTATCTCGAGTTAGGACGAGTTACTAATACTAGTCCTAACTTAGACTAGCTGTATACGTTTTTGATATCTCTCCCTAAACATTCCCCAAGACTTTGCTGAACGAATTTTTGAGGGTTTCGGAGGATTTTGGAGGATTTTTCAAAAGCCCATTTCCATTAGTGTCAATTTAACCAAACCGAGGATGGAGGAACAAAAATAGTCTGGTTCCTATTTGCATAATGATTATTAGCATTCATTATGGTTATTCGATACAAGGAACACGACCAAGATGGAGACAACATGATAAAGGTCTTCAGACCTACCTTCAAGATGTTCTTTTGAGCCCCCTCGTGCATTGGTAACTGCACATCCATAGGGAGGAAGAGGCTTTTGTTATGCCGCCGCAAAACCAGCATAATTTAATTTTATCCTTCCGCGTAATAAAGGATGAACATCCAGCGGAAAGATGTTAAGCCTATACGTGGGAGGAATTCTTATAAAAATCAACGATGTGTGTGATTTATTTCCTTTGTTGGTCCTTCGAGAGAATAATGGAGAATTAAAGGAGAACAGAAAAGTATCTCGTTCATGAAAAGGGTACTTACTGTTCTATTTTTCTCAGCCAGTTGGGCATACGAAATGAAAACAACTGTGTATTGGCATTGCATTGTTTTATGACCAGAGTTAATGTGCATCTATGCAATGGCCATGACGACATTGTGTGTCATTGCGGCAAACGGTTGTATCTATAAAACGCCAGGGCTCTTCAAGGCACTGCAGCTGGTTTTACGAAACGCTAGGATTGATTCTATCTCGAGTAAGAACGAGTAACCCGTTCTAACTTAGTATTGGTTCAATGCGTCATGCGACTTCGACTTCGGAACTGAACTCGTCCGAAGTCTTAAAGGCAGTGGACACTATTGGTAATTGTCAAAGACTAGCCTTCACAGTTGGTGTATCTCAGCATATGCATAAAATAACAAACCTGTGAAATGAGCTCAATCGGTCATCGAAGTTGCGAGATAATAATGAAATAAAAATAACCCTTGTCACACGAAGTTCTGTGCGTTTAGATGGTTGATTTCGAGACCTCAAGTTCTAAATCTGAGGTCTCGAAATCAAGTGGAAAATTACTTCTTTCTCGAAAACTATGGCACTTCAGAGGAAGCCGTTTCTCACAATGTTTTATACCATCAATATCTCCCCATTACGTAATCAAGAAAGGTTTTATGACAATAGTTATTTTGAGTAATTACCAATAGTGTCCACTGCCTTTAAGATGAATCCTAAGTTATAAAAGGAAGAGTTTGGTGAAATCGACGGCTCGACACCACTGATAAATGTCGGAGACGAGTATTCTCACTTGGTGTATCCCAACATGTTATGCATTAATCTTTGAAATGTTTGGACTCTCTTGGTCATCAAAGTTTGGTCATGCAAAAGAATAATAGAAGAACAAACAGCATTGGTGCACAATCTGTTGTGCTTTCAGATAAATAAAGACTGCAAGCCCGAAGTATCATTATTTTGAGTCAGAATTTACCAAAGACGAGTAAAGTGTACTGTTCAAAACGTTGAGACCAAACTGGCTCTTTTCAGAGCCAACACGCCAAGAGATTTACACATGGTTGTACCCGCAAGTTCATTATTTATTTATAGTTTCTTCTTATTTCTCCACACCGCACGCAAAGCTTCAAACAATACTTGAGAAATGAACTCTTTTCAAGTACGATACTTAGGGAACCGTTTCTCCACTCGTTTTCTACCTCCAACAGCTCTCCATTGCTCGCTACAAAGAAGTTTTTATGCTAACATTATTTCGAGTATTTACGTCAACTCCAGTGCCTATAAAAGGTAATATTTCTATGGCCGTTCTAAGGCAAAACTATGCTATTGAAAAGTTCAATTTTGTGATCGCGTAGCTTACTTTTTACTTGCTCTATTTGGTTTGACCTACGTCAGTCCACCCATAGTGTTTTCCATTGTTTGTGTTTCATCACGTCTTGTGCTAAATTAACACTGAGATCACCACTGACCATGTTGCGTGATCGATTTACCTGAAAGTCTTCAGTCAATTTGACCCTTTGTTCAATACTTACTCAGCGATACACAGGTGTGAGTTTCCCAACCTCCCAATCAATAAAGCAACCAGTATATATAAAAGGAGGTGGCCGAGAAAAACTATTCAAATCTTCGACTCAAATCAACATTTTTGCATACCAGTCACGTTATCCCACAGCTGACTGAAGTTTGATGCAACTCATCAAGTTAGCCAAACTAATATGATGAAGGGAAAACAGTTAATCTATGCAAACCAACATATGTTAAAGAGAGTATGACGCTGTCAGATTAATCCGAGGCATAGTAAACATATCCTCAAAATACAACCGTACAATATAGGTTTTCTCGGCCAATTTCGCAAAATGAGCAGCCAATTTAGCCGTCAAGTTATTCTATTTCGCGCGAAATCAATTGCTACTGAAAGGATTTGGGTACCTTTTCAAAATGTCCATAGATTTACATTAAACTTACAGGGTTTGAAGATAATGATAGTGGAAAGCTTCCCTTCAAATAATACTTACTGAGGTGCTGTAGTTTTTGAGAAATGAGTAAAACAATGTCATGAAAATACGTTTGTAAAATAAATAAATTGTTTTACTCATTTCTCCAAAACTACAGCACCTCAGCACGTAATATTTTCAGGGAAGCTTTCTGCTATCATTATCTTCAAACTGTGTAAGTTAAGTGAAAATCTGTGGATATTGTGTTTTTTGTCCTACAAAAGTTACATAGACCCTTTAAGATTAGTCAAATGTAATGTTGCGTCATTCGATTTAACAAAATAATCATTCAATAATTACAATCATCAAAGCAGCATTAAAATTCGCAGTCGCATCTTGAGGCGTGTGTGTCTCGAAGAAGAATGACGATACGCTATTAATTGAAAAGAGTGCTAAAGGAATTTGTCTCAACTCAAAACGAAATTGAATGGCCGAATTCTGAATTTGAAACGCAGTACCAACTGGAGAGGCAAAACCGCTTTAATTCGAACTTATGAAAATGAAATTGAAGGCTAATTTGCCGAATTTGACCGAGAAAACCTAAACAATGTTATTTTGTTTTTTTTATATTCGTCCCTACACTTTCCATGCAGTAGAAATACCCAAAATTCCGTTGGAGCAGGCAGGTTTTTTAAATTTCTCCTTTGTCCTCGTTGGGGTTTGGTTTTAGTCTTTAATTGTCTAGAAAGACAATCACTTTTTTGAAAGGAGCGAGGATGCGTGGTCTTCTGGTTGATCTATATTATTTTATTATTTAATACAAAATTTCATGAATTTTCTGTAGTTTTTATATATATTTATATTTGATATGATATTTGATGTGCAATTATTTTGTCGTTTTGTCCTTGTGCCCTTTTGTGCCTTTGTTATTTTTATTGTCTGGATCGCCTTTAGATAGTGATTATTTTTCGCTTTTTGGTTATCCGCAGGCTTGTTCTCTGTATAGTCATATTTTCATTGCCTATTCTTTGTATGTACTGTTTGCTTTGTATGTACTGGAAATGAATAAATAAATAACTAAATTAATAAATAAAAGGTACATATCCAACATAGAAGGCCTACTATCTCCAAGGAAATGACGACTCATTCAACTAAAGTCACGTACAGTATAACAAAAATCATAAGTCTAGGAACCATAAATATTTTCTGGATGAATATCTTTTACTAATTTCACTTGACAATTATCTGGCTCAATTTTGCTCAATGATGACCCAGTAATCCTCACCAACAAAAGTATTCTTACTTAATAAACACAACGGCTATGACTAAAATAATTTTTGTTTTTACTACAATTTTTACCGAAGACCTAAAGAGCGCCCTCAATTGCTAACTGACCTCAATCCCTTTCAATTCAACAGGTGGCGCTGTTTTCTAATAACAAAGATGTCTGCGCCCGTCGAAACAAACACGGATGTTTGTGTGCTCTGAACCGGATTTTTAGATTAGTCAAATCGTTTTGTTGTCACATTCCTAGAACTAGTATGTGAGTGTCTCCTACAACGGTGTATAGTGTCCCCAAGCCTAGTCCAGGCAGCAAGTTGTTCTCAGACTGCATTGCACAGACTCAAATTTACGTTGGGCAGAGAAAGGAAACCAACACTGTTGGCAACAGTGTCAAGGACAAGTGTGCGTTGTTGCCGTAAAACTGTTTTGGTGTATTCGGACGGTGTGGGCGTGGCGGGACTTAAATTCATCGAACGGACTGCGTGATAGTTGACATTCCAGTCACAACCCTCAAGTGGGGATTCATCTTCAACGGCACACATTTGGCCTAATTAGCTTCCTGGTCCCCTGACCATGCTGACAGTGACACCCTCTGGTCTTCTAGCTTAAAAGCAAAACAAACGGACAAGGATCCACGGAGAATTCTGCTTCTGCTTCTTCTTTTTAAGTATTAATTAATTCATAAAATGGGGAGTGTACGTTGGGCCTTCCGATTCGGTGCCTGGAATCCAACCCAGGCTGAATGGACTCTCGCATCAAGGTGTATTCAACAGGAAGAAAAGGAAAGGATTGGACAGTTTGTATTCACAAAAGATGGAAAAGCTTCCATGGTGAGATTAAATGTCATTTATGATTTATAAGCACAGTTGTAAATATTTTCGTGACGTATCAACTGTATCTTGCACGATATACACATTAATACGTGCGCATGAGTGCGTTTTGGGAAAAGTGTGTCTGGCCGATGGATTGAACACTTTCTGCTCATTAAACTGTGTGGAAAAGTTTCCGTATGGCGCCACCACTTTTTCATTTGATATGAAATAATATAGTATCTAATTTACCTCAATGAGATATATCCCTTTTTGTTAAAAAAAGAGTGGAAAAGTGGTGGCTCCATACGGAAAGTTATCCAACTGTGGGGAACCATACCTTACAAAATGTTACCCTCTTATTCAAAATGTTGTTTTAAATTGTTTGATTTTTTTCTAGGCTGGGAGACTGTTGTTACGGAAAGTGATTACAGATACCCTAAATTTCCCATGGAAAGACATCAGTCTAGCCCGGACCGAGAAAGGCAAACCTTACCTGTGCAATGAATTCATTGCAGATCCAGAATTCTTCCCTAATTTTAACTTCAATGCATCACACCAGGGAGACTTTACTGTGTTGGCTGCCGAGCCAGAGTTCTCATGTGGCATTGATGTTATGAAGGTTGAAAGCAGAGGTGAGTACAGAAGCAGGATTTTAAAGGAAAACATTCTTTGAAATTGTTTGAAACCGTTTGTTATGAAATGCATAATGGTTAGATAGATAATTTGAAAGTAGAGTACAATGATCAACTAACATGCCTCGAAATTGAAAAAAAAGTCCTAAAATTATTAGGCCTAAAGAGCAAGTACAGAGATTTCATTGTTTAATCGTCACTTCTGCACCTTTCTAACAAAATATCTTGATTTACTTTTTATTTTATACATCCAAAGGAACACCAGATATTCCAGAGTTTTTCCGTATCATGACAAAGCAGTTTACTCCCCATGAATGGACCGTTGTGAAGGCAGAAGGCACAGAGTGGAAACAACTAGAAATGTTTTACAGATTCTGGGTAAGTGATTAGAGTTGTGACTTGCGAGGTTAGACCCAATTTTAAAAAGCTAGAGTAGCAAAAACATTAGAGTACAAAACAATTGTGCTTACCAGAAATGGGTTACCAGTCAAAATTACAAATCATAATGTACCATTTTTGACTAGTTTCGAGCAACTTGTTGCTTAGCCCTTTTTTTAGGGGAAATGTAATGCATGAGCGTGATTAGTTTTTGGCCAATATGAATGCACAATTACATGCTGCGTGCATGCAGAAATGTGTTTAGTTATAGTTTCTGCTTTAAAGCCATTAGACACTTTCGGAACAGAAAACAAATTAAAAGTTCACAGATTTACAAATAACTTACAGGGTTTACAGAAGGTAATGGTGAAAGACTTCTCTTGAAATATTATTCCATGAAATGCTCTACTTTTTGAGAAAACATTAAAAAAAAAAAATCAATTCTCGTCTTCGAGAATTACGGATTTACTTTAAACACATGTCATGACACGGCGAAACGTGCGGAAACAAGGGTGGGTTCTTGATATTTTCTCCTGACTCCGATGACCAATTGAGCCTAAATTTTCACAGGTTTGATATTTTACATATAAGTTGTCATACACAAAGTGTGGGCCTTGGACAATACTGTTTACCGAAAGTGTCCAAGGGCTTTAAGGAGTTCTAGAGAATTGGGCACTGTATGGGTCACATTACACCAATTGTATGATTCAAGGAACTGAGCAGTGGATACTATTGGTAATTACTCAAAATAAATGTTAGCATAAAAACTTACTTGTTAACGATCATTGGAGAGCTGTTGAATACATTGTAAAAAGCGGCTCCCTCTAAAATCACATAGTTTTTAAAAAAGAAGTATTTTCTCACTAAAATTTTTGAGGTTGAATTCGAGACCTCAGAATTAGATTTTGAGGTCTGGAGATCAAACATCTTGAAAGCACACAACTTGTGCGACAAGGTTTTTTTCTTCTTCCACTATTCTCTTGCAACTTCGATGACCGATTGGGTTCAAATTTTCACAGGTTTGTTATTTTGAGAAGAGTGGTCTTTGACAATTACCAATAGTGTCCAGTGTCTTTAATAGTTGTGATAAATGCCCAAATTATTTGTATCATTTTATTTTTATCATTTCAGTGCTTGAAAGAAAGTTACATCAAAGCCATCGGAATCGGTTTAGGGTTTAATCTGCAGAGGATTGAATTCCATCCAAAGACACTCGCTCTACAGCAAGGAGTTGTCACAACGGATACAGAGTTTTATCTTGACGGCAAACTCGATACCACATGGGCTTATCACGAATCTAAGTTGGACGATCTTCATTTTGTTTGTGTCGCCCTCAAGAAACCACATGGGGTGAGTCCTGAATTTTTTGTTTGCCCTTTACATGGATTGCACAAAGCATTTCTGCACCGGCTGCCTGTCTGGTGAGAAGCTTCCAAATAGACCGGTCTTGAGCTGCCACTTCTGCCTCCTCCACAGACCACCCAGTGCCCAGTCTGGAGAGGGCCCTCTGGATTACATTTTTCCATGTTCTTATTTGGTGATTAAAAATGGAAATGTGCTCGGGTATACCTCTCAGCCAATAACAGCCTTGCACGCGTGCACATTTCATCAAAGATGATGGTTAATGAGGTCATGTGCATACCGTCTATAGTGGTATCACCCAAGGGTTCCAGGGGGGCAGGGGGCAACTGCTCTCCCGTATTTGGATAAAATAGAGCACAACAAGTTTGTGTACAGCATGAAAAAATAAAGTTTGAAAGAGACAGCAAAAAAGTTTGTTTTACCTTGTTTTGGAAATAAGATTAAATGGTTTTATCTGTGTACAGTGTTTGGCAAATTAACCCCGCTTCCCCCTTTAGCCAAAGGGGATACACTAATGATTAACCCTAACCCCTGAGTGTCTTTGTCGAGAGACCCTCCCATAATCCTCCAAAATGCTCCACTCTATGATAAACCAAGGGTGCGATTTGATGGTTGTGACCAATAACTTTTCCGGTCAGTTGGCCAGCGATTAACCAATGACCAACTCAACTGAAATAGTTATTGGTTACGACCGCCAAAGCCTACCCCAAGTGTTTGGACTTGGGTACGATTGGTATGAGTCTGTTTCAGTGATAAGCAATTGTTTTTTGTAACAGCAGTCCCAAACCGGACAGAGTTGGGCATCTTTCTGAGCTTTACAGCAGAACTTAGGACTGTTGCGTTAAAGTTGTGTTTAAATTATTTTGCCTGCCTATGATTGCGTAATATCTGATGCCTTTAAATCTGCTTAATAGCCGTTTTTCCCAACTCTAAAGATTGTATTCATCATCCATGATACTTTTGATCTTATAATGCTATCATATTGTTTACAAAAAAAACCTATCGTATCATAATGTTTACCATTTGCCCTGGTAATCGCACTAGAGTTTGGGAAAGTGGGAAAAGTAAGATTTTAATATACTTTAAAATGATCGCTTTTCTTTTATATTAAATAGTGATGCAATCATGATTAGCCTGTGGCTCTTTTCGAAACCTAGGCTCAACAGTAATGTTATCTTCGTGCATATATCTGTAATTTCATCCATCCTCTACTTAGATCTGCTGCCCTCAGTGGTTGAGATTAAAGAAGTGCTGAAGTCAATAACACTGAGGGCGCACTTTACCTTCACCACAAAATATATTGTATTCATACTGAACATCCAATTAATGGGCAATAGATAGTTGAACTGTTCTCTGTGGTTGTACTCTGTGGTTATAATCTTGATTTTGTGTTATAAAACTATGCTGGTATGCTTGGAGATTGATGAGCGTAAGGAGACTTTGTTTGGCAGTGTTAGACCATGGTTGGTGCTCTATGTTTGTTGTTTACCAGTTAGAGATATCTTTGGACTACCTTCAGTATGTTTCTTGGAGATTCATAAAACACATATTGATTGACTGTGGGAGGGGTAGCTATCAAGTACATAATGCTTCGATTCTGGGAGAATGTGGGTGTGAACCATCCAATACATAACATTGACTCTGATATAGAGGGGGGGGGGGACACCATTAAATCCAAAGTTAATTGATTCTTTGAGGGATGGTCTTGAACAATCAAATAAATACCTTGGAGGGGATGTGAACCATCAAATGCATTTCTTTGGGGGGAGGGGGGATGGGCGTAAACAGTCAACATCAAATACATAATGCACTGAAGTGTGCGCAGGAACCATCAAGTAACATGCATTGGTTCTTGGAGGGAGGGGATGTGAACCACAAAATGCATTTCTTGGGGGGAGGGGGGGGGTGGGCGTAAACAGTCAACATCAAATACATAATGCGCTGATTCTGGAAGGTGTGCGCAGGAACCATCAAGTAACATGCATTGGTTCTGGGAGGGAGGGGATGTGAACCATCAAATGCACTTCTGGGGGGGGGGGGGGTAGGCGTAAACAGTCAACATTAAATCTATAATGCACTGATTCTGGAAAGGGTGCGCAGGAACCATCAAGTAACATGCATTGGTTCTGGGAGGGAGGGGGTGGAGTTAACCAACCCACCAAATACTTTATTAAGATTGTTTGTTTGTGTGTTGGAGGGGGGGGGGTGGACGGGAGATTGAGTTAACCATGTTGTTTTGTTGAGATATATTGTTTTCAACGGATTGTTTGCAGTGTGAAGGAAACACTGATGCTGATTTTACAACCAATAGCATTTGCAACTCTGTCCTTGAATTAATGCAATTAATGTACTATCATCTTAAGTCTTTCTTTGAGGTTGTTAAAAGTCGTCGCTTATATTTCAATCTTTTTTGCCAGTTTCATTAGACTCGAAAAGGAAAGATACCAGCAGATATTATCAAGTTCCGGAGGGTAGACGCCCGGAGAATTTTCAAAGTCGTCTTATACATTGTCTTATATGAAATAAAATTAAATGACGCAGAACAAAAACAAAACATTACCTACCATGCACAATGTCATTTCTGTCTGGCAATTTGTTGTTTGAATGTAACGGCTTTAATGAATCGCGTGTCTGAGATGAGTGCATCTCTAAACAACAATAGCTTGAAAATGTCCAATCTTAAAAGCTTTTTGATTTCAGCAATTATATGCGGCAATAATGTGCACAGAGGATGACCTCCTCTTTTTTAATTAGTCCTTTAGTTAGGATGGGAAGAGAGAGAGAGGGGGAGGGGGAGTTAAAAAGCGCTCTTAATTTGTCAAGGTCGGGCTACCTCTCTCTGCCTATCTACACTTCGAGGCACTGTACACGTTTGGTTGTTGTCAAAGACCAGTATTCTCACTTGGTGTATCTCAACATATGCATACAGTAACATATGCATACAGTAACATCTGTGGAAATTTGAACTCATTATTGGTCATTTAAATACTAGAGAAAGAAACACCATTGGTGCACAAATTTGTGTACTTTCAGACACAAAAAAGGCTGCAGGCAGGCCTGAAGTTTTTTAATATTTGAGTGAGAAATATTACACTTTTCTCTAAAAGTACGCTTTGCTTCAGAGGGAGCCGTTTCTCACAATGTGTTATACCGTCCCCGTTGCTCGTTACCAATTAAGTGTTTATGTATTAATTGTTTTGGGTAAATACCAATAGTGTCAAGTGCCTTTGGAATAGAAAAAAAAAAAATAGTCACTCGTCCTGCTGCTGGTCGAGAAAACCAACGCCAAATTTGTAATATCTCCCCACCGTTAATATACAAGCTTAGTTAAAGGCTATACTATTTTTAATCATTGAAACATATGTGGCGTCACCGATGAGATTGACAAAACACTGCATTATGAAATTCCTTTGGAAGTGCCCCTCTTTGAAAACCAGCTGTTTTTTTATGGGCAATTAGATACTGGCATCGTTATGGATTGCTGTGTATATACCGAGGTAGCAGGCTTATATTGCTCTTGATCAGTTCAGACCGCTATACATAATATTCCCCGGGCATGGTCGTCTTGTCAATGTCATCTTTATACAGTGATGATGGTGGTCGCAGGTGGATTTAACAATCTGTAAATGACATCTATTCATTAACACAACACAACAAAATGTGGTCGGACAATAGATAAGATTTGGGATTGTAATTGGTGCAAAGATGATAAATGATGATGACAATGCCCTCGTGGGGGAGGTCAAAGGTCGACATGTCTTCTGATGTTCCGGCAGGTGTCGTGTATTGATGAGTTTCATGTCCTGTTGTGTTTTTGTTAATAACACATTTCAAGCTGTTGATACAAGATACAATGTTACTTTAACAATTAACGATCTTGATGACATTATTAACACCCGCCCGTCTCAAGGGGGATGGTTTTTAATTGTGTTCGCAAGGGGACTACACAGCTGCCATGGGAGGTGAAGATGATAATTTACCCGGAAGTGACAATGGAACAAAATCAACTGAATTGTATCTAAAAACTAATTCAGAAAAGTCATTAAGATATGATCGATCAGTCAGCCAATGCCGACTTTGAGAAAGACCAATGCTCCCTACCTTCATCTGGAATATTCATTATCAATTTATTCCAACCTCCGTTTTTATTAGTTGTGGTAATTCATGATCGAGGGAGTAAGTTCACAGAATGTAATAACATAATAATATCGAAGTCTTATAGCGCACGTATCCACCAAACAAGGTACTCAAAGCGCTGAGTATTATACAAACTCTCAGACAGATAGGTTATTGCAGTGATGAATTCTGAGACCCAATTATGTAGCACCTTATAAGGCTTTACAAGTTGCTACGACGCATACAGCAGCCACAGCCAGGAACACCGGGGCGAACCCCTTCTCTTTTCGATAAGTGCAATGCGTTACACAACACATGGGACCCGAACGGCTTTACGTCCGGTTCGAAGGACGAAGCAATGGCTAAGTGTCTTGCTTCAGGACACAAGGGTCACGGCTGGGGATTCGAACCCACACTCTGCTGATCGGAAACACCAGAGTTTGAATTCGGTGCTCTTGACCGCTCGGCCACGTAAGCACCCTGGATTGTTCGGGGCAAAAATACAAAAATAGCCAAAAACCTGCTAAGCACAGGAAAATGATACTTAGCAAAAACAAGTTACCAGGTATCATTCCATAAAGATAGCATTGTTGTGACTGATGTCCCACATATTTGTTGCTCAGCAAATTAATTTGTTAAGCAGTATTTTCTGCTAAGCAGTTATATGAAATTTGGCACACAGGCAGAGTTAGTCACTTGATCTTAGGTACGTGGCCCCCATTGGCCTGGAATTACAAAGAGAACACGTGGGAGGTGGGGCATGGCCTATGTTGCCACTGGTCTTGGCCTTGGTGCCCCTTCAAAAGTTTCCCACATACTTTAAGATTTCCTCTAGTAATGGAACCGTGAGGCCTGGTACTTCACGAAGGAAACGAAGGCGATTGCTTCCTGCCCCCAGTTTTCTAAATGCCTTGGTGCCCTTGAAACAATATCCTCACAGGGTTCCCTTTACCAAAAGGTCCTATATGCAAATTGAAAATGGCCTTGCCCTCTCAAAGGTTCAATTCCAGGCCTGCTCCTAGACCTTCTTGGGGTCTTCGTCCTTTTTTTTTTTCCACTGTCAAACAACATCCCGTTTGGATGAATCGAGTGGGTTTTACCTCATCATTATTTCAGTTGATTCACAATAGACCAACTGTATACGAGCAGTATATCTATTTTAACATATCAATATGTTATGTGCTCATATCTATTAATGTTCATTCTATTTGACACTTCGCCATGAGCGCCATGCCTGGGCGCTCTACAAGAAGCCACTATTATTAGTATTTAATATTTACGGGTAGATTTACGGGTAGATTTTGTTGAATTTGCACTTACCGGAAAGTAACATCCATTTTTGAACCCATGTTCATTATAAACTCAGTCTTGGCTGCCTTTTGGCTGACAATGTGTTCTTCGTTGTCGAAACTAATGGAAATGTAATATGACATAAACCGACCGGGAGTTTTGTCATTAATTGTCCCCTTTTCAAATTTGGACCCAAGTAAGGTTGATTGTATTACACAGGAAGCTTCGCTTAGTAGTAATTGCAATTAACATTAGTGTGGATGTAAACTCAAAGAGACAAATTAATAGTTACTTCAAATTAGGGAGGTAGAACACTGTAGCAATCAGAGGTAATGGTAACGACCTTGATTGTAATAAACCTATGCCCAATTCTCTTGACGATGACTAGGGGGAGCTAGTCGAAACGTTGAGACCAATTCAATAACTGACTCTGCGGCAGTATAGATAATTACGATCCTATAAGCTAAAGTAGTAGTCCCAGCCAATGTTCGATAACCTTGTCCGTGTAGTAGTTAAAAAGCAGGACAGTTCTTTTCAGAACTTAGAAGTCTCCCGAACATCCGATAAAGCTACTCTACGGTATAGAAGAATAAAGAAAGACAGTTCTCTAAAGAACAAACTCTACCTGGCAAGTAGATACACACACATGGTGTTACTGCAAACCAAATATATATTGATACCTCACCATGCAATGCCTCAAATCCTATAAACCTGAAACCTCTTGTATGAGCGGAGTAGCTGAGTGCCATACGTCCCAAATAATGGTAACAATAAGAAAATTAAAAAGTAACCAATAAATATCATAAATACGCGACCATGACGTGAATGTTTAATGAATCACTCGATAATGAAAAATATTCAAAAAGAAAATATGCAGGTCTGTGTAATATAGTGTGCCAGACACTTTCTGTCGTTGTATCAAATTAATATCATGATATCTCTTAATCATAAGACAGTTATTTTGTGTCGCCTCATTTTTGTGTTTTTGAGAGAAAAGTAGATGCTTTATGCAAACAAATGATCTTTCGACTAGGTCAAACATAAATGTTTACGATAATTTTAAGATAGACTATCCAAAAGCTATACTCCAAATCCAACAAACAGACAAACCATTTTTGAAAAATTTCAAAAACAAAGCCTGTTTTGTAAATGAAATCTTTTCATTTATCTGAGCTGGATGTACGAATTGAGCTTAAAAGCAAAAGGCTTATTTGTCCCATTGTCCACCAATAGGCAAAATGCATGAACCACTTCCCTCCGATTGTGTCTATCAAGTTCTTAATTATAGTGTGAATGAATGTCACGGGGAACAGCCACAGCTTCATTATCATAGTGTAATTTAATTTTACATTTTACATTAATTAAATGTAGAGGAAAAGTATGTAGTATTCTCTGAAGGTCATGAATACTCCCATTCGAGAGGGAATGAATGTTCGTTGTTGTGTTCCAAGATGCTCCGACTGTTGGCAACAAACAGTAGCTCCAGCAGTCGCATTGTGAATTACTTTTATTGTCAAGGCTGTAAATTTGTTTATTTGTTTTATTGCACTTGGCCTGTGTATTATGTTTGTGTGGGCATTTGTAAGAGGCTCTATTCATGAACAACTTTGAATGGTTTTCATTAGGATTTGTATTTATTAAAGATAACTTTGTTTTCGTAGATTACTTTTGAAACATCAATATAAACCACAAGGGAAACTGACTGGGTAAATTTTGAAATGATTTTGGGGTTGAACAAAGAATTGACTAGAGTGGGATTCGAACTCTAGTCAATTCCCACTCTAGTCAATTCTTTGTTCAACCCCAAAATCATTACTTTTGAAACAGTTTGATCTTTAAAGGGGTTATAAAAACAAAAAGGTAAGAAAAATGAAACAACAACTACAACAACAACAACAACAACAACAACAACAACAGAAATAGCAACAACAATAAAATACCAACATTATTAATAGCAGCAGCAACACACACAATTCTTGGTTTGATATATTTATTTTTGTCGCTATTCATTTGCCCAAAAGAAGCACTCCTACATACAAACCCATTAGCTGCAAATTTATTATGACGCCATAAACTGTTCACTTTGCTGAAATTTTACGTCCTTTTATTATTTTATTTTAATATCCCTTTTGTCTGGGTTAATGGAATTTTGTCTTTTGTTGTCATTCCTTGAGGCTGTTTTTCAGCAAGAGGTTCCGACGTCAGAAGTCTGCAAATGCAATTTGTGAATATTTAATTAATTACCCCATTACCAAAGTTGTTTTTCCTCCAAAACAATAGAACGTATTAGAGTATCTTTTTTAATAGACCTGTTAGTATTCTTAATTAGAGATAGAGCAGCCACTAATTAATATTGTGTAATTATGATCCTTTAATGAGGGTATGTTTCATTACGGATGACTTAGTATTCCCGATTGTTTTCAGATGTAAATATTATTATATATGATCAAATTTCGCTGATAATAAGAAGGGGTACAAGGTTGATTGTAACGAGGTAATGAGACTATCCTGTCTGGTGAACTGTATTGCGTGTCATAGGACTTTGTCACGCATAAGCTGCAAAATATATGCTGCAACTAGGTGGACACAGAAAGTGGCTAAAACAATGGAATTTTTACTCGGACTCTACGTCAGTCTGACTCATTTCTAGGTCAATTTTACACAGAATCCTGGTCACAGTGACCCTGTAGTAGGTCAGGGCGGGACTATTACACGATCCGGATTTTGATCATTTCTGACGCGATTTGTTTTGAAAGTGTTATTCCCGATAGTTTACCGGATGAACATTTATTATTTTGTTTTACCAACATTTACACCAATGTGCGCATGAATGAGAAAAAAATCCCAGGCATATAACTCGGCTGGGGTTCAAACCCACGACATTTGCCAATCAAGAGCCGGGCCGAATTTCATGGCTCTGCTTACCGCCGAATTCTGCGCTTACGATCACGATTCCCCGCTTACGTGCAAGCGCCGAATTTCTACGCTAGCCTTGTAAGCGTAGAATGCCTAGTAACAAAACGTGGAGTACGCACGCACAGAAGCCAAAATTCGCCGCTAACCCGTGTAATACGCTTGTCGTAAGCACAGAACTCCCTGCTTCCGTAAGCGCCGGTTATGTGCTTACGGTAAGCAGAGCCATGAAGTTGGGCCCAGTAAACCAACAAGACCAACGGGACTGACCGGTATTATACTTTCTACTTTGAAGTAAACAGGCAAAAACAAACCGTACTTCACCAGTGCCTCAACTTTAAGACGGTTTACTTTATCAACCGCTGCTCTAAGAAGCTCATCCTCTCAACAAAATCTGGCAATAACCACAAGCATCCTGAAGCAATGCTTAAAATATCCCACCACAAGGGGGATATCCCAAGTATAAAACCCGTCTTCAAATTGAGTTTTAAGATAATTCATGTTTTAAAGCCATTGGACCCTTTCGGTACAGAAAAAAAAAAAAAAAGTTCACAGATTTACAAATAATTTACAGGGTTTACAGAAGGTAATGGTGAAAGACATCTCTTGAAATATTAGTCCATGAAATGCTTCACTTTTTGAGAAAACGGTAAAACAATATAAATTCTCGTTAACGAGAATTACGGATTTGTTATAAACACATGTCATGACACGGCGAAACGCGCGAAAACAGGAGTGGGTTTTCCCGTTATTTTCTCCCGACTCCGATGTCCGATTGAGCCTAAATTTCCACAGGATTGTTATTTTATATATAAGTTGTGATACACGAAGTGTGGGACTTGGACAATACTGTTTACCGAAAGTGTATAATGGCTTTAATCTCTTTATATGTCTCGTCGTGATCTTTGTCTTGGAATCAGATTAACTTAAAGGGAAGATATTCGTTCTCAGTAATCGTCATAGACCAGTATTCTTTATTGGTGTATCCCAACATATCCAAAAAATAACAAACCTGTGAAAATTGTTACTAAATTGGTCATCGAAGTTGCAAGAAAATGACGAAAGAAAAAACACATTTGTTGTACAAATTTGTGTGCTTTCAGTAGGTCAAAATCAAAGGCTTCGCTTGAAGTCTAATTTTGGAGTGACAAATTACCTCTTTCTCAAACACTACATTACTTCAGAGGGAACCGTTTCTCACAATGTGTTATCAACAGCTCTGTGCTCGTTCCCAAATACGTTTGTCAGCTAATATGTATTCTTTCGTAATTACCAAACGTAGACAGTGCATTTAAAGGCAGTGGACACTATTGGTAATTGTCAAAGAATAGCCTTCACAGTCGGTGTATCTCAACATATGCATAAAATAACAAACCTGTGAACATTTGAGCTAACTCGGTCATCGAACTTGCGAGATAATAATGAAAGAAAAAACCACCCTTGTCACACGAAGTTGTGTGCATTTAGATGGTTGATTTCGAGACCTCAAGTTCTAAATCTGAGGTCTCGAAATCAAAGTCGTGGAAAATTCTTTCTCGAAAACTATGGCACTTCAGAGGGAGCCGTTTCTCACAATGTTTTTTACCATTAACCTCTCCCCATTACTCGTCACCAAGAAAGGTTTTATGCCAATTATTATTTTGAGTAATTACCAACAGTGTCCACTGCCTTTAAAGGGAATGTATAACGTTTGGCAATCACTCTTATTGTCAATTACAAACTCTTGGTTTATTTAGAAGCCTACAGCAAGCTTCCGATAGTATGAATCATGTTGAGAAACATTTCACTTCGAAAGAGTTTGGTTATGTAAAAAGATATCAGTGTTTTTGCCCCAACGTAAGGATAATTCCTCCCTTGTGGGCATACTCGCTCCGGATTTTCGGCGATATATCAGAAATTTTGATGACCACTTTTTGAAATGAGATTTTCACACAGGTTAGTTAATGTATAGGTTAAACAATCGAAAGGCTCCCCAAAACTAAGGGTACAATGCTTTTAAGGTTGCCATTATCTCCAGATATTGTCTGTTGGCAAAGATTTGGATTTACGTGTACTGTCAAAACCAAACGGGCACCTCGAGGCTTACATGCTAGGCATGTTAAAGAAGCAAGTGATGAAGGAGGCACCAAGTGGACATATCGCCCCATCCTTTGTCGCCCCCATTTAATCAGAAATATTACGAAAATGTCTTGTAACAGGATGTGGGAATTTGGGTGAATCTAGGTCTTCTTGGTGCCAGTGAGATTTTCAATCAACTTTTTAAAGAGGTTGGTGTCCTGCTGTTCGATTTTAAAGAAAGTGTGCCCAGTGGTCCCAAGCTGGAAGGGATTTTAAGTACCCGTTGCACAAGATTGGACCAAATCTGGAGTAACGTCTTGTACAAGATTTGTATTTCTAGATCAGTCAGTCTTGACTTTGCAAGATATTACACTCCGGGAATAAAACTCTTGACTTAAAATTCATCATGTATAATCAAACTTTAGATGGATGGGCCCAATTTCACAATTTCAGCACAAAAAGCAGCTCAGCATAACAAAATTATGCTTACCAGAATTAGGTTACTAGACAAACTACCGTGTTGCATGCTAAATATGTGACTGGTATCCTGTTCGTTTATGCTTTTAGCAGAAATGTGTCTACTAGCAGTATTTGCTGCTTTTATGCTCTATCAAATTGGGCCAATGCTGATGGGTAAGAACATTTTAATTGCCCGTGTGCTTGTGTGGCTTGATCATACTTTGGATGTATCTGGTGCACTTTTTATCATTCTGAGTTGCACATTGTGTCCTACAGAGCAACACTCAATTCTCCTTAGCTTCATTTTCTCCATGATACTGGTTTTAAGATTGTCTATACGGGTTTGTTTTGTTGAGGGAAACGGCATGGAATATTAGTTATTTCCATGCCCAAGTGAATATGCAGCTCTGATTTTGTAAAAGAAAACAGCACTGTACCCTTTTTAAAACATTTCGAATTTTTGTTCGTGAAACTGTTTATATATGTTTTAAAAAAAAAGGATTTTCGTAAGATCAGATTCAACACAAAGACGGACTCAAAATTGGTGGAGTCAACTTCACTACTTTAAAATAAACTGATTTACATGTCACGTCT
The DNA here is from genome assembly GCF_032118995.1 of Asterias amurensis. Classification (NCBI taxonomy): domain Eukaryota; kingdom Metazoa; phylum Echinodermata; class Asteroidea; order Forcipulatida; family Asteriidae; genus Asterias; species Asterias amurensis. The sequence goes on along the minus strand of NC_092651.1, from coordinate 22,039,570 downwards.
CAGTCTAAATTCTCCACAAGTTCGGCTTTCCCATGTATCTTTCCAACAAAGCCACCGGCTGGTCCTTACAAGTTTGAATGTTTGTACTCTCCACTATGTGACTTAGCCCCAACCCCGAGGGACTTCGGTTCCAACCCCACTAGGGCTGAGGCCGATACATGGATTAGGTGTCGTCAAACTCTTTAACTGATCAGATTTCAGTTCTGTAGACTTATTTTTTGTTTCACGTGGACGTAAGCTTCTTAGTTTTAAACACATCGTCGTTGCTTGTCCTCAAAGGGGGTTTGTACCTTTGGTGATCAATAAAGTGATGACCATAAACAAAACTTACTTTGGTAAAGAAGCGCTCCTGAGCTGTTGATATTTTAAAACGTTGTTATAAACGACAACATTTGAAGTATTGTAGTTTAAGATATTAAGGGGGTAATTTCAAACCTAGATTTGAATCTGAGAAAGGCTTCACGCTTGACAGATTGACCGATTTACATTATATGTCACGCGTCTCTGTACGCCAAAACACTCTACAAACTCGCTTTAAGTCTTTACCCATATCTGAAATGGGTCAGGCTCCACGTGACCCGGATTGAAGAATTGTCTTCTTCAAATAATTTTGTTTAGTTACTGAGGTCTCTATTTCATCTGCTCCCAATAACAATACACTGTACGGGCTTCATACATTTCTTGATGATTGCTCAGCCTTTCTTAAAAACACCGCCACATCATTCTGTCTAAGTTTGACGTCAAATCTTCCCTTCTTCTCAGAACCTTACAGTCTTGATTACCGTTTACTAATTATCATGTCCTATCTGGAGTATTTCCATAGCCGCCTTCTCCCATTTCCTGAATATCTAACGACACACCCTCATAAATTATTGAGATCCAAATGCCTCTCTTTCCTCACCCTTCGTCTTCAGCATCCTGGTTTATCTTTTCCTCATCTTGGTGAGATGCTATCTTTTCCAATTTTCTCTTTGGAGGTTATTTTTCTCATACCGAATTCCCTAATTGTAACGTCTTCATTCTGTAACCTGATGCATTTGTATTCCATGTCAAAAATAATTAGATGGTAATCTACCAACGCTTCCTTCCTGAGAATCAAACTCTGCTCATAATAATTGTAATAATAACGTCTCATTGCGCTTTACATTAGTGCCCTGGGCCCCATTTCATAGAGCTGCTAAGCACAACAATTTCCTTAGCATTAAATGTCTTCCTTGATAAAACAGATCAACCTCTACAACCTCTACCCTCGTATGTAACCCTATGGGTGAAGAGAAGCAATTATAGTAAAGGATCTTGCTCAAGGACACAATTGTCAAGACGAGGACCCGAACCCACACTCCAATGACCCAAGCACTCCAATGACATTCAGTTGACCAAATATTTGACCAAAAAACCTGAATTCGATGCTCTTAACCACTCCGCCATCACATTCTGAATATCGTTCTACTTCTATATCCCCTCCTGAACGTATTTTACTTCTCAATTCAACTCAATTCAATTAGTTTATTGTCCATTTAAAAAAGATAAAATGGAAAATTAATTTACATGTTAAAACATTGATAACATCTCCAAAACATAACACTAAATAACACAGTCATAATTTTCCATCTTCGTTAAATATTGTCTCTGACCTATCATAGGAAAGGCCGTTCTGCATGCTAAATTCTTTAGCCTGTATAACAGATTTAGTCCCCTCCTCGCTAACATTCTACATTCTAACATTCTACAGACCTGATACTTCACAGAGGAAACTTTAACTTAACCTCCATGCCCCCTGGTCTTTGCCTTGGTGCCCATGAAAAGCTCCAGTAGAAGTTTACAATTTTCTCATAGAGTGCCCTTTGCCTAGGACAAAATGTCTTGGTGCCCTCGCCCTTTCAAAAACGAAGCATACAGGCCTTGGCTTAGCTTTAAGGTTTGCCTGCCCGATGCTCCGCGGAGGCAACGACGGCGATTGCCTCCATGCCCAAGGTTCATTGCCTCGGTGCCCTTGAAATGCTCCTGTAGGAATTTACAGTTTCCTTGGTTTCCTCGTCCTTTCAAAAACAAAGCAAACATGCTATGCCTGATTCTATAATCGCTATCACATCCTTCGTGGTGGAAACACTTCCTGCATGCGTTTCTTCCTCTGGACCAACACCGTCTTCCGACTCTCTGACATCATTTATTTATTTCCAATTCGTTACAGGTGTCGGATGACATCACTGTTCCTCCGACTGTCTTTAAGGAGTTAAAGTTCCCGGAACTGGTTTCCTCAGCGGAGCCGTTATTGCCAGAAGATGCTTCGTACTGGGAGACGTTTAATAAGAAGGAGGAAAGACCAAAGGGTCTCGTTAAGAAATAAATGTAATGATAACATCTCCCCCAAAGTGTCAAGGTCTGAGTCTGACTTTAATGGACTTTAAATTCGATGATTATAAACAATGTGTAAGGACTTCCCCCTTTCTGTTGATAGCTTATCTCTGACAGTGGAATTAATTTTGACACGGAATAGAAAGTGATGACTTGCCATCCTGGATGGCACTTGAAAATAATTATCCACCGTGAACATCAAACAAGTTATTATTTTGAGGGTTTTTTTTTATACTGGATGACTTCTCACCCCTACCAGAAAAGGTGGGGGGGCGGCGGACTAAGAAAAAGAAAAGAAAATACAGCAAACCAAACAAAACAAACTTTTGTACACGACGACATAATAACAACACAATTACAGAAGTTGAAGTAATTATTTTAAACTTTCTTGAAGTTCCCTTTCCTGTTTTAAGTGCAGCTCCCACAGTTTAACATGCATGAAACTCATTGCGTAAGAGCTTTCATTCTGCAACTTCCAATGTAGTATATGTGGGGGGTTTTCAGGACTATTGTTATCTTAAATTCGTGGTTCCTCTAAGTCAAAGACCCACACCCCTTAGGTTCAATTCATCAGGCCTAGACCTTCGCTCTCAGGGGCACAGCAATGTTCCTCTCATAAGGGGCCCTTCTATTAGGAAAATGTCTACGTGCACCAATATATTGGAACTTTGCAAACAAAGGGCACCGCGGCAAGAGCACAGGGCACCACGGTAAAAGATCTTTATCATGCTGCCTCCATCTTGGTCTTGTTCCTTGTCAATAACGAATGCTAATAGTCATTATGCAAATAGGAACCAGACTATTTTCTTCTTCCAGCCTTGGAATGGTTATATTGATATCAATGGTGGTCTGGGCCCAATTTCATAGAGCTGCTTAAGCAAATAATTTTGCTTAAGCAAAAAAATCCTTGCTTAGTAAAATCAGACTACCAGCCAAGACTCCACTCAATTGTTATGCTAAGTAAACAACAGCTAAATACCAGTCACAAGCAATGTATATGGCATGAATTTTTGGCCAGTAACATGTGTAAAATAAGCAAGATATTTTCGCGCTTAAGCAAATTCTTTGCTTAAGCAGCTCTATGAAATTGGCCCCTGTTGATGTGGGTTCCGTGGATTATTTCAAGGCCTGATAGGTAGGGGGGCCTAGTTACCATAATTGTATTCATTTGGGTTTTTTATGAGTCTTTGTTGAAATTAAGCAAGATTTTTGTCTGTTACCCATCAATCGCCACCACGTACCCCTATGTCTCGTACCTCTAAGATGGGGACATATCATTTCAACGTCTCCAATTAATCTAAGACTCTTCCTATACCTCCGTGCATTTGTTAGCAAATAGCAGAGGTTATGCAGATATTTTTCGAGGCATCTTTATTACAAACGTAAACACTTTGGAGATGGGACAAACAGATAAATTGAAAACGAGGTCAAGGAAATTAGGTTTCTGGGTTTTTATTTTCTTTTATATGTGAAGAAAAACTATTCCGATAATTAATAAATAAATTTGAAGAGTCTTTATTATTTACAAAAGGATTTCTGTAACAATCAAAGTACATACCGCTGAGATAGTATTTTATTTTTTACAATAAATAACAATCGGTCACTGTGTTATATATATATACAAGATATTCTCTATAATGTTAAGATATGAATTCATACACTCTCGTCAAAAAATACTGTCCGGCTCCCTCCAGAGATGCATACATTCAACACATGAGAGACTAAATGAAGTCTAGCTGCTAAGCAGATTGCTTACCGCTAATTTGGTTATAAAGGCAGTGGACACTATTGGTAATTACTCAAAACAAGTGTTAGTATAAAATGTAGGTAAGGGAGAGCTGTTGATGGTACAAAACATTGTGAGAAACGGCTTCTCTGAATTAGCGTAGTTTTCGAGAAAGAAGTAATTTTCCACGAATTTGATTTCGATAACCTCATATTTAGAATGTGGGTGCTCGAAATCAAGCACCTGAAAGCACACAACTTCGTGTGACAAGGGTTTTTTCTTTCATTATTATCTCGCAACTTCGATGACCGATTGAGCTCAAATTTTCACAGGTTTCTTATCTTATACATGACATACCCCAAGTAGGAAGACTGAAAACTACTAATAGTGTCCACTGTCTTTAAGCAATTTGCCTGGAAACTGTTTAGTGTATGTGCTAGTCGGTAGTTTGGCAAGGTGTCATTTTGGGTTAGCAAACACCCACCAGAACTAAACACATTTCGTGCGTCATTTCTCTTATGATACAATCTCCCTTGTAATATAAAACAGTGAATGTATTTTCATTGTTATTAACATTATAATATGCTATTTTCTGACTACATTTATTGATTTTAACAATATACTCTGTTCTATTGTGACAATATTTTGGAAAATTCATACACTTTTTACATTTATAATAAATAGTTCACATTTTTGTACATTAGTACTTTAAGTACTTGAAGTTTTTGTTTGTTTTACTCAAAGCCTTTGTTAAAGCGAACATTATTATTATTGTATAATTAAAATATAAAACAGTATTTCTTTTCCAATAGTTGAACCTCTTTCTGGGAACATCCTTTAATAATGTATTTTCAAAGTTATTATCAAATCGTTAGACTGTACACTTTTATATATATATTTTTATTTGTCAACTTTAATTTAGTTTTATTCGGAGTCAGGGTTAGTCCCCACTCATTTTGATGTTACATGATTCAATGTTAATTAAATTTAACAAATTAAAAAGCCAACTGATCATCCTCAGCAATATTTCATTTGTTAGTTTTGTTTATTCCATGACAACTTCAGCCGCTTTAACAGGACCATAACGTTACCTCATGATATTTTGATGATGTCTTTGCACCTCAACTTGAGAATAAACCCAAAATATAATTCATAAATATTCCCCCGTACATACCTATTTTTGTTCTCATGAAATTAACCTTAACAAATAATTATCTTTCGAACAAACTAAATATACTCGTTTTATAACTGGAAGTAGTTTTTTGTTCTTTATATGAACTGATCCACTTTCTTAAAAAAAACACTCCCATTTTAAGACCACTCCGTGTGCAAGTTGATTCTCCTTGCAAAACCACTCACCAAGACCACCCCTTCTATAAAGACCGCTATCTCTGTAAGACAAACCCCCATGAGAATACACCCCTCGCAGTCTATTCTAGGACCACTTTGTTCGAAAATCACACACCCTTAAAGGAAACAGCTATGGGGTTCTGCCAGTGCTGATCTGATGTTTGTTTTCTGAAGAAGTCTGATTTGGGGTACCACTAGAACAAAAGCAACCTTGTATTATTCTCTATTGTGTAAAGTACTTGTAAATTGGTTTGCAAAAGCCCACTACCCCTGCAAGAACACTCCTACTCCTTCTCTCTATTAAACCACTTTTATTGTAAGACCACTCCCTTGTTAGACCACTCTCTTGTAAGACCACTCCCTGGTAAGACCACTCTCTGGTAAGACCACTCTCTTGTAAGACCACTCCCTTGTAAGACCACTCCCTCGTAAGACCACTTCATCGTAAGACCACTCTCCTTATAAAACAACTCCCTTGACCACTCCCTAGAAGTCTTCATTGTATTAAAACCACTCCCTTGTAAGACCACTCCCTTGACCACTCCCTGGAAGTCTCCCTTGTAAGACCACTCCCTTGTAAGACCACTCTCTTGTAAGACCACTCCCCTTGGTAAGACCACTCCCCTTGTAAGACGGACCCTTTGAAGACCAATCCCCTTGTAAGACCACTCCCTTGACCACTCCCTGGAAGTCTCCCTTGTATGACCACTCCCTTGTAAGACCACTCTCTTGTAAGACCACTCCCCTTGGTAAGACCACTCCCCTTGTAAGACGGACCCTTTGAAGACCAATCCCCTTGTAAGACCACTCCCTTGACCACTCCCTGGAAGTCTCCCTTGTAAGACCACTCCCTTGTAAGACCACTCTCTTGTAAGACCACTCCCCTTGGTAAGACCACTCCCCTTGTAAGACGGACCCTTTGAAGACCAATCCCCTTGTAAGACCACTCCTTTGACCACTTCCTAGAAGTCTCCCTTGTAAGACCACTCCCTTGTAAGACCACTCCCCTTTGAGTAAGACCCCTCCCTTGTAAGACCACTCCTTACAACTGACATCCCGACGGCTTCCCAACCATAACAAACCACCTGCCATTAATCTCCAATAGAGCCAACTCGTCACTCGTCCCTCTAAATCTTATAATTCTGATTAACAAGCCATCATCCATCGAGGCTGGCCTCATCACCAAGACTCGCCCTGGGGGATTCCATTGACATTTGACGGGCACTCATCTCATTTTCTCCCCTGATGGGATTGTGAAAAAAAAAAATGAATTTCATACGCACGGATACGTTTTGTCTTCTAGCGTGACGCCTGTGCCTATGTAGGCTCACACTGACTCTGTGCTATTGCTTCTGAATCACGTTCACCATACGTAGGTGTTAGACTTACAATTGGCTTTGATAAAGGCTGTTAGATAAACTCGACAAGGGAATGACTCTTCAAGTATGAAATGCCGTAATTTGATCTGGGAGTTTCTTGCATGTTGCTTGTATCGCCATAGACCACTCACTTGAATAACAACATGGGATACCACACAGTATAGATATATGCTACTTTATACCGTATTGGACACTATTGGTAATTACCCAAAATAGATTTTAGCATACAAATGGGGAGCTGTTGATAGTAAATACATTGTTAGAAACGGTTCCCTCTAAAATAACGTAATTTTGAGCCTGAAGCAGGCATCTGGGCAGCACACAGATTTGTGCAACACTTTCACTACTATCAATTACACTTTCGATGACAAAAAGAGCCCAATTTTTTACAGATTTGTTATGTTTTGCATTGGAATACACCAAGTGAGAGTACAGGTCTTTGACAATTACCACATGTGTCCAATGCCTTAAAGCCAAACAACTTTGTGATGAAGTAACACAGCTGTGCATGTATAATTTTAACGTATTGGATGCTAACAGCGAAGTAGACTGGCCCTTTTTGGTGTTGATTTCAATTATGAGGTTTGGTAATGGTACCATTGATAGAGATTCGAAACCAGACCAATGAATTGATTACCGTCGTTTGAGAATATCATTTCTTTAAATATAAATAATTATTTGTGTTTGTATCGGAATTTGTATTGATGGAGAAGTGCAAGGTCTCCGAAATCTAACATGTCCTTCTTAAATTTGATTAAGGCAAAAGTGTTTCTCATTGTTGACAATTGACATCAGTATGATGGTGATGAAGAGAAATGATGGTGGTGATGATGAAAGGGTTTATGGTGATGATGGTTAAGATGGTGATGATAATTGTGATGATTAAGATGGGGGTGATGGTAAAGATGGCGATGGTGATGATGAAGATGGTGATGATAAGATGGTGATGATTAAGATAGTGATAATTATGATTGTGATGATGGTAATGATGGTGATGGTGATGACTAAGATGGTTATGATGGTTAAGATGGTGATGATTAACAATAATAGTAATAACATGCATTTATATAGCGCTAAATACAAGGTTTCTAAGCGCTGATGATTAAGATGGTGATGATGGTTATGATTAAGATGGTGATTGTTGTTAAGGTGGTGATTATTAAGATGATGATGATTGAGATGGTGATGATTAAAGGCAGTGGACACTATTGGTAATTACTCAAAATAATTATTAGCATAAAACCTTTCTTGGTGATGAGTAATGGGGAGAGGTTGATGGTATAAAACATTGTGAGAAACGGCACTCTCTGAAGTGACATAGTTTTCGAGAAAGAAGTAATTTTCCACGAATTTGATTTCGAGACCTCAGATTTAGAACTTGAGCTCTCGAAATCAACCATCTAAACGCACACACCTTCGTGTGACAAGGGTGTTTTTTTCATTTCATTCATATCTCGCAAGTTCGATGACCGATTGAGCTCAATTTTTCACAGGTTTGTTATTTTATGTTTATGTTGAGATACACCAACTATGAAGGCAAGTCTTTAACAATTACCAATAGTGTCCACTGCCTTTAAGATGGTGATGATTAACAATAATGTAATAACATGCATTTATTCATCGCTTGATACAAGGTTTTTAAGCGCTGGTGATTAAGATGGTGATGATGGTTACGATTAAGATGGTGATGGTTGTTAAGATGGTGGTGATGGTGATGATGATTGAGATGGTGATGATTAAGATGGTGATGTTTTTTTTTATGCAAGTCGCCAGACACACAAGGCCTGAAGGCCACTTCAAGGTTTGGGCTACAATTGTTTTATTCCAGAGGCCGTTGCCACCTACTCCTCGGGCTGAAACAGGGTTACCCCTTTTACAGTCCATACGGATGTAGGCTTGGATGGTGATGATTAAGATGATGATGTTTGAGACGGTGATGATTAAGATGGCGATGGTTAAGATGGTGATGATTAAGATGGTGATGATTAAGATGGTGATGATGTTTAAGATGGTGATGATTAAGATGGTGATGATGGTAAAGATGGTGGTGATGGTGATGATGGTAATATGATTAAGATCGTGATGGTTGTTAAGATGGTGATGATTAAGATGGGGATGATGGTAAAGATGGTGATGGTGATGATTAGGATGGTGATGATAAGATGGTGATTATTAAGATGGTGATGATTAAGATGGTGATGATGGTAAAGATGGTGGTGATGGTGATGATGGTTATGATTAAGATCGTGGTGGTTGTTAAGATGGTGATGATTAAGATGGTGATGATTGAGATGGTGATGATTAAGATGTTGATGATGATGGTTAAGATGGCGATGATAAGATGGTGATGATTAAGATGTTGATGATGATGGTTAAGATGGTGATGATAAGATGGTGATGATTAAGATTGTGATGATTTAGATAATGATGATGGTAAAGATGGTTATGATTATGGTGGTGATTGTAGGATGGTGATGGTTGATATGGAGATGGTTGCGGTTGTAATGATTAAAATGGTGATCATTATGTAATGTATTGTAAGGCCACTCCCCTCCAAGACCACTCTCTTGTGAGGCCACTCCCTTTGTAAGACCACTCCCTGAGCATTATTGAAGGGTTGCTTTAGTGTTGGGTTTTAGGCTTTTGGTTTTGGTTCTCCTTAAAGTAATATAAACCTGTACTGTTCTCTCCTTCAAAGAATGATCCCCTATTGTTCTCTCCTTCAAAGAAAAGCCTCTATTGTTCTGATTGGATCTCCCCGTCGGTTGCCTCCGTCAGGTACCAGCACTGCATTGGTTCCTTCTTGCCCTTCATGACGATTGGCCCCCTGTATTCAAAATGAAACGTCGGGTCGTGGTTCTGTGGCTCCATCAGGCACCTGAGTAGGGTGGAAGAGTAAATAAATACAGTTTTAATCAAAGGGTGGAAACCATTCAATATGGAGTACTTGGTGTGGTTCCACCAGTCACCTGAGTATTAGGGTCAAAGAAAATAACCCTTGTTACAAAACAAATATGGCACCCATCCAGTAGGGCGTATTGGGTGTGGTTGTATCAGGCTGTTGGATAAAAGTACATTTATCAAGTTAATTAAAAGGGGCGACTGGTGTGGTGTGGTCAGCTCAGGCTGCTGAACATAGCAAAGTATCATCGCAGTTAAAATGTCGCTCACACATAAATCCCTGTTATTTGAATCTTGTTCACAATAAAACAAATAAACAGGGAAACTCGCGCCCATCCCAAAATCAAAATGAATAACTTCTGCACAACGTGATGACTCCATGTAAACACCAACCTTGTCCGCTGTAATAAGACGTCTCATTTTTACAAACGGACGGGGAACGATTGTTTTGGAAACGACGCTGCGAGGCGTCCATTGTGATCCATATTGGACGGGCCTATTGTTGCCATGTATTAGAATTTTGGAGCGTTGCGGCCATAGATATACATGGTGAAATAACGGATGACATGTGACGCGTATTACACTAATCATATCAATCATACCGTTGTGTCGTACAGAATTCTTCCTGGAAAATATGATCGCTCGACTCATTTCCAAACCCATAAGATGAACTTAACAATCAAAACACGTCTGGATATAACACAATGATTTCCGTAGCCGAATTGGCTACCTTTTATCACCGTTCCCTCGGGTACCATTTCGGAGGCACCATACATTATTTACCGGTCCCTGACAGACAAATATTGTAGATATACAATTTCGCTCGCTTGATTCTTGTGACAAGTACAAGTGATGATAAAAACTACAACTTCATTTTTGTTTCAGTGACATAGAAAAGGGAGAGAGTTAAAGGAACACGTTGCCTTGGATCGGACGAGTTGGTCTATAAAAAGCGTTTGAAACCGTTTGTTATGAAAATGCATATGGTTAGAAAAATGTTTTAAAAGTAGAATATAATGATCCACACAAGTGGTTTTCCATTTACGTCGCGAACTAACACGATCGGTTATTTATGGGAGTATTCCGTTCCAAGGCAACGTGTTCCTTTAAATAGCATTGTCGTCAATAACGAATTCGCTCAAGTACTTGAATCTTTTAGGGTAGATTCCCTTCTCTAAAGCCAAAACTGATCGTTTTTCACATTATATACAGTTCACATTATACACAAGAAAGTAAAAAGGATGTGTGCACGATTTGTGGCGATTAAAGCTTGGGGTCTCGCTTTAAGAAACGTTGCTTGTACATGTGAGTAAGTTGATGTCTTCATGCATGCACAATTAAATGTTTGTTATGGCAATGATGTCATTATTTCCCTTCACTGCATTGGTCAGCGTTTTCCCAAGTGCACTTATCCTGGCCCGTTCTATTTTCAGAACTATAGGCGTCAATTGATAGTAAACTCAAGGTCATGGTCAATCAATGTAGCTGTACAGTACGTGTACAAACAGTTTTCAATTCAGTTATTCAGTTATTGTGTATGAGAGCAGCAACTGTTATTGAACGTTAAAGCCATTGGACACTTTCGGTAAACAATATTGCCCAAGGCTCACACTTCGTGTACCACAACTTATATAAAGAATAACAAACCTGTTCAAATTTAGGCTCAATCGGTCATCGGAGTCGGGAGAAAATAACGGGAAAACCCACCCTTGTTTCCGCACGTTTCGCCGTGTCGTGACATGTGTTTAAAATAAATCCGTAATTCTCACTATCGAGAATTGATAATTGTTTGAATGTTTTCTCAAAAAGTAAAGCATTTCATGGAATAATATCTCAAGATAAGTCTTTCACCATTACCTTCTGTAAACCCTGTAAATTATTTGTAAATCTGTGAACTTTTTTCTTCTTTCTGTACCAAAAGTGGATAATGGCTTTAAAGGCGCTGGACAATAATGGTAATTACTCAAAATAATTGTAAGTTTCAAAACTTATTTTGTAATGAGCAATGGAGATTTGTTGATAGCATAACACATTTTGAGAAACGGCTCCCTCTGAAGTATCATGGAAAGGGGTGATTTCTCACACAAATATTAAAAGACTTCAAGTCTGAAGCCTTTTATTGTGCAGTGATGTGCATTTTCTGTCATTGTTATCTTGCAACTTCAATGACCAATTGAGTCCAAATTTGTATTCAATCTAGCATCTCACTAAAATAGTAGCATTTTGATTAAGATGTGTTTGTTTTTACTCAGTGTTGCATCTCACTGAGTAATGTCCAAGTGTTGGATTCGTACTAGATACCAAAATCAATAGTTTATCATTCAGGACGTCCGCACTCCTTAATATGTCAAGAAACCATTATCAAATGAAGGTCACTGTAGCCGCTGTTACATTATTACATTGCTATAACATGAATGCAATGAAGGGAAACAGTTGCTTCGAATGCACATTCATCGGTGTAAAAACTGGGGGAAGAAAAATGTCATTACATGTCACCAACCCATATAGTGCCGGACATTGCACCCTCTCAAAGCGAAACAAGATTTTAAATTAATTTTGAGGAGCTTTGAAAGCGATAAGCATCGTTGCCGTTTCGGAGACTCTATAATAGGAAATGTAAATCCATTTAGGATACTCTACTCTCCGTAAAACTGATCGCTCACACCAGAATGTAGTGTGCTGACATTGTTGGCAAACATGCCTGGTGTGTCATGACTCTGTTCCGTAACAATAATTGGAATAAGTAGGATTTGAAACTTTGCATTGTGGAAATACGATCAGAGCATACTGATCGAAACGTCGAGTTGAAACCAACGGTTCTTTTCAGAACCACCCCAACTCATTAGAGATAGTCATTACATAGTGTTACCGCAAACATTTCTATATAATAATTGGAATGATTTGCTAAACTTGGGAAGGTAGTGCATTCTGCTCTACCAGCCAAGTTTCTAGTGGATACCCATGCCTCTTTACTGACTGTGGAGGGGGTAACCCTGTTTCAGCCCAAGGGTAGGTGGCAACGTGCCCCTATTATCAGTTGATTTGAAGCAATGCGCTTGCCTTGGAGTGCACGTCCGGCAATGTGATGTAATAGGCGATGTCACATGAACATGTTTACAAATGAGTTTGAGTTGTTTCGAGAATCCATTGTAAAAAGCCTATTCCTTAATTCAAGCCTTTGTCCCTAACCAAGTCATGGCATTCGAGACCAGTCATGGTATCATGTAAGATTGAATTCAAGAACGTCCAAAGCGTGAAATTCATTGCCCCTGGTTCTGGCCTTGGTGCCCTGTGAACTGGAAGTGCCCTTTGCAAAACGAAATGGCCTTGCCCTCTAAGAAATTAAGTCAAGTCCGGCCCCATCCCGGTCAGGGCCCCCTCCCGGTCAGGGTCCGAGTAAGCGGTCAGGTTGGTGTAGTGGTACCTTTCCTCGCCTTCCTCGTCTTGGATCCCGGTTCGAATCCCACCAGGGGCACTATGTGGATTGGGTTTTCAGTCCCTACCTGACTGCGTGGGTTTTCACTGTAATCATTCGCTGGGGTATTCCTCCCATCACATCTAAAACTGAAACAATTTAAGAACTGGCTCCGCGGTAGTACAATTTAATCATGATCCTATAAGCTAAAGTAGTTGTCTCATCCTATTTTCTGTACCATCCGCCCAGGTAATAAAAATTAGCAGGACAGTTCTTTTCAGAACCGAGAAGTCTCCCGAACCCCCGAACATCTACTCCGCGGTAGTAGAATAAAGCAAGACAGTTATTTAAGAACAAACTTTAAGAACAAACTCTACCTGGCAAGTAGATACCCACATGGTGTTACCGCAAACCGTGTATACGTTCTCTGATCTCGTTTGGCTCTTATTTATATTAGAGTGTTGAGTATACTTATATGCAGATCCAGAGCCTCCCCCCCATGTCAATTTGTCAACATGCACTTGGGTCTCTATGTGTATTTCTAATGAACTATAAGTGTATGTAAATGATAACTCTACCATGCGATTGGTTCTACACTGTGGAATAAATTCTAGCCACAAGGTATAGGCCTGCGAGAGGAAATCCCATGTAGCAATAATTATGTTTAGTTCAGCATCCGTCTGGCATACCCGCAATGTGAATATAATTTAATTAGTAAATCACTAAGTGTTTTGCGTGCATGTTATAATTATATCCAGAAATTGAGTAAATATGCCTATGCCCATTTTTTGGATTAAAGGAGATGTGCGGTTAAAGAATACCAAGATGTTATAGCTGAAAAGTAAATATTGTTTTAGATTTGCGTAGGCTAGTTGTTTTTTGGAACTGTGCTAAAAAAAAAACTCTCGTATTAAGAACAAACAATTTTTTATTTTTGCTATTCTTCGCATCAAAACATGTTCATGCATTTTTTAAACGTCAACGCCGTTTTTAAAAGGAACTTCACTTTAAGTCAACAAAATCTTATTCAAAGCTAAGTGTAAATTGCCAATAAAAAACAATCCAATGTGAAATAAATCTTCCAAAAAAAAAAAGGCCTACACCCACTGTGATGTAAATACACATTGTTTCTTTATGAAAGATGAAGAATACAATTCCCGAATTCAAGAATGAATGGCCCTTTAGAGCAAACCCCGTGTGATTTTTCTACAATCCTTAAGCTAACGATGTTGTTGTTTTTTGTTTTGTTTTCTTAAAGAATGATATGATTCTCGAATTCAATGATGGATGACCCTTTAATGCAAAGTCCGTGTGATTTTTCTACAACTCTTAAGCTAGCGATTTTTGCTTTTTTCTTTTGAGATGGATTTTACGTCTTCTACTTGTCACTTAGCATGAGTGAGATCTTGGGACATAAGTACCCTATAGTGTAGAGTTACATGCAGTGATCTTAACGCACTGCCTGTTAGATCTGAGTAGTTTGTGGTCGGGACTTGATGATAATTTATCCAGCGCTAAATCAATCTGATACATCATTGCTTTTCTTTCCTCTAAAGTAAAGTCAAATCTCGTGTAGATTCAATTTAGACTCAAATGAATTACCAAAACAACCTTGAAAATCATCCAGTTTTAATCATAACAGGCCAATAAATGATAATTTTTTTTTTTTTTTTTTTTTTTTTTTTTTTTAATCAGAACTTGGTAGGGCTGTTCAAATAAATTGAAACCACTTCAACTCGAAGTATATTCGATTCCAATATTCGATTAAATAATTTATGACTTGTTTACTTCTGGTATTTCTGACAACGTGGGTAGCTAGCACACAGCCTTCATACCGACATAACCTTTATAGAATAACTTATCTCTTAATCTAAATTGTAATTTTGAATATCACGGAGTCTGCGTAATAATCTGCAATCTGGATTTCACACACGTCGGAGATCAAAACAAGGAAAGTCTCTCTCTCTATGTGTAATGCTGATTATACTTTCCTCTTGGATATTGAAAGTTTTAAATCCTCATCAGATAGATCCCTGACAAATTGACTAGACAGGTAACACTACCGTAAATATTGACGAACCTCGCTGTTTGTGTATTTACCTCCGTGTACAAAACACCCCTCCTTACCTTAGTCTTGTAAGAACGGAATATAAAAACTACTCTCAGATCATTGTCTGGCAATACAAACTGTCCCCTCTGGGACCTTAGGACTCTCAGTTCTCATTCAGTCAACCACAGTCGCTAAAACAATGTACAAAAACGTCATTCAGGTTAGCTCCGTGCGGTGAGGGCATATATAATTTTGGCGCGAACCTCCCGCAGTAAAACCAGATTGGCGGGAATTTCCAACCATGCAGAAACAATCCCACGTGGTGTGAAAGCGGTTGAAGACCACGGCTGGTTGGAGTCCTTCAGCGTGTCTCGTTGTGAAAGCACCCGGGGCAAGTTGAGATTAAGTCTGGTCTAAATCAAGCAAATGGATGGATGAAGTCGGTGTGAAGAGACTCAATTGAAAAAGATTTGGGTGGAGTTTCAGCGTTATTTTATGCAGACATGGTTATAGGGTTTGACGAAGAAGTGCGCGCCACTTTTCTACAGTATGACATGAGTACTCTGGCCGCCAGTATACAAATACTTGTTTCATTGTCTTAAGTATTTGGATTGTTGGTCTAAGCAGACTTAAATTTACTTTAAGAGGATGACTGTTCCTGATCCTTAATACAAATTTAAAAACATTTAGCTTTTTCTTCTATTTGGCAACACAATTTCCATCATTGCAGGTCTATATTTTTCTCATTGTGGATTGTTTACACCGCAGTGACTGCAATTTGAATTGGTTTTGTTTAGTGTTTATGGTCACCCTCTGTTGTTTTGATTCGTTGTATGGTGGGAGAAGAAAAAGTGGGTGTCTCACGACAGGTTTAACAAAACTTTTGCAGCATTTTCTTTGGCTTCAATGCCACAGACCTAAAAAACCATCGTGAGCAAAACATCTTTTGACACTGTGTTGATATATGGCGAGCAAATGGAGCTTCACTGCATCAATGCCTTCGCGCTCTAGAGAGGTAGCGTTGTCACGTACTTGAGCATCGCCACATCCGCTATTGAAAAAAAGTTCATTGAATTCTATGCTTATTAAATGATCAATCGCTGCAGTGATACCCGATCCACAAGTCTTTATAAAATTATGTTTTTTAACCCTGCACGCCGTGGGCGAGAAAGTCTTACCAAACACTGTGCTCCAGACTTCAAAAGAGCACTATTTTTACCTCAGAGGAATGAATGGAACAGGTTGAGCGTGGACGGTATGAGAGGGTTTAAAATCAAGGTGTTTGCTCACAGAATACGACACGCAGAAATCGCGGAATCTTGTTTTTGTTTTTTTCGCACTGAGATGAAACTTAATGCTCAATCGATCTCTGTAGCGAAATTTGATCCATTTCTTGAATATTTTTTTTTTATTTATTTGAATGCCGCCGTTCGTCACACGCAGTTCCATGCATAATAGTTTCTAGTGTTTGAGGTATTCTAACTGCAAAACATGTATAGAATGTTGCGTATTTAAAAGTGAAAATAATCATTCGTTTATAACATATCGAAATATTATGAGCCTGCTTTTTCCTCAAAGAAACGAACACCCATATATAGGTATAAAAAATATAAAAAAATACACAAACAAACATTGTATTGGATGGAATCAATCAACAATGCGTCAGGTTCTTTGCAAGCCTGGTGCTTCCGGACAAGGACAATGACGTTTTCACTTTGGTAAACAGCACCCTAAAAGAAGAAAGTGTAAATTTATATTGGAACATTAAGAGGGGCACCGAGGCAATGACCAAAGGGCAACGGAGCCAACTCTCATCCGTGAAACGATGGGCATAGGTTGCGTTTAATGTGTTGCTCTGTTTGCAAATCAAAAGTTGTGTGATTGTAGAAATAGCTAATTTGAATTTCCATAGGCTGCCGATTGTTTGCGAACCTTGACTACATGAATGAATAAGATCATTCATGACAACATATTATTCTTCATTCTTTAGTCTGATTTCCGATTTGTTATGCCCTTTGAAAATGTGGAAATTATGATTAAATATCCTGAAATGTACATGTGGGCTCAGTAAAGCCATCATACACTTTCGGTACAGACAAAAAACTAAAAGTTCACAGATTTACAAATAATTTACA
This sequence comes from Asterias amurensis, assembly GCF_032118995.1. Taxonomy (NCBI): domain Eukaryota; kingdom Metazoa; phylum Echinodermata; class Asteroidea; order Forcipulatida; family Asteriidae; genus Asterias; species Asterias amurensis. Next base: position 22,022,259 of record NC_092651.1, on the reverse strand, counting down.
GGGTTTACAGAAGGTAATGGTGAAAGACTTGAAATATTATTCCATGAAATGCTTTACTCTTTGAGAAAACATTAAAACAATATCAATTATTGATAGCGAGAATTACGGATTTATTTTAAACACATGTCATGACACGGCGAAACGTGGGGAAACAAGGGTTGGTTTTCCCGTTATTTTCTCCCGACTCCGATGACCGATTGAGCCTAAATTTTCACAGGTTTGTTATTTGATAAGTTGTGGTACACGAAGTGTGGGCCTTGGACAAAACTGTTTACCGAAAGTGTCCAATGACTTTAAAGGCACCGAACACTATTGGTAATATAATTGTTAGCATAAAAACTTACTTAAAACGAGCAATGAAGAGATGTTGATAGTAAACAAATTTGTTAGAAACAGCTCCCTCTGAAGTAACGTAAAGAGGTATTTTCTTTCTAAAATATTAAAAGAATTCAGGCCTGAAGCCTTATATTTGGTATCTGAAAGCACACTAATTTGTGCAAGAAGGGTGTTTATACATTGTTCTCTTGCAACTTCGACGAACAGTTGAGTCAAAATCTTCCCAGATTTGTTATGTTATGCATGTTGGGTTACTGAGTGAGAACACTGGTCTTTGACAATCACCAGTGTCCAGTGGCAGTGCATTTAATTGAAGTAAAAAGTAACATTCAATTGCTCTAACCTGTATGCGAACTCAGAGACATTGATTGTTCCAGTTTTGCCTGTTGTCTCCGTCCTGCTGGTCAAGTTAACCGTGTTTCCAAACAGGCAGTACCTTGGCATTCGGGTACCAATGACACCCGTCACGACCTCGCCGCTATGGATACCAATAGTGATCTGTGGAGAGAGGGGTACCAGGGAATTAGGATCACCAAATACACGTACAGAATGCACAAGTTGTGTTTAAAACAAAGATATATATTTAAGACTGCCGCCATAGGGCTAGCTAGGGTATGATCGTAGCGCGCCCCACTTTCACCTTGTGGTCGCACGTTCGAATCCTGCTCTAATAATTGTTTCATTGCTAATTTTACAATAATGAAATAGAGTTACCAATATAAGTTTCCCTTGAGGGCTTATACAAACTTGAAGTTTTGTTCCACCTTATGTTTGAAAGTGTAATGGTGAAAACACTCGCGATCAACTTGTTTTCTGCTGTAAAAAATCACTTATTGCAATTGGAGCCGATGCTGAGGTCAACAAATGGCATTGTGTGCAAGAGATTGTATAGCGCATAGCAAACAACGCGTTCTTAGCATGACATTAACCCATAGAAGTTACTTTAGCGTTAACCGAAAAACAAAGATGGCTGCCAACATTGCAATCTTACTAAATTGCAAAAAAAACGTTCAAATACTTCTACAAATCTTCTAAAAAGGTACACCACCCTTTTTTCCATCCAAAATATTGATCCATTTCGAAGCAGCTTTCCCCTCGCTAAAAAAAGAGACAATAATAACGTCTTACCAAGCTCATAGCTTGCCTTTTTCGGAAAGAAAAATATTGCCAGGGAATGGCTGTGTTGAATGAAAACACACCAGCCTACATCTTGCTTTGGACCATTATTGATTGTAGCCGTGTGTTGAGTATCAGGCAGTGATATGATAAATGAAACTCAATCCCTTAGGAGTTGGAGTCCATACCGACCATTGTTTGCACTGTTACTCCAACCTTTTTTCGATTTAGCGAAATTATCATATTTCAGAGTAAGAAACGAGGAAATTTGATATTTACAATTCTGAAGAGGAGAGAAAAGATCTCACGAGGGACAACCCGTTTTAGTGTGTACACCCAGTCTAAATATTAGTATATTTTGTTATTAAGTTTAAAAGTGCTGCAAATGCAACGAGAGTCCATATGATTTATTCATTTGGTTCTAAAAACAGACTATGTGTTTATTCTGGAATTAGCCATTGAGACAAAACAAGTCAGTCTTTCTAGTTGCCCCACAAATCGTTTTTTTTTTTTATAATTTGTTTTAATAATATACATACAGCCAATCAATCTTCCCAAATAAAGCGTTTAATAATTTCTTCCAATAAATATGATAAACATCAAAGAAATGATAACTGAAACATTATGATATCTAAAAGGATAGATCAATAAATGCATTGGTTTGGATTAATCAAGTAGGTTTCAACGATATATCAATAAGAAAAAAAGAAGTCTTTCGGGGGCCTTCAGAAGTTTCTTTTCTAGAAGTAAGTTGTTGTCTTATCATTTTTTTTTTATATTAGGAGTCAATAAATATTCCCAACTACAAATAAATTGATTTGACGAATAGTTTGCCTTGTCATCGATATATCGATTGGTTTTTATATCTCACCACTATATTCTGTCCGTCCACTTCGATCTCCAGAGCTAATTTCATCATCTGTAAAGCCATTCTGGCAATGCAACCCGCATGCGTGTCACATGGTTCGGGTAAGCCACTCACAGCCATGTACTTGTCTCCAACCGTTTCTACCTGTATGTCAAAATGTCAAAATATGTATAAAATGAGTGACGTCATCAATTAATAACTGCAATCATTGGTGTAACATATGTATTTTTTTTAAAGTGACGTCATCAATTGATAACTGCAATCATTGGTGTAACATATGTAAATAAAGTGACGTCATCAATTTATAACTGAAATCAATATATCTGCACATGCAACTTGCATAATGGGTGGTGTAAACAAAAGTATGGCTACCAGACTCCATAATGTTGTGGTCAACGTCAATTCCAAGGGGCCATGTTAAGTGTTTGCCAAGCACCTGCCTGTTTTACCCATTTCAAGGTCGGCTGTCGGTCACAAAACAAAACGCTAAAGACTTAATGCACTCTTAAAACAGCATAGAATTAAACAGTTTTTAAAACCGTCATTATTTTGATAAAATGTGCAGACAAAATGACACGCATCCATTTTTTTCTATACCCTTTAAAGCCAGTGGACACAAATGGTATTTGTCAAAGACCAGTCTTCTCACTTGGTGTATCTCAACATATGCATACAATAACAAACCTGCGAAAATTTGAGCGCGATCGGTCGTCGGAGTTGCGAGATAACTATGAAAGAAAAAAACACCCTTGTCACACGAAGTTGTGTGCTTTCAGGTGCTTGATTTCGAGACCTCAAGTTCTAAACTTGAGGTCTCGAAATCAAATTCGTCCAAAACTAGGTCACTTCAGAGGGAGCTGTTTCTCACAATGTTTCATACCATCAACCTCTCCCCATTACTCGTTACCAAGTAAGGTTTTATGCTAATAATTATTATGAGTAGTTACCAATAGTGTCCACTGCCTTTAAATTAATGATACATTTTAAAAAGTGCATTACCTCAGATGCTCAATATTGTCCTTCGCAAATTGGAATAATTTCTTTCTTTTTTGGTGAAGAAATTTTCATTTTGTCTAACGTTTATTATCAAGCTGCTCTCCTTGGACAATAAGAGAGTCTTTCCGTCACAGATCTATCACTCACAATAAATAAACTTCTGTTAAAATTGGGAAAAAAAAGGTTTTTGGCTTGGACGGCTTCAACAAAAGACTAATAACACAAACAATAACCATCGCCGGGTGAGACTTTTCACGGCTCCGGTTAAAAGCGCCATCCGTTTAGAAAAATCGGATAAAGAAAAGAGAATTCTCGTGATGCTGAAATGAAATTAATTCCACGGCAAGAAAATGTCCAAGGACCTGTAATCTTTTTGACCTAGATTTGGTGTTTTTTCTATCGCTCTGAGCTTGAAGGCAGAGAAAGGAAGGTTATACAATCGGCCTTTGGGTTTGGTTAGACTAATAGCAGCCACGGGCAGTACATGCAAATGAATTTCTACAAACACGTTCAATGTGTTTCGTTGCTGGGTTGGATGCAGTTGATGGAAGTATAACCTTTTAATCCCAGATATGTTTAAAAGCACTGGACACTATTGGTAATTACTCAAAATAATTGTTAGCATAAAACCTTACTTGGTAACGAGTAATGGGGATAGGTTGATAGTATACAACATCGACGACCAAATTGAGTTCAAACGTTCACATACAGGTTTGTTTGTTTTTTTGCATATGTTGAGATACACCAAGTAAGAGGACTGGTCTTTGACAATTACCAAAGGTGTCCAAGTGCCATCCATGCTGGTGGTAGACTTTACCTAGTATTAGGTAGTAATCTAAGCGTGCAGAGTTGTTTGTGAGAGATGATCTTTAATTTTAGTGCATATCATTTGAAGCTTTGCATAGCGTGGAGAACAACAGGAAGAAACTATACACAAATAGTAAAGTTTAGGAGAAAGACGAGAAGGGTTTATTGTTCGAAACGTCGAGATCCCACAGGCTTTCCTCAGAGCCAACACTCACACAAAAGAGATTTAGCTATGGTTGTACCCGCAAGTGTGATATTTTTTTATAGTTTTCTTCCTAGTGCATGTAAGTTTAGTGTCAAATGGTTAAACAGATTTCACGTTTGGCAATCACTCTTAAACAAATTACTGAATTTTTGGTTGGAAGCAAACAGCAGCTTTTGATAGGATAAGGTATTTTTTAGAAACAGTTCACTTTGATATTATTTGGTTATGTACACAAACAAACAAGCTGTTATGCCGCAAAATTGAATCTCGAAAGCATTACTGCATAAACGCTTCTCAGGTTGTGTTTTGTAATGGATCATTATTCCTGCGTGGTCATAGTCGCATTTCGCGTTCAATATTTTTGCCGACTGGTGGTGCCTCGTTCTGAGGATGACTAGTGAAACTAGACGAAACGTAAACAAAATTACGTGAGTATTTGGCTGTGTTTCTTAGAAAATTTATTTATTAAGTCGTTATTTGTTTGTAAATAAATTGTTCGGAAACGAAAACTGAAAACCCCAAAAGAACCCCGTCGTTATTTGTTTGTAAATAAATTGTTCGGAAACGAAAACTGAAAACCACAAAAGAACCCCCCCTTCACAACATTCACTCCCCACTGTGTTTTGTGTAGAATCACGAAGGTGAAGCTTAAAATGCAAGCATGGGTTTGAGTGGTAGTTAAGATTACACAAGAAACTTAAGATGAGGTTTTAAGCATACACTTGGGAAAACAACAAACGTATCTAGGGACTTTGACACAATGTCTCCATAGTTTCTCTCGTATAATTTGATGTCAAATTTTATTATTTTTCTTATATTAATTATTTTCTCCCTTCTCAAACTTCAATCCATACCTCATGTAATTAATATTGATTTTACGAAGTATGACCGAAGACTATCTCCTCGTTCTCCTCAGGTGATCAAGCTCATTATCTCTTTTGTTTTTAAAATGTCAAGCAGTCTTCTCTTTTTTTTAATTGGTTGTTTGCTTTAGGCAGTGTTCTAATTTCCCTGTCATGTCGAGTGTGGAAAACTGTCTCCCCCTGTCAATTGCGAACTCCGAATGTCCAATTATTTGTGCATTAAGAATAGGACAGCATGAAAACATCCTTGAGACAGAGGAACCCACCAGTGCAGGAGTAATTTCATGTAGCGACCTATGATGAGAGAAGTCATGTTTTCTCGGTTGGACGTGGAGGGACTTTATAAATACATCTCGCTTGACTGCAAGAAATAAGCCCTATCAGAGCCGTGTCAGCACGGGTCCCGTAGTTAGGGGTTAACGGGTGTATTTCTCCCCCCGCAGTGCCTTGCGGATTGTTGCTGGTGGATACCCTGTCATATCTTTGCCATTAAAACCACAGGGGATTCAGGGCAATGAACCAATGATTAAAGCAATATCTCAGTTTGTTATCAATCTTCAACTAACTTCTGAGGACGATGACCCCGGAGCGATTCAAATATATCTAAAAAGGATTGTATCTTGCATGCGCCGGGCTGAACTGCAGTATCGCTCTAGGCAGCTTTACGGGTTCTCTCAATACACATGGTGTTTTATACCATCAGGACAACACTGATTTCAATCAATGGGACTTACTCCTTTTTTGTTTTGGATGTGTCTTCTTCGCAGCTTGAGAACAATCCCTTGCTATTTGTTCAAGCCTTTCTGTTCAGCGTGCTTATATTACAGTGTCAATGACTTGGGTTCTATACAGGGTTGACTGTATAGTGGCATAAAGGTATTGACTTAATATTGAAAGCTTGACGGTCAAAACGAACACTTAATGGAGATCAAAATGGATAGAAAAAACGGCGAGCATAAAGCATTTTTATGAGATTTTGAGCTCGGTGTATTTTGAAAATAACAAATGTTTTTTGTGTGTGTTTGTGATGATAAAGGTAAATATCCTGGAATAAAACGCTAGTGGCATTAGTTGTTGATAAGTGAAATAGCCTTCAATTCAACTCGGATTTTTCGAATCAAGTTTGTCCCTGAGGAATGTTCTTTATATAGAAGAAATTGCGGTAACACCATGTAATGACTATCTCTAAATGAGTTGGGGTGGTTCTGAAAAGAACCATTGGTTTTACTCGACGTTTCGATCAGTATGCTCTGATCGTCTTCTGGAGAATGCTGGACTCTGATGCTGCATGCTTCTTAAGTACTGGGCGGCAGATTAGCTTGGTGGTGCACGAAGGCGGGAAATATATAGAATGTTCTTTAGTTTTTAGAATGTCTTTATAGACTGGTGCCTTAAATCCGAAATGGTAACATGTGGATTCGAGACCATGGGATACCAACAGCCAGCTGACACAATTACGTGCATTTTAAAACTGTGACTTTATTTGGTAACTGGGTTGCAAATTAATCCTATTTTGATCGGCCTCTTAAGATTATTTTGGTTTGTCGTAACTGGTGAGAGGGAACTTCGAGAACTGTGTGGTTTACACATGAATTAAGAGAAGCGCTGAGAAAATGCAGCAATTTCGCGGCTATGACTACGGCTGTTGTTAAGGGTGCTTTTCGTGTGCATCCAAAGCCTAAACGCACGATTACGTCACTACCAAGCCGTAATGGGTGCGGGTCCAGCTGTTGCGAAGAGTATTGCTGTGGGTATACTAAGGCTCGACACATGTTGACGTCTCAATCAAGCCACAGCGACTGCGGCTACGGCTGTTGCTAATGGTGTTACTTCGGGTATCCAAAGGATCAACACATTACGTCACGATTAAGCCACAAAGACTACGGCTACGGCTGGTGCTAAGTGTATTGCTTTGGCCATCATTAGGCTCAACGCATAATGACGTCATGATCAAGCCACAAAGACTGCGGCTACGGCTGTTGCTAAAGGTGTTGCTGTGGGTATTCTATGCTTGAACACGTGATGACGTTACGAGCAAGCCACAGCCGCTACAGCAGCCACTTATTTGCACTCATTCAGCCTTCGCCATTGACCTATAAAAAAAGGTGTTGATTTTAAACAACGATCAATATAATGTTTTACCTTGTATACATTTGGGTTTTTATCAGTCAGTGTGTCATACTTGGTGTACACCATATTCAGCAGGTTGACAATCTTCATGGCGTCCCCGGACTTGCGATGACAGAAATCAGCAAATCCCGCGATTCCACTGAACATAATGGTCACCTTCTCGTGTTTCTTGGCTGGGACTGGCCGTCGGTGGCGCAATTCCTGGGCGACCGATGGCGGGAGAACTGAATAGAGTAATCTGCGAATTAAGAAGGCTGCCTTTAGATCAGTTCTTACATAAGGAAACATTTTAATTGGAAATGCTGTTTCTTTCAGGGAAAAGGTGTTAACGAATCCCTTTGTTTGAAAGTGATAAAGTCACCATAGCTTTAAAGGGCCATGCAACGTATGCGTGCAACTTGGAGGCAACCAACTGCATGCTACAGGACCACTATGGTAGCACATGCTTCATTTTCCAAACAATGTCTTACGATGGCCAGGACAAAAAAAGTGAACATACAAATGTGCATGCCTTTTCTTCTTGGAGATTGCCTGGAACTGGTCGCCTGTAAATTGACTCGTGTGACATGGCCCTATAAAGTCTCTTCCTGTATGCAGGTTAATTTGGAGGATACTGTTTTTTAGTGTTGTATTTATTGATTCGCATCTGTCAGGTGAAGTAATTTCAAGGACCTTAACAGTTTTGTCTCTTCTTGCCTTTCCTCCATTCGAATACTTGCAATACGGAGACAGAGCGTATAAGGGCAATGTCAGACAGGGCAATTTGAATTGGTAATTAGGATACTTCTAGGTTTTTAGGATCCACTCTCTACATCTCTGTATTGGTTACTTTGGCATTAATAAATGCATTCTGGTTCTAGCTTCTACTCCCTACCTGTCTTTCTTTGTCATTAGCTTAATAATAAAGCATTCTGGTTCTAGCTTCTACTCCCTACCTGTCTTTCTTTGTCATTAGCTTAATAATAAAGCATTCTGGTTCTAGCTTCTACTCCCTACCTGTCTTTCTTTGTCATTAGCTTAATAATAAAGCATTCTGGTTCTAGTTTCTACTCCCTACCTGTCTGTCTTACTCTTCTCCAACTCCAACTCTCTGTATGTCATCTGAAGCTTGTCCGTTAGGATCTCGAGCTTCTGTGTCAACTTGTACTCAGCTTCAAACTTCTCAGACTCCAGTACGAGATCTCGCGTTGCGTCGTGAAGCGGTATGTCACTCAGGAACATCTCACGCCTGCGCAGATCGTCAAGATTGACCACATTGGGCGAGCAGAGGAAGAGGATCTCGTTGGAGCCCGAGACGTAAAGCATTTGTCCTTTAAGCTTGAGTCTGTGGTGTGCCACCGCGTCACTCACACCCTCTAGCCCCTGCTTACTCCGGAGGACAAAGATGGTGTTGAGATGACTGAGGATCGACTTGAACGCAAAGTCCATGTGAGGGCGTACGAGGTTGAAGGCGTTCGTGATGACGCAACGGTCTGACCCTAACGTGGGTATCAAACGGACAACCGAGTTTCCACACTGATGGATCACCATGTTCTCATCAAACATTATATGAAAGGGGAAGATACGGCAGAAAGTTGCTGGACTTATGCTAGGTTCTTTGGACAGTAGTCCCATGTGACCATAGTCCTGGCGAACGGCTGACTCATCTTCAGCCTCGCTCTTTTCAATGATGGCAAACTGCACGTGGTCGCAGTCATCTCCTTTGGTCTTGATGATCTCCACGTCAACCTCACCCTTGTGGAGCTTCTCTGAAACTGACTTGACCAGACCCACTACGATCCTCTCTAGTCCTGGTCTCTCTGAGTAGTAATGAAGCACGAGGGCACCGTCGCTCTCTCGCTTACTGCACCTGAATGAAGGAGCCCTCATCCCGGGATAGATGGACGCCAAGTGATCGTGGAGAGCATCCAGATTCTGCAGAAAGTCCCGGGTGTTGGAACCGAGAACCGTCAAGATAGTATCGTAGCCTGATTCTTGGCAGAAGTCGAAGAACATCCGCCCGAATGCCTCCAACAAATCAGTTGCACTGACTCCTGTCAAAACACAAATGGACGAAAAAAAAGGACATAAGTATCGTTGGTTCGAATCCCACTCTAGTCAATTCTTTGTTCAACCCCAAAAATCAAAATACAATACAAGCACCATGTATTCCAATTTGCAATAAACGTAGTTTATTATTCTACTCTAAATTTCAATATATCGGAAAATCCGAAGCAGTGACTAAAGAAAATGTGTGACGTTTTCGAGCTTTAAGAGCACATAGACTCAAGCTCTAGGTGTTTCTGATCAGCAGAATCAGTGGGTTCGAGTCCCGTTCGTGCCATGTGTGTCTTCGAGCAAGAAACTTAACCATAACTTAAAATAACCCATAACACTTTGAGGGAGTATGGGGGTTATACCCGGGTTTTCTGGTCCACGTAGCCAGCACCATTGTGTCCAGGTTTTCTCAGGCCTGCGAGGTAAAGTGATTAAGCTCACTTTATGAAGCATCCTTGATTTCATTATTAAATATATAATAATAATGTTATTAAAGCCATGGGACACTTTCGGTACAGAGACAAATTTAAAAGTTCACAGATTTACAAATAACTTACAGGGTTTACAGAAGGTAATAGTGAAAGACTTCTCTTGAAATATTATTATACTTCTCTTGAAATACTGTTGAGAAAACATTAAAACATTCTCGATATCGAGAATTACGGATTTATTTTAAACACATGTCGGAACACGGTGAAACGTGCGGAAACAAGGGTGGGTGTTCCCGTTCATTTCTCCCGACTCCGATGACCGATTGAGCCTTAATTTTCAGGTGTTTGTTATTGTATAAAGAAAATGTGATACACGAAGTGTGGGCCTTGGACAATACTGTTTACCGAAAGTGTCCAATGTCTTTAAAATACTCTCGTGCCTGAAGAAAGCTGTTGGGAAAGAAGACGGTGATGAGGTGCTCAAGTTACAATTTATTTACCACGAAATACCAAATTACATGCGGTATCCAACTCAACATTTTGTAAAATACTCCCAACAATTAGTTAATGGACCCTTGGAATAAATCCAAGAAGATTTTGTTTACCTATCCAGACATCAAGGATGTATCATGATTGGTTTGGGAAGTAGTGAGCTGACTTGTTTCTGCTACAGAAAGTTCAAAATTGATGTCAGAGTCGTAAGATAATATTTCGTTTAGTAGTGCAATTTTTATGTGAGCACTAAGGCCCATGCCACACGCGTCAATTTAATTTTCAGGTTACTAGTTTTATCCAATCTCCAAGAAGAAAATGCATTCACATTTGTTTATTCACACAATTGTTCTGAGGGATCGTAAGACATTGTTCGAAGAATTAATCTTGTGCTACCCAAGTGGTCCTGCAGCATGCATGCACTGCAGTTGGTTGCCTCTAAGTTGCCCGAAGTGGATTTCACAAAGGTAGTCCTAACTTAGGACTAGTCCTAAGCAATGCTAAGAGATAGGACTGGTCCTAAGTTAGGACCAGTAACCCATCCTAACTTAGGACTGGTCCTAGCATTGACTAGGACTAGTCCTAAGTTTAGGACTACCTTTTCGACCTTTGTGAAATCCACCCCTGTACACGTTGAGGTGGTTTTTAACTCGACGTTTCGATCAGTATGCTCTGATCGTCTTCATGAGAATGCCTGACTAGAAACTTGCAAGTTACATTTATCCAGTGTTATCTTACCTGCATTCAACCCATGCAAATGTATTCGACCCAGATTTCAGGATACCTTTCCCTAGCTTTAGAATAAGATATATCTATTTGAAGTTTTGTCATTGAGACGCAGTTTCTTTCACACTTTTTGTTCTTCTTCGCTGTGCTTCCTGTCTTTTTCTTTGCCGTGATTCCTCTTCGCCATTGTTCGGTGTATTCGAAGGTTTTTTAACGTCCAGGAACTAGAAACAATTTTCGGTCCAGGCCGGCTCTAGTGGTTTGAACCCGGCACGATCAGGTATTACCGGCTAGATAAAAAAACCCATTTGCACACGTTTTTGACTCTTTCATTCCAGTTATCCCTTACCATGTCGGTCACGTGGCACGCCAAATCAACCAAAAGTCACGTAGCTTTACATTTAAATTAGGTTAATGTACGCTCCCCCAAGAAAGAAACAACTTAGGTTTTTAATTTTCTTGTACCCTCTGATGTTTGTTTGCTGATCATGTTGAAGGCATCTTCACCTGGCAAACATCAGCAACGGCCCATAACAGGACCGTGTACTTGAGTAAATTTACGGTTGCTCGCAAGAGCTACCGCGGTCCCTTTGGAAATTTAACCTTAAACCGTACTCCAAATACTGACTTCGGTTACAGAGAAAGATGTCGAGATTGTAATATTTTATTTACTAAGTCGTATTGTGTTGAGAGATGGTGAGGGTCTATTTTATTTTTGCAGTGAAAAGTGTCCCACTTTACGTTAGAGTTTGCTATACTTCTTATTGTATTCCTGGGGGTCGAATGTACAAGGATAGGAGAATTCATCCTAGAGCCGAGCTTCAGTTTTCAAGTTTACTTGGATAACCGAGAAAAAAAAATGGTATTTATGTTACAGATGCAGTTGTGAGACACTGAACAGCCCAGTAACATTCTAAACAATCCAGGGTAAGAATTTACCCGGATTCAACGGGTCAGACCCGGAAACTGGTCAGGCCCATGGCACTTGGTAGTCGGTAATGGTTTAAATTTTCCCGGTATCTTTTTAGAGAGAAATGTTCGACAAAAAAAAACTTCGTTGATCTGCTCAGAATGCTAGTCAACTTATTTAGCAGTACCATCCAATTGAAAACCAGATTTGTATTTGCGTCTATGGACAAATCATTTTGGTAGCGTACCGGTCTGTGATGTTGTTCATCACCTTAGTGAACTTTGGGTACCAGACGTTGTTTTTCCCCCTAGTTTACAAAGAAGCACCAATTGGGCCTACATTACACAGCTGCAAACTCTCCCTGATTCTGCAGAAAGAGTTCCCTGAAAGTAAACCAATCTTTCCCTGTTCTGATTAACCCAATTGGAAATCTCTCTGATTGTAGAAACTTTTCCCCTCTTAAAGTGAAAGCAATTCTAAATATCTCAGTGACTGCTGTTTAAAGTCTCCCTGATTGCAAGCTGCAAAAGGTTTGCAGCCCTGCCATTGGTACAGGCGCCAATTGCAAGTATCTAAATAACAATTTATCCTTGCTTGATCAATTTTGAAAAGCCCCGTACCTTGGTCTCGCGTTAATGGCCTTAACTATTCATATTAATGGTTTCTGAGGGGTTTTGCTTCACTGTATTCAGCTACTCAAAGAAGGCCACATGGGAATTAGAAAACGCTAACAGTTCCACTAATACAGCCGCAGCTGAATTCATAGAATGGAGACGCATTGTATAACACAGCGTCGGAAACAGGTTAACTTGTGCGCGTTCACTCAATAGAAATGGTTCAAATGGAGATACCACCTGCCTACAGAGAAGATAGCATTGCTTTTTGAAGAATGGGTTATCATGGTTTCTAGGAATGAGATATTTCCCAAGGAAGGAAGCAGATTACATGTAGAAGTGTCCTATTAAGCCAAGATGTAGAGCTCGGTTATTCTTGTATTATTGTTTCTTAACTGGTCAGCAGGTGTTGAGGAGGTTAGGTATAAGTCATGGAGGAAATCGAGTCCATTTACTTGAGACGGTAAGTCGTCAACTCGATGGTGACTTCCTCCTCTATATCGAGGTCTGAACATTCATCTACAGTCATTAACACATCCGGAAGATTTATTGCATATTCCGTATTATTACACCCTCTGTCTTGGCTTCCCGTGGGCGTTGAGAACAATTAAATATTAAATTTAATATTTTTAATTCCATCCTGAGAAAAATATAATTGGCTGCTGCAAACAACTTTCCAACCGAATGGAACGATGGCATAAATGCAGTAAATAGTTAATGGCCCGGGTCGAAACGTCGCGACGTTTCGACCCTAGCAGAGTCTTTCTTGAAGGCTAAATGACAACACGACAACCATGAACAGGTAAAAAGTATAGAAGGTTAGGTCCTCTCAGTTAGTTATTTCATTTTCCTTCCTCGGACATTACAAAAATTAGCAAATATACAAAAATACATTAAGCAGACGCCGTACGCGAGACAGGTAAAAATGAAAATATGAAAAAAACTGTCATAAAAAAAAAAGAATTAAAACAATTTTGATCCAAAAAGATTTGCCCTCTCTATCCTGTCATTAACAAATAGTGTTAAAAAGAATAGAATAAAAAGAGTAAAATAGTAATTACAATGGTAGTTGTGTGTTAAGTGTTACACTTTTTAACCTGACCATGTTTGTTATGTTGTCATGTTTTAGTCTGCGAGAAAAACGCTGCTAGGGTCGAAACTGCAGGCCATTATAGCTTTTTGTTTGCATTATATCAATCCTTGCAACTAAATAAGTAAATTTAATACCGCAGGAAATTGTGTATGACTTGTGGATTTGGTCAAAATTCCAAAATTTTAAGCAGACTCTCTTTCTCCCGACCTTGTAAAGGCACGTTTTGGATTTTTCATCAAAGTGACCGCTGCAATTTTAGGATCGATGTGGGATCAAGACCTTTGTAACGATTGACCTGTTTAGGGCTCACGGGGAAAAATCTTCAGTTTCAATCGTATCTTTTTGAAATGGTGTAAAACGATCTGTCACAGACAAAGGGGGCAACACGGTTCTCTGGTTATGCTAGTAGACAATCATCGATTATGTAAAACGGTGGGACGGGCTGTAGGATACACTTGCGCGGTTTTCTGAGAACTACCTTTCAGATTAGCTGAGAAGACTGCCGGTTAATTAACCTGAAAGATAGTCTTCCTTCGTGTATTAACTCCTTTCTTTCTGAAATGGGACACCTCTACGCATACATTTCCATCTAAGTCTATCATCACCCTTGTTTGATTTTTTCTGTCATCGATAAAACACCTCTTGGCCAAATAGCACATCATCTCCCGAGCCTGATCAATATTGGTTGGCATTATGTTTCGTGTGGAATGTTTGTGGGGCACGGCCTAGTTTACACTACCGCGATGTAAAACGAGGGCTTTGGTGTGTGTGTGAGACTCCCGGACAAGTGTTTGCTGACAGTCTTTGTCCCTCGATCGTCCGTTCACCTTTTTTTTTAGTTGCCTGTTCTGCATCGTGTACCCTTCTTTGATTGATATCGACGTTACTTTCTAATCCAAAGGCAGTTTTTCCAGTTGCACTCGGGAAATGTCCATCTTTTGGGTTGTGTTACACGTAAAGAAGCTGAATAATATGTTAATATTGTTAAAGTGAAGGTGTAAACATTGCTTTGCTTGGAATTGATTCAATAGCTTGCGTGGTCTTAAGTTCAAACAGTAAGACGTTCTGTCAATAACTGTTTACATATTCTCCAGAATACTTTTAGTTAGGGGAAATGAAAGTAACTTTTAAAACAGTTTCTCTTTGACCTGCGTTATTTCAAGAGTGGAACAAATTGTCAACCCGACCCAAGGTATTTATATAACCTGTTGATGGTACAAGCCTTTTTCATGAAATATAGGTATTTTGTTTACTGAACACGTCCTTTATAGACGAGTATAAACTGCACGAATCTTGCATAATGGGTGGATATCTCAAAGAGTTAAGACTAGTTTAATCTGGAGTTAGGACGAGCCCTGCGTTTTTATAACTCCTAGGACTAGTCCTAAGTTAGGACTGTCTTTGTAAAATCGACCCTGCAGGTGATTTCATGAATCGCTAGGATTAATCCTATTTCGAGTTAGGATGAGTAACCCGTCCTAACTCTAGGATGGGCTCAATTCGTCCTTACGTCTTTTGCCACGAAACTTAACTCCTCCTAAAGTCCTAAGATTGATCCTAAGTAAGGAAGAGTTTGGTGAAATCGAAGACTGGTTCATTTCCACTGCACACATGAACTAAAACGGCATGCTTTACACCTTGAAGGAAAGTCATGCAAGAACATCATCTTCAAACTGAAAATGATATTTATGACAACAGTGCATATCTTAGACTCCTGCCATTACTTGTTCAGGTTGCTAGCGATGCATCCAGCTGCTTAACCACCGGCAGTAGACACCGGTAAAGACTCGCTCGCATACTGATCACATTCTCCTTCCCCTGGAGAGAATAGGACACTTAAGAAACAGCGGCAGAAACAGTCGCCATGTTTGTTCACGGAAATCCCTTACCGATATATCTACGTCATCAGCGGCTCATCTTCCTGGAAGAGAGTCAGTTGACAAGTGGTAATAATTAAGCCACAAAGATGTAAAGGCACTAGACACTGGTTATTACTCAAAATAATTGTTAGCATTGAAACGAGCATTGGAGAGTAGTTGAAAGTACAAAACATTGTGAGAAACTGCTCTCTCTCTGAAGTAACGTAGTTTTTGAGAAAGATGTATTCTTACTCAACTTATAAAATACTTTAGCTGAAGCCTTTTATTATGCATCTGCAAGCACATAACGTAATGCAACAGTGGTGTTTTATCTTTCATTATTCTCTTGCAAGATTTCACAGGTTTGTTATTTTATGCATATGTTGGCATACACCTAAGTGAGAGTATACTGGCCTTTGACAATTACTGAAGGTGTTTATGGTGTCGTTAAAGGGTCAAAATAACTAGGTTACTGTTTGGGACATTCTTGTTGTACCGCATACTAGATGTTTTCCGTGTATGCTTTTAGCATGGCGTGACTCCAAAATAGCGCTGTTGTAATTATCAACAATAATGTCTAGTACTTTATTTCGAGCTAGGCAAGCTGTTGTATCCAGATGTATTAATAATAGTTCATACTAGCGGGAAAACGTATGAAGTGCCGAGGCACTTGATTCCTGCATCGACAAATAAACCACCTTCAAGTTTCCATTAGACTTGATTCAAGTCCCATTCTCGTGTGAGAGGTCCCTATGAGAGAAATGCAGAGCAACACAAAACACTAGTTTTCTGGGGATGGCACGGGATTGGGACTTGAGTCAAGTCTAGGTTTCCGTGGGATTGTGATCAGACTAATAATTTGTCTTGACCTTAGTATTTCTCGCAAGGATTCCCAAAACAATGCGAACGATACAGACCCCTTCAATTGGCCGCCATCCATGGTGGAACGTGCAAACGTAAAGGCTAGCATTTGCTGAGAGATAGGTGCAGCGTGTTAACGCGTGCAACTTTCCATTTATTTTGTCATCAAAGACGGCGTCCAATGTCATATGTGTAATCCTTAGAGGTTGTTTAAGTTGTAACAATACAACTGGACCTTATCTTTTATATCTATTGTATTAGAGATCAATGACTCTTATGCACTGACGTCAACACACTTCTATATTTAGAGGTGAGTCAATAGACACGCGCAGCCGCGTCCGGACGGCGCACAGAATGGGTCAATGAGCAACCTTCTTTCGATCTCACGGCGAGGGCGCCCTACTCAAATGACGTCATGTGCATAAAGTTCAATAGTCCGCCCCATTTTGCCTAAGTGCAGCCGTGTTTGAGAGTGTGATTCATAGTTATGCAAGGGGTGTGTACAACAGTGTTTAATTGGGGTCGTGAATTAACCCCATCTGTCAGCATTTTGTAACAATAGTCAGTATACACTTAATAATTGCCATAGATAATCGAGTAGTGTGACACAATACTTGAACAACTCACTATTTGGTGAGAAGACATCTTTAAAACTCCCCGCACCAACACGCCTTAAGAATTCATACTGTAAATTATCCCTCCAAAACACTAATAAAACAACCCAAGGCCATAAGCTCGCATACAGGATATAAAAAAAACTTGTCTTATTTCAATAGTGCACTTTACACCAAGCACTTTAGCGAACGTTTGAAGTCCATAAGAGCGGCGACGCATCCCCGTGAGGGACATACAAAAATCATGAGGGGGAAAGAAGTGACAGGCACAAGAGAGTTTAGCATCACGCCTGGGTAAGACCCGAGATCGACCCCCACGTCGCTCTCAATCAACGCCTGCTATATTTATCCTCCTCCCTCCCAATACCTCCTCCTTAGAACACGTCTTGAAGACGGGTATATAAATGAGGAACTGTCAGATGATGCCCGAAATCGTTTGCAGCACGAGGGAATGAGATGGTGCAACTCCTTTATTTGAGTGATATGAATGAACTGTTCCAGTGGGGGCAATATTGTGCATAATTTATTATCCCAACTGTAACACTTCAGCAGACGACCATTGAAATATATATGCTGAATTGGGCGCCAAACAGATAAGACAGACAAGGGAGAACTTAAAGTATTTTTCTGGACATTATTTTTAACTATAATTGTATTGGACGATTGATATCATGTAGGTTGAACATTGTGCACACAAAATGGAATGTTTACAAAACAAAAACAGCTTTGTTTTGGTAGCATTGGTTAGATCGGATTGGCTTAAAGGCATTGGACACTATTGGTAATTACTCAAAATAATAATTAGCATAAACCTTACTTGGTAACTAGTAATGGGGAGAGGTTTGTAGTATAAAACATTGTAAGAAACGGCTCCCTCTGAAGTGGAGTACTTTTCGAGAAAGAAGTAATTTTCCCTAACTTGATTTCGAGACCTCAGATTTAGAACTTGAGGTGTCGAAATCAAGCATCTGAAAGCACACAACTTCGTGTGACAAGGGTGTTTTCTTCTTTCATTTTATCTCGCAACTTCGAATCGATGACCGATTGAGCTCAAATTTGCACAGGTTTGTTATTTTATGCATATGTTGAGGTACAGCAAGTGAGAAGATCGGTCTTTGACAATTACCAAAAGTGTCCAGTGTCTTACATAAAACCCTGACACGAAGGCAGTATAAGACATGTGTTATTAAAGATCAAAGTCACATTCGAGTTACCATAAATGTAAGGAATGCTTAAGTGACAAATGACATGCAGGTGTGCCTCTGTGCTACGTAATGATTACATATTGATTGCTTATTGCACACGGTGATACGTAATGATTACATATTGCACACTATGACTTTGACGAATAAGTGCCCATTATTATTACGAACTATCACTCTACTGACAAGGAAAGGGACCGTTCACGTTATGGTATCCTTTGTACGTGAACACGACAGTAACACAAAACCCGCCAACTATTGGTTCAGTATGTCATTAGTTTGTCATGTATACAGCTGTTGGTAGTTGTTGGCTCTAGCTGGAAAGGTGTATGGACAGTTTGATTTTGCTGAATAAAATGTTGCATAAAGATGTTGCATTTAGATTTGTATAGTGTTGGATTTATTGGTGTAGCCACACACGCGCCAATATCAGACTTGGCGTTTCATATACTCAGTGCATGCCTTCCAGATTTGTTCGTATTAAAAAGCTTTGGGTCATCCGTATAGCCATACATGCTCGAATATCAGACTTGACGTTTCATGTACTCTGTCTCCATGTCTAGATTTAGTAGTATTCTTCTCAATTACCGTAGTTCAGATGGCTGTGTGCCTCAACAAGAGGTTGGGAGGTAGGATTACGTAAAACAAGATTCTGTTTCGCAAAACTCAAGTTTTCTTTTTAAATCCTGGCATATTACAATAACTTATCATTTTTATTGCGTTGTGAAGGGAGGGGCATACAGCATTTGTTATGAGTATTGGACACTAGAAATCTGTTTGTTAGTTCAGCACTGATTTTTATACCGAATGTAGGGGACCTCAGAATGCACGGGGGGGGGGGGGGTAGATATCTCCACTAGTGATATCAACAAGGGGAGGTCATAGAGTTGATAGTGCAGCGCCGAACCAGCATCTTGTCTCGAGTAATGTATTTTTTGTTTTTACATTATATTACAATACTCACAATTGTATTGCGTTGTTTACGGAGGGTTGTATGGCATTTGTCATTAAAAGTTGGTACTGGAAATCTCCAGTGATTTTCGTACCGTACGAAATATCTCAGTGCTCAGGAGGAGAACTAGACATTTCCATCCATAGGTCATCTAAAAGTTGAAAGTGCACTTAGCCCCGAACCATCCTCTTGTCATTAGTTTATGTTTGTGTTTCCCTACCGGTATACCCTTCCTCTTTTCAATCGTATAGTTAAATCAGGCATATAGTCATTGGATGAAACAGTCACTGAATTAGTGCTGTCCTTGATAGGTACGAGATAAGCAACAGTAAGTTGAGTGATACAGAAAGGTATACCGCGACAAAACGTAAGACACGTCTGGTTGGATTGTAAATTAAAATTAGGCGATGAAAGTGACAGTCATTGAGGGTGTATGTTTACGTTAAGGTAAGGTAGATGGACTTGGAAGTGTAGATTCGTGGGAAGAATGTGCGACTAACCGAAGGCGATTACATTGTAGTAACGAATCTATACTTTTGAGTATAATCTCGGACTTGAACTTTCCCCCATCAAAGCCATTGGTTATGTAACAGTTTCAACTCATAGGATTCCTCAATAAAAAGTGTCGATTCGTAGCATGACTCATGTGAGCAATATTCATAATGCTAAACTATACTAAACTTATCATTTATTTGGTGTACGATCTTGAAGAGCACAACATGCGGACATAGAGAAGCCATCAGCATAGCTCTCAGTATTGCAGTCGGTCACGCATTCACATACCCTGAATTTGAGTGACGTCACAGAAAAAGTTTAAATATATATTACCATATAACTTGATGAGCAGCAAAAGTGTGTCTTCGTATAGAGTCAGAATCTTCAGTGTTTCGATGTGAGTTAAGTTTGAAGGTTGAAGCAACCGAAGAAAGACCGTACACTTAGGAATAGTTTCTTTACGTGTCAAATGAACGGGGAAATTGCATCATCACGTCACCTGAAAATCTATCTGGCAAAATGCGGTGATTTCTGGGTCGAGTTAGAAGTGGTTCGTGTTTTTAATTGACGTTTGGTAATGACTTAGTTTAAATTTAGATTCGTTTTTTGTGGAGTTCGGGTATAAATATTAATGTCATGAAGGTGGGCAGTGTGGTACCTGGATATGTTGTATGTATTGGTTCTTGTGGGATTATGTACTAAAACGCATTAAAATGTACGTGACTTTGGTGGGGATCGGGTACCTAGACGTGTTGCTCCCACCCCCCCCCCCCCTTGGAACTCCCTAATGACACTAATGTTTATAAAATTGGACCTCCTTACTAAACGCAATAATGCATGTATGGTATTAGATAAAGGTGGGCAGTGTGGTACCTAGACGTGTTGTATTACCTGGCTACTTTGAAACTCCCCCATAAAAACGTGGACAGGTCCGTTAGGGCCCGTCGTTACATTGACTTGGTCATTGGAATAGGACCAAACCGGACAAGTGTTGAGTCTTAAGCACATCAACAAACTACTCGATGGTCAGGGGAATTCAGTCATGATTTAAGAGGCTTTTGCTACGATGAACTTTTAACTGATTTAATCTATACAGTTCGCCTTTTAGGAATCCGACTAATGAATAAATTTAATTATTTTCGAGCCATTTCTTGCGTTACATGTTCAGTGAAATAAATAAAAAAACAGCAATGAGATAACCTGCTCAAGTCAGCGAGCATTATAGCTTCGATAGCGCGATTTAATCTCACAGACTGCGTGGCTCAATTTTCTGTTTATAAGGAAAAGGAATTATAAATACTCAGGTTTATAAATATCCTATACAACTTTGTTCTACTTTTAAATTGTTTTGGGTGAAGATTTGTGAACTTTGACCACAAAGTACACTTTTAACTGCACGTGTGAACACCCTTCATCCCCGGGTCATATTTAACCGAATTGCCGTGGTTCAAAATGGTCACAATAGGTTATTTTTTCCTGTATCCTTGGGCGAAGTATTCAATCCATTTTTATCCGGGTCACTGCGGCCTAGAGGATTGGAGAAGAACCATTTTTGATCCAATTTGGTCTTCAATTGGCTTATGAAGAGTGGTATTATTTAAGCATGTTTAATGGATTTGTCTGTCAGTGTGTTCTAGAATCTATACTCCGTACGTGTCAATCTATTTTTTTCTGGAGGAATTTGATTTTTGTTTATGGACTGAAGGGTTTTAAGACTTCTATAATGCCGGTATTTTGTATAAGCACGGAATTCTCAATGCATTTCCTATGTATGTACATTCCTTGTTTTGACCAAAGAATGATCAAGACCTGCTGACTTGGCTTTTCCCTAAAATTGTAAATTGAAGAAAGGTTTTTTGTCATATCCCTTTGATCCTTGGGAAACTTTGGCTATACTGTTTTCATCCCCCGATTTGTTTGAATATCAATTTAATAATTACACCCTATGAAAATAATAGCTAATGAAACAAAACAATTGGACCTAAGTAAAATTTTAAACAAAAATTTTAAGAGAATTGCGATAAATAAATAAACATGTAAAACAAAATAAAAAAATTATAATGTTTGTTATTGTCATTAAATAAATGTCCGTTGCTTGATGTCACATTACTAAGGTCTACAAAATGTATGGAAAGGTAATATCAATCACCTAGTGCGAAGCATCGGGCGTGTAAAACTGACTTGTATTTCCTTCCAATTGACCATTTAAACGTTATTTCTTGACATAATATTATCAGAGAAATAATCCAGTATTTGCTTTTTATTGATACAACAGAAATAAATGTGTTTATTGATTGATCGTAACAAACCCTTGGGTCGGTTCGAGTCCGGTTCGAGTCATATTAATATAAGTCTGAGTTTAGTCTCACTCAGCCTCCCTACTATTTATAAAGCAAGGCAAGAACCGAAGCAAACAACCCATGTGAACAATTGTGTTGATAAAGATGGCGATCCAGCCTCCAATATTTACCCACTCAAGGGTTAAAACGGCACAGTATTGTGTACAGCCACTTTAAAAGCCAGGCTTCAACCAGTAAGTCAAAATGGTCCAGCAAACAAAAGAAACCCATTTAAAACATCCAACCTACATCATTAACAAACAAACACAATTAAGTGACCATGGCCTAATTTTCTAGTGCAAAGAGCAAAAACTTGCCAAAACAGGTTTGATTACAAGTGAGAAAACCACACAGATACCATTACTTGTACCCGGTCATTTCGTGCTTAGTAAAACAAAATTGCTAAGCAGACTGCTCTATAAGGTTTTAAATGATACAGTATTGTGTACAGCCACTTTATAAGCCAAACCTCAACCAGTAGACCAAAATGGTCCAGCAAACAAAAGAAACCCACTTCAAACATTCAACCTATATCCTTCTAAAAAGAAAGAAAAAGAAAGAAAAAAAGTAAAAAAAAGTAGGTTACCAGCCAGAAAAAAACTATACAGTTACCATTATTTCGACAGGTGCCCGGTCATTTCTTGCTTAGTAAAAAAGAATTGCTAAGCAGAATTTTCTGCATAACAGATTTATGTAAACCCAATTTTATGGCACTGCTTGCTATGGAAATCTGTTCTTACGATCCATAGAATTATGTGTTTTACCGGACGCAGGAAGCACATCATTCCACAGTTTAAAGGCAGTGGACACTATTGGTAATTACTCAAAATAATTATTGGCATAAAACCTTATTTGGTAACAAGTAAAGGAGAGAGGTTGATGGTATAAAACATTGTGAGAAACGGCTCCCTCTGAAGAAATGTAGTTTTCGAGAAGGAAGTAATTTTCCACGAATTTGATTTCGAGACCTCAGATTTAGAACTTGAGGTCTCGAAATCAACCATCTAAACGCACACAACTTCGTGTGACAAGGGTTATTTTTCTTTCATTATTATCTCGCAACTTCGATGACCGATTGAGCTCAAATTTTCACAGGTTTGTTATTTTATGCATATGTTGAGATACACCAACTGTGAAGGCTAGTGTTTGACAATTACCAATAGTGTCCACTGCCTTTAAAGGAGATGCATTAAATTAGACCCATCCAATGTCATTAACCTACTGAGAGGGGCACCAGTTGCAATAATATAAACTTAACGGAGTTGTGGCTGCCAACCAGTTTCTGTTAAGCAAGCACTTTCTGTTCTTAACAAATTGTTATGCTTACGTCCAGGCTTTAAGAAATTTTGCCCATGCTTGAGGCGGTGAGGGAAAATATAGAGCAAGATCATGCAAGGAAAATACATCATGTTTGAAAAAGGGTTTTATTTAAATAGTGATCTAAAAGTTATTTGTGATACAAATCAATTAGCGGGTTGACATTTACCGCGATCCCCATTATATGGGTTATGAATTTAAGAAACCTGCATACTCAGAATATTGTTGTGATCGTTGTTTGTTTAAAGCCAGTGGCACTATTGGTAATTACTCAGAGTATGTATAAGCATGAAACCTTACTTGGTAAGAAGTAATGGGAAGCTGTTGATAGTATAAAAAATTAGGAGAAACGGCTCTCTCTGAAGTAGCGTATAGTTTTCGAGAAACAAGTAATTTTCCAAGATTTTGATTTCGAGACCTCCAAATTAGGTTTTGAGGTCTCGAAATCAAGCATCTGAAAGCACACAACTTCGTGTGACATGACTTTTTCTTTCTTTCAATATTATCTCGCAACTTTGACGACCAATTGAGCTCAAATTTCCACAGGTTTGTTATTTTATGCATAATATGTTGAGATACACCAAGTGAGGAGACTGGTGTTTGACAATAACCATTAGTGCCCAGTGTCTTTAAGCGAGTTGTGCACATCATATCTTTCAAATGCCAATGAAGCAACTGCGCCAGTCAATTGTAATATCTCCTTCGTGCAACCCGAGGGACAGATAAACCATTTAAATGTAATAAAATCATCTGTTGAGAAAATACAGGAGATATCCAGTGTGTCCGGCGTGTTGCGTTCACACGGTGAGTAGCGCGGGGAGGGGGTTGGTCAGGGACTCGTGTTGAAGCATACACCAAATTTAGTGGTGCGCTCTAAATCAAATTTATTAGTCCATAAACTGCAAGCAGCAAAATTATTTATGTTTAGATATGGCGTCATCATTGCTGAAACCTGTGCAATCTTGGGGAATCACAGTGTATTTTGCTCAGAGTGCTGGGCGAAACGTGTTAGTTCTGGGCAGGCCAGCACCGCCCACAATGGCTACAACACTTGCAGGGATTAGTAGCCAAGTACGACCTTTAAATTTTGATATTTAAATAATGTGCATATATTTCGAAAGGAAAATGTGGATCAAATCTATTATTTTTTCGGGTGGGGGGGGGGGGTAACCTCAAAAACACTATACTCTCTGCACGACCTTAAAGGGTCTATGTAATTTTGGTAGGACAAAAAACCAATGTCAACAGATTTACACTAAACTTACACAGTTTGAAGATAATGATAGTAGAAAGCTTCCCTGAAAATATTACCTGCTGAGGTGCTGTAGTTTTTGGGAAATGAGTAAAACAATGTCATGAAAATAATTTTCGTCTCATGAGACGAAAATTATTTTAATCATTTACAAACGTATTTTCATTACATTGTTTTACTCATTTCTCAAAAAGTACAGCACCTCGGTAAGTAATATTTGAAGGGAAGCTTTCCACTATCATTATCTTCAAACCCTGTAAGTTTAATGTAAATCTATGGACATTTTGAAAAGGTACCCAAATCCTTTAACAAAAAGAAACTTAGTTGGTGTATGTACAGCGCATGATGGTCTGCCAACCGCATGGTGATTCAAAATGGGCATTAAATATACATTACCTAGGACATTAACAGCAGCGGTCACCAAGTCATACGTCTTCATGTCATCGTACACCATACGAGTTAGGAAATGGCCATCTACCTCCACAGCTGCCTCTTTCCTGTAAGGTACGAAGTAGATATAAGAAAGGTTCGATTGAGACACACGTACTTGTAATCCATCAGATTCAAAGCTATGCCAGTAAAGTTAATGCACTATTTTGTTGATGTTATGGGGACCAGACTGTTTTTATTTCTACTCCACTGACATTTGTGTGATGACGTCATGTGATTGTGTAAGTCCGTGGATAAATCTTTAAACCTTTTCACATTTGGTTGTAAACTACTTATAGGGAGGTTTAGTTGCACGTTCCGCGTGAACGTGAACGTGAACGTGAACGTGAACGTCAGAAAATGTTGGCGTTAAAATCTCACGTTTTTAGCATACGTGAAGTTACCATTTTTCACGTCAGGTACGTACGTGCCTGCAGACGTCATATTACATGAGCATGCAATAAGCCGAAAGTGGCGACGTCACCCAGAAAAAACACAATTTGTTGACGTTAACGTTCACGTTACTCGCGTAACGTGCAGCTAAACCTCGCTAATATCATATTTTGATACAGCTCGTTTGTCGATGGATCATAGTGACCTGATGATTTAAAACAATCACTGGATTGGGTCAAACATTACCTTTGCTATGCGCATGCGTCTCGCAAGGTGAGAACGGGCAAGAAAGCAGGGCAGAAGGTTGAACTATTTTTGACTGGCAGTTTTTCTATTAGTGAATCATACATGTATTTTGGTAACAATGTTGACTTAGCAGTTCAATGGTGGTCTCTGCATTGATTAAGTGTTCAATCAAGGACCCCATTCAATTCTGTACAATAATCTACTCAGCGCTCTCTTCAAAGGCCTAAAAGTAGTAGTCAGGCGTGTAAATACTGATCTTTTATAAACACAATGCGAGGATCATGATATCAAGGCATCGTCATAAATTTAGACTCTATTCAAGTCGTTTCTTAAGCACCGAATAATGAAGTGAAATGTCAAGGGCATTAAATTACTGCCGTGCGTCTGAACCTCACGGACTCAAATGTTTGCACTGTCAAGTGACGATTGTCTGCACTAGTAACTTAAAACTGACTGCCATGGAATTGTTATTATGTTATGTATTTATATTAATACAAGTTTAAAATGTTGATGTTTGTGTGTAATTTAAAATATGCAGTTTTTATACAAAAAATACAAGAGTAAGATTTTGTAATATAGTCAAGGAGATATCGTGAAAGGTGCAGGGTTTAGATGTTTGTTCCTGACCCGATGTAACCCAACAAAATTGCTGAAAGGCAAATTGGAATTCAAACGAGTATAGGCCAGAATAAACCCCCGGTTTAATCACTTGACCCTCTTTCCTAATAAAAGGTCATTCCAATATCTCGTGGTGTGATTGTAAATGTAGATGAACTTTGTTTTGTACTCTACTCGACCCCCCCCCCTTCCCCCAAGAGCTCTAATTATAATTGCAGCAGTCTGGCGCTCTGTTTACACATTATTCCAGTAGTGCATCTTGGTTGAGCTGTTATGAATGCCAGTCCAGTCTATAGCATAGCACAGCGTCTGGTGATTGAGGTAGACTTGATTAGTCCGCATCTATGATGACGCTCTCCTTGGGTAATATCTTGGCATTGATTGAAAACCCCGGGAGTCTTATAGAGAGAAGGGGACGGGGACTTCTTCTTCCTCTTCTTCTTCGTCTTCTTCTTCCTGTGGTGCAAATCTTCAGGTGTGTATGATGGATGGATGTGCTCATCGATAAAGAACTCACTGTGGAGTTGTGATGATGGGGAAACGCCGCGGCGTGACTCAGTGCGACGGGCTGTGAATACGCGTCATGTCATGGTTCGGGTAGCCCAGAGGCTACTGCGCTTTGCACACAAATCTCTAAAGAGCATGCCAACTGTCTCTTTCTCTGGATTTGCAGAAGAAAATCAAACAATCTTTATATGATCTATTGAGAACTATTGAAAATATCCCAGATTATGGCATTCTCCTGAAGACCACAAGAGCATACTGATCGAAATGTCGAGTCGTTCTCCACCAGTTCTTTTCAGAACCATCACTATTCATAAAGAGATATTAAAATTGTGTGTTATACTACCACAGACCTCTCTCAGTGATAATGGACAGGTGTTTCCCGTTGTGTTGATGCAACTCTAGATATCCATTGATTGTTGTACATTATCTCCATGATTGTCTTTGCGGTATCTCCTTAATTGTTTTGCAAAATCTCCGAAATCGTTATGCCAAAATATCGCTCGCTGACTGCAAACTGCTAATGTTTTCAGCTCTGCTCCATAGTCACAGAAATGTTTTCTCGAAGCAGGTTAGCAGACGCGGTAGCATAGTATGATTTTAGTTGATTTAGGTTTTATTTAGGGATTCCGTGTAAAGCACCATTCAATAAGCACCCACCTTCTGATTATGTTCATTCTGTTCAGTTTTGCTTGTCATGGGTTTCTTACGTTTGCACTTCATATCACAACGGATGATTGCTTCCGAACGGAAGACCATTCTTCCAGTTGGCTGGAGAGAGTTTCTTGTAAATTTGTCTTGAATTAGCATATTCCCCCTCCAGGGGGTACTTGATATGGCACCCGTGACTTCTAATTGCTGCTCTATCTACAATGTTTGCAGACAATATAAACTAAGGATACATCTAATAATAATTGCTCTAATATGACGCCACAAATATGCTAATGAATATGCATGATCCTTGGAATGTGCATCAAAAGCTTACATTGGTGGCCCGCTAGTTTTTGTTTTACACGACTTTCCCGAAGACGATGTTTTGATGGTTGATTTCTTGCACACCCCTTTAAAGACATTGGACACTATTGATAATTGTCAAAGACGAGTCATTTGGTGTATCTCAACATAATATATGCATACCAAATTTGAGCTCAATCGGTCGTCGAAGTTGCGAGAATATTAACGAAAGAAAAAAAAGACCCTTGTCGCACCATTGTCACACGAAGTTGTGTGCTTTCAGATGCTTAATTTCGAGACCTCATATTCTAAATCGGAGGTCTCGAAATCAAATTCGTGGAAAGTTACTTCTTTCTCAAAAAATAAGTCACTTCAGATGGGCTGTTTCTCACAATGTTTTATACTATCAACCTCTCCCCATTACTCGTCACCAAGTAAGGTTTTATGATTATAATTATTTTTAGTGATTACCAATAGTGTCCACTGCCTTTAAAGGTGCCCTGGTGACACAGCTTGTTAAGTAAGGAAGCAGTTGACCAGATCTGTCCCCGGTCCTGTACTTCGGGGAAGCTCTCTAGCATACTCTAACATCCTTGTTATACAATTTACATACCAATTTGACCACTTGAAACATGTGTATTGATTGCCCACTCTGTAAGTTGCTATTCGATATTTCACCAGGCACCAACCGTATCATTCAATAACATAGCATTTCTGGCAAAGTCCCGTTTGCTCCTTTTATGAACGAAAACACCACAGCAACAAATTAGTATGTTAATAACAAATCAAAATTCCTGCAGCCTTTAAAAATGGTTCATATTAATTACACACCGCTGCATGCCTTTTGCTATACGAAGCTCTCCTATCGGCAATACATGTAGATTTATTGCTGAGGATACATTACACATCACTGAGACGGGGGGGGGGGGGCAGGTATTTGTAGCTAAGACCATGCTAAGAGTACCCGGGGGTTTGTTAATAATTACCGGGTAAAAGCTAAGTCTTACGCGGCGTAGCTCATGCTCTCTCGGTTTCCGCTTCTCCCCTACTCGCTCTCTCTCTCTCTAGCTCGGCGAGTAGCTTTGAGAATTCTCCACGGCATATTACTGGACAAACCAGTTCGCTAGCCCCCCTGAAGGCACAGCATTAAGAAAGACGACGGGCATTAAGAAAATTAATTTATATGTTTGGTGTCTCTGAGAATCGAGCAAAAACAAATCACGGATAGCGAAGATGATCATTTGGGTTTACTTTCTTGAGATGACCTGCGGTGTAGCGGTGCGATAGGCCATTATTTTTTTTCTCTCCTTGTAATGTAGTTATTTTGTAACCTTACATTTGCCTGGACATTCAGTGCATTGGTTAATGGGTATTAAAACATCAGTCGCAGTGTGGAATAGTTTATTTGACTTTGTGATGGATGGATGGTGATTTGTCTGTCGCGATAAAAGGAAGAGACAGATATAGGCAGGCAAAGTGATCAGCGTTAGCCAAAATATATATTGTTTTAAGAGGAAATATGCATAAGGAAGGAGAAAGCACAAAAAGATGTATGTAGACCCAAAACATTCATGAAATTCAGGATGTAATATTACATAAGTCATAGCTAAATGAGACGGTTCTAGGTTAATTCGTTAGTGTGTGGGAACACCAGTTTGTCTCAACGCTCTATAATAACAAAAAAACGTATTCGCAAATCGATTCCTCTGCTTCAATGCAACTCCTTTATCCAAACCTTGTATAATATTGAAAGCATTTCCCCATCAGCCCCTTAGACCATCTGAGACAAAGTAAAACTAAAAAAATACTTCCTCTTAAAGATGTAAATTTGTGTAAAAATAGAAGCTCCCGTCGGATGACCATATATATACAAGTATCAATCTCAAATGGGTTTTGTGCCGACCCCGTAGAGTACTAGGAGCGCTCTGCACCCCACTGAGGATGAGTCCCTTGATGGGGAGGTGCCCCGAGGGGCGTGTAGCACTCACCGCTGGTATGCCGCAGTTCAGCACGTTCAGAATCCTCGCGGCTCTTTCCTACGATTTACTTAAACTTACACATTCATAAACAGCGGGGGGTTTACCTTTTACGGCAAGATTCTGCGCTAGAGACACAAGTGTAGGGCGAACACAAACAAAAAAATCGTAAGATAAGTGCACATATACTTCAATAAAAATTTGAACATTTGAAGTTTTTTAATGCAACCTGAGAATTCTCTAAGTGGTGTTTTGTGTACGTTTGTTGAGCTGGAAAATTGACGAAGAAGTCGTTTGTCACGTAATGTCAGAAAAACACCGAGGGGACAGAGATTTAATATTACAAATATTATAAAACAAGAAGCTGTCAGCGAGTTGACATTTTGTAACAAAACATCTTTAGGATACTTGTCATAAAATAGTGCAGAACATTGGAAACTTTCTGGTTCCCAATGCTGTGATATCACTACATCATAAGCTAATTTTAGGTAATGGTGGGCACAATTATAATGACACTATTAGGTTTGGGTAAATGTTTCTGTATACACCATAACCAAACAATACACGATCCTGTGTGCCCCATAAAAATGCTAAGTATCTGTCCTCACCATGTAGGTGATACGCCACCATCGACTCCGTTTTTTCATGGAGTCAACTTTTCGATTACTATCAATATGTAGCTGTTTAAGGCTGTTTAAGAGGAGAGTCGTAAACAGTTTTAGCTTCAACCAGTTTTTAATTTCAAATGTGAAGGTAAAATTAGTACCATCTCCTCTTTGACGAAACGTGTTGTGGGATGTTTTTTTTTTTTTTTTTTTTTTTTGGGGGGGGGGGAGAATAATAACCTTATTCAGAAAGAGAATAAACAAAGTTGTGTAAATGATTTGTATAAACTCGGATTACACTTCCCCTTTAAATGCAGCTTCTGTTATTAGCAGTGTGATGCTATTTTGGCAACCGCCCAGGTATGTTGTCAATTTCGTTACTACGCGTGTAACAGTCTTAAGATGCGTGGTGGCATCTCAAGAAGTTGATGCATGGCACGTTGATACCTCTCAGCTGGTAGTCTCCCTGTCGAGAAGTGTGCTGACCTTTTCAAGTCAGGTGAAGGTTGGCGCGTCATCAAGGTCACGTGACAGCTGAAGATATAATATTTTATCTCTTTGTGCTTTATATGCCATAGCTGAAATGCCTGCAGCTATTTGTATCAAATCGATACAGGGGATGGGAGACCTCATTTTATAAGCAATTTTTTTACTGCCTTTTATGAAGTTTCCCATACTGCAGAAATGTGGAAATTAAATAAGTGAGACTGGCATTTAAGGTCATGTGTGGTATTGGTAATTACTCCAAATGATTGTTAGCTTTAAGTCTAACTTGGTAAGAAGCAATGGAGAGCTGTTGATAGTTTAACATTTTGTAAGAAACGGCTCCCCCTGAAGTGAAATAAGGGTACTTTTTCTTTATTATTTTCTTGCTACCTCGATGACCAACTGGGACCAAATTTTCACAAAGTTGTTATGTTATGTATATGTTGGGATACACCATGTGAGAATAATAGTCTTTGAAAATCACAAATTGTGTTTAGTTCCTTAAAGGAATGGACGCGGTGTATCTCAACATATTCATAAAATAACAAACCTGTGAAAATTTGAGCTCAATTGGTCGTCGAAGTTGCGAGATAATAATGAAAGAAAAAAACACCCTTGTCTCACGAAGTTGTGTGCGTTCAGATGATTGATTTCGATACCTCAAATTCTAAATCTGAGGTATCGAAATCAAATTCGTGGAAAATTACTCCTTTTTCAAAAACTACGTTACTTCAGAGGCAGCCGTTTCTGTTTTATACTAACAACAGCTCCCCATTACTCGTTACCAAGTAAGGTTTTATGCTAATAATTATTTTGAGAAATTACCAATAGTGTCCACTGCCTTTAAAGGTTATGTGTGTTTAGTAAGCTCTTTGGCCTCATGTCAGAATCCACGTTTATCTTATGGGTGCATCCCCTTTAACTTTGTATAAGTGCGGTTATAACACCATTGTGATCTAAAATTTGTAACTGGTCTTATGCAAAGGATGTGAAAGTTATGAAGTCATTGTGTAACTGTCTTTACCGTTTCAAAAGGGGCGTTATTCATGTATTCCAGTACTCTAGTTTGACTAGTTACTCTGTCGGCATCAACATGGGCCTCTCTGTGATTGATTCAGGCACGATGAAGTCTGACCTCCTTCTTCGTGTATTATTAATACAAAGGTTTCCGGGTACCGTATGAGTCCCTTTGATCTCTTCACTGAACCGTTGGTAATCACACGAGCAAACTGAATACCAATCGTGGATATTGTGACTCTTATGAGGAATGACCCTACTAAAGATGGTGATTGCTTGCGACGCATCGGTGAACGGATCACAGTGGCAATGCATTGGACTGCTATAACCAGTTCAACATACTCTCCAGCATTATCTGTTCACTCTAAAAGCAACCAGGTCACAACCAGGTCAGAAGTGACCTGGATTTCGGGCCTGACCCGTTTCCGGATTAACCTGACCCGGAAAAGTGTCGTGTTGACCCAGAAATGGGTCAGCTTGACTCACAAAAGAAGTAAAGATGTGAATTTATTCGGATTCTGCGGCAGTTTGCATCCCTGGCTTTTCACAGCCAACACTCCATCAAAAGAGATAAATTTTACCTGGTTGTATACCCGCAAGTCTACTGTATTACTCATAGTTTATTATGTTCCTTTACAACATGCAAAGCTTCAAACATCACTGACTGACATTAATGTTCGCAGCGCCATTTCAACCTTTTGTAAACTAATTTCAATCCCAACCATGTGGAAAGGATATCCATCGCTATTCAAAACATGTTTGAAATTAAATACAGCTAATAATGTATATCACATCTGACTAACTAGTTTATCACATTTAAGCAATTCTGGATGTTCCATTACAGGAGGCCATTCCTCACATGATGACACCCTCATTCACGCTGTTATTATTATATGACAAACTTGCTCTTCGTATTTTTTAGTTAAGACACTGGACACTATCTTGTCAAAGACCAGTCTTCTAACAAGGTGTATCATCAACATATGCATAAAATAACAAACCTGTGAAAATTTGAGCTCAATCGGTCGTCGAAGTTGCGAGATATTAATGAAAGAAAAAACACCCTTGGCGCACTTTGGTCACAATAAGTTGTGTGCTTTCAGATGCTTGATTTCGAAACCTCAAATTCTAAATCTGAGGTCTCGAAATCAAATTCGTGGAAAAATACTTCTTTCTCGAAAACTATGGCACTTCAGAATGTTGTACACTATCAACCTCTCCCCATATACGTATAATCAAGAAAGGTTTTATGATAATAATTATTTTGAGTAATTACCAATAGTGTCCACTGCCTTTAACCATGTATTGATAAGTTTCGATTCAAGAAACGGTGCATAAATATGTATGTATGGCAATCAAATAAATAAATGAATAAACAAACAAACAAACAAACAAACAAACAAACAAACAAACAAACAAACAAACAAAAAGACTTTGCAGTGTTGTAAACGTGGGATGAGTACATACTCTTGCCCTTTTGACTTCCAATTTTGAATGAGCACACTATATACAAAGCACATTTTATGAAGCCA
The DNA here is from genome assembly GCF_032118995.1 of Asterias amurensis. Lineage (NCBI taxonomy): Eukaryota > Metazoa > Echinodermata > Asteroidea > Forcipulatida > Asteriidae > Asterias > Asterias amurensis. Next base: position 21,988,984 of record NC_092651.1, on the reverse strand, counting down.
TTGGTCAATAATTATCAACAAGAAAAATACATTTGTTTTATCTTGAAATTAAATCACTCTACTGAAAACATTTAATTGATAACGGACCACTCTTCAACATTTTTGCCAATAAACTTCAGAACGTACTGCATGATGCTAAACGTTGAGACGTTAATAACTGGTTCTTTTTCAGAACCAACCTTTCTCAAATAAGATATTCACATGGTGTTACCACAAAACTATCTTAGTTAACCAATGAAATTCAACACCCGAATGAGGTTTAGGGAGGACTCAAACTGACAAATTCCATCGCGGTGTCCAGTCTCACTTATTGACAGACGACACGGCTTTAAAACAAAAAAGTTATTTTAAGAGATGTTCCAATGGTTTAGATTTATACATGGAATGTGCCTCGTTTGTAGTTCCAATTTATTCAAACCTATTTTCAGCACATGTCACGTTTATACTGAACACTACATGCCACCTAATGAAAACACACCACACTCTGCTAAATCATCCACAGCACCTCATTTTCCTCGCTGTCAAATAAGATTGAGTAGTGGATGTAAAGAAGATACGAGTGCCACAAGTCATCCCCTATAAAATTTAAAGGCACTAGACACTATTGGTAGTTACTCACAATAAGTGTCATCTTGAAAACTTACTTGGTAACGAGCAATGGAGAGTTGTTGATGGTAAAAAACATTGTGAGAAACGGCTCCCTCTGATGTAGCATAGTTTTTGAGAAAGAGGTAATTTCTCACTAAACTAATTTTCTTTCGTTATTCTTTTCCAACCTCGATGACCATTTACGTAAAAATGTTCACAGATTTGTTATTTTATGCGTGTGATGTTGGGATACACCAAGTGAGAATACTGGTCTTTAAGTGTTAGCATACTAAACTTACTTGGTAACAAGCAATGGAGAGCTGTATAAAACATTTTGAGAAACGGGTACCTCTGAAGTAACTATAGTTTTTGAGACAGGGGTAATTTCTCTCTCAAATAATTTTTCTTTCATTAATCTCTTGCAACTTCGGTTACCAATTGAGTCAAAATGTTCACAGATTTGTTGTTTCATGGATGTTATGTTTGGATACACCAAGTGAGAACACTGGTCTTTTACAATTACCAAAGGTGTCCAGTACCTTTAAGCCAACAGAGATGCTTCCATTGCTGTCAGGCGAGGAAAATGGTATACCAAATAGCAATGAAGAAGAACCAGTCAATATGAGCTCATCCGATCATGTGGAAATAGAACACACAAATGATAAAGAGTGCGATCATACACGTTCAATCTCCTTCAATGTCTCCAACCCTCTCAACTTCATCATGACGTGTGCACAAACGTCAATATCCACCCAAACAAAACTAGGTCCCCCATTGCTGGTAACGGAACGAAAGATGATCTCAGTCCGCACTACCATCTACCGTCGAGCTTTGACGTACATTAGAGCCGGGTTCCAGTTTGAAACACAAAAACATAAACAGAAACCCAGGAATTCGCTTCTTTTTACTTCTGACCTTAAACTATCTTATGATGACAGATTGAAATCCCGGTGTCATCAATTTCCATTGATGGGTCTGGCATGTGGCTGGCTTGGCTGGCCGCGTCCGGGATTTCTCACTGGGGCTTGCTTTTTTGATTAAGGGATATATTCTTGGACGGTGGGACCTGATGTCCGTGATTATGAAGGGATCGATTGAACAACTACGCGAAGGAAATGAATACAACGGTAACTTCGTTAAAAGTCGTTTTATTTATTTAGGCTGGAATGGCGCGTGGTGACCTTGTACTTGATGTAATTAAATGCTCGGGAGAAAGTAATCAGGACTTTACAAGGGAAAATAATTTAGATTGAAACAATCATAATTTACACGAGTATAAATCTGTGGCCTTCTTTTTTGTGCGTGAAAAAGACAATGAAAATTGACAACTACACAGTCAATGCCGGCTGTTATACGTAAACGTTAATGGGGTATTCAGGTTCAAATCACAATGTGTTCTAGCTGTGCCTTTCCCATTTACTTTTATTCCACCCGACTGCTTCTGTTTGCACAAATTTTCTTGTAAGTTTGTGTTGTGTTGTTGAATAGGAAAAAATCTGCTGCTATGGTCAAACGTGAAGCCAATAACAAATTCTACATTTTACACTACAGATAATGGTTTGTTTTGTTGCATTAACACGCGTTATCTACGTGTGGATCAACATTGGAACACGATTAGACAGTTCGCGCGAGAGCAGTGATCTCGCGAGAGCACTATCTCAGCGCGTGGGGGCCGATTTAACGACTTGTCCACAAGTCTAGAACAAGTTCAGTTCCTGTCTAATGTCAATAGTGTTTTTAACTACCGAGAACTGTATTATCACGTATTATTATCACGAGAAAATTATCACGTTGTCTGTATAACAGATTAAACTCGAGTTTAAACACCTTCTGCTTTTACGTTAGCGCTAATGACATTGACAATAACGTCTGTGTCACCTTTTTCGTAAATGCCAATGACAGTGTCGGATGTGTCAACGCTAATAGATATGACAATAACGTCTGTGTCGACAGTTAAAACTGTGACAATATTACGTTGTGCCAACGCTTATTACTGTTTGTAACGTGTAAGCTGTGTCAATTGTGTAAGCGCTAATGACAGTGACAATAACGAATGACAAACAACTTCTTTGTCAGCGCTAATTACTGAACGCTAATGACACTGACGGTAAGGTGTGTTTAGATGCTAATGACTAGTAACGTTTGTGTGTTAACGCTTAGAACTGTGACAGTAATGTATGTATTAACGATATAGTAACAGTGACCTCAACGTCTATGTAATCCGTTTTAACAGTGACAATATTCCACACCAAGTTTTAGTTTCAAACTCAGTTAAAGGTCAATTTGAGCAAGATTTGCAAGTAGTTTCACACATTGATAAATTCAATCAAACAAAGCAGGGTTCATGATTAGATAGATTTACATGTAACACCTCAATACTTGTCCAGACAACTTAGATATATTCAGCTTACTATACACAGACTAAATTATTGAGTATGTCTGTTATTCATCTTAGAGGAGCCACTGTCTAGAAATGAATATGGTGTTGGGCCGTCAAGTATTTACATCTGAAATACCATCGCCATAAATAAGTCATCCATAGGAAATAAACACTCATCAATGGCTTCTTATCACACGGTATTTGTTTTTGTCTGCAGTCGGGAATTACCATAGCAAAGTTTACGGTGGCGGTTTATTTGGGGTAATTAGTCGCATTGTGGCGCTTATCGAAACTGCGGGCTTTGGCTTGATGGGCTCTGGCTTTTGGATACATCAGTTCAATGAAAACGTGTGATTTCATGTGAGTTTCAACGGTCAGGTAGAGCCTGCATAAGCTAAATGCCGACGTTTTGAGAGGGCTTGTGATTCAAGCTGGAGCATCCTGTCTCGTACCCTGACTGCTGAAATTAGTGTGTTTTGGGATTCTGATTTGTGACCCGACTGTTTTTTTTTCTTGAGTAGTTTGATTGAACAATTGATTAGCACGGAGGAAGAACAAAGTGGCAGAACAACAAATACGACCAGTAACATTTCGGTGTCTCTAAAAAATGTATAAACTAGAGATATTCAATTTGATTCAATGTGATTCAATTCCACTTAATTCAATTCAAGTCAATTATCAATGAGAACTGATCAGTACATACAAAATCTAAAGCGCATTATATAAGTATACGCAATTATGTTAGAGCAAATAATAAACGATTAAAAATAAGAATTAAATATGTGAAAGAGAGGAGAGAGCATGATGCTGTTAGGGTAAGCCGACGCTTGGAGTAAGCCGAGGCTTGGAGTAAGCCGAGGCGTGTATAATTTAGCATATTATACAGACAAACAAACAGCGAAGAAGAAACAAGGACAAGACAGACAAAATTAACAACGACATTACAATATGCTGTAGATAAACAAAAAACATTTCGTTAAAAAAAAAATAACTGTGGAAATTCCAACTTTCAAAATTAATTCAACCTGAAAATTCACACGCTTCAAGATATTCACAAAATTATTAAATTGTGACGTAATAGTGTTTTACGTTTTAATAAATTTGTTGCTCAGCAAACGAACACACGTTGAAACCCAACTGAACTTGGTCAGCTTGTACTCCAATGAGCAAACTTGTAGATTGTTGAAACAATTAGAAATCTGAACCTTTATTTTACATAGAAAATGCATACATGAAATCAATTTAAGGCCAAGGAGAGCCAGTGAAAGTTCCGTCTAGATTGTTGAGCTTATTGTATTGAGATGTATTTGGATAGGCTAAGTGGGTTGATGGGCAAGTCAGGAATGTGGGTTTAAGGTAAACATAGAAACCATCCAAACATTGATACCATTCACTAAAACCATTTTAGTTTTGATTGTAATGTTTTACTCATATGTTTAATTAATTAATTTTAAGTTGCTGTTCTCCTCCCTATAGGAGTGTACAGTACTTCTCCCTCTCAGTTTTTCTGTGTAAGATTTAGGCAATTTTAAATAGTAATGTAATGTTTTACTCCAAATTTTTAACTATGTAACTGTTCATGTAGTTCTGCTGCTGGCAGCGAATTGAATAGAATTTTAATAAACCATTGAATGAATAGGGACATGTGAATACATTAAAGGTATTTATTCATAATTATTTGGTAAGGGTAAAACACGTCTTTGTTTAATTTGAGTCTGAAAGCTTACTGATTATGAAGCTCATACTAGAACTATTATAAGTGACAGATTTCTCTCTAAAACGAAATCGCATCCGGGAGAAACAAACGCAACACGTGATTGTTACAACCAAGGTTATTAACGTTATTAACGTTATTTGTTGATGATGAAAACTTCAATGGTTTTCGCTTCTGACCCACGGAATGGTTTCAGCCCATTTTTTCACAGGTTTATTTCATGAATATTATGGTTGATCGCACAACATTGTATACGACTATTTTGTCGGCTATAACGATGCTGTTTAAAGACACTGGACACAACTGGTAATTACTACAAAACAAATATTGGCATTATTTTTGAACGAGCAACGGAGAGCTGTTGATAGTATAAAACTTGGTGAGAAACTGCTCCCTCTGAAGTAACTTAGTTTTTTAGAGAAAGAGGCAATTTTTCATTGAAATATTTGAATCTGATAAAATACTTCGGTCCTGTTGCCTTTTAAGGCACATAAAAGCACACCAATTTGTGCAGCAAGGGTTCTGTTTTTTGAGTCCAAATTGTATCCCATATGTTAGGATAAACCAAATGAGAATTTGGTGTTTGACAATTACAAAGGTGTTCAGTGTCTTTAAAGGGATGCTGCAGTGAATTCAAATAAAACAGTTAACTTTGCTGTCATTTATTTCTGATAATGTATTGAACATCAATAAAATGTGTTTTGTTTATTCCCGACATATCTGACATGCGTTATTAGCGAATAAGTCATGCCCCCCCTTTGTGGATTGTTACCGCCCCCTACCATCGACGTCACGTCGGGAATTCAAACATAATGATCGTCGGCAAAAAGAGTCTGGTCCCTAACTACACACGCCTAGGTACCAGGCCACACAGTGCACACGTCTCTGTATGCACCCAGCCAGGGGGCCCGGCGGCTCGAGTTACCGACATGACGTCACGTTTAGGCAAATGAAGGCTCCCTTTTAGGGGCGGGGTGGGTTCCCCTAAAACTATTTTTAAAATACTTGCGCATTTATTACAACAAAAATATATATATATATATTTCAGATTTAAAAAGTCATGTTTAATCGTTTAAATGAATACAAAAAAAACTGCAGCCACCCTTTAATGCTATGCAGTTCCTACCGCCTGCCATGATGGTATCAACATCATGGGGTCTAGAACACTAAAATGTAACGCAGAGAAGTTATTCATGATTGCTATCAAATCAGAAATCGCAGGATCGGTTTCCCTTTGGCAGATGGAAGGGAGATTGTTTCTCCTTTTTAATATTTACATTGGGTCATGCGGTGAAGAGGATATATAAAAATGCCACCTGATACTTATCGATTCAGTGCAATAGAGGAACAATTTCGAGGAGAAAAAAGAGGATTGAGTTTTATTTATTAGAAAGCAAGGATTGTGTTCTCAATAATGTGGTAACGTATACTACTGAGGTTGTCAAAATACGTAGCTGATTGATTTTGTACGAAAGGTAAAGTGGTCTGTTGTTTACGAAAATAGTTTGTTTTGACGTTGTGTGGGAAATTATCAGACTCTCATGGAAGAAGTAAACAACAATTTGCTTCTTTTATTCAGAGCGAAGGCTGCCGTTGTTTGGATTTATTGAACCAAGATGATGTTCTGTTGACTTAAAAAAAAAAAAAATCTATGGACACTCTGTTTTGTATCCGTGCGAATTGTTTTCAGCCATTGTGTTATTTATTGCCGATTACCTCGCTCACCCTTCCGTTGGAAGGATCTTCCGCCTGCGATTATTTGTTAATGAAAAAAAAAAAAAATGCAGAGGAGGAAAACATCCGAACATTACCGTACCATATGGCAATCATCTCAGTGTTAGAATCAGCCTATATTTAGACACCACTGAGGTCAGTAGGTAGCATATCAAACTCTCAATACAGCCGATGATTTTCTTGATCTGAGACTCTTTTTCTCATCTTGGTAAATAATGAGCAAGGAAAGCTTCATCCCTCCAGAGTTTTCAAGATTAACTCTCTCTCTGGACGGATGTGATCATTACTGCTCTAATTGCCATAACAGCTGACCCCTCCCATCGTATTACAGATTCATGTATGGTATTGACGTTGCTTTGGATGGTTCTATTGCCTTAATCTAGTGAAATTTGTAGCGTGGTGCAAATGGTCAAAGGGAATTTATATCAGATAATAATTGAAGAAAGGAAAATTTCTTTATAGACTTATGATCGACTGCTAAGTAATATGTTGCGTTTCCCTTGAACAAATAATACATTCAGATGGTATTTCACGACGAATTAATTATCAAACACAGAGAGACATTACAATACATATTGAACAATATCAGTCAGTCAGTCAATCAATAAGTCAATCATCAACCAAGCAATCAATTGAACTAAATCACTTTAAGTCAGTCTGTGTTTTTGTTTTGCTTTACTGTGATATAGTAGTCTGTCCGTCTATGCTGTCTTCTCCAAACATGGGCTTAATCTGACAGCCTCGTATCTCTTTTATTCTGATCGACAATAATTTGTTCCCCTCCAATTGCCAACAAGAAACTCAAGAAGGTGAAGGATGAAAACGAGAAGAAGCTAGTCCAGATAACTAGAGACAAGAAATTAAAGCTGAAACTTCTCACAAGAAGGCCTTGAGGGCCTTGGAACTTTTGCTCATCAAACTGTGCCAACATCACGCTTCAGAATTTTGTTCACGTTAAGGAAAGTATCTTCTGAAGTTGAACGCTCGGGAATTTATGAAGCATCCTCTTGATTTACCGCGGACTATTTTACTCTTTCTTCCTTAGACTGCTTGCTCTGTGATTGAAGGCTTTAAGGCGATTCATTTCTCAGACTTATTTACACAGGATCACGAAGGAATACAGACTTGATAACTTTCCAAATCCTACAAAATCTGCCGGGCAATAATACATGTTTGCTTGGATTTATGGTTTGTTTGTGCTGTATAGAGAGAACGAATTGAGAATGAGTATGTGGACTTTGACGGTTCGCGTATTTTGATATTACAGTCGAACTTTTCCAACGTCGATGAATATTGTATGATTCGCAACATAAAATAAAATGTGTTAAACATGAAAAAATTGTACATTTTAAGGGAATGTGTACGTTTCTTTGAACACTCAGTGGGCAAAAATTAACAAATAAATAAACCCGTGAACAGAGATAAGTCATGTAACATTTTTAATCGACAAATTAACTAACTGTAATGTATCAGTATGATTTTAAACTTTTCATGGTGGAAATACGATATGGAAAGGTTTGCGGTAACACCATGTAATGACTTTCTCTAAATGAGTTGAGGTGGTTCTGAAAAAAAACGTCAGTTTCAACTCGACGTTCCGATTAGCATGCTCTGATCGTCTTCTGGAGAAGCTGGAGTCTAAAGCTGCATGCTGCTTAATAAGTACTGTGGATGTGGAAATGGTTGTAGTAATATAAGCTTGTCCCTTTATTAGCAAATAGCTTTTTCAGACTTTAGTGTAGCAGAAGGTTAACTTAATCAAAGCACACCCCCCAATGTTGAACTGTAAAGAAATCATTTTTCAATCTCTTCTGGTTTCGTCTGTTTCCCATCTCTAAAGGAACACGTTGCCTTGAATCGGTCGAGTTGGTCTTTGAAAAGCGTTTGTAACCGTTTGTTATAAAATGCATATGGGTAGAAAGATGTTGTAAAAGTAGAATACAATTGTCCACACAAACATGCCTCGCAATTGCACGGTTTTCCTCTTACCTCGTCGACTAACACGGTCGGCCATTTATGGTAGTCAAATTGTTTGACTCCCATAAATGGCCGACCGTGTTAGTTCGCACAGTAAAAGGAAAATCACGCAAACCTGTGTGTATCATTGTATTCTACTTTTAAGACATCTTTCCAACCAAGGCAACGTGTTCCTTTAAGCCTTAGAGTGCAAGTATACATTTAATTGTTTATACCATTCGATTGTTCTCTAACTGATACAATAAACTAACCTGTGAAAATTTCGTTTCTTAAGGTTGTCGCGAGATATCACCGAAAATCCGGAGCGGTTATGTCCACGCAGGAATAATAACCCGTAGTTGGAACGTACACTTGGAGAAACATAGTATGACGTATGTTTTTTGTACCGTCGGATTTTGCTATACTTCTAAACCAAGTAAGTTTTATTGTCATTAATTTTAAGAGTGGTAACTAAACGTTCACCTTCCCTGTAAAGGGTTTTGATACCTTTTGTAGATCACGTTGGTGAATGACATGAATCCATTTTCACTCTGAATGGAGGAAGATGTATTTTTGTTTAATGACTGTAGAAGTTTCAGCTTCATTAGTCGTCAAGTCTTTGAGAAAAAGGTGAAATCACAAAGCAATGCTCAGGAGAGTCGCGTTAACAGGTTTTACAGGCTAAAATAGTTTTCGTTTCCTGAGACGAACTTTGTTCGTGACAGTGCTTAAAAACTATAGCACCTCAGTATTTAAGGGAAGCTTTCTACCATCTTTAAATTAAAACCGTGTAAGCTTAATTAAAATCTTTGGGCTGTGTGTCTTTTTTCGTACAAAAATACCCAAACCCTTTAATGTTGAGCTGAGCTTGTTTCAAATTCTTCTACAAGGAGAAGGTTGACTAACCGAAGAATGATTGTAGACTTTAATGCTACCGTACTTTGTTAGTGAAAGAGGTTAGATATGTCATGGCAGGTATCGATCCAATAAGACCATAAGTAGCAGTTTCATTGCCATTATAATGATATATCATCACATCCATTGCTTAAAGGTATAAGTGATTGGTATGGGATATGCCAGTAGCTATGCACATGCACCAAGGACTTAAAGGCAGTGGACACTATTGGTAATTACTCAAAATAATTATTAGCATTAAACCTCACTTGGTAAAGAGTAATGGGGAGAGGTTGGTGGTATAAAACATTATGAGAAACGGCTCCCTCTGAAGTGGAGTAGTTTTCGAGATAGAAGTAGCTTTCCACTAATTTGATTTCGAGACCTCAAGTTTAGAACTTGAGGTCTCGAAATCAACCATCTAAACGCACACAACTTCATGTGACTGGGGTGTTTTCTTCTTTCATTATTATCTCGCAACTTTGATGACCGATTGAGCTCACATTTTCACAGGTTAGTTATTTTATTCATATGTTGAGATACACCAACTGTGAAGGCTAGTCTTTGACCATTACCAATAGTGTCCACTGCCTTTAACTGACTTGTACTCTCCCTGTGATTATATTTCTAAAAGAGCCGTTAAAGGCACTGGACACTATTGGTAAATAATCCAGATAAATGTTGCATAGAAACCTACATGGTTTCTTTTGACAATATAAAACTTTGTGAGAAACGGCTCCCTTTGAAATAAAGTAGTTTTTGAGAAAGAGGTAATTTCTCACTCAATATTAAAATACTTCAGGCCTGAAGCCTTGTTTTACATCTGAAAGGATAGAAATGTGTGCAACAAGGTTTTTTTTTCTTGCATTGTTCTCTTTCATCTTCGATGACCAATTGAACCCAAAATTTCATTGTTTTTTGTTTTATGCCAAAGTTGAGATACACCAAGTGAGAATGATGGTTGTTGACAATTACCAAAGGTGTCCAATGCCTTTTTATGACTGACTGACTGCTTCTAAGTGCATACTCCAGGCGCACGTGAACAGACACACGTAACCTCTGATCGAATGTTCCTCGTTTGTTTACTTAACATTGAGTAATGAGTCGTTCACTGTTACCTTTATGGTCTGTTTACATTTAACCACGGATAATTTATGTTTTTCAATCTAGAAATGGTGATATCAAGGCTAAGAGAGGTTTACGATAACAGCGTGTGGATATCTCTCTTGAGTAGTGTTGGTTAAAAAAAAACACGCTGGTTTAAGGTACTGGACACGTTTTGTAATTGTCGAAGACCAGTATTCTCACTTGCTGTATCCCAACACATGTATTAAATAACAAGCTCGTGAAAATTTGGACTAAATTGGCTATCCAAGTTGCAAGAATATAATGAAAGAAGAGACAAAAAACCTGGTTGCTCAAAATGGTGTACTTTCAGATCTCCAAAAAGGGCTTCAGACCTTAAATCTTTTCATATTTTAGTGACAAATAACCTCTTTCGCAAAACCTACGTTATTTCAGAGGGAGCCGTTTCTCCCAATATATTATACTATCAACAGCTCCCAACTGCTCGTAACCAAGTAGATTGTTATGCTAACAATTATTTTGAGTAATATTGTCCACGCCTTTAACGACTCTTCCAGTACACTATACCTAAAAGAGATATTCACATGTTGCTACCGCAGACCTTTCTATACATCCACCATGCACATTTAAAAATCCAACCCTTAAAATCAAGAATAACACAGACACATTTTATTATGTTACTCGTCCTTGACTGGTTTTCCACATCTACCTGTCCTGTTTCCCCATGCGCGTCCCTAGATCTCTCTCTATTCACTTAAACTGTATTCCATGTTGGAATCCTCTTGAAAGATGAACCCGATCCTCCGTAGAATCGATCGATTTATTTCCCAAGCTGCATTTACTGCTTTCAGCCTGTCTTAAAGGCAGTGGACACTATTGGTAATTACTCAAAGTAAGTATTAGCATACAACCTTACTTGGTAACGAGTAATGGGGAGAGGTTGGTAGTATACAACATTGTGAGAATCGGCTCCCTCTGAAGTGACCTAGTTTTCGAGAAAGAAGTAAATTTTCACAAATTTGATTTCAAAAACCTCCGATTTAGAATTTGAGGTCTTGAAATCGACAAAGGTGTTTTTTTCTTTCATTAATATCTCGCAACTTCGATGACCGATTGAGCTCAAACTTTTTCAGGTTTGTTATTTTGTGCATATGTTGTGATACACCAAGTGAGAAGACTGGTCTTTGACAATTACCAATACTGTCCAGTGTCTTTAACCTGCCCACGTAAATTGCAATACAGCAATCAGGCTCTTCATCTCCAGCAGCCGGGGAAAAAAACAAGTTTTTCTTTTTTTTACCGGTGACTTGAACGCGATTTCCAATGCTCGCTAGCCGCCACAATTTACAACTCTTTAAAGCCGCGGGCCATCTTGAGTGTGTGTTTAATTTCGAAGAGTTAAATGCCCCGGCATGGGCAACTGTTCCCTCCAGCGGGCTATCTATCTCTCTCTCTCTACGCTCTCTTCTTGTGTGCGTCACTTGGCCGCCATTGAAACATTAGAAAATTGTTTGCCAGGTGCAATTGTGGAGAATAAGACTGTGTTTTTAGGGAAACGAAAGTCAGTAATCGCTATAAATGAGCTTGTCGGACGCTGGCACACTTTACCAGGGAAGTAAATATTTTTCCAGATGCGAACTTAAAGAGCTTTTTTTTTTGTTCCATTTCTGTCAAGCGTATGCATAATTGAATAATGTTGTATAAAATACTATATTCATGGCCTGTTTATTTCTCAATCGAAATTACATTACAAACCCAAACACAATGCGGCTATATGACGTTGATCAATGAGTGTGTTGCACCGCGGCGCACCGACTCTTTGGTAGAATAAATAAATGTGTAGATACAATATAGATACAGACAGTAATAGGAAAACTGACTTATGACTGGGCATAAATAAATATAATTATGGGGGTTTACATATTGCCACAATAGACCTTTGACGTAGGCAGAATCGGGTCAGTGTAAATAAAAGTTACCCTTGAAAAATATGAAGAAAGGCATGTTTTTGAATTGGGTCCTTTGAGTTGTAATTAATTTTTTATTATATGTTTCACTAAAGCTGGAGGTGTCGTACATTACACACGAACTGTGCCCCCAGCGGTGAATATGGGTCGACTGAGTGTTCTGGTGATAACACACTGTCCCACATTATTGACCCCCCGTTGAATGTTAGCAAAACATGTCAATTTCTGGCGATGCTGTTGAAAAAATACTTCAAACTGCTGGGTGCCCTTATTATGGAGGTATGCTGTGTGTGAAGTGAGATACCTTTTGGTGTATCTGGGTTTTTTTGTGTCGTGCATTTATGGATGTGCATGTTCAATCAAAGAGATGATGTTAAAGGCACAGGGGTCGATTTCACAAAGAGTTCAAACTAGTCCTATAACTTAGGACTAGTCCGATAGGAGATATTAAAAACATATAGCTAGTCCTAAGTTAGAACGAGTAAATCATCCTAACTCGAGATAAGACTAGTCTTAACTCTTTGTGAAACCCATCCCTTGACACCTTTGGTATGTTTCAAACACTAGTATTCTCACACAAGTTGTATCCCAACATATGTATAAACTAACAAACATGTGTACATTTTGATTGAATTGGTATTATCGAAGTTGCAAGAAAATTACGACACCCAAAACACCCTTGTTTCACAAATGTGAGTGTTTTCAGCTGCCTGATAATTGTTTTTTTTTAATATTATTAAAATGAAAAGTTATATATCTTTCTGGAAAACAACGTGACTTCAGACGAAGCCGTTACTCACCATGTTTTAAACTATTTACAAATTCTACGTTCCTCGTAACCAGGTTTTATGGTAACATCTGAGTAGTGTCTAGTGAACATCTGATTAGTGTCCAGTCCTTTGATAAAGTGCTAAGAGGGTACCTCTGTCACTGTAAACGAGATGCACGGTTTATGGTTAGATTTCCTTATTTCAGTAATCATTACTTGGCAGGACGTTTCCTGTGTGATTTACATCAATCGATCAAGTACGTACTCCTAGTTATTGATCCTACATCAATGTTATTCTGGTAAATGGGTTTGACTATCTCACAGGAATCTAACATCGTCTTAAACATCATCTTTAACATCATCTTCCTAAATCGATGGAATGTATTTCCCTCAACTATAGGTAATGCAATTTCTTCATGGCATTCCATGTCAAGAAAAACCAATCCTGTGGTTTAAAATATCTCACGGAAACCAGACACCGTTTCCACTTCCATACGCCAATAACATCTCCCCTTCAATTTTATTTTTTTATTTCCCCCTAAATGAATCATTCAATTCATGGCAGTTTGTGCCCGAGGGACTCGCTAGTGTGTGTGGTGTTCTAGGCCGGCCCGGGGCAACATGCCCATTGCAATTACAGACTAAAGAACCTTCAATGAACTATGCACATGTACGCTGGAACTCTATTAGACCGTGTATGATTTGCTCGCTTACATGACTGTATGTAATAAGCGGAAACGTGGCTTGGTGTCTTCATCATTTTCTCATTCTTGTCTTTTTTTTTTCTTGGCTATTCCTTTGGAAGCCACGAGATAAATCTGTTAAATGCAGTGGCACGGTTCAATGCTTCTTTCGATTTTAAATATTGTAAATGACGTCACGTAATGCGCAACATCTAATTAATGTAATATAGGTCCCTAATGGGTTAGGCCTAAATGTTGAGTAGCTTTTTCGAGTTTCTAGCCACAACATGGATTTAAATTTACATTAAATTTAATGTCATGTGGTTCAATGCTCTTTTCGATTTCAAACATTATAAATAATGTAAGCGTTTATTTATGAGTGACCTCATGTAAAGTGCAAAACCTTCACCTCTGTGAGTTTCTAGACGCAAGGTGAATCTAAAACTCAATATCATGGCTCAATGCTCTTTTAAATTTAAAATGTTCTGAATGACGTCATGTAAAGTGCATCATCAAATCTATTCAAAATGGGATATATAGTTTTTTATCTTTCACCTATTGACTTTCTAGTTTCTAGCCACAAGATTGAATTTAAATCCAATGTCATAGATCAATTCTCTTTTCGATTTCAAACATTCTAAGTGACGTCATGTTATGTGCAACATTTCAATTCAAGTAATAATGGGTTATCATTCTATTTGTACAGTTTTTTCCTCCTATTTTTCTGCAATCATTCATTTAAGTCATAACATCAGATCAAACCTCAATGTTTTTCTTCCATTTATACGCACCACCTACTCTCTGAACACCCTGGGATTCTGCGGACCTCGTCTTTGGAATAGTATCAAAGGGCAGGGTCGTCTGTGGGTTGCTTTAAGAACTCTTAAAAGAAATATCTTGTCTCTTATTGTCTTGAGTAGCTTCTTCTCTTGTTCATCCTTTTTGAGTTCCTAGTCAATATGATGAACATTCTTGCTCCGCCCTAGCTTGTTTTGGTAGCAATTGCTTTGTTTATCAGGTGCTCTGTTTCGTCCCTGCGTTCGTTTAGCTTCCCTAGGTCGACCCCGGTGTGACGGTTTTTTTTTTCCTAGGACGAACGTGTGCAGATAATTACCCACGTTAGTCCTGGAAAAAAAAAACGCCGCACAGCGGGGTCGACCGTGGGAAGCTAATTGAACGCACCCTTTATTTCTGTGTTGGTGTAAAGACTTTGTATTGTGGATATGTCTCCATATTTGCGTCTATTTCATTGCGTCTCATAAAATGATTATTCAAATAATTTGATATCTTTATCTAAATATTTCGCATAATGAAAACGAAATGTCGAGTTACATTGAATCTCGAGGGGGTCATAAAGAACGCAATATTATATTTCATATCCGCTGTGATCAATAAGGGAAGTACTGAAACAGTTTAATGGGTTTGTGCTACTTAATGAAATGAGCTCAGTCATGCGTTTGAAAAAAGCCTGTTTATTGCTCAGTTTAAAACCTATAGGGAGTGGAGAAGTACTATGGCGAGTACGTTTTATTAATATCAACTCATAATAATGTTTCTTACACAGCTTAAGACCATACATTATAGTACTGAACAATGTAACTGCCATAAGAAAAAACTCCTGACAGTATTGTCGGCAGCAGCAACAGCAAAACAGGAGCAACTGTAGCACGACGGCATGTTGTATTGATTGGTTGATTACCAGCAACAGCATTTCGGCAGCAGTGAGACAGCAGCAACAACGAACACGAAATCAACAACAGAAGCGCATCAGCGCGGCAGCAACACCAGGAGCAACAGCAACACGTCAGCAAATAGCTTTGCAACAGCAGTGCGGCAGAAGCAACACTAGGCACGAAAATGTTCAATTAGCAGCCAGACAGCAGCAGCACCAAAAGCAATGTGACAAATAGCATCACGGTAGCAGCAGCAGGATCAATAGCAGCCCGTCAGCAACAACAGCAACATGATCAATTGCAACTCAGCAGCACCACAAACAGCATGTAAGGGCACGAATACTACTGCAGCAGCACGAGTAGCAACATGAAGAATCGCAGCTCAGAAGCAGCAGAAGCAGCAACATGTGCAGTAATAACCAGGCAGCAAATAGCAATGCAGCCTATTAAACAGCAGCAACATCAGCAACATGAGAAGTCGAACATCACAGCAGCAGCACAAACAGCATCAATGAGCAAAATCAGCCCGAAGCAGCAGCAAAAATATCAACACCAGCATTATCATGCAGCCCAGCAGTAGCAGCTCAAACAAAAATTTCAGCGTCTGGATGTTTGCAGTTAACAGCAGTTATTTATCGCGATCAAGAAAGGTCTAAACCAATGGATCGTGTCAATGCTAACATTATGACAATTTCTGTTGATCTAAATTTGATTTATTCAAATACAGATATAAAGACAAAGTAAGATACGATGGGAAGGAAATACCAAGTAGCACACAGTCCCTTCTCTAATGCGTGAAGATAAATTACAAATCGAACCATTTTCTTATCAGCATCTCTTGCTTTTACCAATACTGCTAAGGTCGCTGTACTTATTTCTAGTATACGACTCCTTGGTCATACGCCTCAAGTACTTTAAGAGCGGCCATTTTTACCTGTCATCGAGAAGCTAAGAAGCAACACCCATGCGTAAAATTATGCTAATCCGCATCATGCCTACTTCACAAATTAGCATAAACTTCTAGTTTGATGTGGCCCGGTCCGCAAGCTTTATAAAAAGGACATGAAAATGTCAGTGTACTACATCACGGGGAGCTGGTATTCAAAAACAGGGAATATAATATGGAAGGAATGGAACCGAGACTTACTTAATGGCCTCCCACTGTTCCTGACCGAACTTGCGAAGCACCAGTAGCTCCAAGGCATGGTTGACGAAACCATACTGTGCAGTAAAGAGGGGTGTGGAGGAATAACAAAAACAGAACAAGGGGTCAATGCTTTTCGAACTGTTTGACGATTTTTAGAAAGTGAAATTAACTATTTTTTGTTGTTGACACTGATGATTATTTTACCACACAGAATGAAGCTGTTGGGAAGGAAACTTTTCCTGAGTTTTAGATTGGTATAACGAACCATCAAAAAAGATATCTTTATGTAAACACGGAGTTTTAAGTGAATGAATCAGACAATGTAAACATTTGAATAGCTCGAAGATTTTTTGTTTTCTTCTTGCAGAAAGGGTCGAATAATTTATACACAATGATATACTAGAGAATACTTCTATTAATTAACATATACATTTATGCTACATATACACCATCATTTTGCTATCCCAGCGGCCCTTTATCCATCCACACAAAGTGGTCTATTTTTAGTCGTGTGACTCAAAAATGAAATCAAGCATTGCTACCTCTCAGAGCACCACAAGGACGTTCGGAAATACCGCCGAAACTTGAAGCTAAAAAGCGTGCAAAAATGATTTGACTCTTCAATATATACTCAAGGAGTCGGCGGATTGCGCCTTTTTCAACAGTTTACCCGCGACTACAATTACCGTATACCCTCAACTCTCCTTTTTCCTTTGATGTTTTTTATCTTCCATGGAAAGAGAGAGAGAGGGTAGAGATAGCTATTCGTTTGTTATTCGCGGGGAGCACACTCCAACCTGGGAGTTTAGCTCATAAGAGTTGATGTACCATAGTGGTTCGGCGGGCTGAAAGCTATTTTACATGCCGTATAGCTGACACACGTCAACGGCCCCATACATTAAGTCCGTTCTGGAGATGCCCGGAACATGTCGGGTATCAATAGCATGTAGTTCGTGCTCTAAACCCAGCCTCGTGTGTTACGGTCAACAGATATACACACTCGAAAGCAATTGTCTGTTCCATTTTCATGTATTATTCGAGATAATCCATGTCTTTTCATTAGGTACTATGAGGTGTATAGGTTACCACTTATACTGTTATGTTTCTGGGCCGAAATAATCAAGTTGCTATATACATACTGGCAGTGCGATTCTTAAAATGAGGTGATTGCATATTTTGATAAAATTGGTAACACATTACACAGATAAATGACACTCCTTTACATGAAATTAAACACAAACTTACCATGGCTCTATCTTTAGTCTTACGTCGTCACAATTCGATCACTCCGTCACTGCGGCTTTATCAGGCAATAATCGCAAACAATTTCTCCAAGGATCACCTTTTTTTTCCTCGATTTTTCGAGCGGGCTGAGAGACGCATTCACGGCCAAGAAACCAATGCCTTCAATCAAGCGAGCTTTACGCGAAGGCTTTTCTTTCTCGCAATATCCCCCCGAAATCGAAGCCAAATCCTGTTTTCTTACCGAAACTTATTTCGGCGGGAAGCTGTCCCTGTATTAAACACGGGAATGAGCAAAGCAGTAATTCGCTGCCTTCACTTACGACTATACCGCTGTGTTGGGTTGGTGATGTTACAAATGGGCTAGGGCTCCCTCTCGTGACCGTATTCGGTGATGAAAAGACTCTCTCTCCTTAACTTTCGTATCAAGCCGTGGATGGGAAAAGTGCACACGGCCGTGCTGTCTTTCGTTTGATGTCGCAGCAGGCTAAAAATAGCACTGGGTTCGGATTGGATGAGATAGGCGCTGCAATTGCTCCTGGACATTACACGCGAGGCAGTTGCCGCCATCCATAAAAAGATGAAATTACCGGCAAGAATTCTAGCACTGTGGAAGACCATATCATAGGGATGGTACAAGGGGATGCAAAACACGCCTGCTATGAGATTGACGAGTGATGTGATCTAAGAGAAACCATTACAGACTGTCCTTAAGAAGTTTGAATTCACCAAGCTTCGCCATTCCCGCCAAAAAAATATAGACAAAACAAAAAGTCAAAACAACCCCTTAAAATAAAGCTTTGAGTGTCCACACATGCATTCAAAGTTAACTCAAAGGAAAATTTGAGGCATTGCATGATGAGGTATCGATATAATTTGGTTGACGGTAACACCATGTGTGTATCTACTTGCCAGGTAGATTTACTATCTTGCTTTGTATTCTACTACAGCAGATTACATTATAATAAAGCAACCTTTTAAAGATTTAAATTGAACACCTTGGTCTTGAAAATAATAATGGAGCAATTCTTGAGATTTGAATTGGACACCTTGGCATGAGACGAAGGTCAGTTTGGACGTAGAGAAGAATTTGCAATAGAAACAAATGTTGTTTCAAGACGTCCTTAGAACGTTCTTTCTACACACTGCTTTATAGTCTAGGATGATCTAGCTGTCGGAGTGTATACTGTCTCAGTCCGCCGTATACAATAATAAACCAATGTCATCTTAGATGGGTCTGAGACACGGTCAATGACAAGACGGTTTGCCTGAATTTCTAGATTGCAGTAACAGATGTACTGGTCACGTGCGTGTGAACATGTGTATATATTTGTCAGAAAAACCCAAATATTTCTGGAATTTCGAGCCGCTCACAATATTATAAGCAAAAGAGACAAACTCAATCTGAAGCAAGAGAGTCTTTGATGCTACTTGAAAATAATTTGATTATATTATAAACGAGATTTGCAGGATGACTTCCTTGAAGTGAACTTGAGCGAATTTCAAATTTGTGAAAAACAAATAATCCCTAATAAAGTCAGTTATTTTAACGTGTTTTAAAGCTGGTAAAAAGTAGTTCATAAACTCCGTAAAATTGAATGCTATTTAGCAATGTCATGTCCCCCATAGGTTTGGCATAAATGAGTCAACATTCTGCAATTTGAGAAGAACCAGGCACGCAGGGTTGTGAATATGTTTTATTCTGGCCATTTGAATACTTTGTTCGCACATGTACACCAACAAATCTTGTCCTGAAGCGAGAACTTAAAGACGTAAATCTTGGCCTGTTAAGAATAAACTACAACATGAATATAAACATTTAAAGATGCTATGTCAGATTTTTGGCCCCAAACATTAAAAAATATGTTTTTTTGAGTGAATGGTATTTCAAAGAGTATCACCCGCTCTAACGAAAACAAGTTTAACTTTTACTTTTAATGGTCAGGAACCATGACAAAAAATTTAAAACGTTTCTTATAAAACACATGAGAATTGGTCACGTGATATTTTGTCGGGATCCCGACTCAAAAACTAATTTTGAGCACTTTGTTTCACTGCTACTAATAATTGGCGGACTTTTTCGAGCATTGGCTCAAATGAAAGCTTGTAACTTTCTCGACCCCCATCAAAATGCCTATTGAATTTTAAATCACAATTTTTGGGTCAAATCGGCCAAAAAATCTTAAATAGCATCTTTAAATATTTATTGAAATTGTGCAGGTTTTGATAATGTATCTGATAACTCAGTAAATGGTGTTCTGTATAGTTTATATTTCATGTTACACTGAATGGTTTACCGGTGCGGGAAACTTTATTTCAGAGGTTGAATCGACCCAAATAATCACAAAAAGATAAAGTCCCTTTGTCTGAGTATATACAGTGAATACAGTATAATCCCATGGTCAAGACACTCTTCGAATTTATTGGAGGCTGTTGTGAAACCTTCCAGTAATTTTAAAGATCCTATATAAGCTCTCTAAAGACACTCGGCTGCCAGAACCCTGACCCGTTTGTGTGTCAGGCTGACCCGAAACTAGTTGAACAAATTGTATTCTGCATTAGTTTTTCACACGTCTTGGAAATTGTTGACACAGATTACTGACTTAGAATAATGAGTCAAGAATCCGGGTTAATTCTTGACCCAGCAGTATTTAAAGTGTCCTATTCACGTTATCCGGGAGAATAGCAGCTTGCATGCATCAACTAGCAGAATATTGTTTATCAATTTCTTCTTCAGTATATAGCCTTCTCCATCTCTGTAACAACATTTTGTAGTATTTTCTTTGCACTTTTTGATTATTGTTTTACCTTTGTTCAATAGATGTGCAGTTTCTGGGGAGATATAAAATAATATCAATCAAAGCGGATATGCTGAAACAAGGTAAGATTTTTCCTTTAACAACGTTTTGAGAGAGAAAAATCTAGAGACAACAGTCCCCAGATTCTTGAGGAGTTCATCGACGGGAAAGTAGGTTTATATGAAAAGGGTAGAATAAGGAGGTCTCTGGACTGCAGTATAATCTAGGAATAGAACTAGGGAATCGATTTGATTCTGCATTGAGATGGATATTCCTGGGCGCCATGGTTTTGTTCATCTCCTCGATGGAGCCAAGAGGTATTTCCATCCCCGCCTGAGTCCCGGCTGAGACTAGGGGGGGGGGGGGGGAGTTTAACATGCCAAGGGAGGGCTGCGATAATCCTACCCCTAAATACCTACTCCAATGCCAAGGTATCATTACTGCATATCTCCATGGTTTAGTAGTCGATCGTCTTAACGTCGTACGCCGTCTTGCATCCCACACGTTTATCAGTCAAACTATCCATCGCTCTCTGTGACATTTCCATTTCAAATCCCTTTTTTCCGGAATATCAATTTGAAAAAAAATAAAAAAAGACGTTGATGAAGACGTTAGAAGAATAAATTGTGTAGTTGTTTTAGGATTCTATACACTTTGGTTATTTCCATCCCAAATCCTTTTTTTCTTGTACAGCTTCCTTTCAGAAGAAATAAATTTGACTGCATATCTCCACAATATTTTTCGAGATGTCAATTTGGAGTGAGTTTAAACACATTGATGAAAACGTTAGGTGAATCATGTTTGTGTAGTGTAGATCACAACAGTTCAATTGTAAGGTTTAATTGATTACTAGTTCTTTATAAGGATTCTATTCCTATTAGAAATTTAATGTAATTGGTAGATGGCTCAGCCCATGTTTTTTCGGGATATCAATTTGGAAAAAAACTGAAGACGCTGATAAACACGTTAAGTGAATAATGTTTGTATTGTAGATCTTAAATAATAGCTTAACTGTTAATCGAGAACTCTATTTTTACTAGACTTATACACCTATTGATACTATGCGGAGCACTTAAAGGAACACGTTGCCTTGGATCGGTCGAGTTGGTCTTTGAAAAGCGTTTGTAACCGTTTTTTATAAAATGCATATGGGTAGAAAGATGTTGTAAAAGTAGAATACAATGATCTACACAAACATGCCTCAAAATTGCGTGGTTTTCCTTTTACCTCGTCGACTAACACGTCGGCCATTTAAGGGGGTCAAAATTTTGACTCCCATAAATGGCCGACCGTGTTAGTTCGCACAGTAGAAGGAAAACCACGCAATTTCGAGGCAAACTTGTGTGGATCATTGTATTCTACTTTTAAAACATCTTTCCAACCATATGCAGTATATAAAAAACGGTTACAAACGCTTTTGTTTTGACCAACTCGTCCGATCCAAGGCAACGTGTTCCTTTAAGGGTTGCATTTTCACAAGAGCTTTTCAAATGTCACGAGCTCATTTCTATATTGGCATTCCATCAACTCTTTATACAACATGATTTAAGTGGTAAATAAGGCCACGTGAAACATTGATTTAGGGAATAGTTGAAACCCTTCAGGACAGAGTCTAATTTGGAATTGTTGTGTCACGAAGAGATATTCCTGGATTGAAGTGGATTGGAGTAAGTTGTAATTATTGCTGGTTATATTAAAACTCTAACCCATCTACTCGTGTTTGGAAATAGCGATAAGTGTGTTGTATCTCGGTGGGAGTGGAAAATGTCACTGTTAACATCAATGGGAAATGACGTGGTTAACTGGCAGTGAATATGCAAGTATAAATATACAACCATGGTTATTAATGTGCCACTATGCGTGGGGAATGTCCACCTTCGAGTCTTGTGGTTAAAGGGATAGGGTCTGACACTTTCAGTGACCCCGAATTGTGTAATTTTGACTTAACTTCATGACATTTATTCTGGTTGTGAAGCCAAGGACTCACAAAAAGCGAACTCAATCGCTGTACATTTCCAATAGCCATATGAGAGAAGACAAAGAAGGAAGTTCCAGTTTTAGATGTGGGGAGTGAACCCCTATAGAATTACTCCCTCCAGGGAAACTCCACGAGCCAGAGGTAGGGACTAAACATCAATCAATGTATACAGTACCCTCCTATAGTGTGTAATGTGAACCGGGGTCCTAGAGATTGAACGAGACCTCTACAACTGACCACCGAAAGCCTACTTGTCATAAACATGGCAATGGTAGTAAGCATCCTTTGACATTTGTTGTCTGAACAGGGGCCAATTTCATAGAGCTGCTTAAGCAAACAATTTGCTTAAGCACAAACATAGCTCGCATATTTTATAGACACGTTAATGGCCAAAATGTCATGACATATACATTGCTTGTGACTGGTATTTAGCTGTTGTTTACTTAGAATAACAATTGAGTGAATTCTTGGCCGGTAATCTGATTTTACTAAGCAAGGATTTTTGGGCTTAAGCAAACTTTTGTGCTTAAGCAGCTCTATGAAATTGGGCCTTGCCCACGTTGAGTAACATTCAAAAAAGTATGTCTACAAATTTAAATGTCTGTAAATCACCTGCAGATAGGTTTTTTTTTAAACTTCCTGTCCTCAGTACGGCCAGAGATGGAGTTGGTACCCGCTGTCACCTCGCTAGATGGATTCAATCAGTAATCTTAATGGAAATTACCTTGATTTCTTGGTGCCGTTTTCTCAATAAGTAAACCTCGAGTAACAGAACCCATTCCAATGAATCCCAATCATCACTTTGGTTGAATTTCAACTGGTTATTCCATTTGGTGCTAAATATTGAAAAAACATCTAGTGTGTGGATATTCAACATGGGCTCATACTTTGTCTATATATAGAACAAGCGACTGAATTGTCTCACGGTCGAATTCCTCCAAACAGCTTTGAATTCAATTCCAAAGATGTGATTTTCTATAAGATTTGTATATATTATTTTCTGTTGCACAACGGTTAGCATTGAAGTAGCATTGAAATTCTAGGTCTACATTTGTATATCCTATTATGACTCAAGCTCACTCAATACGACGTCAGGGTTACTACGTCAAGGGCATGGTGCTCTTACTCACGTCGAGCTCGGCTGGGTTGGGAAAATGTGGACAGGGAAAATATGTCACTTCTCAAGTTCAAATAATGTCTGAAGCTTATTAGTGGAAAGGCGGATGTTGTAGTGTGATGGATGGCTGGATCGTTGGAGGATTACACAAATAGATCAGTAGGTCACAGGCGATTGGAGGTTTCCAATTTGTTGAATTTAATTAGTGGGTGTCATTCAAAACGCCTACTCATTGTCAACCTTTATTGAATATTTTTGACATGTAGCTTTGAGGACAACTTTAACATACTGCTTTTGTTAACCGTGTTTTTTTAGTCTACCTTGATCATGTTTTCATATTCGAACTTGTCTGGCAGATGATTTTATTTGATGAGTTTTAACAACACGTGATCTTATTTGTGACAAAATTGAAATTTATTTTGACAGGCACAGATTGAAGTCAAGGAGTGCCAATCATCTCAATGTTGTTCCTAAGACAAATGTTGACTGTTTTAATAATTTGTTGTGCTGTATTAGTCGCGTGTAGCTGTGCATTTGAAGAAACGTTGCTACGCCACTTGTGGTATCTTTGGTGCACGACACAACGTTCCGACAAGGCAAACAAATACATTTTGAACATTTCCCCTCCGAAATTATTCCAACAATTTCCCTCCGACTTCAAAGTCTAACCTGCGCTACCGCCACGAGTAGGAGGCTACGAGCCTCAATGACGGAAACTGATATTAGTGTCGTTCAAATTAGTGGTTTCCTCCACCGGCATTTCGCGCCTTAAATCCTCTTGAATCTGTAAATCCGACACATTGGGCATAATGTGGTAGGGTTGCTGATTTCAGTGAATCATTCAGTGTTAGGTGATCTAACTGCTCTATTTCTGAAGGCTACTTTCATAATCCCAAAAAGAAGATGTACATCTGTCGAGGCGTTAAAGGGATACTGAGAGAGAAAGAGTGTTAAAGTCCCAAAGATGACTGACATCTCATAATTATGACGTAGTACCTATCTAATCAATGTATCTTAATTGACACGTTTCACCATCTTAAATCTAGTTGTGCATAATCTAATAATTGTATGTATAGGCAAGCATTTTGGCAAGAGTTTTCTACATATATTCTATTAAAACAAATAAGGTCAGTGCAACTTATTTGCATATGCGGAAATCGCCAACTGTTTTCAAAAAAAAAAAAAACAGTAACAATATATTCAGACCCTATTTTAATATTGCTATGTTTTTCCTTTTTGTAATCAGAACATTATCCAAAGGTAACAATTTTAGCCGTGTCCTCAATATTTCTTGATTATGTTTTAAATTGACCCTCGAGGCTGTCGTTTGTATCAGATGATTCTCTCCGAATCGAAACGATATTTGCAATTTTTCCCAAATGTTCCAGTGAACGCTTTTACAAACTTCCAGAGGTGACTAGCCATCAGTGCATTCTGATACAAAACTGACTATTTTCATTATTCCATCCCTCCGGCAAAGTTTGCTAAAATAAACTGAAAGGAACTTTTTAGCAAGAAAGGATTCCCAGCATCAGTCAATAGTCTCTCAGCGTTAGCGGCTATCAGGTGCAACTTACAATGAAGAGTTGAGGGGTGTTTCGTAGACTGGTACTTTGATGCATCGGTCCCCAGTGATTAACTGTGTCACTCTATCGATTGTAAGACATGTTTATTTTGTGTCCGGGTAAAAAGTTGTTGATAACCATAGCAACAATAGACACTCAGCTTGTCAGTCAGTGTGTTATTGTATTGTTTTGTGTCAGAGACCTTTTTTGTTCGAACTGCAGCTGTGGTACATGTTTATCACTTAAAGGAACACGTTGCCTTGGATCGGACGAGTTGGTCTATAAAAAGCGTCTGTAACCTTTTTTTTATAAAATGCATATGGTTGGAAAGATGTTTTAAAAGTAGAATACAACGATCCACACAAGTTTGCCTCGAAATTGCGTGGTTTTCCTTCTACTGTGCGAACTAACACGGTCGGCCATTTATGGGAGTCAAAAATTTTACTCCCATAAATGGCCGACCGTGTTAGTCGACGAGGTAAAAGGAAAACTGTGCAATTTAGAGGCATGTTTGTGTGGATCATTGTATTCTACTTTTACAACATCTTTCTACCCATATGCATTTTATAAAAACGGTTACAAACGCTTTTCAGATACCAACTCGACCGATCCAAGGCAACGTGTTCCTTTAATACTGGATAATGTACAGTGTTCTCTCGTGCTAGTGTTCTATAGTTTGCTACATTCAAATTCATTTCATCTATAGACATGTTAAAGCATGGTTAAAGGGAAACGTTGCCTTGGATCGGGTGAGTTGGTCGATGAAAGGTGTTTGAAACTGTTTGCTATGAAATGCATATGGTTGGAAAGATGTTTTAAAAGTAGAATATAATGATCCAGACAATGCCTCGAAATTGCACGATTTTCGTTATACGTCTTGAACTAACACAGCACGTCATTTTGTGGAGTCATTGACTCCACAAAATGGCCGACCGTGCTAGTTCGCAAAATAATAGAAAAAACACGCAATTACGAGGCATATTTTTGTGGATCATTATATAAACTTTTATAACATTTTTCTAACCACATGCATTTCATAACAAACGATTTCAAACACTTTTCATAGACCAACTCGCCCGATCCAAGGCAACTTCATAACAAACGATTTCAAACAATTTTTATTGACCAACTCGCCCGATCCAAGGCAACGTGTCCCTTTAACATCTCGTCAGTTTGATTGATTCAAACGCCAGTCACAAGTCGTACTTTTTCTTTGTCTTTTGTTTTGTACCATGTTTTATAAAGCTTGCACTTCCACTTTGTTGTCATTCTGGTGGCCACTGGCTGTTCGATAGAAATCCTTGGATTTACGAGGCAGGTCATTGTTAAATCGCCCTAGTTGACTGTTGACACTGACTGGTTGTACACAAAGGTTGAAAGACAAAAACAACGAGAAATGTGCAGAAAACTGTGTTTATAGAGGATCTTGTGTTAGACCTTGAAGCAACTGTATATGGTGGGGATGGGAGGTGGAATTGTTGGGGAGTTATGCAGAGTGCAGATTTGGGAAAGATTTTAAAAGAATGTGTTGCAGGTGTATTTTTATTTGTTTTTTATTAAAACAAATGTAGTACTTAGAACTTAGAAAAAAGCTTTTGATTTTGGCGCACTACAAATGACCTTTGATTAGTCGATTAATTGATTGTTTGATTGATTGTTGAATACTGGTAGGCCCTATTTTGTATCTAACAAAGTTAACAATACATTTTGTTTCTGTTAAGCATGAATTAAGCGCTAATTAGTTTTAGTTATAGTCCGCCCCCCCCCCCCCCCCCCAAAAAAAAAAAAAAAAAAAAAAAAACAGCCGTGTTAACTTTAATTTGAAAAGCATCACAGAACACTCATCAATTTCGCACATTCTAAGATTCCTGTAAACCACGGCTGGTAATCACATAAATAGCGTGGTACACCTTGTCCGTACATCAACCCACTCATCCGATCCATACATGACCATCGGTGCATAACGCGTTCATTATGTGTACATCAGCTTTCCTCCTATCTTAATACCTACGGTATGTGGAGCATGAAAGGCCAATGACGCGGCTGAAACCAGACCGTGTGGCTCATCAAGCAATACGCTCACGTTAGGTCAGACTGTCAAGCATCAAGACTAAAATGCACTTCCTCTTAACTAGTCCGACTTCACACTCTTGTTTCTGTTAATACCGTCATCAGTTCACGGGTCTTCTAGAATTCTTCCTGTAAATTTCACACTGAACTTTAAGGGCGGCACTTTGTTGACGTCAAAGGAAAGGTGAAGGAATAAGTTTTATATAGATTTTGAGGCATCATAAGCGAGTCACAGATCACACACTTTTCAAAAATGTCATTTTGGGGATCGATCACATAGGACAAGTACACGAGGTCGAAGTTTGTCATAAATATGTTGACAGATTTGAGCGGGAACTTAACTGTTGCCATTTCCTGAAACTGAAATACGGAGCCTAAGTCCCATAATGAACGCACGTACCAAGCTTACGTGCAAAATAAAGATTTGTGTTATTTTAGAAAGATTTTTTTTTTAATTTGCAACATATTGGTGTGTATTAAGGCTAAGTACTACTATACATTACACACATATTATTTAAACATATAATTTTGGCATACTTAGAGATACACAACAAAATAGTTCATTCTCTAGATCCAGTTGAGTGAACTAATCATGGAATTTTGACAAATTCGAAAACAAAATTGATAAATGTGCTCCACCTTTTGAGATTTTTATTTTTAGAAATGGAAAGAAGTATGGATTGGATTACGTGTCACTATGTGATACCAATATTAATATAACTTTGATCTGTTTGGTTGCACACTACGTAATGACTTCATGCTGTTACTGCGTGCATCAATGGCCAACACATAATGCCCTACTGAGTTTTGTATCATACCAACCTTGGCCGATGCCTCGCAACAAGAGAGAAGTTATGACTGCTCCGTCAACTATGAAAATGTCGTCAACGATTTTGGACTCTTTAATTTTGTTTCTTCTGATTATCGGTCACCTTATTAGAAGAAGGTTGGGATGGTAAATCCTTAAAACAACTTTGGAAGTAGGAATATGAGCAACGGAGCAGT
Source organism: Asterias amurensis (assembly GCF_032118995.1). Classification (NCBI taxonomy): domain Eukaryota; kingdom Metazoa; phylum Echinodermata; class Asteroidea; order Forcipulatida; family Asteriidae; genus Asterias; species Asterias amurensis. The sequence goes on along the minus strand of NC_092651.1, from coordinate 21,960,618 downwards.
AATGTCAAAACATGATGGTTTGTGTTGTTGTGTTTGTTTCGCGAAATGAAATCGAATCTCGTTATGTTTTTGTGTCTGGCTGATTGCGTGTTTGTCGATATGATGAGTTTATGGTGATTTCAATTATTGAAAAGACAACCTTGGGGGCGTCACACTTTATTCAATAACACAACATCCTTAAAAACACTGGACACGTTTGGTGAATACTCAAAGGGGAAGTTAGCATACACATACTTATAACTGGTAACGAGCAATGGAGGGATGTTGATTTAACACGCTATTTTGAGAAACGGTTCCCTTGCGAAAGAGGTAATTTCTCACTCAAATAATAAAATACTTCTGTCCTGAAGCCTTTTATTGGGCATCTGAGAGCACGCACGCATACAAAGTTGTGCGAGAAGGGTGTTTTTTTCTTTGATTATTTTCTTTTAGCTTCGATGACCTAGTTGTTATTTTGTGCATAAAGATACACCAAGTGAGAATACTGGTCTTAAACATTTACCAAACTTGTCAAGCCTTCGATTTCACCAAACTCTTCCTAAACTTGGGATTAATTTAGGGCTAAGGACGATTTAAGTTCCGTATCCGAAGACGTTAGGACGCAATGAACCAATCCTCAGTTAGGACGAGTTACTCGTCTTAACTCGAGATAGGATTAATCCTAGCGTTTCGTGAAATCGGCTGTTGTGCCTTTAATGACAAGTCAGCTGCGATGCGATTTTTGTCTTGACTCCCATCCCGTGTTTGCACAAGGCGCTCAATCACATTAAATGTGATAGAAGTTGTGATCAAAAAAACAAAAACACAAAAAAAAAAAAAACGAACAGCGGTTATTTCCCCCATCAGTCTCCCGCGGTCAATTGAAATATCCCCCACAGTACCGTCACTCTCTCGTCATCCCAAGATTCTTGCGCCTGATGGAAAATGGATATCAAGTCAAAATCATTTTTTTATCTTCCATCGCAAACATTCCTCTAGGTTTGAAGGAGGAGAAGGGAAAAAAACATCTCTAAAGTCAGCCTTATAATACCAGAGGGTGTTTGATGGCAGTGCGGTAGGACCATCTGGCTGAATATATGCTTAGGTATAAATATAGATGCGCTTGACGATTTGCTTGCTGACAAAAATTGAAGCATGCCAACAAACTTGTGGTTTTAAGAAAAGGTGTTTTTTATTTATTCAGGCAAAAAAGATAAATAAAACAAAGTAATATAAAGTGGCTACTATTGATATTCAGCAGGGATAAACATCAGTTGTGTGGTGTTTGCCAACCATTTTGACGCCTTGTCAAGATTCACTAGTCGTGTTCAACCATCACATGATGGTTTCTAGGAAAAGTAGATGCCTTCAAGAAGCTTTGAAATCCTATATTTCCTTCTGTTAAGTAACTCTTACTTGGGAAAGAAGAAAGATAAACAAATTTTTAGAAGTTGGCTGTATACAATTGATATTCAAAAGGGATAAGCATCCAACCATCCCATCATGATTTCCAAGAAAGGTAGAAATATCTGCAAGAGTCTCTGTTTCTGTTCAGTAATTTGCCCCTTGCCCTCCCCGGCCCTCCTCGTCTGTTTGAATGTCTCGTTGAGTGATGTCATAAAAGACGTGAAACAAACCAAAACCCTAGGAGAGTATTTAAAAAAGAAATAGCATCCTATTATGATTTCCAGGAAAAGTAAGATGTCTTCAAGACTCCCTTTATTCTGTTCAGTACTTGTCTGACGATTAAAGGTCTCGTTGAAAGATGTTCCAGAAGGGGTTTCATTGTAAACTACTTTGAATTAAGTGATCATTTGGTGTCAATTTGTCCGTGTGTGGTTATCCGAAGTGGTCACTTTATATGCAAGGTCTTTGAGATTAATTGACTGACGAAAATCAACATTTGTGTTTGTCAGAATGACGCAGTTCTTGGTTCTAGGCGCGCTCCCTGTGAGTATTCATCAATGTCATTCGAGAGGAATCATGTTCAATGGGTTATTCAAATTTGTCCAATAACTTTATATTGATAATGAACACCCAAATGTCATTATTGTCTAAAATACAGAATGATGTATCAAATGTCATGCAGATCAGACGTAGAAACGATCAGTGGAATCATTAGTGTTCATTAAGTGCTTCTCTCCGCCTTGGATTGACAAGAAACTGAAAGCGATAGGGCTAAATGGACTTCAATCCGATTCTCCCTTTGTAATTGTGACGAACTTTGGCGCTCAAATGAGGTTCAAACGAGTGCACTAGACTGTAAAATAACCAGAAGTACGTTACGTCTTGTGTACAACATTGGCGAGATTGAAGATACAAAGTATCACAAAATGTGCACATGGTTTTGATTGGTATAAAGACGTCACGGTGTCCCTTGAAGTACTTTTGCTTGAAGCGATAGTTCTTAACTTAAGAAATGAGTGAAACTATACATTTTGAGTTTTGAGTCAAAATGTTTGAAACCAGTGAAAACATTTCAATTGTGAAAATTGATCCACAAAAGGTACCAAAACCCTTTAAACATGCTCGTTTGAAACAGAAAACTACTAAAATATATTTCCGTTAACCCTTTAGTCCCTTGCCTTCCCGAGTTTTCTGAAACGATGGTTAGTTGTCAAGACTCTTACAATAAATTGTCGAAAGCGTTGCTGAAAATTCAAAAGACACCCAAGGCTAATTATATGTTTTTCGTAATGTAATTAAATTAAATATTTACTTCAAGGTGAAATTGAACAATAAGTTCCGATCGTTAATGGCTACCGGTAACATTTTTTTTTCATAAATGTTAAAATAAACAAAGTAGTGTTGGAAGCCCTTCTACCTGCCATTAAATGCTCGTACCGATCAATAGCTATGTCATTAGTTTTTGACGGTATCGTCACAATGACAGAAGAAGTCATTGTTTGGTAACAAACGACCCTGTACTTTTAGCAGGAGCTACAAAATTGCTTCATCATTTGCGTGATAATTATATTTACATGATTGTGTAATTACAAGTGAACTGTGAAGGGGGGAAATAACATTAATTTCATTAAAGGCACTGGCGGTTTTGGTAATTACTAAAAAATAATTGTAACAAAAAAAACTTACTTGGTACGAGCAGGGGAGAGCTATTGATAGTTTACACCATTGTGAAAAAACGGCTCCCTCGGAAGCAGTATTATAGTTATTGAGAAAGAGGTATTTTTCACGAAATAATTAAAACTTAAGGTTTGAGGCCCCTTTTAGGAATCTGAGAGCGCACACCCGTTGTGCAAAAAGGTTGTTATTCATTAATTATTCTCTTCAACTTTGATTACTAATTGAGTCAAAATTTTCACAGATTAGTTATTTTATGCATATGTTGGGATACACCAAGTGAGAATAAAGGGCTTCGACAATTACCAAACATGACCAGTGCCTTAAACTAGTTTTGACCATCCAGATGCTTCACAAATGACCCCAAAATATAGGTCACTTGTTTTTTTCTTTTCTCTAGGGACGTTGTCAATAGGAAGTTACACGAAGAGTAAAATGCTCTCTAACACTTAAATAATACACAGTGAACACAGATCAAAACCCTGCATCTGTCTCAAAGACGTCTAGCCCAGCCTCGCCGCCGCAGAATTGAAATTCAAACGGTTCTGTTTTGACATTCATACTTCATACACGTGTACAAAATGTGTGCACATATTTACGTGTTACATTCCTTTAGTTTAGTTGACGGTGTCGTGTCATGCCTGCAGGTATTTGAATGATTTTGACAGTGTCTTTAAGGGTGAAGATAAATACCTATCAAAGCATTTGACACAAGACATAAATTTGTTTGAACGAGGCTTGGGTTTTTTGTTTCATCTTGACTGCATCGCTGACCATGAATCAAATGGAATATGTTTGTTTGGCGCCAAAAATGAAAGGTGAAATCGGTGTGAAGTGAATTCCGCTCGAATCAACAATCAAGTTTGTTAGTCTTTGACTTGTGGGGACGAGGTTGAATTCACAAAATCTGAATATATTTCCGGTGCACGTCTTGTGTTATCAGCGTGTTCAAACATGTATGAGGAATAAATGTGGAATGGATGTTGTGATTGCACTGTGTAACTTCCGCTTGTAACAAACTCTGACTTGATCAACAAGAAGATGGTTACACATGCTCTCTGATGCTATCAGTTTGACGGGATGCTTTTTCAGATCAGTATTTTTTATAGACGATGTGACCTGTGCCATCACATGTTTACAAAAGAGTCACAGAGCCTGGACTTTTTTGCAGGCACGATTTGTTACACTGCCTAATGGAAGAAAACATAAAATCTTATACTTTATGGAGATAGCACTGTCTAATTCCTATCAACTTTTGATAAGTTGAAAGGGAGCACATCTCAGCTTTTACTTCCATTACTCTTGGTTTTATGTGGAAATTACGACACAAAATGTCAACTTTCCCATAGGCCCAGTGCAGTACACTGGCTGTCAGAACACCCATCGTGAAACCAAAATGTGTTTTTTATTCACGATGATTATATGTTACATGAAGTCATTGGCTATTAGTATTTTGCGCAATAACATTGATAGATTGATGCAGAGTAAATGTTGCAGCTCATGAGTTCACGGTTCATTGACACGTAATGGGTGTTTATTTAATGTGTGCTCACTCAGCCGTAGATAATAGACGTTTTATATTTCTGGTGAACAATTCTCAGATTTAAAACGTAAGCAAGCATGCATCTTCCAATAAGGAATTCATGTTGTGCTATTTTAAATTCCATTGCAAACTTGTAAATGCGGTTTTTTCTTGAACTCGGTTCATGGTGTGATCGGTCATGCGTGAAGATTAAATTGATATTTTCTTGAACACTGATAAGAAAATTACTGATCCCAATCTACCGTTGTAATAATGAAATATTTGCCTTGTGTGCTGGTGTGGTGTATCATTATGGGCGTAATGTACGGGTCACAAGAGACCGATTAAAGCTGAAGTTTTTTGGACATTTGAAAACCCTGTAATAGATTGTCTTTAAAATTTCAACCGGCAGTTTTTAAAACTCTTGTCCTTCATGTTTGTGTAAGATCACTCCTTCATTAGAGCGCTGTCAGCTTTTAGATTTTAAACAATCCCGCAATATGGCTATACCGAATAGAATCAACATTTCAAATTCAATTCAAACATTTCACTTATTTCCCAAACACAATTACCTTAGTGTTATTTTAATAACATTAGATGTTCATTTGGATGTTTCTTTTGTAATCTATATGTGACACTGACAACACCCCTGGTGTCGAATTTAACACCCCGGTTTTTGCAGTGTATGTTAGTACTAAGTTTCTGTTTTTCTTATCACCAAAAAACTACAGTGCGGAGTTTTTCCTATGTTGAAATGAGTCATTCCTATAAACCTTGAAAACCTAATTCTTTACCACATGTTCCTGGGAGAATATTACAAAACTACTGGTGCGTACTATGAAATAATTTCATATCTATACCACTCCATCAATAGGTCTTTATACATGACGTCAGCAAGAGCCAACATGGCGGACACATACCTTAGCTAGTGATCCCAACATAATCCCGAACGATTCAAAAACGTAACATTAATGAAAAAAATGTTCAACCACAAGAAGATTGTCTTTGGCTGCGACTTATAAGTCTTAAAAGACCAGGGGTATATGGAGCAGTTTGGCGCCCATATTAAGGCTACAATTATGAACCACTCCTCGGGGTCCTTAGAGGCCTCTCAAGACGGTTGATTGTCGTCGAGTGTACTGTCTTAAATTGTGTCTTGGCTACTCTGTTATCGTCCCCTGCATAGCAATGAAGGCAGCAGCCTAGATAGCAATACTTTTCATGGTTTAGTTAATCTCCATGCTTCATTTTCAACCGATCGAATATTTTTTACTATGAAATATCTATAATTTTCGACTGACCATAAATCATACTAGATATAATGAAAGGAGACAAATACCTATAGTGGTGTTTTACTTTGAAATATGTATCTGATACAGTACTTTGTAAGGTTTGGATATCTGTAAGAACTTTGTTCATTCCACGTGGTGAATTGTAGCTGTACTTTTTACAGATTGTCACTAATCCAAAGAAATACAAAGCGACACTTGTTTTTCTTTACCTCGTCTGTCAAGACAAACTGAAATCATTGGACAGACTTACCAGATGGTTTTTCCCACGGCCTAGTAACATAGTTTCCACAAAGTATAACCCGACTTGACTTCTTGTCATCTTTAGCAACTGGTTCAATAAAATACAGACATACAATTTGTGGTTTTTCAATTTGCCCGCTGTCACACGAGTTGTAAATTGTACAGAGCGATGATTTAGAGTCCAGAAACTTAAAGTGTTTTAGAAATAACGTGTTGAGTGAAACCGGTCTTCTGGTTGTCATAACGTGATTGGTCAGTGACGACAGAACGTCTTCTGACGTCATTCAAATCAAATTAAATCACGATGCCTAGATTTAAAAAAGAAACATACATGTGGAGTAACGATATTAGATTTGTTATGTGACGGAGTGCTAGGAAATGAATTGCAGAAGTGTTGCATCTGCATGCTTTGAATATCTGATGTAATGCTATCTCTTATACTATTCCAACAAATCAGAAGAATGACATACGATTCGCATCCTTACCTTCCTTAAAGGCAGTGGACACCTAAGTTAATGTCAAAGGCTTTTAGGTCACAGTGGTTAGGTTCACTTTTATTAATCCTGGGGTGGATTTCACAAAGGAAGTCCTAACTTAGGACTAGTCCAAGACAATACTAAGAGAAAGGACTGGTCCTAAGTTAGGATGAAGAGTTACTGGTCCTAACTTAGGACTGGTGCTATCTCTTAGCATCGCCTAGGACTAGTCCTAAGGTAGGACTACCTTTGTGAAATCCACCCCTGGCCATCTTAGAATGGACTTGTTCTGTCTGTGTAATTGTCTTGCTTGATTTGCCAGTGTTCTGTTTCAATTCATTATTGGTTTACAATTGTTCTAGGTGTCACATGTTTTTTTAAAGTTTACATTCGTTGTTTCTTATACTGTTAAATTTCTTTAGTACGGTAATATTGTATCTTGTACTGTTTGTTGAAATCTTGGCCGAATAAATAATAATAATAATAACAACAACAGCAGCAGCAGCAGCAGCAGCAGCAGCAGCAGCAGCAGCAACAATAACAATAACAATAACAATAACAATAACAATAACAATAACAATAACAATAACAATAACAATAACAATAACAATAATAATAATAATAATAATAATAATAATAATAATAATAATAATAATAATAATAATAATTATAATAATAAATAATAATAATAATAAAGGCCTGTGTTCTCACTTGGTTTATCCCATGCATTATTAACATATCCGTGAAGATTTTGACTCAATTGGTCATCGAAGTTGCAAGAATATGATGTTTATGTTGGGGGAAAAAATCACCCTTTTTGCAAAAGTTGGTGTGCTTTCAGACGCCTTAGAAAGACTTCAGGCCTGAAACCTCCCTCGGCTTCCAATATTTAAGTGCGACACTACCTCTTTCGCTACGTTACTTCAGAGGGAGCCGTTTCTCACAATGTTTTATACTATCAACAGATCTCCATTGCTCGTTACCAAGTAAGTTTTTATGCTCATATATATTTTGAGCGATTACCGAAGGTGTCCAGTGCCTTTATTTCAAATGACTTGTAAATCAGCCGATCCCTTGCGGCAAAATATTATCAGATTTCAAATTATTCATTTATATTTTGTCGTGTAATCTTTCCATGATCTTCTGTTGGCGACAAAGATCCATCGAAATTACTGTAACGGCGTATTTTTTAAATGTCTTCATTTTGTCTATTTTTAAATATACATCTTTAAAGGCAGTAGACACTATTGGTAATTACTCAAAATAATTATTAGCATAAAACCTTACTTGGTGGCGAGTAATGGGGAGAGGTTGGTAGTATAAAACATTGTGAGAAACGGCTCCCTCTGAAGTGGAGTAGTTTTCGAGAAAGAAGTAATTTTCCGGGAATTTGATTTTGAGACCTCAAGTTTAGAATTTGAGGTCTCGAAATCAACCATCTTAACGCACACAACTTCGTGTGACAATGGTGTTTTTTTTTCTTTCATAGTGATCGCAAATCCGATGACCAATCGAGCTCAAATTTTCACAGATTTGTTATTTTATGCATATGTTGAGATTCACCAAGTGAGAAGACTGGTCTTTGACATTTATCAAAAGTGTCCACTGGCTTTAACCCTTCTTAGTATTGTAAAAAAAATGTAACTCAATTCTAAACCTCCTTAAGGCTGTGAAAATCTTATTTCTCAAGTAAGCCAAGCAATTATAAATAAATGAATAAAATATTTTGTTACCTGTGAATCAAAACCTATTTTGATCTGGATCGCTCCGAGAAATATCGTTATGACACTTACAATAATTTGAAATCTTCTGAGGCATTTAAGATTCAAAAAAGCTTCATATCGTTTTGTCTTAGATAATAATCATTTCCCTTCAAGCCAAGATTGATATTTTATGATCCCATCAAAATGTAAAGAAACTTTCAGACATTTCTATAAAAATGAAAAATAAATACAGACGGATAAGCCAATAGATACAGTCCTGTTTTGTTATATTTTACTATGCCGTGACTGTTCTTTTGTTGCCTGTTCTAACGTTTGAATGTAAAAACGGCGTTAATTCTTTTAATCCCTTTGCTAAGTTTCTTCCGTGATTACCATTTTCTGTATTTTATTATTTAATTGTAATGACCGCTGGGAAACAATTTTCTTTTTTGTTTAACCTGATGTAAAAAAGAAAATAAAAAGTAGGGAATAAAGCTTACTCAATCGGAGTGGCTAATGGTCTGGGATTTTTAACTGAGACGTGTTTACGTTGTTTCATAAAAGATGGCCTTGTACTTGGCTTTGATTTTTCTTCTTCTATTTTTAGTCTTATTGTTTTTCTCCCGTATTTGTAAAATGTCGTGGTTAAAACTATGAGCATTTAAGCTGTTGGCATTTACACAGTGAATGCATTTTGGGTTTTTTAATTTTTCATTCACAGTTAAGTTCATATAGCTAGCTCCAGTCAGTGCTACCAACTCTTCCCGATTCTGCAGAAAGTTCCCTGAAAATAAACAAATATTTCCAAGCTCTGATGAACAAAATGTCTCCCTGATTGGTGTACAAAATATCCCCAAGTGCAAATTGAAAATGTTGGCAGCTCTGTTCAGTTGTAACATACATGCAACTGTGGTCAGGTCTCAAATTTTGATGTAAGGTTTGCAAATACTATATTTGAATGAGTCTTAATCAGCTTCTGACCCAGCCTGACACAGAAATGGCTCAAGCTGACCCGGTAATGGATTAGGCTGACCGGAAATGGATCAGGTGTTATGATAACCTGAGTCCTGGTCAACTCTGAGCCGTGGATATTGAAAGACCCAGAGTGTCTTAGAGTGTTTAATGTTGTAGCAGGGCATCTTCTACAATGCTCACTCGTGGTCATTTATTGTGCTACCATCATTTTCCACACAGTGTTAATATTAACGTAATGGTAAAGCAACTCAAATAAACTAGCGTCTTTATTGAGCTGTATTGTATAAACCCAATAACTAAAACACAGAAAACGTAACATCCATTCAAAAATGTTATTCGTACCTGGGATCCCGAGCAGTGGTATGATACAGTATTTTAGTACAGAAAATAACTTGGTATTAGAATTATCTCTGCTGCAATGCACACCTAAAAGCGACTCTTTACTGAAATGTCAATTTTGGTTCTTCATGACCTTGAATCACCTTGCTAGTGTGGCCCTGCATTCTGTTCAATTCCGTTGCGTCTATAGATGATTTCTAGTATAGTTTTCTCTGACAGGCGACCTGTTATTAAATTAGAGGCTTCCGCGCGTCTCATAACAACTGCCAACCACGCAAATATGAATGCTTCCTTTTTACCATGCCATAAGCTTAACGTATAAACATTTTGACTGTACACGCTTAATGCGCCGTAAGGCAAGCGTAATTCATTAACACAAAACGAAGACGCTATTTCCCTTTTGTTTTTTTTGCATTCGTTCAATGTTTATTACAATTTGACTTTACATTATAATAAATGAAGTCATCTTTAAAGGGGTAAGAGGTATAATCTAAGTATTAATAATAATTATGAAATAATTCCTGGTTTCACCCGGTTACACCTTTCTATATCGAATCCACTGTCTTTAAAGTCTTTTACTTTTTCAAAATGTCCACAGATTTACATTAAACTTACAGGGTTTGAAGAGAATGATAGTGGAAAGCTTTCCTTTAAATATTACTAACTAAGGTTGTGTAGTTTTTGAGAAATGAGTAAAACAAGTCACAAAATCATTTTCGTCTCATGAAACCAAAATGATTTTAGCATGTAAAATCCCCTTAACCATTTTTGATATTATATCAAAACCATAGCATAACTGGTTAATACGTTTTTACATGCTAAAACTGAGACGAAAATTATTTCTTTTACTCATTTCTCAAAAACTACAGCACCTCGGTTAGTAAAATTTCAAGGGAAGCTTTCTACTATCATAGTCTTCAAACTGTGTAAGTTTAATGTATATCTGTGGACATTGTGTTTTTTGTTAGGAAATAGTACATATTTTTATACCCTTAAAGTGTTGTCAGCATCCTAATGGCTTCAACGCATACCTATTTACAGTCTGACTTAGGATTTAATACACAGCATCAAGTCTTGATGTGGATTTCTGTAGCAGTTGTAATCTAAAGCTTGTAAGTACACGCTTAAGGACGCAGAAAATCTTATAATATTTACGATCAATCCAAATATCTCAGAATGGTTGGGGGGTAATACGGCGTTATAAGAAAGGCTTAGGATATCTATTGAAAAAAACACAACTCAATTGCATTCAGTAACACATCTGGATATGTAGAACAGAAGTTATTACGTCCGAAAGAAATCATTAAGTGGTTGCACTTTTCAGTTAAGTGTTGCATGTGAGAGTGGAAACTGAGACCCATCACTGATTGATTTTATCGGTAAAAGTCTTGGATGTTTTGTTTCTAAGAGTTTTATCTTAAAAGATCTCATTCAGATACACTTCTTACCCATTAATTCCTTCAGACAAAACTGGTTGTTCTCGTTTCTTTTTCACCTATTAATAAGTAGCTTCAGTTCACTTGAACTCCTCCTTAACATTCGCTACAAAAACAGCCCTGTGACGTATGTGCGGCACCTAAATGTAGCCTGACCTAAATGTAGCCCCAAACGTGTACCTAGATGTAGCCCGGACCTCATTTAGGACGTCAGATGAACCAGGCTTAACACTGATCTTTTTTCTTCTTTTCTTTCGAACACCATAACGTTGTTAGTTGAAACCGTTGTATGGTAGTGCCGTGTTAGAATTAGTGGCTTTGGCTATCGTCTACGGCTTGATCGCTGCGGCAGCGTGCGCTTCGTAGCCTTAGCCATAGACGTAGAGCCGTAGCCGCAAATTCGAAAACAGCCTTGGTTTTCATCAGTACTATTAATGCATTCGGTTCTCCCGCCCATTCATCATTCCCACGCCCATAACCTTTTGTTCTATTATTTAACTGATTGATAACTATTTGATCAATGCAATTACATCACAAAAAAGCTTCTCCGGTTTGACGTGTATATCAGACCTGTTATGAGCAAGATAATTCATTTAGGGAACAGAACAGCACTTAGCAAAGCTTTTGATCAAAACTAAATTTAATTGTTAATGTAATTTTCTTTTCTCCAACCATTATCATGTAGCCCAAAATTCACCCAAAATGGCCGATAAAAGATCTAGTGGTTCAGGAATGTAATTTAAAAGCATGCAAATCAAGAATGTAAAAAAGCCTTGTTAGTCACTTCCGAAAGTGTGGTTCTATGTCAAAATGTAAGGAATTTCAAAACCCTTCGAATGCAAAGAAAATACCATAAATGAACTCATTAAAATGAACACGATATCGAGTGTGAAGTAAAAAAACAAAACCTCTTTAGATAAAAAGCCACTACAACCCCTTTGACAATACAATATTGATAAAAACTGCTACTATTTTTTTCGTTGTCTAATACACTTTAACATTATTTTATAAACTAAAAGCTACCATAAGAGTTAAAAGGGGAAGACAAAGTTATACAATTTTGGTATAAAGTTAAAAAGATATCCCATTGTCCTTTTGTCCGTTCGGTCTACTGTGGGTCGGTCCAATAAATGCTTTCTCCATTGAATAAAACAATCCTTGGAAATTAAGTTGGAGATATCAAGTGTTTCTTTCATGTCACCGAAATCTAAAGTGTGACTCTCGATGTGTTAAAGGGACAACCTTTGTTTCACATTCCTTAACACAATTTGTGAAATAACTTCTGACCTCTGAACTTTTCAAGTCACAAGAACACTCTAAAAACTTCCGGGTCAGAATTGAACCGGATCGTTATCCAAACTGAGCTTGGTATTTTTCTTGGTCAGTTTGAACAAGAGTCTGTGTCAGAATTAAAATTCCATGTGTTTGAAAACCACTGTCCAGTTCAGCCACACTTGGAAATGGCAAGCCCTTGTTAGGCCCGTGGTACCCAGCATCCGGGTAATTTCTGACCTAGGACCGGTTCATTTCTGACCCGGGGTCCTGGTTAATATTGGCCAGGGAGTATCAACATTTTCATGAAAATATTCACAGTATAGCAATTTTAAGAACAATTTGTGTTTTTAAAGTACCCCAGAATGTTTGATGTGAATAAACCATTAAGAACCAACTTCAAGATTTCAAATATCTGTATGCAAAGTGTTTGTACCTTGACCGCAAATCTAAAGTCTATGACTGACAAATTAATTGGGTTTGTTCTCAAACGGTGTCCTGGCACATTCTTGCACAACCTGGTTTGAATTATAAGTTCTGGGTCTGGCAGACTCGAATTCTGCCTCCGTTTGACCCATTTCCGGATCTATTTGACGCAGTTCTGCGTGATACTGACCCAGAAAGCGTCAGGCCTCCTGAGACCTGAAATCCGGGGTCTATTCCGACGCGGGTTTTTTTTTCTTCAGAGTGTTATAATTTGGAACTCCAAAATGTCAATTCAGACTATACTGAGAGAAAAATAACAAACACTAATGAAATTGTCTTCAACAGCGAAATATCGGTGAGCTTTGGTGTCTGGATAACACTTTGGATAAATTGATTCCACTCTATAATAAATATACCACATCAAACTTTGTTACAGTCTTGCATAGGCGAAGATCAAATTTACAAAGAACATAAGTCGTCCATAAAATGCCCGTTATTTAAAGGGACCGGTTGCCTTAGATCGGGAAAAGTTGGTATATGGACAGATAACCGTTTGTAACAGCACGCATATGGTTAGAAAGATGTTTTAAATTTCAGAATATAACGATCCACACAAATATGGCTCGACATTGCTTAGTTTTTCTTTTACTTTGCAAACTATAACGGTCGGCCACCAAAATTAGAGTGCCCGACGTAAAAAGGAAAACAGTGCGATTCCGAGGCATGTTTGTGTGGATCAGTATACTTTTCAAACATCTTTCTACCTATATGCATTTTATAACAAACGGTTTATGATGGGTGCGTTCGTTTAGCTTCCCTGGGTCGACCGCGGTGTGTGGCGGGTTTTTTTCTCGGACGAACGTGGGTAATTATCTGCCTTCGTCCTGTGAAAAAAAAACCACACACCGGGGTCGACCCAGGGAAGCTAAACGAACGCACCCACAAACACTTTTTATAGACCAACTCGCCCGATCCAAGGCAACGTGTCCCTTTAAACACTAATTGGGCATTCTCAATCTGTACAATTTAAATACACGAGCTATAATCTGAGTGTCTAACTACGTCATAACTTGAGGAGGAGTAATGTTTATATTTCCATACATAATCACCATTATATCCTGGCATTCATTTACAAATATAGAAGCTATATATTTACATTTATAGGCTGACTTCTTATACATTATTGGAGAGAGAACTAAACAAAACCGCATCAGAACTGACCCAGATTGAGTCAGTGGTACCGTTTGATAATGCCAGGCGATCACAAAAACGGAAAACCGGAAGTCAACTTTGACCTTTTGGCGTACAGGTCCACGTGACCCTCTCTGGGTAAATTCTGATGAAATGGTTTCTAAAATAATTGTTTGGGGATGTTTGAGGCGACAACATTCGAATAATTTCCATAAAATTTGACCATTTGCTATCGGTGTTTTGTAGATTGAGGATCATTATTAAAGCATGTGACAATTACCAATTTGATCAACTTCAAATTTTACTTTTTTTGATTCCATAATACTAATTTAGTGTTTCCCAGACCATTGAATGCATTCACATTTGCTGACAATCAATCATCAATGATGTATAATGTCTCTTTTCGCTTCGTTTATTCTGTTGCTCTTTTACCATACGGCATGCAAAGCCTCATCTGAGAATGAGTCAGTCAATGTACCTCTATTTGCCAATACAGAAACAAACAAGGAGGTAGAAATGTTTCTACTTGTGTGCTCTGTTTCATTTTATGTTGGGGAGTTGTTTTGTCAATGAAGTCCTAAAATCGTCAGTCTTTTACATTTTGGTCCTTCCTGCTATTCCTTCAAAGCTTCTCACGGAAATTCTCAAGGAAATAAACACTCTTCGATCAGAACAAATTTTGCACATCTTTAACTCTGTCTACAATCATCTAAAATGATACAGATGTTACTTTTGTTTAATACTATAATATGATAACCAACATCATTGTAAAAAGTCCACTCCACGGCATAACCAGCTAGTCTCAAAATTGTTTATACTTCATTATTCATACATAAAAAAAATGCATCCTTGTGGAGCATTTCTTTTGTTCTTTCCTTTGTCCCTGCATTTAACAGTTCCCATAGACTTTGTACACAAACTTCCTTATTGGGCAACCAGTCTTTATAATTCCCATATGGGGTGATTTTAATTTCCCTTTTTGGTTTGTCCTTGGTTTCCATAAGGTAGCGACAATAACCTTCTCAAAGAAACCGCCTTTTTGCAACAAGAAACAAAAAACGCACTCTGGAATCCATTCTTAATAACAGTACATTCGGTTAATTCAATCAGCATTTTGTCTTTCATCCTACTGGCAAAGATGGTCTCCCAGCCATTTATCATTTTATAAATTCACAGGTATGAAGGAACTCCAGGCGTAAAGGATTAGACTAGTCTCCTCTTTTTCGTTTATAAAAAGCCAATTAAGCACGTTCTTCTTTTCAATCAAATTCAAAATTCTGTCCCTCAATATTCGCCTCGCAGACCTTCAATCAAAGTCGTTCAGGTTGAAAAGAATTCTGAGGTTTGTTGACTGCTTTGTTTTGACGTCATAACTTCAATGTGAACCTTTTGTTTCGTTGCTGTTGATGTTCTAGAATTGGGTTTAAATTTGTTTATCTGCTAAAGGTGTAAGATGCTCCTTGTTCGTCAGGGAGTTGTCTCCGTTGTCATGTTGTCAAAGTCATCACAATACCCGATGAAGAATTAGTTCGATCTTATGGTTGCACATTGATTGTGTTTCATGACCATGGCAATATTTATTTAATTCCAGTATACGTGTTTTCTTTAAAACAGGGTGATATTCTTCCCTAACTCAGTCTGATTTCCGATTTGCTATTTGTTTTTTTTTGTTTTTTTTTTTTTTCGCCTTGGAAAGTCAGAAAAAAATGTGATTGAATGGCATGAAAAGTCAAGCCAACCTTGGTGTGTAGATCAGAACTTGTACTCGATAAAATATTTCTCTTTTTTCCCAATGGTCGAATATCATGCCTGTTTTAAACACTGTAAACATTTACTCCCTCATTATTGACTAATATATTTAAAATCGCCTCATGGTAAAACGCCACCCCAAACACCACTACACTATTTGTCGGTCCGTTTGTTTGTTTTTGTCTATCTGTGTGGCGTGCGTCTTGTCAGTATGAAGTAGTTGCTGTCTCATGGTTGGTTTCTTGTCTGTATT
This sequence comes from Asterias amurensis, assembly GCF_032118995.1. Lineage (NCBI taxonomy): Eukaryota > Metazoa > Echinodermata > Asteroidea > Forcipulatida > Asteriidae > Asterias > Asterias amurensis. The sequence goes on along the minus strand of NC_092651.1, from coordinate 21,944,684 downwards.
TTTGTATGTGTATGTCACTATTGTTTGTCGCTATCTTTTCTTATTTGATACACACGGCCTCAAAACCAAATGATGGTTCTTTCTTTAGGGTATGTCAAACAAAATCAAGCAAACCCTTAAATAAAAAAATCACATAAATAAATGATAAAAGTATGTTTTCGGTAAAAGCGCAGATTATTTCACGATTTGTAATAATGCGATATTGCCTCTGGAGTAAAGACCGTCAATTAATTTTATTCTGAGAAACGCGAGCATTAACACCATTTTACGATTACATTGTGAGTTTTAATGAGTGTTTGAGGTTTATCTCTATGAAACTAAATCAATTATTGATGGTTATTAGTTGTGATTGACAACACTTCTCGCTGTGAGGCGATGGCGTCATCAATTTAGTTTAAGAAAGAAAGGAAAACCTTGTGAATCAGACCACATAAAGGGATCAATTGAAATCAAAATATGACAATGGGAAAAGCGTTTTTAAGAGCCATGTGCAATTATCGTCTGCTAATAGTTGTTGACCTCGTTTGTGGCCTGTCTTAACCAAGTTGTTCGCTCTTGCGAAAAAAAACGCAGAAAATTCAAAATGGCGGTAATTAACCTTAGTCAACTCGCAAGAACTTCGGGGCATTGTGGAAATTTGAGACTCTTTATTGAATAATTGCTGTCCAAAAGGCTTAAAGGAAAAGCCGTCAGCTTCATATCGAAGGAAGAAGTTTAAAGGGAGTGTCTAGCATCATATTTAAAGAGAATTGTTCAAATAAATATGTGCCATCATGGGATTGTTCCTACTAAAAAAACGTGCAGACACTTAAGAAAAATGCACATAAATTACATCAATTTCTCACAAGACAACTTGCAGTTGGAAATGTGTATCAGATGATAATAGAGTAATTATTGTTAACACATTTTTGTATAGTTTTTTATATTTTATTTTAAGACACAGGGCTTGAGTGGAAATCTGTCTTGACCAACTTGTAAGGCTAGCCAATTGAAGAAAATGGAAAATAAATGAATTTAATCCACTTTTTGATAGTTTTACGATTAGCCTGTGCAGCAATGCTACTCTCTCTTTACGGTGCTTTTACGCACACACCGTTAACTTGTCCTTATGTAATTATGTCAGTTGAGTGTTCCCAAAATTGAAAATCGAATTGTGTGTCTGAGAATTCGTGGAAGATAATCTTCTTCTGATCAAATTATTGTGAAGGTTTCCAAGTTAAATTCATCCAAGGCCTTTAAGTTGGATGTGTGTGTAGCTGATAAACATCAAATTTGATTTAGTTTCGTCTCCTTTGGCGGCCAATAAGATCCATAATAGCTTCGTGTGGTGAGACTGCATGGTAAAGGCATGCAACGTTCTTCAAGGTCTATTACATATTTTGTGAACATTTACGAGCCTATTTATGTACATAGCACCTGTTTTCAGGTGTCATTGCATTAAAGAGGAATACATTCATGGTTTCGTCTAGACAGACGGCTGTACAAAACTGAAAATGCTCGGTTTTTAAACCATAATTTGGAGTTCCGTTTTCAACATGACAGATTTGTGTTTAAACGCTACTAAACTGCTCAATCTCTTAAAAATGATGATACTAACATTCAAAGCAATTTAAATAAAACGAAATTGATGGATTTGTATTGATATAATAAACTTCAAAATGTATCTTCACGTCAAGCCTGATATAGACTCATCTATTATTAAGTTTGCGTCTGTTGTGGGAAACCTAATGGAGTATAACTCTTCCTTTTATCCAAATGAAAATTAATCTATTTTAAATCAACACAGTATTTTCAGAGATAATATTAATCTTCCGGGTTCGCTTTGAGCTAAACTGATGAGGCACGTTCTTTTGTGTACACTGCAGCCGATTGCACGAACCTTATGGATGAATCCTATATCGAGTTAGGACGAGTAACTCGTCCTATTGGTTCAATGCGTCCAAACGTCTATGGACACGGAACTTAACTCGTCCTAAATCTTAAGATTAATCCTTAGTTAGGAAGAGTTTGGTAAAATTGACGGCTGCCATAAAGCTAGCACGTGATCATGAATCATATATTGAAGTCTTTTTTCAAGTGACATGAATGACATTCACGTTATTGTTATAACAGCTTTTGAAGGTCAGTGAGGAGATAGTATGTCCAATTGTCAGGTCGAGTTGACGTCATCAAGTCAGGTAATGTCAGTTATGTCTGTCGTTCAATTTCGCATGTCCGTGTTTTTAATTTTATACTTGATGAAAATTATATACAGAAATATCATATAATTCAATCTTTCATTGCGGACGCGGTCATAACCTAGGAACCCTTTTTCCCCGTCACACTTATAATTAGTTTGAACTGTGTAAATGTTTATCTTGAAAATATTAAAGTAAAGAACGTATTATTCCCCTTTGTCGATACTTTGATCAGGCCATCAAACATGTTTTAATCCTCTTTATTCACTGGAAATGTTCTGAAACTATAATTTCTACCTAAAGGAGCGTGAAGTACAGTGGAATAGCTTTAGGATAAAGCACAGCATTAGTTTCCAATGCACAACTCTGGATTTCTGCTTCTGTATTTGAAATAATAAGGTTTGTAACAATGGGTTTGCACAATTAAGTACAATGAGGGCACCCTTTGACCAAATTGAGAGTGTTTTTTTTTTATATTTATTGAAATTTTTCTTGCGGCGCTTTCAGAACGAACTGTCTCATAAGAAGCTAGAACTAATTATGGAAGCCAGTGGACATTTTAAACGCTGGCACCATCTAAGTCATGTTCCCTGTTTCAAAAAATAGTAATGAATGCTTACATTCATTGCGCAAACATGGCACCATACTATTATTTCGTCCAGCCTCAGTTTGGTTACAATGGGTTGAAATGGAGTAAAATCAATATGGCCACACCATGATAAAGGTATATACAGGGTATAACTTCATTAAGCTTGGAACATAATGTTGTGCCTTATCTCAAAGATTCCAATTGATTAAATATTACTTGTATTTTTTTTATTTTTTTTTTATTCTTAATTTCTTTTTTAGTTTTTACATTTTTTTTTGTTTTAAGCAATTGCGCGATCACCAAAGTTTCTGGTCAATCTCGCTCTCGGGGTCGGGTGAGTAGCCGTCTAGGAAGTAACACGTCCCGGGAGTAGTCTCCGGGAAGCCCGCTGGAAGCGTCTCTCGGGCCCTCGGAATGAAAGAAAATCTTCCCGATTTCTCAAGGAGTCTGGACAAAAAGAAAAACAATATATATTCATTAGAATTCATTTGAAAACATTAAAACTAAAGTGTTGACTTATTGATCAGTTGGGTTTTATATAGTAAGCTTTGCGGTACCACCATGTAATGATAATCTCTATATGAGTTTGAACGGTTCTAAAACAAAAATTAGGTTTCAACTCGACGTTTCGATCAGTATGCTCTGATCGTCTTCTGGAGAAATTAGTTGTTGCAAGTTCTTTGGATATTACATTATGGAAATTATGACATTTATCTGTACGGTATACCAGGCGTGTGTACAGTACTTAATAGATGCAGATGCAGATGCAGATTATGAAAAGGCAGACACAGAAATATACATTGACAGCCAATGGTGAACCAATGTATAAACTAATCAAATACATCCATTCACGACAATGCTTTATTTTGACCAAGTTCCTATTTTCACCCCTTCTGACCACCAGTTATACCTTAAGGATTTTCTTGATTTAGAACCATCAATATACAGTGCCCTTAGTTAGAGTATTTGGTAATCCTTTTACAATAATAACCCCCGGGCCGGTCAATTTGTTCAGCACACTTTAAGAAACACTCTTCCCGATCAGCTGGAACTATTGCATTTGAAGGAACCACAACCAATCCACAGGAGTAGTTTCTTGTATTCTTCATTTCGACCCCATAGCTGTCAGTGATTACTGACACACAGTGTGGAGTGTGTGAAATATGCCCTAGGAATAATACACAAAGGACCATTTGCTATAATGCTGTATATGTACACTGGTCCCACGTTGTGCAGACGATGAAAATGCATGAGATTTTGTCAAGCTTGAGGGGCAATTTAATTTGATGGTACTGCAAGTTGTTTTCACATTTGGAGTGTGATATGTGACCCTCTTTATTGTGCTTATAAATTATGTGAGTGAATATCAAGTTTCTAACAATTTTAGAATTAATCTCTCGTGCATTGAGATGTGCTTTTTTAACAAGATATGTATTTTGTCAGTTTGACGATATCATGTTATCTTAAATGTCAAACTATCAAACTATCCGATTTGCGTTTTTGCAATAATGTGGAAAGCAATCTGATCTCCAATGTTTCCTTTGAATATTGTATGACGGCACTTGACGTATTTTAAAGGGAGATTAAACCTTTGGTATATACTCCCCGAACATAAATTACATAACATAAGTTTCTTAGAAGGGGAGTGGTTGATAACTTAACAATGTTAAAAACGACATCCTTTGAGGGAATGTAGTGAAAGAAGTAATTTTTTTAAAACAATTTTTCTTAGGAAGGCGTCAGGGATGATGAAGCCTTTCTCAGGCATCTGAGAGCATACAATTCTGTGCAACAAGGGTGTTTTCTGTTCAGATTTTCTTGCAACTTTGATGACCGATTGAGCCCAAATTTTTACTTAATAGTTATTTCATGCATACTTGAAATACACCAATTGACGATACTGGTCTTTAGAAATTACCAAAAGCACACACTGCCTTCGCGTTCGCAGTACAGTCTGCTCGCATTGTTCTTTCTTTGTTATTTATAGCAGAAGTATTGCAAAACATTATTTGTATTCAGATACAGCTTTTTAAGGATTTGACTTCATTTCAGAGGGTAATATTGCACAGTATAACTGGTTCTAGTACGAACTTTATAATCAATAAGCTTAAAGATAAAAAAATTACAAAAAAATCCTTCAACCTTTTTAATCCTGTATATTATACCTGCAACTTAATCTCTCACAAACAGCAGTGAATTACCAATGCTCGTTAATATTATCTTAAAGACATTGGACACTATTGGTAATTGTCAAAGACCAGTCTTCCCACTTGCTGTATCTCAACATATGCATAAAATAACAAACCTGTGAAAATTTGAACTCAATTGGTCATCGAAGTTGTAAGATAATAATGAAAGAAAAAACACCCTTGCCACACGAAGTTGTGTGCTTTCAGATGCTTGATTTCGAGACCTCAAATTCTAAATCTGAGGTCTCGAAATCAAATTCGTGTAAAATTACCTCTTTCTCGAAAACTACTCCACTTCAGAGGAAGCCGTTTCTCACAATGTTTTATACCACCAACCTCTCCCCATTACTCGTTACCAAGTGAGGTTTTATGCTAATAATTATTTTGAGTAATCACCAACATTGTCCACTGCTTTTAATGACATATTCAGGTAGTAATTGATTAAATACATACTCGTGTGTTGTAGGACTGATGTTGATTTTGAGAGGCTCGCTGTGTGATTCGAATTTGTTCGCTAATGTCACATTGTTACCGAAGAGACAATATCGAGGCATCTGCTTGCCAACAATACCAGCTACGATTGCCCCCGTATGTAATCCTATTCTCATCTGAAAGTAGAAAGAGTAAAAAAGAAAGAAAACACGATCAAGAAATTATCTATACCATGATGGTATGGTATGATTATGTTCTCTGTTTCCAACAGTAATGAATGCTAACATTCAATACGCAAACATGGCACCAGACTATTATTTCGTCCAGCCTCAGTTTGGTTACAATGAGTTGGAACGGAGTAAAATCATGATGGCCACACCGTGACATTTTATTTAAAACTATGTTTGAATCAATCGAACATTGTGTTTTGGTCTGATACTGAGTTTAGGCTGGTGCTCGGATGGCAGTGACGTTAAAACCACGTTGCACGGTGATCAGTTGAGGTTTGCGGTATGCACCATTTGTAAATCTCTTTTGAGTAAAGTTGGTTCTGAGTTCTGAGTGGTGAATTGTCAATCACTGGTTCTTTTCAGTAGAACTAACACTATTCAAAAGAGTAACTATAATAATAAATATGAATAGTAGACTTGCGGGTACAACCACGGGTAAAAACTCTTTTGAAGGAGTGGTGGCTCGCTGAAAAGAGCGGGTGTGGTCTCAACGTTTCGAACAGTGCTCTGCTGAAGACGAGCAGAGTATACTGTCATCGGGAGAGTATACTGCTAAGTATACTGTTCGAAACGTCGAGACCAAACCGGCTCTTTTCAGAGCCACCACTCCCTCAAAAGAGATTTTACTCATGGTTGTACCCTCAATTTTTCTATTCACATGTTTGTTTATAGTTACTCGTATTCTCCACACCATGCAAAGCTTCAAACACCATTTACTATTCATAAGAGATGTTCACATGGTGTTATCTCAAACCTTGCATGATCAAAACGTCTTTAATGGATATGGTAGACTCAGACGTGGTGTGATACTGACTTCAACATCATTACATAGGCCGGTGGCGTTTTATCGATCACAGTGAATAATCAATTAAATGAACAAGCTCCCATGATCACTTATTCCCAAAGATCACAAATCAGATCCTAATTACCTCCTGTATTCCACGCCAGGAACAGAAAGCCTAATGTAATTTAGATATTATTCGGACAGACTCTAACAGACATTAACGAAATCAAGTAGGACCGTAAATGTAATCAACTTTGCCAACACTTGTAAACGCATCCGCACTAATTGTCTGACTGGGTACTTGACGGACGGTTTTGGGTTATATTTTTCTCAAGTTGTTCTACAACAACTCGACACGGGATGAGGATCTCCAACAGGTTAATTCGGGATATCAAGTACGACGTTGAAGTGGAAAGCATTTCACGGCAGTATCTCACCGATGATACGCTAATTAAATAGCAGAGTCGCCGATAGGGGATTGTGTGTTTCCGTCCGCCACTTACACGCTACTTGGCGGGTATAGAAAGGGTCTTAAAGGCAGTGGACACTATTGGTAATTACTCAAAATTATTATCATCATAAAACCTTACTTGGTGACGAGTAATGGGGAGAGGTTGATGGTATAAAACATTGTGAGAAACGGCTCCCTCTGAAGTGACATACTTTTTGAGAAAGAAGTAATTTTCCAAGAATTTGATTTCGAGACCTCAGATTTAGAACTTGAGGTCTCGAAATCAACCATCTATAAACACACAATTTCGTGTGACAAGGGTTTTTGCTTCTTTCATTATAATCTCGCAACTTCGACGACCAATTGAGCTCAAATTTTCACAGGTTTGTTATTTTATGCATATGTTGAGATTGACCAAGTGAGAAGACTGGTCTTTGACAATTACCAAAAGTGTCCACTGCCTTTAAATGCACGAGTGTCGTATCTCGGCGGCGGTTGTCTCTCTATTCAATTTTCCATTTTCATAATGGATGGAGACGCACAACCGATCAGCGCGCGTGCTTTACCATGAGTTCTCTTGTTGAAATACAGGATCTCATTTTGGACTTGACTTTTACTGTGAACGGACAAAAACAACGGAAAACGAGACGAGTTTAATATCTTATTGTCTGTCAATAAGGACGTAATGGTATCCCTCGTTAGTAAATAGCCCCCGAGGTATGTTGTCATTTGGTTGTTAACATTTGTAGCGGCGTGTTGAAAGAACTGACCAAACTCACCAACGGGAAATGGGGTATCATTTTGAGAAAAAAACACCTTCAAAACCTCTTGAGATACGTGTACTACATTAGAATCCATAGTTAAAGGTTTGTCAATACTTTATGTAATAAAGAATCCACTTGAGTGAAAACACTAGTTGAAGGAACTTTAGCAAACTCACCAAAGGAAATGGGGTATAATTTTGAAAACTTCAAACCTCTTGAAATACGAACACTACATCCGAATCCATAGTTAAAGGTTTGTCAATAGTTTTAGAATCCACTTGAGTAAAAAAACTACGTATTGAAAGAAGTAACCAAACTCAAGAAAGGAAAATGAGGTATCAGTTTGAAAACTTCAAACTTCTTGACACACTAAATCCAAATCCATAGCTAAGGTTTTTGTCAACACTTCATGTAAAAATGAGAACCCTTGAGTGGATAAAACTACATGTTCTAAGAGCTAACCAAACTCACTCACGGAAAATGAGGTATCATTAAAAAAGAAAAAAAGGTCCAACTTCTTGAGTTACTAAATCCGAATCCAGTTAAAGGTTTGCAAATAATTATTACATGTAATAAATATAACTCTTGAGTGAAGAAAACTACTTCATCGTGGGATATAAAATAAATAGGTCGAGATGAAAAACATTATAAGTACCTTAAGTGGAGTTCCGTCATGTGACATCACAGTTCTAGCCGCTTCCATCATTTTCAGCGCCATTTTGGAAACCCGTTGTGCGTGTGTATCCGAGACTTGGTTCAGACCACCAGCGACGCAATAGGCGTCGCCTATGGTTTCCACCTATTAAAAAGTTGGATCAAAAACTTAAAGTAGTTAACAAAAAATGGCTTGAGCTTTGTTCTTCTAACTTGAATAGCAGATATATATTCGTCGTGTGGCCGTATAGAATGAAGTGAGAACAAAAGTTACAAAAGAAAGAACAAGTTTTGTGCCAAATTATGAAGGATAAAAGTGAAAGTTTGATTTGTTTTCTGCCAATCATAAGTCATTAAAGGTGATTTTATTCAGCATGAGAAATGGAAATTGTGTCTTTGGGGTAAATCTTGCCAAAAAACTGTAACAGTATTTTTCGTGTAAGGAGCCTCTGTGTAAATTGCTTTGAATCCGTTATTAATGAAACAAGTATTTAATGTGTGTTTGGAAAGGGGTACACTCTAAAAACTAAAGAGTTGAATCCAACACTTGCATTAGTTCGGTGAGTGACTACACTTTGAAAGTGTTGGATCCAGCGTTGTGTATGTTAAATCTAGCATTTTAAATGTTTGATCCAACGCAAAAAGGGTTAATTCAACAATTTAAGTGTTACTTCAACCTTTTTCCTTTGAATTGTTGGATCAGGTTGACGTAACACTTAAATTGTTGAATTAACCCTTTTTGCGTTGGATCAAACATTTAAAATGCTAGATTTTAACATACACAACGCTGGATCCAACACTTTCAAAGTGTAGTCACTCACCGAACCAATGCAAGTGTTGGATTCAACTCTTAAGTTTTTAGAGTGTAGAGCCTTTAAGCTCTTCTTCCGTTCACGCGACGATTTGCAACCTCCTTCCCGTATGTTCGGCTGTCGTGCAGTTTATAAAAATACGGTTTAACTCCTGATCTCGCATGGAGAGTTTAGGATAAGGGTAACTCGTCAAGTGTTTAGCGAAAGAATAGTATCATATTAATCATATCAATTTATCTCTACCCATTGTGTACGCACAAACATCTGTCGTTTGGTTATCCTGTGATCGATCGTGCGTCTATTTAATATCACGTACTTAAAGAAATTACTTCTAAATATTTGGTATCTCCATCTGATGGGTCACTGTCAACTTAACGTCCCATTAGCCTCGGGAATTAGATAAATCTTGTGCAATTCTAAATATTGACTCATCAGTCTTCGTGTTGATATTGTTATCCTGTACATTCTTCTGACCTGTCAACCTGTCCTTAATTTCCATTTGACATCTCTCTCTACACGCTCAATGAAAACAATCTTTAAGATTGTTGCGCAGTAAAACATCAGTCACAGTAAACACTTATCATGGCAGCAGGAGGACCAGACTTACATCTCGCAATGCAATAAGACAGTCAGAGTCATGTCATTATTAAAGAAGCAAGCGCGTGAGGCGTTCGACTTCCAGCCCCAAAACCAAAATCTCGTTCTCTGTCAACGCTTGTGATATTGAGACATAGTCAATCTGAGATAGGGTATATGGGATTTTCACTGTCTTTTTTTTCCCCCTAACGGCTGCAGGCGTGACAGCTGTTGTAACACGGCGCGGTGCCGAGTTACCATCCGTCGTGCAACGAAAATCAATGCTACAGCCTTTAGCCTCGCAAAGGTTTTTTTCCCCCGCTCAAAATGTTGTTTCCCGCGCAAAGTCCCCACTGTACATCGCAACGCACTGGATCTTAATAGATACAGGTGTCCCTTGATATATAATACCAACCCCGCTTTGCCTTTAGCTTTATTTTATTTCCCTCTCTTCTTCTGTGGCATCCTAAGTCAGTCCTATCGACCTACGACAACCCCCCTTCGGCTGGGATAATATTAACAGTTAAATGATTTGTTTTCGCTGGCAGGGAATCGTCTTCGTCCACGTTGTTTTTTTCCCGCGTTTTTTAATTTGCCCTTAATTCTACGGCTGCTCAGGTTTAAGATACTTCGGCTGAAATTTTTAATCAAAGCGACGCCGCAAGGAACTAAAAACTTTATCAGGTTGCTAATTCGGTTAAATAGATCAAATACAAAGAGAAGTAAATCGATAATGATCACCATCCTTTGCAATCATGATTTTCCCAAAGTTCAAAACAAAAGAGGGCAATGGTTCAAGGGAGGCCTTTGGTACCGAGGATGCGTGATTGAAGACGGTATAGTTACGCTCTGTATCTCTCAAGATACCTAGATGTATATGAACTCGTCTCCCCGGGAATTGTTGATACAAATGTAGTGTAAATACTGATCTAGCTTTACCAGTAAATCACAATATGACAAAGACGTGTTTATTCTGTGCGTCAGAACAGCAAGGCACCGAATTGAGATGGACATGTGAAAGACTTGTGATGACAGGCAAACAGTTTCAGTTGTTTTTGAAACGCACAACTAGTTTGTGATGCGCAGCATGTAATATTCATCATATACCAGATGCACGATAGAGTTAATTATTTAGACCCTGTACTATGCCACTCTAGCGACTTCGTTTCTGTCACTTTGTATTAAGGAAGATGTCGTGATAAGGTTATCAAGGAATATCAAACCTAAATGGAAACTTAACTAATTGTTAAATCCAACCATTACCGACCATTTTAAAGTCTCTCTTATTTTTTACGGAAAGAATGACCTTGTATATTCAGGACATTTCATAGCAGGAAAGATACTTCTCTTTTCGTTTGGCCAAAATTCGGTTTTACATTAAATTGAAGAGTTATACATTTTTACAGTTGTACAAGACTTGAGATCTGATCCCTTTTTTTCCAGTGCAAAACCAATGAAAGGCAAGGTTTGATGTTTTTTTCTTTTTGGCTGTGTACAAATTGTGCCTTCAGGAAGTCCGGGCTCTGTAACCATTTTGTACGTGTGATGCCATAGGTTGCAGGGTCTATAATCATGGACAAAAGGGTAAATTGTATCAACCCTTTGGTTCTGTATATACACCAGGAAGAGATTAATTTTGATTTTGTGATAAATGGCTACTTTAAAAAGACAGAGTTATCCGTCAGAAGTCAGTCGAGTATTAGATATATACCTTGTAAATGTCCAAGATCCCACAGAAATCATCAAACTGCGTATATAGACTGTTCAGCATATTGATAACGGTAAATGGCGTGCAGTTCGAGCAGATAGCCGTAAAGCCAACAATGTCAGAAAACAGCATGGTGACATGGTCCATTGTGCTTGGTGCCAGTACCTCTCCCGCCCATAGTTTGGCAGCCACCTCCGCGGGGAAGATCAGGTTTAACAGGTCCACATTCTTCTTCTTCTCCACGGCAACCTGGTTGCTAGCCTGCAAGATCTTAGCATTGAGTTTGTCCATGCGTTTCTTAAGGCCGTCTTGGGCTTTGTTTTGTTCTCCGACGAGGATGAGGTCTCGGGTAGCATCGTGAATTGGGATGTCTGAGAGATATAATCCCCTTCCTGTCAGCTCTTCTAGGTTGCCTACTTTGGGTGATCCGAGGAATAAGATTGTGTCACTTTCGGGTATGTGGATCATCTGGCCCCTGACTGTGTTTGCCTGTGGAGAGGTATTAATAAATCAAACAAAGAACAAGGTTACTATTTCTGACATTCAGCTTTTGTCAACTGATCTAGATTTTTTTGCCCCTCAGACCATCCTGTGAATAATTTGAATGTACAACTGAAAATATAATACTCCTGTTCAAGTAAACTACCTTTTGGTATAACTGTTAGATGTTGAATTTTCATCGGGGATAAAGAATATTCATTTTTGTTTCACCCATATACACCGATGTGTGTTAGCACTGTACTCGGTACTTTCAAACGGGTTCTGTGGGGGGAAATCACTGGCATATTACTCTGGTGGGTTCCGAACGCACGACCCTTGTAATTCCAGAGCAGTGTCATACCAACTATTATTATTATTATTATTTAAGTAGGATTTGAAACTTTGCATGGTGGAAATAAGATATAGAAGAGTTTGCGGTAACACCATGTAATAACTATCTCTAAATGAGTTGGGGTGGTCCTGAAAAGAACCGTAGGTTTAACTTTCGATCAGTATGCTCTGATCGTCTTCTGAAGACGATCAGAGCATACTGATCGAAACGTCGAGTTAAACCTACGGTTCTTTTCAGAACCACCCCAACTCATTTAGAGATAGTTATTACATGGTGTTACCGCAAACTCTTCTATATATTATTATTTAGTATTATTAATACAAAAAAAAACACTGTTCTGTCTGGGGGCCCTGTATAAAAAAAAAATACAACAGAAAATTGAGAGAGAAAACATAGAAGAACAAACCCCATTAGCAACATGAGCAACAAAGGTAATCTTAATGCCCGGTCACACTGCAGCGATAACGAGAAAGATAACGATCATGACGCAAAGAGAACGCGTTCTATTGGTTGAATTGCTCTACGCAGAAGACGCACACGCTCATTCAACCAATAGAATGCATTCTCTTGGCGTCGTTATCGTTATCGTTCTCGTTATCGCTGCAGTGGGACTGGGCCTTAAATCACTATGAACACCAAGCATAGTAAACCAAGCAACAAATCGAAACAGAAGTATCTCCAGAAACAATTGAATACTTAGAAATAATAAGGTGTTATTTTTAACATTATCGAATATTGTTTTATCCATCTTAAATATTATTTATAGAGACACACTTTAAATAAGTTCTGGTTAATTTAATCTGCAAGCTTCTTATAAAGATCGTCCCCAATCGTCTTAAGACAACAGGATGCACGAAGTTAATACAAGCGCGTTGTCTCAAAGACATTGTGTCTCTAGCGGCACACCCACACGCAACTCAATGTTAAACTTAATGTTCAGATTATTTGCCGACTTCTTAGTGATACACAATAAGACAACTGAACCTATTTAACAAGCTCTTATCTCTTCAAGAGATTTCTCTTCAAGATAATCATAACCATTCTTTAAAGAGAAAAAAATGATGTTTGGTCTGTCCAAACTTGCCAGAGAGAGTCGAGGTTTGTGATGACACGCCTGGTAAATAAAAATATTCAAAATAGAAACCCTAGCCTAACTGACAAATATTGACAATGAACACAAATACACAATGCAACTTGTTACAATCAAGCATTTATACTGAGTGGAAACGTTGCAACATGAGAACAAGGATGTATTTTAAAAGTCAAAGTTGAAGACGAGCTTCTGTATAGCAGCGTCTTAAACCGGATGCTTTGACCCGTTGTGGTCTCCTAGGGTTTGAAATCCTTGACAGTATGCGGCACGTGGTGATAACGTACCTCGATCAAAACTGAAAAATTCTTTCCATTCTTTCAGGAATTCATTCAACGGGACAGCCAAACTAACTCTGCAGAATTCCCTGCCTTCACGTAGCATTGGATTCTTCTGATGCAACACCATCTTATTTATGTACCTCTCCCTTCCTGCCCGACTACTTTTCATTCCTGTGATCTCAACACAGTGCACTTGGCCTAGATTAATTTAATTTTATTTTTTTGGAACGGCATGTCATCTACAAATAAACTTTATTTTTTACTTCCAATGATAAATACAGAGGCAATTGCGAACATTGTGAACATAACACAAAAAAACTTAATATATACAGACTAGTTTGCTTTATAGCAGAATCAGGGTTCGTTGTTGTTGCTGGTGCCCGACTCAATTTTTGGCTTAGCAAATATATTTGCAAGCCGGTATTTTCTGCTTAACAGCTTTATCTCATGAGATCCGTTTCGTCTTGACACGGTTTGGGTCAGTTCGACACAATAAGGGTCATTGACACAATTTGACACAATTTGGGTAAGCTTGACACATTTAGGGTAAGTTTGACACAGTTTCGATCAGTTTAACACAGAATCCGGGCAAACATTGAGCTACATAAATTGAATAGGCCTTTCACGACCCGTAATCTAGGTCAAGTCTGACCCAATAGTATTAAGATGAGCTTTTTAAAGAAAATGATACTTCAGTGCAAACTGTCTGCATCTGAAGTGCTCCTTATTGCTGCAGAAAGATCTTGCAGAGGAACCTGGCGTCTTCTAATAACTATTATAACAATCTAGACCGAAATTGAAATTATGTTCGATCCTTGAAATGTCAAAATCTAGGTTTCTGTAAATGTCAAGATGAGTTTTTTTGTTATTAAATTCCGATGCATTTATACACACCCTTGACCCTCTTCAACCTCGTGCATTAATCATTATTGTATCAATCGAGAAAACCTTGGCTAGGACATCTATAATCGTCAATAAATGTAAATATCTCTAGTCAACATATTAGTTGCGATTTAAATGCACTATTTGGTAATTACTCAAAGTAATAGTTAGTATAAAAACATACTTAGTAATGAGCAATGGAGAGCTGTTGATAGTATAAAACATCGTGAGAAACGGCTCCTTTTGAAGTAACACAGTTTTCGAGAAAGTAGTAGTTTTTGTGGAAGAGGTAATCTATCACTTAAATTAATAAAGACTTAAGGCCCGAAGCCTTTTGTTTGTGCAACACTGGTGTTTTTCTTTCCTTTTTCTCTTGTATTTTAAAGTTGTCGCAGGTTTTTTATTTTATGCACATGTTGTGATACACCAAGTGGGAAGGCTGATCTTTGACAAATACAAACAGTGTCCAATGACATCAACACAAAACATGATTTATTATCAAGCTCTTGCCCTCATCCCGTTTTGACTTTGACAAATCCCTCTCATTTAATTATCGTAATACCCACCAGTGGATGATTAAAGTGATTGCGTTTCGTTAGTCAGAGTCAAGACGGAGAATGATGTTTCTAATTATATTTCCCTGTAAATGCATTAAGTAATTACTCTCAATATCAAAGGTTGTCAGTTATGATTGTTAGGGTGATTTTACAACATCTCGTGGGCTTATCGAAGAATTTAAAGGGATCCTATGCCATTAAGTGCATTGGACACTATTGGTAATTACTCAAAATAATTGTTAGCATAAAACCTTACTTGGTAGCGAGCAATGGAGAGCTGTTGATAGTATAAAACATTATGAGAAACGGCTCCCTCTGAAGTCATTTCCCAGTAAAATATTTGAATTGATTTCGAGACCTCACGCGTCTGAAAGCACACAGCTTCGAGTGACAAGGGTGTTTTCTTCCATTATTACCTCGCAACTTCGACGACCAATTGAGCTCAAATTTCCACTGGTTTGTTATTTTGTGCATAATTGATCAGATACACCAAGTGAGAAAACTAGTCTTTGTGCAGTGTCATAAATAAGAACTGATTCCACTCAGATCCCGCCCACCCAAGGAATAGATTCCCGTTGAATGTGAATCTGAACAGGAACAGTCGGTAAACCATCCTATTGAAACATCACAACAGCTTGTTTAAAGAATACAATCCAGACGTTTTAGTTTTAGACGTGGGATGAAAACCTCAAAGAGGGAAAACCCACGCAGTCGGTCATGGATTGAAAACCCAATTCAGATAGGAAGCTTAGTCTAGCAGGGCTCTATTTCAGAAAGCAATAAGACTCATCTTAAAGATGCTATGTCAGATTTTTGGCCCCAAACATTTAAAAAATAGATTTGTTTGAGTGAATGGCATTTCAAAGAGTATCACCCGCTCTAACGAAAAAAAGTTTAACTTTTACTTTTAATGGTCAGGAACCATGACAACAATTTAAAACGTTTCTTATAAAACACATAAGAATTGGTCACGTGATATATTGTCGGGATTCCGACAAAAACTAATTTGAGCACTTTATTTCACTGCTACTAACAACTGGCGGACTTTTTCGAGCAATGGCTCAAATGAAAGCTTGTAACTTTCTCGACCCCCATCAAAATACCTATTGAATTTTGAATCAAAATTGTTGGCTCAAATCGGCCAAAAATCTGACATAGCATCTTTAAGATGAGTTGTCACTATCATGAGTGAGTTGTTTTGTGACATCACACCTTGCTTTAGCAATTAAGAGTGATTCACAGTTAAGATCAATGTTAACTCTTTGTGAAATCGAGCCCAGGAATTTGAACCGGGGTCCACAGAGTTCGATGGCAGAGAAGAAACTACTGAGCCAACCTAATTATCAACCTGCAGACCCTGAGAATTTTTTTTTATCATAAAGCAACGCAACCTTATACAAACACTCGTAAACAATTCAATATTCCAAAAGTTTTTCCCACCAAAACGAGATAGCCTGTTTGAGTGAAATTCGACCCCAAGATTAGACCCGTCCGTCTAGTGCATTGTTGGCTGAACCATGGAGGAAGAAAGAACATACACAGTTCATTCCAATGCATGGTCAACAATAACATCTTGAAGAAAGTATTATAAGAGCCCAGTTTGGATCTTAAAGATGGAAATCAGAGAGGGGTGAATTTCAAGATGTAAACTGAGACGGAAGTAAAAACATAGATACACGTTATAATTTCCCCCTTAAACCGATCGTCTCGAATATCGCTCACTTGTGATTACGAGATTTTAATATATCGTTGGATGCGTCTTCTTTAGACATATACACATACGCCCTACCAGGTAGAGGTATCATACATCTTATGAACGGCAATCTTATATACCCTTTATGATGAGAGGAGATAAGTGACTGACGTAAAGTGATTATTAAATCCAAGGTCATTGTCACTCTCATCTCCCCCACCCATCCAAGCTTATGAAAATAACTATTTATTAACATACATTGAGACTTATACTATAATCAGCTTAGGCGGTTTGTGTTACTGGTTAGTGCCCCAAAAGCGAAAGGTGTTATTCCTTTATTGCCTTTGCCCACGTTTCACTGAGTCGCTTATGCACACAAAGTAGTTAAGCACAACAACTTTACGGTTCCCAGTATAGGGTTACCAGCCAAACTACCTTGTCACATGTACATTTTGTGGCTGGTTTACTGCTGATTTCTGCTTAGCTTAATAGTGTTTAGCAATATTTTTTGCTTAAGCAGCTCTATAAAAAATTACCCCAGTCAAATCTAATTTTGACGGGTTTCTACCGTCAACTGTTGAATCCTCTAAACTGTCAACTTATTATCAAAACTGTTTTCAAACCAGCACATGCTGACAGAAAATACTTCAAACGAAGACCTATAGCCACATAATATTTCCATTCACCAACCTTTAATTTCAATATCCACCCATTATGCCGAAAGAATCATAAAAAAATGTTTAGTTAATGTCAAAACTGTTTCCAACAAGGGCACACTGAAAACACTACAAGCCAAAAACTTCCATACAACAACCTAATAAACCATTTTCAATATATTATAGACGAGTAGCACAAAATACATTTAACCAACATGGCACCATCCACATATTTTACCGAAAGAGAATCCTTGTAACTTTAAAATTAATAAAAAAAACTGTTCTCAAAAAAATACATACCTAAAACAATTATTCAAATACTATCCACCTACTTCCATCCACCAACCTAATAAACCATTTCAACTCCATCATGGGAGAGTAACACAAAACACATTTAACTAACATGGCGTTAGAAGAATGCCCGCTATTTAAGTCAGTCATGCCCGGGGTGATATGAGTTATTATATGGCCTTGGTAATGAATGACGATACCGTGCCTTCAGGCGATCCGTGCAAGGCTACACCACATAAGCGTTTGAACACTTGAGGTAGCTGAAGATATAGCGGTATCTCGGGCTATGACCATCCATCTATGCCACAAAATTGGCAGTGAGCTGGATAGCTCATCCTTATTCTTTTTGTTAGATTGGGTTGGGAGGTTGAGCTTAGAATTCAAGTTACATCTTAAACATTGATAGGACATTCAGGAGATTGTAGAGAAGAAATTGTTTGTGGATAGTGTGAATCTCGCAACTTCGACGACCAATTGAGCTCAAATTTTCACAGGTTTGTTATTTTATGCATATGCTGAGATACACTAAGTGAGAAGACTGGTCTTTGACAGTTACCAATAGTGTCCAGTGTGTGGTTTTAGTTGGGTGTAAGACCTCTTTTCTTTTGTGTTGGTTCTGAAAAGAATCGATGGTTGACATCTGCATAAAATGTTTCTCAATTTTTGTAGGGTTATAGTGTTCATGCGTGGACATAACCGCTCAGGACTTTTGGGTATATCTCAACTAACGCTACAATCTTTTCAAATGAAATTGTGAAAGGTAATAGTTTTGTTGTTTATATATGAGATTTAAACAATCGGGCGGTTCCAAGAACCGAAGATGTACTTGCATTTAAACCAAAGGAACACAACTCTACAAAAAGGGTAGATAGGAGTAAACATCCAAGGCATTCGTTTGGTTTGCAAAATTAATTCCTATACAATAAGCTAGCGAAGCTTTTTATCGAAACCACCCTGATCTCCCTGGACTTTGTCAAGGTCAAACTTTCAGATATTGCTTTTTTGGAAAGGCACGAGTATAACCTAAACTTCAACATTAGCAAGACTCACACAGTCTAAGTATTGGTTTTGAAGCACGGTAATAAAACCACGTGCAGTGAAAATGTAATTTACTTTTTCCCGCTCAATTTTAACTGGTATCGTTCTCACGAGCATTGCACCTGGCGATAGCCGTCTGATTTCACACTGAGACTCCGAGCTCCACCACATTAAATGAAAAATTCCCTGACGTAGATTTCCCTCAGTGTGTGCGTGTGTATACCTGGCATATAGATACATGAAATATGATAGTGGACCCTAGACCATTCCAGTCTAGACCTTGAACTTCCAAACACAGATGAGGAATTTTGAAATGGAAGGAATTGTTTGGATGTGTTGGTGGATTTCTATCTCGTAGATTCGATGTGTTTCTTTGGTGTTGAGAAAGGAACGGTGAGGTGTGTAGATACAAGAAAGTTATGGAAGTTTGTCGCCTCGATTGACAAAAGCATCGCCTATAAAAACACCCGTTAGTGCGGTTTGTGGTAACACCATATGCAGGAAAAAATACATCATTATTAGTTTTCGGTGCTAGAAAGAACTGGTGGTGTAGGACCTGCTATTTAACGTTTTGATGCTGTCATCAGTTTAAGGAGTTCTCCTGAAGATGACCAGAGCAATCTAATCGAAACGTCGTGTAGTTCAACCAATGGTAATTTCAGAGCCACTACAATCCATATAAGCCATACACTCTAAAGAACAACACTCTCGGGTAAGAATTTACCCACGTTCCGGGCTCCGGGTCCTGGAGAGCTTAGCTCAGTTCAGTGTGACCCGGAATCCTGTGTCAAAGTGACCAAGACATGGAGTTGAACCGACGTATAATTGCGAACTACAAATACCAGTGTTTCAACCAGTTCCCGGGTCAACTTGACTCACAAACGGGTCAGGCACATGAGACCAGGAATCCGGGCCATTTCTGACCCGGCTTTTACGAGAGCACAACGACACCTATGTTTTGGTTTTACCGCAAATCTTACATGGGCTGTATCTCAACATGTTAGGTTTTAATCCCTAAATAACTTAGCATCCACTACGACTAATTACTGTTCATTCCTTATTAACTTGTGACAAGTTTATGGATTCTCAAACAAAATATAGATACACGGACAAATGTAGAAGTAAAACAAAAACGCTTTGCAAGTCAAGGATATAATAGGCTAGAATTCCATACAGACATGTTATGTCATCTTAGTGAATTTTTATCCCCCATCAACAGCGCAAAGTTCAGTGAACGACTAGGTCCTCATATAAAGTGATACTTGATTTAATACGGTATATTAAAGTCAACACTAGGTGGAGATATCACACACACTACCTATTGACTTTAATACTTGCCATAATAAGACACTGCTTTGAGTCATTTCATTTTGTCGCTTCGGGCGTTTAAGGAAATTCAAACAAATAAGTTTTGAAAAGTTAATAAGGTCCAACTTTATCCTCTTGGGGTGTAAACATTGCAACGGTTCGGATTAACTTTCATGTTGACAAACCTCCTTGATAAATTGTGCAAACTTATGTAGACCTCACCCCGTTTCACACGACAGTTATTTAGCGGGGGTCCATTGCTTAATTTCAGCAGAGTTGTGAAGATGTACAAATTTCATTTCTTGGGAAAGGACAGCAATGTTTGGATGGCCAAGGTCCCTTGTGAAATCTTCTCAAATTTGCCATCCTTCATCCATGCTGTCCTTTCACACGAAAGGTAATTTCGCAACCATGCTAAAATGAAGCACTGGGGCCCTTGCTAAATATGTTGTCGTGTGAAAAGGGTATAAGAATATTTTAAAGGAATTCTTCATTAACCATCCATGGTCAATGTCACAAAGAGTTGACGAGCGATCAATCTTCATTGCTTAGCAAAGTGTGACTTCATAATGCAAATCGCTGGTGATATTGGAAAGTTAAGATAGCACAAAACATACAATAAGATTCATCTTAAAAGATGAATCTTATTGTATGCTTTGTGTTATCTAGCCCAGGCTTATGTCTGTAAACTTATATCTGTAAAACTTGCATTTTGTGATCATGACAAACTTGGCTTTTTATGGGGGGTTTTCTGGTAATTTTTCGGCAAATGGCCTAAGTGGCCCCGATTTAAACGTCGCGTTGTTCTATTTTGCGCGAAATTGAAAGCTCCTTAGTTTCACTTTATGTAAGAAGGTGTTCATTTGCGTCATGCGATTAAAATAAATATATAGCTATTCAAATTTAACAATCCAGGGTCTAGCAGCGTCGAAATTGACATCAGCTTTTCAAAGAGGTTGTGGCTGTAAGCTGGTAAATCAAATGATGTTCTTGCATGGCCTAAAATGTAAAATGCATATAAGTACATTGAGTACAAATGCTATAGGCCTACAAGCTCTATTGACGAAAGGGGCCTTAAACAACCTATAGGCTATTAAACTACGGACCTGTACAAGCTTGAGTTTGTTCAAGTCTATATAGGTTTGACTTGCAAGTGTTTTCTCAACATATCGACCAATTATTGTTCAGCAACGTCGTTTACTTTGCATTTTATGGAGAGAGAAAAACGCATCAGCGGCGGCCGAATCATCCACTGTCTTGCACTCACACTGAATGCATTTGGCTCAAACCTTGTGATCGTATTACAACTTCGGAAACACTTTATTTACGGTTTTGCTTTTCCACTAAAGCTCTAGCCTTGACTTACAAACTAGACAGGTAAACCGTGTACTAATATGCATCTAGATGGCCTCGATCTTTTTGCATTCTTACTGTTTTGCAAGTCAATAACACACACCTGTCTTTATTGACTTTTTGATTATCAGCTTAAACCTCCTCTGTGAATTACTCTACACTCTTCGATAGAGTAACCACAATTTAAAAAGAAAATGGCCAGAAGAAATGTCTGTCCCGAGCCAGTATGGCTCACCGGTCCGGTGTTTATATCCAGTTTCCTTGGCATTAAACGACAGAGAATATTTCTACTTCCCCCCTGGAGAGGCAGTCCATCGCAGGTTACTCCCCATTTCTGGACGGTTCCTAGTTTTACTCCTATGTGGAGAGAAGCAATCATGATAAAGTGCCTTGCTCAAGAACAAAAGTGATGCGACAGACCAGGTCAGGATTCAAACCCACATTCTGTTAATTGCAGAAATTAAGTCCACTGCCCAAGACCGTTGTTCCACAAACCCCACTTTTGACAATCATCCAAAAAACCTCCTCCTAACTCATAAATCTTCAAGATTTTTTTTTAAATAGAACAAATAATGTTTGAATCGTTTCTCAGATTCAAGCGTTTGGGGTTTAAACAAAATAGTAAAAAAAATAGTCCAAACCATATTACTTTGAAGGTAGTCCTTTGAAATGTATGCTATCAACAGCTGCAGTGCTTCTCGCCAACTTATACTTGTCAGAGCAACCGGGCAATCTCGGTGGTCTAGCTGGTAAGACACTGCTCTAGAATTGTAAAGGTCGTGGGTTCGAATCCCAGTAATTATGCCTGTGGTTTGTTTCCACAGAACTCGGGAAAGTACTGAGTATACAGTGCCAACACACATCAGTCTAAGGCTTAATCGAAATTACTATTTATGGTTATTAATTTTGGAGTGCTTGCCAATGACCCTACCTTTAGCATAAACCGTACAATTATAGATAATCACTGATTATTCCCATCCCAAGATCAAGTTGTTATTTGTGTGACTGATAACAGGGTCACCCTACAATGTTAAGTATGCAGTGTACCCTCAAGACTTATCCCCCTCACCGGTCTGTCATCACAAGCTCCTTAAAGATTAGTCCCAAGAAAACTTTACAATTATGTGGCATTGAGTGATTGTGGATTAGCTTCTTCCGCAATACGGAAGAACGTTACCCTTGTTTCTAGCGGTTGCATCCTCACCAATGATGTCATCATGAAGAAGATAAAGTATGCCTTTGAGCAGTGAGGGAGAATGTTGCTTAGCAATTTGTTGGTATATCATATCATGAACAATACGTTAAAGTTAACTTAACAGTGCATAAGAAAATAGAATTAGCTGTTGCAAACAAATCTACTCCAACCAAATGGACCGATGGTATAAATGCAAAAAAAACGTTCAAGGCCTGACGTTTCGACCCAAGCAGAGAAAGACTCTGCTAGTGTCGAAACGCCAGGCCATTAACTATTGTTAATTATGATTCTTTACTATGTTGTATATTTTTGCTTAATCTGAAACGGCAGGTCATGTTAAAGAAATACAGCAGAGAGCTAGAAATTAGTTGGAAGTATTTTTTTGCAAGAACTTTCCCCAGCACTCTTGAATTAAACGCGGTTGACATACGTCAATCATCTTTAGATTCTTCGTACATTTCTCATTGTCGTGAGACAGACATCATGTCGGGCATTTTTTGTTTTCCTTTCTTATGTCTCTCTTACATCGCCGTTTCTTTTCATTAGGAGGTAGCCTTGATTGAACGTTTCATTGATATTTGAAAAGACCAGAGTAGACATGGAACACAAATTAATAACACAAAAACTTACCAATGTTTTTCCATCTTTAGATGCTTTTGCGGTCATGCCAATCCCCGTTGGTTGCAATATGAAGGATTTGTTTATTTGGCCCAGCATCCCATCAAAGTTAACTGGCTCAATAAGAGGGGCTAGTACCGTAAAATACGAGTTAAAGTTGAGCCCATTGTTCGAGGCACGTGATGACATCATTCTCATGACTGTATCTCCAAGTTGAAGGATCACTAACTGTCGATTAAACATTATATGAAACGGAAAAGCAGCACAGAAGACGGATACGGTGATCTTAGAGTCTATATGTTTCGACGAGAGCATCCTGTCCATTGTTCCATTTTGGAGGTGTTTGGTGCCGTTCTTCTGGTCTTCCAACAGGGGTTGAATCCCGTAGACGCAATGGTCGCAACCGTGGCCTCGTTGTTTTACGAGTTCAACTTCAACGAATGTATTAAAGAGCAGGATTGAGGCCATACGAATCTGTCCCAACATGCTTAGCTCCAGGCTATGGCTGCTGGTGTAGTAGTGTAATAACAATTTACCATCCGCTTCGATTGAACATCGATAGGAAGGAGTTTGCCCCTTTAAGACAAAATGACGGGAAAATATCAGCACAATCAAAATAGACACATCATATAAGACCTGGGATCAATTGCACAAAGATAGTCATAACATAGGACTCGTCCTAGGACTATTTAGTAATTATTCAAAAGGTTAAGGCTATAGTCCTAGAGTAACTCGGACGAGTAACTCGTCCGAGTAACTCGTCCGAGTAACTCGTCCTATCTCGAGATAAGACTAGTGATATCTCTTTTATTTGTGAAACCTACCCAGACATGTTTAGTAGAGTGATATTAGGGGCTTTCCACAGATGTTGTCCATTATCCAGATATTTTCAATTTTCTTTAATATTTCCTGTTCAAAACATTGCAACCCACAATGTCAAAACACCCCACAAGTACAGTTCCTACCTAACATCACCAAACAAAAGCAACAAAACCAACTACACTTAAAAAAAGTACAACTTCTAAGACCGTTCTGTTACTAAAGCAGATAATTGTGAATCAAAGCTTTAACATTAATTCATTGAAAGACTCTGGTTATAACTGTCTTCTGTGTGTCTTTCAAAATCTCTTGTTAAATACAAATTTAATAAAAAGCAGTTTAACGGGACGCCAGTCTCGCGTGATCTTGTCAGACTTTTCTAGTCACGTCTTAAGATGATTTAAACCATCTCGTCTCTTCACTCAACCTGAAGTTGACGGATTTGGTTCTCTGTGCCTCCATCGTTCTGAATGGATGACAACTGCTCTGAATGCCACATGGGTCATGCACTTCTATTGGCAAACTCAATGAACCCGCATCATCAATTCCATCCATGGCATACTGCCACTCAAGTTGCCTGTGTCTTTTATTTACAGGGAACTTTCTTGTTGTAATCTTTTTATTTTGTTTATAAAGCGCATTGAGACGGTTCTTCTACATTGCGTTAAAGAACTTGTTAAAATTACTTGTGGTGTGTCGCAGCCGAGCGGATAACAGGACCGGACTCACGATCTGAGCCCAATTTCATAGAGCTGCTAAGCACAAAAAAATTGCTGAGCATGAACAATTTTCCTTGATGAAAACAGGATTACCAACCAAATGTTTCATTTGTTGCATATTGCTTGTTACTGATTTTCGGCTGTTGTTTGCTTATCCTGAAAACCACGTGGAAAATTGGTTGGTAATCCTGTTTTTATCAAGGCAAAAATGTCATGCTAAGCAAATTTTGGTGCTTAGCAGCTCTATGAAATTGGCCCCTGATGTTTCTGGTGAGCAAAGTGTGGGTTTGAGTCCCGGTCGTGACACTGGTGTCCTAAAAAGCCAGACACTCAACCATTATGACTGTGTCCTTCGGATGGGACGTTAGGCCGTTGGTTCCATGTTTTAATGCACGTAAAAGATCAGTCTTAAAGAGAATGGGTTCGTCCCAGTTTTCCTGGTCGGATTAATAGCTGCAAATTGTGCCTAAGCACCTTGTAAAACACTTCATGGTTCTATGTGAAGAAAATGGTTCAAGATCCACAAACCTTACAGGAGAACTCTGAATGTTGAAATTCACTATTGAGTGGCGGAAATGAGCGCTTTATAAAAAGCCACTTTTATGACTCAATTTGAAATGTGTTTTTGTATAAATGTAACAACAAAATAAAGTGAAAATGCATTGTGTAGATTGATTACATACCTGTAACTGTTCTTCATTGATAACTCCTTGACCTAAAATATGTTCATAAAACCCGTCAATGTTGCCGTAGAATTCCGCCAAAGTCCCACCTAAAGCTCCAACGACAGCCCCGTACCGCTCGAAACAAAGACAGAAAAACTCCTCCCCATAACTGTCCATCAATTTCCGGTATTCTAAACCTATAGCAAATAAAAGAAACATATCATGGTTTAAATGTACTGGACACTATTTGTTATTTCTCAAACTAAACTTCAGCATAAAAACTTATTTGGTAGCGAGCAGTGGAGAGCTGTTGATAGTATAAGACATTGCGAGAAACGGCTCCCTCTGAAGTAACGTAATTTTTGAGAAAGAGGTAATGTTTCACACAATGATAAAACAGATGCGGGCCTTTTTTATAGGCATCCCAAAGCAAACAAATTTGTGCAACAAGGGCATTCTCTTGAAATTTCGATATAAACTTTTGAGTCCAACTTTTCACAGATTTGGTATGTAATGCATAAGGTGGGATACACCAAGTAGGAAAACTGGTCTTTGAAAATTACCAAGTGTCCATTGCCTGTTATTACTTTGTTCATTTTTGTATTTCAGTTTCCAAGCACCTGTTAATTTGTATTAATTTCACAAAGAGAAAGATGAACAGTCAGTGAACTTCAAGAGGACTAGTTTTATGATTGACACATTTATGTTTCCTGAAGCACATTTTGCTAAAGCAGCTGCTGACGACTCAGATACGAGAGGTTGACATTACCCTTAGCTCTTAAAACAATTCTAAGTGATAAATGTTTGTCAGGTTCCTGTAGGCAAGAGTGATAACTGTCAATGTGTCACCAAAAAAGATACCACACTTTTGCCCTCCTGGCCTCGGTCTGGATACGTTGACTTTGATCATTTGAAAGGCAAGAATATAGCCATTTAGTCGATTACCCTTGCCGGTTGGCACTGTGCCGAGAAGTCAAAAGCAAACTTCTGACACACTTTGTCCTTGTGGATGAAACAAAAGATGCCCCCACCTTCAACACAGGTGTTTCGTATTGACCCACCAACCTCCTTTAGCCCATGCTTCATCTAATAATGTTACAGTTTTTCGATATTTTACATTTCGTCCTGAAAATATTGCTGTTTTAATTAAAATAGACGATGGATATTGTGTCCTTGAGCATTCTATACCATCGATCACAAACGGGAAGAGCTTTAATAAGCCATGCATTTTCATGACCCCTTTCCTTTGAAGTTGTACAAAGAAGTTCTGAAGAATTAAATCTAATCGTTCTGATTTGTAGTACCCTTCGGGCTTTCTTTTCTGAATAAGGGTATGGTCATTCAGACAAATTAAACAATAATTAAGATTCATTTTTTAATATTTTAGACCCTCTGGGTTACTTTATTGTAAAAACATGTTTTAGACAAGAGACGTAAATAGACAAATCCTTGAAATATTTAGTATGCGTACATTAAAGGCTTACAGCTGGGTTAGAAACATGCAGTCATTTACATCTTTAAATTTCACCCGAAACTTCTTGGGTTATTTATTACAACTTTATATTGTTAAGCAATTTTTGCTCTTTATTCATTTATTGCAGACCTTTCTCGCTTTACAGAGCCACTTCCTAGGAAGCTCATGTAGACTTGTAAGCCCTGTGCACACCCAATACACGGATCAGGTAAGTGGCGTACTTCCATTGTAACTATTTCCTCCCTCTTCTGAAGAAATTCTCTGTGGGGTAGCCTACCACTAGAACAACAACATATTGTGGTGTGGCATTGTTCTTGTGTTAAAAGTACCCCGTAAGTTGGCATGTGTGTAAGACCGCCAAAGTTCGTTTCAGATTGATGCTTACCCCGGGGTTTTACTTCACTGAATCCTCCTCCCAAGCAGGGGTAGCCAAAAGGAAATATCAATTTCCCAGGGGTTTGCCAGGGTTAGCAGTTCTAGTGCTTAAGCAGCTCTATGAAATTGGGCCCTGCTCGTCTTCAGAGCTTCAGACAATACTGACCTTCAATGATGTTAAAGTTGGAATGTTTGGATGAGGTGCAGTTCTATCACGACAAAGCCCGGTTCATACTTCCTGTGAATGCGACGAATTTTTGACGTCACAGCCCTGCTTTCCCTGCGAATGTTTCGCAGGAGTTGAGCACATTTCAACTTATGTGCATTCTTCGTTGCAAATTGGTGACGTCAGAACTCGTATCGCATTTGCAATCGCAGGAAGTATATGAACCGGGCTTTAATCCAGAATGTTGCATATACACAAAGCAAAAAAAAAACACTGACTGCTTTTAATCATTCACAACAAGCCTGATTAAAATAGCCTTGCCCAAGAACCCCACTAATTGCATTGTACTTTATGCTTGCGTATATCTGCACTAATGCCCGAGCTCAAGTTAATCGTTTCGGGTCTGAGTTTCTCTGCTGTTAGAACACAATCATCAATGTTACAAAAAATTGTAATTAATAATTTAGATGACTAGACACATTTATTGCGATGTCTGTTGGGGATATCTCATGGAGGTCTAGATCGTAAAGGCAGATAATATTAGGTTCTGTTTTTGAGTGATTGGAGATTCTCTCTTGATTAAAACCCAAGGCTAGATGTGAAGTGGAGCCTTAATTCAATTCGGACTATATCGCATTTTGTGATTAACTTTTTTAGGAATTGTGTAGATACGAGTTTGGGGATACTGAAATTACTCTAAAAGAAATTAGAAAAATTAGTTTTCTTCAATAGAGACCAATCCACTGTATTACTGTATCCACAAATGTATTAAGGAAGAACCAACAAGCCTTTGAAATCAAACAGTGGAAATGTCAATGCGTGTATATAGACGATGTGACCTGTGACGTGTATATAGACGATGTGACCTGCGACGTGTATATAGACGATGTGACCTGTGACGTGTATATAGACGATGTGACCTGTGACGTCACATGTTTACAAAATAACCACCAAACATACATTCTTCCTTTGCTATGACACATCGCGTTGCTTGTTGCTCAATGCAGACGAAAGTGTTCATATACTACTTCACGGACTTCCACTGCCGTTCAAAATGCAACCTTAACGGAAATCACATATAGACCAAGTTCAAAACACCCCAAATGAGTTGAACTTCTTTGCTCAAGTGGTCTTCGCGCTCCGTGCACCTTCAAGTTTCAATAGAAATGTCTGATTTAAGACGTCTTAGTTTAGAGACGTCTTAAGATTAGGGTCCCAAACTCAATACACATTGCTCCCTCATCCGGTCACGTCTCCCACGTCCTTGATGCTCCATCTGAGGAATTGTTTCGATCGAAAAGAGAAAATGACTGAGGAAAGAGAAAATCATTTTCAGTCAAGCCTGGGCGTTTAATTGAATTCTAAAAGTCGCTGCTTTTCTTATCCCCATGGCGTTATAAAAAGAGCGAGATAATGCTCTTAGTCTTATGTTCATTATCGTGTCCTTAGTCTACCCATCTTCATGGGTCGGGGTAGTATTGATTGAGAAGTGGGATAATAAGAGTCAGTGTCTTAAAGGAACTGGACACATTTGGTAATTGTCAAAGACCAGTCTACTCACGATCCAGACGTATGCATAAAATAACAAATCTGTGAAAATTTTAACTCGATTGGTCAGCGCAGTGTTGCATGGGAATAATAAAAGAAAAAAACATCCTTGGTGCACAGATTTGTAATCTTTCAGATTACTAAAAAGGCTTCAGCCTGAAGTCTTTTTAATATTTGAGTAAGAAATTAACTCTTTCTCAAAAACTACATTACTGCAGAGGGAGCCGTTTCTCACAATGGTTTAAATTATCAAAAAGCTTTCTTGCTCGTAACTAAATACGTTTGTATGCAAACAATTATCATTAGTGTCCCTTGCCTTTAAAAATAAAAGGTCTTATTTTCTCGGTCATCTATATCAACATTATAAACACCGTGGTAGATGACTTGATACCCCGTAGTGTAAATTGTGACACTTTACAATTCCAGGTGTAGGCGTTGTGTTAAGGTAGTTGAGCCTTCCCCCATCACACATTGTTTTACATAATAACTATTATCGTCACTATGCCACGATAATAATTTGGATTCTAAATGTCTTGAAAGAGGTTGCAAAAAAACTTCAAGAGTAAAATGTTGCTGTATATTTCTAGCTGATACTTACAGACACGTAACAACGTCTACCAGGAGATTTATTGGGATTACTTTTTGTATAAAATGCACGCCATTATCTCCACCGAAAACCAGTTTCCACGGTGACACTCTGACCACAAATCAACAAATTATGCAAAGGCATGTTATTGCTTCAGCAGTCTAAAAAGCAATAGCCTAAGTGTTTGGACAAACCAATCTATATTCAGTCCATATACAGCTTAAGGTTTTCAAACTAACTCGAGAATCAAATGCAAACGCATTCATGTTGAACGCGTGCCTCCCCGCACGAAAAGAAAAGACACTTTCCCGCGTTTTTTTTAGAACTTTGCACGTGAGATGATTTCGCCTTTCACCGGTGCAGTTTAACCGTCCTGTCACGCGTGCAACCGAAAGATGATAAACCATAGATAGGGCGTTGAAGCCCATGCAAAAAAAGTCTGTCAGGCAATATTGAAATCATCACCCTCTGGCATTTTATCACTTGAATGAAAACTATTCAATGGGCTAATGGCAAACAAAGTGGGATTTTACCATAGGCTATGCCGGTATGTTCCGGGTTTGGGGCAGACTAAATGAAGTGTGCTAACTCGATCGAATGCAGGAAAACCCCATCGTATAAAAGGAGAGATTCCGATAACTGTTCGGGTTACGATTCCATCGGTCCTGGTTTTAAATCATATTAACATACATTCCTCGATCGATACTAAGAAGAAGGTAAGGCTTGGGTTTACAACGACTGTAAATAGCACACATAGAGTTACGGACACGAGTTTATTTTAAATGCAAAGAATCCGTAGGCTCCAATTTCTCCTCGCTCTGACGTCACTAGATGCTAGAAATGCTCGAGTTATGATTTATACAATGAAAAAGGAAGATGAGATTTGCAGGTCTCCACTGGCGTTGTCTAATTCGATCAAATTGATATGTCCGCCCCTTTTTCGCGGTCTTTTTTTTTAACGATTTGAGGTCAGATTTCAGAGTGATCTATATTTTGCGATTCTCCTGGGATGGGGTTCGGAGCTAAACTGCACGCTTTCCAAGACATATTCATAAGGGTCACTTAGAAGTATTACTTTTTTCATACATGTTTCTCATCCGGATTTCGGAGAAATATTTCTGATCTCATTTTGAAAAGAGTTGAAGTATTTGGAAGTTTCAAATGTTTAGGTGTAACGCAACGGTAGGGGATGGTTTCTATGTTTCCATCTCGTTTAGTAAAGATTAATGCCTCAGAGGAAGACTCTGCTGGGGTCGAAACGTCAAGCCATTTATTACTTATTTAGTTTATACCATAGTTCATTTTGATTGGAAGTTTGCAACAGCTTAAAGGAACACGTTGCCTTGGATCGGACGAGTTGGTCTATAAAACGCGTGTGTAACCGTTTTTTTATAAAATGCATATGGCTGGAAAGATGTTTTAAAGGTAGAATACAATGATCCACACAAATTTGCCTCGAAATTGCGTGTTTTTTTTTTTACTGTGCGAACTACACGGTCGGCCATTTATGGGAGTCACAAATTTGACTCCCATAAATGGCCGACCGTGTTAGTCGACGAGGTCAAAGGAAAACCGTGCATTTCGAGGCATGTTTGTGTGGATCATTGTATTCTACTTTTACAACATCTTTCTACCCATATGCATTTTATAACAAACGGTTACAAACGCTTTTCAAAGACCAACTCGACCGATCCAAGGCAACGTGTTCCTTTGATATGCTTACCTAAGGACGAATGTGTAAGATAGAGTTTCGTTGAACGCAGTAAGATAGTTTGTTTTATTTAAATCACGAGAAAATTTATCCAGTTATGACCCTTGTTTTTCTTTATACCCGAAAGGAAATTTGAGCAAAATAATGATTTTCAAAGATGTCCGGAGCGAACTAGTCCTCAAAATTTATATAAAAACAAAGTTATCAAATGAGTTTGATATATGAGGTCATTCTTTGAAAGAGTCACAATATTTACTGGTCGCTATAGTCACGAGTAATTGACCTTGATATCTTCACGATGTCTGCCCTCAGCATCTTTGTACTAAAAAATACCAACAAATCTTATATGTTATAAAATCTCCTTCGCTCGTGCCATCTCAGTGGTGATACATTCCGTACGTTCTTTGGGAACTCTACGAGAAGTCTTCCCCACACCGCGTAGGCGCCAAATTATACGGGGCAGTGCGACACCATGCTGCCCACGGCTGGTCGTACGCGTTGTAAAACTGACAACACGGATTCATGCGTATTTTTTTTTTTTTTGTGGTAGAGTCCAAAGACTGAGTGGCAAAGACCAACGCTGGTTGGCACAAGAATTCAAAACTCTGTCTGACTACAGTGTGTTTCTTTAAAGGCAGTGGACACCTTCGGTCATTGTCAAAGACCGGTATTCTCACTTGGTGTTTTGCAACATTTGCATAAAATAACAAGTCTGTGAAAATGTTGACTCAATTGGTCATCGAAGTATTCAAAGCTATATAGTGTGTTTCTTTAAAAGTCACTGGACACCTTTGGTAATTGTCAAAGACCGGTATTTTCACTTGGTGTATCGCAACATACGCATAGAAAAACAAATCTGTGTAAAGTTTGACCCAATTTGAAGTTGCAAGAGAATACTTAAAGAAGAAAAAATACCATTGTTGCACACCATTATTGCACAAATAAAAGGCTTCAGGCCTGAAGGCTTTTAATATTTGAGTGAGAGTTTACCTCTTTCTCAGAAACTACGTCACTTCGGAGGGAGCCGTTTCTCACAATGATGTATACTATCAACAGCTCTCCGTTTCTCCTTTCAAGTAATTTTTTTTGTGCTAACACTTATTTTGAGTAATTTTCAATAGTGTCAAATGCCTTTAATGGTGTAATGTAATGTATACCACGCCACAAATGTTCAACTGTTGATGAATTCACATGGCATCTTTCATGTCAAGTTGAACTCACGCAATACCAATAGCATCTGTAATGTCAAAAACCTTTCTTTAAGTTGTGTTAAAGAGAGAAACCAAGATTGGAAGTAATTTATTTAAGTCTTAAAATGGCCGAGATAATATCACGTTAAAATACAAGACTTGAAGTTTATACTATCAACCTCTCCACATTACTCGTAACCAAGTAAGGTTTTAAGCGTATAATTATTTTGAGTAGTTACCAATAGTGTCCACTGCCTTTAACTCAGTTTAACATGTTTAACATTTTGCCATGAGAAACACTTGTATTTCTATGATAATGTATGTTTGACATAGCAAGACAGTTTTATCCCTGGGGAAAACCAACAAAATAAATAAATTTAAAAAATAGCATGCACACTACCACAAATATCTCAAGAAGGTTGAGAAGTTAATCTTTAAGATGTTGGTCTCTCACCTAACATTGAAGCTGCTCTATGTGACATCTTGCAAACATAACCTTCATCAAATGGTTCATACTCTTCCTCATCATCACCTACTAAGAAGTCGTGTAATCCTAAGGATCTTCTGTAAAGAGAAACCAATTCAAATCAGTTATATGTAGGATTTGAAACTGTGCATGGTGGAAATACGATATAGAAAGGTTTAAGGTAACACCACTTAATGACTATCTCTCATGAGTTGGGGTGGTTCTGAAAAGAAACCGTTGGATTCAACTCGACGTTTCGATCAGTATGCTCTTTCTCCAGAAGACGATCAGAGCATACTGATCGAAACGTCGAGTTGAAACCAACGGTTTCTTTTCAGAACCACCCCAACTCATAAGAGATAGTCATTACATGATGTTACCGCAAACCTTTCTATATCAAATCAGTTATAGAATGAAAAGGGTCTTTATCATTTATGGTAATGACTCTGGAAATTAGTTATGGTAATAATAGTGGCCTCTTATTCGTCACTCGGTAACGCTCAAGGCGCTCCAACATTTAATAAATATCAATAATAATAAAACACAGCATTTGTAAGGCGCACTTTCTCTGTAAAAAACATTCAAAGGCGCCGGTCCAGGTCAATAAAAGAAAATCTCTGAAGTGTTCAAAGGCCAGTCTGAAAAGATGTGTTTTAAGGGAGTTTTGGAAGTGAGAAATGTCATGTGTTTCTCTTAGACTTTGAGGCAGAGAGTTCCAGAGGCGGGGGCAAGATTAGTATTTTTTGCAAGACTTATGCTGAACTACGTTTGAATTATGAGACATAATCTTTTTATAAAGCACGGTGTAATTGTTTACAATGTGCTGTGTTCAGCAGATTTGGTTAGCATATAATGCGAATTGAAAAAAACTTTTCACTTCGAAGTACTGCGGTTTTGGGAAATTATATCACTTTGATTTGACCCGGATCCAGGTCACAGGGGCCCGACTTATTTCTGGGTCATTATGAACTTGATTACGTGTCAAAATGATCCCGAAACTTTGTCTATTAACTGACGCAAGATTTTTTTTTTTCCTTTTTTTTTTTTCTTCTTCTTCTCCTTCGTCTTCCTCCTCTTTTTCTGTTTTTGCAAAGGTCTTAATAACTTCAAGTTTTGGTCTAAAGTTATTAAGACGACACACTGCAAAAACTGGGGTGTTAAATTAAAAACATGGTTGTTGTTACACTATAGATACCAACAAAAGAATACATGTACACCATTGGTTATTAAAATAGCACAAACTTCTTTGTATACATTTGTGTTATTTTTTAACACCCTAATGATGTTAACTTCGACTCTCTGTTCAGTATCTATTGTTACAACACACACGGTGTCAATGTTAACACCCCAGTTGTTGCAGTGCATGGTGTTAAAACATTCTTCATAAGAAGGAGGGGAAAAAACACCATTATTGACAAATAATTTGAACTTACACTAATGCATCGGTGTCCGGTCTACCTTGCGTACATACCACTCGCCGTAATGTTTGGCGGACAAGGGACATCTGCAAAACAAACAAAAAACCGATTACATTTTCTCCTCCCACCATCACATAGATTACTTTTTTACAGTAAATTGAATGCAACCTTGTAGCAGTCAGAGGAAACACTTAAATTTAGCCTCAGAGAAATAATTGTGGTCTGGCCTCGATGTTGAGGTTTCTCAGCATCCCTTGATCTTGTTATTGGAATGATGTGACATTCTGCTCCTAGTAGGAAACACCTTTGGATCAAAATGAATTTATAAATCAATCGATGTTTAAAGGGAGGGTACACGTTTGGTAATTGTCAAAGACCAGTCTTCTCACTTGGTGTATCCCATCATAACCATAAAATAACAAGCCTGTGAAAATTTAGGCTCGTTGGTCATCGAAGTTGCGAGAAAATGATGAAAAAACACCCTTGTTGGACGAATTTGTGTGCTTTCAGATAAAAATAAAAGACTTCTAGCTAGAAGTCTTTTTATTATTTTAGTGAGAAATTACCTCTTTCTCAAAAACTACGTTACTTCAGAGGTTTCCTACAATGTTTTATATTATCAACAGCTCTCCAATGCTCGTTACCGAGCCAGTTTTTAAGTTAATATTTGTTTTGAGTAATTACCAAACGTGTACCTTCCCTTTAAAGGCACTGGACAATATTGATAATTACTCAAAATAATTATTAGCATAAAACCTTACTTGGTAACGAGTAATGGGGAGCTGTTGATAGTATAAAACATTGTGAGAAATGATTTCGAGACCTTAGATTTAGAATTTGAGGTCTCGAAATCAAGCATCTGAAAGCACACAACTTCGTGTGACAATGGGTTTTTTTTCTTACATTACTATCTCGCAACTTCGACGACCGGTGGAGCTCAAATTTTCACAGGTTTTTTAGTGTATGTGTATGTTGAGATACACCAAGTGAGAAGACTGGTCTTTGAAAATTACCGATAGTGTCCGGTGTCTTTAATATGAAAGTCAAAGGTAAAGCCTCGAGTGGTCCATATGTACACAAGGCCACGATTGTACTGTGATATGTTTTAACTTCAGGTTGATTACATCATAAACAAAAAGTACGCTTCCAAATTTAAAAACCTTACTTGACTGGAAGTACACATTATTCCTAAGTATCCACAGTGAAATCGCAACCATTTTGGTCGGCCAACCATTGTTGGAAATGTGTGACTTCTAATACAACAAGGTCTGTCTGATTGATAGGTTGCAATCGTCATCCTTTTCTAAATAAGAAATCAATCCCAAACACCTCGACAAACAAACAAACAAACAAAAATCACCAATTACGTCATTTCCCCTTATAAAAAGACAAGATTTGACTCAAATGCTGGTACTTGCATTTGAAACAGTCCGTGCATAGTTATATTACAGAAGACTGTGGTCAATATTTGTTGCAGTGTGTTGTTAACAAGACTATGTGTTTGTTTTTGATATTGCTTTCTTCATTGGTTGTTGAATTAGTTTGTAGTTTTGTGTTTATTTAAAGGCATTGGACACTAATCTGTCATTACTCAAAATAATGGTTAGCATAAAAAATGACTTGGTAACGAGCGATAGAGAGCTGTTGATATAAAGTATTTTGAGAAACGGCTACCTCTGAAGTAAAACAGGTTTTTTTTAGAAGGAGGTAGTTTCTCACTCAAATATTAAAAGGCTTCAACTGAAGCCTTTTATTATGCATCTGAAAGCACCCAAAGAAATGCAACAAGGGTGTTTTTTCTTGAATTATTCTCTTGCAGCTTCGATGACCAATTTAGCCCAAAGTTCCCATTTTGTTTGTAATACTGGTCTTTGACAATTGCCAAACATACCCAGTATCTTTACCCCAGTGGTCGTCTATGCACTGACTCATTTCATCTAATAGTAAGGCAGTATAGCTCGTCTGGGCACCGACTTATTTCAACAAATAGTAAGATTTTAATAAAAAAAACAGAATGCGCCATAAGATAAAAAGTGCGTTAGGATCGATGAAGAACACTTGGTAGGCTGTGAATACGACACGAAGAAAGACTACAGGGAGGGTTGCAATCCACCATGACAATATAGTCAGGTTCCCTAAGCGCTTTCATTATAACTGAGATGATGCAAACAATGGGCCAGCCTAATTTATTTTTCGATTCTTAATATCGAAAGTCGATAGATGTGCTTCTTAAAAATTCCTGTATACTTACGGAAAGTGGACTGAAACCACAGTCTAAAGAATAATCAAGATCAACTTTAGCACTTAGTGTTAGACTCTGTATTACTCTGTAATCCTACCCTTTGTCAAACCCATCATTCAATTGTTTCTGCAGTACATGTAACTAGAGCATGGGTTAAAATCCAACCATTAACCACAAAGTATCCAATGTTGATCTTACTTGAAAATCATTAGACGGAATATCCATGAGCGATGAAAAGTAAGCTAAACGATGAGAGCCTTTCTTTTCAAAAATGTCTCTTAAAACAAAAGGCCATATTGATCAGAAGGCTCCTTTTGAGCGTACAAATTGAAAGTGTACCTAGAGAAGACTTATGTTTTAAAAGTATAGTTTTTAATTTTGCGGCACAGAACGCAGCCTTACAGCCATTGGACACTTTCGGTACAGAAAAAAAAAGTTCACAGATTTACAAATAACTTACAGGGTTTACAGAAGCTAATGGTGGAAGACTTCTCTTGAAATATTATTTCATGAAATGCTTTACTTTTTGAGAAAACGGTAAAACAATATATATTCTCGTTAGCAAGAATTACGGATTTATTTTAAACACATGTCATTACACGGCGAAACGTGCGGAAACAAGAGTGGGTTTTCCCGTTATTTTCTCCCGACTCCGATGACCGATTGAGCCTAAATTTTCACAGGTTTGTTATTTTATATATAAGTTGTGATACACGAAGTGTGGGCCTTGGACAATACTGTTTACCGAAAGTGTCCAATGGCTTCAATGATGGGATGTCACACACAAACAATTCTATACCTTTCTTCACTCTTCAAATACCGAAACTAAAAAGAAATGCTCTGATCTTGAAAAAACCTCTTCTGAAATTCAATTAAAAGATTAATAAATACAATTTCATTTATTGCATTGTACCTGTCTAACTTAAGCCGCCCCACTTTGCAATTAAAGTGACTGTAGGCCTAAGTGCATAAACAAAATTCTCTGTTCTTCTTCTTCGTCATTGCATGAGTAACTGACCTAACTGCATTAAAATTAAAATTAATATTAGCCTTGAATAATGTAAAGGTGCACATTTCAACGGTTCTTTGTCAATAGTTTAAGTTCTCCCAGGGCAGATGTTTATTTGAATTTAAATCAGACATGGCATCGTTACATGAAGCGAACCATTCACACGGAATGATGTGAAAAGTGCTTTCATCTTTCACATCATCAGATGAGGGAGGTCCATCTAGATTTTGGTAAGAAAGCTTCTGTAATATATAGACATGGTGCGCATGACGTCATTTGAGTTTGGCGCCCTCGCTTAGAGGTCAAAAGGTTAGTTGCTCGTTTGCCGATACTGTGCGCCGCGAGTTACACACCTGTGCATTTTCCCTTTGTTTCATCATTGGTTTAAATCTAAGATGGCGGCTGTATGACGTCAATGTATAAGGTCTATAGGATTGAGCTGTTAAAAAGACTATAATGAAGAACATTTCGGATGTGGTGATTATATCGAACAAAATTTATGAATTTTAAAGACATTTTTGGTATTTACACACAACATATATTGTTCAAAAACACTTATTTGGTAACGAGCAAAGGAGAGCTATGTTGATGAAACGGTAATTTCTCCCCGAAATATTTAAAAAGACTTCGATAATCAATTTTGAGCCAACATTTCCGCAAATGTGTATTTTTATGCATTGTGTTGAGATACACGATAGTGTGTTTAATCGTAAACTTAAAATGGGTCTTGTATCTAAAACATTAAAGAGTGGGGCTAAGGGGTAAACCACGCAGCATTTAAACAATATTCCAGTTTCTTAAAGAAATAATGTCTGAAGATGTTATATTCGTATTGGATGATGACATTGTGCCGAGTGCAACACCGAGTGTGATTAAATGGTACGGACACACAAGATTGAATTTTTCTGCCCTATTCTTGGTTTGAAAAACCAAACTTGGCAAATCCTTCTTCAGAGATCTATCCTTTGATTAAAACTCTCAGCGACAAATTCTTTTAAGTTGGTGATTTTCTCGGTGAACTACATTTTAACTGTAACTATCTCCATGCTCAATATTGGTGTATGTAGAGCCTTGGTCTTTGGTGGCCCGTAACATTTTCTTATACGTAATTGTGTGTTAATAATATCACCAGCCTTAGGGGAAAAAACAATTAAGGTTTAGAAGTAATGGAGGTTTCTTCCCTTCATCAAGCTATTGGGTATTGGTGTTACTGACTAAATCCTTTCCTACCCCTCGCTGATTGTGATGAGTCAGTGAGGGAGCTGTAGCTTCTTCTATTTTTTTTTTCCATTTTAACGGTCAGTTTTCCTTTGGGACCAGATTCCCCATTCGCCTGACCGGCCACTTGATTCTAATGAATTAACACCCTGCGTTTGAGTCGGATAAGGAAAAGAAAAACCACCTGACCCATGTGACGTTTGCAGCTCAGGCAAACCGTGAACAAATCTGAGGAGGGGGAGAGATCTTTTGAAACTTGACGGTGAATTTGCCGGTGTGTAATCTAATTTGACGAGCGTTACTTACGGTTCGGATCCAGAGGTACTCCTTAAGGAGGGAGAAACGCTAAGGGTTTTGACAGGCCAGGGGCCTTTAGCAGTGATAAGAACAAGAGGCAAGTTTTACTGGAGGGATACAAGACTTTGTAAATTGACATATCGTGTACTTATCTGTAACTGAATTTGCCACCGGGATCGTGTTGCCGGCCACAATAGCTTTTAACCAAAGAAAGTAATTCTTAGCTTGACGTTTGTATAGGAAGTGTTTGGTCATGTGGTGTTGTTATTATCAGAAAATGATATCAGAAGAGTGGGGAAATCAATTAACTGGAATTGTCAGTCACAATTTATCATGGAGGTAAATGTTTACCGTAAAATCTATAATTTTATCAATTTAATTGTGTGCGTTTGAGTAGACATAGAAACTCTGTCTTTAAATATAAATGTTTTCACTTAATCAACCTTTGTTTTTGTTTTTTTATCACAAATCTTAAAGGGAGAGACTTGTTCTAAAAACGTTCTAAATAATGTTTTACTGTTTAATTGTGTGCATTGGAGTAGACATAATATTGTAAATTAATAATCAACCTTTGATTTTTGAGAGGGGAAAATCTAATAGGAAGAGACTCTTTTTTAAAGGAGCATTCTGATAATGTATAACAGTTTCATGGTGTGCATTGGAGTAGACATTGAAGCTCTGTCTGTAGTTATACATGAAATCACTTAATCAACCTTTGATTTTTTTAGTTGGACAAATCATAAAGGAGGAGACTTGGTTTAAAACAAAAACATGATAATGTTTGACTGTTTAATGGTGCGTTTTGGAGTAGACATAAATACTCAGTCTTTATTTATAAATATTGTAAATTAATAAACCTTTTTTTTTTTTTTTTAATGGACAAATCTTCAAGGAAAACATTCTGATGTTTGAATATTTATTGGTGTGCATTGAAATAGACATAAAAGCTTATTTATTTATAAATATTGTCAATTCATCAACCTTTGATTTTTGAGGATAAGAAACTTGTTCTAAAAACATTCTGATAATGTTTGACTGTTTAATGGAGTTCATTTGAGTCGACATAAAAGCTCAGTATTTATTTAGAAAATATTGTAAATTAATCAACCTTTGATTTTTGAGTGAGAAACTTGCTCTAAAAACATACTAAAAATGTTTGACTGTTTAATGGTGTGCATTGAGGAGGACATAAAAGCTCATGTTTTATTTATAAATATTGTAAATTAATCAACCTTTGATTTTTTGAGATGAAGAAATCTTAAAGGGAGAGACTCGGTAAAAAAGGCATTCTGATAACGTTTGACTGTTTAATGGAGTTCATTTGAGTTGACATAAAAGCTCAGTATTTATTTAGAAAATATTGTAAACTTGTTCTAAAAACATACTAAAAATGTTTGACTGTTTAATGGTGTGCATTGAGGAGTACATAAAAGCTCATGTTTAATTTATAAATATTGTAAATTAATCAACCTTTGATTTTTTGAGATGCACAAATCTTAAAGGGGAGACTTGGTAACACAAAACATTCTGATAATGTTTGACTGTTTATTTGTGTGCATTGGAGTAGACATAAAAGCTTTGCCTTTGACTGTAAATCTAATCAATTTATTAATCTTTGAATTTTGAGATTGACAAATCTTAAAGCAAGAGACTTGGTAAAAGCAAACATTCTGATAATGTATGACTGTTTAACGGTGTGCATAGGAGTTAGACGAAAAAGCTCAGTCTTTATTTTAAAATATTATAAATTAATCAACCTTAACATTTTTGAGATGGACAAATCTTAGAGTAAGAGACTTGTTCTGAAAACATTCTTATTATGTTTGACCGTTTAATGGTGTGCATTTGAGCAGACATAAATATAATCAATTAATGAACCCTGGATTTTTGAGATGGACAAATCTTAAAGGAAGAAACTTGGTGAATAAAACAACCATTCTGATAGTGTATGGCTGCTGGTGCGTTTTATATAGTCAGCATCTACCGTTTCTGCCATGCGAGTTATGCACTCTTATACTGCAGCTATAATCGTATCAATGAAACGCACAGACAGGGATCATGTTCAAACGGTATCTTTTCCATCTTGCTCTTTTGTCGAAAAGATTCGCCCTAGACGAAATTCAATGAACAATTGTTGACTTCCCGCACTAAGAACTTTGCATAGCCCAGATATGCAGTCATCAAGAAAGATGTGCCATTTATAATACGGGACAAGGCGGGCTCGTATGACGTATGCTATACAGTAGGGCTTAACATGTGATTTGAACAAGAAGTACGCAGCCCTGCGCAAGTTATCTGAAACTCTACCCCGCCTTAAATCGAACGCTGATTCAAGATTCAGAAAGATACCTCACCAATTCCCTCCGAAATGTGATACCCGGGAAAACGATAGACGAGCTGTGCTTTACGGTGTTTCTTTTTGTCTCTGCCGGATTTTTGTTTCTTTTTCGAAAATATATTATAGCATTTGGAACTGTGGATCATCGTGCCACACACCCCTAGAACGCGAGAAAGTCAAGATTTATGTCAACAATGCGTTTTCAAGAAATGTTTGTAGAACGTAGGTTTGCGGTTTTGCTGGCTGTTAAAACATGACATTTCCAACGTATTCTTGAACGGTATCTATTTTGGTTGTTTTCAGTCAACGGTATCATCTTTTCTTTCACTAAACCTCGTGTTTTCGCTGCTTGTGTTTAAAGTTTAACTGACCGTTAGTGAAAAGCCGGGGAACAAAATCAATATAAATCGCAAGAAGAAAACAAAATCTTGATTTTTGTAACATTGAAATTAATATCCACCGCCAACACACACAAAGGAACGAATACCTCAGAAAAGGTTTCCAGGGTTTGAAGAACTGTTTGAGTCAATAGATAGAGCATGGAAAACATGCTAACAAACAATCAAAAACATCTCAAGAACGTGGGCAGTGAACTAAAATGCATTTCTGAATTCTCCAGTTTCTTAAAAATAGCTGTACCTTCCAGCCCGGTATCAGAGTTCCCTTTCACCCAAGATTCCTGTGTCACAAATATATCTGACAGAATACATCATTATAAAGCATTCAAAACTCGGCAAGCAATTTCCAGCGGCCCTAAGAAAAAAACCTCCCCGATTCCACGCCTCTCCCTTGAGATGAGGCATCAACATTCATAAACTCCTGTCAGTGCTCCTTTATAAGTTGCTTGGTTTGTGATAAACCCAACCTATATAACCCATCTCTTATAAAACCCAACATAGTTTAATAGTAGTTTCAATATGGGTGTTTTTTCAGAACTGAGTGGACTCCCGAACAATCCGATAAATCTACTCCGCGGTAGTAGAATATAGCAAGGCAGTTCTCTTAAGAACAAACTCTACCTGGCAAGTAGATACACACATGGTGTTACCACAAACCAAATATTATGATACCTCACCATGCAATGTCTCAAATCCTAAATATGCTTTAACTTTGACATTGAATCAAATACTGCAAAGGAGGATTGTGTCCAACAATATGTATAAATCCAGCTCAAATAATATATATCTATATAATTGCCTCTGACGAAGGTCCGGTTTGGATCGAAAGCTAAGGCCTGAAAGGCACTCTCCCCTGTTAATTTTATTATAATTATATATCCGTTTAATGCTTTGCTCCTCTAATAAATACAAATATATATGTTTATGTTCGTAATTGATTTTGCCTCTGACGAATGTCCGTTTTGGATCTAAAGCTATTGGCCATCTCCCTACTAGTTTTAAACACAGTAGAAAAAATACATATATATATATATAAATATGCTATTCATTAATTGACCATTGTTAGTTGCGTCATGATGCAACTTGCTCTCTAATCCTACCCTTTCATATTTCCCGGCATTGTTATCGAACAATGCATTTACCACTTTTATGGTCCAGTAATCCATCCTTTCGTTTACTCCTATTGGCTCATATTCACCAATTGTTTCTGAAATAGAGACTTTGATTGGCTGTAATTTTCCCGCTTCTTTCGGGACCCTTCCCTTAATCCCTTTCCCCTCGTTTTTCTATAAATGGATATGTATTTGTTTGTACTTGTTTTATGCCTCTGAAGAGGGTCCGATTTGGATCGAAAACTAAGGCCATCTACCTTACTCATTAGATATAAATATAATAATAACATTTCTGTTTCATCTTAATTAGGTTTTTTTCCTCTCATCCCACCAAATCCACACTGCCACTTCTTTCTGTAGTCACGTGATCTTTAATTTTGTCTTAACTTGTAAGCAAAATGCAGCCCTCGATCAATGGTTTAATTTAAGGGAAAGGAGGGAGAAAAAGAAGCTGTTTAAACAAGGTCATCCCATGGGGAATTAGGTGTGCATGCATACAGGGGCTCCAGCGTTGATATCTTTAGTAAACCAACTCTATTTGAATCTTGGTATCCCCAGTTCACACCCTTTATGTTTCTTAGATATTCCCCGCACAATCACATTACGTCGCAGGTGTTACATGTGCTTTAGCAACATGCCGGCGATGTTTCTTTAGATCAGATGGACTATTTTTTTATATGGAGTAAACGGATGAAATACCACTTGGTGAAGATGGTGTTGGAAGCTTTGCATGGTGTGGAGAATAAGAGCGACTATAAATATCAATATAGATAGTAAACTTGCGGGTACAACCATGGGTAAAAACTCTTTTGAAGGAGTGGTGGCTCTGAAAAGAGCCGGTTTGGTCCCGACGTTCCGAACAGTATTCTCCTGCAGAGTATACTGTTCGAAACCCATGTTAAAAACTCTTTTGAAGGAGTGGTGGCTCTGAAAAGAGCCGGTTTGGTCCCGACGTTCCGAACAGTATTCTCCTGCAGAGTATACTGTTCGAAACCCATGTTTTTACCCATGGTTGTACCCGCAAGTTTACTGTTAATATTTATATTTATAGTTGCTCTTACTTGGTGAAGATAAGGAAAAAGCTTGTGGGAAAAGTTTAAACTATAGTGTTTATAGAGAAGGTATCTGGCGTGCGCAATGCTGTTGGCTCCGTTTGAATGTAGGGCGGTTGCGATCATTCTCCGTTGGATAAACTTTCTTCGCCCATCGAAATTTGTGAAATACAAGAGTGACGAATGAAGCTGAAACACTTAATGCAAGGTTTTTTACACCAGATGAAGCTAAGATTCATTCTGTGTTTGTTTTGTGATTTTTTTCCTGTCTTCTCCATGATCTTTGAGATCCAGTTCCAGTCATTCACATTTTGCGGGGGAGTGTATACCGTTAAATGTACAGTCAACTCGGTCCCCAGTCAATACCCGCCAATAAACCAATCTTGGGAATACAATTAAAAAGTATACGGTATTTATGTGTTTGCTTATTCAGGGAAGATTGTAAGAAAATTGAATGACGTCATCGTGATTACGTCAACAGGCCTTCAACAGGAGACTGTATATTGACTGACCGTCACGTGGTAATCTTCTGTTACAAATATAAACGCTGATTGGTTTAACGGTCTTATGGTGATCCCAAGC
This sequence comes from Asterias amurensis, assembly GCF_032118995.1. Classification (NCBI taxonomy): domain Eukaryota; kingdom Metazoa; phylum Echinodermata; class Asteroidea; order Forcipulatida; family Asteriidae; genus Asterias; species Asterias amurensis. The sequence goes on along the minus strand of NC_092651.1, from coordinate 21,900,139 downwards.
TCCCCTCGTGTAGATCAATTTTAGAAATCGATTCAATTATGAAATCAGTAATCCTTGAGATGTCCTTTTGTTCGACAGTTTTCTGTTTCTCTGTTTGTTTGGAAGTCCACTCTTGATGATTACACTCGGCGATTTCTATCTTCAATTTGGCGCCATTTGTTTGAGATAATTTGTCCATTTCCCGCCGTCACCGTAGTGGGGGATAATCAGAACTTACGTCGAACCCTGAATGATGAACCAACGTGCGTTCACCAGCAGGAATGCAACGCATCAACCAATCACAGGACGACCTTAACTTATCTATCGACCTAGAAGCTCTTACAGATATATTTGGCGGGAAGTTATATTTTTGGCGCGAAGTTATTGCCTGATGATTTCCAGTAATGTTAAAGTGCTGAGCGATATTTTTAGTCAGTCGGTGTCAAGTTATAATGCCCTTAATATCGTTGGGTGGTGATTAAGGAGCCCCATTTCCAGTGAACCTACATCTGAAATATTGCATTAGAACGAGAGAAATGATTCAAGACTCTAAAGGAGTAAGACAAAGTCCTGAAGGGAGAATTTGATTAATGTTCAGCTGGGAAAATATATGTTTCTCCTCTCGGCATTTGACTGGCAGTAACTTCTCCTTGAATAGCTAAAACAGCTTGCCTAGTATCAACAACCATTTAGTAATTTCTTTATAATACCCTTAAGGCGATCGTGACAAAAGTGAACACAAAACCAAAAAGGAAAAAAAATGGATTGACACAAGACAGTCCCGTGAGATTTGTTGGGAAAAAAATACAACCGGTTAAAAAGCAAACACCTAATCAAGTTATGCCCAACCAATAACAGTACGCTAAAAAACATATAAATGTAACTGTGTGTAGGTATCTGGCCCTCTCAATCTCGCGAGAGGGAAGGGGCGTGGGGTAAAGAAGATGGGGGGGTTGTCGATGCAAAAAAAAAACAAGTGTAATCCCCTCTTGTTAAAGACATCATTTCTCTGCTGTTCACATTAAGTTTAATGCAGTCTTAAATTGTTATGGCGCACTTTCTTGTCATTGTATCCAAAAATCGGTATCCGCTCACGACAATGTAAACATAATATAATTTTGGTTGATAACCTATTTCTGTTAAGCAATACTTGTACTTAGCAGGCTTTATGAAATTGGGCCCAGTACATCATTGACCAATAACCGATCTGGTTGGTTGTGTTATCAATCTTGCTTATTCCTTCCATAAGCTAAAAATGCACATGAGTAACTTAAACTAACACGAAAGAATCTGTACCCCCACAAACAGCACAACTTGACACATACAGACCTTTTTACAGTTCTCTTACTTTTCACACCCTACTGTCACTAGCAATTTTTGGTGGACTCTGACCATCCACTTTGTTTGCTTCCTGTCAATTTTAGACACTTCAGTCCCTGTGACCACAGCTATATATGCAAACCCCAGACCTCACCCGCCAATCACAGATATTTTATTTTTACAGTTCCTGACCATTACCACGGCGATGTAGCTTTAATCATACCCCGTTAACTTTACTGGTCGCAAAAAAACTCCCCAATCTTTAAATCGGTTATCACAATATTCGCAGATATTGCTACGCCACACGTTATAATACGATTTGGTTCGTCTAGTTTGGCGGGTAAGTGACGATCGGTGTGATACCACCTTCAGATTGAATTGCTAGTCGGTTGAATTCCTACTCTGGCTGCTAGCTGTAGCTTTCCTTCCCCTGATGGGCAACACACAATGTGTAAGATCGATGGAACAGCCCAAAGTGCTTCGAACTTGAATACAGACGACATCGACCTTATCTTCTTGGGTATATTGAAGACTCTTGAAGACTATCATCAAGAGCTCCTATAAGAAGGGTCTAGATTGCCTTCTGGTTATGTTGTTGTTGTTGTTGTTGATGTTTTTAATGATGCTGTTGTTGATGTCGTTGTTGTTGTTGTCGTTGTTGTTGTTGTTGATGTTGTTTTTATTGTTTTTTGCTACTGCTGATATATACTGCTGTTGCTGTTTATTAATTACAGTGCCCGCTTAACACCTTATATTTAAGAATGGGGATTTATTGAAACCGTTTTGCTTCCTGAAAGTATTAATAAAACCACTGTCGTCCTAAGAAAATATTAAACAACAATATGTAATCCTCGCCTTGCTTCAATACAGGTTTCTCACATTTGTACTAATCTTTCATAAACAACAACAAAAACAAAAACAACAACAACAACAACAACAACAACAACAACAACAACAACAACATTAACAGCAGCAGCAACGACAACAACAACAACAACAACAACAACAACAACAACAACATAAACAACAACATAAACAACAACATAGCAACGTCAAAAACAACAACGACAAAAAACAGCGCCAAGGTTAAAAACAACAGCAACGAAAAAAACAACAACATAAACAACAACATAGCAACGTCAAAAACAACAACGACAAAAACAGCGCCAAGGTTAAAAACAACAGCAACGAAAAAAACAACAACAAATACAACAACGACAAAAACAGTAACAACAACGCCAAGTTAACAACTCTTTGGTGAAGATAAATAGAGCTACCGGAGCTGACCTCAGCTATACATACTTCTGTTTATACTGGGTGCGTTCGTTAAGCTTCCCTGGGTCGACCCCGGTGTGTGGCGTTTTCTTTTTCCAGGACGAACGTCATGGGGAAAAAAACCGTCATACACCGGGGTCGACCCAGGGAAGCTAAACGAACGCACCAACTATTGGTGAAGAATAAGTCAAACCTATTAACCGTAGATATCATCTTTATCTCATGTCTCATTCACCTTTTCGCAAGTTGCGCAAGCGCAAACATTTAATGAGGTGCATGCTGGTCTAGCTAACGATCAAACTTGACCGCTAGATGTACCAGCATGCACCTCATTCACCGCTTCAAGCGCGTGTCTCGAGTACTTTGCGATAAGGTCTATTAAACCACAAACCACTAAGTTTAAATGTACCAAATAATTTTAATTGTGACCCATTAGAGACACGTAAACATTTGTTGACGAAACACATTTACTTTTATTTTTCACAGGGCGTTACATACAATGAACGTCAGCAATGGCGTCAAATTCTTGGGAACGTAAAGAGCAGGTCACTTTCCTCCGCCATGTTAAAGAGAGTTGTCTCATCCAATCAAATAAGGTAGGACATTGTTTCTATTTAAACCCAAAATCGGTTCGCTTAAAGGCACTGGACACTATTGGTGATTACTCAAAATAATTGCTAGCGTAAAAGCTTACTCAACAGCTTACTGGAGAGCTGTTGATAGGATATTTAAACAAAACATTGCGAGAAACGGCTCCATCTGTAGTAACGTATTTCTGAGAAAGAAGTAATTTCTCACTAAAATATTTGAATTGAATTGAATTGAATTCAGCTGAAAGCACACAGCTTTGTGCGACAAGGGTGTTTTTTTCTTCCATTACTCTTTTGCAACTTCGGTGACCAATTGAGTTCAAGTTTTCACAGGTTTGCTATTTTATGCATATGTTGGGATACACTAAGTGAAAAAAATGGTCTTTGACAATTTACAAGACGTGTCCGGTGTCTTTAAGGTGTACCACTTTAAGAATCGCCACTAAGACGTAAACATAGTCACGTGTTGAGATGAGAGGATTCACTTTGGCACTTGCCTTTTTAAGGATGTCGGCGGATTGTGCCTTTATCGCTTCACCTGGGGTGCTGGTTCAGTGGCGCTTCTGTCCACCACACTAATTGCGTTTCATAAGACGATACATACAAACGCTGTAATTATCTGGCCATCTGTCTAACACTAATGCATACATCGTTACCCCACCAAGCAATCAGAGTTTATTTTTTTCTGATAAGCGTCAGAATGTCTTTCAGGATTTTGTGTTTTAACTTGTATGTGACTAATGTGTGATCGCCACGATTTCTGTCACATTCTCCCCCCTGTTTTTTCCTGTCGAGTTGTTGGCAAATCTGTGCACATGATTTCCTGTCGCTGTGATACTCCGAAGTGGCTAATGATCTCGCTTAAGGGCATCGATTCCCTTTTTTTTTTGTCGGTGGTTTTAGGAAATGGAAAGGTCTCACATGAATCATTCACCTTTGAGAAACCACTGAATATAACGGATCGACTTCACATTTCTATACATGAAACGGTAACCGTATAAGAGCTTTATATTTGGTTTGCGTTTAAAGGGGTGTGTCTACTTGCCAGGTAGATTGTGTCCGGTTTGAGAACTTGTTTAGCTTCAGGGCCCAATTATATAGAGCTGCTAAGCACACAAACTTGCTTAGCATGACATTTTCTTCCTTGATAAAAACAAGATTACCAACCAAATTTCCACTTGATTTTCAGGATATTAAGCAAACAACACCTGAATACCAGTAACAAGCAATATGCCACAAATGGAAATTTGGTTGGTAATCCTGTTTTTATCAAGGAAGAAATTTCATGCTAAGCAAATTTTTTTGCTTAGCAGCTCTATGAAATTGGGCCCAGAAGAGCTACAATGTATGATAGCTACAATGTATAATGGGTATCTAAACAGCTCTGATGACGGGTAACTCACCAGCCAAAGAAATAAGCATGAACACATTTTGACATTCATGACCTTAATCAGTGTCCTAACCACACATCTTCATTTGGGAGGACCTAGCGGGGGCTGAGACACACTTTAACTGGTAGGTATTGTTGATGTTTGGGACCATTCACTTGAGATTTATTTTTCAACCTCATTTGTCTGGGGAAATGGCTCTTAGCCCCGCCCCTATGTTACCCCACTGGCCCCTACCCGTTATAAAGTACTTTGTGGATGATCCTCATTCTGGATATGTTGTCCGAGTGGTCACTTTGTTTCAGTTGATCATGGGTCGATTTTATATGACAACTTGGCGAGACTGAATTGAAGTAAACAATGATCGACGTGACATTGAATGAAAGAATGTACGAATAATAGAGCATTAATCTGTCCCAAGTAGTAAATTCATTGTCTTGTCTGGATGTGACGTAAACTACACGTTGTAAAATAACTTGGATAAATGCTAATGAAATCAAACGGTATCAAGCTTTGTTAGTCAACACATTGTTTTGTTTTCAAAATGTTTATTTTCAGGTACTTTATCAATTAATTCGTTCTCAAAAATCACAAATGTCCCCATTTAGTGAACTTTGTTTGTTTGTTTGTTTGTTTGTTTGTTTGTTTGTTTGTTTGTTTGTTTGGGGTTTCTCTTTTGCATAATTTCTTGTGCTCAATCTCCGTCTGAGGATGTTCGAAGGCGCGAAGATTGGAGCCCCTGAACGGGACAGTAAACATCTTAAACAAAGACATGTATAAGCTTTCTTTTGATGTTTATGCAAATTAGCAAAAGAAATACAAAAAGTAAATTATGCTACACAAAACGACGTTGGTGTATACAGCACAAAGCTGAAGCATGCTGTTGTTTCATCCTGCTTTACATTAAAGGAACACGTTGCCTTGGATCGGTCGAGTTGGTCTTTGGGAAGCGTTTGTAACCGTTTGTTATCAAATGCATATGGGTAGAAATATGTTTTAAAAGTAGAATACAATGATCCACACAAACATGCCTCGAAATTACACGGTTTTCCTTTTACCTCGTCGACTGACACGGTCGCCATTTATGGGAGGCAATATTTTGACTTCCATAAATGTTAGTTCGCAAAGTAAAAGAAAAACCACGCAATTTCGAGGCAAATTCGCGTGAATCATTGTGTTCTACTTTTAAAGCATCTTTCCAACCATATGCATTTCACAACAAACGGTTACAAACGCTCTTTATAGACCAACTCGTCCGATCCAAGGCAACGTTTTCCTTTAAACCACAATTCAATCAAAATTGTTCACTCACTCAACCCCCCCCCCCCCCCACCACCCATTGCTGTAATGGGCTTCTTACATCCTGAGTGATCAAGGATGAGAAGAATCAAGGAACTCCTCTACCTCAGCTCTTACAGCTGTCTTCATCAAACTCTTAAGAAGATGATTCCGTACCCGACTGTACTCTCCACCCACATAGAGAGGCCCTTAACTTTGGAAAGTGAGACGCCCTTGGACTCATGCGTAGTGTTGACATTCTCTCGGGTTCGCTCGAGAATTTTTTCAGAGTCTATTTTTTTCTTCTTCTTCGTCTTTTCTTGCCAGTCTCTGAGTGTAGTGTAGCACACAGTATCGCTTACCCCCTGAGCACGGGATGATGGTTAAAAGCTCCCTGTAGGCACTTCCCATCCCAGTGGTAAGCTCTATTTAACAGGGAGACCGTGAAACGCGTTGGTCCGCCTGACGAGAAACTACGAGTTTGATCACGATCTTGCTAAATCGGAAAGTTTTCGGTTACGCGCTTGAGTGGGTTGTTGGTTTTCCGCAAAAACAGGGACCCACCCCGGGTTAAATGCGCGGGTTGGATAAAAGCGGTTGCTTTTGAAAATGGTCAGCTGCCACGTGGATTGGGTTACCCTCGAACGAGGTGTAATGACCGGTAGCAGGCTACTTCACGTCAATTGCCTCATGCCAAAATAGTACTTCGTGATTTTGACATAGATTTCTTTGATGTTTACGATCATTTGGGGATTTTAAAGTGTAATTTAAGTTGTGTATACGAAGGGAAAGTGAGAACATATTCGTGGAAGTAGAAATCGTAGGTTAAGTTGTAATGTAGAGAAAGTTAGGATAAATCGTCTTCTTAGAAGTATAGGTTCTCCGTGCAATTTGTATTGTTTTTTTGTCAAACTGCTTGTAGATATTTTGAAGTTCCTGGTCAACGGGGTTCAATGATCAAGAGTGGTCATCAAATTATTTGTTTTCGTTTTCTAAGTTTTGATTTTTGACTTCTTTTTTTCCCCCAAATTTTAATGCATTTTTCATTTAAAGAACTGTTTATCATTACTGATATGAATTTGCCATTAATCGCCTTGTAGTTCTGAGCATACGAAATGTTTACTTGGATGATGCTCATTTTAAGAAAAATGTTAGAGATTAAACTTTGAGACCATCAACTTTAATCAGTAACAGTGTATCTTTGTTCCATGGTTCAGTTGATTAAAATTAAACATCCTCATGTTCTCAGTTCCACTTCGAAACCATCGCTTCGAAATACTCATGAAGGTTCTCCACTCGTAAAGATGTTTTTAGTACCTGAGTTGAAGGCTGTGCTATATCCATAAAATAACTTCTATATTGACAACATGCACCTCGCGTGATGACACCAAGAGGTCATCGCAGGGTCATGCATTTTACCGCTTTAATTTGCGAGACTTGAAAATAAACGCGGGATGCGCAGCTGGGTGTCCTAAACCCATGCTGGGTGCACGTGTGGAAGTTAGAGCAAGATAGTGGTCATTATTTTCTGGTAAGAAGAGTTGGACGAGGTTGAACATTGCTTTACTGTCTAAGATTGCCAATGTTTTCTTACGTATTAAGATAAAATACCTCCAGTGTAGATGGATTTTACCGTCAAGAAGGACGACCTAACTTCAAGTTGTGATCTTTGTTGTCGTTTGTGTTATAAAGTATCACTTTGTGGACATTTCGGAATGTGACATTTTCATATTTTGTTCTTGTTTGTGCAAGCTAGAAACCTTACCCAAAAAGATGACAGTATTAAGTTAGTTTGTATTGGACATTTGACATTCACATAGGTTTGTACAGTGCATATCTAATTTCTAATGTCGATGCACAATATAGACATTCACTGTATAAACCTATGTCAATGTCCAAGTCAACTATATCGAAAAATAAACATTGAAATTCGCTGTACAAGCTTATGTGGATATCCAATGACCAAAATGAAAATTTATACATACTGGTCATCCCAAAATGGGACCTGGCTATGTACCATTCCACCTTAATTTGATTGGCTTGATTTGGATAGATGGGATCAAGACCGAAAACAAATAAGATGGCTACAAATTTGTATTTTGAGTATAGCCATGAAATACGAGCCTCTGACCTGAACAGGAATTTGAAATGAACAGGACATGAAAGATCAAACAACATTTGTATTTCTCCTTTTTTTTTAGATGACAAAATGGGGTTCATGGGTCCAACCAATTAAATTTATCGACTTTTCTCACTGGTTCTATTTTCGTCTTTTTGTTATTTGATGTAAAGAAGTTTTCAAATACCTTTTCGAGGCGACTTTGGAGTCAGAGCAAGGTCCAACCAAACCGATGATGATTCTCTAAAAATATCTATCATGGCTGGAGTGTTTACCTTCTTCTGGTTGAGTTTCATAAGTAAGAATAGCCAAATTCCTCGCTGCGTCCTTTGAATGGTTTCCTAAAAGCTTTTCCCTTGACCCTTATAACCGAGTGTACTGACCGTTCAATTATAGCAGGACCCATGACAGTCGAGTTGAACCACACCGTAAGGAAAGCCCTCAACTCAGCGGTCAATTAAAGATCGTCTTCCCCATCAATTCAAAGTCGCCCCTCGGCCATTCCGAGGTAACTTTATTTTTATTTTTTGGAAAGCTAAACCTCAAATCATCATTCGATCGTTCCGAACTTGACCATTGGACAAACCAAAGTCATCCATGTACCAATGAAAAGGTCGCATTTTGAATGTACTTAGTTAATAATCCAATCAAAAGTTGCCGTTCGACTGACCCAAAGCTATCAACCAATCAGCTTACTTGATCAGCAGGAATGAAAACTTGCCTTCACCTGAAGTCACCCACCTTCGATCAAATTAGTGTCACTCATTGGACAAATCAAAGTTATCCATCTACTAATCAAAAGGTCGCCTTTCGAATAAAAATAAGTTGATAATCCAATCAAAAGTTCGACCGACCAAACGCTATCGACCAATCAGCTATCTCGACTAGCAGGAATAAAAACGTGCCTTCATTGGAAGTCACCGACCTTTAATCAAATAAGTGTCACACATCGACCAAACAGAAACAGTCACTTATTCCTAAGTTGCCTTTTTTGGCGGTTGATTCGCAAGAAAATGAAGTGAACGTGACATTGTATACGTCAAAGCGTCTCCACTGAAGTTACTCCTTGTCCCTAAATACAAAAAAACATTCAGGTATTTTGTCAAAAGATAACAAAGCCCCGGGCTATTTTAAGAGAACTTCTATATAGAGTTTCTAATTACACCTTTTCAATAAGTATGGCTAATACTCTTGATGTCTTAACTCCTCTCAAGTTTCCATCATGGCAGTAACTTATCTCAGAGAAAGCCATCAACGCAGTAAATTATCTCAGACACATTTTTCTGTCTTCATTCGTGGATTACGGTACCCTCTAATAATTTGATCATTAATGAGTAACCATCAGTAACTTATTTTAGATAAAAACTTATTCTTCTTTCTGGTGTGAATGACCATCTATATTTTGAACGATTCCAAGTCATAGAGTGACAAAATTTCAGTGTTACCGTACTATAAGCAAACCCGAATAAAAGAGAAAGGTAAACAACAAATGCATGTATGGGAAGGTACCATTTTGAAAGTAACTTCAGATAAACCTGTTATTTTTTCGTACCGTCTCGAACGATACATGGCCAAAGAGTGGCTGATTTTCAGGGCTACTGACTATGCACAAACCATAATAAAATGGAGAAGGGAAACAACGACTGCATGTTCGTAGAGAAAGTTACGAAGTAACTTATCTGATATAAAACTTATTCTTCCTTGGTAGATTAATGTAACGTATGTAATTTGAACTATCAGGTCAAATAGTGGCATTTATGCCCAAAAGTGACAGAATTAAGGGCTACCGTACTATACACAACCCCTAATAAAAGAGAGAATGTAAACAACAAATGCATGTTCGTTGAGACCACTCCATCATGACAGTAACTGATATCAGATAAAACTTGTTCTTTCTTCGTACCGTCTTGAACGATACATGGTGAAAGAGTGGCCGATTTCAAGGCTACCGTACTATTCACAACCCCTAATAAAAGGGAGAATGTAAACAACAAATGCATGTTCCTAGAGATAGTAACCATCATGGCAGTAACTTAAAGTAAAACTTACTCTTCCTTGTGACGATTACACCGTCTATATTTTGAATTTTACCAGTTTAAAGAGTGGCAATGCCAAATAGTGACATATTTTTAGGGCTACTGTACTACTCAACCCCTAATAAAAGGGAGAATGTAAACAACAAATGCATGTTCGTAGAGACCGCTCCATTATCCTACAGAATCCAACCCTAATCCGTTCATCAATCTGACCATCCTCCCCTAACGATAATCCTTACTTACGATGATCAAGCACGTTGCACGGATACAACTTGACCAAGTAATGGATAGGGATAGGGGAGATTGATTCAACTTTCTTCTCTTACTGTATACACTGTTGCAATTTTGGGGCACCTCACTGCCTATAAACGCACCTTTTATAATTGACGTCATAAATTAGCCTTTGGAAGGTTGCACTGATGGGGTCAAACAAAAAGGAGGTCTAGCTATTCAAATGAGATGGAGAGGCACATTTCAAAAAGCCAAGATGCTCCATGTCACATCCGTCTCACCTCACTTAATCTTGTCTACTTTTTTGTCATATGCACTTTTAGTACTTTAATGTAGTCTTTCGAATTAGTATAGATCCGCAGTACAGTTGTCTACCGTGCTAGCGAGACACGTCTTCTATTGTCTTGTGAGTTGGACTTCGACTATACTTTCAGAGTTTGCTGGTTTAAAGTATAAGAGACCACTCAAAAAACAATGTCGTGGAGGTGCATTACTTTGAGTTATTCATTTGGTTATTGGAAGCCTGTCGTCTAGTTATAGGAAAAATCGTAAATCATAAAAGTTTAAATCAGTGTTCACTCTCTAGATGTGTATTGTCGTCATCATTATACGATAAGATAATTGCAGAATAAGATTAGAGTTGTTAAACTGAACTGACAGCGAAACTTGAACTAGCCAATTCTTCAGTATATTTATAGTCCACCCGAACACGGACCCAACCTATTACATGGAACACCCAAAGGGCATTACTGTATAACACGGCGGCCATTTTGAATTTCGACGCTCACGCAGTTCTATGAATTCGCTTGGGGGATTTAGGATGAATGGAATGATTGATGGGGTTCCTAATCCAAGCTTGTGATGAGTACATCAGAAACGGAGAAGTATACTCTGGAAAGCTTCCTTCAGATGAAAAGGATGCCGACAGATGTAGATCCCTACCCAAATTAGTTGTTGAAAATCATTCCCGGCTGGACTTGTTCCAAGAAGGATATCAAATAAGTGTCCCATTTTAAAAACAAAACAAAAACAACACTCGCGATGAAGTTACCTCAGCGGCATCTCCATTTCTTGTCTACCCCGTGTACATTTGTTCCTGATTGATCACATAAAAAATATATTCCCAGAAGAAAACAAAATCAAATTATATACAGTGTCACTTCCGATTATTCACATTTACTCTAATATACCTTGTTTGAGATACAGCTGCCGCGTAGCGAAGCTATAGCATTCAGACCTTTAACCTAACGACATTTAGATAGTACCAAGAGTACACAGCCCCAACCAAAATAACGATTTGGGGGAATAAACGCCTCACAATGAAACCCCCTTGCTCAGGTTGGCCTCATCTGAACCCTTTTAAATCTTCTTTTTCCCTTCACAGAAACACCTCCAGTAACTAAATATAGGCGGGTGTGTGAAATCTAACCCGCTTTGTGCAATGACATACTTCCCACTGTTCAAGGGAAAATCAATAGTACTTTTCCCTGCAGATTCTTGTCGCGCAGTGAGTATTGACTGCTTGTGGAAAATTAAGGTATCGTACATACGAGCAAACCGCAATCCTGACGTACACATCTTCCTTTGTCTTGTTCTTTTAAGCACAAATTAAGTTCCCTTGTTGATTAGGAGATTCCTTTCTTTCGTATCTTAGGCGTAACTCGTGTGCAAGTTTACAAAAGAGAAAATATAATTAGCTGTTGCAATCTATACCATCAAAAATGACATAATGTTACCAATGCAAACATAATTTAATGCCCTGGGCATAATTTCATAAAGCCTGTAGAAAGCACAAAAAACATTTGCTTAGCATGAACTTTCTTCCTCCATAATACAGGATTACCAATCAGATTTCCATTTGTTGCAAATTGCTTGATACTGGTATTCAGCTACTGTTTGCTTATCCTGAAAATCACGTGGCAATTTGGTTGGTTATCTTGTTTTTATCAAGGAAGAAATTTCATGCTAAGCAAGATTTTGTGCTCACAGGCTTCATGAAGTTGGGCCCTGATGTTTCGACCTAGCAGAGTCTTGAGCAAATATTGTTATTTGCAAGATAAGTTTGACAAAAATTCTATACTCAAAATAAATCTTCTTTCGATATTCCAGCCTCCCTCCCAATAAACCATCTTGTGACGTCACAAGCCCCAAAACAGTGCCCTTACCGAGGTAAATGAAGGCATACCATTGGCTACCGTTGTTCACGTGTGCTCGTTTGACCTCGGAGATGGCGGTCGATGCAAGGATCAGTGTTACTCACTTTTAACAGATATTACTTGTTTTTGGTGGTGTTTAACTTTTTTCTTGTAGTTTTCCTTTTTTAAAACAACCGCACAACATCGGTAAACAGTATTGTCCAAAGGCCCACACTTCGTGTCATCAGAGTCGGGAGAAAATAACGGGAAAACCCACCCTTGTTTCCGCACGTTTCGCCGTGTCATGACATGTGTTTAAAATAAATATGTTATTCTCGACATCGAGAATCGATAATTGTTTTAATATGTTTTCAAAAAGTAAAGCATTTCATGGAATAATATTGAAAGGGAAGTCTTTCACCATTACTTTCTGTAAACCCTGTAAGTTATTTGTAAATCTGTGAACTTTTAGTTTTTGTTCTGTTCAGAAAGTGTCCAATGGCTTTAAAATAACAGCTCACAGTTTTAAATTTGAAGAAATCTTATCTTATAAGACAACAACGGCTCTTTTCAGAGACAACACTCTTCCCCAAGCACATCTACACACGGTTGTTCTCGTTAATTTGCTAGTTTTACAGCTCATTTTATCCTAACCATGCAAAGCTTCAAACAGCACTTTAATGTATTTAAATGTACAACGAATGCATTAATCGCTGTAGCGGTGTAGAACAAACTCTTTCTTTTTTGTAGGCTACAAAACTACTTCGATTCATAAGTTGTGTATTAAAAATATTTCTTGAATCATAGAGAGTAACCTCATAGAGAGTAAATCACAGCAAATAGGACTAAGTTAGGACTAGAAATAGCGGCTAGCACCATACACAGACAAAAAACTCTAGTACCCTGTATCACTCTTTAGTCTGGTGTCACATGCACCTGCTGATGAAGTAATACATCACCCGATATACCATTTACAAATTTATAATGTTGGCCATCAAATATGGACAAGTGTTACCAGACACCAGCAGTCTTAGTCTGGTGGCCATGTTGGTAACGGTGTCGATGATATCAACATACCATCCATCCAGACCAGTGGCCCCTATATTGGAGCGTAGTTATCACGCACATGGAAGTAGTTGACATTTTTAAAGTTTCATCACGTCTGGGGTCAACTTTATAAAACTGTTAAACATACACATACACCATCACACTCTGTTGTTGGCTGACTGTGACAAGTCAGCTGTGCCGCGCCAGTGCCAGATGTCATATGGGGAGGTTTTGTTCTGGGATAGTTTCTTGTATCTTGAAATGCAGAAACAGTTACACCTTAGTCTCTTGTAGAAATTGATATTGAGCCAATGACACTCAGGATACTGTCGCTTGACTTAGTTTCTAGTTTTCCGAGAAGAAACTGTTCCCGGCCAAAACGACGCCACCTTGGGCCAAGTTCATAGAGCATAACAAAGGCAGCAAAGCAGGACAAAGCCTGCTTACCAGAATAAGGTTACAAGCAAAACCTTTTATGTCACATGTAACATCTGTGTACGGTATCCTACTCAGTTTTGCTTAGCAGGTAGTTGTTAAAGTCAGATTGAATTTCAAATTCACGTTTTACAAAACGGGAAATTCATTTCGGCCTTTACAACAATAAGTTAGGAATACATCACACTTACAAAAGCATAGATGGTTATGTACTTAAATTGCTCCAGGGGAACCATTTCAGAGCATACACATATACATACAGCCACATCTACAAACACTCTAATGAATAAAAGAAAGGACACTAACAGTAAACAATGTTTTGTGTTTTCAAGCACAAAATATGTGAAAAGTGGCCCACGGGTGAACACGCCATGTGAGTGGCTCCCTATATATATTATCTTAGCAGCTATAGGTGTTGAGCATAGAAACCCATGAAACCAATTATAACAGCAGCTTAGACGTAAAGGTTACCAGTCTCATACAGATATGATAACTAATACCATTTACATAGTCAGATATATCTCAAAACGTCTGGTGCTCATTACATTCACTTGCACCTGTTGTTATAAATCATGATATTATTATGATTTATTTGCCATTACAAAGAGGAATATAGCTCGGTGAAAATATTTATGTTTTCCTCGTGGCTCGGTGGACTTTCAAAAGATTATAGGGGGAGAAAAAACTTGCGGTTAAAGCTCGGTGGAAAATACTTGTTTATTTATAATTCAGTGAAAGCATTTGTTTGTTTGTGGTTTTATTTTATTGGTTTTGACTTTCAAAGGATTAAGAGAAGACCTGGCGAGGAATGTTTATGATTGTTTATTAGTTTGGCTATCAAAGTTTTTATGTTTAGCAATAAAGCTTTATTGAGTTGGCGTTCTATTGGGTTGTAATTGATCCAGTCTATAAACTCTACTCTGTCCACCCACAAAAAGAGTAAGTTATTGCTTCCTGTTCATTCTAAAAATGGTTCACTTCGTGAAAAATTTACTTTGCATATCATATAAATAACTATATACTTTTTCATAAAAGAAAATAACTTCGTGAATAATGAATTATCTATATAATATATTTAACATGTTTGAATTCCTTTGAAGAAGGTATAGTTTGGATCAAAAGCTGAGGCCATCTCCCCTACAACGTTTTTTTTTTAAACAATTACTTGAAAACTAATGCGTTGATGACGTAATGAAGTAGTCCGACCTGAACATGAATTAGAGTAACCTAGATGTCATATGAAAAATGAGTTCAGTAAATGTAAAAATTCGTTGCAATAGTTTTTGCATCGTAAGAAAATCAACCTGATTTTTAACACATTACAAAACCTCTAACCTCATTTAAAAGATGACGAAAAAGACAAAACTGACATATATTTGCCTACCGCAAACTATTGTGTATTAGTTTTCTCTTTACTTGTACAGGTAAGTTATTTATAGTTATAAATTTTGAATCTTGCCAACCGAGTCAGATAGATTTAATCAGACTGAAAATTGATTAATTTACTGTAGTCAAAATAGGGTTAACGTACAGGGAAGGCGTTCAGGTTTCCCTAATTCAATCAAATTAACCATTCACAATCCAATTATTTATTTATTTAATCATCAAAACAAACTTTGCATCTATCGCAAGTATCATAGTGTAATTGAGCTTTTCTTATTAGGTATGCATTTATTTTTTCAAATTCCTAAATGGGATTTCCAATGTTTTTATTGGTGTGGGAGTAACTGCGAAAAAAAAAAAAAAAAACACGCTAAATCATGCGACGAAGTGGGTGACAAACAAACAAACCAATAACAACATTGGAAATCCAATTTATGAACTTGATAAACAAACGTTCCCCATAAAAAAGTAAATTACATTATGACTTTGTTACATGATTCACGATGACAGGTCAAATTTCTTTGGCGGGAAAAACCGGCGGGAATAGTGCTATTTTTGTAACTATCGATCCGAGGTTTATATAGATGCACTGCCTGCATATCAAGTTGCATAATTTAATTAAATTCTAGGTCGTAATTCTTTTGACAATTGTGAGTTTTGTTCCGGGATGGCTGGTGCTACTGTGATCACTTTACAAAGAAAAATTCGCCATCTTCTTTTTTCCCCTCATTTTTTTTCCTTCATAATATTACTCATGAGCCATTGATTAGGGCAGACAAGAAGGGCTTTGGTTCTTTATTCATTTTAATCTTGTCGTATAGGCCTATATTTTTATGTTTTATTGTTGTGTTAATTTCATTTTAATAATCACATTTTAAGTTTACTTATTTTTATTTATTTATTTATTTATTTTTATTCTACGGACAATACAATAACAACAGACACAGGTCATCCAGGGAAGGGCAAAGGCAATAAAAATGTCATCAAAAAAGGATGTGCCCTTCAAGACCTAGCTCATAAAAAGGTAAACATTTATATACTATACATTACACACTCTAAAACTGTAGTGAAATTTTAAACAAAGTTTTCACGCCTTAATGTATTTCTTTAAGATTCCCTGACTACACGTAGACTGTGATTAATCATTAAGAAACGCAATAATCGCGTGATATGAAGTGAAACTAATAAATCTTGCAAATTAATAATCAAAACGGAATCCCATATTAAAATTTCTAACTATCATATCATCGCACGCAACTTATTAAAAAGAAGCTGACCACTATTAATTACCACTTATTTGCATTTGTAATACCATACAAAAAGTACTGACCGTGTGGAGAAAACATACACACAAATACGGAATGTCCACACAAACAAAAAACAATTTATAGTCTTATTAATTAGGATTGAATCAAGTCAAGTGTTTTTTTACATTGTGGAGTGATCCATGTAATTGCCTGATTGGTGTTCTTGATTGGAGTGTCCCGACCATGAACGAGAGACTGGTGAATATGTCACGGTCCAGTCACCCAGAGGTGACTGCCCTCAACACCAGGTTCCTGGAGGCCAGAGGGATTGAAAGGAGATGGTCAGTTAGGTTGAGATCATCTCCTGTCTGGGGAGTATTAATGGTCTCTCTTTGGTCATCAAGGGTTCACTGCCAGTAACATCTGGTTTCTAAAGTCCAGAGGGATGGATAGATGACCAGTCTCAGTGGAGATGGTTAGTTAGGTTGAAGTCATCCCCTTGTCTTGAGAGTATTGACGGTCTCTCTTTGGTCATCCTGGGATGACTGCCAGTAGCACCTGGTTCCTGAAGTCCGGAGAATGGATAGATGACCAGTCTCAGTGGAGATGGTTAGTTAGGTTGAATTCATCCTCTGTCTTGAGAGTATTGACGGTCTCTCTTTGGTCATCAAGGGATGACTTCCAGAAACACCTGGTTCCTAAAGTCCGGAGGGCCAAGGATGGATGGATGAAAGATCTCAGAGGAGATGGTTAGTTAGGTTGAAGTCATCCCCTTGTCTTGAGAGTATTGACGGTCTCTCTTTGGTCATCAAGGGTTGACTGCCAGTAACACCTGGTTCCTAAAGTCCAGGGGATGGATGGATGACCAGTCTCAGTGGAGATGGTCAGTTAGAGTGAATTCATCCTCTGTCTTAAAAGTATTTAGACCGTTAAAACGGTCTCTCTTTTGGTAATTAAGGAAAGACTGCCAGGCACACCTGACTCCTAAAGTCCAGAGGGATGGATGGATGACCAGTCTCAGTGGAGATGGTCAGTTAGGGTGAGGTCACCCCTTGTCTTGAGAGTATCAACGGTCTCTCTTTGGTCCTCAAGGTAACACCAGGAACAACATTGCTATTGTTGGCAAAACTGAATGGAATTCTCAATTTCTTTGAAGACAAATTGTGCACCAACTTAATTAATTAGCTTCCGAGTAAAACAAAATAAGAGAAACCAAATTGAAGCATCTTGATGCATGTTGAAGAAGTTTCAAAAAGAGACTTTATGGGTGGGGTTACTGTCTGAGATTTAAATGAGACATATCCCAATAGAGACTACGTGTACCTCGAGGAAGTATATTTGAAATGAAATGTTATCAATAATGTCTCTTTGAGACATACCATGACATTCAGTTGGATCTATGTGGGCATTCCTAACCTCTCGAATGTGATTTACAGTCGTTTGCATTTAACAACATAACCAATAATGTGCGTGTGTTTGTGCCGTTATTGAAGGTAGTCTAGAGTCTTCGTTGAAATGTGAGGGTTTTTCTTCAGGAATTTTCGTTTTTGGTTTTAATGGCGAGTTGCTAATAACATGGCTCTAGAAAAAGTTACTCAAGGTTAGGGTTACAAAGGAGGAAAGAGGGCAAAATAAAAGGAACTCAAGATATAGAAATATTACTTAGAGTATATTTATATTTTGTCGTAATGAGGTTATTCTCTGACGTCATCAATAAAACATTTAGTTTATATTATTCTCTACATCCATTCAGAGTAAGTTTAATGTTTGTTTATTGAAGTCAGACATTTTATTAATTCTTAATTTACTTCTAACTGCTCTATGTATAGCTGTGCAGGTTCAAAATGGTTGTGCTTCCCACTGTGTAAATGTTTACTTCAAAATGAGTACTAAAAATTCATCATTTTTCTTGTGGTGAAACTATAAAGACAGCACTCTGACTGTCTTAAGTTTATGATCAAGACGGTTGCTGAGGGTTATTCCTCGTTCCAATAATCAACACAGGAAACAGTAACGAACATTAATTAGATAATTAACATTTTATTTTCAAAAAAAAAAAAAAAACAGTCTTTAAAGGGAAGGTACACGTTTGGTAATTACTCAAAAACTTAAAAATTGACTTGGTAACGAGCATTGGAGAGCTGTTGATAGGATAAAACATTGTGAGAAACGGCTCCCTCTGAAGTAGCATGGATTTTGAGAAAGGGGTAATTTCTCACTAAAATAATAAAAGACTTGAAAGCACACAACTTCGTCCAACAAGGGTGTTTTTTCTTTCATCATTTTCTCGCAACTTCGATGACCAATTTAGCTCAAATGTTCACAGGCTTGTATTTTATGCTTATGTTGGGATACACCTAGTGAGAAGACTGGTCTTTGGCAATTACCAAACGTGTACCTTTCCTTTAATATGGTTCATTTCCATCCTCCACGCCTCGTTAAACTTAATATACCGCTATAAATAGTACTTATACGAAGCCCATCTTGATCGAGAGTCAAGCTGTTAATTAAATGTACCGGTTGCAGGGCAGCAATGCTTTGGTTGTATTTCATGCTGTTTACTCCAATCCCCCGTTAGCTGTTTTCATTATTATTATTACGCTATAGACACCCATCTCTGCTGCACAGAAATTCATTACTTTGGCCCGAGGTCTAGTACCTTGACTCCTTTTGTCAATGACGCTGGAAAAGACTGCGTGAGTTGTCCGGTAAATAAACCGGAGAATCGTTTAGGTTCGAGAAGGAAAAACATCTTTGTAGACGACTGTGTGAAATACAACATGACCTGGGAAAAGAGTGTATCCTTTCATTTGTCTTGTTCTTAAAGGGGGGGTTACCTTTGGTAATTACTTCAAAAATAAATTACCATAAAAACTTACTTGGTAAGAAGCACTGCAGCTGTTTATAATGTATAGCATTTTGAGAGACAGTCTGAGAACAGTTTCTTGCAGACAAATTTCTCAGATGTGTATTCAAGAGTTTCGGCGATATCTCAAAAAAGCTGCCACTTTTTGGAATGAAAATGTTACAGTTTTTGTATGTATCTACACCCGTATCGATAAGCCAATCACACGGTTCAGAAAAAAAAATGTATACCACGCCTTTAAAGTAATCGCACAATAACGGTAAACAGTATTGTCCAAAGGTCCACATGCACTTCGTGTATCACAACTTATATATAAAATAACAAACCTGGGAAAATTTAGGCTCAATCGGTCATCGGAGTCAGGAGAAAATAACGGGAAAACCCACCCTTGTTTGCGCATGTTTCGCCGTGTCATTACATATGTTTAAAATAAATCCATCATTCTCGATATCGAGAATTTATAATTGTTTTAATGCTTTCTCAAAAAAGTAAAGCATTTCGTGGAATAATATTTTAAGGGAAGTCTTTCACCATTACTTTCTGTAAACCCTGTAAGTTATTTGTAAATCTGTGAACTTTTAATTGTTGTTCTAATCAGAATGTGTCCAATGGCTTTAAAAGGACACTTCAGCCTCGAAGTACAATTAATTATATATTAATCAAATCTTGACCTTACAGAATTGTGCCTTCCAAATGTTCTCAAAAAGTTTTTGAAAATTTGGAACGATCATCTTTACGTCCTACTGTTTAACCCACTTTATAGAACTACAATACAATTTTTATAAATCTAATTGAATAATGGCATGTCGTTGAGTGAAATATTACTGCATTCATGACGTCAATCCATACAAACATTTCATTCAAAGTGTTACGTCACATGAATTTTAATCCAAACGCCAAAATGTTTACAGCCATCAATGACGCAATCACCCCACACCAAATTGTTACGGCGGTATTAACTTTTCAACAAATTGTATACATTTTTTTACGATGAGGAAACTAATTTTTATGGAGAGCACCCAATAACCCAAACTGACTTCATATTGGTAGATGGCGCCTCGTTGTCGCGTGGCGTTTCATTAGTTTGATTTAATGGGACACCCCAAGAAAAACAGATGTAGAAATGTTCACCTCAAAATGAGCTGACTATACACATTCGCAATAATGTTTGATTGGAAAGATATCGCGTAGAGGTTACAGTGAACCAAACCTCGCAGACGACAACGCTCATTTTATTCACATTTTTTTTTACGCGGGAAAAAGTAAATAGCCCAATCGCCATAACACACAAGGGAGGAATGTCCCGCGCACAGCCCCTGTGGTATAAGTGTTTATTGTAACAAGTCATCTCGAAAATTAATACACGAAGCAATATTCTGAGTACACGCTGTATTGGAATGACCGGAGGCATGGTTCCTTTATTCTTATCGAGACTGTGAAATCTTACTTTTTTTTCTGATGGGGGACCAAATTTTCTAACCCCTGAAGGGTTTGTGCTGGTGCCGAAAAGAGTGGACGTGACGTCACACACCACTTAGAAATAAATATCGTTGCAATATAGCCTTGCTGCGTGGCCAAAATGTTTTTCACCGTTGCGTTTAAGATTCTGACTTGAACTGCAGTTGTTATGAAGCAAGTGCTGCTGTGTTAGGTTTCGAATTTATAGGTAGCAGTTTAAGAGCAATTATATCTGTAAATTCGTCTTATTTTTTCAACAAACACAGAATGACTTTGGACATAGTGAAGGATGCTTGTTCTGACTGGAGCATCAAATCCGTAAATCAATTTAATTTTTCTTGATTACAATAACTGTTGATTGTGGTAGTTCTCGTCTATGCTTTGTCTTTAAGTCAACCACACGCCCCTTAGCGTGGCGTGATTGTCAAAAACTGCCGACATCAAAACGTGACAAACGATCCCCCTTCTCGTCTAAAATGGGATTGGAGACAGCTCCATCATCAGCTGAGGATGTCAGTTAGATCTCAAAGCACGTATTAATTAAACTTCAGTTTCTAAACCATCCCATTACTGACATCCCCCCCCCCAATCGACGAGGTTTCGGTCCCCGGACCATCTGCCTCTTTCCCAGGCCGGTGAAACGACTTTAAACCCCCGGTATGAGCTACCCCGTCGCCTGCCGACGGTCCCACATGACGGCTAGCAGGTGCAAGGTTTTTTTTTGTATGTCGGCCTTTGAGAATTCCAAACTTGCAAATAAACACACTGAGGTTTGAGAATTCGTGTAGATGCAATTGGAGCAACCGTATGGGCCAGGTGCGCACTTTACAAGTTTGTTCTCCCAGTTCCGGCAAAGTGCATTTGTATACCAAAGGGAGTTCCATGGTATCGCCGCGCCACTGCGCGTCAAGATAGACAGTTTGTGTTGGTGTTACTTGGGTGTGAGAGCGGAGTGTTGACGTCATATTGTCAACCTTTAGTGGAGTTTGTCTTTTTGATAAATCGGGTCAATGTCTACAGTGGTCAATCCCCTACCATACCACCTCGTCCCCGTTTCACTGTCCCTTGTTTTAGAATGTATGTGTTAGATTAGCTACATCAGCACAAATTGACAACACCATCCCACACCATTATCATTATATTGTTTACATCTGTTCTGTAATTACTTCGGTAATTCAGTCCATCTTTAAAATAGTACACCCATCTTGCAGATATATGTGTTATCCATTTGTGACCAAAACCCAGGGCTGGTGAGAAAAAACTGTCCTGCTTTTTCTGAATAATGAACCCGCGTTGTTATCAATAACTTGTTATTTCGCATTCTAAAAAAACACCGTACCAACTATTTTGACAGGAACTTGAAGCTTTTAAAGCGCGGGTTTGATGCACATTATTAACCTAGTAGTTCATTCATACGTACTTCAACAGCCTGATGTGATATCCTCTATTCATACAGTTGAATATTTGATACATTTCTTATCTGCTGAACAGAGAAGAGCGAAACTTGACTTGACTCTATCTCCCTACGTGCTATCGACTACCACTTTAAGGCTCTCGTATACTGATTGTCGTGAATATTTTCCACCTCGGAATAAGAAAGTCCGCTAAAGACAACATCTTTCTGATTGGAGGGGCTTGCAAATTGCTTATACAGGGTCAGCGTTATGTACCAAACCACCGTGCCCGGGGCACAAGTTCAAATCATTGTTCAGTTCTGCAGGCAGGGCATTTCGGTGACCCAATTTGAGTGTTTATCTTTTAATATTATTAGATCTTCGTATTGCGCGAGGTTATGAACCTGAAAAACTTGGCAAGCTTCTTCTTTCTGACTGGGAGGCTGATGGTCTACGAGTACAAACTCTTTCTGTTGTGGCGGTCAAAGACCTTTGTCAAATGAAGAAGACAAAAAGTTTACTCAAAACCTGCAGGAATTATTCTTCTATTTCTATCCCATCGATTGGCCTTTTCTCGGGAGAAATCAAAGCCATGCTATAATTGGCTTACTTTCGCCCTGACGTCATATGTTTACATTGGGTGTCCAATCACATTTCGTTTTCTGTGGAACGGTTAGCTGCGGCTGTGAAGATTTCCATCACAGGCCCTAGTAATCCTTGGTCTCTGAAGATACCGAAACCGATTTGGTACCAAATAAGATTTTCTTTTTTATCGGCGTGCCTTATGCGATTAAAAGAAAAAACTCAGAGAGCTTCAAATAAGAGATTCTGGATCAACACCTATTGACACGAATTTTAATTTACCAGAATTTACATTTTTGTTGTCGATGGTTTAGGTGTTTAGTCTTTTAACAAGAAGCATCTGATTAATGTTGAATACTTTATAATTGATAATTAAATAATTTTCAAAAAGGTTATTTACCAACCAGGGAAACACATAAAGAAGGCTAACACTGACTTTAGGTTTTTTTGCCATGAGCTTTCTGTATATTTGTATCCGAATAAATTCAATCAACCAATCAATCAATTAATCGACCAGTGCCTTATTTCAGAGCCGATGGTTAAGCACAAAAAAGCTAAGCAGAACAACACTATGCCTACCAGAAAAAAAGGTTACCAGCCAAAATAGAATGTGTCATGTATGGAATATTTTACCTGCATCCTGCTTACTTGCTAAGCACAATATTTTGAAGCACCATTTTCTGTTTATAAAGGACTCTATGAATGTTTACCTCTAAGCCATATTTGAAGATGTACTGAATATCGAAAACTTATTTCAATAATCTTGTTTGACAAATTACTGCATCATCTTTAAAGGTGTAAACATGTACACGTTTTGCAGTTCTTCATTGATTCAGAAATAACAACAACCTCTGAGCTCATTAAAGCGAGTTGCCATCTCCCCCACTCGTTTTCTCTCTAGAGATTTATCCCCTTGACCCCTTCACATTATGAGGACTACGGCCTCCAGCGTTCCCTCCAACCAACAAAATCCTCAACTAAATTCCATCCCACGCCCGATGACTTGAACCTACACAAGAAGAGAAAAAAAAATGCCCCATCCATTATTCTTTGGCAGCCACAGATGGGGTCGCAAGTAACACACCGAGGTAATCACGAGCATCTTCAGCGTTATATCTATGTCTTCATCTTCCACAACAAAAAGTTTGAGGACGGCCCGGGGGCTCTTTAGTGGGTAGCTTAGTGTCCTGGGAAGGAGTTTGAATTTCGCTGGTATCTAGTCAACAATCGTGCTAGGGTCGCTTGGGTAAAGATAAGAACCTCGTATCCTTACCCTCGCCCCCACCCCTCGCACACACAAACAAATCTCTGTGTTGCCGTAACTCTGTGGACATTCCCTTTGTTCGGTACACTTAAGGAAAAAGCATTCCTCAAAAAACACTGTGTGGATATGTGTCAGTCCATAGAGTGTTTTAAGTCCCTACGTTATGTGGACCTCTTATGTTATCAGTAAACTTCATTACGTAGCTTTAAAACACTCTTATCAAAGATACTGTATACCGTTTGAAACTAAATACTACGTCAAAATGTACAATAGTGGTTTTGCGTTGGATATAACAAAAAATGATCCATCAATGTAATTATAACCATTTAGACCGAATATGCAGAACTAGACAATGTGTATTCTGTCTGTAAATTTTAGCACCATTCAAAGTGTTGCTTATTCTTAGTAGGCGCTTAACAAGGCAACGTTTGGATTGTTTCCCTCAAAAACGTGAGAAAACAACAAAAATGATTTTTGTTTTGTTGATCTAGACTGATGTGTTGATGAAGGAATCTTCCCTATGTCAATTTGCGTATTTTATTTTTAGTTCCTGTCCGATTCAAACATTAACCCTTAAATCAAGTAAGTCAAAGTTTTTTGTTTTGTTTTTACACTTTATATCATGATTGTCTGTAAGCCATGTCTGTCTTTTTTCCACACACTTTGAATTATTAGATAAGTACCCAATACACACTCAGTGCATAACAAGCCTATCACGAAGTCCTCGAATATTTTTTGGTAAAGATTAGAGTTATTTAAAAGACCGTATGGTTTGCTCGTTAAGGATTAGGCGTTGTGTATTTGCTCCAATTGCCAATATAATTTCCGTTAATTTTAAAAGCACGTGTGTGTTATTTTCTTTTGGCAGTTGCGTTATTGCCTTGACTCGTGTGATTGATGGATAATTCGATTAGTTACAAGCGACATGTTTCGCTATGGTTATTGGTTTGATTGTCACTCCTTGTTGTAACACATGAGTATTTTTCTTCTCTGGGGTGGAAATAGCTGAAGAGAGTCAGAACATTTGGACTTGATGGCAATAGAATGTGCAAGTGTCGCGCCTATTCGAACATTGAGCGACCCGATTAAAGGAACACGTTGCACCAATGCACATGGCACCAAAGTGACGCATAAATGTGTTCGAATACGCGCGAGACTTGCAACGGTGACATGTGTTGGTCTTTAAACGAAGGAAAGGATGGTGTAACAAACATCTTCATTTAAAATTTAACTTCGAAAGTTGACTGATCATGAAGATCATACTAGAACCATTTTAGGGTGTGTTAACTCTCTCTGGAATGAAGTCATAGTCAAGAAAAATGTATCTGAAAACCCTAAACGTTGATTATATGTTGTTAGAGCCAAAAATGAAGGACAATGTATTTTCACGCTGAAAATATTGTGCATGGTTTTTCACAATTTTCTTCTGACTCACACGATGGATTAAAGACAATGGACATTATTGGTAATTGTCAAAGACCAGTCTTCTCACTTGGCGTATCTCAACATGTGCATAAAATAACACTCCTGTGAAAATTTGAGCTCAATCGGTCGTCGAAGTTGCGAGATACTAATGGAAAAATACACCCTTGTTACACGAAGTTGTGTCCTTTCAGATGCTTGATTTCGAGACCTCACGTTCTAAACTTGAGGTCTTGAAATCAAATTCGTTGAAAATTACTTCTTTCTCGAAAACTATGGCACTTCATAGGAAGCCGTTTCTCACAATGTTTTATACCATCAATCTCTCCCCATAACTCGTTACCAAGAAAGGTTTTATGCTAATAATTATTTTGAGTAATTACCAATAGTGTCCACTGCCTTTAAGGACAAATGTTCACGGGTTGGTATGGATAATATCACAGAACATGAGCACTGTCTGCGACTATTTTCTCAGCACTACCATATTACATATACCCTTTAAAGGAAAGGTACACGTTTGGTAATTGTCAAGCAAAGACCAGTCTTCTCACTTGATGTATCCCAACATAAGCATGAAATAACAAGCCTGTGGAAATTTGAGCTAAATTGGTCATCGAAGTTACGAGAAAATGATGAGAGAAACAACACCCTCGTCACACCCAGGTGTGTGCTTTCAGACAGGAATAAAAGACTTATGGCTAGAAGTCTTTTATTATTTTAGTGAGAAATAACCTCTTTCTCAAAATCTATGCTACTTAAAGGGAGCCGTTTCTCACGATGTTGTATACTATCAACAGCCCTCCAATTCTCGTTACCAAGTCAGTTTTAAAGTTATTATTTGTTGTGAGTAATTGCCAAACGTGTACCTTCCCTTTAAAGCTGCAGCGTTTGTGTATTGCATTCATTATTGCCTTGTTATTGATGTGTTCTTAAGCTCGTGTTAAGAATTACTGCATTAAAGCCCCTCTATTGACCTACTTGACTGTAGGAGAGAGGGCAGTCCAACAGTTTTAACTCACATTATGTATGCCTGCTTTGCACTTGACCCACATTCATTAATTTCAGTCTACATTTTTCATCAGTTGTCATATCAATAGTGTATAATGCAGTGTTTTGAAGAGATTTGTATCGGCAGAAAGTTGCACCATCGCCAAAATAGAGAACTGGTCGGCTATAGAAATCAATAATGATTTAAACAATACTAATTTCATCAGTAAATATTGTCATACCATTGGTGTAATATAATACAGTGTTTTGAAGAGATTTGCATCTGCAGAAAGTTGCATTGCGGTTTTCAAACCAGCCGGTGTGTCATATCAACGGTGTGGGCCTGTACTTCTACACAGTGTTTGGAGGAGATTTGCATCTGCAGAAGGGTTCATTATGGCGGTTTAAGAACCACTCTTTAAAATAAGCATGCACAACCACCAAAATAGAGAACTGATCAGCTTTTTAACTCAAGAATTATTTAAACAAGAAAATTAGCCTGGAAATACGAGCACAAAGTACCTATAATTCACGGTATAATTGATGATACTTTGTTCCAAATGGGAGAGAAACTATATCAAATTCAAGAATTTAACAGGCAAGTTTTAGAATTCAAGCCCCGTATTTGAGACTCTCCAGTCGGGCCAATGTTGAGAGAAAGGTCTGAGTACCTGAACCGTCTGGCATTTCACGACGGCGAGTAAATATGCAAGAGGCATCGATATGCGTGCTGGATAGCAAAGAAGGTATACACAGGAATGAGCGTCTCAGAGTAAATACAGGAAGGACTTCGTCTGTATTTTTTCTTTCTTTTGAGGATGCAGAAGTGAAGAAAGGTGGAAATTGTGGGTAAACAAGCCGACTTGAGCCGGTGTGCTTTGCCCGAGATAAATGAAAGGGTGGTGATTACAGGTTACACACGTTGTAACCCGGATGACTGGTGTAACCCGATAGTATAGTCACACTCTATGTAGCCATTTCCTCGAGGCATCCTGTCTACTTTTCGCTTCTTTTTTATTTCCCGCGCCGTGCGGGTGAATTCCCGCCTTTTTTTTTGTTGCGTGATGGTGAGGGGCCGAATACTCGGAATACGCTAAGAATTAGACGAGTTAAGGGTCCGCCATACCACAAAACTGGGCTTCATTGCTTTATATGGTAAATAGCCACACCGTCTGGCCCGGGCCAAACTTCATTACGAATTCACGCTCAGCGCGTTACTACCATCTTTCCCACATTATTTGTATTTTAAGCTGTGTGTTGTAAAATGATGCCACATGTCTCGTAAGTGCAATTCCATAACGAATTAGGCAAGTCAGAGTGTACCCTTAAAATGCGTTATTACGGTGAGGTTTTCCGTCCAAAGTGCATTGTGACACGTAGACGGTGATTTTGACGTGCGGCCATTTACAGTTATGCTGACAAAGAGCGTACACCGCTGCAGCGACAGCCTTCCAATGATATTTTAATAATAATCTTTATTATAGTAGCCGGCCACGCGATGGGCTATGAAGGTGAACGAGGTTATAGGCTTTTACGTCGCGTGTGTAGTGAACCCTATCTTAATATACCCATCTGACATTCTACAACTTGTTATTTGACATCTTAAAAAGGGACACTATTTGTAATTACTTAAAAAAATTGTTAGCATAATGTGCTTTGTAACAAGCAATGAGAGATGGTGATAGTACAACACATTGTGAGAAACGGCTCCCTCGGAAGAAACGTAGTTTTTGGAAAAGAGGTAATTTCTCACTCAACTAATAAAAGACTGCAGCCGAAGCCTTTTATTGTGCATCTGAAAGCACACAAAGTAATGCATTATTCCTTTGCAACTCCAATGACTAATTGAGCAATTTTTTTTTACAGATCTGTTGTTTTATGCATATGTCGGGATACACCAAGTGAGAATACTGGTCTTTGACAAATTACCAAACGTGTCCAATGCCTGAACATCTTAACACCGCATTATTTACCCAAACAGAGAAATCACTTTTTTCGTCTGTCTGTCAATGTACTACCCGTTCAGCCTGAGCTACGTGCTTCACCGGCAATTGTCATGCCGAAAATATGACATAATTAACAGCGGACCAAACATGCTGTGCCTACCCTTGGGGCACGGGTGTATTTTCCAGCACCATCTATAAATTCTACTATACGCTGTGTGCGGTCACTGTATTGAATTGAAGAGTCCGAGCGTAATCCGACCGACTAACTAACCAAGGAACCTTCTTTCTTTTTTTTCAATTCAAAAATTAAGTATGGAGGCATCATCTAGAAGCCAGAGCTTGTGTTGAGATGCCTGATGGTTTAAGACACTGGACACTATTGGTAATTGTCAAAGACCAGTCTTTTCACTTTGTGTATCTCAACATATGCATAATATAATAAACCTGTGCAAATTTGAGCTCAATCGGTCGTCGAAGTTGCGAGATAATAATGAAAGAAAGAAAAACACCCTTGTCACTCGAAGTTGTATTGTGTGCTTTCAGATGCTTGATTTCGAGACCTCAAATTCTAAATCTGAAAATTTGTGGAAATTACTTCTCTCTTGAAAACTACGTTACTTCAGAGGGAGCCGTTTCTCACAATGTTGTATACTATCAACAGCTCCCCATTACTCGTTACCAAGTAAGGTTATACGCTAATAATTATTTTGAGTAATTACCAATAGTGTCCACTGCCTTTAACACGACAGAGAATATATAAATTAAGTATGGAGGCTTCATCTAGAAGCCGAGGCTCGTGTTGAGATGCCCCAGGAAGGACAAACATAACAAAACAGTAACAAGAAGATATGGGCAGGCAAGAAAACCTTGGGATGATTGCAGGTAAACACCGACCTTTTGTCTATGAGAAAGAACTGGTACATGTACATGCTATAATTATTAACACTCATAATGTATGCATACATTATGAGTGTTAGATGAGTGTTAGAAATTATACCATTGTATTATTAATTTAACAAAGTGGTTTTAACTACAACATGAAAAGGAAGGCTTCATAGGATCTGCGAAAGGTTAAAGGGTTGAGATTTACACGATCTTCGGATCAACCTGACCCCTGAGGAAAGTAATTTTATCGACCTAGAGTCGTTCAAAAAAAATATGAAAGTTGCATAAGAAATTAGTTTGCAATGAATTAATCATTATCAGACAGGGTTTGACGTCGAGTGAAATGAGCCCCGTGATATGATGAGGTCATACTTGATCTACCGGTATGATGTGAAGAGGTCATAATGGTTTGAAGAGGTCGTAGTGGGACACATGATTATATGACCTACTTCTATGAAATATGACGAGGTCGTAGTGTGAATACACATGATACAGAGAGATCATACTTATAAGGTACAGATATGACCTTATAAGGTACAGATATGACCTACCAGTATGAAGTGGTCATACTTTAGGTACATACCAGTATTATTTCAAGAGGTCATGAAGTGGTCATACTTTATGTACATACCAGTATTATTTCAAGAGGTCATGGTGAGGTACACTATGACCTAATAGTATGATATGAAGAGGTCATGGTGGGGTACACTTGATATAAAGAGGTCATACTTGGGTGCACATTATGAACTACTGGTATGATATGAGGAGGTCATAGTAGGGTTCACTAAATCCCTTGATATGAATAGGTCATGGTGGGGTAAGATGAAGAGGTCATAGTATGGTACAAATGACCTGGTATGAAATTAAGATATCATAGTCGGGTACACATAATATGAGGTCACAGTGGGTTGCACGGTGATGTCATAGTGGTGTATGCCACATATGACCTGCTGTAATGATATAAAGATGTCCCAGCTGGGTATGACCTCAAAGAGGTCAGTGTTCCCTAGAACAGCTCAATACGAAGCGGATTCAAGAGGTACCACGCTGTGAAATGTGTAACCCTACTTGAAATAATTTAAACATAACAATGATGGACAATATCGTACAGTAGTCAGTGAGGGATTTAGTAACAGTCAATAATCAATGAGATATAGAGTAATTATCGATAACATCTATTCAATAATGTCAAATAACACTCGGTCGTGACTCCGCCACACTGTAGGGAGTATGATATACCCCTTTTATTTTACCCCTGGGAAGACTTGAGATAATTTAAACACAAGTGGACACAATTGTACGAAAGAGGCAACCACAGTAATCAATAATGGATATTTTGTAATAGTCGATAATACCAATAATCAATAATGCAAAGACACTAGGTCATGACCCCTCCACAATGCAGGATTATAATAATATAATGCTTTACACTTGGAAAGGTTTACTGTTAAGTTCTGTTAATAAAAAGTCAATTTGAATAAAAACGAAAATGTGTTACCTACCGATGGGAAGACGAGTGCTGCAACTCCTTCACTGAGACTCCTCAGATCTAATCTCCTTCTTAAAGGCTCGTCCGACTCAGCCTCACCAGCAACAGACACCATTGAGGCTGTTGATACCTCATTTGGTGCTGTGAGCATCGATGGTGAGAGGTGAAACCCCTGGCTTTCATCATCCTCAGGTGAAATCTCCTTCGGGGTGGACTTACCTCTCATATAGCTACACATTTTCGAATGTTGTTTGGGTTTTTGTTTTCAAATCAAGAAATTTGTGTTTTTCCTTTTCTCCGCTGAAACAAAATCAGGAGCGATGAGACCAAGGTGTCGAAAAGGTATCAACTTATAGTCTGGTTCCGTGGAGTGCACTACCGGTATATGATATGAAGTTTGTTAGCGTTGTGTGGATACACTACCTTTAGTTCAACCACGCGATGATGAGATTAAACGAAATCTTTAATTGAATTGTAAGAGTCACGAGTTGCCGTGTCACATCCATTCGGATCTCATGGTTGTTCGCTTGATGGAAGTCAGGACTGAGCTTGATACAACGCCATGACAGGAGGACACTGTTCCCATGTGGGTTGAACTGGCGTGTAGTGAAGCTAACTTTTTAGATATATATATAGCGAGGTCCAACTTGGTTCGGCTGATTAGTCGATTGCGCTGGCTTATTTGTGGAGTGACGGATCAACGCCTTGTTTGATGTTAGTTATACAACGACGGTTATAGTGGCATTGACTGGCTATACACAGTTAGACAGTGTAATGCTAGCGGGCAATGGTTTTACACGTACACCACAACATCATTGCGCTCCCATCGTTCCGACATGTAGACCGGTAATATTAAAACTGATGTCAATACATGCATACCATCAATGTTGAATGCTATCAAACACAGGTGCAATATACAAGTGCAATTTGACTCCACTGTTTTATATACAGCGATATATAGTCTTACTGTTTTGTTGGTATCTAATGTATACCTGTCCGTATAGTACTGCAATCAGCATACAGCCCCCAAGAAAACACACACGGGTGAACAATCCTCCTGAAGTCATATACACACTGAGTAGGAAGAATACGAAGAGATATGTCTCCGGTAAATGGGTCGGAATTATGCACGAGCTAAGGAGTCTTGATACGCCAGTAGTAACTCTTATTCCATCCCCCTAGAGTGGTGCTAATCTGTTGGCTTATCCGCCATGTCATTTAGTAGCTCGGTGTCCCGCTGCAAGCACAGTCGAAGGATGCATTCCACACGGCAAATTTCCATCTATCGCAAGCCGGCAACATCCCCCGCTCATCCCAAGGCCGCGTTAAGCAAGAGGGAAAAAACGTACGGGATAAACACGACTGGCTCTTTCTCACCAAGAGAGGGCCTTTTCCGTCTCTGAACTAGAGGGAAGGACCGACCAATGATCGCGTAGCTAGCTGTGAGATATATTGATGAGCGGCTGATAGATGTACTGTATTAGTGTCATTCACCAACCGACTCAAATTAATGTACTGTGGCGTATTACAAATCTGGTGAGACAAATCCTTCTAAATGAGATGCTATGTACGTATTGCTATTTCTCCGTTCTTCGAGAAAGGAGCATTTGCGATCATACTTTCTTAACTTTTATGTATTTTTAATACGAGCAACCTATTTTCATTAACTTCCAATAGTCAATTTCAAAATATAGATCCATTACAATGGCACTGTTAGATTTGGGTATTAAAGTTGTCTGTATACATTTAAACCAAACAGTGCACTACAAGAGCGTCAACCATATCTCAATGCCTACTGGAAGGAAGTGGGGACTTTAACACGAGGACACCAATGCTTTAACTATTTGAAAACTAAATTAGAACTATACACAAAAACCACACACTACTATCATTTGATAAGTGTCTTTGTCAAAACCCAAACCAAAGAGTACACGTCAATAGGTTCCATCATTATCTCAAAAAGGCAAGTTGTATATTTGTCCCGATTCAAGAAGCCACTTTTAATGATGGACACTTAAAAACTCTTTGGACGGAAAATTGAAACATTTTTTTTCAAAAGATCCCAAGCGACTTACTTGTGTTCGGTAAACCACTGTCAGCAATAAGACTTCGTGACTTTAGCTAAAATGAAATATGAAGCCCTTTTGTACTTTATATTAATTGAATGGGGAAGAAACCCCTTTCAGTTTTGTTTTCAAAGAACTTCATCTGCGAGGTTCAGATTTTTTGCTCAATAATCACATCAAATTTGGTAAATTGAAATCCCAAGTCAGTCATGAAGGCTCTTAATAAATAGTTAACTGCTATTTGTTGTTTGGCATACGTTAAAGGCACTGGACCAGTATTCTCACTTGTTATAGAAAAATCTGTGAAAATTTTGACCCAATTGGTGATCGAAGTTGCAAAAGAATAATGGAAAAAAAAACATTGTTGCACAAATTTGTGTGCTCTCAGATGTCTAAAAGGCTCTAGGGCTGAAGTCTTTTAATTTTTAAGTGAGAAATTACCACTTTCTGAAAAACTACGTTACTTCAGGGGGAGCCGTTCCTCACAAAGTTTTTATACTATAAACAGCTCTCCATTACTTGTGCAAGATTTATATCTACAATTATTTTGAGTAATTACCATAGTGTCTATGTGCCTTTAAGTGCCTCTTTACGTGCCTCTTTACATCACGGACCATGTCACATTGTTACCAATTACAGCATATTGAAGTAGAAATCAAGCTCGGAATCAAGCAACCTTGTTCAAGTATATCTTTTTTTTTTACGTTCTCGCCGCAAGTAAACACTGCATTTAAAAAGCATTTTAGCGGTCGAGGACCGTGCAGTCCATGCAGGTTATTAAATTGATCGTATGTACATTTTACCCCGCAACGTTTTTTAAAGTGCAATGGTACAAAAATACTGTAGTTCAGTTTTCAGAGCGAATTTGTTTTAGGCATATAACGAAGGATGCGGGAACCTTTTTTCGATGTTGACATAAAAGAAATATTCAAAACAATAAAACGGTGGAAATCGACACAGATACAAAATTATTACAAGTCACTCTTTATTATAAATCAAACGAACATCTCAAATAATATTGATAACGTCTAAGAATAAACTATAAACTCTGCTCGTCTTCAGAAGAAGAAAAACAATAATTAGTTCACATATATAACTCGTTTATGGCTTTCTTTCAAAATAATTCACATTGAGTTCGAAGGCCTTCTGTTCTACTGTCGTCTGTATTTTGTGTCGATATATTGTGGATGTTAATAACTCTAAAGCGCCTAAACGCAAAACTATTATAATTGATATATCAAATAAATATTGTTCAAATATATATATTGATACCTCACTAAGCGTTGCCTCAAATCCTATATAAAAGTATTCTAGTCCAGTAAAATAACATCAAATTAAAGGACACTAAGCTATGACGTATAAGCAGTCATTAAAACAACCTGAGTGAAAAATTACAATAGCTCGGCCTCAGCCCTGGGAAAGCAGCTTAAATTTATGATGTCAGTAATTTGCAGAAAACACTTTGCAAAAGCTGTCAACGTGCTTGATAGCATTATTTTAATATTTTACCCCGTGATTTATATTTCTGCAACGGCTGTAGCTAATGTGTTTATACATTGTAGGAGCGGTTGAATGAAATAAACGTGCTCGTCAAATTGAAGTTTCTGCTTTGACATCAAGAGTTTGTTAATTTATTTGTTTAGTTTATATTTCCATAAATACTTCAATTCAATTCAATGAGACATTTATTTCATATTGACATCGTCAATGACAGTAAATATATGTTGTATGAGGACAATTTTAAACAGTTGGCACAAAATCAATACAACATGTTTACAGTTAGTACGATTATAATTAGTTTTGTTGAAGGCCAAACTTGACTGTAAACAAAAACACTTTTATGTCAACATGTAGGAAACAAGGTGAAGCATAGCATTGGTACATTTCTCTAGAAAACTGGATTACTTCAAAACAATATCAAACGGACAAAGACAGGACACTAAATACAATAAGGAGTTGTCCTCTGTACAACGTAATGATTGGCTTAACAAATTAATATATAATAAGTTAATAAAAAATGAATAAAACTCTTATAGGTAACTATCGATGATACTTTCATATGTAACGATAAATAATGATTGATGATCAACTCATAAAAGTATCAAAAATTGTGAAACAGTGCAGGACAATATATAGAAGAGTTTGCGGTAACACCATGTAATGATCTCTAAATGAGTTGAGGTGGTTCTGAAAAGAACCGTTGGTTTAACTCGACGTTTCGATCAGTATGCTCTGATCGTCTTCTGGAGAGAAGACAACAAAACAGGACAACAAAAAATGGGGGGGGGGGGGGTTGACATCCAGAGAAGGAACGCTTCTCACATTCAGCTTGTGTGACTTAAAACCTATATATTTTTACGTAACCACATTACTCTGAAGTGAAATGGTTCTCATTTAAAGGCAGTGGACACTATTGGTAATTGTCAAAGACTAGCCATCACAGTTGGTGTAGCTCAACATATGCATAAAATAACAAACCTGTGAGAATTTGAGCTCAATCGGTCATCGAACTTGCGAGATAATTATGGAAGAAAAAATACCCTCGTCTCACGAAGTTGTGTGCGTTTAGACGGTTGATTTTGAGACCTCAAATTCTAAACTTGAGGTCTCGAAATCAAATTCGTAGAAAATTACTTCTTTCTCGAAAACTATATATCACTTCAGAGGAAACATTTTTAAAAAAAAATTGATTATACCATCAACCTCTCCCTATTACTTGTCACCAAGTAAGGTTTTATGCTAATAATTATTTGAGTAATTACCAATAGTGTCCACTGCCTTTAATGCTTTATCATAACTCTCGGAGGCTGTTGTAGGCTTCCACTCAACAGTTTATAGTGTCATTCATTTGATTAAGTGATAATTTAAGTGATTTCCAAACGTATATATACCTTCCCTTCCCAGAACCTTTCTGGTCTGACTACTTAGGTAGAAAACCACACAATTTTCCCCTTTTAGGATTCGTTCTGCCTCTGGCTACCGGGAAATCCCGGAAGTCTTAAATGGTAAGACACTAGAATTGCAATGGTCATGGGTTCGGATCCCACCCGAGTAATATGCCTGTGATATTTGTTGTTCACTTGACTCGGAAAAGTACTGAGTATACAGCGCTGACACACCCCGGTGTAAAACCAAAATGGCTAACTTTGCACTTAATATATGATGATGATGTGTAAGTGTGGATTTATTACATGGGTTTTGCATGAAACATTGGTGGGGTTTTATGCAATAGATTGACCCTGGAGGATCGTGCTTTAGCACACCTGTACCCGATCATGGTCGTAGTGTATCGATTAGACTATATAGCCCACGCACAGGACAGGTCACTGTCTCGTCGTTCATTTCCGACATGTACTCGTCAGCTTGTGAAGGCACTGGACACCTTTTATTTGGTAATTGTCAAAGACCAGCCGTCGATTTCACAAAACTCTTCCTAACTTAAGACTAATCTTAGGACTTAGGACGAGTCCCAACCCTGCACTGTAGCATGCAGACCTTAAGATTAATCCTAAGTTAGGACGAGTTACTCGTCCTAACTCGAGATAAGACGAGTCCTAACTCTTTGTGAAATCGACAGCAGTATTCTCACTTGACGTATTTGCATAAAATAACAAATTTGTTGAAATATGTGCTCTATTAGGTCATAGAAGTTGCAAGAGAAAAGTGAAAGCAAAAACACCCTTGTTGCACAAATTTGTGAGATTTCAGATACCTAAAAACTATCCAAACAAACAAGCAAACAAACAAACAATTAAACCAACAAAGGACAAGACCCACAATACGGACCACCACCACAAAAAGGCTAACACGAAGCTGACAAAGCTATAAAAAGTGCCTCTTGATCAAGCATAAAAATATCCACAATCTAGAAAAGATGTCTTGAAATGCATGTCAACGTCTTTAAGGAAGATTGGTACAATTCGGAGAATTTGATTATGTACAGTTTAGACAGGCGGTTGATGCAATGTAAACAGTTTAAACAAGTGATGTGTTGACAGAGAGAGCTTGTATGCGACATCTCTTGCTGATTCAACAAGACATTACATGAAGTTAAACAAAGAAAAGTCTTATTTCATGCGTGACAAGTTTTTAAACAGATAATAGGAAGCTGACAAAACTATACACCAGTCCCTCTGGGTGGAGATAACAAATATATATATTCTCAGAAAAAGGTCAGTAACCCTCAATTACAGATTCCTTTAAGTCCGTCCAAAGACAAGGTGGCCTGAAGGAGGTGAATAACTCCACAAAGACAAGACGTATACCCCCTGGAGGGAGTAACTGGGATGATCACGCAGACATTATTCTATCCCTCGAAGATTTACTGAGTGATACAAAGCGGCAAATTGGCGGGGAGAGATTTGATGCATCCAGGGAGGGTCGACTGATGTACTCGGCCCGCATCCGGGGAGTAGCATCTCGGCATCCGGGGTCTCCTTAGGCAAGGACAGATTCAAGATAATATAAGTTGAAAGGACCCGCTTTGTATCAGTTGAAAGGAAGGATACTCAACTTGTGTCTCTAAGACGCTGAGAGGGGCTCGCCTGCATGCCTGAACTGCTAGAAAAGTTTAGGAATAAGTCGTCAATATCGCCAAGGGTCTTCCATCCACACTAAATAAACTCTTATAGCATACAGTGAAAATGCTGAATGCTGATCGGGCTCGTCGCCCGCATGAATTTTTATTCTTTGAAATGCCATCCTAAAAAAAATTCTGATTTTGTTTTTAAGGATTCCCCTGTTTGAATCGGTTTAGAAGAAAACAAATTCACATTAAAAAGCACTACGACAGTGGCAATGTCGTAGTGCAGAAACAAAATTGCCGCGCAAGAAAAGCAGGAAAAAAAGTCGTCAATATCGCTAAGGGTCCACCCCATCAACTAAGTAAAACTCGCATTGTATACAGTGCGAAATGCTTAAATATGTATGTAATACACAACAAATACTTGGAAGTCTCACAGCTTTAAGAATAAAAGGGGAGGTGGGTCATTGACTCTTGAACTGTTATCCTCTGTTCAATTTAAAATCGGGAGTTCACCAGGGCCCGTCGAATTATTCTCCTTTCTGAACGTCAGAGCATCAATCTTGAAAAGTGTCCCTATCACCTCTTGGCAAATAGGACCATTTATTAGAGGGGCCTCTGTCATCTAAAATACCTCAAGTTGGAAGTCAACAACCCCCATGTCACAATCGGGCACAAATATTTTTGTTAAACTGTATCCCGTTTCTTGGGCTCTCTCTCAAATCTGGTTGGAATAGATTATTTTGAGGTCCTACAAAATCTCAATGAGGCAGACGCTCTGTTTTCTTCCTATTTAGTGGGGTAATAATAATAATAATACCAAAACTTGTATAGCGCCCTAATCATGTGTAAACATGCTCTAGGGCGCTGAACATGGAAAAATAGACAAACTAAAACATAAAAAAATACGGAATTATAACAACGGGAGTAAACATTCTTAAAAACATTCAACAACAAACTTAATCAATAGAAATCCTGAAAGTCACCTGGAAATAGATTTTTTTTTCTTTGAAACATAAGAGTATATGCTTACGAACAATAAAACAATTTTTTTAGTAATTGTTTGTCACGATTTATGTGTTTAAAAAATATATAAAGTTGTTTGGGGGGCTGACTCCGCCTACCCCTTTTGTGACGTCAATCGAGGCAGACTTTGCCTGCAATGCGTATAGTAAACAGACGTGCAAAGTACATGTACGGCCAAGTCGTGAGTTGGTACATTTCAAAAAGTGTTTTTCTGCATTCAGCAGCAATACACCTGGTCGGCATTACCGGAAAAAAAAACAAAAAAAAATGTTTTTGAAACGTACAAACTCACGACTTGGTCCGCACATGTACTTTGCAATTGTGTTTACTCTACGCATTACAGGCAAAGTCTGCCTCGATTGACGTCACGAACAGCGCCCTCTCGGGTCGGGGTCTACTCTTAAATTTGTAAATAACATAAGAACTGATTTTTTAAAACCTTAGTTAACTGTTTATTCACATTCCACTCATCAAAACACATATATTAGTGACAAAAGCTTTATTTTGAAAAAATACCACTTCCAGGTGACTTGAAGTATTAAAAGAGAAATTAAATCTCAAATACAAAACATTGTTACACATTGCAAGCATTAATAGTAGGTTAAAAAAATACATGGATTATTGAGGTACGTCAGGGTGCATCCCTGACGTACCTGGTGTCTGCAAAGTCACGTGACAGAGTTCTTACTTGACGTCACACAATGTTAAGTCGATCATATTGACGGGCTAATAAATCTTCCTCTTTCCAAACGCACAACTGTGCATGACGCTTAAATATCGCGTGCTGCACGCGGGAGTTTTCATCAAATTCCTTACATGGTTGGTCAATGAACCACTTTCAATATTGCGCAAAAAAAACACAGACCTCGCGCGCTTGTCTAGGTAAAGCACTCAAGTTTGAACCCTATCCAAACCAGCATGCACCTCAATCAACAGTTAGCGCTAGCGCAATGGGTGTTTATGGAAAGGTCTATGACGCAGTTCGAAGCCAATTCCCAGGTTGCACGTATATATCGATTCTCGGGAAATGGATGTACATCATGAGCTCTAAAAGCCCGGGTTCATACTTCTTGCGACGTCACAAACTTGCAACGAATGATTCCAAACAGTTGAACTGTGTTCAACTCATGCAAAACATTCACTGCGGAAGCATCCATGTGACGTCTTGCTCCGTATTCGCAGGAAGTATGATTAGAGACCGGGCGATCCGAAATTCACTTTTGAAATCCTCTCTTTGTTGCGTCTAATACATTTTAAAAATGAACAGGGGCCGTCGGGTTTGTTCAGTGGATTCTGTCCCTATCTTTCATCTCTGTGGACCACGGTTCGAGCCCGGACTGGAGCCTTGCATGTTGATTGGGTTGTTCAGTCCCTATCTGACTGCGTGGGTTTTCCTAGACTTGACTCAAGTCCCGATCCCGTGCCATCCCCACAGGAAACTACTGTTTTGTGATGCTCTGCATTCCCCAACCTGTTCCACAACCTGTTCCGCATTCTCGATACCACATTTTAAAGGCAGTGGACACTATTGGTAATTACTCAAAATAATTATTAGCACAAAACCTTCCTTGGTAACGAGTAATGGGAGAGGTTGATGGTATAAAACATTGTGAGAAACGGCTCCCTGTGAAGTACCATAGTTTTCGAGAAAGAAGTAATTTTCCACGAACTTGATTTCAAGACCTCAAGTTTAGAACTTGAGGTCTCGAAATCAACCATCTAAACGCACACAACTTCGTGTGACAAGGGTGTTTTTTCTTCATTATTATCTCGCAAGTTCGACGACCAATTGAGCTCAAATTTTCACAGGTTTGTTATTTTATGCATATGTTGAGATACACTAACTGTGAGGGCTAGTCTATGACAATTACCAATAGTGTCCACTGCCTTTAACAGCGAGCGCGCACTGTACTGTATGCTACGTGCTGTTTTATAGTAAGTTGGGGTGATATGCTGGACCTCTCACACGATGGGACTTGAATCAAGTCTAGGGTTTTCCCTATACAGCGGTTCTCCTCCCACGCCTAACACTGATTTTTCTACATTGTCTTCTCTACACACACAAAATGGTGTGATGTTTCCATTTGGGATGTTTTGCCGACTATATAATTCAGATTTAGGTTCAGATTAACTGGATTTGTGCGAAGGTGTTTTATGCGGTAGGCCTTAAGCAAGAACGCATCAACAGTGCCGGCAGTGCCGACTTCTTATTAGTCTCATCTCCTAAAACAATTGTGATCATTTAATGTTATTCAAAAGATGTCCGATG
The DNA here is from genome assembly GCF_032118995.1 of Asterias amurensis. Lineage (NCBI taxonomy): Eukaryota > Metazoa > Echinodermata > Asteroidea > Forcipulatida > Asteriidae > Asterias > Asterias amurensis. The sequence continues at coordinate 21,859,500 of NC_092651.1, read as the reverse complement.
ACATTTTCACAGGTTTCACAATTTGTGAATAAAATCTAGACTTGTTGAACCAGCATAACTTATCGAGGAACGCGTTTGTCTTGAAGACTGCTTGGTATCATTAAAGGCGTAGGGCAAGTTTTGAAATGCTCCATGCATCAAGCAATGTAGAGTTGTTGAAAGTAACGCAGTTTTGAGAAAGATGTAATTTCTCACTAAAGTGGTTCAGGTCGTCTGAAGCCTTTCTGAGTCGTCTCAAAGCAAACAATATGCAACAAGTGTATTTTTCCTTCATTATGTGCTTGCAACTTCGATTCCCGATTTAGCAACAAATTTCAAAGAGTTGTCATAAGGTATCCAGTGCATTTAAGTAAATTTCATTAAGTCAAGTTGAACAACCTACAATGTCTGACGACTTTCAAGTTATCTTGAACTTGTCTATTTGAATTGTCCTCCTACCGAAGCACTTCTCAAAACAAACACAAAAATGAACAAATGTTTGGTGTATCAACAGTATTTAAATACCTTGCAGGTGGAGAAGTATTTGGCAAAACATTGTTTTAAGGTGGCCAGAATCGATATTTTGCAATGTAAAAAAGGCGGGAATATTTGTTCGAGGGCTTTGTTTGTTGACATTTACCGTAAGGACAGAATCGAACCTGAGGCAGACTAGAGGCGACGATGGAAACTATAACCTTTGTGAGTCGAGTTTATAGAATTACACATTAGAGAAGCTTTCATCTCTAGATTTTGGGCATCATATTTGTTCTCTCTCTCTCTCGTTTTTACAATTCAATTCGATTAAATATGTTTATAAGTCGTGATAAATGTTTAAAAGTGCATGCAATTCTTTTTCATGGTGTGAAAGGTATTGTGTTCCACACGCTTCATGTTTTCTCCGTGTTTTCTCTTCCTATCGTTGCTTTTGTTTTTTTTATATTCTACTTTTGGTATTAAAATAGATGTGAGCTATTATTTAATGTGTCAATGCAATTGCAGTTAGGGTGATACTTTGTGGTGGGAAATGTAACTTCTCTTCGAAAGCAACCCTCGTTATAATGATGGTGATGTTAGTATAAGCATCCTGCGAAATTGTTTCATCTGAAATGCGAAATAATTGTTCCCTGCCAAATATCCTGCAAAATTATTGAAATTCCCCTGTTGCTTAGAAATCATTAAATGCATGTCAACAAATGTCCTTGGTGTACGTTTGTGGTGCGGCCATAGTGTCGGTTGTACCTCTCATAGTCGCTGTAAAACGCGAACGGATTATACGCTCCTGTGAACTGTTTTTCTGTTTAGAGCTGAAACTTTTACAGGTGAATTTCTTGCCTATAAAATCAGCATTACGCTGACAAAAAAACAATATATTACCATACCTTTAAGGAGTATCGATACTCGAAACCACCAGTAACCAGTTGGTTTAAATTATTGAGTAAGAGGGAGTTTGATTCATTTGGAGAACTCTTTAAGTGGTCAGATTACAAGTCAACTTAAGTAACAAAATGAAATCATTTGATCTCACAAAGGAAAGAATTGATATGTTCAGTAAAACATGGTCAAGTGCATTATTAGTAGACCTTACAACCTTAACAGGTTAAGTAGGGAACATAAAACTGTGAACAAAATATGAATCACAATTTATAAGAGATGGTGAATTGGGGTGTACCGGGAAAATTCAAAATTGGATATCTCAAACCTGGAAGGTCAGAGGTGTGGATAGCGAATGCGAGGAGAATGTGTTTGGTAAAACTCGCTCTCTCGTAGTTCAGTCTATAGTGTGCATGGGATTTGAGGCATTGCGTGGTTAGTTATCAACATGTATTTGGTTTGCTGTCACCCAATGGCATGTTATACCATTTCAATGTAAGGTTAGAGACTTGTAATCTTGTTCCCGCCTGTAGAGCTTCATATGTCTTATATCCATGAGGCCAATGGAACAAATATCTCCATCCCATTCTGCCGTCGATTTCACCAAACTCTTCCTAACCTACGATTAATTTCCTAACTTAGGACGAGTGAAATTCCGTATCAAAAGGCGTATAACGCCTTGAACCCACTATAAGTTAGGGCGAGTTACTCGTCCTAACTCGATATAGGATTAATCCAAACGTTTCGTGAAATCGGCTGCCGGGCTCTTCTTGCTGCATAAATATTTTAGTGACGTCGCATTCATCAATGCCATAAAATAAAACAAGAACATCTCCTTCCGTGCAGCTAATTAAGTTGTCAGAGAAGAAGGACACGTATACAACCAGCCCTATCACCATTCAGTAGATAAAGTTACAATATTCTGGAGCGGAAGAATTTAAAACAATAAATTACAGTTGCGCTCAAGCCAGACTCCTTCAATTAAAAACTGTCCACCTACCCACACGCCCGTCCCACGCGCAGTTTGAATTCTTTATTTGTACGGTGTCGATGCAACGCGACTGGGCCAGCTGCAAGGAATTCAACGGGGCGATGAGAGTTTGCGGACGGGTGGGGTATGGCTTCAAAAATGATGACATCTTCGTGAGCATTTTTAGTCTCGGATATCACCTGTTTTATTCTGTCATATACTGGAGGGGGGGGGGGGGGGGGGTCAACGCTCGTTTGTTTGTGTCCAGCTAGATTGTTAAAGATAAGCTGCAATTTTGCATGATCTGCTTAATTGCAATGTGGATTATTCTCAATATTCTTTTGTTAAAGCCAGTGGACACTATTGGTAAATGTCAAAGACCAGTCTTCTCACTTGGTGTATCTCAACATATGCATAAAATAACAAACCTGTGAAAATTGAGCTTGAGTGGTTGTCGGAGTTGCGAGATAACTATGAAAGAAAAAAACACCTTTGTCACACGAAGTTGTGTGCTCAGATGCTTGATTTCGAGACCTCAAATGCTAAACTTGAGGTCTCGAAATCAAATTGGTGGAAAATTACTTCTTTCTCGAAAACTTCTCCACTTAAGAGGGAGCCGTTTCTCACAATGTTTTAACTTGTTACCAAGTGAGGTTTTTTGCTAATAATTATTTTGAGTAATTACCAATAGTGTCCACTGCCTTTAAGTTATGTGTTTGCACTTTAGGTTGATTCGCTTTTAATAGGATCGAGTAGTTTATTATGAGCAAAAAACTGGGAGAATGCAAAAGGCATTTCTTAAATGTATCCCGATTATTCGCAGCAATATAGTTTTGTCTATGTGGTGTACCTTGGAAGGGGGCCTACGGGGGCACGTTCATACCCGTTGTGTTCCTATTTGCACTCTGGACTTATCAAAGTTTGATAATTTAGTTGCAAATTAAATAAAATGAAATAACATATTGAATAAAATGTTACATTGTACAAGCTTTTAATGTAGTCACTTAAATTGTTTTGAAAACTATTTTCTTTTTACCTACACGCAGATGTGTTTGTTTTTGCCTCCACTCGTCTGATAATCTTTATAGGCAGACACTAACAAGAACGCTGACAAGGGGTTTGTTTAAGAGGAATGCAAGGGCAAACGTTGTTTTAATTGGCCATACTTTGATAAGTAACCCCCACCCCCTCCCCTTGTCTTATAATAAAACTATCGATTTTCGTCGCGTGCTTCTACGAGTGGAATTATTTTGATCACTTTGTACAGTTACTGATGGAGACAGAGGGTTGTTTTTGTTTAAGGATGTTCAGCCTGTTATGCATTTCAGAATTGAAGTGGTAATGATGGAATGATTTAACCTTCAGTGTGCTTAGTGGTGGAAGTTAACAGTCGAGTGTTTAAAGGCCGAGTCACACTGTAGTGGCAACGAAAACGATAACGACCCCGACGCCGCAAAGAGAATGCAATCTATTGGTTGAATTGTTCCACGCAGAATACGCGCACGCTTGTTCAACCAATCGATGGCATGCATTGTTAATGGTTTTCGTTATGGTGCTCGTTTTCGTTCTCGTTTTCGTTCTCGTTTTTGTTCTCGTTATCGAGGCCTGTGTGACCGGGCTTTCAACCCAAAGCATGAGCACCGCACTGAATAACTCAGTGTTTTATTGTGTCTTTCAAATCATTGAAATAGTAGATGTCTAGCCTCAACCTGTACTGTGCGCAAGAGTTTCACGTTACTGACGTAGATCGTCGTGAAATCTGAGCGTGGTGGTGTCAGGCAATCATGCCACCTTTTGGTGACAGACCATAGAGAGTTGAACTTGCTCTTTGGTTAGACCACGCCCTTGATAACTGTGTATTTTTCTCTTTGGCTATAGACCTCCCCTAAAGTACAGCGTATAGGAATATTGAACTTTCTCTTTTGTCAGACCACGCCCTTAGATACAGTGTATAGAACACTTGAACTTTCTTTTTGGTTAGGCCACGCCCTGAACAGCGTAAAGAACATTGATATTTTTCTTCGGTTAAACAACGCCCTAAAGTACAGCGTATATAATATTTTACTTTCTCTGCCAACTCTCCCTGACTCTGCGAAGCGTTCCTTGGGAATAAACCAATCTGTCAATGTTCTGGGGAACAAATTTAACAATCATAACTTGTTTGTATTGTTCACGTTGATTGTAATTTTAATTATCTTCCTGGTTGTTGTACAAACTCTTCCTGATTGCATATGATGCAAATGTTAGCAGTTCTGCAGTGTATAGAACGTTGCACTTGCTCTTCGTCCGACCACGCCCTAAAGGCACATCATAATATAGCAGATCGTTCAACTTGCTCTTCGGTCAAACCACGCCTTAAAGTACAGCGTATAATCAGCACCTGTTAAATCCGTCTACCTTACACTAAGCAAGTCTGTACATGATTTAAACAACATAGACAGCTTAATGCTGTTACAACATAAGCTGTGCATACCATCTCGAAATGTTTAGTATTTAATTATTCACACACAAACAGTTCTGGTATTTAGGTTAAAGTAGTTATGATTAAGAAGTTACTTCTTTGAGCACGAAGTTTGTATACAATTAGCCTGACTCCTCTTAACACTATCATTAAAACTACATTAACAGGATCAGGGAATGTGACGACAGTTTAAGTTTGACGACTTCAAAAAGTGTCCCTCCCCAGTCAAAAAAAAACAACAATCTGTATTGATTTTAATTCTTAACCATAATTTGATTCAAAGGAGAGTATTGACATCTGAAGAATCACCCCCAACTCATTTAGAGATTTTCATTACATGGTGTTCTGCAAACCTTTCTATATCGTCATTTTACCGTGCAAAGTTACAAATCTTACTGACATATGCAATGATGCTCTCACTACAAACGCTATACGAATATTAAATGAAGATGACAATAGTCAATTTATATTCCCCCTCCTCCTTCTCTGAATTGATTGTTTTTAAAACTCCCCAGCAAGCGGCCTCTCGCATCTGCTTCCTAATCGAGGAGACACAATTTACAACATGGCCAAGAAATCCCTGAACCCATAGACTTCGGTTTTGAGTTCATTGAATGAGAGAAACAGTTGACCGTGGTGTTTGAGGTAACATCCCGCGTGGGTTTTCAACTTCACAGCATGGTGTGCCACATCTGTTTCATTATTTTATTCCTCTAATGTCTTCGGAATGCGTGCCAAGAAGAAATACTAGACATGTTTTTAAATGCAGTTCTATGATGTATTGATGAAACAGGGGTACTGTAACTTCATTGAAAAATTAAGTACCAAAATAGTTCCTGATAGGTTGGTTTTTTGTGTGACAAAATACAAAATGAGAACTTTACTATAGTAGCCCAGTAGGCTAAATGCATTATTTACAAAATGTTTGTGTTAAGTTGGGTTTTGTCGCGACAAATTGTAAAATAAGCAAGTTTAAAATACCACTATATGCATTAATCTTTTTTTTTAATCAAAAATTCGCCGTACCTTTTTTTTAAGCAACATGTTGTACAGGAAAGTTACTGTTAGGCCTATACAACAACATTCATCGATTTCGAAATTACAATATATTTTGTGTGAAACTGTTTGTTTGTTGTAGAAAAATGTAAAATTGGAAAGTTATCAATGCAGTTAATATTGTTGACCTTCTTTTCGTTATTGGCCAGTCTGTGGTTAAAATAAACATTCTTGACAAGCTGATATCAAATTGTTCTAATTGTTTTGTTTTGTTTTGGGGTTTTTCTTGATGCTTTGAATAAGTAAAAGTAAGACCTTAGGAGAAATCTAAAGTGGGATCCAGTTAACTTCAAACACTGCAAGTTTTCTTGTGTCTGTGTTTTCAAAGACCAGTCTTCTCACTTGGTGTATCCCAACATATTCACTAGATTGGGCTCAATCGGTCATCGAAGTTGCAAAAGATTAATGAAAGAAAAACACCCTTGTTGGCACAAGTTTGTGTGCTTTCAGATGCCTAATAAAAGGCTTCGGGCCTGAAGTAATTTTTGTTTTTTTGAGTGAGAAATTACCTCTTTCTTTTTTAAAACCACGTTACTTCAGAGGGAGCCGTGTCTCACAAAATTTTGTATACTATCAACAGCTCTCCATTGCTCGTTGTCAAGTTAGCTTTTATGCTAAAAATTACTTTGAGTAATTATCCAAAGTGTCCAGTGCCTTTAATTTATTTCAAAGGTCGTGGGTTCAAATCCCCCGACTGTACAGTGCTTATTACACATCGGTGTCAAAGTAAAAACAAACTAATTATATTTAATGTTTTATTAGGTATCCTATTGTATGTTCACAAGCCTTAATATAATAAGAAAAAGAACGCGTCATAATTGGTCTGCTTGGGACTATTTTGTCATTAGTGCAAATTGTTAGGATTTCATTAAATTACTTTTACATATTTTGGGAGTTCCTGGAAAGTGGAGTTCATTGATCGTAGCATTTTGTTTGGCAAAAACGAAATACATTTCTTTCAAATATATATATATATAATAAGGATGGCCGTGTAAGTCTCGTAGTAATAGATGGACAGAAAAAACTTAATGATAGCACTTAAAGAAGCTAGACACTATTGGTAATTGTCAAAGACCCGTCTTCTCACTTGGAGTATCTCAACATATGCATACAATAAGAAACCTGTGTTGAGCTCAATTTGTTCGTCGAAGTTGCAAGATAATAAATGAAAAAAAAAAAAAAAAAACAATTCTCTCACGAAGTTGTGTGCTTTTAGATGCTTGATTTCGAGACCTCAAAATCTAATTCTGAGATCTCGAAATCAAATTCGTGGAAAATTACCTCTTTCTCGAAAACTACGTAACTTCATAGGGAGCCATTTCTCACAATGTTTTTATACTATCAACAGCTCCCCATTACTCTTTACCAAGTGAGGTTTTATGCTAATAATTGTTTTGAATAATTACCAATAGTGTCCCCTATAAAGACTAACTTTTAAAAAAAAGGAAGAACTGCATGAGCTTTAAGTAAAACATTTATGTGTTGATTGGATTTTGTTCTTCTAATTATTACTCTACGTTATTGTTAGCAGTTGGGTCCAAATGTTCACAATGTTGGTATTTTATGCATGTTAGGATACATCAAGTGAGAATGCTGGTTTTTGAAAACAAATGGGTCCAATGCCTTCAAATTAAAAATGTGTATCAATTTGAAGAAGCACCTTTTGACCATCAAGAGTATGGTATAGCAATAACACTGAGCCAAGGACGAGCTGTGGTTTGTAGCTGCATTGATTTTCTGAACTACAAAAGTGGGGAAAAAACAGGTTGGTGGGACCCCTGAGGTTGACGAACAAATTTATTGCATTTTCTGAAGGAAGTTTCGCACTGTGAGGCCGTCATGGTTACTTTGTTCCTATAAATAATTGATATCGTGTTAAAGAGATTGAGAGAGAGACGCATGTCATCAAAACTTGATTAGCTTTGAAATCTCATGTTCTCATTATAGTGGTAAATCATTCATATAGATGTTTAAGGCACTGCACACTGTTGGTAATCATTGTTAGCATAAAATGGATAACTGTTGATAGTATAAAATGTTGAGAGAAACGGCTCCCTCTGAAGTAACATAGTTTTTGAAAAAGAAATAATTTCTCACTCAAATAATAAAAGAGTTCTGAAAGCACACATACTTGTGAAACAAGGGTGTTTTTATGTCATTATTCTCGTACATTTTCGGTGACCAATTGAGTCCAGATGTTCACAGGTTTGTTATATTTTGCATATGTTGGGATACACCAAGTGACAATTTCATAAAGGTGTCCGGTGCCTTTAACACTCTCGGCCGTAATGATTGAGTTGATATAAATCGGTTTTTGATGAGGGGGTCATTAGGATTGTGTTTAGTATCTCATGGTGTTAGTGAGGGTTATTGCAACCTGGTCCGATCTGTTATTAGCTCATTTCCGTTCCTTGGAACCATCAAAGTGCAATCGAGTACACCCTGATCACCTTACTAGCATCTTGTTTTACTTCTTCCATTATCGGTCTAAGATTCTGAAAGAGAAACAGTGTGGTCACACTTCAAGTTGCAATACATTTTTAATCTTATGTTATATTTTATGATCTTTAGATAATGAGCGGTAATTACTCCAAAAGTTAATGACCGAAACAAACTTGTTGGTGAGAAGCGCAGCTGTTGATGGTTTAAACTATTTTAAGAAATGATTCCCTCCGAAGTAGTATGGTCTTGGGTTTATTTTCATCTAGCTTCTTTGAGTCTGAGGGATGATTCATGCATGAGGATTGTGTTCGGATTGTCTTTAGTCTCTTGTGGTGTTAGGTTGAGGAGAATAGACGAGAAAGTGTAGATTCGTGAATAGAGTGTACGAGCCGAAGGCGAGTACATTGTTATCACGAATCTACACTTTAGAGTCTATTCTCTGACTTAAAGCCATTATACACTTTCGGAACAGACAAACAAATAAAAGTTCACAGATTTACAAATAACTTACAGGGTTTAAAGAAGGTATTGGTAAAAGACTTCTCTTGAAATATTATTTCATGAAATGCTTTACTTTTTGAGAAAACATTAAAACAGTATCAATTCTCGACATCGAGATTTACGGATTTATAGTAAACACATGTCATGACACGGCGACACGTGCGGAAACAAGGGTGGGTTTTCCCGGTTATTTACTCCTGACTCCGATGACCGATTGAGCCTAAATTCTCACAGGTTTGTTATTTTATATATAAGTTGTGTGGGCCTTTGGACAATACTGTTTACCGAAAGTGTCCAATGGCTTTAAACTATTTCCCCATTGGTTATATAACAGTTTCAATGAATTGGGTTTATCAATAGTAACAACACTAGTTAGTCAATCTAATTTCGTATACGTGAACAAACGACGGTTGGTCACATTTTATAAATATTTTACAACATATAGAGGCATTCTTTAGTGCTTGCAACGTTTGCTCAGCTAACAATACATTGTGTTACTAAAGTGATTTTTTTAAACTGGAACAAGTTTTTGTAAATTGAAAGATAACATATATTTAGCTAGCAAATATTTTGTTGCACTTCATCCTATCTTTCAGTTTGGAAAGCCAGTAATTTTCAAGTTGAACTATTGTAATGAAAATACACCCAACTGTAGATTATGTTACGAATCTACAGTTAAGTGTTAGATTCGTAGAAATAATCTACACTTTCAACAATAGAGTGACGTCACATAAATAGTTTAATGAGGGTTATTGCAACCTGGTCTGATCTGTTATTAGCTCATTTCCATTCCTTCGAACCATCAAGGTGTCGTTGAGTTGCCCCCCCCCCCCCCCCCGCCCCAGATCAACTTATCAGAATCTTGTTTTACTTCTTCTCTTATCGGTCTAAGGTTCTGGAATGGAAACAGTGTGGCCACACTTCATGTTCTGATGCATGTTTAATATTACATTACGTATTAATGATCTTATTAGGTACGACCATAGATCGGTAGTTACTACAAACAAAATTAATGACCGAAACTAAAATAATTACTTGGTGAGAAGCACAGATGTTGGTTGTACTTAATGTAAAGAAACTTCACTCTCTGGTCCGAGTGGTGTCAGTTTCGCTCTTTTGTGAGTGAAAGTTACTTTTTGGTCACTCTCTTTGATTGACATTAGTACAAACTTTACTCAAAGTAGAGTTGAAAGTCCCTAATCTTTTACTTTCTTCAATACTCGTTACCAAGTCAGTTTTAAAGTTAATATTTGTTTTGAGCCCTTAAATGAATTTGAATGATCTTTGATCTTATTAACTTGAGAAGTGAATTCTAACATGTTGCAATATAATTACTCTCTTTTCTACCTCCATGACGGTTGAAAAAAAAACCAATCATTTGAAACGAAATTTAATGATCTTGGCCCAATTTTATAGCGCTGCTTCCGGCCGATGTGCGATTTCTATTTCATAGCGCTGCTAACTGTATAAGCACACGAAAAGACATGCTGACCTTCCGGTGATTTTACAGCACGAAAATAGATGACGTCACAATGCAAATCCATGGTTAACGCCCAATGTGACCGCCCAATTTTGTTCTCATCTTCTTAGTGTCAAAGTGAATTGAATTGTTAATAGTTTTATACGTCTCTGACCAAAAGTTACCGACAAAAGTTCAGACGCTGACTATGAACTCGCCGCTTTCTCACTAGATTGTTACTGTGCATGCGCAGATATCGACCAATGGTTGACGCGGAGGGTGCTCCATGAATGACAATGTTTTCATCTTAGCCAAAAGGGGCTGTACCAGTCGAACCCCTTTGGTATTTTTAAACTGTGATCAACCTGTTAAATATAATTAATACTTTGGGGAAAATGAAGCCCCAATGTGTATTATCAGTGCTTTTTGCTAAAGTGTTATGCTTTTAACTACCTTGATTCTTATGAATTTTCAAGAGCACATAATGTACCGATTCTTTGAAAAGACTTTACACAAGCTGACAGCTTTCACCTGATTCTGATTGGGATATTACTCATTTCGTGGAGATAGGTCCAGGAAATGCGTCAAAATAACCCAGAAAAGGGTCAACTGACGCGAAATCCGAGTTAATAATCACACTTTAAACGTTTTTTTCCTTGGGTCGGCATGGCCAAGGTTTTAAGTAAGTTAAGAGTATTAAGAGTTAACATAGTTGTCAAGATTATTGTCCCAAAAAAATAAGTCTTAAAGGCAGTGGTCACTATTGGTAATTACTCAAAACAATTATTATCATAAAACCTGTTTTGATTACGAGTAATGGGGAGAGGTTGATAGTATAAAACATTGTGAGAAACAGCTCCCTCTGAAGTGACGTAGTTTTCGAGAAAAAAAGTAATTTTCCACGAATTTGATTTCGAGACCTTAGACTTGGAATTTGAGCTCTCAAAATCAAGCAACTGAAAGCACAAAACTTCGTGTGACCATGGTGCGACAAGGGTGTTTTTTCTTTCATTAATATCTCGCAACTTCGACGACCGATTGAGCTCAAATTTTCACAGGTTTGTTATTTTATGCATTATGTTGAGATACACCAACTGTGAAGACTAGTCTTTGACAATTACCAATAGTGTCCAGCGTCCAGTGTCTTTAAGACTGAGAGATAAAATGAGTATTACAATGTTATTATCTCTGTGAACCTATTTCTTGGTACTGATGTAAACATGTTTTTTGTTTGTTTTCTTTTCATTTCAATGCAGAAACGAACTCGCCGTCAACTACTGATGAAAGTCAAGGCATACCTGTTGTAACTTCATTGTGGATTAAATGTCGTCAGAGTCAAACTTAGGTATGATGACCTTTTTTATGCTGAGAAGTTTGTTTTAATTTTAATGAATGATTTCCCTTAATTTTTCCTCAATTTCATAAGAATTCAAAGAAAAGTAACACTCATAGTTAAATGATTAGATTGTATTGTTTGTTCCTTGAAAGGGGGGGCGGTAAGTGGCAAGCCCTAATCCAATTTCAGCCCATTTTGTTCAAAACAGCCATGCTTATATACCCCTCGTCATTTTATTCAATTTAAAAACAAGTTTTTGACAAAACAGGAGGGCTTACCCCTTGTGATTTGATCAATTTCCAGTTCCATTTTTTACAAAACAACAAGGCATTCAACTTGTTATTTTATCTCATTCTTATTTTAGCTCATTCTTAACAAATCAGCAGGGCTTGTGATTTTATAAAATTTCAGCCCATTTTTTACAAAACAGCAAGGAGACAAGAAAGATACAACATTTCTTACACCAGGGGACTGCAAATGGACACCAGTACAGAATCAACAGACGAACTGGCCACCCTTATGCTAGACCAACTTGGAAAAGCCATACTCAAGCCGGCATGTACTGGGCGACCTAGTGGGTGAGTGAGTGAGCAAGGCTTAGCCCTTGTCATTAATGTTCTTGTACAGCCCATTTTTTTTAAAAAGGCAAGCTTAACTCTTGTTATTTTATCCCCTTGTAAATTTTAGCCCATTTAAAAAAAACAGCCAGGCTAACCCCTTGTCATTTAAATAGATTCCATTCAGCTTTTTTTTCACCTAACAGCAATGGCTTACCCCTTGTCATTTTTATCAAATTTCAGCCCATTTTGACAAAACAGCAAGGCTTACCACTTGTCATTTTTATCAAATTTTAACCCATTCTTGACAAATCAGCAAGGCTTAGCCCTTGTCTTTTTATCCAATTTCAGCTCATTCTTGACACATCAGCAAGGTTTAGCCCTTGTCATTTTATCAAATTTCAGCTCATTCTTGACATATCAGCAAGGCTTAGCCCTTGTCATTTTATCAAATTTCAGCTCATTCTAGACACATCAGCAAGGCTTAGCCCTTGTCATTTTATCAAATTTCAGCTCATTCTAGACACATCAGCAAGGCTTAGCCCTTGTCATTTTATCAAATTTCAGCTCATTCTTGACATATCAGCAAGGCTTAGCCCTTGTTATTTTATCAAATTTCAGCTCATTCTAGACACATCAGCAAGGCTTATAGCCCTTGTCATTTTATCTAATTTCAGCTCATTCCTGACAAATCAGCAAGGCTTAGCCCTTGTCATTTCATCCAATTTCAGCTCATTCCTGACATAGCAGCAAGGCTTAGCCCTTGTAGTTTTATCTAATTCCAGCTCATTCTTGACAAAACAGCAAGGCTTAGCCCTTGTCATCTAATTTCAGCTCATTCTGGACACATCAGCAAGGCTTAGCCCTTTTCATTTATCTAGTTTCAGCTCATTCCTGACATATCAGCAAGGCTTAGCCCTTGTCATTTCATTCAATTTCAGCTCATTCCTGACATAGCAGCAAGGCTTAGCCCTTAAAGTTTTATCTAATTTCAGCTCATTCTTGACAAAACAGCAAGGCTTAGCCCTTGTCATTTATCTAATTTCAGCTCATTCTGGACACATCAGCAAGGCTTAGCCCTTGTCATTTATCTAATTTCAGCTCATTCCTGACATATCAGCAAGGCTTAGCCCTTGTCATTTCATCCAATTATAGCTCATTCCTGACATAGCAGCAAAGCTTAGCCCTTGTAGTTTTATCTAATTTCAGCTCATTCTTGACAAAACAGCAAGGCTTAGCCCTTGTCATTTATCTAATTTCAGCTCATTCTGGACACATCAGCAAGGCTTAGCCCTTGTCATTTATCTAATTTCAGCTCATTCTTGACAAAACAGCAAGGCTTAGCCCTTGTCATTTTATCTAATTTCAGCCCATTCTTGACAAAACAACAAGGCTTAGCCCTTGTCATTTTATCCAATTTCAGCTCATTCCTGACATATCAGCAAGGCTTAACCCTTGTTATTTTATCTAATTTAAGCTCATTCTTGACAAAACAGCAAGGCTTAGCCCTTGTCATTTTATCTAATTTCAGCTCATTCTTGACAAAACAGCAAGGCTTATAGCCCTTGTCATTTTATCTAATTTCAGCTCATTCTTGACAAAACAGCAAGGCTTATAGCCCTTGTCATTTTATCTAATTTCAGCTCATTCTTGACAAAACAGCAAGGCTTAGCCCTTGTCATTTTATCCAATTTTAGCTCATTCCTGACATATCAGCAAGGCTTAACCCTTGTTATTTTATCCAATTCAGCCCATTCCTGACAAAACAGCAAGGCTTAGCCCTTGTCATTTTATCAAATTTCAGCTCATTCTAGACACATCAGCAAGGCTTAGCCCTTGTCATTTTATCTAGTTTCAGCTCATTCTGGACACGTCAGCAAGGCTTAGCCCTTGTCATTTTATCCAATTTCAGCTCATTCCTGACATATCAGCAAGGCTTAGCCCTTGTCATTTTATCTAATTTCAGCTCATTCCTGACATATCAAATCCAATTTCAGCCCTTTCTTCAGCCCTTATCCAATTTCAGCCCTTTCTTGACAAAACAGCAAGGCTTAGCCCTTGTCATTTTATCTAATTTCAGCTCATTCCTGACATATCAGCAAAGCTTAGCCCTTGTCATTTTATCAAATTTCAGCCTATTTTTAACAGGAGGCTAACTCTTTGTCATTTTATCCAATTCAGCCCATTCTGGACAAAACAGCAGGCCACTGTTACAGCATGCCATGGTTACAGGCACCCAGAGTTTGAGACACACCTGGGGGTCATTCACTGGAAACCAACTCAAGAACACAGGAGACATGGAAGATCAATGTCGCACAGCACATCACGTGGATGCTGCAAAAGGACACAAGTGTAGAATCAACAGACGAACCGGCCACCCCCATGCAAGACCAACTTACTTGGAAAAGCCACAATCCAGTCAGCATGTACTGGGTGACCTAGTGGGTGAGTGAGTGGTTGAGTGAGTGAGCAAGGCTTACCTGTGTCATTTTATCTGAGTATACAAGGCACAATTTCAGGCAAACTTTGTTAAGTATACAAGGTGTACACATTTTCAGGCAAAATTTGGGATTATACAAGGTTATAGCCTTGTACACACTTTCAAGCAAAACTTGATAAGTATACAAGGCTATAGCGTTGTACACATTTTCAAGCAAAATTTGGAAAGTATACAAGGTAATAGCCTTGTACACATTTGCAGGCAAAATTTGGAAAGTATACAAGGTAATAGCCTTGTACAAATTTTCAGGCAAAATTTGATAAGCATACAAGGCTATAGCCTTGTCACATTTTCAAGCAAAATTTGGAAAGTATACAAGGTTATATAGCCTTGTACACATTTTCAAGCAACATTTGATAAGCATACAAGGCCTTGTACAAAATTTCAGGCAAAATTTGGAAAGTATACAAGGTTATATAGCCTTGTACACATTTTCAAGCAAAATTTGATAAGTATACAAGGTTATAGCCTTGTACACATTTGCAGGCAAAATTTGCCAAGTTTACAAGGTTATAGCCTTGTACCATTTTCAAGCCAAATTTGTAAAGTATACAAGGCTTATAGCCTTGTACACATTGTCAAGCAAAATATGATAAGTATACAAGGTTATAGCCTTGTACACATTTTCAAGCAAACTTTGTTAAGTATACAAGGTTATAGGCCTTGTACACATTGTCAAGCAAAATTTGATAAGTATACAAGGTTATAGCCTTGTACACATTTGCAGGAAAAATTTGGAAAGTATTCAAGGTAATAATCCTTGTACACATTTGCAGGCAAAATTTGGAAAGTATACAAGGTTATAGCCTTGTACACATTTGCAGGCAAAATTTGGAAAGTATACAAGGTTATAGCCTTGTACACATTTTCAGGCAAAATTTGGAAAGTATACAAGGTTTATAGCCTTGTACACATTTTCAAGCAAAATTTGATAAGTATACAAGGTTATAGCCTTGTACACATTTTCAGGCAAAATTTGATAAGTATACAAGGTTATAGCCTTGTACACATTTGCAGGAAAAATTTGGAAAGTATTCAAGGTAATAGCCTTGTACACATTTGCAGGCAAAATTTGGAAAGTATACAAGGTTATAGCCTTGTACACATTTTCAGGCAAAATTTGGAAAGTATACAAGGTTTATAGCCTTGTACACATTTTCAAGCAAAATTTGATAAGTATACAAGGTTATAGCCTTGTACACATTTTCAGGCAAAATTTGATAAGTATACAAGGTTATAGCCTTGTACACATTTGCAGGAAAAATTTGGAAAGTATTCAAGGTAATAGCCTTGTACACATTTGCAAGCAAAATTTGGAAAGTATACAAGGTTATAGCCTTGTACACATTTTCAGGCAAAATTTGGAAAGTATACAAGGTTATAGCCTTGTACACATTTTCAGGCAAAATTTGGAAAGTATACAAGGTTATAGCCTTGTACACATTTTCAGACAAAATTTGTAAAGTATACAAGGTTATAGCCTTGTACACATTTTCAGGCAAAATTTGGAAAGTATACAAGGTTATAGCCTTGTACACATTTTCAGGCAAAATTTGGAAAGTATACAAGGTTATAGCCTTGTACACATTTTCAGGCAAAATTTGGAAAGTATACAAGGTTATAGCCTTGTACACATTTGCAGGCAAAATTTGGAAAGTATACAAGGTTATAGCCTTGTACACATTTTCAGGCAAAATTTGGAAAGTATACAAGGTTTATAGCCTTGTACACATTTTCAAGCAAAATTTGATAAGTATACAAGGTTATAGCCTTGTACACATTTTCAGGCAAAATTTGATAAGTATACAAGGTTATAGCCTTGTACACATTTGCAGGAAAAATTTGGAAAGTATTCAAGGTAATAGCCTTGTACACATTTGCAAGCAAAATTTGGAAAGTATACAAGGTTATAGCCTTGTACACATTTTCAGGCAAAATTTGGAAAGTATACAAGGTTATAGCCTTGTACACATTTTCAGGCAAAATTTGGAAAGTATACAAGGTTATAGCCTTGTACACATTTTCAGACAAAATTTGTAAAGTATACAAGGTTATAGCCTTGTACACATTTTCAGGCAAAATTTGGAAAGTATACAAGGTTATAGCCTTGTACACATTTTCAGGCAAAATTTGGAAAGTATACAAGGTTATAGCCTTGTACACATTTTCAGGCAAAATTTGGAAAGTATACAAGGTTATAGCCTTGTACACATTTTCAGGCAAAATTTGGAAAGTATACAAGGTTATAGCCTTGTACACATTTTCAGGCAAAATTTGGAAAGTATACAAGGTTATAGCCTTGTACACATTTGCAGGCAAATTTTGTTAAGTATACAAGGTTATAGCCTTGTACACATTTTCAGGCAAAATTTGATAAGTATACAAGGTTATAGCCTTGTACACATTTGCAGGCAAAATTTGATAAGTATACAAGGTCATAGCCTTGTACACATTTGCAGGAAAAATTTGGAAAGTATTCAAGGTAATAGCCTTGTACACATTTGCAGGCACAATTTGGAAAGTATACAAGGTTATAGCCTTGTACACATTTTCAAGCAAAATTTGATAAGTATACAAGGTTATAGACTTGTACACATTTTCAGGCAAAATTTGATAAGTATACAAGGTTATAGCCTTGTACACATTGTCAAGCAAAATTTGATAAGTATACAAGGTCATAGCCTTGTACACATTTGCAGGAAAAATTTGGAAAGTATTCAAGGTAATAGCCTTGTACACATTTGCAGGCACAATTTGGAAAGTATACAAGGTTATAGCCTTGTACACATTTTCAAGCAAAATTTGATAAGTATACAAGGTTATAGCCTTGTACACATTTTCAGGCAAAATTTGATAAGTATACAAGGTTATAGCCTTGTACACATTTGCAGGAAAAATTTGGAAAGTATTCAAGGTAATAGCCTTGTACACATTTGCAAGCAAAATTTGGAAAGTATACAAGGTTATAGCCTTGTACACATTTTCAGGCAAAATTTGGAAAGTATACAAGGTTAAAGCCTTGTACACATTTTCAGGCAAAATTTGGAAAGTATACAAGGTTATAGCCTTGTACACATTTTCAGGCAAAATTTGGAAAGTATACAAGGTTATAGCCTTGTACACATTTTCAGGCAAAATTTGGAAAGTATACAAGGTTATAGCCTTGTACACATTTTCAGGCAAAATTTGGAAAGTATACAAGGTTATAGCCTTGTACACATTTTCAGGCAAAATTTGGAAAGTATACAAGGTTATAGCCTTGTACACATTTTCAGGCAAAATTTGGAAAGTATACAAGGTTATAGCCTTGTACACATTTTCAGGCAAAATTTGGAAAGTATACAAGGTTATAGCCTTGTACACATTTTCAGGCAAAATTTGGAAAGTATACAAGGTTATATAGCCTTGTACACATTTTCAAGCAACATTTGGAAAGTATACAAGGTTATAGCCTTGTACACATTTTCAGGCAAAATTTGATAAGTTTACAAGGTTATAGCCTTGTACACATTTGCAGGCAAAATTTGTAAAGTATACAAGATTATAGCCTTGTACACATTTTCAAGCAAACTTTGTTAAGTATACAAGGTTATAGCCTTGTACACATTGTCAAGCAAAATATGATAAGTTTACAAGGTTATAGCCTTGTACCATTTTCAAGCCAAATTTGTAAAGTATACAAGGCTATAGCCTTGTACACATTGTCAAGCAAAATATGATAAGTATACAAGGTTATAGCCTTGTACACATTTTCAAGCAAACTTTGTTAAGTATACAAGGTTATAGGCCTTGTACACATTGTCAAGCAAAATTTGATAAGTATACAAGGTTATAGCCTTGTACACATTTGCAGGAAAAATTTGGAAAGTATTCAAGGTAATAGCCTTGTACACATTTGCAGGCAAAATTTGGAAAGTATACAAGGTTATAGCCTTGTACACATTTTCAGGCAAAATTTGGAAAGTATACAAGGTTATAGCCTTGTACACATTTTCAAGCAAAATTTGATAAGTATACAAGGTTATAGCCTTGTACACATTTTCAGGCAAAATTTGATAAGTATACAAGGTTATAGCCTTGTACACATTTGCAGGAAAAATTTGGAAAGTATTCAAGGTAATAGCCTTGTACACATTTGCAAGCAAAATTTGGAAAGTATACAAGGTTATAGCCTTGTACACATTTTCAGGCAAAATTTGGAAAGTATACAAGGTTATAGCCTTGTACACATTTTCAGGCAAAATTTGGAAAGTATACAAGGTTATAGCCTTGTACACATTTTCAGGCAAAATTTGTAAAGTATACAAGGTTATAGCCTTGTACACATTTTCAGGCAAAATTTGGAAAGTATACAAGGTTATAGCCTTGTACACATTTTCAGGCAAAATTTGGAAAGTATACAAGGTTATAGCCTTGTACACATTTTCAGGCAAAATTTAAAAAGTATACAAGGTTATAGCCTTGTACACATTTTCAGGCAAAATTTGGAAAGTATACAAGGTTATAGCCTTGTACACATTTTTAGGCAAAATTTGGAAAGTATACAAGGTTATAGCCTTGTACACATTTGCAGGCAAATTTTGTTAAGTATACAAGGTTATAGCCTTGTACACATTTTCAGGCAAAATTTGATAAGTATACAAGGTTATAGCCTTGTACACATTTGCAGGCAAAATTTGATAAGTTTACAAGGTTATAGCCTTGTACCATTTTCAAGCAAAATTTGTAAAGTATACAAGGCTATAGCCTTGTACACATTGTCAAGCAAAATATGATAAGTATACAAGGTTATAGCCTTGTACACATTTTCAGGCAAAATTTGGAAAGTATACAAGGTTATAGCCTTGTACACATTTTCAAGCAAACTTTGTTAAGTATACAAGGTTATAGGCCTTGTACACATTGTCAAGCAAAATTTGGAAAGTATACAAGGTTATAGCCTTGTACACATTTTCAGGCAAAATTTGGAAAGTATACAAGGTTTATAGCCTTGTACACATTTTCAGGCAAAATTTGATAAGTATACAAGGTTATAGCCTTGTACGCATTTTCAGGCAAAATTTGGAAAGTATACAAGGTTATAGCCTTGTACACATTTTCAGGCAAAATTTGATAAGTATACAAGGTTATAGCCTTGTACACATTTGCAGGAAAAATTTGGAAAGTATTCAAGGTAATAGCCTTGTACACATTTGCAGGCAAAATTTGGAAAGTATACAAGGTTATAGCCTTGTACACATTTTCAGGCAAAATTTGGAAAGTATACAAGGTTATAGCCTTGTACACATTTTCAGGCAAAGTTTGGAAAGTATACAAGGTTATAGCCTTGTACACATTTTCAAGCAAAATTTGATAAGTATACAAGGTTATAGCCTTGTACACATTTTCAGGCAAAATTTGATAAGTATACAAGGTTATAGCCTTGTACACATTTGCAGGAAAAATTTGGAAAGTATTCAAGGTAATAGCCTTGTACACATTTGCAAGCAAAATTTGGAAAGTATACAAGGTTATAGCCTTGTACACATTTTCAGGCAAAATTTGGAAAGTATACAAGGTTAAAGCCTTGTACACATTTTCAGGCAAAATTTGGAAAGTATACAAGGTTATAGCCTTGTACACATTTTCAGGCAAAATTTGGAAAGTATACAAGGTTATAGCCTTGTACACATTTTCAGGCAAAATTTGGAAAGTATACAAGGTTATAGCCTTGTACACATTTTCAGGCAAAATTTGGAAAGTATACAAGGTTATAGCCTTGTACACATTTTCAGGCAAAATTTGGAAAGTATACAAGGTTATAGCCTTGTACACATTTTCAGGCAAAGTTTGGAAAGTATACAAGGTTATAGCCTTGTACACATTTTCAAGCAAAATTTGATAAGTATACAAGGTTATAGCCTTGTACACATTTGCAGGCAAAATTTGCCAAGTTTACAAGGTTATAGCCTTGTACCATTTTCAAGCCAAATTTGTAAAGTATACAAGGCTATAGCCTTGTACACATTGTCAAGCAAAATATGATAAGTATACAAGGTTATAGCCTTGTACACATTTTCAAGCAAACTTTGTTAAGTATACAAGGTTATAGGCCTTGTACACATTGTCAAGCAAAATTTGATAAGTATACAAGGTTATAGCCTTGTACACATTTTCAGGAAAAATTTGGAAAGTATTCAAGGTAATAGCCTTGTACACATTTGCAAGCAAAATTTGGAAAGTATACAAGGTTATAGCCTTGTACACATTTTCAGGCAAAATTTGGAAAGTATACAAGGTTATAGCCTTGTACACATTTGCAGGAAAAATTTGGAAAGTATTCAAGGTAATAGCCTTGTACACATTTGCAGGCAAAATTTGGAAAGTATACAAGGTTATAGCCTTGTACACATTTTCAGGCAAAATTTGGAAAGTATACAAGGTTTATAGCCTTGTACACATTTTCAAGCAAAATTTGATAAGTATACAAGGTTATAGCCTTGTACACATTTGCAGGAAAAATTTGGAAAGTATTCAAGGTAATAGCCTTGTACACATTTGCAAGCAAAATTTGGAAAGTATACAAGGTTATAGCCTTGTACACATTTTCAGGCAAAATTTGGAAAGTATACAAGGTTATAGCCTTGTACACATTTTCAGGCAAAATTTGGAAAGTATACAAGGTTATAGCCTTGTACACATTTTCAGACAAAATTTGTAAAGTATACAAGGTTATAGCCTTGTACACATTTTCAGGCAAAATTTGGAAAGTATACAAGGTTATAGCCTTGTACACATTTTCAGGCAAAATTTGGAAAGTATACAAGGTTATAGCCTTGTACACATTTTCAGGCAAAATTTGGAAAGTATACAAGGTTATAGCCTTGTACACATTTTCAGGCAAAATTTGGAAAGTATACAAGGTTATAGCCTTGTACACATTTTCAGGCAAAATTTGGAAAGTATACAAGGTTATAGCCTTGTACACATTTGCAGGCAAAATTTGATAAGTATACAAGGTTATAGCCTTGTACACATTTGCAGGCAAAATTTGATAAGTTTACAAGGTTATAGCCTTGTACCATTTTCAAGCAAAATTTGTAAAGTATACAAGGCTATAGCCTTGTACAAATTTTCAGGCAAAATTTGGAAAGTATACAAGGTTATAGCCTTGTACACATTTGCAGGCAAAATTTGCCAAGTTTACAAGGTTATAGCCTTGTACCATTTTCAAGCCAAATTTGTAAAGTATACAAGGCTATAGCCTTGTACACATTGTCAAGCAAAATATGATAAGTATACAAGGTTATAGCCTTGTACACATTTTCAAGCAAACTTTGTTAAGTATACAAGGTTATAGCCTTGTACACATTTGCAGGAAAAATTTGGAAAGTATTCAAGGTAATAGCCTTGTACACATTTGCAGGCAAAATTTGGAAAGTATACAAGGTTATAGCCTTGTACACATTTTCAGGCAAAATTTAGAAAGTATACAAGGTTATAGCCTTGTACACATTTTCAAGCAAAATTTGATAAGTATACAAGGTTATAGCCTTGTACACATTTTCAGGCAAAATTTGATAAGTATACAAGGTTATAGCCTTGTACACATTTGCAGGAAAAATTTGGAAAGTATTCAAGGTAATAGCCTTGTACACATTTTCAGGCAAAATTTGGAAAGTATACAAGGTTATAGCCTTGTACACATTTTCAGGCAAAATTTGGAAAGTATACAAGGTTATAGCCTTGTACACATTTTCAGGCAAAATTTGTAAAGTATACAAGGTTATAGCCTTGTACACATTTTCAGGCAAAATTTGATAAGTATACAAGGTTATAGCCTTGTACACATTTGCAGGAAAAATTTGGAAAGTATTCAAGGTAATAGCCTTGTACACATTTGCAAGCAAAATTTGGAAAGTATACAAGGTTATAGCCTTGTACACATTTTCAGGCAAAATTTGGAAAGTATACAAGGTTAAAGCCTTGTACACATTTTCAGGCAAAATTTGGAAAGTATACAAGGTTATAGCCTTGTACACATTTTCAGGCAAAATTTGGAAAGTATACAAGGTTATAGCCTTGTACACATTTTCAGGAAAAATTTGGAAAGTATTCAAGGTAATAGCCTTGTACACATTTGCAAGCAAAATTTGGAAAGTATACAAGGTTATAGCCTTGTACACATTTTCAGGCAAAATTTGGAAAGTATACAAGGTTAAAGCCTTGTACACATTTTCAGGCAAAATTTGGAAAGTATTCAAGGTAATAGCCTTGTACACATTTTCAGGCAAAGTTTGGAAAGTATACAAGGTTATAGCCTTGTACACATTTTCAAGCAAAATTTGATAAGTATACAAGGTTATAGCCTTGTACACATTTTCAGGCAAAATTTGATAAGTATACAAGGTTATAGCCTTGTACACATTTGCAGGAAAAATTTGGAAAGTATTCAAGGTAATAGCCTTGTACACATTTGCAAGCAAAATTTGGAAAGTATACAAGGTTATAGCCTTGTACACATTTTCAGGCAAAATTTGGAAAGTATACAAGGTTAAAGCCTTGTACACATTTTCAGGCAAAATTTGGAAAGTATACAAGGTTATATAGCCTTGTACACATTTTCAGGCAAAATTTGGAAAGTATACAAGGTTATAGCCTTGTACACATTTTCAGGCAAAATTTGGAAAGTATACAAGGTTATAGCCTTGTACACATTTTCAGGCAAAATTTGGAAAGTATACAAGGTTATAGCCTTGTACACATTTTCAGGCAAAATTTGGAAAGTATACAAGGTTATAGCCTTGTACACATTTTCAGGCAAAATTTGGAAAGTATACAAGGTTATAGCCTTGTACACATTTTCAGGCAAAATTTGGAAAGTATACAAGGTTATAGCCTTGTACACATTTTCAGGCAAAATTTGGAAAGTATACAAGGTTATATAGCCTTGTACACATTTTCAAGCAACATTTGATAAGTATACAAGGTTATAGCCTTGTACACATTTTCAGGCAAAATTTGATAAGTTTACAAGGTTATAGCCTTGTACACATTTGCAGGCAAAATTTGTAAAGTATACAAGATTATAGCCTTGTACACATTTTCAAGCAAACTTTGTTAAGTATACAAGGTTATAGCCTTGTACACATTGTCAAGCAAAATATGATAAGTATACAAGGTTATAGCCTTGTACACATTTTCAGGCAAAATTTGGAAAGTATACAAGGTTATAGCCTTGTACACATTTTCAAGCAAAATTTGATAAGTATACAAGGTTATAGCCTTGTACACATTGTCAAGCAAAATATGATAAGTATACAAGGTTATAGCCTTGTACACATTTTCATGCAAAATTTGATAAGTATACAAGGTAATAGCCTTGTACACATTTTCAGGCAAAATTTGGAAAGTATACAAGGTTATAGCCTTGTACACATTTTCAAGCAAAATTTGGAAAGTATACAAAGTTATAGCCTTGGTACATATTTTTAAGCAAAATTTGGAAAGTATACGAGGCTGTAGCTACAACTACATCTACTTAGGACATTTTGTAAAAATGTAAGGTTTTATTTAAATGCAGTTGTTAAAACCAAAAGGCTGACAAAAAACAGAAGCTACAAATAGGAGTATTTCTTATAGGCACTTGGAACAGCCAATATTTATTGCATTGCGCTATGGTTTCACAGCAATCTTCATGTACATATTTACACCACAACAGACTTACTGTTACTTATACGGTGACCATAGAATGAGAGCAAACATCAAAACATAACTATTTCCCTTTTCCCTTAAACAGACACATTATGAGTCATGTTTCACTGTTACCACTGGCATGTTACGCAGGGGCCCTATTTTATAAATCATGTAAAGTTGATGTGCAATTTCTATTTCAAAAACGCTGCAAACTGTAAGCAAAGCAAAACGTAAGTAACCTTGTTTCTGTAACCCGATGAGTGACGCAATAATACAAATCCATTGTGACACCCAAAATCACTGTCAAAGATGCGTTCAACACTGACGAATGTGACCAACCCTGTGACACGCTTACAACCCACTGACATGCTTAGCATTTCTACAAAACATACTGAATGACTTATCTGTTCATAGAGTGTATACAACTGAACTCCTTGATTTGTCTTTATCTTTCTTGCCCCCACAAATGAGAAACAATATACACAAAATAATACTTATTATTGTTTCAAGACAAAATGCCATGTCACAAGAACAATCTGTGACTGGTAGCCTGGGGTCGATTTCACAAAGAGTTAGGACTAGTCCTAACTTAGGACTAGTCCTAAGAGAAATCAAAAACGCACAGCTAGTCTTAAGTTAGGACGAGTAACTCGTCCTAAGTCAAGATAAGACTAGTCCTAACTCTTTGTGAAATCCACCCCTGGTTATCTTTGCAACGTAGTAGCACATATTTAAGCAATTTTTTTTTCTGCTGAAACAGCTGAATAGGTTGATAAATAAACAATTTTAAAAATCCACCAAACACAAAAAGCATGGTTACTCAACTGCCACTGGCTTCTGTTGCTCATCAATGATTCAATTCATCTACAATTGCAAGCAAAACACCATATGTTAAATTGTATGAAATCAAATACAAGTCAAACACACATTTGCTGTAACACAGCGATATTTCCACTTTTAAAGGCAATGGACACATTTGGTAATATTGTCAAAGACCAGTTTTCTCACTTGGTATATCCCAACATATGTATAAAATAACAAAGCTGTGTAAATTTGGACTCAATGGTCATCGAAGTTGCAAGATACATTGTTTCACAAATGTGTGTACTTCCAGTTGCCTATAATGAAAGGCTTCAGCTGAAGTCTTTCATTATTTGGGTGAGAAATTACTTCTTTCTCAAAAACGACATTACTTCAGAGGGAGCCATTTCTCCCAATGCTTTAAACTACATGTATCAACAGCTCTCCATTGCTCGCAACCAACTCAGTTTTTGTGCTAACAATTTATTTTGATTTATAACCAATAGTGTCCAGTGCCTTTAAGTTGCAACTCTACACTAGAAGGACGAGACTTGCAACAGGACATTATCATGAGATATACCGATCAGGACGTGGAGCTGCAAGTCAAATTTCAATCTTGACTCTAAAATGTCACCTCACCTGGGACAGTGCTTGGTTTCTGAAAGCCCTCAAAGATGTATATTCAATCGTCATAAAGCACGCCTCTGTTCACTTCTTAAATCATACATTCCCAGTTATCTGGAGGAATTGATTTTTTTAAAATCCATCGCCGTGCTTTGGAAATACTCTCTCAAATTCCATCCTTTCTACAAGACAACAAGTTGCATCTTGATGCATGTAAAACTATTTACCTAGTCGTCAAGACATTCTATACATAACATCAAACTCATTTTCTTTTAAGTTAACATGAAAGCCCTTTTTCACGTTAATATACAAAAGTTATACCTTCTCAAAATATCGCAATTCAAAACTTTCATCAATTCTATCATACAAACTTTACAAATCAAGTACTGAATAAATATTTACAATCTATCACCACAAACATGATATTGGGTTGGGGAGGGGAATGACACAAGATCTACTCGTAACAGGAGTTCACAATCTTTGTAGCATTATGGCGGTAAGGCTTCTTAGATTCAAATTTTGGGGCTTGAAAACTAATATTTACTTTTTACACAACCAAAAAACTTCAAAGTGAAAATGCTTTATACTATCAAAAGCTGGTGTAGTCTTCTTACCAAAAAGTTTTTACTGCCATCAATTGTAAGAAGAGTCATTAGAAAAACTAACTTGGCTCGCGGCTGTTGCTTAGGCGTCCTACACCACAATGCATGCAGCAATCCAGACGTAGCCACAGCCGTTAGTTCAGACATGGCCTTAGATCAATATTTTACACATGTAACAGATGAAAAATTAATTTTCTTTATATATATATACACATTGCATAAAGTTGACACTGAAAAAAGTGTTTCGTAGCTGTGTGGACTTATTGCATTATAAGCTCATCAACCATTCAGACACATTTCAAGATTCAGTTTCAATCCATTTTAAAGTTATTCCTAATCAGAGTTTCTTTCCAGCTTGCAAATGAAGATCGATCTGTCAGCCACAGATATTGAGTTTCCTTACCTACACATTCTAATCATTACTAAAGATATATTGTGTGAATATTCCATAAATATTAAACCTAATTTTCTCCCAGAACTCTTATTACAGTTTGCGTAGAGAGAGTTCTGCAGTCAGTCTGTGGAATTAACTATTAATAATTCTAGAATTGACACTTAACGGTTACACAAATCTTCTGAATCAATCATTGGAATCGAGAAAGCTGCATCTTCAATTTCACTCAAAAAAATCGTTACAAGGTTGACTGGCAGCTACAGGTTGCCAATTAAGTAGCAAATAATACTTGGCAAGCCTTCTTTCTTTTTTTGCTGTTCAAACAAAAGTATTTTCTATTTTCTAAGTCACAAAGGTTTCCTTTGAAAATTTCTCAGTCTATGTTGCCAAAGATCCACACAAATAGAATGTTCAGAATCATCCAAGATTGAATTAACATACCCTGTTTATTGGTACTTAAAATAATGCCTAGCACATCAGACAGGAAAACAAACCAAAGATTTCTTTAAAGATCATATCATGATAAAAAAACTATAAAAATAAAGAATTACGGCTGTGTCACACAAGGCAATTTGTGCAGGCAACTTGAAGGTAACCAACTGCAGTGGGTGCTATGGGACAATTTTGGAGTGTTTTTTTTTCAAGCTTTGAAACTTCAAAATGTGACTGCCTTTTCTTCTTGGTTGCTTGATAATTGCCTCGTGTGACATTGCCCTTATACACCACTGGTTTCTAGCCAATTCCTATGTCAAATTCAATTTTGTGATCAATTTTTTTGACAGCAGAGAGAGTCTTTATGAAGATGAAAACAAAATTGAAGTCTCTTACTTTATGATTAAATGGTGTAAAATGCCACGTCAATATCAATAAAACATTTGATGATGTCACATTTCAAATATTTTATGGTCTGTAAATTTTGTAAAGAATAGGCCTACTTCATAGTAGGCCTACATTCCTGAATTGTGACGATATTCATTCAAAACAGAAGGTGATTTTGTTTTTTTGACTACCACAGAATTTTTTTTTCAATGTACAGACTCTATGTGGCGTTCCATAGCATTGCAACTTTCTTTATGGATGAGTATCAAATAAAATGACATTTTACTGTTTTTACTTGAGGTAAAGGACTTATATTTTTCCCTTCTACGGTGAGAAGTGCATCACCAAACTGAATTTTACCTTGGAGCCCCTTTTTAAGAACTCGGATTGTTACCTTGCAGGCACGCTGTGATTGAAAGACCACTTAGAAGGACACTACCATCCGTCATCATCCGAAAAGACCGACTTTACCTTGCTTGATGCTCTGCTCGAAACACTTGCTGATGGCGAACTTGACCTTTTCTTAACCTTTGACCCCAAGGATGACCTTGAGCCAGAGCTAGATCCTGATGTTGGTCTTGATCTTGGGGGTACTGGCTGTAGTAACTGTGGTTGGTCGGGTGCTAACTCTGGGTTTTTCTGAATGTGATAGAGCCGGCTGCTTTCGTAGTAGACTTCAGACAACCAGAAGCATTGCACGGGGTCCACGTCGTTCGAGCTGAATAAGAACAATCAGAACAAGGGTAACAACAAATTATTTTTTGTATCCCCGATGCAAAACTAACATCAAATCAGTGTGGTTCCCCGCTGCTACTACTTAGGCATGCCTGTTTTACTTCCTTTTTGAAAGGGCAAGGGTACCAAAGCATTTTCTCCTTGATAAAGGGCGTCCTAGGATGAAATTCTAAATTTCTACTTGAGCATTTCAAGGGTACCAAGGCAATGACCAGGGGGCAAGGGGCAAGGGGCAATTCCTTCGTTGCCTTTGTGAAGTATCAGGCCTGCAAAGGATTCGGACGGCCTCTTGTACCCACAAGTTTACTACTATAGTATATCTTCATATAAAAGGATTTTGATAGTTTGCCTTGATTGATTCTGCAAGTACACAGTTCAAAAAAGGGGTTGATTGTAATCGGTCCCCCAAAAATGGGACTATAGAACACACATAATTTTTTAGCGTATTTGAAGTGTACTGATAGACAAAAAATTAGTGCTGCTTCCCTATGTTTTAAAAGCTCATAAGAATTTACTTGTAATGAAAAGTAATGATTTGATTTTACTTGCTCAATGATGGTCTTACTTTGTTCAACTTGTTACTACAGTCTGACTTGATATTTATACAGGCCTAGGATAAGCATACAGCGATAAATGCAGAAATGGAAAATATTATTTACTTATATTTACTGAAGTAAATTGCTGTTGACAGAATATGGTGGATAACTTTTTGTAATTTTTCTTGAGCAAACAAGTGAGCCGGCATGGCAGTACGATTTACATCTTGAGATTCAATAGCAAGTGTTGAAAACAGTGACTATAAAAACACCAGCCGCCGATTTCACCAAACTCTTCCTAACTTAAGATTAATCTTAGGACAAGTTAATTTCAATACTTATAGACAGTAGGACCCATTGAACCCATGCTGAGTTAAAGGATTAATCCTAGAGTTTGTGAAAAAAACTTTATCAGCAATGATGGACAAACATTGGAAAATTTCTCAGCTGCTTGTCAAATTTGACTTTCTTGAAGGGTGGGTAAACTCTCAAATTAATAAAACAAGACCGTCTGTCGATTTCACAAAACTCTTCCTAACTTAAGACTAATTTGAGGACTTAGGACGACTCCCAACCCTGCACTGTAGCATGTAGACCTTTGGATAAATCCTAAGCTAGGACGAGTTACTCGTCCTAACTCGAGATAAGACGAGTCCTTACTCTTTGTGAAATCGACCCCTGCTTCATACCACAGTTTATTCCTCATGCTAGAAATCTGATTTGGGGGCTGTCAGGTTGGCGTAGTGGTATCTTTCGTAGCCACAGGGGCCACTACATTATGTGGATTGGGTTTTGAGTCCCTACCTGACTGCGTGTGCCTTATCTGCAATAATTCTCTTGGGTTTTTCCTCCCGCATCTAAAACTGAAACTTCCCTCTTTGTCTTCTCTCAGGCATGATATTTGGTATTTGCGCAAAAGTAGAAATAGGAATGACCTACATACACATTTTGTAGGGTATTATAACCGTACATTAATCCGAAAGGTCATTGGTTCGAATCCCACTCTAGTCAATTATTTGTTCAACCCCAAAAAATCATTTAAAAATTTACCCAGTCAGTTTCCTTTGTGGTTTGTATTGTTAACTGAAACAAAAATTTGCATCCCCTTAAGGTGATCCCCTGGCTGCCGCTTCCCAGGTTGTATCGTAATTTGGGTGTGATCCCTGGCTACATGGCAGTTAACGGTTGTATGGCTTCTGACTGGCACTCCCCGAACAAAGATTTTGACAAAATAGGGACACTGCCAATATAGGGCTAGATAGCTCAGTTGGTGAAGCGCCGGCACGTTAATCCGGAGGTCGTTGGTTCGAATCCCACTCTAGTCAATTATTTGTTCAACCCCAAAAAGTCTTATACTTTTCAGGCATTTTTTTTCACAACTTTTCAGTTTTTTCAAGGCCCAACAAATAGACTTAACTAGGGAGAATATCTCGGCTAGTGCAGTGATTAAGTTCACTTTTTCTGAGAGTCCTTGGCTTCACAACTAGAATAAATAAAATGAATTGATTGATTACCATGGTAATGAATGATTTTTGTGTTTACCTTGTTCCATCAGAGAACTCTACCACCAAATGATTGCTGTCGACTCCAGAGATCTTTCCCGGTAAGTAAGTCATTTTAGCGACGCTTGCCATGGCCAAGACGTGGTCTCCAAGAGCAAAACGTTGACGTCTTGAGAAAGCTCCAAAGATGTGTTTACAATGCTGTTGACTTACTCTGTCATCCGGCCACTCAACAACGAAGTAACGCCCTTGGTTGATGCGACTCTTAATAGTGGCTATAAGAAAGAAAATTGAAAAGTTTAGATTTAAAGGATTACATCAAATATTAAATAAATATAAATGTGCTTGTTATATGAGTGCGTAGTGCGCAATTCTTTAAAATGAAAAGACAGGCTGAGCAGATAGCATTAGTTTTACTGGTAATGCAGTATTAGGTACATATGTCATTTGCTTGGCTTGTAATTTGCATTGTGCACATCGCATTGCACACAACATAGTCCGGCCACAGTCAGTTTTAAGACGTATTAAAACAAGCATCAAAGTCCCTTTCATTCTTGAAAGTAAACTCTATTTGTTACTATTGTGTTGTCCTTTTTCACGCCCTTTATTTCTGTCACTAGTTTTTAGTTACAAAGTTTGTTATTGACCTTTTTGATTGAAATTTTTTTTGCAATAAACCCGCTTCATACTGCACATGAAAGCAAATAGAAAGCAAATCGCCTCAGGCAAACAAACAGTAACCACTGAGGTTCCTAAAGACCTTATGCGATGGGGTTATCAAGCCACCATCTTTAGAGGTATAACTATGACAACAAAATAAGAAACATGCGCAGCTAAGTTTGCGCGCTACACAGGATCAGCCAATGAGTTGCCTTCTTTGACCCCGTCTGGCCAAGGGTGCCCAACTCAAATGATGCCATGGATAAGGTTTATTGTGACCCAAAGGAAATTCGCTTCACCTTTCGCAATTTGCATGAAAATTAAAACCCTCTTTACATTTGTTGCATTTCACTGGAAGAATACAAAACAACCTTGACCTCCTTCGGTAACAAGTTGAAATATTGATTGAATATCTAGCCCTAGATCTCAATCCTACAAACTCTTTGTACCAAATTCAGCAGACGTACATGTACTTTTAGTTGTCTGCCTTCTCCTTTCCCAAGTCAGGGGGCGTTAGGGGTGGGCGTTAGGGGTGGGCGGGGGAAACTGATGATAGTGATAGTACACCATTATGTAAAACATATTTATACAGCCGAACCCGCTGGCTCTAGTCCATAAATGACTCAAATTAAAAAAGCCAGTGGTCTCATGCCAATTACACCAATTCAATCTTCAAGATTTAGCTCATCCGATCTATAAAAAAAAAACTCAACTACAAACCCCCGTTTTAAAAATTACCCCAAATCAAATCTGCCACAAAATTTAATCAATTGGAAGCAATTTTTCAAACCTGGTGTCAAATTTAATTATCCAATTTGGAAAATTTTTCTTTTATTAAAATAGAATTGGCCTACATTTTAATTTGTCCCTGTGGAGATTCTCCCCACCTTTGGGAATATTTTTTGTTTTGAAGGAATCTTGCATACATTTAAGACCTCTGTTTTCAAACTAAGATGTAGTAAGGATGGCACAAACATCCTTTAAGGTAATTTTAAAAGCCACTTTAGCAAATATTTTTCTAGGCAAAAGCTTTTTAACCTTGCTTATATTTATTGTGTTTGTTTCTCACTGGGCACTGGACCAGTTGGTAACTATCAAAGACCAGTCTTATCACTTAGTGTATCCCAACATACTGTAAGCATACAAAGCAAAGGGTCTGTGCAAACTTCTGCTCAATTGTTCATTGAAGTTGCAAGAGAATAATGAAAGAAAAAACACCCTCGATGCACAAATTTGTGTGCTTTCAGATGCCTGAAAAGTGCTCCAGGCCAAAAGTCTTTTGATATTTACGTGAGAAACTACCACTTTTCTCAAAAATCACATTTCTTCACAGGGAGCTGTTTTTCAAAATGCTTTATTCAATCAACAGCTCTCCATTGATCGCTAACAAGTAAGTTTTTATGCTAACAATAATTTGGACTAATTAACAAAAGTGTCCAGTGCTTTTAAAGTTTACATCTTATAGTACGATATCACGTTAGTGTTAGTGAAGCTCATATCTTTCTTGTTGTTTTTAAATCAAGTCCATTTGAATATTTGTGTTTTAAATAATCACATACCGACAAACAAATACAGAATAAAATGAAAAGTTCAGTGCACTCATGCTAGTGATTCACAGCATGTGGTCGTGAATGTCAACAAACCTTATTGTGATAATTAGCTGTTTGTCTCATTAACAAATGAATGATGTAACCACTAAAATGATAGTTAAATTTCACCGACATTGCACCATACCGACCAACACATTAAACAGGCCTTGTACTTCATGGGGCAATGAACTCCGATTGCAGTCATGCCTCTTGGCTAATTGCCTCGCTGCCCTTTGGTTATTGCTTTGATACCCCTTGGCTAATGGTAATTGCCTCTGTGCCCCTAGGCTACTGCATTGGTTGTTGCCTAGGTGATCCTTGGCTGCCACTGAGCCCCTTGGCTATTGCCTTGCTGCCCTTGGCTCTATTGCCTTAGTGCGTCATGATTGTTGCCTTGCTGCCCCTTTGCTATTGCCTTACTGCCCCTTGGCTAATCAGTGCTCATTTGCATGATTGACCATTGGATACTGCCTCGGTGCCCCTTAGCTATTGCCTCTGTGCCCCTGCGCTATTGCCTCGGTGACCCTTGGCTATTGCCTTGGTGCTATTGCCTGGGTGCCCTCATACAAGGATTTCCTCCACAAATAATAGTATCCATGGTTCTTGTGATGTGTTCGGAGCCACTTCTCTTAATTCCTTTCGTGGTCAGGTTTTGCGCGCCATATCCTCTTCCAGTAAGTAATGTATATTTACAGTGTTTTGTTTTATTTTATTCGGTATTGTTTACATCGATTTGTTTATATTTTTATTTGTTTTTAAATTTATTTCCTTTGTCTTTTATTGTTTATTCTATTTTATAATTAAATGTAGGCTTTTGCTTTTAAAATATATTTTTAATATATTTTCACAGTCAATCACGGTGGTCTGTTTCTGTTCCCTATTTTATTTTATTTAATCTTCAATGTATGCTCTAATTTTCTTTCCTAAGATGATTCTATTTTACTTGTTAACTTTGTACATATCAGATTGTTTTTATATAGGCTTTATGACTATTTCCAATTGTTTTTTATCCTTTCCTGTAATTGGCGGCTCCTCCGCTGTTGGTTTGGTCAATAAACATAATATATAATATATAAAACAGGTGCATTTTAATAACTAAGATCGAAGTGTTAAAAGAAATTGTATGGGTAAAAGGTGAAGCAGTCAATTAATAAATTGGGTTTGTAATGTCCTGACGAAGGATGTTCTCTTACCTAAGTAATAGACCCCATCGTTATCATTGCGGGTAACGGCAGCATGCCCCACCCATCGATCCTCTCCCACTAAGATGGCTTCCTTCACCTCCGCATGACACTCTGGGGTAATGAAGTACATCTCCTCCCTTGGTATATCGGCAACCTCCTCATCATAGAATTCTACCTGGCACCATAGATCTTGAAGATTCTTGGAGACGGTGGCCGGGCCGTAACGGTAGGGTTGACTGGGATGAAGAGCGATGACATTGTTACCAGCCTGAAACAGTTAGAATGGTTCAAATGGAATAAGTGAAATTGATGATAACATTGTATTACCTATGTTGAGACACGGCATGGACAGTTTAAAAATATCAACATTGTATATAAATAGTAAAATATCGAATACTCAATCCTGTCTACAACGCCATTTTGTCCATACCAACACTGGTCTCTACACCTATATAATAGAATTTAAATTTACATTGGGGGAAGAACTTTCATTTTACCCTTTTTTATTTATTTAAATATATTGGAGGGGGAGAGGGGTTGTGGGTGTTGGGGTCTGAGACAAGGCTTTATTTTTGGATATTGAGCTCTGCTTGTCTTAAAGGATTTGGGTACAGTGTACCTTTTCAAAATGTCCATAGATTTACATTAAACTTACAGGGTTTGAAGATAATGATAGTGGAAAGCTTCCCTTCAAATCTTACTTACTTAGGTGCTGTAGTTTTTGAGAAATGAGTAAAACAATGTGAAATACGTTTGTAAATGCTTAAAATTATTTTAATGACATTGTTTTACTCATTTCCCAAAAACTACAGCACCTCAGCAAGTAATATTTTCAGGGAAGCTTTCTACTATCATTATCTTCAAACTGTGTAAGTTTAGTGTAAATCTGTGGACATTGTGTTTGTTTGTCCTACAAAAGTAACATACACCCTTTAAAAAGAGTCTGGCTGTGTGTGGTAGAATCAAGTTGGCAAAAGAAGATGGGCAGAGCAGACCTGTCTCTCTCGCCTGGCCAGAACTAGCAGTTCCTTCAAGTAATATGTTTGTAAGAATCTAACTTGTATCTAACTTGGCCGGTGGGCTGTGATTTTTTTATTTGGTTTTAATCAAATATCAAGTAAAGAATCTTAAACAATGGGTAATTGAAGTGGTCAAACCAGGATTTTTTCCCTATGCATGTTTTTCCTGTGTTGAGGGGCAAAACAGGGCCCAATTTCATAGAGCTGCTAAGCACAAAAATTTGCTTAGCACGAAATCTTTGCCTTGATAAAAACAGGATTACCAGCCAATTTTCCACGTGACTTTCTGGATATTAGCAAACAACAGGTGAATGCCAGTAACAAGCACTATGCAACAAATGAAGATTGTTTTCATCAGAGAAGAAATTTCATGCTAAGCAAATTGTTTGTGCTTAGCAGCTCTATGAAATTGGGCCCTGGTGTTTTACATGGGAGCACATGCAGGGGGCCCTGTGTCGTATGGGTTTTCAGTTGCTAGCTGGGGGCCCAATAATGCATATCTGATAGGCAAAGAATTGGTGCTAACAGAAACTGAAAAATCCGAGCTTGCATCAAATGTATTTCACAGAACATGGACATTTATGCTTGAGCGCGTGCGTAGGCCTACTCCACATTACAAGTAATCTTCGCTTGTACAGATAACCAAGAAATTAGGAGCATGCCCTGGGCCCAGTTTCATAAAGACATGAGCATGAAAACTTGCCAAGCACAGAAAAGTCTTGCTCTAAAGGAACGTTACAGAATTGGTGAGAAACAAAATCGTGAAGATCACAGATTTACATCAAACTTACACGGCCTATTTATGATGATAGAAGAGAACATCCCTTGAAACATTTCTGTCTGAAATGTCATATTTGATGAGAAATAACTTATCTAGTTTCGTGTTTGGAGTTTATCACTCAGTGAGCGTTTTTTCTTTTCTTTCTTTTTCCCATCAATGTCATGCAAATGTGTAATCATTTTTTCACTATTTTCGCGTGACCCAGTTGGCTGATCGCTCTCAAACTTCTCCAGGTTTGTCAGTTCATTCATGTGGTGGATTACATTAAGTGCTTACACTGCCAGCAAGAGTTTTGTAGCAAACCAACTCAGTAATGTTCCTTTAACAGAAACTTCGTTACCAGCAGAATTTCAGTATGTTTAACATTGTTGCAACTGGTGCCCCAATCATTTTTTGCTAAGCAAAGAATATTGCTAATCAGTATCTTCTGCTTAACAGCTCTATGAAAATAAGCCCTGTTTGAGAAGGTGATCGCAAGCACAGAGTCATAAAACTATGGGACTCGACTTTTGAGATTTAATAATAGTAATAACAATAATAATAATAATAATAATATTAATAACCTATGGTTTACTCCTACATCTTTAAAACAACTGAAACTTCCTTCCTTGGCCCAATTTCATAGAGCTGCTTAGCACAAAAATTGTCTAAGCATGAAATTTCTTCCTCAATAAAAACAGGATTACTAGCCAAATTTATGTTTGTTGCATAGTGCTTGTTACTGGTATTCAGCTTTTGTTTGCTTATCCTGAAAATCACATGGAAATTTGGTTGGTAAACCTGTTTTTATAAAGGAAGAAATTTCATGCTAAGCAAATGTTTGTGCTTAGCAGCTCTATGAAATTGGGCCCTTGTCTTCTCTCTATTGGGTTCTTGGTTAGTTCATTGATTAAGTTCACAACCATAATTAATAAATGAAATTAATAAAATAGAGAAAGAAAAAAAAAGAAACAACTTGTTGTGCATACCTTTATGGCTCTGTTCCCATCGTCTTTGTCAGTCAAGATATATTTATTAGAAACCTTCTGTAGAGTGTTGTTACTATCCGCTACGTAGTATTCAGAATCTTCGCTCTTCGATTCAACAGTACCTGGTCAATGAAAATTGCAATAGATTCAATTCAATATGATCTTACCATAATGAGGTGATTAGGGAGTTAATGAAAAATAAACTAACACAAAATAAAATCACAATCCTTGTGGTACTGTTACAAGACTTAGGTCGGAAAACCACTTGACCACTAGTGATGGTAATCACTCTTCAAGTTAATGACAATAAAAACTTTTGTTCAGAAGCCTAGAGGCTTTTGAAGAAAGTATCAAGAAATATTTCACTTCAAAGTAATATTGCTATGTAAAAAGATATCAGTTTTTATACCCAACAATTTGAATCTGAAGAACGTTACTGTTGGGTAATGTTTCTCAGATTGCGTATTCCCATTATGGATAGTTCTTATTGAGTGGACACACTATTTGCTCAAGATCTTCGGAGTTATCTCAAAAACTGGACCACCTTTTGAAATGAAATGTTCACATGCTAAAATAACTGTATACATCTAAATTTATATAGGATTAAAACATGGAACGGTTAAAAAAACCAAAGATATACTTTGCTCTTTAATGTGTGGTGCCCAATGTGTAACAATGTTAAAATACACACCAAGCAATGTAAAACAAGTCTACAAATCTGTTTTGCTTAAGATTTTGTGACAAAATTACTGCCGAAAAAGTTATGTTTCAAAAATGTAATAAAAAATCAAACCAAGCAAGATTTGATGTTTTTGTTTCATTGGGCTTTGTACAGTGTGCTTGCAGATAGTCCAGGGGTGTGTTGTCGCAGTTGTGAAAAATAATTTTTCCGGTTGAATTGCCCAAACTGGTCAGTGACCGAAACAGTTATTGGTTACAGCTCTGCAAAACTAACTCCAGGCTTAGTGGCTCTTCTGTAAACATGTGGACCCGATTTCATGGCGCTGCTTACCGCGGAAATCAGCGCTTATGGCACCATGTAAGGCACACAATTCTGTGAGCTGTTAGCGCAGACTTGGGCCCTGATTCCAGGAGTTGAATGGTCTATAGACTATGTATCTTGCGACATCACATGTTTACAATAGACCCACAGAGACTGAGTTTCCTGCAGGCAGGATTTTTACAAATCTCAATGAACAAAAAATATCAAATCTTAAATGGAGATTGATTTTGTATCGACTTTTAATATGAAGAAAGGGGGGTAAATATTTGGCTCTTATTTTTATAATTCTTGAATTTGTGTGGAAAGTTTGACAGGTAGTGAAAATAATGTCCCGTATGACCAGTGTAGTATCATGCCTGCCAAAAAGGCACTGGAATGAATCAGGTTGCTGTTTTTGTAAACAAAAGTTTCATAGTCTATTGGCGAAAACAGGTTCATTAAATTGACCTTGTTAACTGGTTTAGTCATAGAGCTCAATTCTTTTCTAGCTGCATCTATCAGAGATGAAATATTTCAGTCTTTTATCTGAATTGATTTTTTTTAATATCTATCAATTTGCTTTAGTTTTCTCAAAACTAAAAGAGTCAGACTCTTTGATCTACTTGTCCAAGGGTGATCAAAATGTGAAAAAGTCATAGTTTAAAACCTAAATCCAGTTTACGACTTTTTGTCAGCAGTGACTCTCATCTCATCTTCTCAAATTTTGTTTTAAAACAATTTGATTGAATGAAATTCTGATCATAAATGTTTTGGTACAGATAAAGAGAACATTAGCCTCTGTTCTATCCACACAATATCTCTTACAATTCTGCGCAGAATATTTCCTTGCAAAAAAGTACCATGTACAGCATCTCTAAGTTGTGCCTTATGTTAGAAAATTGCTAATTTGTTCCTAACTCACCGAACCAAATCAATAATTGAACTTCTTCCCTATTAGGACACCATTAAAACAGACATACACAATTCTTGGGTTTGTGTTGGTTTATTTGTGGCACAAGCGGCTGCCTGTCTAAAACCAGGCGACCTCTAAGTTTTGCGTTATGTTAGAAAATTACTAATTTGTTCCCAACTCACCGGACCAAATCAATAATTGAACGTGCGATAATAAGGACGGTTTAACTTTAAAGGCAAAACTGTCAGCAACGTGTGAGAATGACATTAATATTTCATGACATCGTTTGTGGGGTTTAAATAAAATAACAAGACTGAGATCCGAAAGTGTCTAGCGACGAAATCATCGGGGAGCAAAGTGACTAACGGGAGGGTGAAGAAGTCAGTCACTCTCTAACGTGTCCGTTATCAACAAAATCCCCGAGCCGTTAGATTGCATTGGTCGGAGAGTTTATTCACGCTTGGACGGCGCTTTGAGTCCTGACGGAATAGCCTGTCATGAATGCTAAATGGCAAACATTTTTCAGAGTCTAAGAACGAAATAAGAGTTTAAGAACGAAATAATTCCTTGTTGGCGTTTTAGGCTGGAGGGCAAATATTGTTTTGTCACGCCACAAACTTGCAAAATTTGAAACCGTGTGTGAAAAGACTGACTAGCCTGAGATGTAAAAGGAAAGCGTGCTGCGAATAACACCTTCACAGAAAAATTCAAATTTTGTACAGAGTAAATTGAAAAGCATATTAACTTCAACCTATGGTGTGAATTTGAGAGCTTGTAACTTTCTTAAAGCCGTAAAAATTGCAATTTAAAAATTTAATCTCAATTTCCGAGGAAATATCTAGGCCAAAAAACATGCCCTTGTCTCTTCTACCACTTAGCTTCTTAAGATGCAAACGTGCTCTGATTTTCAAAATAAATAACCAATTTAGGTTGAACAAGAGTAGGACTTGAAGCAATGACCTCAGGATAAAACAGGCCAGCCCTTTTCACACTACTCCATTCCCCTGGGCAAACCCTGGGGGCAATCGGCCGGCCCTTTTACACTTGGATCCCTTTACCACTAATCTATCCCTGCAAATGAGCATACATCGGGGAATAGCCACCCCTGCTCTGGGCTAAGGGTAAAACCCTGGGGTAATCTTGAAATGTTCAGCCGGGATCGCTTGGAGTAGGGACCTGTGCTGGGGTGAACGTGGGGTAAAAAACTTGCCCCCCTCCCCAGGTCTGTATTTGTCATTTTATCACTCACAGATAAAATACAATATTCATTGGACTTGGACACCTACATGTACAACTGTTGTGGTGCCTTGTTGGCTAGTTCTGTCATGTTGGGTGGGCTTGCTAAACCCTGTCCAGTTAGTCTTTTTATGACCTTGCACATTTTTTTCAGGGTTTTCCCTGGGTGTCCTTTTGCAATGGGTGGGGCTCCCTTATTCAACCAATCAAATGCAGTTACGTAAAACAACAGCGTCGCCATGCTGCATTTGTGAGGGAACTTCACTTGATACAGTGTGAAAAGTTCTCAATCGAACTATCTGTGGTCTCCCTTGTAGTTTATTACTTGTTATTTCAAGTAAATAATTC
This sequence comes from Asterias amurensis, assembly GCF_032118995.1. NCBI lineage: Eukaryota > Metazoa > Echinodermata > Asteroidea > Forcipulatida > Asteriidae > Asterias > Asterias amurensis. Next base: position 21,819,500 of record NC_092651.1, on the reverse strand, counting down.
ACTGCATTATATTTAAGCACTTTCTTTCATAGGAATCCTAATCAAATTATCACAAGTTCTATCCCTTTGGGAGTTGTTACGCCGACTAAGTTTCTAATATGACAACTAATTATTCAGTTTTTCAATATTTGATGAAGCGAGAAGTTCAAAGCAGGTAATGAGTTGTCAGAGGAGACAAAGAGGGAGTGCCTACAGCTCTTCAAATGAACACTGGCGACAGTTACGAAGGGTGCATGACAATAATCACAATCATAGACCTGCCTAACTCTTTCAACTTGAGCCTTTGTAAAATTGGTCTCCGAAGACCGATACAATAAATAAAATTTAAAAATAGCAGAAGTTTTTTTCAAAAACCTTATGGGACTAAATAATTAAATATTAGAGGCAGAGGTCGCCCTCAGCCACGCTAGATAGACAATGTGATAAAGAGGAGTGGTAGAAGTGTAGGAGAGCTGATGAGAAGGGCAGTGATTGAAAGAGACCAGGTTATGGCGGCGACTCAAGGAGTGTGCCCCCATTACAACTTGAGAATGAGGCGGCCACGAACTTAAGTTTATGCCAAATGATGATGATAAATGTTAACTGTTTTACGAAAAGTAATCCAAGTCGTTTTAATAAATGACCATTGGCCAATTTCACGAAACGCTAGGATTGATCCTGTCTCGATCATTAGGATGAGTAACACATCCTAACTTAGGATGGGTTCAATACGTCCTAATGTCTATTGGTACGGAACTTAACTCGTCTCAAGTCCTAAGATTAATCCTAAGTTAGGAAGAGTTTGGTGAAATTAACGGCTGTGCACATGATGCAACATTTATTTTTTTAAGTCAAGTTTATTGGGGTGAGGCCAATACTGTGATTACTCATCAGCGAGTTTCCATTTCATAGCACTACTCACCATAAGCAGATGACAAGGTATGCTAACCTTTCGGTGCTTACTGTATGGAAATCTATGACTTGTGAACGCGCAAAGCTGGTCGCCTTATTCTCTTGCTATCTAGTAATGCTTTTCAGATTCAAATTTTGGGGCATACAACCTGATACTATTGAGTGAAACGATTCTCAAAATGTTTTATAACAACAAAAAAGCTTTTTACTTTCAAAAGCTGCTGTAGGCTCTTATAAACCAAATGTTTTTATTGCCGTTAATTTTAATGAGTGATTACCAAACGTATATTTCCTTTGAACTGTTGCAACAGAATTTCAGTTTATTGTCCAAGTTACTCTTATTTCTACTTACCTCTATAAAACCAACCATCCTCCGGTGACTGAGCGATGACTTCATCTCCTATATCAATTCTCCTCCCAAGATTAACTTCATCCTCTTCAATCTCCTCTTCATCCTCCTTAAGACTGCCCTCGTCATTATCTGGTTTATCTTCGTCTGCTTCTTCCGAGACGATTTCCTCCTCGCGTTCCTCCACTATGTCTTGGGCATCTTCATTTCCTTCACTGTCTCCATCTTGTACTGTGCCATCCACTGTATCTGTTGAAGGGGAAAATTCCACATCAGTCAGTTTATATGATTTATTTGTACTCATTGATGATTTTGAAATGTAAAGGATTTTTGTCATGCAATAAATTACTTTGAACACCTGTGTTATAAAGTAGATAAGGCAATGTATACTTCTCCTGATGAAGAAGATGAGAGCAGACTGATGGACTGATTAACCACTGGTTCTTTTCAGAACCAAATCTACTCAAAAAGAGATATTCATGTGTATACCCGCAAACCTCACTCGGTGTGTCCAAACTTATGCATGAAATAACAAGCATGTGAAAATTGAGGCTAAATTGGTCATCAAATTTGCAAGAAAATAATAAAAGAAGAAAAAAAACCTTGTTGCATAGAATTGGGTGCTTTGTTATAAATGAAGCCTTCCTCAGATTCAATATTTTGGAAGTGTCGTGGCCGAGCGGTTAAGAGCATCGAATTCAAACTCTGGTGTTTCTGATCAGCAGAGTGTGGGTTCGAATCCCCAGCCGTGACACTCGTGTCCTTAAGCAAGACACTAAACCATTGCTTCGTCTTTCGGATGGGACATAAAGCCGTTGGTCCAATGTGTTGTGTAACGCATGTGACAGAACCCAGTGCACTTTTCGAAAAGAGAAGGGGTTCCCCCGGTGTTCCTGGCTGTGGCTGCTGTATGAGCTGTAGCAACTTGTAAACCCTTATAAGGTGCTAAATAATCGGGTCTCAAAATTTATCACTGCAATAACCTATCTTTCTGAAAGTTTGTATATACTCAGCGCCTTGAGTACCTTGTTTGGTAGATACGTGCGCTATATAAGACTTCAATATTTTTGTTATTATTATTAATATTTTTGGTAAAAACTACATTTCTTAAAAACGGGGGTCATTTCTAACAATGTTTTATAATATCAACAGCTCTCCATTGCTCTTTACCAAGTAAGTTTCTAATGTCATAATTGTTGGAGTAGTTAACAACAGTTAACAACAGGGAGTATACCCTCCCTTTATTTATATCTATTTCTCTTTCAGATGTATTCTTCTTTTGTTTCCTTACCTTTAGTCTGATCTTGAAGTTTCCCCAATTCCTCCTGTCTCATCTTTTCTTCAAGCTGTTTTTCCAGCTCATCTTGTTTCACTTTCAGTGTACCGAATTCACTTTCTAAGGTTCCGTGTTTACTTGAAACATCAAGCAACCTACAAAGAATAGATGAAAATAAAAGTTATTGAAGTTATTTATTGTATTATTGCCAACAGCACACACCCACTATACTACTTTAATTGTAACCCAAAATTGATCAGGGCCCAATTTCATAGAGCTGCTTAGCCAGAAATTTGTGCTGTAAAGGAACTTGCTGCTTTAGCAGAAATAAGCACAATACATGTATAAGTACCAGTCACAAATTGTGACTTTGCAGTTTGGCTGGTAAAAGTATTTTGGTAAGCACAATTTTGTTATGCTGAAGTACTTTTTGTTCTTAAGCAGCTCCAAGAAATTTGGCCCAGGTAGGATTTGACAACTCTCTCTCTCTCTCTAGTCGACCGATGTCGGAATCATGTTGAGAAATGCCCATCCTTGTCTATCCCTCATTAAGTTAGGGGAGATCAGCTGGAAGCACCCCAATGTCCCTAGCAATTACATCTACATGTAATAGTAGGATTTGAAACTTTGCATGGTGGAAATACGATATGGAAAGATTTTCGATAACACCATGTAAGGACTATCTGTAAATGAGTTGTTTGGGGTGGTTCTGAAAAGACTGTTGGTTTCAATAGATTGGAACCAACGGTTATTTTTAGAACCACCCCAACTCATTTACATGGTGTTACCGCAAACCTTTCCATATTGTATCTATATACATGTAGCTTGAGCTTCGTCTTCCCATATTTCTCTGTACATGTTTTGGTAGTGAAGCTAAGAGACAGGTTCTTTGGTTTAAAATGCTGTTGACAACTAGGCCTTGAAATAAACAGGTTTAAAAACCTCCTTCCAATCCAGTGCCCTCCATAGTTTTACAAGTGGTGTTTATCAGATAATTGTTTGAACTTATAAACTCGTCCATTTTTTATGGCTTTCTCCTTTACTTTTGTGTAAATAAATGCCTAATTGTGACATATTTGTGTGAAGGTTTTTATAAATAGTTTCACATAATGGATAAATAAGTTGAATTGAGATTTTTGACTGATGAATTCTTGTGAGCCAAAATAAGACGGGTGCCAGGTACTTTAACAAAATTACAACCACTGGAAAAAACTGCTAACATGACAGATGCGCAGCGGCCCCCTTAATTGCATTTTCGTTTATCAACCCATCTTAACCCTCTCTTAGCACTTCAGCAAACATTAACACTATCTTCATGAATTAAAAATGATCGTCCAATTCAGTAGTAGCAGAGAAGTGTAGTCTCCTTAGAGGTTTGCAAAATACCAACTTCCCATCTCAAATGGGCAGCGTTTCCACTACCATCAATGACACTAAGCCCCCAAATAAAATAAACACGTTAAGCGTCCTCCCTTTTTTTTTTTTTTTAAGGAACAAGTTTTTGGTTTTTTTTTTTCTTCTTCTTCTTTTAAGTGGCCGCCCAACACATTTTTAAATACAAACGGCCGGGCTATTTAAAAAACAAAATTGCTGACATCGTTAAAATAAATCCTTTTTTCATAACCCAAAATAATAAGTATATAGAGAGAAAAGAACAAAGAAAGCGGCAGCCTCTGAAAAAAAAGCAGGCGGGCACGCTATACATAATTTTTAATTTTGGTCTAGAGCTTGTTGATTAATTAACCCAAATAGATTTGCAAAAGAAAAGAGTACAGGGTAGGGGGAGTGTGTGGAACGTGTGAGGGGATTGAGAAGGTGTTTCCATTGGTATTATCACCTGATAAGGTCACATGTCAGAGCTCGGTTTACTGTGGAATTTTACGCTTATGGTCCGTTCAAGTACGTGCTTTGGGGGACGATGGAAGCACAGCATTCTACGATTAGTAGTGCCATGAAATTAGGGCCCGTGTCAAGTCTATAACGAGGCAGGTGGATGTTTTATAATGAGGATGATATACGTGTAACTCCTGCCGACGTCTAAGATGGTTTGATCTCCTGCCGAAGTCTAAGATGGTTAATCTGTCATGCGTGTGTCTGAACACGAAATCTTTGTTTGATAATCAAGGCATGCGTTAATGAGGACGACATTATACATCTCATAGATGAAGGATAATGTTCAACAAGTACACGACAAAGGTGGTCAGTCAAGAAACCTTAACCCTAACCCTAACCAGCTTTCTAAGCGCTGAGTGAGAAGTGTATGATAACAAAAAATGACAATTAAAAGTGGGAAGAAACAGCAGAAACTGGAATAAGGTATGTGGTTTTAGAGGGAGGGATTGAAAAACATTTCTTCAATTTGATAGATGAAACGTTTCTTAGAATGTGTATTCTTTCTGTGTGGACACACTGCTATATGTAGGATTTTTCAGCAACATCTCAACAATGAAGCCACCATTTAAAATGAATTTTTCACAGGGTAGTTTTATTGTATATAATCTATATAATACAAAAAAATTGGTGGCTTAATACTTCTGCAAATAGGTACACATTTATACCTTTAGAAAAATTTTCATATTCATATTCATGAAAAATTTTCATATTTTATGATTATTTTATGATTTTAGGGGTTTTTTTTTTTCATGCAAGTACGCCCTGAAAAAGGCTTAAAGCCACTCTTGGTAAGAGGCTACAAGAAGAAAAAATTTAAGATGAAATTTTTAAATGTTGTTTGTTTTCCTTTTGTCTAGCTTTCAATTCCCAGATTGTATCCTACTCGGATAAATTTTGGTATTATTAACTAACAATGTGAAAATATTATCACATTCATAGTTTATGTTTTAAAGACGGTGGCAAAAACAAAAAAAGATCTTTTCCACATTTGTATCAGACTTATTTTCAATGGCCTTTGTGAGATAGGGTGGACTGGATCCGGTATGCTTAAAGTTAACTTACTGGATCTAAAGTAAAGTCACAGCGAAGTAACAAAATGGGAATGATCAATGATGACGACCGAGTAAAGATGAACGATGCATTTAGAAGGTTTACAGAATAATTCATTGTCCCAATGGAATAGTTTCTTATTGCCTGCAGATACTAATAAAAGGCATCATTGACCACGATCATCCTCCTTTATCAAAGGAAATTGACTGACATCAATCAATGCTATCAAGTGCCATTTAACCACATGTAACCCCAACCCATTCGATAACAAATTCCTTTTAGATGACTAGATCTGTTGCGTGTGGTGGCTTAGGGGGGATAAGAACACCAAACTCAAGCTCTGGTGTTTGCGATTGATAGAGTGTGGGTTCGAGTCCTGGCCGTGTCCCTAAGCAAGACACTGAACCATAATTGCTGTGTTCTTCAGGTTGGACTTAATGCTGTAGGTCATGTGAATGTTGTTCAATTCATGGACATGAAAGAACCCAATGCACTTATCATAAAGAGAAGAGGGCTAAAGGCCCATGTGTTCCTGGTTTTATTGGCGCCATTTTGCACCACAGCACATTGTACACCATAACATGGTTCTACGTATGTTGTAAAGGAACGTTACAGAATTGGTAAGAAACTAAAATCGTGAAGATCACAGATTTACATAAAACTTACACGGTCTAATGATGATGAGAGTATAAATAATCTAACTTCGCGTTTGGAGTTTATCGCTCAGTGAGCGTTTTATTAATTTTTGTTTTGGCACCGATGCAATGCAAAATTTGTAATCGGTTTTTCACTATTCACTCGTGACCCAGATGGCCGATCGATCTCAAACTTCTACAGGTTTGTCAGTTTATGTATATGGTGGATTACATAAAGTGCTTTACACTGCCAGCAACTGTTTTGTTAGTGCTTTGATCTGCCCCCTTGGGGTGTGATATAGCGCTATATAAGAAGTAGTATAACCTAGTATTATTAAAGGCAGTGGACACTATAAGTAACTACTCAAACAATTATTTATAAGCATAAAACTTTACTTGGTAATGAGTAATGGGGAGAGGTTGATAGTATAAAACATTGTGCGAAACAGCTCCCTCTGAAGTGACATAGTTTTCGAGAAAGAAGTAATTTTCCACAAATTTGATTTTGAGACCTCAAGTTTAGAATTTGAGGTCTCGAAATCAAGCATCTGAAAGCACACAACTTGGGTGACCATGGTGCGACAAGGGTGTTTTTTCTTTCATTAATATCTCGCAGTTTTGATGACCGATTGAGCTCAAATTTTCACAGCTTTGTTATTTTATGCATATGTTGAGATACACCAACTGTGAAGACTATTTTTTGACAATTACCAATAGTGTCCAATGTCTTTAAGAAAACACTTAGTGTTTTGAAACGCCCATCGAGTGTGTTAAAGCGCTTTATAAGAACTCAGTTTAAATAACATTTTTATATACTATTATTATAGGAGGTCTTACCTCTCATCCAGTTCTTTCCGTTGACTCTCCAAGGTTCCGTGATCATCTTTCAGCTGTCCGTGCTTGCCTTTCAGCTTAGCGTGTTTCTTCTGTAGTTTACCGTGCTTTCTTGACACTTCATCATGCTCTCGTTGGAGCTCAGTGTGCTTGGTGAGGAGATCGTCGTGTTTCTTCAAGAGCTCGTTTTGATGTTCGTCGAGAAGCTTCTGCTGATGGAAACTCTCTTTAAGTTCCTCTCGTAATCCCTGAAGGAGAATTTAAACATCTCGGTTATTCAAGGAGTGGAGCATGATTTAATTTGTAAATAATAATAATTATAACAAGAGAACAAATCAACCAAAGGTGCTCAAGGTGCTATAAAAAAGGAAGAGAAAAGTAACTTAAAGGGAAAGGGACAGAAAGTAAGTTGCTGTAGGCTTTTACAACTTTAAGAGTGATTACCAAACGTATGCCTTCCCTTTAAAGACAAACTTATTTTCAACTTTGCATTTTTTTTTATGTTAGATAATTCTTTTTCAGAAATGTTCTATGTATATAATCAGGTTTTAAGCTTGTCACAGTGCTGTGATTTATACAGAAAAAAACCTTTTTATTATAATCATTATTATTATCATTGGTTTTACACCACTACAATGCACATACTCAAAAGTTTCTCAAGCTCTGTGGACAGAATCGCAGGCATTTTACTTGGGTGGGATGCGAACCCAATATGCCTGTGACTTTGTATGGTTCACAGAACTCGGGAAAGTACTGAGTATACAGTGCTGACACATCGGTGTTTATGGGTAAAACTAGAATGAGTATTCTTTATCCCGATGCAAATTTAACATCTTATAAACAATGTATGTAGCAATGTTTTTCCCAGTCTGTTAAATGATGCATGCCAGATTATAGTGGAATACAGATATGTCCCTGTTGGTTTTACAACTTATTGACTATAGCTATTCAAATAAATGATTGGAATCCATGGTCTGCTAACAACCTCAAGGGAATACATGTTATGACTAGAACCAACCTAGAAAACTTGGCTTAAGTTCAACAGGAATAACATTTCCCAGGTAATGAATGCATGGATTATGTTCTTAAACATTGTTTTGCTACAGCAGGGCTTGATTTAAAACAAAACAAGTCAAATCTTAGTAATTTTAACAATCTGTCATTAGTACACCAGTACTAATGGAAATTAGTATACCTGGGGTGGATTTCACAAAGAGTTAGGACTAGTCTTATCTTGAGTTAGGACCAGTTACTCGTCCTAACTCTTTGTGAAATCGACCCCAGTACTAATGAAATTGCATTGGCTCCCATTGCCAACTAAACTGGTTCACCAGTATTCCCCTACTCGGACATTAAGATCATCTCGTAACACTCTTTGCTTATCACAACTACAATAATTAGTGAATCTAAATGAACAGAAAAACTCAGATACCTCACTCAGTTTGCAATGTTTTTCAATCTTTTTGTCTGCTCATAACTATAAGGTCACTACATGTAATGGCATTTTCATACTATCAAAAGGCCCTTACATGAAAAATTTGAATTAATTTGAAGGACAAAAATGAATCAATAGCAACAGTTATGTTTTACTTGAAAAAAATAATGTTTCTTTTTGCAAAACAAATTCTTTGCCAACCACTCTTGATCAATAAAACCCCATCTACCAAGAGCTAAAATAGTATACAAAAGCAGTTTTACAAAATCCATACATTGCTACATGGATAAGGACCTTGTAGTTATGAGCGGCGATTTGATAGATGGAGACCAAAGATTCATAACAGTGCCAAGCTCATCCTTGAACGACGATTTCACCCAAACAGACTAAAGTGCTTCCACACTAGTTCTAATCCATCCACAATTACCAGCTTTGACTCCTGGTTTAGAGTTAGTTTCAAGAACCGATATGATATAGGGTAAACAGCTGATGAAAAGGGGCACATCTGATATGGGTTGTTGTTGATCTGTACTGAATACCGATGGCTGTCCATCGGGAAGATGGAGGCTGACATAGCCTTAAAGGAACACGTTGCCTTGGATCGGTCGAGTTGGTCTTTGAAAAGCGTTTGTTATAATATGCATATGGGTAGAAAGATGCTGTAAAAGTAGAATACAATGATCCACACAAACATGTCTCGAAATTGCACAGTTTTCCTTTTACCTCGTCGACTAACACGGTCGGCCATTTATGGGAGTCAAATTTTTGACTCCCATAAATGGCCGACTGTGTCAGTTCGCACAGTAAAAGGAAAACCACGCAATTTCGAGGCAAACTTGTGTGGATCATTGTATTCTACTTTTAAATTATCTTTCCAATCATATGCATTTTATAACAAACAGTTACAAACGCTTTTTTATAGACCAACTCGTCCGATCCAAGGCAACGTGTTCCTTTAATAAAAAAATCTTGCGTTAAAGCCATTGGACACTTTCGGTAAAAAGTATTGTCCAAGGCCCACACTTCGTGTATCACAACTTATATATAAAATAACAAACCTGTGAAAATTTAGGCTCAATCGGTCATCGGAGTCGGGAGAAAATAACGGGAAAACCCTCCCTTGTTTCCGCACGTTTCGCCGTGTCATGACATGTGTTTAAAATAAATTTGTAATTCTTGCTATCGAGAATTGATATTGTTTTAATGTTTTCTCAAAAAGTAAAGCATGTCATGGACTAATATTTCAAGAGAAGTCTTTCACCATAACCTTCTGTACACCCTGTAAATTATTTGTAAATCTGTGAACTTTTTTTTTTTTTTTCTGTACCGAAAGTGTATAATGGCTTTAACACTTGCTACAATTTGGACACTCTGCCAACTCTACAATGCCAACCAGGGAATACATCCTATCTGTTATTTGTGTACATTAAGACGAGATTTTTTACTCCGCGATGATTCATCAATCCCGATTTCTGGACTTTTGATAAAGGTTTGGGTATCCCTTACCAAAAGATGACAGGTCTTCTCCTGTCTGAGTTTGGACACTTTTCGTTGTCTTTCAATCTTAACAAGGAGGAGGTATCAAATGACAAAGGTAACACTTCCATGTTCATGTAGTTAAGATAGCGTTGAAAGATAAACAGTCTTGTCAGGGAAACCAATTTACGGCCTTTCAGCGGGAAAAAAACAAATGCAGCCGAGAGCTTCTCGAGTTACCCTAAAGATAAGACGTTTCTATTTATATAAAATAAAAATAAAAGTTTGCATTGGGGAAAAACAAAGGATCTATGAGAAGTCTAACTAGATTGATTTTGTTAAGTGTTGTAACTTAGCGTGACAGTTAGGTCATCTCAGCTGAAATGAGAAAATGGGACTGCTGTACAAGTGTCTAATAAGAGCCAACGAGCCTCATAAACAATCCAAGCCTACTCAGGGAGTTTGGTGTGCATGCAGTGTAATCAAGTCCATGTGATTTTCAATAAAGGTATTGCAAAACAGAACCTGCAGCCATACAAGCAAAATCAGTAGCTACCCTGATAACGGGTTCGAATCCCGGTCGTGACACTTGTGTCCCTGAGCAAGACACTTAACTATAATTACTTCTCTCCACCCAGGGGTAAATGGGTAGTGAGGGCAGAGATGGTTCTTATGATTGATTCAGAGCATACTAAAATTGCACAGGCTGTATACTCCCCAGGGAGCTGAGATGGTTAAAAGAATGAATTAAGGCCCAGTGACCCGGGGTAAAAATGTAAGAAGCGCTTTGAGACGCCCTTCAGGTGTAAAAAGTGCTATATAAAAACTGGTTATTTTTATATTTTGTACCAATAAAACAAAAACGTTGATATGGAACAGTAAGAAATTAGCTGAGTCCATACGACTTTATCGGCGACTTAAGTTGAAAACATTACAAGAATGAGATTTGGACATGTGGCCTCCAGCTCACAACGCCAGCGCTATACCAACTGAGCCATCTAGCCCTAACGTTGGCAGTCTCCTTATTTTCTTTGAGGGGCCAGTCAGAAGCCATTTAACCTGTAATTGCCATGTAGCCAGGGATCACACCCAAGTTTACGATACAACCTGGGAAGGGGCATTACAGGGAAAGTGGATGCAACATAGAACTTTGATTACCTCAAATTGAATTTTAAAAATTACCCAGTCAGTCTCCCCAAAGTTTTATACTTCAGTATGAAAAAACCTGCATTGCAAGCAAAAACCCGTAATGACACTTAACATCTGAACATAATATAGCACAAAGAATTGGAATTGTAGTAGTCAATGTCTAGACCAAAATAGGTTTCCTCTTAACCATCAACCCACATTTTGCGCTACATTATTCCAATAATGAAGTCAGCATGAATGATCAATGATAAAATTGACAGTTTCTAGGGCAGGGAGTAAATCAGTATCCAGGTTTCTCAATTCTTCATGAGTTTGAGAATGTAAATCAAAAGATGTCACAAATTGAACATCAACCAGATAATTTACTAAATATATCAGTTGACAGGTCAAGTTTCATCTCTCTCTCTCTCTCTCTCTCTCTCTCTCTCTCTCTCTCTTTCATTATTTTTTTGTTATTTTGCAAACTATGGACCGAATCTATAAAGTGTTATACAGGATTGGTAAGGATGACAAATATTAAAGTTCAGACGGTAAGCTCACTGATTATGAAAGTGCAAAGTAGAACCATTTGTTATTTAAAAAAAAAAAATTCTGTGAAATTAAAAGTCAAATTCAAGAAAAATGTAAAAGCTCAATGGTAAATGGAAGGTACTATTATTTTATTTTATGTTAGTCTGAACGCTTCCTGATTATGTAATGTAAAAATTAGAAAACTGTATCTGAAAACCTAAAGAAAAATGTGGAAGAGCTCAACTTGGTTTTAACAACCAAAATTAAAGACAATGTATTGCGCAATGTTGTCTCAACTCCACAATGGATTAAGACCAAATTTTCAAAGGTTTGTTTTTCTATGTGTTACGGTTGATCACAAGAAACATGAACACTGTCTGTGACTTTTTTATCAGCTCTGCCAATCCTGTATAAAAACGCAACAGCCAATTTTGGTTTTAACAACCCGGAATTAAAACGCAACTTGAGGACAATGCGTTTAAAGCTGGAAAATGTGGTGTTTATTTGTTATTATATAACTGACACATAGATCCTTCATTTGATTGGTGGAACTTACTTCAGGTGACATTCACTACTACTCCCATCCGCACCGACGATCAAAAAGACCTATTCGCCCATGGGGAATAGCATTTCCCATTCAACAGTTAGGATCATCCTTGTTTCCAATAATGTTTTTGAGCAGTACAGCCCTGCCCACTGCTGCTAAAACCAAGGAGCACCTGTGCAAAAGGTTGTGATCCGATTTGTGCATTGTTGCCGCTACGCGGCGCTATATGATTTTTGGTTGCAGTAATTTGTGTGATTTTTTATAATGTTATACTTTTAAAATACATCAAATGACAAGGATCTTTATGTCAGTTATAAAAAACAAATATTGAGTGGCTTTAATTCGTGGTGTACGGCGCTATATGATTTTTTGTTGTCAGTAATTTGTGTGATTTTTCATAATGTTATACTTTTAAAATACATCAAATGACAAGGATCTTTATGTCAGTTATATAAAACAAATATCGAATGGCTTTAATTTGTGGTATGAGGAATATTATCGCTCGGTAAAATTTTGACTTTTCCATTTCACTCGGCCTTGTCTCGTGAAATGGAATTGTCCAAATTTTACCTTGCGATAATATCCCCCATTCCACTCTGAGCCACTCAATATTTGTATACAATTTTCTCCTGACTCCACAATTGGTCAAGCCGAAATGTGAACAGACTTGTTATTTCATGTATTATGGTTGATCAAACAAAACATGAACACTGCAGCCCTACCAAACAATTCTGTAAAAATACCGCTGAACAACAACCTCCCCTACAAAAAAAAATATTTTGACAAAAATGTGTAATTTAAACAACTCTGAATATTAGTTTACCACCCTTCACCCTTCCATTCCCGATTCATTTCACTTGACATTTTCTCCCCTCGGTTTGTTTCCCTTCTCATTTAAAGCCATTATACACTTTCGGTAAACAGTATTGTCCAAGTCCCACACTTCGTGTATCACAACTTATATATAAAATAACAATCCTGTGGAAATTTAGGCTCAATCGGACAACGGAGTCGGGAGAAAATAACTGGAAAACCCATCCTGTTTTCGCGTGTTTCGCCGTGTCATGACATGTGTTTATAACAAATCTGTAATTCTCGTTAACGAGAATTTATATTGTTTTACCGTTTTCTCAAAAAGTAAAGCATTTCATGGACTAATATTTCAAGAGAAGTCTTTCCCCATTACCTTCTGTAAACCCTGTAAGTTATTCGTAAATCTGTGAACTTTTGTTTTTTTTCTGTACCGAAAGGGTCCAATGGCTTTAAATGTAAGATAAGATGCTATATTTTGACCAAACATCTGTAAGTCTTTGAGGTGAACTTGTAAAGGGACGTCCCTTGGGGGTTTCCGATCCTTACCTGTTGTGTCTTAAGATGCTCATCGTGATGGTGAGCAATCTGTTCTTGTAGAGAGCTCAACTTCTCACCAAGATCTTCTGGGGCCGTGTCGTCGGCTTGCTGTTGATATAAAAAAATAAGAAACATTAATCTCAAGTAACAGACTTATTATCCCTGGAGTAGATGCTAGAAGGTATAATAAACGCTGTGCGGCTGAGAGGTGCTCAAGTACATATTAAAAAAGTGACAAAAGTTCAGGTAAAGAAAGTAAAACATAAAAATAAAAAATAAAAAACATTCTTGCAAAACTCACTCCAAACAAATGGATGACGGTGAGGCATGAACTTGTTTTTGCACAAAATCATGTGTTTTTGCTAAAAGTTTGTGTTTTAATGTTATTGTTTACTTATAAGAACATAGTTTATTATACTATATTATATTAAGTTTTTATACATCGCATGCTCCCTGGGGACCATACAGCCTTGTGCAACAAATATATATATATATATCGGTTCATCTTCTTAAAGGGAAGGTACACGTTTGGTAATTACTCAAAACAAATATTAACGTAAAAAATGACTTGGTAACGAGCATTGGGGAGCTGTTGGTAGTATAAAACATTATGAGAAACGACTCCCTCTGAAGTAACGTAGTTTATGAGAAAGAGGTAATTTCTCACTAAAATAATAAAAGACTTCTAGCTAGAAGTGTGAAAACTGTTATATTTTTACAAAACCACATTTACTTTGAAGTAAAATATTTCTCAGATTGCTTTATACTATCGAAAGCTGCTGCTTAGGCTTCTAACTATTGGTCACTATTGCCATTCATTTTAAGAGTAGGCTAATGACCAAACGTAAACCTTCCTTTTAGAGACGACTCTGAATGATCATAAATAATAATAATAGCGACTATTATGTCAGAATTGACCATTTCGCTTGAGTTATTATTACCCTCTTACATGGTTACTTGGCCATTATCTTCCTTCCATTAAACATTGTTAAAACCATTTCAGCTCCTTAAAGGGAAGGTACACGTTTGGTAATTACTCAAAACAAATATTAACTTAAAAAATTACTTGGTAACGAGCATTGGGGAGCTGTTGGTAGTATCAAACATTGTGGGAAACAACTCCCTCTGAAGTAACGTAGTTTTTGAGAAAGAGGTTATTTCTCACTAAAATAATAAAAGACTTCTCTAGCTAGAACTCTTTTATTCCTATCTGAAAGCACATAAATTCGTCCAACAAGGGTGTTTTTTCTTTCATAATGTTCTCGCAACTTCGATGACCTATTGAGCCCAAATTTTCACAGGTTTGTTATTTTATGCTTATGATGGGATACACCAAGTGAGAACACTGGTCTTTGACAATTACCAAACGTGTACAGTTCCTTTAAGGATTACACAGCTTATGTTGCCAAATGGGCAGTACACCAAGTTATAACAGGAACAAACTCTTTCCTCACAGGTACCCCAAAAGTATGATGAAATTTTAAAAAAAATTGTACATACTTAGATGTGTTGACCCAATTACGTTGATGGCCTCACCCAGAACAAATCTCGACATAACATTTTCTTGAGTTTCATTTGTACTATGTTTCGTTTTCATGCGGAGATAACATGTGTTTATGAGTTTTCATGTGTACGTTAAGTTGTGTTTTTGAGTTAGTTTTCATTTAGTGCCTAAAAGGTAAGTTGTATTTTGAATTTTTATTCAAAGTTTAGTTGTGTTTTTTAGTTTTCTTTCAGGGTCTTTAAAGGAATTAGAGAATTGGTAAGAATAAAAATTGTCTAAGATAACAGATTTACATAAAACTTACACTGTCTAATGATGATGAGAGTAGAAAACATCCTTTGAAATATTTCTGTCTGAAATGTCATATTTGATGAGAAATAAATAAAACTAATTTCCCATTTGGAGTTTATCGCTCAGTGAGCGCTTTATTTAAAAAAGAAAATTAAATCAATGTCATGCAAAATGTAAGTTTTTCATTCTTATTCTCATTAGCCAGATGGCCAATCTATCTCAAACTTCTTCTTTTTAGTTTATGTATATCAGGGATTACAACAATTGCTCACACTGTCACCAACTGTTTTGTTAGCAAAAAAGAATTATGTAATTTTCCTTAAGGTTTAGTTGTGTTTATGAGTTTCCTTTTCAAGTTTTGTTGTTTATAATTATGAGCTTTTTATTTGTAAGTTTAGCTGCGTTTATGAGCTTTCATTTGTAAGTGGAGTTGTGCTTATGAATTTTCAATTGTAAGTTAATCTGTGTTTTTTAGTTTTAGTTAAGCTGTATGGTTGAGGTTTTTATTCTTAAGTTGAGATGAAACTTAACAATCGTCTCAGCCATCCCGGAGAACAAGTTTCTCCAGAGAGATCAAAATGCAAGCACAGAAACCAAGTCTTGTCACTGCATAACAAGAACCACACCCGGACTCCTCTATTTCTGGCATTCATTCAAAGCTCAAGACAGACTTAAAAGATAAAGATCTGAGAGATGAAAACCAATCCTGGTCTACTCCCAGAGGTGGTTAACATGATACAGTCAACGACGCACTAACATCTTATTGTACCTCCTTGATCACATGGGACATCACGCAATACAAGAAGGGGTTTTACAGAGGATGGCTTTCCCTGTTCAGTCTGACCATATGGGGATTTATGAGGTATTATCGTCAAAGGCTTTAATGCTGAATGTTTCAGATTTATTTAAGTATTTATCAGAACAGGCTTTTCTTATCTCCTTAGGCCGAAACTGCGACGAGATGAAAATTTATCTTGATTGCTGAATTTGGAAGTAATTTCCTATCATTTTGGTAAATGAGGTTAGATGGTTATATGAATACTTGATACATGGATAGTACGAGTGAACCAGAAATTTTAGTTTCAGGTGGCGCATCAAGGAGAGAGCAGTTATAAAATGAGATATGGTGACAGCAGATCTACAAATGGCACTTTAGAGAAGGTAATCTGGGCTGGAATTTCAACACTTCAACCTTGTCATTGACAAGAATGAAGGAAAGATACTGAAAAGAAATCCCTTCCGTTAAAATAGTCTCCTTAAATTTCTTATGGATAATGGTATCAATTTCTGTTTTTAATGAGTTGCATCTAGAGTAAGGCCATGTCTTAATTGGCGGCTTTGGCTACAACTGGATCGGAAACTAATAAATACCTCATAGATTCTGTGCCTTTTGATTGGTCAAAGACTGATCACATTTGAATGTACAGACCGACCCATAAGCAAGTATGTTGGTGTGTAAAATGTTGGTATGCTCAGTTTGCGTCCGCTTATTTTGTCTTTGAATTCATATTTTAAAATGTGTATCAGAATGGTTTGGGATAGGCCTATACGAGTAATTGTAAGTTAAAGGTTTTACAAGGTGGTCAAACAAAAATGTATTTTCTGAACTCCGTTGGTTGACAGAAAGCATGACCAAATAAAATCACAAACACAGATGATACTAAAATACATCCAACTGTCTTTCCGCATTTGTCTATTTCTTATTTCCAAGCCAATAGTTAACAAATAATTATAGTAAAGCATCTGGCGTGTCATGGCCGAGCGGTTAAGAGCACCAGATTCAAGCTCTGGTGTTTGATCAGCAGAGTGTGGGTTCGAATCCCGGTCGTGACACTTGCTTTGTAAAATTGGGGAGGTAGTGCTTTCTGCTCTACCGGCCAGGCTTTCGACTGATGATACCCAAGCCTACATCCGTATGGACTGTAAAAGGGGAAACCCTGTTTAAGCCCTAGGAGTAGGTGGCAACGGCCTCTGTGTGTCTGGCGACTTGCATAAAAAAATATATATATATATAAAAAAATCTTGCTCAAGGGCACAAGTGTCCTGACTGGGACCTGAACCCACGCTCAATGATGACTTAACCACCAGAACTTATATTTGATGCTCTATACCGCTTTGGCCTAACACCAAACTGTTGCTGTTGAAAATGATTTACTCATTTTAGTTGATTAGAAATTAAAAACTCTGATTACTTACCACTTCCGTGCTGACGGTGTCTGGTACATAGGTCTGTGCTTCCTGCTCACAAGAGGGAGCCCTTTGCAGCAAGGAGAGTTGTAAACTAGAATCATCTTCCAGGTCCTCGACAACCTGCTCCGTGTCTTCATTTTTACTGCAAGATATCAAAGAAAAATCTTGTGAAAAAGTGGATTCCCATTTTACTAAACAACAAAGTGTGTTTCCTGGGTTTGGGGGGGGGGGGGGGGGTTTGGATGGATGTATTATCATTGTTTAAAGGGAAGGTAATTACTACAAAAAATAATGACCATACAAACTTACTTGGTAAGAAGCACTGCACCTGTTGATAATGTGTAGTATTTTGAGAAATAATTCCCTTCAAAAGGAATGTGGTTTTAGAGGTTCCAGAAAGAAAAAAACATTTCAATCTGAGAAACGTTTCTGCGTGAAACCATTCTCAGATTGTGTATTCCAAACAGATTATTATTCCTGAGTGGACATTCCCACTCCAGATCAATAGTGTTTAGTGTCTTTAAAGGCACTGTACACGTTTGGTAATTGTCAAAGACCAGTGTTCTCACTTGGTGTATCTCAACATATGCACAAAATAACAAACCTGTGAACATTTTGGCTCAATCGGTCATCAAAATTGAGAGAAAATTATGAAAGGAAAAACACCCTTGTTGGACGAATTTGTGTGCTATCAGATAGAAATAAAATACTTCTAGCTAGAAGTCTTTTATTATTTTAGTGAGAAATTACCTCTTTCTCAAAAACTACTTTACTTCAGAGGGAGTCGTTTCCAACAATGTTTAATACTATAAACAGCTCTCCAATGCTTGTTACCAAGTCAGTTTTTAAGTTAATATATAAGACATTTGCTATCTTACCCAGACACCAACCAAACTGCACTAGGAACTCTTGCTGATTTGCGTAGTGACCAGATATAACGCACCATGAAGTTATAACGAGCATTAGCAATCTTCAGTAACCCTTTCCTTGGAACATTCATCTGAAACAAAGAAAGACATTTTTTTTCAGTAAATCTCTTCACAACAAGGTTTATCCTTGTAACCTTGATCTAAACTTTTATGACCAAGCTTGATTTTAACCTTCTTTAAAGACAGTGGACACTATTGGTAATTATAACACCCCTTGCAAGTATTCTGCCTGCTCATTGGTTTAGAGCGCGTCACATGACATGTCATAGTTTTGCTAGTCGACGGCCGTGTGATAGTGCGTTGGTTTGCCATGCGCTAGTCCGAAGACTAGCACACGGCGCCGTGCGCTAGTCCGACAGACTAGCACACGGCGTGCAGTACCCAGACGTCCGTTGCGTGTACGAGGATGATAAATTAATAGTCTGTAACCATTTCGGATTGCACAACCCTACATGCAACACAGTAAGTAAAAGTGTTTGCAATCTGTATTCGCGTCGTCCGTGGATTATAGCATTCAGGTCTGTAACTTAATAATAATAGTACAGTATTTAGAAATGTTTGGGGTGTTATAAAACAAATATTGACTGCTTTTACTCATGCAATGGTTAAAAACTATGACTCCCTCGGTGATCCCCGGAGCGTTCTATTTTCCCTCGGCTTCGCCTCGGGAAAATAGAAACGCTCCGGGGATCACCTTGGGAGTCTTAGTTTTAACCATAGCACTCGAAGCAGTCACTATTTGTATATTTGTCAAAGACCAGTCTTCTCACTTAGTGTATCTCAACATATGCATAAAATCACAAACCTGTGAAAATTTGAGCTCAATCGGTCGTCGAATTTGCGAGATAATAATGAAAGAAAAACACCCTTGTCACACGAAGTTGTGTGCTTACTGATGCTTGATTTCGAGACCTCAAATTCTAAACTTGACGTCTCAAAATCAAATTTGTGGAAAATTACTTCTTTCTCAAAAACTACGTCACTTCAGAGGGAGCTGTTTCTCACAATGTTTTATACTATCAACCTCTCCCCATTACTCGTAATCAAGAAAGGTTTTAATGATGATAATTATTTTGAGTAATTATCAATAGTGTCCACTGCCTTTAAAGGTAGGGTCCTAGATTAGTTTTTGTCAATGTAACGTTGATTTATATCGTTGATTTATATCTCTTCACAGCAAGTTTTATCCTTGTAACCTTGATCTAAAATATTACGACCAAGCTTGATTTTAACCTTTCCTTAAAGGTAGGGTCCTTGATTAGTTTTTGTCAATGTTACGTTTATTTATAGGCAAACATTTCAATAAAGCATGCAATTAAAGCCACCTTATACAGCACTGCAAATTAAGGGAAACATTGATATTTCTTTTAAAGAAACGTTACAGAATTGGTAAGAACCACAAATCGTGAAGATCGCAGATTTACATAAAACTTACACGGTCTAATGATGATGAGAGAAGAACACATCCCTCGAAATATTTCTGTCTGAATTGTCATATTTGATGAGAAATAACTTATCTAGTTTCGCATTTGGAGTGTATGCGTTTTATTCATTTGATGATGTCGTGCAAAATGTGTAATCAGTTTTTCACTATTTTCTCGTGACCCAGTTGGCTGATCGCTCTTTAACTTCTCCAGGTTTGTCAGTTTATGTATGTGGTGGATTACATTAAGTGCTTACACTGCCAGCAAATGTTTTGTAGCAAAACCAATTCTGTAATGTTCCTTTAAATGACATGTCTGAAAAAGAAGCCAGAATTTGAAAGACTTCTTTCTTTTTGGGGCTGCAAAGTCAATTCAATTCAAGAACATATTAATTTCCATACTCTCATGAAAGAATAACAACAGTTACATGTATTATGGAGTAAGGGACTTTTTCCGAAACCTCTACTTTGGCTCCGTCGCCAGGCCTTGTGTGATGTTGGAAACACTGTGCAAAATGCACATTTCTCCAAAATTGATGATGGAGTTCGAGCAGGAGCCAGAGCACAAGCTAAGGTTCCAAAAAGGTCCCTGATGTAGCTGGTACTCACCGTTCTATGATCATAAGTTATAACTGTGTAGTATTTGGCTTGTCTGCTTTCATCTTTGGGTCCGAATTGAAGGATACCGGGCATCCAGACCTCATGGCCAGCAGCAACGCAACACACCAAGACAAAATCACCAGTCTAAAAATATAATAAGAAATAGTGAGTCATAATTCTACAAATCTCTTTTTATATTTCCAGTTTTTTTTTGACAAAGATAACTTATAAGGTGTATTGTAACCTGGGTGTTATCCATGGCTATAAGGCAGCTTAGGTTCTGGCATCCGACAGTACCCCCCCCCCCCACCCCACCACCCAATCAAAGATACTGATAAAACAGGGAGTCTGCCAACATAAGGTATTCTGTTATGTTTCCATTTGATAGAAATCTTTTGATTAAAAACTTGTGCAACTTCAGGGTTTTATTTTTTAATTTTTTATGTTTACTATTTGATCAACTATTTGATCTATTTGATAGCTCCCTCGCTGAAAGCTCGGAACTTAGGGGTATATTTTTGATTTATCGATGACATTTCAGCCCCACATCAACAACATTGTTCGTTTATCATCATATCACATCAGGAATATAGGTAAGATTCACAAGTACTTGGACGAAAGTGCCACTGAAAAGGTCATTCACGCATTTGTTACTTCTGGTCTTGACAACGCCAATGCTCTTCTCTACAGTCTTCCTAACAACCAGATTTCCCGACTTCAACAGCTCCAAAATACTGCTGCCCGCATTGTGACACTGTCTAGAAAATCCTGTTCTTTCACCCCCATTCTGAAACAACTACATGTACACTGGCTCCCTATCTCTCAACGAATCATCTTCAAGCTGATGCTCATTGTCCACAAAGCTCTAAATGGCAAGGCTCCCCACTATATTTCTGAACTGCTTCAAGTTTACACTCCATCAAGGAATCTTCGATCAAGTTCTATGCTTCTCCTCATTGAACCCAAGTCTCGACACTCATGGGGTGACAGGTCTTTTTCTTCAGCCGCGCCACGCATCTGGAACTCTCTACCACTTAATCTTCGATCTTGTCTTTGTACCGCAAAATTCAAGTTTCTTCTCAAAACTTATCTTATGTCACAGGTTTTCAATGACTAATTTTGTTGTGTGTGTTTTTCTTTGTGTTGTGTTTTGTTTGTGTTTTGTTTTTAGTTTTACTGCGCCTTGAACACCCAGCAGGGTGGATATGTGGGCATTACAAGTCTTATTATTATTATTATTAATTAGCTGTTTCGTAGCGAAGCGCAGCGAAACAGCTCTTGTTTTTGTTAAAGTTTTTTTTATTATTATTATTATTTTTATTTTTTTTATTTGTCATCTTCAGAAAAATTTCATATAAGTGCTGATTTGCAATGTTCCCAAAGAGCAATTGCAATGAAATTTTCAGGGATGAAAGGTATTGGTGCAATGATCATTGCGAAACAAGGATGTCATTATGACATAATCAGAAGTCACGTGACGTCATCTTAAAGGTGTTGTATTTTAAATGTTTGAAAATTTATAACAAATCAGCCACAAGAGACCGTAGGTTTCTGTTTGCGGGATTGGGGAGGAATAAATAAGGTCTTCATTTTGTTTCGTGTGCGTGACCTCATATGACCTCTACTTCCGGTCGAAACCGGAAGTGGCCCTCTAATTCAAAATTGGCAAAAGATATGAAGTTGCTTTGAACGATGTTTGTGCGTGGCAAGGGTGGGCAGTTCAAAAAAATACCAATGACGTCACAAAATGCAACGGCGCCCTCTAGCGGCAGGTTGAAAACTCGTCAAAATGGACTTTTTGAAGATGTGTGTGGTGAAAGTTTTTGTAATCACTTCAAATTTTACACACATGTTAACTGTCAGGCAGCCATCATATGTGTGAAGTTTCAGATCAATGACGTCATTGGGGGTCACGTGACGCGGCCTTAAAGGTGCACTTTTTGAACTAATATAACTCCCGAAGTAATTATGCGATTATGTTGAAACTTGGTAGGTTGTTGGATATTGACAAGTTCTTGTGAATTGTGAAACGACGTCATGATGACGTCATCACATAATTTTTTATGATTTTTTAAATTTTTGCACCTTTTAGTCATAAATTGCTATCTGAACTTGGTATAATCAAAAATTTTTAAATAGGCTGGACTGTCATAACTGCTTTGATGCAAAGAGAATTTCAAATTGAGAGGGACAATTTGAAAATTTTATTAACGAAACAGCTCTGCATTTGTGCACAAATGCAATCATGTCTAGTTTGACTTGTTTTGCACACTTTTTCTTTATAACAAAGTGTTGTTGCTTTTTTTAGAATTGTCTCCTTTAAATCAGCAGCGGTTTAGTCCAGGCAGGATGCAGTGATTCTTAAATTCAATTTCCATAACCACATAACTTCAAAGTGAAATGATTCTCAAAATACTGTTACTGTCGAAACCTGCTGTAGGCTTCTAACAAAGTAAGTTTGTAATGCCACTAATTTGAGGAGTGTTACCAAACATATACCTTCCCTTTCTGAAAGACAAATTTACCTCTGGATATTTTTACAATTCCCAGAAAAAATTAGATTTCGTACCACTCTCTGTAACATGCCTTGTAAAAAAAAGTTTCCCTTTTTAAAATACAAACAGTTTTTGTTTGATTTGATGAAAGGGTATCTCTAGATTTCTGATTTGTAAAGGCCACTTCAGCCTCAAAATAGAAAGCAAACAATGGCCAGTTGGTGTTTATCTTGCAATTTGAAGAAAAAGTATCTCTGGCCTAGTTTTTCTTTTTAAATGAGTTGTTCTCAACTTTAAATTCCCCACACATGTCAAGCTGGCAGCCAAACCACTCTACCCTCTCAGACATCAGTTAAGTGCCAAGTATCAAATTCCATAATGGAAAAAAAAAAAAAAATCCTACTTTCAATTCTTCAGGTCAGAAATATCGTGGACCAAAGAGCATTCCCTCCTAGAACAAGTAAACCAACGCCAACTGTTTAAAACACACTCTGTCTCGCCACTGCACAAATGTCAAACTTCTTTGGATTAGGCGCTCGGGGAAGAAGGTACATATTGACACTTTACCCGGTGCAGCTTTTTTTCTTTTTCTTTCCATCTACGGCCATATTTCCTATAGATGGTTCTTTGCAGAAGTATTTAACGGAGTGGCGATAAAAGCTGTGTACAATAGCGGGCCCACTGTCCGCCCCCCCAAAACCATCAATAGCCAATCAATAGGGCAGCAACTGTAACACGACTCTCTTAACAAAATACAAGCTCAACGCACTCTGAGTGTTGACGTGGTTTGGCGGGACGTCATCTTTGGGAGTGGACTTTCAGAGGGGATTGTTGCGATTGTACGCAGGCAATCACCTCAGCGTACAAACAACCATCAAAAGCAGTTCCTATTTTGGACTCTGGACGACCAACTTACAGGAAGTCCTGATATTTTTCTCTTTCCTCCTCAGGGAGGATTTCCTTGTTGTCGGTGGACAGTACAAAAGCAGTTTTTACCCTCTGCATATATCTTTTGTTGCATAAAAGGGCAGCAACATTGCGGCCCCGTATAATGGTTTCAGGGTAGTCTATATACTCTATAGAAAATGAAATGACATTACTCCATCTGTAATATACACCTCGGGTCAAACTCTCACAGGTCTGTTAACAATTTCTGTTTAGTGCAGAAATTCTATACGAAACATTTAAGGTGTTTCCGGGGAGACCCACAGAGAAAAACACTGGATTGAGATTGACCATTCAATTACAAACTCAACTTTCCAGGATATAATAGGGTCCGAGATAATTAGCAATCTGCGCAACTTTGCACTTTGCATACCTGAGGGGGTGAAAAATACGGCTAACAAAAACACGTTTTCTGGAACAACCCTGCGGCCTGAACCGAAATAAACCGATTGATCAATCCAAATTGTCCCCGTCGAATTGGTTTTCGGTAACCCCTGAGTTAAAGTACCAATTAAAATAAAAAACTAAAATTTGACCGAAAGGTTTCCCACGCAGTCTGTTTGACTCTACAGTCACTCTGAAATGAGATGAACTTTTTGCACTTTTTGTTGACAGACTCTGAACCAATATGAAGAAAAAATTTGCAGAAAGGTTTATTTCTTACAAAAAGGAAAAATTGCCCTGCATTGCTGTTTATATTTAAAACACAAGTCAAACAACATAATCTCAGCTCAAACTTTCAAGAAAACAAAGACTTGGCTGTTCAAATGAAATGTTTCATAGTTTTTGAAGTATAAAATTATTCTAAAAATGATTGTGAATCTTACCCTCAACAAAGGAGATGGTCTGGCACCCTGAGTCTCAATTACAAAACGACTTGGGATGACTTCTTTACTATTATCAGATGAGAAGCGGATCTCAACATGGCGGGCATCCGTTGTCTTTACTACTGTACCTGGTATCAAAAACAAAGCATCAAAATAAATTCATTTAATAGATATTATTTTTGCATCGGGGATAAAGAACACCATTTGTTTTTACCCCTAAACTGGTGTTTGTTACACCGATGTGTGTTAATCATTGTATACATGTACTCGGTACTTTCCCAAGTTCTGTGACAGAAAACCACAGGCAAATCACTTGGATGGGATTGGAACCCACGACCTTTGCATTGCAGCAGCAGATGTCTTACCACTAGACCGCAGAGCTAGCCGAGTCTAGAGGCAGTTCAATTCCTATATGTTAGCAGTGGGTACTGTGACGATTTGATAGATGGTCGTTTTGCATCGGGATAAAGAACATAATTTGTTTTTACCCATCCCTCTGATGTGAGCAAGCACTGTACACTCGGTACTTTCCAGAGTTTTGTGAAACAAAATCCCAAGGAAAACAACTGAGTTGGGATTTGAACCCACAACCTTTTCATTGCAAAGCGACATCTGTTCTAGAAACGCTAAAGTCCTGGGTTTGAATCTCGCCCGAGTGATTTACCTGAGGATTTTTTCCCTCAGAATTCTAAAAAGTACCGAGAACTCACTGCTAATCAATGTTGGTAAACACAAATTATAAAATAACTCATCATACACTATGCTTATAAATTGCCTTTAAAAAAACTTGTAACGGCCATTCCTGTCATACTCTTATATCACCATCCAAATCCCATCCATGTGTTAGCCAGAGGGGTGCCTGGGTGTTTAATTTTCACACCGTGTTATATCTGTCACTTACATTTCATTGTATTGAAAGTGAACAATTTGGAAACCCAGTTTTTTTTATTTCCAGCAAATGTCAGACGCCCTTTCATCAAACCCTGGCTGAAACCTGGATCCCATCACCTTTAATGTGTGTCATTTATAAATGAAAAGAACAAACACCTTCAAAATAATAATAATAATAACGAAAACTTATAGACGATGTGACCTCTGACGTCACACGAAAACCATGACATGAATCGCACGCACACCGCCGGGCAAAACCTTTGTGTTTTGGCAGCCAGCTAGAAAGTGTACGCAATCTTACAACGACTACGCAACTCAGTGCCCGGCGAAACATGACGTATATAGTGTTTTGTCAACAGAGGGCGGTTTGAATGTAAACATAGGTCACATCGTCTATATAGCGCCAAAGTCCGCCTAATAGACGCTCAAAGCGCTTCACAGAGAAACAATTTAAAAAGCAAAGGATAAAAAACACTAATCTAAGTAATTAATCATTAACAAACCTAAGAAATTCAAAAACAGCAATACAATTATACAAAAACACTAAAAAGTCCATCCCCCAAACCTGGACCAGCCAGTAGCAGTTCTAAGCAAACAAATAACAATATTGAGTAAACTTAAACTTAAACCGAATAGTAACCAAAACCTGGAAGGCAGTAAACTTTCCTACACCACAGGTGCACCATGAAATAATCCTCTCCCCCCCCCCCTCCTCTTTAAATTCTACAGCATGCTTCGTGCAAGAATAACCACACAGTTCCAGCTCCTTCACCCCATTCATCAAAGACCCTGATGCATTTCTCAACCCCTCCCCCCCCCCACCCTTTCCATCCCTGTCTACTATTCACAATAGTGCACTTCGTCATTGCCCACTTCCCATACACGTCACACGCCACCTCCAAATGCAGGTCATTAGTCAATAAAAGTGCAGCAAAGCCCAAACTACTCAACATGTTTGCTCAACTCATCTCTTCCCATCCCAGGAAATTTTATCCTCACTACTTTATTTCCCCTCACCCCTTTACCAAACCTTAAAGGGTCTGCAGCCGATTTCACGAAACTTTACACAACTGCGTAAGTCCACTTGCACAACGTTTATGGCGCAACTTACACCATAAGCATTGCGCAAGTGGACTTACACAGTTGCGTAAAGTTTCGTGAAATCGGCCCATGGACACAATTGGTTATTACTCAAAATAATTAATTAGCATAAAAACTAACTTGGTATTGAGCAATGGAGAGCTGTTAAAATTATAAAGAACATTGAGAGAAACGGCTCCCTCTGAAGTAATTGAGTTTTCGAGAAAGAGGTAATTATTTTCTCACTCAAAAATTCAAAGAAGCCTTAAAGACAGTGGACACTATTGGTAATTGTCAAAGACTAGTCTTCACAGTTGGTGTATCTCAACATATGCATAAAATAACAAACCTGTGAAAATTTGAGCTTAATTGGTCGTTGAAGTTGCGAGATATTAGTGGAAGAAAAAACACCCTTGTCACACGAGGTTGTGTGCTCAGATGCTTGATTTCGGGACCTCAAATTTTGAATCTGACATCTCGAAATCAAATTCGTTGAAAGTTACTTCTTTCTCGAAAACTACGTTACTTCAGAGGGAACCGTTTTTCACAATGTTTTATACTATCAACCTCTCCCCATTACTCGTTACCAAGTAAGGTTTTATGCTAATAATTATTTTGAGTAATTACCAATAGTGTCCACTGCCTTTAACAGGCATCTGAAAGCACAAGGGTGTTGTTATTTCTTCATTGTTCTCATGTAAATTTGATAACTAATTGAGTCCAAATTTGCACTGATTTTTTATTTTATTTTATGCACAAATAGATGTTGGGATTCACCAAGTGAGAAAACTGGTCTTTGATATTTACCAAAGGTGTACTGTGCCTTTAAAGAATATTTCCAGGGCAAGATACAGAAGAACACAGAAGATTTTTCAATCTCTCTACAGAGTCCGTTTTTTGGGTTGCCAATCATCAACACGTCCCAATACTCCCTCTACAGGTTAAATATTAATGGTTCCCGCACAGAGGCAGGATGCTCCCAAGGCATTAAAACACACCTGGGTTTTAAACAAGGACTCCACATGTCAAAGGTACACAGTGCTTTTTGTAATAGCTGTCAATGGTGGGACCCAGTTCCATTAAGACGTATTTACACCGTAATTATACCTGAAAGATTTGCTTTCAAGCATGGGGGAAGTTCCACAACGTTTTCTTTGCTATCACTTGTTTTCTTTGCTATCACTCGTTGTTCTTTGCCATTCAGAGCATGTGTAGTGACTGATGAAATAACCTGGGGCCCTTACATGACAAAAATTCCCAAGTATTGCAGTGTTTAAAGTAACGGCACATGGCTGCAGTGTGATAAAATGTCTCATTGTAGTTGCTGAACAATTACTATCCGCATTTATCTCAAGAAGCACAAATTTTTTTTCCATTTTTTACTGTCAGCAACAACAGAGTATAAACTTAAAGGCAGTGGACACTGTTGGTAATTACTCAAAATAATTATTAACATAAAACCTTACTTGGTAACAAGTAATGGGGAGAGATTGGTAGTATAAAACACTGTGAGAAAAGGCTCTCTCTGAAGTGGCGTAGTTTTCGAGAAAGAAGTAATTTTCCACGGATTTGATTTCGAGACCTCAAGTTTAGAACTTGAGGTCCCGAAATCAAGCATCAAAAAGCACACAACTTTGTATGACAAGGGTGTTTTTTCTTTCATTATTATCTCGCAACTTCGACAACTGATTGAGCTCAAATTTTCACAGGTTTATTTTATGCGTAATGTTGAGATACTCCAACTGTGAAGGCGTCTTTGACAATTACCAATAGTGTCCACTGCCTTTAAAGGGAAGCGTTGTGGTTGGACTGGGGGCTATGGACTATAAATGTTTGTTATGAAATGAATAAGTTTTGAATTAAATAACAAATTTTAAGTATACCTTAAAATCGAGTGGTTTACCTTTTACATTTTGTGGAGAAACATTTGGTTCTACACGAGGGCGGTGTAGCGGATTGTGCAAATTTTACAAAGTAGTAAAAAGAAAACCAGACAGTTTCAAGGTATATTTGTGTGGATTATTTTATTCGACTTTGGAAACATCTTTCCAAAAGTAAAACATTACTTTCTTCCTCAAAAACGACCCACAAATTCATGAGATTCAATAAGTAAACTGTAATATCAGAGTATAAGGATAAACTTACCTGGGTAAAATAGCCCATTCACGCTACTTCTGGCGATGACCTTTGACCTGACAGCTAATCTAACTTTGAATTGTTGCCCAATCTTCGACGATGTCGTTCTCGTTGGTGATTTGTGCTTCTGTTTTGCCTTTGTGCTTGATCCACCTTTCACGACCACTTTAGGTTTTATGATCTGTAATCAGACAGATAGGCTCATGTTACTGTTACAGATACTGAACAAATTTATTCAATTGTTCCAATTTTAGAATCAAATTAAAAAGTGGTTTAGCGGTGGGCAACAACAAAGGAAAACTTGACACAAATCCAGAAGAAACTCTGTCTTCAAAGATAAGTTTCAGGATTTGATGCTTCTCGCTCAGAATTTGTTTTTTCTTTCCAGATCGTGCCGAACCATTTCAATAAATCGAAGGTGGAAATTGTTGTAAATCATGAAGGAATGGTTTAAAATAAACCAAAGGTGATAGAGTGTCGACTTTTGGCTTTTGCTGAAAGGTCTTTTGAGTAGGCTACAACCACTTTTTAATTTGAATAATCACAGGAACAAAAGTTTTGTTGCATATTTGGGGATTTATTGCCACAAAACAAAGCACAAAAACACAAACAAATCTAGTATTTTGAACATAATTTAAAACATAAATAAAGTTATTGCAACTTTTTACAAAAGAAAACCTTGTGAGAAACATAAACATGAAAATTCAGCCAAAGATTTATATCAAATCAGAAATGAATTTCTGCCTACAATGTTCTGCATACCATGCAAAAAGATTAACAGCCCAAATTCCACATAGTTTTAGACTGCTATCTAGCTCGTTTTTGCTTAGTTTCAAAATTGCCGATATTGTTTAAACTGATTACAAAATAGTTATTATCTACTGATAACATCTGATACAAATATTCTATATTTTTTTTTTTTTTTAAACATCATCATAGTGTGAATACTAGGTGGGCAAAATATCTACAACGATGGTATTTCGATAAGTTTAATACAGTCAGCTTACTTTGAAGTTATGCGATGTTATTTAAAAAAGAAAATACAAACTTTACATCATTGTGCTGAAGCGATAAAAATATTGCATAGAAATTGAAATGAAAAATGAAGAAGAACAAACATTAACACTAATGCTGAGAAAAAAAAATGTTAAAATGCTGCCTCAAAATGTAGATTATTGCAAAAAAGACTGAAGCTTTGCCAAACAGAATGAAAGCCTCTTTAGTGTTAAAGGAACACGTTGCCTTGGATCGGACGAGTTGGTCTATTAAAAGCGTTTGAAACCGTTTGTTATAAAATGCATATGGTTAGAAAGATGTTTTAAAAGTAGAATATAATGATCCACACAAGTATCACTCGAAACTGCACGGTTTTCCTTTTACGTCGCGAACTATCACGGTCGGCCATTTATGGGAGTCAAAATTTTGACTCCCATAAATGGCCGACCGTGTTAGTCGACAGGGTAAAAAGAAAACCACGCAATTTCGAGGCATATATGTGTAGATCATTGTATTCTACTTTTACAATATCTTTCTAACCATATAAATTTTACAACAAACGGTTACAGAACGATTTTCAAAGACCAACTCGACCGATCCAAGGCAACGTTTTCCTTTAAGACAAAAATGTACATTACCACCACACTATATTTATCTGAAAAACTCTTAATTATTGCGCAGTTCACCACTTTAAAAAAAAATGCTCTAAGAAAACTTACGATATTAATACTCTATAACACATAAAACTTTGCTGGAACCTAAAAAGTTACTTTTTAATAAGATTAAACATATTGAAAAAGAAAAAAGCTTCTGTTAAAAGTTCCAATTTACTGAAGACCCATTATATATTAATCCTTTACAAACAGTCATCACTGTGTTGTTTAACACCTCCATCTTGAAAAATGTACTTTCCTTAAAGGAACACGTTGCCTTGGATCTGTCGAGTTGGTCTTTGAAAATCGTTCTGTAACCGTTTGTTATAAAATGTATATGGTTAGAAAGATATTGTAAAAGTAGAATACGATGATCTACACAAATATGCCTCGAAATTGCACGGTTTTCTTTTTTACCCTGTCGACTAACACGGTCGACCATTTATGGGAGTCAAAATTTTGACTCCCATAAATGGCCGACCGTGATAGTTCGCGACGTAAAAGGAAAATCATGCAATTTCGAGTGATACTTGTGTGGATCATTATATTCTACTTTTAAAACATCTTTCTAACCATATGCATTTCATAACAAACAGTTTCAAACGCTTTTAATAGACCAACTCGTCCGATCCAAGGCAACGTGTTCCTTTAAGGCTAAAGCCACCTGCCTGGAAGCAAGTTATCTGTTAAGACTTCAGTGAAAATATTCTGTCCACCCTATCTCAAAACAGCTTATTTGAATTCTTCAGTCACAAAGACTTCAAATTCTTCTGAGGAGACGTCAAGTTGACTCTCAGTTTTTATAAAAAAGTAGACAACCCGTTGCAGGCACCTGGCTGTCTAACTCAAGATAATATTCAAAATCCAAAAAGGATTAAGTGTGACTTCATTAATGCAGGTATAGTCTCATGGTAGATTCATTTCGTTCGTTTAATGATCCAGAACGATCGCTAACCGCTTTGCTAAAGACCTTCCAAGAAAACCTCTAAAGGAATTAGTTTTCAGCAATTCATCAATTTGCGGCATATGCTTTTCCTTCAAGTTTATTGCATTTATATTATGTGTTTAACTTCTGTTGGTCATTCACGCGACAAACCAAGTCACTTCATTTTAATATAGATGAGTCCCTATGTAACTGCTATGTTTCACCCTCCTTTTACATGGAGTTTATAAGTCAACCAAGCACAAAGCAGACAGTCCAGCGAAAATGGCTCTATATTTACATTCCAATGTCAAATAGCTATTCTCTTAGTTGGAATTTGCCTTATTATTTAAACACTCGTTAATGTTAATGATGATTTTTTGCATACAATGAGTCCTTGTGACGTTCCTTGTCTCTACCTGCTGTTGACCCATTTACAAAATAGAAAACATGGTGAATTGAACATATTTATAAACGTATCTGAATTGCTTTGATTGTTTAGATCCATTTGAAAGACTGGGTCAACTTTTTGTACACAACTTATGCCAATGACAATTGTTTTTATACAACGTGTCGCTGCGACGTTCCTTGTTTCTACCTGCTGTTGACCCATTTACAAAAGAGAAAGCATGGTGAATTGAACGTATTTATAAACGTATCTGAATTTATTTGATCGTTTTATGATCCATTTGAAAGACGAGGTCAACTTTTTTTACACAACTTATGTTAATGACAATTGTTTTTATACGTGTCGCTGCGACGTTCCTTGTTTCTACCTGCTGTTGACCCATTTACAAAAGAGAAAGCATGGTGAATTGAACGTATTTATAAACGTATCTGAATTGCTTTGATTGTTTAGATCCATTTGAAAGACTGGGTCAACTTTTTGTACACACCTTATGCCAATGACAATTGTTTTTATACAGCGTGTCGCTGCGACGTTCCTTGTTTCTACCTGCTGTTGACCCATTTACAAAAGAGAAAGCATGGTGAATTGAACGTATTTATAAACGTATCTGAATTGCTTTGATTGTTTAGGATCCATTTGAAAGACTGGGTCAACTTTTTGTACACAACTTATGCCAATGACAATTGTTTTTATACAACGTGTCGCTGCGACGTTCCTTGTTTCTACCTGCTGTTGACCCATTCACAAAATAGAAAGCATGGTGAATTGAACATATTTATAAACGTATCTGAATTGCTTTGATCGTTTAGGATCCATTTGAAAGACTGGGTCAACTTTTTGTACACAACTTATGCCAATGACAATTGTTTTTATACAACGTGTCGCTGCGACGTTCCTTGTTTCTACCTGCTGTTGACCCATTTACAAAAGAGAAAGCATGGTGAATTGAACGTGTTTATAAACGTATCTGAATTTATTTGATCGTTTTATGATCCATTTGAAAGGCGAGGTCAACTTTTTTTACACAACTTATGTTAATGACAATTGTTTTTATACGTGTCGCTGCGACGTTCCTTGTTTCTACCTGCTGTTGATCCATTTACAAAAGAGAAAGCATGGTGAATTGAACGTATTTATAAACGTATCTGAATTGCTTTGATTGTTTAGGATCCATTTGAAAGACTGGGTCAACTTTTTTTACACAACTTATGTTAATGACAATTGTTTTTATACAATGTGCCTTCTTGATGTCCTTGGATTACATAACCTGAGAAAGATTTCATGCAAAAATATTTCTCAGGTTGAAATGTTTAAAAATCCCTCTCTCTCAAACCACGTTCCTTTGAAAGGAATTGTTTCTTAACATATAAAAAAAAACAGCTGCAGTGCTTCCTACCAAGTAAGTTTTTATGGTCACTAATTTTTGGAGTATTTATGGTCAAAGGTATATCCTCCCTGATGCTAAATCAATAATGCACTAATTTTCGTAAGTAATTACCGACAGTATACCCTCCCTCTTAAGGCTGGTTTATAGTCGGTCACGTGATGGAAATCTTGACACGCAATCCTAAAAAAAACAGTTTATAGTCATCGCTGAGGCCTAAAGCTTTGTCTTTTTATGATTGAGCGGCAAGATTTCCATCAGCCGACCATCGCACGACCATCGCACGACCATCGCACGACCATCGCGCGACCATCGCGCGACCGACTATATCTTGGCCTTTAGTAGGAAGAAAACCACACCTGTTAGTACATGCTCCTTTAAAATTAAACAAAAAACGATTATCATTACCTTCAACATTACCTCAATGTGAAATGTTTTTCAAAATGCTTGACACTATTAAAAGCTGCAGTAGGCTTCTAACGAATAGTTTTTATTGCTGTTAGTTTTAAAAGTGATAACCAACCGTACCCCTTCTCTTTAAAACATACAACCATGACCCCAACCAGGGTTGCGTTTAGGCGGCCGTAACCAATAACTGTTTTGGTCACTGGCCAGTTGGCCAGATGGCAAGTTCAACTGTAACAGCTATTGGTTACGACCGCCAAAACGCATCCCAAATGAGACATTTTTTATTTCAAATGATTAAGTCCCTCATGCGTGTTTCATAATCTACCTCATGATCACTGGAGTAATCGTCTCCATCTTCATCAGTGTCTTCTCGTACATTCCTCAGCTCCTCCTCCTCATCCTCGTCCTCCTCATTCCCACTAGACTCTCCTCCATCTTCAGACCTCCTACTATCATCATCTTCATCTTCACTCCGCTCGCTCTTACTCCGCTCTGACGTATCCTCGTAGGACACCTTGCGTCTGGATGGCTTGATGTATTCCTTCCTTGGGGTTGGTTCCTCATCCCCAAGACTCCTCGCAGTAGATGCTCCAGATTCTGATATCTTCTGACGCACTGCTCTTTGGATGGCATGACTGTGTCTCAGGTATCTGTTGCCCGTCTCGATCTCGTCCTCCAGGAGGATAATGTCCTTTTGAGAGATCGGCCAACCGAGCCGGTCCAACACGTCCAAGCAGTCTTTACGATTGTCAAGGAAGGAGATTGGTCCATGAGAGTCAAATCTGAAAGTTCAAACGCAAGAGTTGAACATTTTTCAACAAAAAGAATATCACCGCTTTTTTCAGCTGCAATACTTTGAGTTGGAACTGAATACTACTGATCACTTTTATTTATTTTGCTCCATTTTATTTCATTTACTCTGGTTGTGAAGCCAAGGACTCTCAGAAAAGTGAACTTAATCACTGTACTAGCCAAGAACCCAATGGAAAGAATACAAGGAAGGAAATTTCAGTATTAGATGTAGGAGGAAAACCATCAAGAATTAATCGGGATTACACAATAATCCAAGAAAAATGGGAGACTTGAAACATAAATTCCAATATCCTCTGTCCCTTTCTGCACAGGAGAAATGAATCGTTTCATGGCGAGCACATATAAACATTAACCGACCAAACCAAAAGAGGACATTTTGAAACTGTGTGGAAATGTATTAAATGTCTACAGTTTATAAAAAAGATCTTGCATCAAAGAAGTGCCTGACGCAAAAAATATTGTGCACATTATGTTTCAAAAATGGCCTGATATTTTGACCCTACAGTAGCGGAGTCTATCTCAAATTCTGCTAAGACCCTGCTTAGGTCGAAACGTCAGGCCATTAACTATTTTTTTGCATTTATACCATAGGTCCTTTTGGTTGGTAAGCAGTTTGCAACACCTAATTCCATTTTCTCAAAAATATTGTCTGACGTCAAAGTGATAAAGAGACTTACTGCTCCTGTTCCTCTGGTTGTGAAGCCAAGGACTCTCAGAAAAGCAAACTAGCCAAGTCTCAGGAGACGAAAGTTATTTTAGCATCTACAACGTATATATCAGTACTGGTATTAATGCAAATCTTCTGAAAACATCGCTTTTTTACTTTTTCCTTAAAAACTTGACGACTAATGAAGCCGAAACTTCTTCAGATAAATTGTATTACATACATCTTCATTCACAGTGAGTGGGGATTCATGTCATGGCCAAACAATTGATATACAGAAGGTATCAAAACCCTTTAAAGTGACTTACTGCTCCTGCTCCTCTGGTGTTAAAGCTTCCCATACGATCCTATTAAGTCTTCTTGTGTATTTCTGAATAGCCTCTTGCAGTTTCTCATCATAGGACTCTAGATCGATACCAGTAGGATTGACTAGACTGATCTCTTGTCTGTTGTCTGTTACGTGGGCTAAAGGTAGAATCTGTAGGAAGAACAAAATAGTAAACTCTTTATAGGGTAGATCAAACTTTTTTTTAATATTTCACAATCAGCCCGGAATTACACCAAGGCCACGCTCTCAAGGAGGTTTTGGTCTCTGCTGCCCTGAGCCCAATAGACCCTCCCCATGAAATATGTAAATTGCACATAGCGCGTGCGCACTAACGTTTTGGTTGGCAAAATGAGGGAACATCGCGCTGTTTTGTACACGGCTAATGGGTGCGTGACGCAGACGCGATTGCGCGACGCAGACGCGCGATTGCGCGTCTGCTTAGTGCACAACTCTATGGCGTTTGCCAACCAACAGGGTCTGTACGCATGCGTGAATGTAATTAGCATATTTCATGGGAAGGGTCCATTTCATGGCTCTGCTTACCGCTGAATTGTGTGTTTACGATCACCATTCTCCACTTGCAGGGCAAGCACACAATTTTTGCGCTAGCTGTTAAAGCGAAAGAATGCCTAGTAATGTGAAGTACGCAAGCTCACAAGCCAAAATTCCCTACCAACCTGTGAAATACCCTTT
This sequence comes from Asterias amurensis, assembly GCF_032118995.1. NCBI lineage: Eukaryota > Metazoa > Echinodermata > Asteroidea > Forcipulatida > Asteriidae > Asterias > Asterias amurensis. The sequence continues at coordinate 21,783,524 of NC_092651.1, read as the reverse complement.
CCGTAGCATTTGCTTTGTTTGCTTTGTCCTGTTTTGCACCTGTCTGTACATTTTTGCTGTAAATTTAGTTCTGTTCAGAAGTCCTCTATGTTCTTTGTTAAGGCGTTTTTATACAAGACTTGGTATTTTGAATATGCCTCCATTTTTGCCTCTATTTCGTTGTGTCTCATAAAAAATTTCAGCAGCTCTGTATACATCTTTGTTCAATATACCTTTTTAAAGGAACACGTTGCCTGGGATCGGACGAGTTGGTCTATAAAAAGCATTTGAAAACGTTTGTTATGAAATGCATATGGGTAGAAAGATGTTGTAAAAGTAGAATACAATGATCCACACAAACATGCCTCAAAATTGCGTGGTTTTCCTTCTACCTCGTCGACTAACACGGTCGGCCATTTATGGGAGTAAAAAATTTGACTCCCATAAATGGCCGACCGTGTTAGTCGACGAGGTAAAAAGAAAACCACGCAATTTCGAGGCATATTTGTGTAGATCATTGTATTCTACTTTTACAACATCTTTCTACCCATATACATTTTACAACAAACGGTAACAGAACGCTTTTCAAAGACCAACTCGACCGATCCAAGGCAACGTGTTTCTTCAATAGTACTAGTATGTATATTTTGCATTATAGAAGTAAATGTCAAAGTGATTTGAAACTTGAATTGAATTTATGGGATTTGAGACATTGCATGGTGAGGTATTAATATATATTTTGTTTACGGTAACACCATGTGTGTATTTACTTGCCAGGTAGAGTTTGTTCTTAGAGAACTGTCTTTCTATATTCTACTACCACTGGGTAGATAGTTCGGGGGTTCGGGAGACTTCTCAGTTCTGAAAAGAACTGTCCTGCATATTAACTACTACCCAGGCGGATGGTATAGAAAATAGGCTGGGACTACTACTTTAGCTTAATATAGGACTGAATTAACCGTACTACCGCGGAGTGTGTCTACTTGCTAGGTAGATTATGTTCTTTTGAGAACTTGTCTTGTTTTATACTCTACTACATGTACGAGTAGGTTTTTCAGAATTCAGGAGACTTTTTAGTTCTGAAAAGAACTTTCCTGCTTTTGTGGTAGTAGAATATAAAGTAAGACAAGTTCTCAAAAGAACATAATCTACCAAGCAAGTAGGTACACACATGGTACTCATGCCAACCAAATATATGTTCAATTGAATTGATGCTCCACCAAACAAATGCTCCAGCAATCAAATGACAAGGATCTGATTGTGCGTGATTTAAAACCAAATAGTAACAACTAGTCCTAGTGACAACTTACATCATTGAAGACCTGTGAGATGACGTGCTTGTCTAGGATCGGGACATACTTGGAGCGTTGTTTCACGGCAGTCTTACCAAGGGCATCATAGATAGTCAGTTTACAAGCTTTCAGACCATGTTTCTGTAACCAACGTTTTGATGACATCGTCTTGGGACTGAAAAAGAAGGAGGGGGGAATCATTTTTTACTCAACAATCACTGGAATTATAAAAGACTGGTGGCACTAATGTCTAATGGGAGTTGTTTAAATGATGCCATTTAGCTGAGAGGGTTTGACACTGTTTAGATAATAACTGATCATGATAACAACTAGATCTTATAAAGCACATTCATAAATACCTCAGACAGTTTCGCTATTCCTATTGGTGGAGAGCACGTCACGTGGGTGTGTATAAACCTTTGTTTATGACCAGTAAAAAGTGTTGAAACATGGGCGTGTTACGCGAGCTTGCACCTGTGCTTATAAGACAGTTTCTTCATTCCTATTGGTCGAGAGCAACGGGCGGGACAGTTGTGCCACATCACCCGATACGCGCGACGCGCACAGCATTCCCTTAAAAGGAGTTGTTTAACCGAGGGCCTTGACTGGGCCTTACCATTTCATAGCTGGAGGGGTGTTGTGATCATTGAACAATGATTATTTATTTGTATTTATTTTACTTTTTGACCAAAAGTGTTTATGTTTTTTGACCGAAAAGGTATTTATGAATGGGAATCAAAGTGTGTTGAATCGGTTTTCAACTAATGGTTTAAACCCGCCGAGGCCTGGTTCTTGATAATTTACCTCGACTTTGTCTCGGTAAAGTTATCAAGAACCAGGCCTCGTTGGGATTAAACCACTAGTTGAAAACCTCTTCACCACACATTGATTCCCTTATTTTACAACATGTAATTCAGGGTTCGATTTTAACACTGGACCACAGGCCCATGGCAAGTAGTTTACAAATCGAGCTAGCAAACTCAGGACCTGAAAAGTCCAAAAATGTTCAATTGAATAATAATACCTCACTGTGTAATATCCTAAATAAAACAAAATTAGGTTCAAAAGTTGGTATCCTCACTAAAAATGTAAAAAATTAATTTGCTTTCCCCCTCGTTTTTTTAGGAAGATCCAACTTGATAGTTAACTTACTCAACAATCTTCTTCTTTTTGGGTGATTTTGCCCTCTGCGACTCTTTTTCCATACCTGTTGATAAACAATAAAGAAAGTTAACTAAAAGTTGCATCCCCTTAACATGATCCCCTGGCTGCCACTTCCAAGGTTGTATCATAAACTTGGGTGTGATCCCTGGCAGTTTACAATTGCGTGGCTAATTCTGACTGGCACCCCAGAACAATATACTGACAACATAGGGAGGCCTCCAACATAGCACTATACAGCTCAGTTGGTGGAGCACCAGGATGTTAATCCAGAGATCATTGCATGGTTCAAAACCCACTCCAGTCAATGAACCCTTCCCATGAAAACATGCTAATTACATTAATGCATGCGTACAGACCCTGTTGGTTGGCAAACACCAAAGAGTTGTGCACTAAGCAGACGCGCAATCGCGTCTGCGTCACGCACCCATTAGCCGTGTACAAAACCCTCATTTTGCCAACCAAAACGTTAGTGCGCAAGCGCTATGTGCAATTTACATATTTCATGGGAAGGGTCTATTGTTGTTTGAACTCCAAATCAATAAAGAAAGAAAGTGCTCATGTACTATTTATACATTTCCAACTAAGAGCCTCCAAATTTGAATTTGAGCTAGGACAAACCTTTCGGTATAAAAACAAAAAATTAAGCAGTTGTTTCTGGATGATGTATATGCATGGACAACTTTTTTTTGCACTTTTGTACACATTGTACCCTCAGAAACACCAGAATAATAACACACCTGCACACACTTAAACTCAAGAGTAGAAATTTCTTTTTTCGCTGGGGTTCTTAAGTCATTTTCTATTCCAAACCTCTGTCCCTTTTTTATACTAAGGAGGACTACAAGAGATCGATAGGCTGCCACCATTGTTCATAATTTTATTCGGCATATGGGAGGCAAGTCCAAAATTCAAGCATACCATCTCAAATTTTCACAAAAAAAAGCATCTGAAAACGATATTCTCCAGAACAATATAATCCTGCCTCTAGGAACAGAAACATTTCAGAAAAACAAGGCCCAATTTCATAAAGCTATTAATCAGAAAATACCACTTGACAAATTCTTTTCTAAGCAAAAATTAAGTGGAGCACCATGTCACAAAAATGTTTTAACATTTTTGCTGGTAACCTGTCCCTGTTAAGCAATACTTTTCTGTACTTAGTGGTTAAAGTGACATTACTTGTTGTAATTGTTCTTACCATTAAGTGCCATATTGAACCTCTGTTGTTGTTTTTGAAGCATACTCCTCGTCTCTGGAACAACCCATCCATCCAGACTTCCTTTCAATCTTAACCAACTTGTCTTATTGTGATCTGAAGGAAACACAGTAAAAGAACATCATTATAGATATAAGATGGATTTGAAACTTTGGATGGTGGAAATATAACTAAGAGAGGTTTGTGGTAACACCGTGTGAAAATCTCTGGTTGTTGATTCTGAAAAAGAGTCCCTAACCACCGGTTCTTTTCAGAACCAACCCTTCTCAAAAAGAGATTTTCACATAGCATTATCGCAAACCTTTCTTAGTTAGATATAAGATGATGAAAGTGTTTCTAAAGTTTCTTGTAAGATTGCCCGCCCTAGGGCAAGACAGACGCCATTGAGACAAAAGACTAGACAAACATTGGACAGGACAGATGAGTACAATTACATGAGAACAACGAATAGCCAGCATTGTTTAAAGACACTGGACACTATTTGGTAATTGTCAAAGACCAGTATTCTCACTTGGTGTATCCAAACTTGGTAATTTGGGGCTCAATTTGTTATCAAACTTTATAATGAAAAAAAAAAAAAAACTTGTTATGTTTTGAATCCTGAGAAAGGCTTTCCAAGCCTGAAGTCTTTATAAGATTCAAATATTTTAGTGAGAAATTTCCTCTTTCTCAAAACTACTTTTCTTCAGTGGGAGTTGTTTGTCACAATTTTTTTACTATCAAAAGCTCAGCATTGCATATTACCAAGTAAGATTTTATGGCAATTCACATTTTGAGTATTTACCAAATGTGTCCAGGGGTCGATTTCACAAAGAGTTAGGACTTGTCTTACCTCGAGATAGGATGAGTAACTTGTCCTATTAATATTAAGGTCTGCATGCTACAGTGCAGGGTTGGGACTCGTCCTAAGTCCTAAGATTAGTCTTAAGTTAGGAAGAGTTTTGTGAAATCGACGGCAGTGCCATTACACAACAGAGATGTCTAAAAAAATAACTGAATTTCAAAATGGCAGTAATTTTTATTTGCACTTGACTTACATGTTACATTGGGTTTATTTTTCCTGGAGTTTGCCGAGACTGGACGTGGTGGATAGGTAGATGTCCTAGACCTCGGTTTGCACCTCTCATGAGTAGTTGAACTCATACTCAGTGATGACATCGGGCGTCGCACAGACGGGGTGTGGAATGCGTGGGCACTCATTGGTCTGGTGTTACGCGGTGGGGCGGGGCTTACCGAATCGCGGCTTAAGATCTGAGAGGCGGAACGTAGACCTGTAGCTGATGAAGGACGCTTACTGTGAAAAAAAATCAATTTCAAATAGAATCCCAAATTATCACAAAAGACACCTTGCATGTCATTATCTCATTAGAAAAGAAAAGTCACAGGGACAATGCGCCAAATTTTTGACCGAGTGAGGGCGCTCTCAATAGTATTTTTTATCACTTCTGGGGGTAAACGCAATAAGTCCTGCACAGTTTTACTCAGCGTTCTGTTACTTTAGTTGCGCCGTAGTTTGAAGTTGCTTTAGAAGTCTTATTGTCCATGATGGATTAGATGTCTTTGGTGGTAATGTGTTCCAGTGTTTAACTGTTTTGGGTATGAATGAATATCCCCTTGGAAGTGATTGAGAGCGCCCTCACAGTGTCCAAAATATGGCCCATTACAAACCGAGTGTATTTCACCGGTTAGCAGCGATTTTTTTCAAAGTAAGCTCAAGATAAGAAAAGTCCAGTGATTTTGAGTTTTTTCAAATCAAGATCTTTGTCTCAAAGGAATTATGTTCAAATGTTGAGTTTCAGTCTCACAAATGTTTTCAATCCTGCTCAGTATTACCCAAAACCAGAAGAGATAAACTTTGTCTTATTGTTTTGTTCAAATGAAACAGTTTAGATGATAAAACTGGTGCTCATTTTGGTTCTAGTCTCTTTTCATTTTGATTTTGGTCTAGTAGATAAAATCCTATTCCAGTAAAGATTAGGCATGATAGTGGGTCCTTGGAGGGGCTGACCTACATGTACACATGGCGTAATATACATTTCAGGCTATTTAATTGCAATTTTTCAGATTTTTTCAAAACGTATTCGGAAAACAGACTAACGTATGAAAAATAGAAGAATTAGAATTAGAATTAAAATTATTTATTCAGCCAACGTTAAAAAGTTAAAAACCTAAAACAGCGGAAATTGTAGTGTACCTCGCGCTCTCTAGATTTAACAATCACAAAATACATTTAAAAACATTACGAAGAAAATACAAAAATAAAAATATATACAAATATAATATAGTTATCATTAAAAGCATGAACAGCATGAGGATAAAAACTATCTATGAACCGCTTACTACCTTTAAAATGCTTAAGACGACAGTTAGAAGGGAGGAATCTGAAATAATCAGCTGCTGGGTGAAATTCGTCCCGCATTATAGACCTAGTGCGTTTACACATTCTGTCACAATAGATTGATTCAAGTGATGGCAGGCTAGCACCGATAATCCTAAATATTATATCTGACAGATTCTGAGCTACAAGTCCTGAAGTCTGATAGATTTGATTAAAATCCTCAAATTGGAGCCCGTATCTTTACCTAATTCCGTGATCACGTCCGCAACCAATATCGCCACTCCTAGAGTTCCCCCAGTCCAGCAGGGCACACTGAGCCCTCAGGTCGGCCAACTTCTTAATATCATCCTGCCCTTTCTTCATCTCTTCCTTCAGTAACCTCACATCTTCACTCTGGTACGGCTGAGGGCCCGCAGACTCCGTTGACACCCCTAAGAGATCGTCTGAGTAGTAGTGATAGCGCCCTCCGGAGTCTGACGCAAGATGCGCGAGAAAGTCATTGGCCTCGCGGTCGTTACAGTTGAATGAGATGGTGTGAATTGGAATGGCTTTCTGTAACTGCACTTGGGCTAGGATGGTTTTTGGTGGCTGTAATGGTATCAAGAAGAAAATGGAATGAATATATAGTTATACAAAAATTTAGATAAAAATAAAACCATCAAAAAAATATACATTTGCAATGATCTTTAAGGTTAGAGCACACTATAAATTGCAGTAACATTTTAGTGAGAGTGTCAAGCTCCACATTTTTGAATTAACTTGTTAGAAATGTCCATTAAAACTTCAGTAAAGATGTTCATTGCAGTAACTAAGAAATTTTCCAGTAGAAAACCATATGTGACACGTTGGCAGTCTGATGGAACCGTTAGTGGTGAGACGTCTCTGAACAATTTATGAGTTTGTTCTCCATTTTTCATCCATATTGAAATTGGTAAAATGAACATCTTTACTTTTTGTAATTTGTAAACCACTGTTAAATGGAGTTTGGTTTATTGGATGTGTCCATACTACATTTGCAGAGGGTATTGACTGATGCAGCAAGGGTTCTTGGAAATGTTAAGAAGTATATGAACACAACCTGAACTCTCACGTTTGGCCACTGGCTTCCAGTCCAAAGGAGGCTTGATTTTAAGATAATGACTTTAGTATACATGTACATATCACTTCGTGACCTAGCACCTGATTACATGAAGGATTTGCTCAGGATAAAACAGGGCAACTACCCGCTTCATTCTGGCTCCTCAAACCTCCTGGTTGTTCCTAGGTTCAGGACAGTACGCTATGGCCTTTTTACATTGGACCTGTTCTCTAGAATAAACTAACGATTCTATCTAGAGCATTGGTTCTCTGGAAACTTTCAAAACAGAACCGTGGACATTGCACTGTACACAAGCATACTGTGTCTTACTTCTTGTGACTAAAGTAAGTTATTTTGCCAGACAATAATCAAATGTATCTTGCAAATGGTTTAGTGCAGTCCCAGTTTCTAATGGCACTCATGGTATTTGCAGTTCAAGATTAAAGGGACACATTGCCTTGGAGCGGGCGCGTTGGTCTATAAACAGCGTTTGGAACTGTTTGTTATTAAATGCATATGGTTAGAAAGATGTTATAAAAGTAGAATAAAATGATCCACACAAAATATGCCTCAGTTTTCCTTTTACGTTGTGAACTAACACGGCACGCCATTTTGTGGAGTCAAAAACTTGACTCCATAAATAGGCCGACAGTATTAGTTCGCAAAGTAAAAGGAAAACCGTGCAATTTCGAGGCATATTTGTGTGGATCAGTATATCTTACTTTTAAAACATCTTTCTAACCATATAATGCATTTAATGTCAAACAGTTTCAATTGCTTTTCATAGACAAACTCCCCCGATCCAAGGCACAAGTCCGTTTAATAAAACCAAAGATATTGCTTTTTGGAATAACTTTACTCACATGATCCGGTCTACCATCAGTAAGCAGATACACAGCCTGTGTGTTGACATCACCCAATGCAGCCTTGAGAGCAGCTAATGTATTAGTGGATCCACTAATGGTCAGGTTTCGGACCCATTGCCATGCACTCTGTAAGCTATTCTCAGTCACTTCTACCATACGGTCTCTCCACGATGTACTGCGACTTCCGAACTTAACCAGGTTGAAGCGGGACTTATGACGAAGTTGTTCCTGAAGAGGAAGATAAATTCATCAAAACAAACTTGAGTCAAAATTGTTTAAATTCTTGTTTGATTCTCCCCAATAATTTCCTTTCCATGAATGATGTCAAAAAGAAAATCTACACAACAATATTTTATCAGGGCCCAATTTCATGGCTCTGCTTACCGCCAAATTTTATGCTTACGATCACCATTCTCTGCTTGCAGGGCAAGCGCCAAATTTCTGTGCTAGCTTTTTCAGCAATTAATGTCTAGTAACAAAGCGCTCCCTGCTTCCGCAAGCGCCAATTATTTGCTTACAGTAAGCAGAGTCAGACTGATAAAATTGGGCCCTGATCAATATTCCTAACTTTGGAACAAAGTTAACAAAGAGCAAACAAAATTTGAGTATTTCAATGGGATACCAAAGCGATAGCATAGTGCTGATTATCATTGTTTTAAGACAGCTTTTTGAAAATTTTGAATGAGACCCATTTATGTCCCACCTTGTAATGCAGTGCATGTAGCAGCTACTGCCAGAAACCCCTTCTCTTTTAGAGAAGTTTAACTGGGTTCTTTTGCATGCTTTATACACAACACACAAAACCAACAGCCTTATATCCCATCTGAAGTGTCTTCCCAGGAAAAAATTCCCATTGAATCCAATTGAGTCCCATTGATATTTTGTATGGAATTCAATGGGATCCCATTGTTTTAATAGGATTCAATGGGATTCAATTGGGTTCAATGGGATCCCCTGTCGATCCCATTGGTCCCATTGAATATGTCCCAAATTCCATACCAATCCCATGGAATCCCACTGAGTCCCATTGATATTTTGAACGGGATTCGATGGGATCCCATTGTTTTAATGGGATTCAATGGGATTCCCTGTCGATCCCATTGAATCCCATTGAATATGTCCCAAATTCCATACCAATCCCATAGAATCCCATTGAGTCCCATTGATATTTTGTATGGAATTTAATGGGATCCCATTGTTTTAATGGGATTCAATGTGGTTCAATGGGATCCCCTGTCAATCCCACTGAATCCCATTGAATATGTCCCATATTCCATACCAATCCCATAGAATCCCACTGAGTCCCATTGATATTTAGAATGGGATTCAATGGGATCCCATTGTTTTAATGGGATTCAATGGGATTCAATTGGGTTCAATGGGATCCCCTGTCGATCCCATTGAACATGTCCCATATTCCATACCAATCCCATTGAATCCCACTGAGTCCCATTGATATTTTGAATGGGATTCAATGGAATCCCATTGTTTGAATGGGATTCAACGGGATCCCATTGTTTGAATGGGATTCAACGGGATCCCATTGTTTGAATGGGATTCAATGGGATCCCACTGTTTTAATGGGATTCAATGGGATCCCATTGTTTTAATGGGATTCAATGGGATTCAATGTGGTTCAATGGGATCCCCTGTCGATCCCATTGAACATGTCCCATATTCCATACCAATCCCATGGAATCCCATTGAGTCCCATTGATTTTTTGTATGGGATTCAATGGGATCCCATTGTTTTAATAGGATTCAATGTGGTTCAATGGGATCCCCTGTCAATCCCATTGGATCCCATTGAATATGTCCCAAATTTCACACCAATCCCATTGAATCCCATTAATCCCATTCAAATTTTCAATCGGATCCCATGAAATCCCATTGATTTTTTTCATAAAATGGGAATTTTGTATATGAATGCAAGCTCATAAAAACAACTTGATAAAATCAACAAAGAAATACACAAGAGAAAACATTCTTAGAAGCATTTTTGTAAAATGCTTTTAACCCCAAACATATCTCTACAAACCTGCATCAGTTTGAAAAGTTTCTCTTTAACGAGTCCCAGATGATTCTCCATAGAGTTTGACGTATCAATCAGAATATAGACTTCATTCTCGATGATGGTTCCGAATAATTCTCTACTACCTTGTTGCAGCCAGTCCACTCTAAATACAAAACAAACATACAATGTCAAAGGTTACTCACAATCCAACTAAGTTTTGAGCAGTAGAATTTGAAACTTGCATGGTGGAGTATAATCAGGTGAGGTTTGCAGTAAATAAATAATATAATACTATCGAAGTCTTATATAGCGCACGTTTCTACCAAACAAGGTACCAAGGCGCTGAGTATATACAAACTTTCAGAAAGATAGGTAATTGCAGTGATGAATTCCGAGACCCAATTATTTAGCACCTTATAAGGGTTTACAAGGTGCTACAGCGCATACAGCAGCCACAGCCAGGAACACCGGGGCGAACCCCTTCTCTTTTCGATAAGTGCACTGGGTTCTTTTACATGCGTTACACAGCACATGGGACCAACGGCTTTACGTCCCATCCGAAGGACGAAGCAATGGTTAAGTGTCTTTCTTAAGGACACAAGTGTCACGGCTGGGGATTCGAACTCACACTCTGCTGATCAGAAACACCAGAGTTTGAATTCGGTGCTCTTAACCGCTCGGCCAGAACACTTCAACAGTAGCACCATGTGTAAATCTCTTCTGAGTAGTGTTGGTTCTAGTAGTGTTGGTTCTGAAGAGAACAAGTGGTTGACAACTCAATGTTTTGATCAGTATGCTCGGACTTTCTTCAAGAGGATGCTGACCAAAACATACAAAATATGTCGTCAGCTCAGTGCTATAAGTTCCTTAACTGCAGTTTCACATTCGTAATGATTAAGAAATTCATGAGACACCCTTCATAACAGTCTTAATTTCTTTTTACTTCAAAGAATAATTGCTTTAGAGTGAAGAGGCAGCTTCCTGTTAAGCCTGGTTCATACTTTCAGTGAATGCGAATGTGATACAAATTTTTACGCCACAAGTTTGCACTGAATAATTTGCATCAGTTGACTTGTTCTCAACTCCTGCAAAACATTTGCTGCTAAAGCAGCCCTGTGACGTCAGATTGGCTTTGCATTTGCATGAAATATGAACCAAGCTTCATGATGACTGTTGATGTGCCTTTCTCACAAAGTGCAAGTCTGGCCACCTTAAAGGAAATTGTCGGTTCTGAACAAGTGAGATTTCAAGTTAGTTTTGAAGCTGGAGAAAGTGTCGCAAAAATCAAGCAGGGCACCAGGCACAACAATATAAATTTTCTCTTAAGCAATACCTTTCTGTGCTTAGCATGTTTTTGTGCTTACAGGCTTTATGAAATTGGGCCATGGCTACAGAACTTAGTCCCAACCTTAGCTGTTAATTAACAGCTTACCTTCTCTGAAAATCTTGTAGAGCTACGTTCATTTTCCTCTCATAATTACGATGGATATCGGCAGTGACGTGAACATGCTTCAGGGATCCATCCTTCCAGTTAACATGGCAGAACTTATCACAATACTTGGCATTCACCAACTTGTTCCTTGATGCCTAAAAGAAGTCAAGAAAAACAGAGTGAGTTTTGAAACGTACTACTATGGGAACTGTTTTGTACACTTAGGGGCCATTCAGAAAAGTCAATGTTAAAACAAAATTAATTTGTTGAAATTGTCTGACCCACCCACATCCACCATACTTTGATTTGTAATTATTGAACAACTTTATGCCCCAAATTTTCCTTCTGAAATGCAACCCGCAAAACATACGGCCCACCATTTTGTGGAGTCAAAAATTTGGTTCTACAAAATAGTAGATGGTGTTCTGTCACAAAGTGAAAGTTCAACTTGAAATGACTGTCTTTCCAAACTGAAAGATAACATGATGTACGGAACACAGCTAAAAACATGTTATCTTTCAATTACCAAAAACAAGTTCCAGTTAAATAACTTACTAAACTAAAAACATAATTGTAAACTTATCAAAACGCTATAAATATGCTATAAATTTTGCGCAACAGAAATGTGGCCAAGCGTCATTTGGCAAAGAACAAATTTTGGGGGAATTAGTTTTAGTCACAAAATAGAGTTAAAGTGTAGATTTGTGACTACAATGTACTTGCTTTGGCATGCACATTCTATCCACGAATCTACACTTTCTCATCCATTCTCCTTAAAAGAAATTTAAGACATTCTGGACCATCTTACCGCATCAGTATACTCATCGTCAGGTGGTCTCTTCACATCTACGACTCCATCACAATGCTTGAAGGCACAGACGCTTAGCGCATCATACAAATCCAGCTTACGAGATCTCAATCCATGCTTGTATATCCACTCCTTTGAGCTCATGTACTGCTCACTGCGCTCTCCAGTTTCTGCTACTTCGCCATTCTGTATGGATTGACGCGCTGCGATCAGAAAAGAAAGTTAGAGTAAAGGTAAAGACCAAAAAACATCTTAAGTTTCTGCAGCTTCCTCAGTCTGTATATGAGTTGATGATTTGTGATCAGACAAGATAAAAAGTAAGAGAAACAGTTAAAGAGAGTATTCACTCTAGCTTATGTTTACTAACAACAACTTTCAGAGTCAATGTTGGACTTTATGGTGAAGAGAACTACATTGAACATTATCGATAGATTCAAATACTTAGTATTGACATCAAAGTAACTTTCAATCTACTAAATTGCACATTAGATTGGCTAGATCGTAAGGAAAAATCCTCAGCTATAAATTTGTAAGTATGGCAAAGCATACATTCTTTTTATTATATAAAAATTTCAAAACGGGCAAAAAATAGTGTGTGGTAGCAAAACTTTAATTCATGGGGAAAAAACACAAACAAGTTCAATTGAGCAGCCATGGAGCTTAAGCTCAAAACTTAAAGTCACCTGGAAATACAAATTTTTTTTCTTTCAAACATAAGAGTATATGCTTACGAACAATAAAACAATTTTTTTAGTAATTGTTTGTCACGATTTATATGTTTAAAAAATATATAAAGTTGTTTGGGGGGCTGACTCCGCCTACCCCTTTTGTGACGTCAATCGAGGCAGACTTTGCCTGCAATGCTTATAGTAAACACACGTGCAAAGTACATGTACGCCCAAGTCGTGAGTTGGTACGTTTCAAAAAGTGTTTTTCTGCATTCAGCAGCAATACACCTGGTCGGCATTGCCGGAAAAAAAAACAAAAAAATCTTTTTTTGAAACGTACAAACTCACGACTTGGTCCGTACATGTACTTTGCAATTGTGTTTACTCTATGCATTACAGGCAAAGTCTGCCTCGATTGGCGTCACGAACAGCGCCCTGTGGGTCGGGGTCTACTCTTAAATTTGTAAATAACATAAGAACTGATTTTTTAAAACCTTAGTTAACTGTTTATTCACATTCCACTCATCAAAACACATATATAAGTGGCAAAAGCTTTATTTTGAAAAAATACCACTTCCAGGTGACTTTAACCTCAACATTTGTCAAAGTTGACTCTGATTGTATTTCTTATCTGACATGAACGGTGAACAGACTCATGCTTTGATGTAAGTCAATACTAAGTAATTGAATCTATCGGCAATGTTCAACATAGTTCTGTACACCACAAAGTCCAAGTTTGATTATAAATATCCCCACACCACTTCTAGGTTAATCACATCACTTGAAATTGGACTCACTCCCTCAATCCCCCAACCCAATGACGCCTCTTTAAAGGCACTGGACACCTTTGGTTTTTAGAACTGTCCAATTGTTTTAATCCTAAGTATACAATAAAACTATAACGTGTGAACATTTCATTTCAAAAGGTGATCATAATTTTGAGACATCACCGAAAATCCGGAGCAAATGTCCAAGCATGAAAAATAATCACGATTTGGATCACACAATCTGAGAAGCCTTACTGACAGTAAGGCTTCTTAGATGTAAATTCTGGTTTATGAAAACTTACATCTGTTTACATAACAGGTTACTACAAAGTGAAATGTTCTTCAAAATGCTTTGTGATCGAACGCTGCTGTATGCGTCAACCAAAAGTTTTTAATTTTAATAGCAATTACCAAACATATACTTTCCCTTTAACAGCAATCAGATAATTAAAACCAACATTCTCATTTAAAATAATTGCTATCTCATTACCGGTATCTGCTTTCCCATCAGGCATAGCGTTATCCATCAGCACTTGAACGTCGGACAGAACATGTCGAGCATCTTCAAGTTCAGTAAACATGGCCACCACGTCTTCCCTGGCGCCCGCCCCTGGGGGTACGCCACCCATCAAGATTTTATTGTCCATGGAGAAGCCACTTGTACCACTGACGTCAGAATCAAGCTTGTTGAATGCAAACGCATGGAACCTTGATGAGTGAAAAGATAATTAATTGTTGTAAACTATAACGAGGTACAGCTAAATAACGGGTCATTCAAAGCCATCAACTCAGATTAGTTTATGAGTGTAGATGATTGTTTAAAGACACTAGACACATTTGGTAACTGTCAAAGACCAGTATTCTCACTTGGTGTATCCTAATAATTGCATTTATCTTCCAGTACACGCTAATCCACCAATCAGATGCTCGAACTACTAGGGGGATAAAAACATACTAGTTCCTCTGTTTTATATCCTACTTCCTCTGTTTTTATTACACAGTGTGTATTGTGAGTGTCAATGCGTCACGCTCTGTATACGGACAGTGCAAAAATTACATTCTAAACTTTGTGTGCGTGCATGCTGTTCGTCGCGAAATAACGTTCTGAAATTTTTAACTTTGCGCGTTGAGTGAGACTGGAAGATAAATTTGCTATAACACTCGCGCTCGTGGAATACGAACAAAATTTAGCGCGTCTGCGTCCAATATCCGGATGCAGAAGCGCTATATTTTTCCGTATTCCACTCGCTCTTGTGTGATAACTTATAATAGTAACAAATCTGTGAACATTTGGAGTCAATTGGTCATCACTGTTGCAAGAGAATGATGAAAGAAATTTGTGTGGATTCAGATGCCTAAAAAAGGCTTCAGGCTAGAAGTTTTTTATAGTTTGAGTGAGAAATTATCGCCTTGTCAAAACCATGCTACTTCAGGGGGAGCAGTTTCTCACAATGTTTTATACTTTAAAAAGTTCTCCGCTGCAATTGTTACCAAGTAAGTTTTTATGCCAACAACTATTTTGAGTAATTAAAGGCAGTGGACACTATTGGTAATTACTCAAAATAATTATTAGCATAAAACCTTACTTGGTAATGAGTAATGGGGAGAGGTTGATAGTAGAAAACATTGTGAGAAACAGCTCCCTCTGAAGTAATGTAGTTTTCGAGAAAAAAGTAATTTTCCACGAATTTGATTTCAAGACATCAGATTTAGAATTTGAGGTCTCGAAATCGAGCATCTAAAAGCACACAACTTCGTGTGACAAGGGTGTTTTCTTCTTTCATTATTATCTCGCAACTTCGACGACCGATTGAGCTCAAATTTTCACAGGTTTGTTATTTTATGCATATGTTGAGATAACCAACTGTGAAGGCTAGTCTTTGACAATTACCAATAGTGTCCAGTGTCTTCAATAAAAAGCTTTTATTTTGCTTTTTTCTTCTTTTGGGGGGGGGGGGTATTTTCAAAAACATGAGTCAAGTTTACTTATTCAATACAAGAAAGTTTTTTAATTCTAATCACTTAAGTACATTACGGTACCAATAGCATACACAATAAGTATTTATGTGGCACTATGAAATGCTTTTAATTTGTGCGAAAAAACATTTCAAAATCAATATCATTAGAATATAAATTCAAAGCAAAATAATACGTAATTATTACCTTCCACCAGTCAGCCTTGATACATCTTTCAGGAATTTAATAGTTGTGGAATCGGTGTTATTGAAAGCAACAACGTTTATTGGGATCGGCGCATCTCTGACTTTCTGTAGCATCAATTCCATATTACAGTTAGCTGAAGTTCCTTCAGAGAACAGGTAGACTGCCTCTATCTGCAGGGGAAGACAAGTAGTAAAGATACAATGAATTCTTGAGTAGTAATAATAAATAAATTTAAAAAATTAAATAAGATCCCAGGTTACCGGATTGTCTGTTTTTTTCCCCTCTTTGTTTTTCCTTGGTATGTCATTTGTGCTTGTATGTTGTATTGTTGCATACAGTTTGTGTAAACTTGAGCATTGCAAATAAAAAACTAAATAAAAAAATATTTAAAAAAATAATAATAAATAGAAGATCACAGGTACTGGCCGTACCCAATAGTGCAGAATCAGTGCAACATTGAGTAGGATTTGAAACTTTGCATGGTGGGAGTACAATCAGTTCAGGTTCTGAAATAAATAAGCAGTTGTTAACTCTTTTTTTCAAGTAGTATGCTCTGATCTGGGCATGGGCGACTAGTGAAATAATTACCACTCGACAAGTCGTGCCTCAAATAGATGCAACTTCAACACTAGCCGCAAATTTTTAATTCCCAATATGCATTCCAGCATGTTTGACGCAGGCGCTGATTTGAGTCGGTGACTTGGACTCGAGTCAAACTCAAGTTTTCACCAATTTCGCTGACTTGCGACTTGACTTCACTTGGGAAAAACTACTTGTGACTTGACTTGACATGAGGGGAAAAGATTTGCAACTTGACTTGACTTGTGCAAAAATGACTTGAAGGTTGAGAAATGACTTGAATAAATCTGATTTTACAACAATACAATTAATGGGCGTTTATCTTGGTTTTAAAAGCTCTACTATTTTGCACTTTGGAGAAATCTATTGGTTTTTTCTCGCATTTATAATTTTTTATTTTTGGTCGAAATTTGGGCGTATCCACACACAGTTCGCGCATAACAGCCTGACACGCTAGCTTACGTGCATGGGGAGAGTGTCGTTTTGGGAAACCTTTATAAAAGCTCACGATGCTTACATTTTTATCTTCGAATGCTTTTCTGACACCTTCACATGCGCTGGTCTTTGTGGTAGCTGCTACACTGTCTAGGTTTCGTAACCAGTCCATTGCATTCTGTAGACTGTCTCTAGACACTGGTACGGCGTGAGGTTGGAACATCACCATGTCTTGTGCAGCCCTGGGGAAAAAATGTAAAAATTTTAGTCAGACCCCAGTTTCATAAATCTGTTAAGCAGCTGTCGATTTCACAAAGAGTTAGGACTCGTCTTATCTCGAGTTAGGACGAGTAACTCTTCCTAACTTAGGATTAATCTTAAGGTCTGCATATTACAGTGCAGGGTTGGGACTCGTCTTAAGTCCTAAGATTAGTCTTAGGTTAGGATGAGTTTTTGAGAAAGAGGTAATTTTTCTCACTAAAATAATAAAAGACTTCTAGCTAGAAGTTTTTTTATTCTTATCTGAAAGCACACAAATTCGTCCAACAAGGGTGTTTTTTCTGTCATCATTTTCTCGCAACTTTGATGACCAATTGAGCCCAAATTTTCACAGGCTTGTTATTTTATGGTTATGATGGGATACACCAAGTGAGAAGACTAGTCTTTGACAATTACCAAACGTGTACCCTCCCTTTAATGGGACAAGAAGAGCTTTGTGTACTTGAATGAAGGGAATACATAGAACGTTATGCCCTTTTTCCGAGGCACACCATGTTATGCAACTGTAGGTTGTAACTGTTATCACAGTGCGGCCCTTCCATGGTAAAACAGCCTGACTTACAAATGTTGTTGATCATTTCTGAATAAAAAAAAAAAAATGTTTTTTTCATTGCAAAACAGCTAAATCTCTGTACTTGCTTTTCTCAATATGAAGTTTTTTTAGTTAAGCTTGGTTTCTTACTTTCTAGGAATGTAAGAACAGTAAGAACGTTTTCGCAGCACATGGTTCCCAAGAGTTGGGTACATTTCAACGGCTACGAATTACTCTTTGAAAATATGTGACGTCAATATTTGATTCGCATTTGCAGGACGTATTATTAACTGCAGGCTTCAGGCCGTTTTGCCATGGGAAGGGCCGAGTACATTCTAGCAAACTCAAACATCTCACCTGATCAAATTAAACTTGGCAATCTGAGACACCTGCTCATCTAGTACCCTGATGATAGCGTTACGACAATGGTCAAATAACATCGGAGACGTTGTCTTGATGTCCAGTACTATGGTCACACAGTGGTCCTCAATGACACCAAACAACCTCCTTGCTTCACTAGTCAACCATTCTATACGACGTTTGTACAGATTGATGGCCGCTAGAAGACTGTTCTCGAGTTGCTTGATTTTCTCCTTTCCGACTTTTACCTATTTGGATGAGAGACAAAACAAAAAAATAAGTGGGCTTAGAGCAAAAGAACTTCAGATCTGATTATTGGGGGGCGTTAGTCCAAACTAAAAAAAAACAGTAAATGGTCTGATGTTTTGACGCTAGCTGAGTCTTTTAATTTTCAGAATGGTGTTTTAAATTCTATAGAGAGGGATGTTCCACAAGGACTAAAATAAAAATAATTAAACAAGAAATTGTGAAAGAGTGAAATTAAGCACAATATTTTGTTTTTAAGACATTGTAATTGATATGTTTGAACATTTCATTGTACAACATGAAAAAAGAAAAAACACATTTGTGAGGTCTTTCTTTTGTTGTTACAATTAACTAATTGTACTGCAGTTGTAACAAACAAAAATATGTTCACAGTTTTTTGCAATTACTCTTCTTTTACGTAACATATTGTAATAAACAATTTAAGCTTTCACTGTGTTTTAGAAAGACAGGGCCTAATTTTATAGCTGTTATTTTAAAAAGCACTACAGGTACATTGTAGCTAAGTAAAGTACAACATGCTTACCAGAACAGGGTTATAGGCAAAATACCATGTCACATGAACAATTTTTGACTGGCATCCTGCTCATTTCTGCTAATAAGCATACAATTTTTAGCAATATTTTCTGCAAAAGGAGCTCTATTAAATTGGGCCCTGGTCATTTAATCCCGACATGTACATTTTTGTGAATTTCTCTCTGTGGGGGTATTTTTAACACTGTTGTGACTGCTGTCCTCCAATTTATGAAGGAAAGTGCTCTTAATGAAGCATCCCCTTAAAAATGTTACCATGACAACTCCTATTCCTTAATAATCAGCTTATTATAGCAAGTGAAACATAATGCATGAAGCTGAATTGATAATGTTGAGTGGATTAAAAGGAACACGTTGCCTTAGATCGGTCAAATTGGTCTTTCAAAAGCGTTTGTAACCGTTTGTTATGAAATGCATGGTTAGAAAGATGTTGTAAAAGTAGAATACAATGATCCACACAAGTTTGCCTCGAAATTGCGTGGTTTTCCTTTTACTTTGTGAACTAACACGGTCGGCTATTTATGGGAGTCAAAAATTTGAGTCCCATAAATGGCCGACCGTGTTAGTCGACGAGGTAGAAGGAAAACCACGCAATTTCGAGTGATACTTGTGTGGATCTTTATATTCTACTTTTAAAATATCTTTCTAATCATGCATTATATAACAAATGGTTACAAATGCTTTTCAAAGACCAACACGACCGAACCAAGGCAACGTGTTCCTTTAATTTATAGGATACTCAGTCTTGAAGCTTCATTAGCGTAATGTTTTTTTATACGCCTATAAATGTCTCGCGGGTGTCTTTTTTTGACGGTGGTGTGTCATGGTCGAGTGGTCTTGTTCACCGGACCCAAGCACTGGTGTTTGACAGCAGCAGAGTGTGGGTTCAAATCCTGGTCGTGACACTTTTGTCCTTGAGCAAGGCACCCGACCATAATTAATTCATAAAAAGTTGGGATTCTGCTCTACCAGCCAAGCTGCTAGTGGATGAAACCCATGTTAACATGTACTTTCTTACGAGCTGTGTAAGGTTTAAACCCAAGCAGTAGGTTGCAATGTGTCTGGTGACAGCTGGTTTGGGTGAACAGCCCAAATAATTTTTAAAAATACACCTTGAAGTGCCGTCCTGCCTTGTGATATTAGACGATATCTCCAAACTTAATTTTGTTTGTTTATTTTTTATAAAATATTTTGTCTAGGAAAGTTTTTGTAAACATAACCTGTGCCACAGTGATAAAATTCAAAACAAATCACTCACATTGACATTGTAAACTTTTCCATTCCTTGTGGGATATCTTGTGAACAGTCCTTCACCGTATCTTGAACACACTGGTTTCTTCAAAGCTCTGTCATAATCTGAAACAAATAATTACAATTAACATCATTATTTATAATCCTTATCCAGAACCAATTTCATAAAGAAGATTTTAAGCACAAAATATTGCCAAACAAATATTTGTTGCTAAGCAGAAATGAGCAGGATACCACTCAGAAATTGTACGTGTGAAATGGTAGTTTGGCTGGTAACCTTGTTCTGGTAAGCGTAATTTTGTTACATGCGTAGTGTATTTCGTTATCTCTGCTCTATTATAATTATTGGTCGTACTAAATGAGGTGACATATTTGGGAAACAAATTTCCTCATTATGAAAATAGAAAGTAATCTATGGTTGTGATTTGTATTTGTATTACTGTGTAATATGCAAAGCTCAGCGCACTGAATTTCTAGTAAATAATTTACTGGATTCTACAAGGAATTTCAACCATTGGGACCCTTGCATTTTATAAAAATGCATTAAACTAAATTTTAAAAATTACTTCACTTTTACAGAAAGTGCATAAAAAACAACTTGACATTCTTATTGTAAGATAAATTTCAATTTGTTTCCATTTCTTTCTTGTAAAGCACTCTGTGCTTGTGTGGTTACTGTTTACTCTGCTCTCTAAGCCTAATTATTATTAGTAGTGTACCTGATGTGAAACATCTGGGAAACAGATTTTCCTCATTATAAATATAATATGAAATAGAAGAATAATAATCTATGGGTTTTTTTTTATACTGTAATACGCAGGGCTCAGCATTTTCTTACAGTCTGCATTTCTTGTGATCATTTAAAGGAACGTTACAGAATTGGTAAGAAACAAAAATCGTGAAGATAACAGATTTACATAAAACTTACACGGTCTAATGATGATGATAGTAGAAAACATCCCTCGAAATATGTCTGTCTGAAATGTCATATTTGATGAGAAATAAATAATCTAACTTCGTGTTTGGAGTTTATCGCTCAGTGAGCGTTTTATTCATTTTTATTTTGGCATCGATGCATGGCAAAATTTGTTATCAGTTTTTCACTAATTCTCTCGTGACCCAGACGGCCGATCGATCTCAAACTTCTACAGGTTTGTCAGTTTATGTATATATGGTGGATTACATAAAGTGCTTTACACTGCCAGCAACTGTTTTGTTAGCAAAACCAGGGCTACTTGTCTCGCATAATTGTTATTTTATTTTTTTCTTTAACGCCTCGTTTATTGGTTCACCTGCATGAAACTTTTGCTGAGTAGGAACATGACTGTTGAAGAGGATTGTAAACATTTTTTTTGTGGTCGCCAAATAAAGCATAGTGAAATTCGGATTACCAAATCATAAAATAGCCAAAATTTCACCTCATGATTAAATTCTGTGATAATGCAACCACATCATTCAATAGGCCTATTTGTAAATTGGTTAGATTATTCTAAAATATAAAGTTCATGTTCAAGCCAGTATACCCTTTCGGAACAGAAAACAAAACAAAAGTTCACAGATTTACAAATAACTTACAGGGTTTACAGAAGGTAATGGCGAAAGCCTAAATCTTAACAGGTTTGTTATTTTATATATTAGTTGTTATACACGAAGTGTGGGCCTTTGAACAACACTGTTACCGAAAGTGTCCAATGGCTTTACATGTAACTACTACTTGTTGACTTTGTCAACAACAATCATCAACAATCGTCGTTTAATCACTGATGAATGAGTCGGGTTAATAAATCATGACATATCAACCTTCCAAAGAGGGAAGTTGGCGTAATTGAACACTGTATTGACACAAAGGGACACAAGTGCAGACATTGTAGCGTGCACCTGGTAACGACTGATTATTGATGTAACAATTCAATACTTAGATGACGCCATTGGGTGAATGTATTGTATCTTATCACCTCTGATTTACCGCCGCCCTGGTAGAAGGGCATGGTTGCTACAGTAACAGCTTAGGTGTTTCACAAACATTCAGCTAGGAATTATTATGCTTAACTTCACACCGATAAAGCTTGCTGTAGAACTGAAACTTGCACAATGTTTATCCAAAAAAACAAATGTGGATGCCTGTCATTAAATTGTTTATAGTCGTGGAAAAAAATTCTCTGGTGAAGTCAACGTTTAAAGGAGCACAAATTTACAAAATATTATTGGTATTTAAAAGAAGGTGGGTAGCCGTGTTAGTCATGTAATTCCAGAAAGGAAAATGAATTGTACTAGCACTTTAGTTGGACCGAAATTATTGGAGCAGCTTTTTTAAATTCAAAACCCAAGAAAGTACTGAATTAAAGACACTGGACACCTTTGGTGTATCTCAACATTATGCACAAAATAACAAACCTGTGAAAATTTTAACTCAATTGGTCATCAACGTTGGAAGACAATGTTTTATACTATCAACAGCTCTCCATTGCTCATTACCAAGTAAGTTTCTATACTAACATTTATTTTGAGTGATTATCAACAGTGTCCAGTGCATTCAGCTGGTTATAAAATATACATTATTTTTGTTTAAAAAACACAGTATACGGGTGAACATAGTATTTTTGTTCAGCCATTCACAGCAGAGCAGACTGGACCTGTGTACACCGTTACCATGGCGCTTAATCAGTTTAGTTAATACGGGATCGGATTCCCATGTACATGTATACATTAATCCTGAGAATCCACAGTGGGGTCTTGTTGTAATGACAGTGCAAGATTGCTGGTTGCAGACAATCGGACAATGTGTCACCAGACATTACAAAACCTATAGCCTCTTTCACACAAGAAAAATTTAGCAAGGGTCCCTTAGCAAGATTTTAAGCTATACAGGCTTTATAAAAAATTGGGCCCAGGCCATTAAACGGAGTCGGTCTGGCGAACATTCAGCACTCAATTGTAATTTAGTGCTTACCCCTGATGTAATGTTTGGATTTTCTTTATACTCTGCAGAATGTATTACCACACAGGGTGTGTGGTGGTGGAGGTTCTTCTTTCAAAAGTTTGAATTGAGAGTTTCTTTCAATGTAATGTGATCTGTACAAATTCACCCGGGGCTACCAGTCCTTTTAAATGCTTTGATATTTGATCACATCTTTTTTGAATGCATGAACTCATGACATGTATTGCCCGGAGAGAGCTTAAAATCTGCATTGTCAGTAGTCAGCCGTTGGGTTATTATTTATGAATATATTTGTGTTTGGGAATGTGGAACATGGTTGTAGGATAGGGACTAGTAAAGCAAACCCGATAGGCCTACCTGGTCGAATCCCACGTTTTTTAATGGGTTTTTCAATTCATAATAAAATTTATAAATACATATTTTGAGAAAAGACAAGAAAACTTGTCTGGGGTACTGATTTTGGAGTGACGCTTTAAGAATGCAATGGTTGGCATTGTAGGCTATGTTGTGTATGGCTGTATTTCCTGGTTCTAATGTAGTTTTCTGTAATCATTATCGCCTGCACAATCTCCATCAGATTAATTGTGCAGGTTAGGTCAGAGGTTTCAAATAAAACATCAACATTCACGGAGAGAAGATAGATCCTATGGTACATTAAAGGAACACGTTGCCTTGGATCGGACGAGTTGGTCTATGAAAAGTGTTTAAAACCATTTTGTTATGAAATGCATATTGTTAGAAAGATGTTTTAAAAGTAGAATATAATGATCCGCACAAGTATCACTCAAAATTGCACGGTTTTCATTTTACGTCGCCAACGAACACGGTTGGCCATTTATGGGAGTCAAATTTTTGACCCCCATAAATGGCCGACCGTGTTTGTCGACAGGGTAAAACGAAAACCGTACAATTTCGAGGCATATTTGTGTAGATCATGCGCCTTGAACACCCAGCAGGGTGGATATGTGCGCATTACAAGTCTTATTATTATTATTATTATTATTATTATTATTATTATTATTATTATTATTATTATTATCATTGTATTCTACTTTTACAACATCTTTCTAACCATACCGATTTTATAATAAACGGTTACATAGCGCTTTCCAAAGACCAACTTGACCGATCCAGGGCAACGTGTTCCTTTAAACTTTCAATAGCTGTCTTTGGATCCCTTCAATTACAAGTAAGTCCTCAGACCCCAACCCCCATCTTATACCTAAATCATCATCAAAGCAGAGATCAGGTGGGGAAAGATGGCGCGATAGGCAATTAAAGGTGTCAAGCACGCTGCTGTGACTGATGGAAATTAAACTCTTGGCCCATTTATCAGCCGGTGTCTGGTAGGCACTGGACCTATGTGTGATAAACTGTGTTTAAACTTGATGTGTGTGACTCCCTGCCGGACACTGGCCAGGCATCAACGCGAATTTATTTGAGATCAATTGATGATGCGAAACGCTGTCACCAGGTTTTAGCTTGAGATAAAAGAAAGAAACCTCAATGCCCGCCTGATTCCTAAACATGACCTGGCAGCTGCAAGGAGTCCTATGGGGCCTCAGTCGAAACCGCCTAGAAGAAAATGGTATGGCAAACTACTTGCAAACCCATTGCAAGCTAAGAAGTCATTTGCGTTTCAGATTTGAATGTTGTCTGGTACAATGACGTGCTTGATCACAAGTCACCACTTAAGTTTGAATTCCTCAGACTACGGAGACAGTTGCCGTGTCACGTGATCAGGGCAAGCTTTTGCGTAGTTACGTATGAGACGGTGAACACCCATACCAAATTCTGAATGGATGTACATTATGCGGCACAATGGTACCAGTGTCTGCTCATCTGGAGGTTGCTATACCAAAGCTAGCCCTGTATCATGTCACATAGCAACTGTCTCTGTAGTCTGAGGAATTCAAATGTAAACAGTAACTTGTGACTAAGCAAGCCAATGTACCCATACATTCTTCAAATCTAACTAGCACATTTTATGCATGTGCGAGTTAGATTAGAATATGTATTGACATTCTGTGACGGGGTATCTACACAACAACTTTTGATATTAAAGCAGTATTTTCTGCTTCAGCAGGTACAGGGGCCTATGAAAATACACGTAGGTCCTTGACTTACCATCACTGTGTTTGAAACCAATGGTAGCCAAGATCTGATCCATCGTCAAGCGGTTCTTCTTCAACCCGTAGGTGCTGAGCCACTTCTTTGTTGAGATCATCGTCTTCACGTCTGGTTCCCATGTTTTCTTGGCTGGAGGTTTGAGCTTAATGACGGACGCTATGTCCTCTTTACTAATGCTGACCGACGGATGGTTGTTGTTTGTTTTGCGTGGGCCCAAGTCAAATTTGGGATCTGCGTAAAGAATACACAAAACAATAAATTAAATGCTACACAAAAGGATACTTAGGTATAAGCCTAGAATGATAGGTTTACTCTTAAAGTGTTAAGTGACTGGCCTGCAGGACCAGTCCCCACCTTGCTCGGAAGACTTGGCCAATTATAAAAAGCATGAACGAAAGGGGCGGCAGGGCCCTTTCCCACCTGGGTTGGGGCCTAGGTCTTCCTCGAGTACAGCAAAGAGTCAAAGGACTTTGTAGGAGAGTGTCGTGGGGGCTAGCGGAGCTCCGACCCCTCACAGCTCCTTGCCATTTCCCTCCTCAGACTCTATTAGCTTTTTCACCAGCTAACGATCAAATTAAATAGGGAAGTTTTTCAACACCCTAACTTGTCAGCCAGACCACTTAGGGTGAATGGTTCAGGTTGATCAGGAGAGAGATCGACGAGAGAGATGCAAGAGGTTTCAGTGGCCATGTGAGAGTTTAGGGGAGAGGACAACAAATGGTGCCGGTACTTGTGAAGGAAGCTTTGGCGTAGAGGTTAGTACAGTAGAACCCTCCTCATCAAAACATAGTCCAGGTTGATTATCAGGGGAGAGTTTGACAGGAAAGATGTCAGCGGTTACAGTAGGAATGTGTGAGTGGTGCAATGATAGAACAGGGGCTTCAGTTGCTTTGTGCTCTTCGCGAGGTTTAGGAGTTGACGCCACAACTTCCGTGAATGTCTGTACTCGGTAATTACTTCAACTTTTCGCAGTGGGGAACGAAGTGATTTGGAGTCCAGGTGCCAGCAGACTAAGCAAACGAGAGGTGCTTTGCTGTCCACATGATGTAGTACAGGGCCTTTGTGCGAACACGGAGCTGTAATAGCTCCATGGCGCAAACCACTTTTTGATTGAATGTTGCGTTTAAGATTCTCACACACACATCTGCTATCGCATGTATTGGCGGATAGATGTTCAAGATGACTGGTGTATCAATAACAGTGGCTGTTGCTTGGATTGTCCAGGTAGACAAATATCCACCAACACGTGAACAACTTTGGCAGGCTTCCTTCCTTGTAGGGCTGCCAGCAACAAGTCCAGTTTTAAGATGCATGTTGGTGTACAATTGTCCAACACATCTATGTCCGGAGACACAGTTCGATACTGAGAGATTCATCTACTTTGATGGCAGTTGAAAGAGATTTTAGAACAGGCAATTGCCCCTCCAAAATGCAGCCACTGGAAAACAGTCTTTAAGGCCTCCAGCAAACTGCAGCAGACGAAGAGATTAGGATTGTCTTGCAGTAGACAGCAGCCGGACATTTCCAGTCGATGAAGAGAAAGTTCAAGATGAAATGCATGCATTAGACATCATGCGCCAGTGACATTGACATGTGTAGTAAACGGTCAAGTCACCAATTCCAAGTCACCTAACCCAAGCTGGCTAGTTGCTCGTCATCAAAACCCTAATAATATTAAATTTTTTGCCCTTCATATTTGTATGCACCTGGGGGACAATAGTGAAACTAACCTTATAATTCTACAGGGCGTAATGGAATATTTCGAGGCATGCAGTTATTTAAAGCAAGTACTAAACAGAACAAATAGAACCAATTTTTATTGACATCATCAATGGATGCAAATAATTGTCAGCAGATAAATACATAGTTATAAACTAAATAAAATCAAAACTTGATGAGTTTTATATAGTGGCAGGAGCTCTTTCCTCATTTTTTAAATTATGCAAATGTCAAATTTTGTAAAATGGGCAAAGAAAAGATAAAAAAAGACGGTCGAGAGTCTAGCAAGCTAGACTTGTTTCAAAATCAAATGTTTACTATTATTTATAAATATAATAATAATAATTATTTAATGTAAACTTACTCTCCATTTCTGTTGATGACCGCACATTTGCGGTATTTATCTCATACATCTTGAAAACACTTGTTGCACATCACATGGACGGCTCCACACACATGAATGAAAGGACAACCCCCGCACACAACGTTGACAACACGGCTTGTCTGTGGCGCTATGCCCCCCGTACGATCCTCACTCGTCGTGTGCTGTAGAACAGGTGGGAAATGAAAAATAAACCGGGTATTTCACCCAGCTCGTTCAGTCTAAAATCTCAATTCACCAACATCTCACAGTCCATTTACTCCAATAAAATAGTCCTAAAGGATACGTTCGTCATGATGAAAGCGTAAACTCTCAAGTCAAATTGATGTTATTGTAATATTTTTGACGATATCGCTTGTATTTTGTGACAGATATTACAACTGTTGTCATGCACTGTCTAGTTGCCTAGTACTTTGGTACACAAATTCAACCAATCAATTAACGTGTGCTCGTATGCCTTGTTCAGTAAACTACTATTTTAACAACATTCATTTAAACGTGGTTGAAACAAATTGACATACAATACAAATAATATTTCTGTTGTTTGATTAAAATATATTTTATACGGTAAAATATAAAGCATAATTTTTATATTAACAACAATTGTGTACTATTCTTTTTAATCTTGTTGATTACCATCTAAAGCTGTTGATTTTCCGGCGGGTATAAACATAACAAACGCCCTCCTGTGTTTATTGGTGCGTAACATGTTTAATGTGTGTAACGCCTTGTGAGCCTTTCATCCTATCAGACATTTGAATGGGACAGTCAACAACTCGATATCAATGGATAACATAAAATATTTAAAAGGCATTGTTTGGAAGTTGTGTTTGAAGCAATAGTAGGAACATGGGTGTGTAATATTTGCAGGGTCATGGAGGTTAGGCATTGCTCATAAAAGAGCACAGGCAGGGGGGAACACTGCCACCGCCGACAACAATTTAATTCAAAATTCAGAAAAGAAACGAACAGTTCTGGGGGTTCTTTTAAAAAAAGCTATGAAAAAAAGGCAAGAGAAAAATGTTCGAAGCGGATTCACCAATTTGGGAAACTTTCTAAAAATGAAACTATATGGGAACTTTCAAAACAAACAAAATATTTTGTGCGATCGATGGGTATATTGGTTTGTGTTTTACGATGATGATGATAATTTTTGGTAAGATGGGTTTCTGGACTGTAGTTTAGACAATTACAAATTTAAAACTGTATTTGTAGGATCCGATCCAAAATAAACTTGCTAGTAAATTAACCATGGACTTATTACAAGTTTTTAGGCTAATTTCAAGGTTGCGTCTCAAAATGTACACACTGTTTTTAATATCCCAGATGCAATTGGTTACATTTGATTCAATTAATCTTTGTTATTGTGGATCTTAAATACCTGGACTCCGAAGATATTCCTGAGATGGTTTTAATGTTTGCCAATAAACAGGGGTGTGAGTAGCTTTGAAACAGGTTGATACACTGGGCATGTAGGTCTACTTCTCCGGAGTAAGTGGGGGAAAGTTTGGTATAAACATATCAAACAACTATAACAAGATATGAACATGGGGGGAAGAAGTGAAGGTATAACATGACTTCTTGTAACAGCAGATCTATCTTAAAGACAGTGACACTATTGGTAATGGTCAAAATCCAGTCTTCTCACTTGTTGTATCTCAACATATGCATAAAATAACAAACCTGTGAAAATTTGAGAGCGATCGGTCGTCGGAGTTGCGAGATAACTAGGAAAGAAAAAAAACACCCTTGTCACACGAAGTTGTGTGCTTTCAGATGCTTGATTTCAAGACCTCAAGTTCTAAACTTGAGGTCTCCAAATCAATTTCGTGGAAAATTACTTCTTTCTCCAAAACTACGTCACTTCAGAGGGAGCCGTTTCTCACAATGTTTTATACCATCAACCTCTCCCCATTACTGAGTACTCCTATACCAAGTATGGTTTTATGCCAATAATTATTTTGAGTAATTACCAATAGTGTCCACTGCCTTTAACTAAACAATCATAGTTGGTGAAAAAGAGTGACCAAGTATCCATCAACTAATGTTGGCTGTGTTCCTATACCTAAGTGTCTTATCAACCAGCAGTGTAACGTGAGTGAGCAGTGTTCTAGTCTCAACTTGAGATAGCACTCATTAATTTGTTCTACTGCGCACGGATCTACAAAAATGATGTAAAACAAGTATAAAGCGAAAAGATGACCTGGCATCAATATGAACGCAGCCCTGGCTAATACAAATTGGCGCAAAAACTGGAGCATTATAGCGACGACGACGACGATCACGACGACGACGACGGTAGGGGATTATTTTTACGCCACTCAATATGAACGCCCTAAAGTGAATAGCATTTTATCATTGAAAAAGAGAGGCCTCCTCATGTAAAAATTATCCTTAAAATCTCAACCACAAAAACATTTTTAAAAAATAAAATTTTGGAAACTATATTTAATAGTATTACAATAATATTATTCGAATTTATAAAAGAGGCATATAGCTTTAATAAATTTAAAAACTCTCACCTTTCCAAATCTTCAAATTTCCATGTAACATTAATTATAAAGAATTTTTGAGGATTTAGGTTGCCAAATGTATGGCATTTAATAGCACAAAATATTTCATTATTAATTATTGCGGTATAGGCCTACTCACTGCGAAATTATAGGATTCAATTAACCTCTGGCCGGGCAATCTTGGTGTTCTATATTTTCACCGTGAGCACCATTGCACAATCATCATTTTTATCATGATCATGAAGATAGATGTAGCATCTTATGAGCGGTATAGCGTCATCAGAAGAAAGAGGTAGCCTTATGAGCAGCAAACCAGGCAAGTAGAGGAGCTTGGGAGAGACAGTGCTGTTTCCCCACACAGTGGGTATTGATTCACAAGCACCATTGCCTCATTCAAATCTCCTTAGATGAAGAAGCTCATAATTATTATACATCAATGTTGTCCTCGAAAGAGTGTGTTGTCCAAAAAGACGACTGAACATGATATAGAGTCATTTGTGAGTCCAAATTGAACTTCTGCATGGATATCCATTGTGGTTAACATCATTCACTGCAGGAGTTGGTGTGATGGGGAGTATATGACTTGGAATTGATAGTAAATATGATAAGGCATCAGTTATTCATTATGAAGACTTATAATAATCATCAGCGTGGCGACGATGTACTTAAACATAAGTCCAATGTAGCATAAGCAAACACGATGGAAACGCCATAGGGTGCCGGTGATGAGGCAAATTGACAACAACAAGCAGACCTGCAGATCTTGGACTTAGTGTGCCAACTTGCAGTTTACTTACTAAGTAATGGCATATTAAAGGCAGTGGACACTATTGGTAATTACTCAAAATAGTTATTAGCATAAAACCTTTCTTGGTGACAAGTAAAAGGGAGAGGTTGATGGTATAAAACATTGTGAGAAACGGCACCCTCTGAAGTGCCATAGTTTCCGATATACATTATAAGTAATTTTCCACGAATTTGATTTCGAGACCTCAGATTTAGAACTTGAGGTCTCGAAATCAACCATCTAAACGCATACACCTTCGTGTGACAAGGGTGTTTTTTCTTTCATTCATATCTCGCAAACTCGATGACCGATTGAGCTCAAATTTTCACAGGTTTGTTATTTAATGTATATGTTGAAATACACCAACTATGAAGGCTAGTCTTTGACAATTACCAATAGTATCCATTGCCTTTAAAACAAAACAAAAAATATAACCCGTTTACGCATAACCAACTTAACAGCCTGCTTCCACTTGTTGCTCCTAAAAAACAAACAAGTTTTAATGTCGACTCATTAAAATAGTGCGGTGAGTGACAAGTCTTTGAAAAGTAAAGTCATCTGATTAAAAAGGAGTAACAACATTTTATGTTATCTTTGACAGTGTAAAATAGGTTTAACTTTTTTTTTTTAAATAAGTGCAGTCCTAACCTAGGACTAGTCCTATAACTCTTTAGTAGTTACTAAAAACTTAACGCTAGTTTTAAAGGTAGTGGACACTATTGGTAACTACTCAAAATAATTATTAGCATAAAACCTTACTTGGTAACGAGTAATGGGGAGCTGTTGATAGTATAAAACATTGTAAGAAACGGCTCCCACTGAAGTAACGTAGTTTTAGAGAAAGAAGTAATTTTCCACGAATTTGATTTCGAGACCTCAGGTTTAGAATTTGAGGTCTCGAAATCAAGCACCTGAACGCACACAACTTCGTGTGACAAGGGTGTTTTTTCTATCATTTTTACTCGCAACTTCGACGACCAATTGAGCTCAAATTTTCACAGTTTTGTTATTTTATGCATATGTTGAGATACACCAATTGAGAAGACTGGTCTTTGACAATATTACCAATAGTGTCCAGTGTCTTTATTAACCCTTTGTAACTCTTTGTACCACCTTGAGCCAAAATAACTTGGCAAGTAATATTACAATCCGTTTTTAAGAATTATGTCATCAAAGTTTACCACAGGCCTAACTATGAAAATGGATCTGGACCCACACATTCTGGACCCACATTCTATGACTCTGCCATCAGAACTTGAGTCCAGTGCCAAGACAACTTGACCAATAACGCCTTTGAGATTTATGTCGTGAAAGTTCACAAGAGAACGATGGCAATGGATCTGGACCCACACATTCTGGATCCACATTCTATGACTCGGCCATAAGAACTTGAGTCCAGTGCCAAGATAACTTGACCAACAACGCGTTTATGTAATCATAAGTTTGCTCAAGGCCTAACTATCCAAAATGGATCCGAACCCACATTCTGGACCCACATTCTATGACTCAGCCATCAGAACTTGAGTCTAGTGCAAAGATAACTTGGCCACCAACGCCTTTAAGATTGGTGTCGTGAAAGTTTACCACATACTTATGACAATGAATCTGGACCCACATTCTATGACTCTGACATCAGAACTTGAGTCCACAGTGTCAATATTTGCTTAAAATGAAAATGGATCTGGGGTGGATTTCGCAGAGTGTTAAGACAATAGTCTGTTTTCGAGTTGGGACGCGTTAGTCGCCCTAACTTAGGAATAGCCTTAAAGACACTGGATACTATTGGTAATTGTCAAAGACCAGTCTTCTCACTTGATGTATCTCAACATATGCATAAATAACAAACCGGTGAAATTTGAGCTAAATTGGTTGTCGAATTTGCGAGATAACTTTGAAAGAAAAAAACAACATCCTTGTCACACGAAGTTGTGTGCTTTCAGATGCTTGAATTCGAGACCTCAAATTCTAAACTTGATGTCTCGAAATCAAATTCGTGAAAAATGACTTTTTTTTCTCGAAAACTACGTCACTTTAGAGGAAGCCGTTTCTCACAATGTTTTATACTATCAACCTCGCACCATTACTCGTTACCAAGTGAGGTTTTATACTGATAATTATTTTGAGTAATTACCAATAGTGTCCACTGCCTTTTGTATATCTCCTGTGACTAGTCCTAAGTTGGGACTACATGTAGTCCTAAGTCTTTGCGAAATCTGTGAATCGACCATCAGAACTTGAGTCAAGTGACAAGATGATTGGCCGATTACACAACCGCTTCTTTACATTCTGTCAACCAGACCCATAACTGGGGTCTGTCCAACCTCCCCCCCCCCCTCCGAAAAATAATAGTACTTAAATAAGTAAACACAAAACATAACATAAAATGGTGCAAAATTGCTTGAATTTAAAAAAAATCTACTCCCTTCCGCCGCCCCAAAAAATGTCATACCCCTCAAACAATAATTCCTGGTTGTGGGCCTGCTGACTATAGAGTTTGCTTCAGTCCTCACCATTACAATAGTAAACTGGACCCACATTCTGTGACTCGGCCATCAAAACTTGAGTCCTGGGGCCGATTTCACAAAGCAATAAAGTTCATCGCAAGACCAATTTTCAGTATCACCAGAGTGATTTGTATTGTGACATCACACTTTACTAAGCAACTACGATTGATTTGCAGTCACGATCAATTTTAGATCTTTGCGGAATCGGCCCCCGTGCCATTATATCTTGCCCATCAACATGTATTAGTTCAGAAACTTAAAGGGATGGTATAACTTTGGTTATAAACTAAAAGAGCACTGGTGAAGAGATGTTAACATTAAAAAACATTGTTTAACGAAACCTTTTGAAGTATTGCAGTATTTTTGTCACAAAAAAGTTGAGAATAAGCTTTTGTATAAGGCATCAGTGATGAAGACACCTCTCTCAGGTATCTAGCAGCAGATAATTTTTATGCAAACAAGGGTGTTTTTCTCAATATTTTCTTTAAAATTCGATGACTAATTTAGCCAACACAGTGTGTGTTTTTTTGTGTTTTTTTATGTAATGGGATATGGATACACCAAAAGTTACCAAAAGTATACCATGCCTTTATGACTTGACAACTTAATGAAAAACGTTTTGCTATAGCCAAAATTGCATCAAATTTTACATACAAAATTACATAATTTTAAGATGGTTAACATGGCAACTCCAAGGCACAAGAAGAAAATTACATTAAATATAAAAACATACAAATCTAAAATATGAAACATTGCAAGGAGTCTTATTTAAACTCTGATAATTTAGTATTTTTGGAGAATATTAATACAGCAACAAATATTTCAACAACAAAATATTCAGATTACCAATTAAAAAATTTAATCATACCAATGAAAAATTAATGTTATTTACACAGTCACGTTGTTTTTGTTTTGTCCAATCAATAATAAAAATTATAAGTAATCACAATGGCAAAAAAACATGTTTGTTAAAATGGCACCCGCCATATCAATGGTAAAAATGCTGTTAAAGGCACTGGACACGTTTGGTAATGTCAAAAACCAGTATTTTAGTTCTATGTATCTCAACAATGGATACAGAAACAAATCTGTGAACATTTTGGGCTCAATTGGTCATCAAAGTTGCAAGAAAATAATGAAAGAAAAAACGCATTTGTTGCACACCATGTGTGCTTTCAGATGTCTGAAAAAAGGCTTCAGGCTTGCAGTCTTTCTCAGATTCATTTTAGTGAGAACATGCCTCTTTCTAGAAAACTAAATAATCTCAGAAGAAGTCGTTTCTCACACAATGTTTTAAAATCAACAGCTCCTCGTTGCTCGCTATATAAGTTTGAGTAATAATTACCAAACGTGTCCAGCTAAGACTTTTGTCAGACCCGTTGGTCCGGCACGCGATGTCCATACTGAGGGCAAATATTCAACCAATCTGGTTGGGTCAGAAACATGACCTGACCAATAGTAGTGAAAGGGGGGGACCTTTTTACGCGCGAAACTTATCCGGCATTTACCGTGTGTTTTGATTCAGAAACGCATTCATTATAAGAAGCCGCTTTGTGCTTATAGACCGCAATAAAACAAAGAGTTCCGAGTGTGGGTATTGGAAGTTGGGAACTACAGCCAAACATAGCCAAAGTTTATAAAGTCAATAGTTTTTTAAAAATCACAAGTAATTTTCTCTCATCGGTGAAGCTTAAAATAAAACAGGATGCTTCTAAGCAACTTATGAGAAATATATCCAAATATATATTGAGTAAGGCCTCAATTAGTAAAGCCTTATAATGAGTAGTATATGTGTAATGTCTCAACACCTTATTGAGTAACACTCTGAAAGTATACTGCTGTCACAAGAAGTCATCTTCGGACTCTAGCTGTTTAAATTATAAGTTTGCACAAATATGAGAATTGGGAAATAAAGTTGTGTCATAACTCAAATATTTAAAAAATATATTTATAAGAATTAATTAGTACCCGGTAGGGCCTATCTTTTAAGAAGAAACAACATTATACTAATTTTATTGAGTTGAAACTAGCAGTTTGTTTTTTTGGCCCACTTCTGCTTACAAAATAAAACCAGCGTCCCCAGTGTATATATATAATGCTTCCACAAGTTTCAAGTGATAGATAGAAAGGATAGGAAGGCAGGGTTTCCAAGTTAAAAACTGGACCGACTACTCCAGCGTGGTTTTTATGGTATGGTGTGGTTATTATAATAATTTGCAGGGTGTTAAAAATTTGTACCAAGCCTTAAAAGTGCCAAATGTTTTGCTTATTCAACAATAAGTTTTAAAATTAATATCTCGAATCAAGTGGAACGTTTGCATCGGGGATAAAGCATACATATAAACGGGGATAAAGCATTCGTTTTTATACACCGACCCTCCCGCGAGCCCCGTGAAAAATAATCATCTAGGGCTGTAATTAGTAATGTTGTGAACAAACAGCTCCTAAAGAATCGTCTATTAATAAGCACGTCGCAAATGCATCTGAGTTGCATCTTAAAGGCAAGTCATAGAAGGAGTCTGGGTAGCATGTGTACCAGTATCTTGGATGTAGTGACGTGATTCCCAACCATATCTGACTGCCACTTTATGTCCCTTTAAATTCTAATTACAGAGCCTATATCCTAATCAGTCCGGAATAGATTGGAGGAAAGTATGACCGGGACATTTGAACTTAAAGAACACAAAGTACTAATGTCATGAAAAAACAAGCCAACAAATAGGTCAATTTTAGTTGTTTTAAAATTCGGCGCAGAAACCGGAAGAAGATCCTGACAACGCTTTAGGCCTAGTGACTTCTGTTCCTTTTGGGCAAGAGTGCACTTGAGTTCCCGCCATGCGTTGGTCTGGTTTTCTTTTTAAACTGTCAATAAACATTGTTTTAGCTACTAATTTTCTTGAGAGGAATGTTATGAAAAGTGTACATACATTCAGCAGATTAAACAGTCCCGGCTTAGAAGTAGTCGGTCGGATCATGGAGGTAGAAGTTGTGCTTCTTGCAGGAATGCCCAGGTTCCATCTTGAATCCCGTTATTCAATTACTCTGTACGCAGTTGCGTTTTACGTACGATTTCTTAATGGTGATAGTCTGGTTGCTTGGTTTCCTAGACCGAATCTGCATAACAATGTATAATCAAAGGCTTTTGTGTTTTGTGGTGGAATTGTAAAATTGTAAAGCCGTGTCTGAGTTAGTGTCTGACAGACACTGTCTGTGGCTACATCTGGTTCGCTGCATCATTGTGTGTTGAAGTATGGGATGTCCTCAGCAACACCCCAGCAACAGTCGTAGCCACTGAGGTAGCCGGTGTCGCGTGCAATTATGTCCTTTATGTAATACTATGCGGAGTGCATTATTGCGTATGCAATAATGTCCGCCGGACGGTTTTGCATACGCAATCGTGTCCGCCCGGACGCTGCTGCATGATGCAAATGTGTCCGGGCGGACATATTTGCACATGCAGTTGTGTCCGCCCCGTGCAAAACCGTTCTTGCAGTAAATTAAACACCCTTGGTTGACAAAACACGTTCGCCATTCTTTACAAGCTAAGTGCATGTCATGAATGACATGGGAAATGTTCGGCCGTTGCGTATTCGCTGCAATCATAAAATACGTGAATATTCATGCTGCATTTACGTAGGTTTGGTGCATGCATCTGACACCGGTCTGCGGTTTATTGTTGTCTTTAGGATTATTTGCGGCAGTACGGGTGCGAGGCAATCAGGATAGTTCTGAATTACTTCCAGAGCTTTTACAATGTAAATTAAAATTTAATTGTTTCAGAGCCCCAAAAATATACTCACAAAATAATATTCCACAACTTCAGACTTTTTTTTTATGTATTAATAATGTACGTTTTATTTCGTTCTGGAATAACTTTAAAACAAGTATAATAATTGCAGGGAATTTATATAATTTACATGATCTTAAACTTCTAATTTACACGAGCTTCTGTCGATTTTTGTTGCAAAATATCATTCACAGAAGGGCTGATTTATTAACATTTTTTTCCCCAGACAAAATATTGTTTTTACTGTTGCTGGTTTGAAAAATCTGGGAACCATGGGTTGTTGAAGAGATGGTTTGTAGCGGAACTTTAAATTTACCCTTTTGTTTTCAAATTACTCAGTTTCAGTTTATTTTGGCTTACTTTTGAAGACAAAGGCCACTTTATTGCATTTCCCATACAAAATTGTAAAATTTTGCTTCTTTGTTGCTATATTGTTTACAATTGGTCACACTGGTCAGGCTACAGGCTGGATACTAAGTAGTCTTGGTGCAAGACGTTGTTGTTCATTATCACTCAATTATCACGATTCCCTGCTCCACACTGCACATCAAACAAGTTGCAATGTGTGCAGCAAATGGTTTTATGGTTTTACTAACTCAACAAAAACTTCTTGCACCAAGACTAGAGAACAAAGAGAGTCTGGAAAGGCCGCATGAGTTAACTCATAAAGATTGAAGTAGGTCTCCACTTAAAAATAGGAAGTATACAATACTATGATACAAGTAAA
This sequence comes from Asterias amurensis, assembly GCF_032118995.1. Lineage (NCBI taxonomy): Eukaryota > Metazoa > Echinodermata > Asteroidea > Forcipulatida > Asteriidae > Asterias > Asterias amurensis. Next base: position 21,746,018 of record NC_092651.1, on the reverse strand, counting down.
ACTGATGAACATGTAAACTCAATATGGCAATGCACAGGATACTAAATAAACAAATCCACAAACTTACATGTAATTTCAGATTTCAGCTGTCCAACAATGTTACCAGTTTTGATTTTCAACAATAAAATAATTTTAAAACTGCCGTTTTAAAAAGTGTCTGTTTTCTCCTGTGTGGTTAGTTAAAGTGAAAACTATGACAATATGAATAAAGCTAGGTACCCCAAATGTATCACTTATTAGCTCAACCACACTTGGTAAAAATATAAACAAACTGCAACACAATGTATGCTTGCTGCTCCTCACTTTTACTTCCTTTTTAACTGTTTACTCTCGAGGAGTTCTATCTCACAAAACGGAGACATTTTCAATTATGAGAATTGTATATCAAACTTTACAGTAAAATTTGTCTTTGACTTTCAAAAACAAGTTTAAAGTTGCAAGACTGTAGCTCTAATTTCAAGTCATCAATAGGTTCCTTTTTATACAAATATTGGAGGCATTTGAGTGAAATATGAATAATTATCGGATAGCATAATCACAAGGTGTAGGGCGCAGCTCCTTATAATCCCTCCATGCAGACACCATTACCAACCTTGTCCACCATGCATCGACCTAGCCAGAACATCTGATTTCACACCTCGAGGCTCGCGAACAACGCCAGATACCAGCTAGGCCGGATATGGCCAGATGTACGTTGGTTGACTTGGTTGACGTTGCATTAATTTTACACAATGATTTGCAGTCAATGTACATTAACATGAATAAACAACGCTTCATGATGTACACAACATTATGCCCATGTATGCTGCATGCAAATGATCAAAAATGCAGGCTGACAGTACATCAGCTCAGACTAATCATAAAACACAGATAAAAAGAAAAGCTTTCGTCACACCTTTTTTATCCGATAAAATCATTAGGCCTGTAAGACAAATCCCTGTGTCTCTCATCTTCTCCTCATTCATAATCATGACTATGTTCAATGCATTATTCATCTTTACTTCCTCCACAGCAAGCCCCTGATCTTAAGAGGAGGCGGTCACAAAACTGATCTCATTAAAATGCACGAGTCCATTCTTGCATTATTCATCTTTACTTCCTCCACAGCAACCCCCTGATCTTAAGAGGAGGCGGTCACAAAATTTATCTCATTCATATTCATGAGTCCATTCATGCATATTCAGCACTACTTCCTCCACAGCAGTCCCCTGATCTTAATCGGAGGTGGATTTTTACTCGTCCTGTCTTCATCCGTGGGTAAGGAGTCCAACTGGAGGTAGTCCATAACGAGTTGGACGAGGATCTCGATCTGTTCCCGGGAGGCTTTGTCCTTCCATTCCTTGAAGAGGAACGAGGCTAAGGAATCGGGGAGATGGGCGAGGACTAATTGGAGGCTGTCAAAGCTTCGGTTCTGCTCAATGATGTTGAGGAGCCAGTGGGAGAAGGCATCCCACTTTGTGATGCTCTTGAGAGAAAAAGAGAAGAACAAAAAAACAGAGTATGAAGGTAGTTCTGATGTAACTTAAGATGAGTACTTTGAAACAAGGAATGTTGTTGTAGCACTTAAAGGCACTTTAAAGGACTTAAAGGACATCAAGTAATGGCATGGTGTAAAAAGTGAAACGAACAAATGTTGTCATAGACCTGGTTATGCTCAATGATGTCGAGGAGCAAGTGAGAGAAGGAATCCCACTTTGAGATGCTCTTAAAATAAAAAATTTAAAAAAGAACAGAAAATGAAGGTCGTTTTGATGTTACTTTCGGGATACATTGAGTAATGGCATTGTCTAAAGAGTGAAACCAAAAAAGGGTGTTATTGCCCCAGTTCTGCTCACTGATGTTGAAGAGCCAGTGGGAGAAGGCATCCCACTTTGTGATGCTCTTAAGTGAAAAAGAAAGAAGAGTAGAACATAGAAGTTTGCTTAGAACTATAAGATCATTGTTTTGTATTGTATTTCACTTTGTTCCAAAACTGGAACAGACCCCATAACCCTGGGGAGGGTAGCATCAGTATAATAATAAATAACAATTAATGAAGAAGTCATACGGAACGGAGTGTTAACTTTGAACAAAAACATATATTGGTAAAGCCTAATCACACCGTTAGATTTCCTTTTAAAACGGTAAATAAAAAGACATATTTTGCAATTCATTAATGATAGCTTCATCAGGATGGTCTTTAAAAAACTTGAATCTATCTTCCCTACCAAGAATTTCAAAGTTGTTGTCTTGATTAATAACATAAACCAACATTATTCCTAAGGTCTTTGTATATTGGGCAATCTAGCAGAAAATGGATTTCTGTTTCAACATCATGGTGACAATGCGGGTAAATTCTTTGGCTTGACTCTAACCCAATATATCTTCCTATTTCAATAAGTAGCTTGTGTGAAGAGCATCTGAAACGGGCCAAAGAATGGCGAAAAGAGGGTTTATTAATACGGTGTTAAATATAACTCAAACTCAAACTGGGTTTTGAAGATACGATGAAAACAAAATGTGTTTGGTATTCAGTAATGAGTAAAGTGATGGGACTGCACCTTTGGGGATACAAGCATGTCATTTGGCACACAGACAGACTATGTCATGAGAAAGATATTGGATTGTAGGGCCATCGCTGATTTGTACTTTCAAAACTACAGTTCAAATCTATAGCCCTATACTTAGCCAAGTACATTTCCCATAACATACTCTGACTGTGCAACGTCAAAGACCCATTACCCCCAAATACACATTGTCCTCGAGTTGGGCACTTTGGGCTATAAAAGGTATTTTTGTTATAAATAAATACTAGTAATAATTTATTGAATATATTGACCAACCTGTTTGAGGGCGCATAATAGTAAAAAATAGTTTTAAAAGAAAAAGTCCACTAGTGAAAATAAGCAAAATAGAAATCAAAGCCTTATTGACAAAAAAGGTGCATGAACGCCATAATACTGTAAAAAATAATGCAACTTAGGTACAATAAAGCAGTTTCAAAGTACACAATAAAATAAAAAACATTAAAAAAAAAGACGGAGACAAAACTCACTGCACATCACCAAAATTAATATGAAAATGAATATGCTTGAAAGATGTTTTAGAAGTACATGTAGACTCCAAAGGCAACGCGTTCCTTTATGCCACATCAAAGATAGAAATTTTTGTTTCTTACCATGGCTTTTGTGATGAAGTTGTTCTCACCGGCATCACCAAAGAAGAAGTTCACAGAAATAGATGTTTCAACTGATGTCACTTGATGCCACCAGAAAGCAGGAATATATAACCTGAAATTAAGACATGTATCAAAAACCCATAGATGGCGTTGTTGACCCATTTTACAATGTGCAGCGCACTGACAAGGGGACCCCATTTTGGGAGTCAAAATGTTCAAACAAAAAATGAGAGCCCCCCCCCTTGCATTCAGCATTGTGCAAGGGGTTATATTTTATAAAATGTAAATTGATCTGATAATACTATGTTTTGAAATTAATGAGTAAACAAGCCACCTACAATGTATGTGGGACGTATTAATTTGGATAAATAAGAATTGCACACAATAAACGTGTATGCCATATTGCGAATGTTGGTTTAAGTGTCGGATTGGAATCTAGCCTATTGGCATATAAACAGTAGTTAACGTCACAGTGCACAAAGGAAAGGTTTAGACAAAAAAAGGGGGAGACTGTCAACATAGGGCTAGATGGCTCAGCTGGTACATTAATCCGGAGGTCGTTGGTTCGAGTCCCACTCTAGTCAATTTATCTTTGTTCAACCCCAAAGTCACAAGATTTCACTCACATTTCTCCAGGGTTAACCTCTCCACAGTGACACGTCGACACCTCAAAACATGGATGCTCCTCCAGGTCCGGTTCATTACAGTTGACCTGGGCCTGTATGGTACGCCCCTTTGACCCCAGTGGGTTAGGGTAGAGGGGAGCGGGGCTGCACCCATACAGACGGACTCTCTTGTGCCCGGTCAGGATCACCAAGAGTCCATCGTCTGGATCGAAGTGGCAATATTCTGAACACAAATAGAAATAATGCATTATTTGGTTTGCAGTAACAACATGTGTATTACTGTGTAGATTATAATTTTAGTGGATCAAGGGGACTTCCTGCTATTAAAGACAGTGGACACTATTAGTAATTACTCAAAATAATTATTAGCATAAAACATTTCTTGGTGACCGGTAATGGGGAGAGGTTGATGGTATAAAACATTGTGAGAAACGGCTCCCTCTGAAGTGCCATAGTTTTCGAGAAAGAAGTAATTTTCCATGAATTTGATTTCGAGACCTCAGATTTAGAACTTGAGGTCTCGAAATCAACCATCTAAACGCACACAACTTCGTGTGACAAGGGTGTTTTTTTCTTTCATTATTATCTCGCAAGTTCGATGACCGATTGAGCTCAAATTTTCACAGGTTTGTTATATTATGCATATGTTGAGATACACTAACTGTGAAGGCTAGTCTTTGACAATTACCAATAGTATCCACTGCCTTTAACTTCACTGCTGCAGACTGAGTTCATAATTGAACCAAAAATGTGAGACATGTTGGTCTATTTATAGGGGCGTTCTGGGGTGGTTTCACAAAAGGTGGACTAGTCTTATCTCGAGTTACTCGTCCTAACTTAGAACTAGCCTAAGTTTTTTAAATAACTCATGAAGTCTTGGCTGTGTCTTACCATAGTGTCCATTGACTGCTATCCATAAGTAAGGGCCCATGTGTATCTTGCCGATGTAGTCTGGCATTGGAACATCATCCTGGGGAAAGAATGTGGGTAGGGGGTCAAACAGTCTTTATCAGTAATCTACAACTGCAACTATTTTGATGTGAATCCCTTCAAATAATCTTTAGAATTATTTTCTGCAGTCACCCAGTTAAACTTGTTACAAGCTAAATGAAGACAGATAGGGGACCAGTTGCTCTATGAGGCATGCCTTTTTGGCCGGCTGCCATACTTGAGAGTGTGCTTAGAGTAGAGCAACCAACAGTCCTAATTCTGTTGGTAAGTCAGTATATGTCACATACATGCATATCCGCTGTCTCCACAAGGTTTGGCTACTTCCGGCTCAGAAGCTGGCATGTACAACATTTCAGCCATCTCTCTTAACACCGGTCTGCTGGCCAACAGTTAAAACATCAGAGGGGACAAGTCAAAATTCACTCAAAGTGGTCAGACTGGCTACTCCAGTGTTGAAAAACATCCCTATTTCATTTGAAATATTGACCAGTGAAAAAGGTGATGGATTCGTGAATCGACAAGTTATCTGGTCATGGACATGGTGTATGTGATTTATAATTTGAAAGGGTATATAATTGCAGACCTTAATTATAGGCGCATTATCTGCTTTCATGCATATTCACTAAAAGATTTTTGAGACCAAAATGTACACTCTTTTTTTTACGCGACTCTCCTGAAAAAACGGTGATTTAATCTTATTTTCTAAAAAAACCTAGTGAAAACTAATGAAGCTGAAACTTCTACAGGTAAATTATAATTATATACATCTTCATGCAGTGAGTAAGGATTTATTTCTTGGCCTAAAAGTTGATCTAAAAAAGGTACCAAACCCTTTAAAGGCAGTGGACACTATTGGTAATTACTCAAAATAATTATTAGCATAAAACCTTACTTGGTAACGAGTAAAGGGGAGCTGTTGTTAGTATAAAACATTGTGAGAAATGGCTCCCTCTGAAATGACATAGTTTTCGAGAAAGAAGTAATTTTCCACAAATTTGATTTCAAGACCTCAAAATTAGATTTTGAGGTCTCGAAATCAAGCATCTGAAAGCACACAACTTTGTGTGACAAGGGTGTTTTTTCTCTCATTATTATCTCGCAACTTCGACAACCAATTGAGCTCAAACTTCCACAGGTTTGTTACTTTATGCATATAATGAGATACAGCATGTGAGATGACTGGTCTTTGACAATTACCAATAGTGTCCAGTGTCTTTAAATAGAAAATGAAAAATGAATAAATGAACAACCTCCAGCTCTGGGAATGTACTCTTGATGTTCTGCACAGCCAGGTAAGAATTCCGGGATCGGGCGTTTCCTACTTCCAAATCACTGATGTAATCTCCTAATGAACTCTCCCGTATGTTGTATGCTTTGCCGATCTGTATTTGAATTAAAGACTTGTATCAAACATCATTCGTTAATAAAAACCATTTTAAGTGAGGGCTGATAACAAAAAGTCACGGCATATATTATTTATTTTACTATTTTTTTGAGGGGCTGAAACTTTTGCCCTTTATCAAGGTCGTTCCAAATCAAACTCAGCGTGAAAGTTTGATAGGTTTTCTGAAATTCTTTACCTATAGGTGAGTTAAATTCTCCATGGGAATGGGGGAAAAAAATAACAGAAATGCCCATTTTGTTTTAGCAAAAATAAAAAACCATTTATTAAGGGGTGTCATGGTCGAGCGGATAAGAGTACCAGACTCAAGCTCTCGTGTTTCTGTTCAGCAAGTGTGGGTTTGAGCTCAAGTCGTGACACTTGTGTCCTCCAACAAGACACTTGACCATTATTCCAGTTGCAATTAAAGCAATAAACCATTTATACTAATAAGCCAGTTGCGAGTCAGATTTGAATAATGTCTGGTACAATGACTCGCTTGGTTACAATGCAACGCTTACATTTGAAATCCTCAGACTATCGAGACAGTTGCTACGCCACGTAATTAGGGGCTAGCTTTTGTATAGCAACCTCCAGGATAAGTAAACCCTGGTACCATTGTGCAATACACATCCTATCAGAACTGTGTATGGGTTTTCACCATCTCTTACGAAACTACGTGGCGTAGCAACTATCTCGATAGTCTGAGGTATTCAAATGTAAGCGGTGCATTGTAACTAACTAATCAAGTCATTGTACCGGACATTATTAAAATCTAACTCGCAAATGGCTTATTGTCTGTTACCTTATAATCCTGTTTACTGGTGTTCTGTCTGATGAAAGCTTTATTATGACCAGCTCTCTCTTTGATGGACTCAAGGCTCCAGGACGCCGCTGGCCAATCGCTTGCAACATCAGTGATTATCACTGGAGTATCTGTCAAGCACAAAACATGTATTAGGCGTTTTTAGGCCAGGAAGTTCGTCTTTGAGAAAGAGCAGAGTCTTTTTATTTAAAGGCAGTGGACACTATTGGTAATTGTCAAAATCCAGTCTTCTCATTTGGTGTATCTCAACATGTACATAACATAACAAACCTGTTAAAATTTGAGCTCAATTGGTTGTCGAAGTTGCGAGATAACTATGAAAGAAAAAAACACCCTTGTCACACGAAGTTGTTTACTTTCAGATGCTTGATTTCGAGACCTCAAGTTCTAAACTTGAGGTCTCGAAATCAAATTCGCGGAAAATTACTTCTTTATCGAAAACTACATCACTTCAGAGGGAGCCGTTTCTCACAAGGTTTTATACTATCAACCTCTCTCTACTACTACTTACCAATTAAGGTTTTATGCTAATAATTATTTTGAGTAATTACCAATAGTGTCCACTGCCTTTAAGGGGCAAGTGAGGGAGAGGAGGACAAAGGAAGTCTTGGTCTGGCATCCGAGACTGGACAGGTCAAAACATTGCTGTCCTGCACGTAGGACAGAGGACAGAGAACAGTGGCGATCCCCGACAGCAGAGGCATCCATCATGGTACCCAAACAACCCGCTTGATGATCTAAATATGACCAAGCCGAGCCAAGCCTTTTCTATTGACAAATTTTAAGGTCAGGCATAATATTTAGCCCTTGGAAAAAAAAGAACGATGATTTTATTGAGTAGAAGGGCTGACCTACATGTACATGGTGAAAGCTTTAGAACACTAGAAGAAGCGAAAATCAGACTAATGTAGGAAAAGTGTAATGCCTGTAAGGTCTATTCGAACTTTATGAATAGGCATCGGGGCAACAGCACAGTAGCCTCTGTGTGATTCTAGGCCTGTGTGATTCCAGGCCTGTTTTTTGTTATTGGAGAAAGAAATTAAAAAATAGGGAAGAACTTTGTCACACTTTCAGCTGAACTAAACAGCAAACTCTTTAAAAAAAAAAATGTTGGTAAATCATGGTTAAGATTTCAAGAGAAAAGATTTGTGAAGTATGTTCAGATCATCCTCAAGGCCATGAACCTTCACTTTTGAGACGGCACAGCAATTTCCCTCTGGTAAGGTGCACCACTATGAGGTAAATGAAAATGTGTATAGGAACCTTGCACAGGGCCCCACAGAAAAAACACAGGGCACCACTGCAATTGCTGTGGGTGCTAAGATAAAGCAACACGTTGCCCTGGATCGGACGAGTTGGTCTATAAAAAACGTTTGTAACCATTTTTTATAAAATGCATATGGTTAGAAAGATGTTTTAAAAGTAGAATACAATGATCCACACAAGTTTGCCTCGAAATTGCGAGGTTTGCCTTTTACTGTGCGAACCAAGTCGGTCGGCCAATTATGGGAGTCAAAATTTTGACTCCCATAAATGGCCGACCGTGTTAGTCGACGAGGTAAAAGGAAAACTGTGCAATTTCGAGGCATGTTTGTGTGGATCATTGTATTCTACTTTTACAACATCTTTTTACCCATGTGCATTTCATAACAAACGGTTACACAAAGACCAACTCGACCGATCCAAGGCAACGTGTTCCTTTAATGCGTGCCACGGGTTATTTCAAGGCCACTTTATTTATTAACATGTTTATACCTTTCTGGAAGTAGTTGGTAAGGAACTCTTCCTTAGTGGGAGCAGACACACGGGCGATGTTGACAACCTTCTGCTTCCCACACGGAGACACATCACTCCCAGAGTCTTTCATTTCAATCTTTCAATTCAGCAGCCGGAAGGGTCAACAGTGATCCACCTTACAGTTGATGACTTTTCGCTTGAAAATTCAATTAAGAAAGTAAGACAAATGTTAGGTTTTCATATTTATGTTCTAAAATGAAATCTTCAAGGATTCAAGGAAATAATAGAGTTTGTAAATTGTTGAACTTTGGCCGGGATGTGGGTGGAGCAGATACATAAATTGACCATTGCATTGGAAGCCTCTTATTGGCCAACATAGGGCCAACCAAAGAGGTCGTGATGATTTAATATGCATGATCGGGGTCAATCCAAAATGGCCATGCTCAGATCAGTAAACATTGTGGGAAGTCGATTTTTCCGCTTCCTTACAGTTCCCTCCCTCCTCCTGTCCCGAATCGAAAGCTCCCTAATTTCCTGTATGGTAACTGAATCTCCGGAGGACAAATTCCCTAGGACCTCTTTGACACCGGTGTCATGTCATAAAGTGTCCACTGCTAAAAAATAAAATCGTCACATTGAGCCTAATTTTGGCGAGATTAAAAAAGAAAAGAGATTTGCGTTAACAAAATTAAAACTTTATAAAAGAATCAGAAAAAAAGCAGACTCGTTATTGGCGTGAGGGATGTAAACCTATTTGAGGTTACGGGAGACGATAGCGGAACGAAACCACATAGTTCTAGGAGTACGTTTGTACAAACAAAGTGCAAGTAAAAAAGACTCATCATTGCTGCTTGTGAGCAGTCACCACGGAAAAATTTCGGTATAGCGCCACCACTTTTTCATACGATATGAAATAATAATATAGTATCTAATTTACCTCAATCCCTTTTGCTTTTTTTTTTGTAAAAATGAGTAAAAAAGTGGTGGCGCCATACGGAAAGTTATCCTTTTAGTGTAGTAGCAGGCACTTTTTGGCACGACACCAGCACTCGACTCGGCAGTAGTCAGTCATGTCATCAGTGCAGTCTGTGTCTACTAGTGTCACTGGACACTGAGCACCTGATCTGAGTGTATGACCAGTGCCCCAGTGGCATGGTGACACTGACAGTGTGAGTGGCATCATCATGGGCATGGACAGGCAACCGGACTCGACTATTTCTCAAAACATTCAGACTTGTGTGGCATAAAGTTACTAAACAAAATATTTGAGTCGATAGCAATGTTTTTCCTAACGACCCCTGCACAGCAATACCTGAAATAAAATCATCTTCTATGTTTGCTAACCTGTTTTTTCCAACGATCCTCAACAAAGTTACCGTATGTACGAACTCCGCCATGTATATTGTCTAAAAAAATATAGGAAGGGCGCCACCTTTTGGCCAAGTTTACCTCAATGAAAACAAAGTTTATACAGGAGGAGCAACGAACTTTGAAAAGGGGCAATGAACTTAAAAGTTATTTCCTGGAGATTGCGCTGTCTTTTTTTATCAACACTTGAGGCGGGGTATATCATAAGTTCAACTTCAACGCCTCTCCTATTATATTGCAAATTTTTCTTTTGAACATTGTAGAATTGCAGGCCCGATTCATCACAAACCTGTTAAATATCAAAAGTAGAGCGCATTATAATAATTAGAGTCCTCACCACCACACACCTGCAACCTATACATCCCTACATTGTGAGATTGATTGCAGTATCGATCTAGATCCAGATGCAACCAACAGAGGCGATTACCTCCGTGCCCCCTGTTCATTGCCTTGGTGTTGAAATGCTCCATAGTAGAAATCTACAATAGGTGCCCTTGCCTTTTCTAAAACTCGGCATACAGGCCTGGAATTGGCTTGGAATTAGGCTTGGGGCTTAGGCCTATAGAGCAATAGCCTATAGGGTCATATAGGGTTGGGGTTAGGGTCAGGACTGGGTTAGGGTTAGCCTACTCCTAGAACTATGCGGTTTCGTTCCGCTATCGTCTCCCGTAACGAAACCGCATAGTTCTAGGAGTAGGGTTAGCCCTGGCAGCCTTTTGTAGTGAACATCACAATGAAGAGTCCTATATAGGGCTAGGTTAGGGTCAGGATTTGCGCTTTGCAAAGATTAATAAGAAAATTCAGATGAAGATGCGGAATGCACTTCAAAAACAGAGTCAATCAATCACATCTTACACACACAGAAATAATTTAAAATACACTTATAAAATAATTATTTATTTCTCGCCAAAATATACATAGGTTTTAAGTTCAACATTTTTATTGAAATGTGCCCCCAAAAAAGCTTTGTAATATTTTGTTTAATCCAAAGTGCTTCACTGCATTGGATCTCTATGATACCTCCAAATTTATCTGCCGCTCTCTAGGCTCTAACTATTTATTTTTCTTAACAAAAATAACAAGCATTCTTACTTACCAAAAAAAGAAATTTACACTTTAACAATTTATCTAGACGATTTGGTAAGTTTGGAAAGCCACTGGAATACAACTCTAAAAAGTGACTTGCATAGAAGTACCCTGTTAAAAAACATCAGTGATCATTTATAGACATACAATTTATTTACTCTAATAAAAGAATGTTGATGAAAGATCCTGGAATGTATATCGTTTATGGCCCAATTTCATAAAGTTGTTAAGCAGAAAAGAATGCTAAGCAAATTTTCTTTGCTGAGCAAAAAATGAGTGGGGCACCAGTTGCAACAGTGTAATTTTTTATGGGATTTTAGCAGGGGACCAGTTTCTGTTAGACCAGATTTTGATGTGCTTAGCAAGTTTTTATGCTTTACAAGCTTTTTGAAATTGGGTTGAGGTAGCCAGGAAAGTTTTGATTTCATTCTTGGGGGGATGAATATGAAAGAAATAATGTCAGTGGCCTGTTAGTGCCGCCTGTCACGCAGTGATGCAGGGGGTGGGGGGGGGGGGAGTCTGATGAGGGATGCCCTCCCACCCCTCTCATAGACTGGAAAATGTTTGAACAACAAAAAGGCTCAGTTCAAGCCTTTAACTCTAATACAGTTTCTGAATTGAATGATGAAATGAACATCTGTAGAGATGGCAAAACTGATACACATTCCAAGTTAGATCTGTCTGCACTTTATAATCTTTTTACCTGATTCATCTTTACACAAGACGATCAAACTTGAGAGAAAATGTATTATTTTTGGTTTTTTTTGCAGAGGGACACACACAAATCTACAATTCCCTTAAAAGCAACTTGAAAAGTTGGCTTTTAGAAGATATGGGGATCTACTCTTCCTTGCCGTAACTATTTATAAACATGTACCTGTAATGTTTTTGGATGCAACATGGTTAGAGTAGGCTATGATTCATGTTCCGAAAAAAGGGGGGGGGCAATTCACACTGATAAATCCGCACACCTCTCTACACTTGGAAGGTGTATCAGTTTTGCCATCTCTACACATCTTTAATAGCAAGGATAGAAATATCCCAAATTTTGATAGGTTTGGGTCTCGTCGATTTCTATCAGTGATATCAAGGTTGCACATGAAACATCAAAGCCCCAGTACCCGGTATCCAGTAGTCATACGGTTTCCCTGTCTCCCTGTAACCGATATCAGTGTGTTGTATAATATCCCGCAGGAAGCACTTATCAAAGCATTTCACAGCCAGTTGTTGTAAAGAGACGGACACCGTTGTAGGTGATGGTAACCGGTTTAGAAACACAATGGCTGATTGTTGTTTCTCAGAGAGCGGCTTCACCCACACATCAACTGCTGATCCAATCTGAAGTGGAATGAACGAAAAGGAAATAATTGGAGCTAATTTACATTTGTGTCCACAGGATTCTTCACAATCAAATCAAACTTTAGAAATGTACCCTCCTCTGAACTTTTCAATTAGAAATTTTACAGTTTTGCAATGATTTATCTGTCTAACTTCTTTTTAGTTCTAAAGAAGATAGAACTTCAAAACATTTATTTATCAACTGTGAAATGAATGAAAAGGAAATAATTGTACCTCATTTAAATTTGTGTCAGCATTATTCTTATATTCAAATTTTACTTTAAAAAGGAACCCTCTTCTGAATTATTCATTTAGAAATTTTACATTTTCATCTGTCAACCTTACATATTGATTAAAAAGTTCTGCAGATAGAATTTCAAAATAATTTTTGTGATTTTTTGTGATTTTGAACGTGATGTAATTCAATCAAATGCCTTGAGATTTTCTTTCCCAGAACTCAGGAAGGTGCTTAAGGCAGAGTCACACTGCAGCGATAACAAAACCAAAACGATCACGATGCAAAGAGAACACATTCTATTGGTTGAATGAGTGTGTGCATATTCTGCGTGGAGCAATTCAACCAATAAAATGCGTTCTCTTTGCGTCGTGATCGTTATCATTTTCGTTATCGCTGCAGTGTGACTCGGCCTTAACACTGCTAGAATAAAGGATTCAAACTACACATATCGCTAACTATTTCTGACAAGCTCAGTGGTTTATTGGCAAGACAGAAGCGCTAGAATGGCAACGATAACAGTTAGAATCCCACACGAGTTATATGGCTTTGGATTTTTTTCCACAGGAATCAGGAAGTGGAGTAAATAGTGTTTTACACACATCATAGAATGGGTAAAAGCAAATAATACTTTGTATCCCGATACTAAACATCAATTCAGTCAATTCACAATTTTGTACACAAATTTAGCGAGATCAAAACAACTGAGGGTACAAACTCATGTGTAATATATCAAACATCATTGAACTTTGCCCTAAGTAAACTCAAATAATGTTTTTTTTTTAATCCGTTGAAAGAAAATATTTGCTGATCAGAAGATGCATATAGAAATTAATGTTTGATTTTCTTACCCTGAGTACAAGTTTTCCCATTGCACCAAGAGGGTCTTGATTGACAGCTATCACTTCCTTGTTGAGTAAAATCTCTCGAGACTGAGTCGAGATATTCCGAAGATCATTTGCCATTAACAGCGGAGCAGCCAAGATTGACCACATTGCAAAATGGGCCTGGGACTGGTTGACTGTCAGACCATTGTCTCCAACAACAAGCTGTGAACAACAAATCAATTAATTATTATAATAGTAGTAATTATACGCAGTTCTTATAAAGCATTTATATAGCACTTTTCACACTGGAATGGCATCTCGAAGTGCTCAAAATAAATTCTACATGTATGCAGAGGAGCTGTGTTTGGAATTACAAGAACCATTGTACATTTATGTTTACACTTGCAGCACCTTGTAACTGTTTACAAAGTGCTGTGGCGCACACTTAATGCCGCCACACATGCTAGAAAACAGTAAATGTTGACTTCTTAAGATCCTTTATGCTTTCTTAATTTTTTTTATAGAATTGCTTTAAAAAAAAATTGAAGCCTTTTGATGAAAACAATGAAGTATGGCAAATATTTTATTGATGAAGCTTTCTTATATTGACTTACCATGTCTGGGTCATTGAAACTGCCTGGTCTTGAAACAGGTATCATTGCATCTTGACTCAGTATAAAGTAATCAATTATAGAAAGAACGGACGCCCACGTCTCGTGTATATCCATATAAGCTCTCCATGTGTTACAGTACTCGGCAATCAGAGTGTAGTTTATCTGTAGTTTCAAAAAAAGAGCGTATAGTTTTTGAAGCATTGCATGGTGTGGTATCAATGTACATATAGTACATATACAAATATATATTTGGTTTGCGTTAAAACCATGGGTGTATCCATGGAGCAAAAGTTAGATTCTAATTGTTTCTCCGTGAAATATCTACTTTCTACTGTGTAGATTTGGTTCTTTGAGAACAAGGTCTTTTTTTAAAATTCCTTTTCCGCGGAGTAGATTTCAAAATTCAGAAGGCTACTAAGTACTAAAAAAGAAATTTCATACTTATTAACTACTACCTGGGCGACAGCAGGAATCAGCTGGGACTACCACTTTCGCTAAGTGGATGGAGGGGACATTTCGCTGCTAACTTCACTGTGCGAAGTGACTTCTTATTTGCTGTCAACATTTGGACTAGCTTGCTCTAGTCATTGTCAGGAGACTGAAGAGTGTGAGACATAAGGAGTGATTGTTAAATTGTTCTATTCAGTTTTAAAAAAAGTACCGTACCACTCTGTCTAAGAAGTTTAAATCAATTTTAGGAGATAAGTAACTTGAATACTTTAAGGGAAGGTACACGTTTTGTAATTGTCAAAGACCAGTCTTCTTACTTGGTGTATCCCAACATAAGCATAAAATAACAAACCTGTGAAAATTTGAGAATAAATTGGTCATCGAAGTTGCGAGAAAATGATGAGAGAAAAAACGCCCCAACTGGACGAATTTGTGTGCTTTCAGATAGGAATAAAAGACTTACCTGGCTAGAAGTCTTTTATTATTTTAATGAGAAATTACCCCTTTCTCAAAATTTCAGAGGGAGCCCTTTCTCACGATGTTTTATACGATCAACAGCTCTACAATGCTTGTTACCAAGTCAGTTTTTAAGTTAATATTTGTTTTGAGTTATTACCAAACGTGTACCTTCCCTTTAACAAAAAAATTAACTTAATGCATTTTCATCATGTTTAGTAATAAAATTCTGTTAGTTCTCGTTACCTTCATGCCGTAGTGTCGTAATTCATTTGGCCATTTACAGTTGAATAGAATGGGTCTACCAGTCGCATTCAATGCTCTGGTCATCTCTGGGTAGCCTGTATAGAAACAAAGCACACCAAAATCAAATATTCAATCTTTGTAATAATAATCAACACAGCCTTAAAGACACTGGACACTATTGTTAGTTGTCAAAGACTAGCCTTCACAGTTGGTGTATCTCAACGTATGCATAAAATAACAAACCTGTGAAAATTTGAGCTCAATCGGTCGTTGAGGTTGCGAGATAACAATAAAAGAAAAAACACCCTTGTCACACGAAGTTGTGTGCTTTCAGATGCTTTATTTCGAGACCTCAAATTCTAAATCTGAGGTCTTGAAATCAAATTCATGGAAAATTACTTCTTTCTCAAAAACTACGCTACTTCAGAGGGAGCTGTTTCTCACAATGTTTTATACTATCAACCTCTCCCCATTACTCGTTACCAAGAAAGGTTTTACGCTAATAATTATGTTGAGTAATTACCAATAGTGTCCACTGCCTTTAAGCATTATTGAGGCAAAGTATATCGTTCTATTCTGGCGTGTTGTGGCCGAACAGCAAAGTGCACTGGATTCAAGCTCTGATGTTTCTGATCAGCAGAGTGTGGGTTTGAGTACCCGTCTTTCTTAAGCTAGAAATTTAACCATTAGTGCTTCATCCTTCGGAAGAATGAGAAGTAAAGCTGTAGGTTCCATGTGATTTTGGTGCGATACTACTTTTTGTTTATTGTTTCTTTCCTACACATGTTTTATCCAAATTTAGAGCAATGAATAACATTAAGATGTGATCAACTGTTGTTTTTACCTTTACTATATGTAGTTATATTAGAGCTGCAGCTGTCTAACTTGAGCATGTCCACGCCCCAGTCAGCAAATGTCTGCGCATCCAGCTCAAAATGACCCCAACTTCCTGGAAAACCAGAACAAGTCTTGGTCCCGTAATCACCATAGATACCAAACTTCAAACCTCTGCTGTGGATCTGAAAGTCAAGAAAAGCATTTACATTTATTTCAAAGTCTAAATTAAATAGATGTTATTTGTTTTTTTAGCATTTGGGATAAACAACATAACTTGTGTTTACCCTTAAACAAATTAGCACTGTACACTTAGTTCTGTGATTCCCCCGCTCACGTGCAAGCGCCGAATTTCTGCGCTAGCCTTGTAAGCGTAGAATGCCTAGTAATGTGGAGTACGCACGCGCAGAAGCCCAAATTCGCCGCTCACCCGTGAAATACGCTTGCCGTAAGCACAGAATTCCCTGCTTCCGTAAGCGCAGATTCTGTGCTTACAGTAAGCAGAGCCATGAAGTTGGGCCCTGATGGCGACTTCAAGGTGAGGGCTACACTTAACTGATATGGGCTGTTGACCCAGAAGCCCACTGTCACCAAGGGCATGTTGCTGCCTACTCCTGGGGCTGAAACCGGGTTACCCCCTTCACAGTTCGTAAGAATGTAGGCATGGGTATCAGCCACTTGGAGCCTAGTTGGTAAAGCAGAATGCACTACCTTCCCAACTTTTTACGAAACAATTATGGTTCAGTGACACAAGTGCCAACCAGGGATTCGGAGAGGTTCAAAAAGATTTTGTGAAAACCCTGCAAAATCACACGCTTGACATAATCTTACATAATCAGCGAGAGCTTTCATTCCACTGGGGAAGCGTTCTAGATCTCCTTGAAGCCTGCCCTCTGTGTCACGTTCCTTAGCGCTCCAACAATCATCCAGATTGACGTACTCGTACCCAGCATCCCTGTATCCATCCGCTGCCATCCGATCTGCCATGTCCATCATTAAATTCTCACTGTTTAAAAACAGAGATTTTATAATGAAATTCAGTAAACAAGTTAAAAAGAGAATTTTTAATCCGATCAGCCATCCATCTCCATCATTAAATTCTCAACGTATAAAAATGGAGGTTTATAATGGTTCCCTGGTTGTCACTTGTGTTAATTAACCATAATTGCTTCGTAAACAGTTGGGAAGGTAGTGCATTCTGTTCTACTAGCCAGGCTCCAAGTGGATGATACTCATGCCTACATCGGTATCCGTATCTCGCTGTATAACAATGGAGATTTATAATGAAATTCAGTAAAAAAGTGAAAAAGAAAACTTGTAATATTGTATTACTACATTATTACTGTATTACTGGTCACTTGCTGTTGACGCGGTTGAAAGCTGAAACAAAGTGAGGTTCAAGCTCAGATGCAGCGTGCTGATTATTTTGTTTTACATAACTGCACCTGGTTGGTTGAGGAAAGGTGCCTTGCCAATTTGCATAAAAAAGGTCCCCAGACTCGACCTGGGAAATGTGCATGGTCACAAAGAGACCAACTGGACATGATTTGAAAAGCCCACCCAACATGACAAAACTAGCCAAGGTGGCACCACAACGGCTGTGAGTGTCCATTCATTAAATTATGTATTTATCAGCAAGTGATAAAATGAAGAAACCAAGAAAGCCTCATAAGTGAACTTAATCACTGTAACTTGCAAGCCGGAGGAAACCTGGAAACAAGGGGCTTGCTATGTGAACCAGAAACGCAGGGGTGAACCCATACTCTTCCTCGATAAGTGTTCTGGGTTCTTTTACCTGCACTTCCAATCCTACTACAATCTTACTAGAATATCTGGATAATAAGTGCCACGGCTGGGACTCAACCCACACTCTGTTCAGAAACAACAGAGCTCGAGTTTGATGCCCTTCACCTCTTGTCCACCAATTTCATTTTTGGGAAAAGGAAATCAGAAAGGAAATGTTAGCATTGCTGTTTTTCCACTGTCCTTACAGTAGAGTTTTCTAGGTCAATCAAAATATTTTACCTTTAAATACAGTGAAACAAAATGAATATTGCACATAGTTTAAATTATAACTACCTGATACAAGTCTTTGGATTCTTTTTACAATTTTGATTGCAGTGAAATCGTTCCCACGTCAGCCAGCCCATAGGTGGTGTTCTTGCAAGTCCATTGTCCAATGCGTTACTGATGCTGGTGCAGAGCAAAGCAAAAGCTACAAACATCAGAAGTGGTTCCTGAAACATATTCGATCTGGAAGGCAAAAAGTGAATCGGTTATTTGTCAATTCAAGACGAGTCTCAATTGCTCACAAAAAGATTCTGGTCTTAATTAATAAAAGCAAGACAAGTGTGGGGGCCTGTTGTTGTCTTTGTTAGTGTTTGACTTTTTGAACACTTAAATGATATGTTTTATATGGCGGCATTGAACTAGACCCAGTAACTGGGTTAAAGGCAGTGGACACTATTGGTAATACTCAAAATAATTATTAGCATGAAACCTTATTTGTATTGAGTAATGGGGAGAGGTTGATAATTCTAAAACATTGTGAGAAACGGCTCCCTCTGAAGTAATGTAGTTTTTGAGAAAGAAGTAGTTTTTGAGAAAGAAGTAATTTGATTTTGAATCAAGCATCTGAAAGCATACAACTTTGTGTGACAAGGGTGTTTTTTCTTTCATTATTATCTCGCAACTTCGACAACCAATTGAGCTCAAACTTTTACAGGTTTGTTATTTTATGCATATGTTGAGATACACCAAGTGGAGGACTAGTCTTTGACAATTACCAATAGTTCCAGTGTTTTTAAGGGGCACTGTACTCGAGTCCTTTTTGACATCTGCAGCTAATTTTGTCTCAAAATTTTAACAACCGCATGCAGTTGTCCTTTTTAAAAAATTTTATCTTTAAACTATTGGTTAGTAAAGTCATTCGACCAGTTCGAGATCATTGACCAGTACTAGTAGTAGTAAGACCAAAGCAAAAAGGGAGACAGCGTCAAAGTTACTGGGTCTAGCAGCATCGGACATATATATTCCTGTAGTATTCACAAATCTTGAATATTCACATCAATATTTTCGGAAAGATTTCCATATCCTGCCACCACTTTTTCACTTATTCTAATTAATATAAGAAATTTCTCTTTTTTGAGTAAATCGTTAATTAAATTCCAAATTATATCACAACAATTTTGTTAATTTATTTCATAAAGAATGCAAACATGGTGGCAGGATTTTAACTAGATGCATAAATATCTAAGTATTTACATAAATATATAAGAAAATCAGTATAGCATTTTAAAAAACCTTGGATTCTTGGTGTTCCCCTGTCCTATCGGCAAGTAGTTGCGATTAAAATAACCCTCCTGACTGTTTTGCTCCGGGATCTGGTAAGTTTTTGTCCTTTTTCTTCAAATTGTTTTCTCAATGGTGTTTTGAGATGAAAGGATTCAGTAGACATTGATGATTAAGTTTGTGTGCCTAGAATTTGCGTCAGGATTTTTGAAAGTGGTAAAAATGGAGCAAATCTGTTGACTAGCTGTCGAAATTGTACGTGTTTGACCATTTCACCCTGTACGATTAAAAAATAGCTCATATAACCCCTCCGGCTTCGCAACTATCACCAGATTTGCCCCATTTTTACCACCAATTCTAAGATCATGTTCGTAACCCTCCAGCCTCCTCGGCAGTCGGGCGGAGGGTTCTGTTATCGCAACTAATCGGCAAGGATACAGACGGGCACTCATCTTACAACAAAACCCATGCATACAATACAATACAAATGACAGACGGTGTTTTTGTAATGCATTTGTCATTGTGCATCATGTGCAGCAGTGCGACTGCAAATCGCAGTGCAATCAAATAAAATTAGGAACTTGCAGTGCATGCCATTAGGTTAATAAAACCATAGAGCTCCATCATGTTCATGGACAAAAGTTAGCAAAAACATGACACTCTCACTCTCAGTCTCAGCTCAGTGACTCACAGTCTCACACACAGTGTCAGACTGTAACTTGCCTTGGCTGTTTATAAAGCTGGTTAATAAACACATCTCATAAAAAGAAACTGAAACTTGATGTTTTCAGCCTTATCCGTTCATCCATGGAGAAAGGATGGTTCATCGCAGTAAGTGCACGCTTCAATGCCCGCGTTGTCATGTTGATTTTCTGGTAGATGGACAGATTGCCATCATTGGGTACATTAATTATGCGTTACATACGTCTGGGAGTCTGTCCGTTAAAGAGTACTGGGTTTGTGTCATATGACTGACCACGTGATAAACACAAGACCAAAGTCACGTGTTACTGCTAGCTGAATAGTTTGTCCATGACCTCTCGAGAGCTAGCTAGCTATAGCTGCGATCTTCACAACAAGCAGACGGGGGTACATAAAAGGCAAGTATTTTGACGGGAAATTTACTTCTCTACTGAAGGGAATTGCCTCCATTTGCTCAGCCAGGGGAAAGCAAGTATATATATGTGTGGCTTGATATTTTCAGTATTGCGTCGGCAAACAAACGGTATTTATTTATGATTGATTTGATTCGATTTGATTTTCGGTGTTTACTGCCGTTTTATTTACTGAACTCGTTTTTTTGTGTCCCGCCTCTGTTCGGTGTACGATTGTTTGTTTTGTTTGTTTTCGGTTGGTTTACACATCAAAACATGAGTGCTAAAAAATAAAATAAAATAAAAAGCTGTATGATTTTAACCCTTCCTAATTTGGGAAGTGTGTTATTGCAGACTGCATTGCTCGCATTTGTATTTTTGAAGGAAATTGAGTTTTGTAATTTGTAATTATAAATATATAGGTTGTTTACAATTGTAACTTGCTTTGCTTCTTGTTGATTTTTGTCAAAAATAAACCAAAGTCCTTAGCTGTATGTAGGCACAACCTAGCCTGCCAACATCATTTTGACAGTATGTGTTTGAAGCTTTGCATGGTGTGGAGAAATAAGAAGAAACTATGAATAAATAGTTAACTTGCGGGTACAACCATGTGTAAATCTCTTAGTAGGGCGAGTGTTGGCTCTGAAAAGAGCCAGTTGGGTCTCGACGTTTCGAACAGTATACTCTGCTCGTCTTCAGGAGAATGCATTTTGACACTTTCTTTTGTTTACAGATACAAGTCAACATGTTGGCAGTTGCTCTGTTGATGTTGTGTGCAGTGAGTACCCAGGCATTGGACAATGGCCTCGGAAGGACGCCTCCTATGGGATGGATGACATGGGAACGATTCCGTTGCAATACCGACTGCAAGAATGATCCCTACAATTGTGTCAGGTAGTTATTTTACAACCACATTTGTTGTGTCATTTTTTTATATTTCTTGTCTCTCTTTCATTACATCCAAAGACCTTAACTCGATTACCCCGTGACTGATTTTGCTGAACTACCATAGGGCACGGTAGGAAGGAAAAGGGTGGTTTACAAACCTCCTACCCTTCCCACAATTCCAATATAAATTACCTATAATTATGGACCAATTTCACATGGAAATCTGGAGCTGTTTATGTCCACGCAGGCGAAAAATCTGTGCTTGGATCGATTTTAATCCCTCTCTCCGAAACCACGTTCCTTTGAAGGGAATTTTTTCCCCAAAATGTTACATTATCAACAGCTGCAGTGCTTCTGTAATACCAAGTAATAAGTAAAGTTTGATGGTCATAATTTTTTTTAGTAATTACCAGAGGTATATCCTCCCTTCGTGCTACCTTATCTGCTTACTGGTTATCAAGATCTAGAAGTGCATCAACTAAAAGATAAGATAACTAATCTGCCTGGACTTTGTACTTCATATCAATATGTTATTCCAACAACAAATGGGAGCACAATCTAAACCTAACTTTGATTTACCATTATAACACCTGCTTAAATCTTTCATGTAAATAAAATAGAATCTACCCACCCCTTGATTTGACCAGCTTTTTATTTATTTATTTTCCAAAGGAATGCCTCCATCAGTTCCTTTTATTGTTTATTCAGACATGTACTCCTTTAAAAAAAATGTTTTGGGTCATACAAGTAACACCAAATTAATAAATAAAGAAAAAAGGAGAGCAGCACTCTAGTTACCGGGGTTAATATTGCCATAAAAATTGCATAGAACAAACAAAACCTTCAAGAACATTTTAAAGTACATTTTATAGGAGTAAGAAAACGGTCTATCGAAATAATAACATATAATGTGTAAACCAATTTTAAGTTTTTAACTAATAGTTTATAAAATTCCAGTAATTTTATTCTCAGGATTTTTCATTACTTTAATTTTGTTTTGACATTTCAATGTCATTTTGCTAGTCATGAGTTGATAAAAAAAAAGTTCTGCTTTAAGAAAAAATGTTTTTTTATTTTTAAAGTAGAGACTTCACTTTGTTTATCTTTTTTCTTAAATATTTGACAGTGAAAAGCTTGTGAAGCAAATGGCAGATCGTTTGGTTGAAGATGGTTACAAAGATGCTGGATATGAGTACATCAACATAGATGACTGCTGGAGTAATAAACAACGTGATGCTCAAGGAAGACTTCAGTCAGACCCAGTACGCTTCCCGAGTGGAATCAAAGCTCTGGCTGATTATGTAAGTCAACAGATGTAGATAATTTCATTGAGTATTTCCAGTTGTTGAAGCCAAGGACTCTCAGAATAGCGAACTTAATCACTGTACTAGTCACTGTACTAGGCAAGAACTCAATGGGGAGAAGACAAAGAACAATGACTGAAGCTGGCAAAAGGTTGAGACCAATCAAAAACTCACCCCATAAGCAGGCGGTTCTTTTCTGAACATTTAGTCTCCCAAACTACAAGAGTTACTCTGCGACAGTAGAATAAATAGCAAGACAAGTTCTCTAGGAACATATCTTCACAGCAAAGTAGATATATTGACACTGTTATTACCAAGAACTGAGTTTACATTTTAAGGTTAGGCAAACTAATTCCATCAGAGTCCGAGTAAAATTCTTGTTAAGGATGCCTCCAGATTTGGATCAGTAGTCAATGTAAGAGATGGATTTTAAAGGATTCAAAGTATCTATATAAGGTCTCTATGCTTTGTTCTTTAAAGTGCAAGGAAACCAAGGCATTTTCTTCTTGGTAAAGGGTACCCTTTGAGGAAATTGTAAATTTCTCCTGAAGCTTTCAAGGGCACCAAGGCAATGACCAAGGGGCATGGAAGCAATCGCCTGCGTTGCCTCCTTGAAGTATCAGGCCAAGAGAATTCTTAATCATTTCCTCTTCATCTTGTTCAGGTCCACAGCAGAGGTCTTAAGTTTGGTATCTACGGTGATTACGGAACCAAGACATGTGGTGGATACCCAGGCAGCTTGAATCATCTTGAGCTTGATGCCCAGACGTTTGCCAGCTGGGGTGTGGACAGTCTGAAACTCGATGGATGTTATTCTAATGTATCAACCATGAAGACAGGTAACACTTTCCTTGGAGATTCAAAATTATCCGATAGTTTTTCAAATCTTGAGGTGAGGTTTGCGGATGCACTTGGTGTAAATCTCCTTTGGGTAGTGTTGTATCTGAATAATTATAATAATAACTAGTTAGTTCTTATGTAGCGCAATTCATAATAAGGTCTCAATGCACATTACATAATTAGTACCCTGGACCTTGGGCCAAAAACATTCCTTTAATCTTTCTCAGCTCCCTTGCAAGTATAATACAGTCCTGAGCTGCCGTATGGCACTAGCTTTTTCATACATGTAATTCAGGACTTAGTACACATTGGTATGAGGGCAAAAAAAACAAAAAACTTGATTGTCTCATGATTTGACGTTAGCGGAGTCATTCTCAAAAATGTGTGGGTTTATTTTGTAAGTTTTACTTTTTTTTTCTACCATCGTCTGTACCACAGATAATTTTTCGTCAGTTAGCAATCACAACTTTTTCTTCCCTTTTTTAAATTTCAACCAATTCTTTGTAATTCCTCCAGGATACCCAGAGATGACTAAATACTTGAACGCTACCGGCCGTCCAATTCTCTTTTCCTGCAGCTGGCCAGACTATGAACGAGCTTCACATATACCTGTAAGGAAGAAAGCCCTGACCCAAATTTCATAAAGCTGCTAAACTCACTCACAACTGGACAAATCTGACGATTTTGTGATAAAAGTTTTACCTAAAATTTGATAAATATCTTTTAATTCTGTTGAATATCAAAGAATACTTACCCATAAGACAAATGAGATTGATCTTCTCAAGTGTTTGTTCAAACCAAAACAGTTTGTGATTGATTATTTTGTTTCTCATTTTGATTCTGAGCTTGTGAAAAGAAAGTTGTTTCTGTAAACATTTTGAGCTACAGACCCTGTGGTCTTGTACATTTCCCCCTGAAATTCGAGTCCTGGAAAATTCTTTGATTTCAATTTCTTTGATTCTTTGATGTTTATATGATCTCTCTATGGACATTAAAACTTCACCAAAAGTGAAAATTTTCAAAAAGAGACTGAAAACCCATTTGTACTCAAGTCAAGAGCATTTTCTATGCAATAGATTCTTTGTCTAGTTAAAAATCCTACTTAGCTATATAAATTGTTTTGATTGATTGGTTTATTTCAGATCAATTACACTTCAGTGGCTGATAACTGTAACATCTGGCGTAACTACGACGACATTCAGGACTCTTGGGATTCAGTAACAGGCATCATTAAGTATTATGGTGACAATCAGAAGACACTTGTCCCGGTGGCTGGTCCTGGACACTTCAACGATCCAGATATGGTGAGTATTAAAGGGTCTATGTAACTTTTGTAGGACAAAAAACACAATGTCCGCAGATTTACACTAAACTTACCCAGTTTGAAGATGATGATAGTAGAAAGCTTCCCTGAAAATATTGCGTGCTGAGGTGCTGTAGTTTTTGGGAAATGAGTAAAACAATGTCATGAAAATAGTTTTCGTCTCATGAGACGAAAATTATTTTAATAATTTACAAACGTATTTTCATGACATTGTTTTACTCATTTCTCAAAAACTACAGCACCTCAGTAAGTAAAATTTGAAGGGAAGCTTTCCACTATCATTATCTTCAAACCCTGTAAGTTTAATGTAAATCTATGGACATTTTGTAAAGGTACCCAAATCCTTTAAATCTCACAAGTCATAAACCACGAGGGAAAACTAACTGGGTACATTTATAATGAAATTTTGGGGTGAACAAAGAGATGATAGCACAGGTTTTTAACATGTGACCTCCAGATTAATGTGCTATGTAGCCTTAAAACCTTACAGCATTTTCCCTGGAAAACAAGGTTCAGGTTTTAGTACATCAGTAACTGAAAACAAATTAGAGCCTTATCATTGGCATTTACCAGTAATTTGTAGGTTTTTCCAAGTGACGGCTTCATGTTTGAAATTTTCCGACAAAAAAAAGTTTCAAAATTCCCTCCTGGTGCAGTGACCAGCAAGTTTCAACTTTCTAAGCCTCAACCTCAAGTAGTACCTCAAGTAGGTTAGGCCTCAACCTGAAGTCGTACCTCAACCAGTCCCTCAAGTCAGACCTCAAGTAGCCTAAGCCTCAAACTCAAGTAGTACCTCAAGTAGGCTAGGCCTCAACCTGCAGTCGTACCTCAACCAGTCCCTCAAGTCGTACCTCAAGTAGCCTAAGCCTCAAACTCAAGTAGTACCTCAAGTAGGCTAGGCCTCAACCTGCAATCGTACCTCAACCAGTCCCTCAAGTCGTACCTCAAGTAGCCTAAGCCTCAACCTCAAGTAGCCTCAACCTCAAGTAGTTAAATGCAACATATCTCTATTCTTTGATTTTACAAACAAAGTATATTTACTGATGTTACTTACAGTTAATTATTGGCAACAAAGGGTTGAATGTGAACCAGTCTAACGCTCAGATGGCTATGTGGGCCATCTTCGCCGCTCCTCTCTTGATGTCCAACGATCTACGCAATATCCAACCTGTCTACAGAGACATCTTACTGAACAAGGAAGTCATCCGGATTAACCAAGATCCAGCTGGCAAGATGGGAAAGAAAATGTTGGAGGTAAGTTAATTTTTTTAATTTTTTTTTATCATGGGTCATTCCAGATTGTCACTTCAATCATATTCTCATTTCTCTGTATAGTTTGTTGTTTTGAGTTTGCTTTTTAACATTCAAAAAGGGATTTTTTTTAAATATTTGATTTAAGTGTAGCAAGATGAACATTGGAGGGTCTCATAGTGTATGACCTTTGACTCATTTTTAGAAATGCTTCAAAACTTTGTGCCTTGCATCTGCATTTTCCCATTACTTGATAAACATCTAGTGCTAAACTCTTTTAAGACGGTCCATTATAAACTCCTTAAATTTAAAATGAGTTATTCAATCTAAAATGGTTAACTATTTTACAGGATTCAGTTTTATGGAATCAATACAGTACAAAATTACAACAGATGGTTAACTTGCAAAAAAAAAAAAAAAAATTAAAAATTCTTTATCCCAAATGCAAATTTAACATCTTTTATATCAGTGCAAGACCTGCTGCTAAAACATAGGATTTGAACTGCCTCTAGCTACCGGGCAATCTCGGAACAACAAAGTTAGTAGAAATATGGGGAAAACGCAAAAGCCAGCAGCAACAAACTGGCCAGAGACTCAACATTGTCAATATACAAAATCCGTCAAATCAAATCAAATCATTCATTTCACATCATAAAATCTTAATCATACATTTAACCGCAAACCGCACACCACACATCATTAAAAAATGATTGGTTTTTCATCCACATCCACACAAGTTCACATCCAGCAATTAAACCCTTTCACATTAAAGTCTCGTACTCCATTCATAAAGTTTTCCTGCTTAAACACCCCCTTAAACCCCAAACAAAAAAATCCTTGTCAATCTTTAAACATTGCTGTAAAATAAATTATACAGTTATTGTAAAAATAGTAAACCCCTCACGACACAAAAGTTTAACAAATCTGTTTGAATTCAATTCCAATTTCAAAATTGCCCCCATTGCAAAATTGAGCTGCTAAAAATGAAACAAAAAAAGACAAATGAGCTGGAGACACAATCACTTTAAGAAGTCATGCTTGGAATAATATTTTAAAATCCAACACTGCTTAAATGTCTCATGAGTTCACTTATACCTTTCTAAAGTCCTCAAAAATGTTTAGCCATTTTACCTCCAAAAGCAGTCCTTTATTAGGCCCCTTACACTGTACCTCTAAAATTAAGTCATTTGGGCCCCACCAATAGTTCCTTTATCTCTTAGTACTAGTCATTTAGGCCCCACCTTTGTCCTTTTATTTCCAAACAGTTGAAACCTAAGACAGAGGTGTGGTTAAAACATCTTGACTTCTGGGAGGGCTATGCAATCTTATTCCTGAACCAAGATTCACAATCTCAGACCGTCTCCCTCAAATTGGAACAACTTGGCTTGATGTATGGTTATGGGTATCAGATGAGAGATATCATCAATCATAAGTTTATCGGATATTGGACTCCGGGTGAAGTTCATAATTACACAATGCCAGCCGATGGGGTGTTAATGATCTATGCTTATGGAAACGAATAAATACAATTGATTGTCGACCTCTGAATGTCTGGAAATTTGTTCTGAACATCTCAATACAATAATAGATTAATACTTATACAGCCTTTATAGATGGAAATTTGCATCGGGACAAGTACAGCCGTTATGCATACAGCCCTTATACAGCCCTTTCTCCATGAGTAAATAATGATCTATGTCTATGGAAATGAATAAATACAATTATTTGACCTCTAAATGTCTGGAAATTTGTTCTGAATATCTTTAAATACAATAGTAAATGGATATTTATACAGGCAATTAATGAGCTGTGCTTGTTGAAATAAATGAAAGTAATGAAATGCAGTAAATTAATTTTATTGACCTCTAAATGTCTGTAAATTTGTTCTGAATACATGTATCTATATACAATATGACACCATTATCTTCAAGTACACGCTAATCCTCCAATCAGATTCGCAGAATGGAGTGGTGATAAAAACCTATATTGCACAGCTAATATCACTACATGCGTCTTGTGTGTTCTATGTCACGCACCAAGTTTGCTTGAAGATAAATACGTTATCA
Organism: Asterias amurensis; assembly: GCF_032118995.1. Classification (NCBI taxonomy): domain Eukaryota; kingdom Metazoa; phylum Echinodermata; class Asteroidea; order Forcipulatida; family Asteriidae; genus Asterias; species Asterias amurensis. The sequence goes on along the minus strand of NC_092651.1, from coordinate 21,717,828 downwards.
CACGCGCGCTCGTGGAAATACGAAAAAATATAGCGCGTCTGCGTTCCATATCCAACTCGGCCTCGTTGGATATGGGACGCAGAAGCGCTATATTTTTCCGTATTCCACTCGCGCTTGTGTGATAACTTATAATGTGTATACAGCGCTTTATCTACGGGCAGCTTAAAGGGAAGGTTTACCTTTGGTAATCACTCGTGCAATTAATGGAAATAACAACCCTTGGTTAGAAGCAGTGTCTTAGCCAGGAATTTGGAAAGTGGGAGTGCAAACTGAAAAAGTGGGAGTGCAACCTAAAATCACTACAAAAAATAAAAACATTGTGCGTAGCACACAACACGAGCGCGCAGCGCCAAGTCTGTCTCTCCCCCCCCCCCCTTAAGGGCCCTGGAAGCTCTGGCTACTGAAGGTGCTCTCTGGTGGTTTCTGATGCATTTGTGGTATCTATTTCTGTTACAAGTAAACTATATTGACTTAATTTTTGTTTTGTTTTCAACTCGAAAATTGTAAACGTGATCAACGTCCACTATACATTATTAAACTGTATAAAATGTTTCTGTGGGTCAATATTTAGGCAAGTTCAAAGCACTGCTAAGTTACTTGGACCATGGAGCTTGGACCCATTTAGCCTGAAATGATTTAAAAGCGATACAAATAATGCAGTACAAGTTTGCTGTCAACAAAATATTTTTGGGCATGTGTTACTCTTGATACAAATTTTTGCTTAAAGACTAAAAAAAATGAAGAGGTATTGAAGAAATTAAGAGTTATCATTTACTAATGTAAATTTTCTATCCATTCTTGTCCATTCGATTTCAGAACTATAGGCCTAAGGTCAAGAAGCTGATAATAGTTTTTGTATTTATTTTAAACAAATCAATTAGTTAATGTAAAATAATGATTCACACAAGTATTTGCAGCCAATCAAAATGCCAAGAGTGATTTACATGTACCATAATTGTTTGCTTAATTTAAACTGACTGATTATGGTAATTAATATTTTCCTTAGTATTTGTTTAAATTTCATAAAGTTTAAGTCTTATAGGTTGTTTAATTGTTGAAACTGGGTCAAAGGCAATTTGTAAACAGTCTGCGGAGAATAAAGAACAAACAGTTACGAAAGACAGTGCCATTTAAGTAGTTCCACTGGGCAAAAAACGTACCATGGATTGAAAAATAAATTTGGGAGGTCTACAGCAAAACCGATTTGAGATTTGTAAAGAAACATGAACCAGTTTTTAATCTTTTGAGCGGAAAATAAACATCGTTTTGTCAACTGCATTAACACCCAAGAGATGCAAACATTGAAATCCAAAAAAGTCTCGATGTTTCAAACAAACTCTACAACGAACACACGATGTGCCCTTGAATTTCTAGAAGGAAAAAAGATCGTCATGTTTGCCGCCGTCGAGTTGGGAAAAACTGCGGAACCAATCTACAAAGCAACTGCAGAATGTATGCGGTAAAAGGTTTACTGCGCCGCGTGTCACTCAGTTACTGATACTGACGTCATAGTAGAAAAGTCCAGTGCGCGATGGTTTGTAGGATCGTGGAGATGAGATTGGTACCTAAAATAATCTGAACGAAAACGCGTGTGAATTTGCCTCTATCATACCACGCGTGCATGGAGTTCATGTTGCCTGCTGATGACGGTCGATGACGACGACTGACTGTTGAAACGAAGTCTGCGTGTCTCGCTTGCGTTGTGTAATGTAATTTGCACGTGCGTTGTGTAATGTGTGGTTTGTGCCTTGTGTTTTGTGTGGTCGCAATGTGGTCAGCGTTTTCGAGGCAACTTCGAGCGATTGTTTTATGGTTGCGTCGTTGAAATTTTGATTCAAAAAGAAGAAGGAAATCTGGTAAAACCAAATCTAATTTTACTCACTGCTGTTTTTAAACTGTTCAACAACAACAAAATAATAAAAGAAGTTCAGTAATTTTCACTGAAATTATTAGACAGCACGGCTTCACCCAAGCCGTGCATCAAATTTTTGCCCGTGTTTTCAGCCCAACTGGCCGTGCTAACACGGCGTGCACGGCTCGCTAGCTAACACGTTGGTTAGAAGCCTAGACAAAGCTAGAGCAGCTTTCAATAGTATAAAGCATTTTGAGAAATATTTCATTTCAAAGTAATATGATTAAGTAAAAAGTTAAACAGTTTTTTATGCCCCGTAATTTTAATCTAATAAGGGATACCACTTTTTAAAAACAGGATGATGATGCTGGAGTTAATATAATAATATCAATATTGAGTTTTGATATAGCGCTTTTTCACTCCTGAACGGGTGTCTCAAAGCGCTTCAAGATATTACCCCTGGTCACTGGGACTTAATTCACTCCTTAAACCATCTCAGCTCCCTGGGGAGTATACAGCCTCGTGCAACAAATGCGCTACTCGGCTAAATCAATCACAAGGACCAACTCTGCCCTCACAGGTACCCATTTACCCCTGGGTGGAGAGAAGCAATAATAGTTAAGTGTCTTGCTCAGGGACACAAGTGTCACGACCGGGATTCAAACTCAAACTCTGCTGAACAGAATCAGCAGAGCTTGAATTCGGAGCTCTTAACCGCTCGGCCACGACACCCCACAAGTTGAAGCCTAAGATGTGGTTTCAATAATGGCTGTGGTTTGTATTATAATTTCCTTGATATATTAATACAAAATTCGTATACTGAGTTATAAAACAGATATGTATAATGAAGCAGAGGGACAGAAGTGGGGTGGGAAGGTTAGACAACAGATGAGTACTCTATTCAATCTGTGTAAATTTAAGGTTTGACCTGGACAAAATTGTGTCAGAAATGATTTCTATTGCAACTTTGATTAGGTCAGAGCATAGATTGGTAAGGATTGAAACAGAGGGGGTATCACATAATTGAAGTAAATTCTGATTCTTACGACATTAAGTGATAAAACATGAGATAAACATATAACAATAACAATGCCCCTTTTAAATACAAAGTCTAAGCACGATTTACATACAAGCCAGAATTTAACAGATCACTTTATAAAATGGAAGTAAGTTTCACAGATTCACACACAAACAAATTAATGGTTAATTCTGCAAATTACTCAAACACACACTCGGTTAATTTTGAAAATTACTTTGTTATTAAAGATACCTATCGATGCTCCAATTTGAACACAATGGAACAAACATCCTTGGCATTTTAAATTATTATTGTATGGAAATTATTCTTATAAAACAGCTGTGAATTACAAACAAAATATTGTTACAATCGGACACATGACACTTTCAGATGATCAGCTGATTTCCTTGGTTAAGTGTTTTCTCAGCTGTTGCATAGAAATTGAAGGGGGAAAAAACACTACAAAGTTTTGCTGTGCCTGGCAAATGCATCTGTTCTGCAGAAACTGAACTTAACTTAAATGCATTAATGAAGCTCTCTAACACTGCTTTAACACTGCTTTAAAAAATGCATGCCAATATAATAGTTGCTGTGAAATTTTTAAAAATAAAGGAAGGTTTTGAAAAAATTTCAGGGTGTCTCGCCTTTGGAATTAAAGTGAGTCAGAACTTGGAGAAGTAATGAGAGAAATAATACTGTTAGAACCTCCTAAATAAAATAAATATTATTTTTGGTTATTTTTAAATTAGACAAGATGAATTTATTACCATTATGGTGAAAATTGCAAAGGCACAAATTATTTGAAAAATGTTTTCAATTTCTTTTTTTAGAAAGTAAGAATTAACTATGTGGTGTTGCGTCAATAAACTTGACCAATCTGGGCCCGATTTCATAAAGCCTGTGAGCATAAAAATATGCTATGCACAGAAAAATCTCACTTTTAAAACAGAAACTGGTTTACCAGCCATTTGCTTGGCACAAATACACAGGGAACCAGTCACAGATTGTACATGTGGCATTATTTTGGCTGGTAACCTTATTCTGGTAAGCATGACTTAGTTGTGCTTAGCTACTTTTTGTGCTTTACAAAAAGCTCTTTGAAATTTGGCCCAGTCTCAACTAAGCAACAAAACTAGCCTGGGCTTCCCATTCCATTTTACTTCCTACAACTAGCTCGGAACGACAGTTGCAGTGTGGGTACGACCCCTAGCTGTGTCAGATGAGTGGGCCTTTGTGCTCCTAAACAGCGCCACCAAACCAGTTACAGTTCCAATGTCACTAAAACAACTAATGTTCCAGTCTTCGACTGGGTATGAGATGCGAGAAGTACTGACCAACACACAGATTGGACATCGCAACATCAGCACTAGCTACAACTACAATGTGCCTGCAGTTGGAGTTCTTATGTACTATGCATACCCGAGTCAATAAGTCAATTCTCACAACTCTCTGAATCTACTTAAACAACTCGGCAAAAGCTAATTAATTTAATTAGTTAATTAGTTTTTTTAAGGGAAGGTATATGATTGGTAATCACTGTTAAAGTTAAGGGTAGCAATAAAACACTTTGGTTAAAACATAGAGCTATATATATTGACTAGAGCGCTAACACCCCGTTATACACGCACCAAGGTTTTGAAGCCGTGTGGGCGCATCCATGTTTATGTACAAACCAATACAAAAGCTTGAAATTTTGTACGGCAATTGTACGGCTATTTGCATGATAGTGCGTTTGTTCTTTTTTGTGTGTCATCGAAGCAAAGAATGCAGCAAATGTAAACGCACAATCTGCTGATCAGCGCACAAACTGCGAGCACCCTGTGCGCCATGATTAAAGGGCGCGTTTACTTTTTTCTCTTAAAATTCCGAATTCACGCAACACATCAAACATGTCTGCGCCCAGGGTGGCTTCAAAGTGCAGAGCAAGTTAGCGCTCTAGTCAACATATATAGCTCTATGGGTTAAAAGTACATCAGGTTTCGATAGTATAAAGCATTTTGAGAAGTATTTCACTTCAAAATAATGTGGTTATTTAGAAAAATATATCAGTTTTTATAGAATATGTATTATTTCATTGTTGCCTGTTGACCATTGTGATGTGATATTCACTACCTACTGAGAAAGGAACAGGAAAAAAGGATTCTAAAGACGGTGAAGGAATGTGTGTACAAAGTCTTTGGGAGGTTTTAAACCTTTTTTTCTCTCTTTTTTATGCACGTCGCCAGACACACAAGGCCTGAAGGCCACTTCAAGGTGTGGGCTACAATTATTTTTTTCCAGAGGCCGTTGCCAGCTACTCCTAGGGCTGAAACAGGGTTACCCCTTTTACAGTCCATACGGATGTAGGCTTGGGTATCATCAGTCCGAAACCTGGCCGGTAGAGCAGAAAGCACTACCTCCCCAATTTTACGTGTGCTCTAAACCACTCGGCCATGACACGCCACAAAGAGAAAGGAAAGAAATAGCAAATAAAAATAGAATGCGTGTTTTAAAGACATGCAGTATGTGGAGGAAAGTCTGTTCGGGGGCTCTTTGAGCAACCATCAGAAGAACTAGAATTAAGTTTCCCTCAAATACTATAGAATTAATACACATTTGGAGACTAAGCAGCAACAGATTTGTCTACTAAATGAAATGTTTTTATTTCTTTTAATTAAAGTTTAATTACAATTAATAAAGAATAGTTTTGGGTGCTGCCATGTTGTTGAAAGGCGAGTCGTCATCAACATGATGACTTTAAAATCTGTTTTTTACTAGCTCCTTTTTGGAGATTTTTGGAAATAATAGTTTACGCTATCGTTAATGTTTAGACAAATATTTGTTAAACAGTAGATTTGGGAGATTTTTATCAGGACATGGGATGCTCATAGGCCCACATGGCACTAAGCTGTTCCCATTGGGCGTTATATAATCCAGAAGTGCCTTAATTTAGAAAGAAAACTGCTCAAAAATTAATGATTATCTTTGAAAGAAGAATGAAATAAAAATGATGTGACTTATGATGTTCCTTCAAGGAATAAAACCACATACACTACACATACAATTCAGGTAACAACAGTTCTCTTGTAGCATAGAAAATTGCTACGTAAATTATATTAGTTGCTATTCAAAAATCATCATATGCTACCCAATATTGACATTCAGTCAAAATATTTGCTAGATGCAAAAGTGCTGAATGAAATCCTTCAATATCCTTAGTGACAGATATGGGAACACTACAAAATGTATAGCTTGTAAACTTGCAGGTACAACCACGTATTGTTAAACAGTTAACATGGGTGTACTCCCGTGTTTATTATTATCCACGGGATCCAAAGCTTCAAAAATGGAGGAAAGTCTGATATCGAATGAGATCAGATAATAAAAGCACACATCTTAGATGTTAAGCTTTCTTTCCTCTCATCATCTTTTTTCAAAATGAGAGATTGTTTGGAATTCAAAATGGCTCGATTACCACGGATCCCACATCTAAGAAAATGGTAAACAACATTTCTGTTGTTGTCTGTATCTGGGGAAAATATTAACAAAAAACCAACAATAGAATTATCTAAGTTTTATACCAGTAACTATGTAAATCTTGTTTATGTACAGGTTTTATTTTAGAGTATTACTCTTCATAGATCTTAGTACTGATGACGTCACAGGTTGTTTACCATTTTGCAGAAAAATGGGAGGCCATTGTGTGTCTCTGCTCAATTGTCTGAAATTCAGTACACAGTTACAGTACTTATTCTTGCAGTAAGCAAACTGTAATACCAGCAGTACAGTGGTCTATTATATGTTTAATTTTTAGATTGGTTAGTTTTCATTCCGTCAGTCTAGGTTTAGTGAGTGTTCATTCCTTCTGTCACATTCCAATTTGATAAATGCCTTTAAATTTGGTGTTGGTTCAGTAATAAAAAATGTACTTTTTAATTTATGATGACTTGAAGTTGTGTTTTTGTATGCATCTTTGATCTTTGGATCAAGGATCTTGAATCTCGGGATCAAGGATTTTGTATTTGTGGTTCAAAAATCTTTTTCCGAAATCAAGGATCAATGATCTTGTAACTATGGATCAGGGATCAAAGATCTTGTATCTTTGGATCAAGGATCTTGTATCTCTGAAATTTTTGCATCTTGAATGACGACATCGAAAACCAAGTTAAACTGAGTTTGACTTAATACACCCATGCTAATTTGATAGTCAAGTCTTTATTTTTTGATTTCACCATTTACTTTGTCTTCCCACTGTCTACCACATCTACATGTTGGAACCAGTTTAAATATCCATAACGTTATCGACGAACCTTAATAACAAACTAAGTTAGACTTATTCAATATTGCTGCCAATGCCCAATGCCAGCAGCCAGTTCTTTCTAACATGTTTTCTTTGTCACTACCAAGCGTCTGTCAGTCCCTCCTGATAAATTCAAACTACTAATTTTCATTTTACATCAAACTTCTCATCTTTCATAACTCATGCCACTTCTCATCAAAGCACTCATCAGCAACTCATTTTGCAGCGTAACTCATTTGTACAATTGACAAGAATATTTGTTGAGAAAAATTTAATTTGTTTATGTCACAAAAGTATTGCCAACTTTAACAAGGCACAAATGCATGCAACTGTCATTTCAATTATGATAAGCAGTTACATGTAGCCAATTAAATGCCAGAGATCTTACATTTTTCCCTTTCTCACTGATGAGATTATCATTCTCGGAATAGCTGGAATTATTTTGTTTTTGAGAGGCACTAAGAAAACCATGTCTTAACAAAGCCAAGAGAACAAAGAGTCTCTTAACAAAGCCAAGAGAACAAAGAGTCTCTTAACAAAGCCAAGAGAACAAAGAGTCTCTTTGAATCACCAGGATTTGTTGTTTCTTTTTTGACAAAATAAACCATGAATAGCCAAGATGAATAGCCAACAAAAATCATTTTGACTTGAGCTCAATGGATGTTAGGAAGGCCATGGTTATGATGACTAAGGGGGGGGGGGGGGGGGGGGGAGAGAGAGAATAAAAAGTCTTCTCTAGGATTCTGAGAAACAGATGTCAACTTACCAATAGATTCTCCCCTGGTTTGATCACAGTTTAGTACTTCTGTTGATGTTTGGCTTTAAGCCTCTGTCTCATTATTTGCAATAATGGGGCGTTGTCATTCTCAACCAAGACACAAAGCATAGAACGGTGTCTCTCAAACTCAGAGGTCTTGGGTTCACGTTTGGGATGGGGTACTTGATCATTAGAGAGGTCTTGATCAACATGGACATTGGGCAACTTGGAGTTGAATTACCGTACAACTTCACAGCCCCTGCACCGTGAGCTATCCAGCTTTATGCTTATCTTGTGAATTAACTTCCTGTTGAGAAATAACAAAAGATTAAAAGATATTCAATTTGCATCGGGGATAAAGAATATTTATTTTGGTTTTTATCAGAGTTCTGTGAAAAAAAATCACAGGTATATTACTCGGGTGGGATTCAAACTCACGACCTTTGCAATTCTAGAGCAGTGTCATACTAACTAGACCACTGAGATTGCGCGGTAGCTAGAGGCAGTTCAAATTCTATCAAGAGAATAAGTGTCAGAAATGTATATTTAAAGGAACACGTTGCCTTGGATCGGTCGAGTTGGTCTTTGAAAAGCGTTTGTAACCGTTTTTTATAAAATGCATATGGGTAGAAAGATGTTGTAAAAGTAGAATACAATGATCCACACAAACATGCCTCAAAATTGCGTGGTTTTCCTTTTACCTTGTCGACTAACACGTCGGCCATTTATGGGGGTCAAAATTTTGACTCCCATAAATGGCCGACCATGTTAGTTCGCACAGTAGAAGGAAAACCACGCAATTTCGAGGCAAACTTGTGTGGATCATTGTATTCTACTTTTAAAACATCTTTCCAACCATATGCATTTTATAAAAAACGGTTACAAACGCTTTTGTTTTGACCAACTCGTCCAATCCAAGGCAACGTGTTCCTTTAAATCAACTATCAGTATGTAAGCAAAGAGGTACCAAGGTCTATTCTCATGTTTACTCTGTGAAAGCACCCAATTTGTAAAGTCTGTAAGCATAGAAACTTGCTGAGCACAGAAAAATCTTGCTATAACTGTCATGGTGCCCCACTCATTTTTTGCTTAGCAAAGAAATTTGCTAGACAGTATTTTCTAGATTGACACTACTTCCAGCATTCTAGATGGACATTGCTTCCAGCATTTCAAAATAGAAACTGAACAACAACAAAAAGTTACACAAGCGACTTGCTTCCAACATGTCAAAATAGGAACTGAACAACAAAAAGTTACATGAGCGACTTGTTATCACACTTACCACCGGCTTCGTCTCCTTGATTTTCCATCCACAGTTCGGGAGTGTAGAAGTCTGGCTGCGACCTCTTCAATATTATGAAGAGTGGGCGATAGTGTTCCTCAACCAGGACACCAAGATCCAAACAGTCACTCTTAAGCTGAGCCAGTTGGGTTTTTCTTACATGATGGGATACGAACTACGAGAGATCTTGACTCATAAGGAAGTCGGTCATGTGGACAGGCATCAAGAGCTGAATTTCACTGTGCCTGCGTTGGGGGCGCTCATGTATTACGCTTATGACAGTAGTTAAATTCATCATCGAGAATCTTCTCCCTATAAAGGAAGACGTCCAAGAAAGAGAATGAAGACAATTTATTATTAATCGTCAGAATTTACGATTATCATAAATAATTTACATATCTGTGGTGCTTGTGGTCTCAGTATATTTACACAACATTAGAAGCAATTGGGCGTAGGTAAATCTCTTGGATAAGGGGGGGGGGTCGATTTGCCTGAAATATACATAGGTTAAAACCATTATATAGCTCTGTGGTTAAAACACACAAACACATTTCTAATATCCAGTAAAAATAAATGCTTGTTTCTCTGTCCATTTCGTTTTCTTCTTGCCGAGTCCAAGTTTCTCCACTGTTTTGCCTAAATTTGAGAGGGCAGTTGACCCAATCACTCTCCCCTCCATTGGAAATTTTTGAAAGTACTTGTACCTTGTAAGTGGAAAGATAAAATTGGACCTCGAATTGGGTTCGAAGTGTAACTCAGAAATTCCACCTTTCCTTTTTTTGGTTCAACTCAAGCATTCCAAATCTTGTCATGCATTTTCCACTCACAAAACACACACACACCAAATCCTGCACACGCACAACCTTAAAGACACTGGACACCTTCGGTAATTGTAAAAGACCAGTCTTCTCACTTGGTGTATCTCAACATATGCACAAAATAACAAAATAACAAACCTAGAGCAGTGTCAAACCAACTAGACTCTTGAGATTGCTCAGTATAGCTAGAGGCAGTTCAAATTCTATCAAGAGATAGAATAGTGTCAGAAATATATTTGTAAATCAACTATCATTCTGTAAGCGAAGTGGGTTTTTTCTTCAAATTTTAAATAACAGTGTTGAGGTACCAAGGTCTATTTTCTGGTTTACTCTTTGAAAGCACCCAGTTTGACTAACCATCGTGGAAGCAGGGTGGTCAAGTATCAGATAAAGACATTACGCAAACCACTCTAAACAACCCGTTCTAAATCCCGCCATGATCCCATGATAGTATCATGTTAGTTTCATGGGAGGTTTATAAACAAAGCCGTCATACTTGGCAGCTTGCATATAAACCACCAGGGCCAAGAAATAAACCATATGAAATCACAAGACCCAACCAGCACCCTGGGGTAAATAAAGACCAATTAATGGCTGAGAAATGTGCACCGTGCGTACACATGTGCATGTTTCCATGTGTGAAATTAGTGATGGCAGCCAATGCCAGGGGTCTATCGGCTACCAAAAATGACCAGGGCCCAATTTTATAAAGTCTGTAAGCATAACAACTTGCTGAGCACAGACAAATCTTGCTAAACAGACACTGGTCTGGCCAAAATTATGTGTAAAGTTTACATTAATGCAACTGTCATGGTGCCCCACTCATTTTTTGCTTAGCAAAGAAATTTGCTAGACAGTATTTTCTAGATTGACACTACTTCCAGCATTATAAATGGACATTGCTTCCAGCATTTCAAAATAGAAACTGAACCAACAACAAAAAGTTACACAAGCGACTTGTTATCACACTTACCACCGGCTTCAACTCCTTGGTTTCCCCCCACAGTTCGGGAGTGTAGAAGTCTGGCTGCGACCTCTTCAATATTCTGAAGACTGGGCGATTGTGTTCCTCAACCAGGACACCAAGATCCAAACAGTCACTCTTAAGCTGAGCCAGTTAGGTTTTTCTTACATGATGGGTTACGAACTACGGGAGATATTGACTCATAAGGAAGTCGGTCATGTGGACAGGCATCAAGAGCTGAATTTCACTGTGCCTGCGTTGGGGGCGCTCATGTATCACGCTTATAACAGTAGTTAAATTCATCGTCGTGAATCTTCTCCCTATAAAGGAAGACGTCCAAGAAAGAGAATGAAGAAAATTTTTACATTTTAATCATCAGATTTTACGATTATTTTGAATAATTTGCATACCTGGGGTGCTTAGTCATGGTATACCAACAGAACATGAGGTGTATATGAGGGTATGGGGATTTCTTTTGGGCAGAGGGATTGTTTTACCCGAAATTGTTCACAGATAAAAGTAATAATTAAAAAATAAGTACAAATTTATAATATCGAGTCAAGAGTCTGTTATGCTTTCTCTGCACATTTTGTTTTCTTCTTGCTGTGCTCGATTTTCCTCCGCTGGTTTGCCCAAATTTGGCAAGTCAGTTGTCACTTCCCCCTAGGTCACACGCGTATGGTGAGAACGATGGATTGGGAAAATGTTTATTTTAATCTTTTTGGAAGGTACTACAATTCAAGCTAGCTGCATTCAAAATCTTGTCACTCATCTTTCATTCACCAAAACACACACACACCAAATCCTGCACACGCACAACCTTAAGGATCGGGTCTGTGGGGTCCTGCCAGTGTTCTATTCTTCCCTTTTCCGTAGAAATTTTTTGGGGTCAAAGTTGAAAAACTACTTTTGATAATGTTCTGATGTTCAACTGGATTAAGCTCAGGTTCACCAAATAGGTTTGAAGTTCCAGTTTTCCTTTTGTTGAAACCAGTTAAAACATAAACTGGGCTTAATTACTTTTGACTATGCTCAGTTGGCTGAGCCGGTTTCCCAACTAGGTTCAAAATTCCAGTTGTCCTTGAAGCGGATTGAATAAGTAGGTAAACCTGCCTCTTGCTTGATTTGCACACAGTTTGGAACAACCGTTGACGTCTGGCTTCGGCCTCTAACTCTTTGGCAAGAATGGGGAGTTGTCATTCTCAACCGAGACACAAAGCCCCAAACGGTGTCTCTCAAATTCAGTGATCTGGGGTTCACCTTCAATATGGGGTACTTCATACGAGAGGTCTTGACCCACACGGACATTGGGCAACTTGGGATTCGGTTATCATACAACTTCACAGCCCCTGCCAATGGGGCACTCATGTTCTACGCTTATCCTACCTATTAACTCATGACACTTTAGAAGAATTATGTAGAATCTCATATTGGTATAATTATCCAGTAGACGGTAATAAGACTAATTGATAGATCAGTTACTGGAACTTCTGGTTTTTGCAACTTAATTGAGTCTAAAACCAATGGACTTTGTGAAGTGATTGATGACCACACGGTTCCCTGGGAAAAAATAAATATAAAAATAGATCATGTAGATAATAATAATAATAAAAGAGAATTTATATAGTGCCTTATGCCAATTAGCCTCAAGGCACTTACTTACCACTAGAATAAACAATATTTGAAGAAAAAAAACACTAATCTTTTTTTCAAACAATGAGCAATACAACATGAGCTATCAAAATTACAATATAGGATTTAAACTCAGTGGTCTAGTGGTATTACATCTGCTCTTTAATGGCAAAGTTTGAATACCACCCGATAAAATACCTGTGTAATTTCTTCACAGGAATTGGGAAAGTGATTTTACATACATCAGTGTATGGATAAAACATTAAAAATAAATTAAAGTTGTAAAGACTGTTTTTTTTATTGATTCATAATTGTGATTTCTTAAGTTTCTGATGTTTATGATGTTTGAACACTGGGAATAAATTTATTTTGTTGCAAAGCTTGTTATGAAAAATAAAACAGAATGAAAAATAATTGTATAGGAGAGTTCACTTATGACCTTCCCCACTCTCAACTCCTTATTGTCTTATCGAGCATCTTACAGCGATTCTCAAATCCGAATCCCCAATCTTGCAGAGGAAGTTGACTTACCAGGCCCTTCATTTGTTTCTTGGTGTTTACAGTTTGGAAAGTTCGTCCAAGTCTGGCTGAGGGCACTTAATTTCCAGAACGGAGAATGGGCCGTGGTGATCCTCAACACCGACACAAAACCTCAAACTATTTCGCTAAGATTCAAAGATCTCGGACTAACGTACATTGGGTACGAGTTACGAGACGTCTTAAATCATAAGGAGATTGGTCATATAGGTCCTTACCAGGTCTACAACTTCACCGCACCTGCGACTGGAGCTCTCATGCTGTATTTATACGACAGTAGTTAAACAAAGCTCCATGGAAGGTCCTGACTTTGGTTTATCTACAAACAAATGAGGATCAGAAAATAAAATAAAGTACCGTATTTTTGGAACTACAAGTCACAGCTTATGAATTGAATTTTGAATAACCCTTTTCGGGATCTAATAAAGATTAAGAGATGTTAAATTTTGCATCGGGGATAAAGAACATTAAATTTGGTTTTTACCCAACCACCGATTTGTGTTAGCCAGTGATGTTAGCACTGTTACTTTTGTAGTTTTATGCTCTTTAATTGGCAACCTAAAGATCGAGATGAGAAATTTCAAAGGAGTTCCTTAAACCCTTTATGGAGACCATTCATTTATGTATAACTATCACAAAATGCCTAGACAATGCTTACAACTACTGTTAACCAAATTTTGTCAGTAAAAATGTAAACATAAATAACTTGAAACAGAAAACTTAGTTTTGTGTTTAGAAATTGGGATACTTATAATGTTAACAAACTACATTGGACCAAAGAGAAAGGACACCTGGACACCACCTTTACTTTGACATCTTTATGTGAATGGAATTAGGTCAAACCTTGGTGCGGCCACTATGGGCGTTTGGGTATAAGCTGCTTGTTGCCGTTAAAGAATTAAACAAATCTTTGAAAGGAAGTTGATCAAAACTAAATCAAAACACATTTCATGCGGATTTAAGATGAGCATTTTACCTGTGATTCAAAGAAAGTACTCTCGTGACAATACTGACTCCACTTTGTCTCCAAGTTGACTCTCAAAGATTTTCCCCAGCAGCCATCTTGATCATTCACTGTGCTGTAAGAAACTGATACTTTCATTGCTTTAATTCACTGGTGCCCTGTTTTCAATCCATATTAATGGTGATCATGTGCAGCATCAACATGGACACTGCTAAAAATGTTGGGATCAATGGCTTATGGCTCTGGCTACAGCTGCTATTGCGTGAAGCCTTGCCTGTGCAGGGCTATTAATGTTACTGTTGGCTGCTCTGGAAATATTTAATAATTTTTTTTTTAACCTGGGCATATAGCCATTATGGACACCATTACAGTAGTGGTTATCAAAACCACTCAAACTACACACAGCCAGTGCCAAAAGCTATCCAATCCAGACACAGCCATAGCCAAGCTCCTCAATCCAGACACAGCCATCATGGCCATAGCCAAAAGCTATCCAATCCAGACACAGCCATAGCCAAGCTCCTCAATCCAGACACAGCTAAAGCCAATCACAGGCATATTACTCAGGTGGGATTCGAACCCGCAACCTTTGCAGTTCTAGAGCAGTGTCTTATCCACAACTATTAGATCCACTTACCTTCTTTCATTTTTCTATACATCCAGCGCAACTCTACGGTTGAAATATGGGTTCGGACACTAGCTGGCTATGAAGAATACGCCCTGCTGTTTCTAAATAAAGGATCCAAACCTAAAACGGTTAACATTTCTCTGAAAGAGCTGGGTTTTACCTTTGACCCTGGATTTGAGTTTGAGGACGCATTAGATCATGGTAAATTTATTGGAGTATTTGATACAATCAAATATTATAATTTTACTGTACCAGAAAGTGGGGTTTTGTTGTATAATTTGTACTTCAGTAGTTAAAGTAATTTAAGTTTGAATTTGACTAAATTTTTGTAATTTTGCATTTGATAAGTTTTGAATTTTGTAAAAATACGACAAGCAAATTTAATTCAAAAACATAGTTTAATAATTTTGCTGTACCAGAAAGCGGAGTTTTGTTGTATAACTTGTATGTCAGTAGTTGAAGTAATTTAGGTCGAGCCTGAATTTGACTTAAATTTCGCTAGTTTGCTAATGTTTTGCATTTATTCAGTTTTGTTAATTTTTTTATATAATTTTATCCAAACCATAGTTAACTTGAAAAACGTTTATTGTGGTTTTTATCTCATGTATGGTTTCAAAACAATGTTTTTCTTTCTACCCAAAGTGATTTTGTTGATGACTATAAAATACCGGTTGTTTCTTGATGGTCGTGGCAAATGTCAAGACAACTTTGAGAGACGAACTTAAAGATAGATAAATAAAGGTTTTTTTTGTTATGTAATTTTTAAATTGAAATATTAAAAGAAAAACACTGATTTTCAAACTAGTTTATCCAATAGTACAAAAGTGTTTATTTTCAGGCACTTAATCAATTAACTAGTTCACACATGTTCATTGAAACATAAGAACATTCTCTCATAATAAAGTTGGTATCTACTTAGTTAAAGTTAAATCTCTTTGATTTGTTTATAGTTTATACAACTTTTTTTAGTAAAGAAAATTATTTATAAAACATAAAGAAAACAATCCAAAAGTTGTCAAATATCTGAAAGATTGCAGAATTCCGGTATTAGTGTAAACTTAATACCTACTCCATCAATATTTGGTTTGCAGTAACACCATGTGTACAGAGAACTTGTTTTACTTAATATTCCACTGCCGCAGAGTAGATTGTATTGTAATTCCAGAGACTTCTCTCTTTGTTTGTTGTGAATTATACAATTGGAAAGGTTTTAAGGCCTCAGCTCATCTCAAAAACAAGTTAGGTTTCATTTTTTTTTCAGTGATTCACTCATCATAAAAAAAAACTTAACCAAAATACTAGGTTCTTTTGCGTTGTTACAACCGGGTTTTTTTTTTTATCCCCAAAACAACAATTCATTGATTGTGATTACCAATCATTTTTTCCCAGTTATTTCAATTTGTTTCCAGAAGTAAATGAAATAAGAGTAAAACTAATATTGTGCTTAATTTTATGAAACTTGAAGTTCAATTTCATTATTGAAAAACACACTTATAAAAGTAAAAATTGTAAACAATTTTACAAAAGGTTTCTACTGAAATGACTGGATAAGTTTTACCTTGTAATCAAAGTAAATAATAAAATCAAATAACTAAGTGAATGGTTTGATTCAAATTATTATTTTTATTTTTATTTTTTGATCTCAAAGTTTGAATTATTGGCCTCCCCTGCTCGAAATACCAAATAACCAAATTATTCTTAGAATACACCTTTGATTTAACATTGTTCATTAATTTTCAAATGACTGATTTATTGATGGAAGTATTCATGGACTGATAGCAGGTTTTTAGCAGCAGTCAGGCATTAATTAAATACTGTTGCCCAAACAAGACTTATCAGCAGAGTTTGGGTTTTATTCCCAGCTTTGACACCTTGTGTCAGTAAGCAAGCACTTTAAACCATTATTGCTCTGTCTTTGGAACGTTCCGCTGTAGGATAAAAGAACTCAGTTACACTTATCGTTAACAGAAGGGTTTGCCCCAATAATTCTGGCAGTGGCTGCTAAATCCACCACAGCAACTTGTAAACCTTTATAAGATGCTTCAGAAATTAGTTGCATAATTCAAAAATTTGATAAAAACCTGTGTTAAAATGTTTGTTTTAGTTCAAGCACCATGGGTACCGTATTGGTAGACACATGTGTTATCATGAGACATTAAACTTTCTATAAAAAAAAAGGAAATGGCCGATCACACTTAAATTTTGTACAGTGTTTTTCAATTTTCTATGGCACTGTTTTGAAAAGAAAAGGAGCTGATTAGCTGAAAAGTTCCATGCCTGTGTTATACGACCATTAGAAAGAAAGACTCCAGTATTATTATTAACTAACTGTCATTACTAATGACTGAAATCATGGCGTCAATCGAACGATTTCAGCTCCATTCGGATTGATAACAAAAGGTAACAAGTCATTTGGATTGAAATGTCCCAGTGCTTTACCTTCCCATAACTCTGTTATATTAAAACCTGCACTCTGCGTGAATCCAAGTACAGCTAGGGTGGTGTTCAAATGGACTGGTTGCCGGGTGCTTCGACTCATTATCACCATGGCGTACGATTTGTCTTGCAGAGGCCGTGTCCAGACCTCCAGACCATCTGCCAACTGAAAAGAAGGTTATCGAATCATCGCAAAGGCTAAACGAATAGGTATGAACTGTAGGGCAGTTCTTATGTAGCACATTTCACAACGTCTCAATGCCCTTTACATCAGTGCCCTGCGGTCGATTTCACCAAGCTCTTCCTAACTTGGGACTAATCTTAGGACTTAGGACGAGTCCCAACCCTGCACTGTAGCATGCAGACCTTAAGATTAATCCTAAGTTAGGACGAGTTACTCGCCCTAACTCGAGATAAGACGAGTCCTAACTCTTTGTGAAATCGACCCCTGGTCATTTGGCCAATAGTATCCATTAATAATAGGATTTAACAGTTGCAAAATAATTTGAGCAAGGCACTTAACCAAAATTGCTTCATAAAAAGTTTGGAAGGTAGTGCATTCTGCTCTAACAGCCAGGCTCCAAGTGGATGATACCCATGTCTCCATCTTATGAACTGTGAAGGGGGCAATACTGTTTCAGCCCAAGAGTAAGTGGCATTTCCCCTAACTTAGTTAACACAAGACAGTGCCTTACTACCGGTTGAGAAAATAAGGCAAAATTGAAATATAAGACTTTTCTTCATCAAGGTTGCCTCAAAGTTTCCTCAGATCACATGAGGCAATTTACAGGCAACCAGTTTCAGGCATGCACTTATAAATGTTCAAATATTTTTCTTTGGATCATAAGATGTTGTTTGAAAAATTACTACTGTGCTACCAAAGTGGTCCTGCAGCATGCGCTGAAGTTGGTTGCGTCCAGGTTGCCTGTAAAAATTGCCTCATGAGACAAGGCCCTTAAAGGGTTTTATGAAACCTTTTGTAGATTTTGGCCATGACATGAATCCCTACTCACTGTAAATGAAGACGTATGTAATATAATTTGCCTGTAAGTCTTTCGGCCTCATTAGTCATCAAGTTTTTGAGAAGAAATGTGACAATCTTATAGCAATAATCTGTTGTACATGCTAAAATATATTTCGTCTCACTGAAAAGAAAAGTATATTTTGGAAACTGTTTACTCCTTTCTCAAAAACTACAGAACCTCAGCAAGAAATATATAAAGGGAAGCCTTTCTACCATCATTTCTGTTTTGTGATGCACACAAAGAACCCAAACCCCTTAAATGATGACATGGCACTTACCTTTAAGACACGCTTTCCCATCATCCCCAGAGGATCTTGGTTGACCTTAATGACTTCTTTATTTTGTAGGATGGCACGGTAACCGGGATCAATAGTTCGAAGGTCATTAGACATGAGCAGTGGAGCAGCCATGATAGCCCACATGGCAAACTGTGTTTTAGCTTGATCTATGCTCAATGAGAAGTCACCTACAATCAGCTGAGGAATGAAAAGACCACATTAATCAAAACTATTGCTAGATAAATTACTTAAATGTACAAAGATACATACACTGGGCCAGAAATTATGTTTGATTCTAGATGCTCTGTGGTGCTATCTGAGCAATTTCTGGCTTAATCCATTGATCAATTTTTTTCTTGAAAACATAAAACTTGTTGTTACATTGACTCTTGAACCTGCCTGTCATTATATAATTGTTGCACGCTGTGACGGGGTCCATGGCATTTTGTACACCTGAGGGGGAAAATGGCACCCGAGGCAAAGCCGAGGGTGCCATTTTTTCCCGAGGGTGTACAAAACCCATGGAACCCAAATCACAGCGTGCAACAATTGTTTTGTTATACCTTGGTAACATGATTATTCCTCTTCTCAAATGTCTGTGGTCATCTTCAAACATTAATTACGACGAATATGCAAAAGCAGACGAACAGTTGTTCAAATAAGAAACCATTCTTTACTGTTCCCATGAATACGCGGCCCTTTCGTACTAAGCGCTGGAAATCCACCAACGCTGAGAACGATCAAGGTGATGTACACCCGTTAACATCACTCATGTTACCCGCTGCGCTGTGCAGCCGTGGTACATGCGATTTGTTGCACTGCACAGCACGTTATTGGTACTCGACCAATCAAACTTCACAATTTGTTACCGAGGTATAACAATCAAGTATGTTAAAGTTTTCCATGTCAGTTGGAAAGGGTTGTTGGACACATGAGAATCAATCCAACTGGATGGATGGGGTAACTTGGTGCCTCCTAATGAGTTGCATGTAGACATAAAATAGAGTACAGGGTGGCGCAGTAATGAAACTGAATTGTATGGTAGAAAGGTTTTTTTTTTTAATTTAAAAAAGAAGTTTCCCAGTCATTGACAGTACTTTTATAACTCAGGATAAAAAGTAATGGAGGAGGCAACAAGTTTTAAATAACAACAAAACGGGGGGAAAATGTTACAAAGAAATAGTAGCAGGACTGGCAACACTGTTAAAACCATGACAGATTTTTTTAAGATGTTAACAAAGACATTTTCCTACCATATCAGGATCATTGAAGTGACCCGGTCCTGCAGCTTTGACCAATACGTCTTGTTGTGATGCGTAATAATCAATGATTCCGAGAATGGAAGTCCAAGAATCTTGAATATCGTTGTAGTTTCTCCAGATGTTACAATTCTCAGCTACAAGAGTGTAGTTTATCTAAGATATTGAATGACACAGACTGATAAGACCTACGTCCAATTTCATAAAGCTGCTTAAAGACACTGGACACCATTGGTAAAAAAAGACCAGTCTTCCCACTTTGTGTATCTCAATATATGCACAAAATAACAAACCTGTGAAAATTTGAATTAAATTGGTTGTCAAAGATACGAGATAATAAGGAAAGAAAAAACACCCTTGTCACACGAAGTTGTGTTCAGTTCAGTTCAGTACATTTATTTCCAAGTGTGCTTTCAGATGCTTGATTTCGAGACCTCAAAATCTAATTCTGAGGTCTCAAAATCAAATTCGTGGAAAATTACTTCTTTCTCAAAACTATGTTTCTTCAGAGGGAGCCTTTTCTCAGAATGTTTTATACTATCAACAGCTCTCAATTGCTCGTTACCAAGTAAGTTGTTGTGCAAACAATTATTTTGAGTAATTACCAATAGTATCCACTGCCTTTAAGCACAAAACGTTCACTAAGCACCAAACAAGCACAAATTATTTTGCGCCGGTGTTCCTTGTTTCATCTGCTGCTTACTGGGCCACAACACCTTGTAAATCATTACTTTGCAGAATAAATACTGAATGTTTGAGTGCCATGAACATCGCAGAGTAGCGGATTTGAGAGGTTTATAAGCCACTGTCTTTATTATTATAATAAAATAATTATTGTTCATACCTTAATTCCACGTCCGCGTTCATAGTCAGGCCAGCTGCAGGAGAAGAGGATTGGTCGGCCGGTAGCGTTAAGGTATTTTGTCATCTCAGGATAACCTGCAGTAGCAACCAGTCACATCAGTAATGTCTTAAAGATGCTAGGGCAAAACTTTTGCCAATTTGACCAAAAAATTTGGAACAGCTCTTTTTATAGATTCAATGATTAAACTACCAGTTAATCTCCAAGACAGTACTTAAAGGAACACGTTGCCTTGGATCAGGTCGAGTTGGTCTTTGAAAAGTTTTTTTACCTGTTTGTTATAAAATGCATATGGGTAGAAAGATGTTGTAAAAGTAGAATACAATGATCCACACAAACATGCCTCGAAATTGCACGGTTTTCCTTTTACCTTGTCGACTAACACGGTCGGCCATTTATGGGAGTCAAATTTTTGACTCCCATAAATGGCCGACCGTGTTAGTTCGCACAGTAAAAGAAAAACCACGCTATTTCGAGGCAAACTTGTGTGGTATATTGTATTATACTTTTAAGACATCTTTCCAACCATATGCATTTGTAAAAAACGGTTACAAATGCTTATTATAGACCAACTCGTCCCATCCAAGGCAACGTGTTCCTTTAAAAGCATCATCCAGCAATAGAGTCAAGCATCCTCCTGAAAACAACGATCAGAGCATAGGCCTACTGATCAAACTTTGAGTTGTTGGTAATGTATCTTTACTCAAATTCATAAACTTAAATTCTGATGCAGACAGGCATGATAATTTTTCCTTGGAAAAAAGTAGGAACATTTGTTGTTCGACGAGGGCTGACATACTTGTTCAAATAGTATTCATGGTGTAAAAATCGGAAATCCGACTAAAGTATAGGAAGATATCATACCATTGAAGGCTAAATAATCAGAATGTGGGTTTAATTCCCAGTCATGGAACTCGCGTCTTTCAGAGCAAGGCACTTAACTATAATTTGCCTCTGTCCACCCATGGGTAAATGGGTACCAGTGAGGGCAGAGATGGTTCTTGTGATTGTTTTAGCCGAATAGCACATATTAGTTGCACAGGCTATATACTCCCCAGGGAGCTGAGATGGTTTAAGGAATGAATAAGGCTCAGTGACCAGGGGTAATAATGTTGGAAGCGCTTTGAGCACCCTTAGGGTGTGAAAAGCGCTATATAAAAACTGGTCGTTATTATTATCATTATTAACCATAATTGCTTCTCTCAACCCAGGTATATAAAATGGAAACATGGAAGGGCTGAGATGCTAGATACATAAATCATCAATGTATGGGTAAGGTACCTTTCTTCATGGTTGAGACATTTGAATGGCATCCATCCATCTTCAACATATCAATACCCCACTCTGCAAACGTCTTTGCATCTAGCTCCAAGTAACCAAGACTCCCTGGGTATAAACCACAGGTCTGAGTTCCGTAATCTTCATAGATTCCAAGCTTCAAACCTCCGCTGTGCATCTGTGAAGTATTTCAAAACAAAAAGTCAGATTGAGCAGAAAGAAATATCTAATGTCTAAAAATCTACTCTGAGAGACAAACTTAGAGGGGTCAAGAAATACGCATTGATTAAGGGAATCAATGTGTGGTGAAGAGGTTTTCAACTAGTGGTTTAATCCCAATGAGGCCTGGTTCTTGATAATTTTACCGAGATTAAGTCGAGGTAAATTATCAAAAACCAGGCCTCGGCGGGTTTAAACCACTAGTTGAAAACAGATTCACCACACTTTGATTCCCATTCATTACCTTTTCGGTCAAAAACATCAACACTTTTTGGTCAAAATGTAAAATAAATGCAAAAACTATAATTATTCAATGATTTCTTTCAACACAACACCCCTCCAGCTATGAAATGGTAAGGCCCTACGCCGCGCTCGGGTAAACAAATCCTTATAAAGGGAATGCTGTGCGCGTCGCGCGTATCGCGTGATATGGCACAACTGTTAGCCGTTGCTCTCGACCAATAGGAATGAAGCAACTGTCTCAAAAGAACAGGTGTCACAGGTGCAAGCTCGCGTGTCACGCCCATGAGTTAACACTTTTTACTGGTCATAAACAAAGGTTTGTACACACCTACGCGATGCGCTCTCCACCAATAGGAATAGCGAAACTGTCCGAGGTATTTATAAATGGTTTTTAAAACATTGGTCAATTGCACCGTACAGAGGGTTTTGATTGTGTAGATTAAGTTTTTTGCCTGTGAATGAAGATGTATTTAATATAATTTACCTGCAGAAGTTTTAGCTTCATAAGTCGTCAAGTTTTTGAGAAAAAAGGTGAAATGTTTTTAGGAGAGCCGCGTAAATCCATTTTATATGCTAAAATAATTTTCGTCTGACTGAAACGAAAAATAGTTTTTGTGAAATTGTTTTGCTCATTTCTAAAAAAACAACAGCACCTAGGCAAGTTATATTTTAAGGGAAACCTTGTACTATAATTATCTATAAAAAAAAGTTAAATACAAAAATCTGTAGAGGTTTGTGTTTTGTGTCATAGAAAAAGTACTGAAACCCTTTGAAGAAGATATGACTATCTCGACTTACATAATCAGCCAAAGCTTTGATTCCACTCGGGAAGCGTACTGGATCTCCTTGAAGTCTTCCTTGAGAATCACGTTCTTTCGACATCCAACAATCATCCAAATTGACGTACTCGTACCCAGCATCCTTGTACCCATCCGTTATTATATGCTGTGCCATTTCCTTCATCAGGGTCTCACTGAGAATAAAGAAATAGTTCCATAAAATGTTCACAAGAGTGCAAAGGTTTAAAGAAACACTAAGCAAGCCACAAATTTAAGTGGGAAGTCCTCCTAGATATTATATTGTTTAGAGGGCACTGGACACCTTTGGTAATTATCAAAGACCAGTCTTCTAACTTGGTGTATCTCAACATATGCATAGTTTTTTACTTTACTATGCATCAAGTAATAAATCTCTGAAAATTTTGACTCAGTTGGTCATCCAGGTTGTGAGAGAATAATGAAAGGGAAAAAACACCCTTGATGCACAAATGAGTGTGCTTTCAGATGCTTATGAAAGGGCTTCAGGCCTGAAGTCTTTTAATATTTGAAGGAGGAATTACCTCTTTCTCAAAAACTACTGTTTCTCACAATGTTTTATACTAGATCAACAGTTTTTTTATGATAAAAATTGTTTTGAGTAATTACCAACAGTGCCCAGTGCCTTTAAAGACAACACTTACCAAGCCAAAAATATATGTGGGAAGTCCTCCTGAGATAATGTATTGTGTAACTGTAATCCACATGTTTTGATTCGGGTTGATAAAAGAAAACTTTTATTTGAGCATGATTTGAACCATCGACCTCCTGATTAATGCAGCAGTGCTCCACCAACTGAGCTTTCTGGCCCTACGTTGGTGGTCTTCCTATTTTGTCACTATCTTTGTTAGGGGTGCCAGTAAGAAGCCATGCAAACTGTTGACTACCGTGTTGCCAGGGATCACACTCAAGTTTAATTTTTCAAGTTACGACCTTCAAGTTTTCTGATGGCACTTACCTGACACAATTCTTGGGGTCTTTATCACAGTCAACATTGCATCTGAATCGTTCCCAGATCAACCATCCCATAGGAGGTGTCCTTGCTAGGCCATTGTCCAATGCCTGCGTACTCACTGCACACAACAGCATCAATGCTAGCGCTAACATTGTTCTTGTTTAATTCTGGGGAAGTCAATAAAAATGAGTCAATTTCAAGCGGGAATTTGTACCTTGGTAAATGCAGTCCTTCTTTGACTTAATGCGCCTTATTTTTGACCGCGCGAGGGCGCTATAAATAGTACTTTTATCACTTCCGGGGGTATACGCGATTCGCCCTGCACAGATTAATAGGCGTTCTGTCACTAGTGTTGCGCCGTAGTTTCAATTTGCTTTAGAGGTGGATTATAACGGCTCCTTTAACAGTCTTATTGTCCGTGACGGATTAGATGTCTGTGGTGGTAATGTGTTCCAATCTTTAATAACTGTTTTGGGTATGAATGAATATACCCCCGGAAGTGATTGAGAGCGCCCTCGCGCGGTCAAAAATATGGCCCATTACAATACCAGTCAAACCATATTTTTAATATGTAATTCGATCCAATTCACCTCTAAAACCCTCTTACCCGCCCATTTGGTATCGCTTTTGCTTGAATTGTTCTGTCATCTTTTATTGAAAACATATAAAGCTGCACAAATCCACATTCAAACATCATACATGTAACTCAAATAACATTAAACATGAAACATAAGCCTAGCCCTAGGAAGCTATAAAGAGAAAATCCAGAATGCAAGAAAAGTGAAAAATAAATAAACAAAATAACTTATTAATCAAATATTAAAGATTAAATAAACATAGAGCTAGAAGTAGAACCGTTTAACGATCGATGGGAAAAGTTTCCGTATGGCGCCACCACTTTTTCATTCGATATGAAATAATATAGTACCTAATTTACCTCAATGAGATATCCCTTTTTGTAAAAAAGAGTGAAAAAGTGGTGGCGCCATACGGAAAGTTATCCATGTTCTTCCTCCATGGCACAATGGAACAATGTGTGTCCGGTTACCGGGCGCATAAAAACTAATTTAATTTGTTTCAAATTTAATCCTGCCTCCTTTGTTTGTTTGTTACTCTAAACACAGCTTTAATTATTCCTGACATGACGTAAATGCCATCAACTTGTCAATATTTTCAACTAATTTATCATAAATCCTGTCAACCACACAAAGTTGTATTTTACCTTCTTTAGAGCTTATCATGGATTACGTCCCCTGCAGCAAAACAGCATACTGAGAAAGTTGAAGTTGAAAACGAAAGATCATGTGATCGATCACGTGATGTAAACAATAGCCAACTAAGAACACGCGACTAGTGGGATCGTATCGTATCGGGATGAGCCATGGATGCTCTTCAAATCTTTGAATAAATTCTATCCACTGGTGTTAAAACTTCCTACAAAATCTACAAATCTTTTCCCGAAACATTAAACATGGTTGGACCTAACAGCAAATTTATTAATCTTACAGTTTCGTGGATACTTGCAGCAGCGGTTTTTAATAAAATAGGGGGCGTGGCCGGTGGTAGACTACTGGTAAAAAATTACGACCTCGCGACCAATTTCTGGCCTTTTTTTATCCAGCCTACTGATTGGCCAGTAATTTGAAAAATGTTCACTTTTGGTTATGGCCAAGGGGTGGTTCCTAAGCCGAAGTTTCCCTTACCTATATGGAGATCCTTTCCCCGTTTTTCCTTTGGCCTTTGTCTATACACAGGCGGCGCACGTTGGACGACCCTTAGATGCGTCTTCTATCTATCAAGCTGGAGACGAGTGAGAGAATATCTGTTGTCTCCATGTGTTTTATATGGTCGTGTTGAAGGAACATACAGCAAATGAATAATGTGCTCTTGGGTGTGCATAAAAGAAGTTAACTAAACTTACACTTCGGTGGTTTTGACTCGCCCTAACAAAGGTAAATAGAATGTCGCTATTCACAGTTGACATTCCACCTACCACAAAGGGGAATAGCAAGTCTCTTAAAGGCCTGGACACCTTTGGTAAATGGTCAAAGACTCTCACTTGGTGTAATTTTTTCCTCCATGGTGTATCTCACCATGTGCATAAAAGAACAAATCTGTGAACATTTTGGACTCTAGGTCATTGAAGTTGCAAGAGAATAATGAAAGAAGAAAAAACCTTGTTGCACAATTGTGTGTGCTTTTAGATGCCTGACAAAAGGCTTCAAATATTTTAGTGAGGAATGACCTTTCTCAAAAACTATGTTACTGCAGAGGGAGATGTTTTTCAAAATGTTTAACACTATTAACAGCTCTCCATTGCTCACTACTACCAAGTTGGTCTTTACGCTTATACTGTATATATTTTGAGTACAAATAATTACCAAAAGAAAAGTGTCCATTGCCTTTAATGAAAGCGCCAATTTTTTAAGGCATGTTGACAGCTGTTAGTGGAATTTCGCTACAACTTCCTGCAGTTTTAATCTGTCCCACTTTGCCATGAAACCAAACCGATAAGTGAGTTCTTAATCTGATAAAAACTTTTATTCTGGCTCATTTTCAGCTAGTACAAGAATAATTTATGTAATAAACACGTATTACATTAGAAACAATATAAAAAGATATTTAGGTCTTCAACCTTGAAGTACCGGTATTAAGGAATAAGAATACATCTTGCTGGACGCTACAACCTCATGAGCACACAAACAACAAAGTAACTTGGTTGATCATCATCAAGCCATGGTATAAAGTTAAATATTAACGTATCTTCTGAAAGATAACATAGGGTAGTGGCAGGTGACAGTTCTGTTTGACAAATTTCTTTGCTAAGCAAAAAAAGAGTGGCTGTAAAATTTTGGCTGGTAACTTGTTTCTGCTAAGCAATACTATTATGTATCTGCTTAGCAAGTTCTTGTGCTTACATGCTTCATGAAATTAGGCCCAGGGCCCAATTTCATTAAACAATAACTTGCTTAGCATGAAATTTCTTCCTTGATAAAAACAAGATAACAACCAAAATGTGTTGCATGTTGCTTATTACTGGCATTCCAGCTAATGCTTGCTTTGAAAATCACGTGGAACTTTGGTTGGTAATCCTGTTTTTACTGAGGAAGAAATTTCATGCTATCATATTTGTGCTTAAAGGCTTTATGAACTTGGGCCCAGTTCATAACAATTTTCTTCAAGGTTAACCAAATTGATGTCAAATTAAATATTGAGAGATTAAATTTGTACAACAGTAGCACACAGAACATAGAAATAAAACTGGAATGAATAAAACTTTGAATGACAATTAACCAACGGACATCTAGAATTTATCTTTCAAAGGTAACAAAACTATGGGTCTCTAGAACATTGTGGGGTGACTGTCATTAAAAATACAATAGTACCAGTAATATAAATGTAAGCAGTTAAGGGCAGTGGATACTATTGGTAATTACTCAAAATAATTATTGGCATAAAACCTTACTTGGTAACGAGTAATGGGGATAGGTTAATTGTATAAAACACTGTGAGAAACGGCTCCCTCTGAAGTGACTTAATTTTCGAGAAAGAAGCAATTTTCTACGAAGTGGATTTTGAGACTTCAGAATTAGGTTTTGAGATCTCAAAATCAAGCATCTGAAAGCACACAACTTCAGGTGACAAGGGTCTTTCATTATCTCGCAACTTCAACGACCAATACACCTCAAATTTTCACAGGTTTGTTGTTTCATGCATATGTTGAGATACACCAAGTGAGAAGACTGGTCTTTGACAACTACCAATAGTGTCCAGTGTCTTTAAGGCCTTGTCACTCGAGGTAATTTTTACAGGCAACTTGTTGGAGGCAACCAACTGCAGTGCATACTACTGGATCACTTTGGTAACGCACAAGCCTTTTTTCCAAACGATACGTTACAAGCCCAGAGAATGTGAACATGCCAATGCGCATGGGTTCTCTTCTTGGAGATTGCCTGGAACTCGTTGCCAGTAAATTGCCTCGTATGGCATGGCCTTTAGACACTAGGCATGAAAAGGTTTCAAGCAACCCCCTGTCTATTTCTAAGACAAATGATTATAACAAAATTAAGTTTCAAAAGGACCGTATTAAATACTGTTCTAACAGTTTCACACACACAAGTTTAAGTCTTGCATCAGCTGAAGAAAAAGATACAAAACAGTTTGATAATTGTTTACAGAATGCCACATAAATGTAATGAAATATATTAAAAAAGACATATTGCACACAGCACTATTAACACATGACTAAAGATTAGTCAGGATCAAGTAGGATATGTCTGAAGATCTTGGAGCTTAAAGACAAAGAGGACAGCTCTATATTCCGACACTTCCCTATGTTCCGATAACCCAAAGTTCAAACTACCCTATGTTCCGACACCCTCATATTCCGACACCCCTATGTTCCGATCACCTTATGTTCAACCTACCCCATGTTCTGACACCCCTATGTTCAAAATACCCTATGTTCCAACACCAAAATGTTTTCGACACCCCTATGTTCTAAAACAGTTATGTTCTGCCGAAATGCCAAAATATGAGTAAACTTTATATAAATTGTTCTCACTGCCTGGCTGTATGTACATCATGTACATAACATCAAGTTGTGTTTTTAGTTTTTTGTTTTTTTAGGGGGCATGTAAAAGTATACATGACACTGACTTTAGATAGTATGCTACACAACCCTAGAATTAACAAGATTGAAAGATTCTATCATCTTCTCATTAATTTACATATACAATCTAACAACTTTTATTTACAATTAAAAGGCACGTCATCAAAGTGTAATATATTCCTAAAACAAGTACTGCAAGAGGAACCCAAAACCCAAACCTCAAAACTATAAGAAACTTTTATGATAGTACATCAATAAATAGATTAAAGTTCCTGAAACGGCATTATTTCATACTGCCAAGATATCTCAAAGTCATCTTATAAGTCCTTAAATTCAGCCTCTAAACTTTACATCTTTAAAAACTCTACAAAATGTACAAATACAGACCAATGATTAATTAGTATATACAAAAGAAATAAATAGAAGAGAACAGTTAATTAATCTACAGGTAACAGGTTTCGAAAATACCCGTCTTCATTTGTAAATCAAAATATAAAAATCATACTTAGAAAAACTAAATATCAAAGAACACATCGATGACAAATATTTCATATTATTTCTTAATTTCCTTATTGACATGTTTCTAAATATTTTGTAGTCTTGACATTTCTAACGGAATGATAACAAATTTTGTGAAACATTTCAATTTCCACACATGGTTATTTCGACAAACGTGTCTGACTTCTATCAAGGGGGGGGGGGATTGTAACAAAAATTATTCCGTTCCCATTCTAACGCTTTAAAAAATAGTGAACGTCGAGGAATTAAAACAACAGCTAGCTGTACAACAACAAGTATGACAATATTTGTTTAAAGTTGTAGTTATTTTATCGGATTTACCCATACACTGATGTGTTATAAAACTGTGTATACGTGGGCATGTCTGCTATTGATATCCGAGGACTTAAACAAAAGGGATCCGGGAAAAAGTCACACCAGGGACAGTCCTCGGTAGATTTTGAAAAAAATGTCCAAACAATGGGAAAACAAAGAGAATTCCTCGGTCTGCTCCATAAACATGGCTGTGTGTATACGCAGGGATCACACCCAACTCACAATACAACCTGGGAAGGGGCAGCAGAGGGATTGTTTCCAGTTAATGGGACTTTAGAAGAATGCATTCTGGTGGCTATTGGTTGGAGGTGGATACACTGGATTGGGGACTTGCGGCGCGTAATCTAAACTATACGACAGAGGTGGGTACACAGCATCTGCACTTGGGTAATTCGCGTAACCACTCCCTGCATTATTATTGTACGCCATGTAGTCTGGTTCCGGTGGGGACACTAATTGGGCGTGAGGTGATACAATATTGTCATCTGGGATCTCCTCTGATGAGTGTTTCTTCAACTTCTTCTTCTTTTTCTTCTTGGTTTCGGGAAATTTTGTTGATTGATCTAAGTAGGTGTTACCATCCGGTGCGTAGCTTAATCTGTTGGGAAGTAAAACGAAGTTAGAGAGGATTAGTTAGGATAAAAATAATACAAATATCAGAAAACCCCAACCAGGGCTCATTTTCATAAAGCCGTTTGGCAGAAAATGCTGCTTAGCAAATATTATTGCTAAGCAAAAAACAAGTAGGGTACCAGTCGCAACAAGGTAAAATGTATGGAATGTTGGCCGGTAACCTGTTTTTTTGCTAAGCAAGATTACCAGGTTTTTATGATATTCTATAATGTTGTCTGCACCTAGACCCCTTAAGTTGCATTCCAGGCCACAAGCTCTTTTAGCGATTTAGCGACCCCAACCAAAAACTGTTTCTGACATCATAACCAAAACGGTAACCGAGCTCACAACTCAGTTATCGTTCAGTCTGAACATCAGAACCAATGACCAACAACCGAAACAGTATTAGGCTGGGGTCGCCAAAACGCACTCCAGACTGTCGCTTAACACAGTGGTAGTATTGTGTCATGCAAAGTCAAATGTACATCTGGCACCAACCGACAAGTACAAAGGGCCAGGGTATCTGACATTATTCACGGGCCTTGAAATCAACATCAGATGTTAGGGCTAATGAAGATCTCTTTTCGACTAAGAGTTTTTAGTGCCAGGTACAGCGACATATCGTTCTGTTGTTTGACCTCAGCGATGGTGGCCGATGCAAGGGCTATTATAACCAAATGTCAATATCATTCAAAATGTTTCTATATAGTCAAAGTATGTCATCCTGTTATATAAATGAGGAGAACATACAAAAAACAGCACACTATTTCAATACAGTGTTGGGGTGTCAGTGGAAAAAACACCTTTGCACAAAGTTCTCAAAAAAGATGAGCAGTTCTCAATTAACAAAATACTTCAAGTACAAACTGCTCTCACTCTATCATAATTCAACTTTGGCTTACAAAGATCAATGCATTTCAAAATAAGAATGATAGCACTGTTAGTTGCCTTTTCACCCCAAGTTAAAGTCATAATAGTAAACTATCCATAAACTGTTTATTAATCATGATCACTGCAATACTAAGATTTTTAAACAGATCACTGCACAGCAAATCATACATATGAACAAAATCAAGCCGTGAAGATTTTTTGCACACAAACTTTGAATTAAAAAATAAACAACAAATTCTGTTATTTGTTTTCTTCAGTATTTTAATTTCCTCAAAGAGAAAAAGTGACTTTCTTCAAATAAGAAGTTGAACTCGGGATTGAGCACGAACATTTTTTTAAAAATTCTCTGATGAATTAGATTTTCTATTACTTGCAAGACAAGTACACCCACAAACAGTTTTTATTCACAGGAAAATATTTCAAAAAATGGCCTGGCCTGACGTTTGCGCTGGACCCAGTCAGTCTCAAAACGTCAGGCCAACTATTGTTTGCATTTATACCATAGGTCCTTTTATTAATTAAGTTTGCAGCAGCTAATTCTAATTCTATTTTCCCAGTAAAATGATTGCGTACTTTGGCACATAGGTGTCCAGAGCGACTTGGTCGTCAGAGTTGTGTTCCTCCAGGCTACGCTTCTTCTCCACTACGCCATTGCCTAGTTGGCCACTATCGGCCGAGTTATTATCACACCCTAGTTGCTTGTCAACATCACAATCAACAAAGTTATAGGCTTTGAAATCGGGCGCCAGTTTGACTGGGGTACCGTCCTTACTTTTCACGGGTCCTTGGTTTGATGCGTTCTCCATGATCTGGGAGATTTGGTAGCGTTGCTGTTGGTCGGGAAGGGTGGGCAGAGTAGGGGAAATAGGGGAAATAGGGGGATGGGATAGGGTAGAGTCAAGAGCAGAAGGAAAAGATTGGAAGATAACCGAGATTTCAAAAAGAAGAAAAATGGGAAATAGAAGAGATGTGAAAAGATTGAGACATTAAAGGGTATAAAGGAAAGAGAATTGGTGAGGAAAAGAAGATGGGGTATTTGGAATGTAGGCAAGGAGTGTATTAAAATAGGTGGAGTTTGTTAATTTTGAGAAAAAGGGAGAAAAAACAAAAAAAATGTTATTAATCATTCAGACAGCATCTATAATTTCCTACTTTTTATTTGAATATATTTAGCCTTTGAGAAAGTCTCTGCTAGGGTTGAATCATGTTTACACTAAAAACAAATTTCCAACTCAATACTTGTGCAAAAACATTTTAACTTAGTGCATGCTTCTTTTGTGTTTATATCAGTGTTATTTTATGTTTACCGTAAGCAAAGAATCAGAAGCAGTGAATTCTGTGCTTACTTTAAAGCCATTGGACGCTTTCGGTAAACAGTATTATCCAAGGCCCATACTTAGGGTATCACAACTTATATATAAACTAACAAACCTGTGAAAATTTAGGCTCAATCGGAGTCGGGAAAACATAACGGGAAAACCCACCCTTGTTTCCGCATGTTTCGCCGTGTCATGACATGTGTTTAAAATAAATCTGAAATTCTCAATAGCGAGAATTGATATTGTTTTAATGTTTTCTCAAACAATAAAGCATTTCATGGAATAATATTTCAAGGGAAGTCTTTCACCATTACCTTCTGTAAACCCTGAAAGTTATATGCAAATCTGTGAACTTTTATTTTTTTTCTGTTCCGAAAGTGTCCAATGGCTTTAAGTGAATCTCACGGGTAAGCAAGGAGTTCTTGCTTGTGCACGTGCGTATTCCACGCTACTCTTCGGCATTCTTCTGGCATTCTTTGCTTACATGCTAGTGCAGAAATTCAGCGCCAGCCCAGTAAGCAAAAACAGAATTTGGTGGTAAGTAGAGCCATGGTTTTGAGCCCAGGTGAGTTTATGTCAATTTTAAGATCTTACACATTCACTCTGATGCCTAGATCCCCAAGAGCTCACTACAATTAAACATTTTATCTTAAAGGCAGTGGACACTATTGGTAATTACTCAAAATAATTATTAGCATAAAACCTTACTTGGTAACAAGTAATGGGAAGAGATTGGTAGTATAAAACATTGTGAGAAAAGGCTCCCTCTGAAGTGACATAGTTTTCGAGAAAGAAGTAATTTTCCACGGATTTGATTTTGAGACCTCAAGTTTAGGTCTCGAAATCAACCATCAAAAAGCACACAACTTCGTGTGACAAGGGTGTTTTTTTTTCAATATTATCTCGCAACTTCGACGACCGATTGAGCTCAAATTTTCACAGGTTAGTTATTTTATGCATATGTTGAGATACTCCAACTGTGAAGGCTAGTCTTTGACAATTACCAATAGTGTCCACTGTCTTTAACTCATAGTAGGATTTGAAACTGGTAGCACCATGTGTAAATCTCTTTTGAGTAGTGTTGGCTCTGAAAAAAAACTGGTGGTTTGACAACTCATCTCCTGAAGATGATACACTGGAGCATACATGTTATTATCGAAACAATGAGTTGTCAACCATCATTTTTTTTTTCAGAACCAACACTACTCAAAATAGAGATTTACACATTCAGATACCGCAAACCTCAACTAATTAAATTGCAAGTCCCTAGTGAGTTCAAAACACACGTCAGTCGGCTCACTTTTCAATGGATGGCTTTTCTGATATGATAGAATGACAAAGTGATTGTACTTACCCTCCTCATTGATAGTGATATATCAGACGGTACATCAGGTATGACGTAAGCAATAAAGAACTTGACTGACAACACAAAATGCTGGAAAGAGAAAGGAATCTTAGTTTCAGATACAAATCATCACTAGATTTATGACATCCCACATAACACACCACCAACCCCAAACTGTTCTTAAAGGTAGGTCTATATGTAGCAGAAGTGCGTTTTGGCGACCCAAACCAAAAACTGTTTCGGTTGTTGGTCGTTGGTTCTGCTGTTCAGACTGAACGATAACCGAGTTGTGAGCTCGGTTACCGTTTTGGTTATGACGTCAGAAACAGCCTTTGGTTGGGGTGGCCAAAACGCACTCCAGGTCTATGTGACTATGGGCCCTGATGCATCATGCCACCGTATAGCCTAAGAAGTAAAATAATGGAAATGTTCACAAGCTGTACACTGGATCGGCCAGAGAGCTTCCTTCTTTTGACCTCTGTGTGAGAGCGCCCCAAACACAGTGTCATGTCATCATACGCATGAAATGTTTTGTATGTAAACCAAAATAAAGCAGGACAAGGCCGTATCTGAAATAGCAGGTACTTTCTAGCATGTTGCGAAGAACATCCTATTATTTAATGCATGACATAGCGGTCCAGCAGTAGCTGTGGCTGTGGCCACCATTTTGGATACAGCCTATTAACCATAACACACACAGCTTTTTTTACATATCTTTGTTAATTCATTAATGGTTTTAAAAAACAAATTTTCCATGGCATCCAAAGGTCGACGTACAGGAAAATATACAGAAAATACACAATTTAAAAAGAAGAACAAATTACAATCTTTTAAACTTGAGACATAATTGGTTTAGGAGAGAAAATATTAACAATGAATAAAACGACATTTTTGAAAAATAGTGAAACAGTAGCCTTGATAATAATATTGAAGGCAAAGCCCGGTGAACCTTGAGGGCATTTTAAGAAAGTAAGAAAACAAATAGCTTTGTTGAATACTCACCTCAAAGGCAATGACTACCCAGAGTTTATCATAAATAGAGAAATCCTTGGACCACTGAGCAGTAAACGCAATCAGGAAAGCGTTGGTTACGACTCCAGCAAAGTTGAGGAAGTCTAGAATGCTGTACCACATTCCTGGAAAATATGAAAAAGAACGACCCAAAAGAGTTTATTGGATAAGACTAACATGCTTCATAAAATAGCTATAGTCCCTCTTTTGTTTATACTTTAACTTTTTTGCAACAGGTCCCATTGGTCTTGTACACGTTTTGCAAACCTGGACCTTTCCTGAACCGTGGACCCTATTGTCCTCTTTTGTTTAAAAGGTCCCCGGTTTGAATATGTATACATACTCACCGATTCCACCCGATATAAATGCTATGGGTCGTCTGTTCATCCACAACATACGTCTTGCATCCACTCTGATATCCACTAACAGTACTAGGATAGCAATGAGTGGAGCCAGGGGTAGAGCACATGAAAACAGCTGGAGACAGAGAAGGAAAGAGCTTGATATAAAACACAGATAATAAGTTTATACAAAGTTGAATGGTTACTCTTTCAGATGAGGTTTGCGGTGGCACTTTGTGTGAACCTTTTGAGTAGTGTTAGTTCTGAAAGGAACCAGTGGTTGACAACTCAACGCTTCGTTCAGTATGCTTTGATCAGCTTCAGAAGAAAATTAGAGCGGATTGATCAAACGCTGAGTTGTCAACAACCAGTTCTTCTCGGAACCAACACTACTCAAAAGAGATTTTAAAATGTTGCTACCGCAAATGTTTCCTCGATACACCCACCAAGCAAAGATTCAAATCCTACTGGCTACTGTTTATTACTTGACGAAGTGATGATGCTTTGTTTTTAATAAAAGTGGATTTCAAATGGCACAATCTTCCTGATTGACTTGGTGAAACTTGCACTTCATGCAAAAGAACTGAGAACTGTCTTGTGACAAAAAGAGAAAATATCTGCTTAGAAATTATGTGCATCTTGAAACTTACACCTCAGATATTAAAAAAAAATTCAGAAGTAGATGCCAGGCTGAAGACAAAGCTATAGGCAAATGTACATCTCGCCCACGAGCATTCATTTTGGGGGAAACTTGGGTTCCCACACACTTTGCCAGAGTAAAGTGGGAACCACACTGACGTTACATAAAGAAATCAACCATACAAATCTTGCTAACAACCAAGCATATTTGGGGAACTTTGGACTCCTAAACACTTGGCTTTAGGCATGACTTGGCTTTCTAGTGCGAAAAAGGAACACAAATCATGCATTTTAACAACAGGCTACCCTGATGTATGTTGAGACTCAACATATACATACCATAAGGAATCCATACTGAATGGTCTTCTCTGTGAACTCTCCCAGAGTGAAGTTACCCAACTGTGGCTTAGCTCCTTCCCTCTTCAAGAAGTCCGCTTTCTCCAGCTCACTTGCTTCTATGTCACTCACTTTGTTCTTACCACAACAACAACACTTCTTGAATTTTTTCATCAGCCACCTGGGAGAAGACAACATCCAGAGTTTTCTTATCTCAAAATAATGTTTATATAGTTCAGTTTAGGTAGGTTTATTTCCACTCAATCAGTTTGCTTACCCAATGATACACATTATGGTACTCTACTCTATATACACTGTATGAAGTGGTGGGAGTCTCCTAAAAGCAAACTTGGTGGAGACCCCAGGTATTTACAGGACTGGGTTAAGGAAGTACCGAGTAAGGAACCTACAAGAAAAATAGGATTCCCGCCAATTGCAACCAAAAAGTAATTCAATCTAACCCCTGGCACATTAAATTTTATTTGAAATTAACGCCCGTTACATCAATATTCAGACTCAACAAAAATGTTGCTTCATGTTTTATCATCAGTCATACAACCTGAATGTTAAACCAAATAAACCACCGTTCAATTTCACATAGAGTTTGGTTCGTTCATAAGATGTGTATTAATTTGTGATGTCACAAAATAAATCACTTTATCTTAAGATGAATCTAAGTGCTTTGTGACACCATGCCTAGATTGTTTACAGTGAACTATATTTATTTGTCCTACAGTTTCTTGAGTTTGTTCAAGTCCTTGATTTATAACATCTTAGCTCAGTTTACTTACGGTATGATAACATCTTTGAGGAATTTGGGAAACGGTTTGATGATCATGAGAACAAAGACTTGCAGAGAGAGTAGAGCCATGCAGTTATTATTATCTCCACAGCTATCTTCATATCCTTCACCCATGTACAAGATACCACCCTCCAGGGTCAACTGTCAAAGGTCAAAGGTCACGAAGAAAGATTAGCATATTAAAATCTCCTAGTCTGAGGCTTATTAAATTTGGGTGAATAAGCCTTTTGCAAATTAGATTTGATTAATATTTTATATTTATACTTAATTCATTTCTCGGGTAGATAAAAAGTACAATAATGCACATCCATTAGGTAAAAACATTAAAAGACATGGTATCACAATCATCTGTTGGTCCAGATAAATGCATTTGTTCTACTTGTCTGTCCGTATGTTCTTGTTCCTGTTTATTGTTTGTCCGTCCTCGGGCATCTCAACACAAGACTCGACTTCTAGATGATACATCCATACTTAATTAATACAATCTCTGCCTTGTAAAATAGCATTATTTATTGGTTATTTCTTTATAAATTATTGTTATGGCTTTTGTTTAAATTGCTGTGGTTTCAACCATTTGTACATAATCTGCCTTGTCATTTTATCAAGTAATCTTTATATTTTTAAATTATTGTATAATTGTATATTTCTCTTAGTATTTTTATATGGAGCTGGTCCGCTATTGTAATTGCCTGCAAAGGATGATTAAAGTTTTTTGAATTGAATTGAATTGAATTGACTGTTTTCATGAAGTATGGAAATAAGTGTGAGTGTGAGATTGAATATACTTACGCCTCTGAAAAATGCAATATAGAACAGAGATGCATAGCTATTGACAAACTGAAAGGCAAATAGCTTGATGATCAGTGCGTCGTCATACTGGCTCTGCGTCCGATGGTTCTCTGGAAGAAACAAAATATTGAAAATAAAAATAAAAAGTTAATTCCTCGATGATCAAATGGAAAATTACGATTGATCATCAATGAGAAAGTGTCTACAGAAGGCTAAGATTATCTTCATTTTTAAAGAAGGTGAATCCAGAATAAGTAACTAAGGACAGCTTTCATTCGGGAGCTGTGTGTTCCGTTTTGGCTGAATCGTGTCACACCATGTAAGTGTCTACAGTAGGCCAAAATTATCTTCATATTTAACGAAAGTGAACAATAAAAAAGTAATTGAAGACAGAATGAAGCAATACCTTCTGCAAACCCTGTAAGTTATTTGTAAATCTGTGATTTTTTTGATTTTTTTTCGGTTCCGAAAGTGTATAATGGCTTTAACCATGTTCGCTTGTGTCAACACATAGAAAATTACAGGAAGACGCTTTTTCCTTAAACAATGAGACGCTTTATTGACTGTGCGAGTCTCATGCATTCAAGCAATCTTAGTGGGACAAAAGTGGTCCCGAATGATTGAACCTGCACAAGACTTGCACAGTATATTAAAATTAATTTAAGAACAAATAATTAATAATGGTAATGGTTATAGCTCACCCCAATCTGTTAATTTATAGGCGATGAAGTCATATATCTGAAAAATACAATGAAACAATTTATATTATCAGGTAACTCAACAGAACTTCAACATTAAAACTTACGCAAAGCAGTTTCCCCTTGTTGTTTGTTACTTGTTTATCAACAATAAAGCAGTGTTTAGAATGAAACGTCACAGAATGAAAAACCACTCAACAAGTTTATTTATTTGTTGAGATGATCTTCTCGTCTAGGGAACTTGGCAAAATCCCACAATAGGATGTAAAGACCAAGTTGACAACAGCCAATCACTCTCATACAAACATTGGTTAACCTTCTATGATTATAAGTTGCACACATCAAGAAATTCCGATTCAAAACCTACAAGACAATACTTATTCTAGTCATTGTAAAATCAGCGGATAGTTTAGTATGATTCGAACCAAAAACTTTGTGATTGCAAGTCCTGCAGTCTTAAAACTTGAACACAGTGATAAGCTTGGGCGATATCACGATATTATCGAATATCGCGATATTAATTTGGAAACAATTTCCATATCGGATGGATTTGGTTTTAATCGAAATATCGATATATCGCAATATCGATTAAATATCGCGATGTATTTTCTTGCTGAGACATCTTGCACCCCATAGGTTTGGAGTCACTCCAGAAGAATAGGTCATTAGAACACCTCTCCTATGCTATGACTGTCTCTTCTACAACTTTCACTTGGAGTTTGAAGACTGATGATGTCAAATTTCATTAATCGCGATTATATCGAATATCGCGATATATTGTCGGCGATATATCGTGGATAAAATAAATCGATATCGCCCAAGCTTACACAGTGATCACGTTGAGATGGTCTGTGGTGGGATTTGAACCCGCATTCACACAGGTACAAGACAAGTTAAGAATTTTAACACAAGTCGTCAGCCTGATTTTTCAAAGTAAAACTATAAAGAATGTGTGTTAGCACTGTATACTCGGTGCTTTCCCAAGTTCTAAGAAAAAAATCACGACATATTTACCTAGGGTGGGATTCTAACCCACGACCTTTGCAATTCTAGAGCAGTGTCTTGCCAAGTAGACACCCGAGATTGCCCGGTTTCTAGAGGCATTCTTTTTAGTATACTGATACCAGAAAAGCAGATGGCCACTTTTTGCCTCAATAAATATACCTCATCAATATTTACTCGTTACCATCCGATTGTTTGTATGCGTGTTGTTGTTTCTAGTCCCTTTTCCCGTGAATATGTCTGTTTTTGTGTCCATGTGAGTATACAGTGCTAACACACCTCGGTGTAAGGGTGAACAAAACTAGTATTCTTTGGCCCCGATGCAAATTTATCATCTACTAAAACTCTAAAGCTTTCTCCAGAAGACGATCAGAGCATATCTGACTCATTAGAAATAGTCATGACATGATGTTATCGCAAACCTTTCCATATCATATTTCCACCATGCAACGTTTCAAATCCTACTTAGAACTCTAAACTTACTCTGCCTAGGATCATGATAGAGATGGAGTTAAGCAGTGTCGCTACAACTGTTGATACCAGTAATCTTAGTACACTGGATGATTCTGATAGTAACGCTGCTGAGATTACTCTGTAGACGATCACACCTACCACACTACTGATGACCAACAGGGCCTGGTGAGAAAGCAAACGACTTTATAAATAATATAACAATAATATATTGCTTTATAAAGTCCACGTACTGAGGCGCTTGAACAAACAGAAAGGTTTTCAGATAGGTTTTCAAGAGAAGTCTTTCACCATTACCTTCTGCAAACCCTGTAGGTTATTTGTAAATCTGTGAACTTTTTTTCTGTTCTGAAAGTGTCCAGTGTCTTTAAGCACAATGAGGTGCACTGTAGGGTCATCTGAAGGTCTTGTATAGCCTCTTTATTAAAGTTCATGACATACGCTTCCCATAGAATGTAATGAGATTTCACCACTCTGTCACTTTACCCCTATATGAAGGTCACGTGAGTCCAGCCAAAAGTATCTTACCATGAACACCAGGATGCCGAAAGATGCCATGAACTTCAAGAATTGTTTATGGAATGGATAGTACCAGTCCGGTAGGGAGGACACGGGATCCTGAGGGAAAATAGTAACACTGGTCAAATAACTTGAAGATACAGGAAGAAAATTAAATGTCATTCTCTCTAGATCATTCCTGCTTTCTAAATATTGAATAAAATCTGTCTCTAAAACAAAACATCAATTGGCTAAACATAAACAACTTAAATAAATAGTTCATCTTATCTTTACTACTACTAATAATAACAAAGAATTTGCTAAAGCGGCTTTTCCCCCAAGGATACAAGGCGCAAGTACGACTAAGAAGAAACTGAGAAATGGAGATGGAGTTCCTGAGATGTTGTGGCAGATCATTCCAGAGCTTTGGGGCCAATGAAGAAAAGGACATTTCCCCACTATGCTTTTAGTTATTTGGCGGATGAATGATACGATTGTTTCACAACATAAGAATGTTCAAAACAAAAACTGTAAACATTTATTTCAGCCACAGAGAAAGACTCTGACAGAATCGGATCTTCAGTCATTTAAAGACAGTGGACACTATTGGTTTTCTCACTTGGTGTATCTCAACATATGCATAAAATAACAAGCCTGTGAAAATTTGAGCTTGATTGGTCATTGGAGTTGCAAGATAACTATGAAAGAAAAGAACACCCTTGTCACACGAAGTTGTGTGCTTTCATATGCTTGATTTCGAGACCTCAAATTCTAAACTTGAGGTCTCAAAATCAAATTCGTGGAAAATTACTTCTCTCTCGAAAACTAGGTCACTTCAGAGGGAGCCGTTTCTCACAATGTTTTTTACCATCAACCTCTCCCCATTACCCGTCACCAAGAAAAGTTTTATGCTAATAGTTATTTTGAGTAATTACCTATAGTGTCCACTACCTTTAAACTATTTTTTGCAAAACCTTTAATGACGGAAATATATTTTAACAAGCACGATATTTAGACCTTGGGAAACAGTAGGAAGATGTTATTGAGAACAAGGGCGGACCTACATAATAATGCGCATCAGGTAGTCTTTAATAGACAGTACAGGCTGTTTAATCAAAATTTTCAGATTTTGTTTAATTTTCTAAAAAAATCAGAAACCATACTGAGTTGCAAAAATATCATGTCATTGGGGTAGATGGCCTTAGCTTTTGATCCAAACCGGACCTTCTTCAGAGGCATAAACAAGTACAGACAGGATGTAAAGAATATAATTATAGAATTTATAGAATTTGAAAACAGTATAATTACATCTCGTTCTTTCGTGCCGTAGAATTCTGGTCGATCAGGCTCTGAGAAATGATAGGTGTCCACATCCCATTCATAGGCTAGACGAGCATGCTTCCTCTTCCAAGACTCCTGAAACAGTGTACCTGTCAGGAGATAAATAAACGTCTTAGACATGTTCGCAGCCACGGTAACTTATCACAGCCGCTTAAAAGATCAGTGGGAACAGCTCCAGGCTGTGAACCTACCGCAACCACGCAGTATAATGATGTCAAAGTCTTATGCAGCACACATATCTACCAAACAAACAAGGTACTCAAAGCGCGGAATATATACAAACTTTCAGAAAGATAGGTCATTGCAGTGATGAATTCTGAAACCCAATTATTTAGCACCTTATATGGGTTTACAAGGTGCTACGGCGCATACAGCACAGCGCATACAGCAGCCACAGCCAGGAACACCAGGGCGAACCCCTTCTCTTTTCGATAATTGCACTGGATTCTTTTACATGCGTTACACAACACATGGGACCAACTGCTTTACATCCCATCCAAATGACAAAGCAATGGTTAAGTACACAAGCTTCACGGCTGGGGATTCGAACCCACACTCTGTAAAACACTATGCAATTGTCGCGGAGTATAAGTCCAGGTTGGATTGCACTGTAAAATTACACCACAGCCAGCTAAACTAACTTTCGACGTGGCAGCGTAAGAAAAAGTCCAATGGAAACCTGGTTTAGACCAGACACTTACCCCAAAGACAAATGATGAGAGCAAAGTAAGGAGTGACTTCAGAGTCAAAGGAATTCTGGAATACACTCAATAACTCCAGGGATGTATCAGCAATGCTAAGAGAAGAAAAAACAATCAAACGGTAATAACAAAACTACAATCGATACTTCATTAAAGGGAAGGTACATGTTTGGTAATTACTCAAAACAAATGTTAACTTAAAATCTTACTTGGTAACAATCATTGGAGAGCTGTTGATAGTATAAAACATTGTGAGAAATGGCTCCCTCTGAAGTAGCATAGATTTTGAGAAAGAGGTAATTTCTCACTAAAATAATAAAAGACTTCTAGCTAGAAGTCTTTATTCCTATCTGAAAGCACACAAATTCGTCCAACAAGGGTGTTTTTTCTCTCAAAATTTTCTCTCAATTTCGATGACCAAATTAGCTCAAATTTTCACAGGCTTGTTATTTTAGGCTTATGTTGAGATTCACCAAGTGAGAAGACTGGTCTTTGACAATGACCAAACGTGTACCTTCCCTTTAAACATTGAATAAAACTTCACATTAATTATTTCAACTACTTGCTCTTGAACAAGAGTTACTTTTAAGTTGGTAGAAAACCGATTAAATACAACTGATTGCACCTTGCTGAAGTGTTCTTCAAGTGAAATTGAATGTTTACATTTCTATCGTCCAACTACTGCTGGGCGTGAAACAGGGTTACCCCCTTCACAGTACGTAAGGATGTAGGCATGGGTATCATCAACTAGGAGTTTTCCCAACATTTCAGCAATCATGGTTATGACTTTCATAATAAAAGTCAGTTTTATTACGCTCTTTTCACACCTGAAGGGTTTCTCAAAGCGCTCCAACATCATTACCCCTTGTCACTGGGCCATTTAATTACTTCCTTAAACCATCTCAGCTCCCTTGGGAGTATACAGCCTGTGCAACAAGTATGGGCTGCTAAGCTAAATCAATCACAAGAACCATCTCTGCCCTCGTAGGTACCCATTAACCCATGGGTGGAGAGAAGCAATTATAGTTCAGGGACACAAGTGTCATGACCAGGACTCAAACCCACACTCTGCAGACTAAAAACACCAGGGCATGATTTCGGTGCTCTTTGTCGCTGTTGACAACACCAGAGTTTGGGTC
Organism: Asterias amurensis; assembly: GCF_032118995.1. Classification (NCBI taxonomy): domain Eukaryota; kingdom Metazoa; phylum Echinodermata; class Asteroidea; order Forcipulatida; family Asteriidae; genus Asterias; species Asterias amurensis. The sequence goes on along the minus strand of NC_092651.1, from coordinate 21,674,347 downwards.
CGGTAAACTATATTGCTCAGCCACGACACACCCTAACTGTCTTCGTCTTGTTTCAATACTTACTTTGAAAAGACCGAATCTTCCTGCTTCATGGTGAGATTTTGAAAGAGTGCGATGTCCTCCGTTCGATTGTACAGGGTGATGTTATCTCTGAGTTCATCGATGAGGAGTTCTATCTGCCGCGTAATCTCATCTCGTCTCTCAATAACGTCCATGTAGTCTGTGATACTGGTGGATGGATCAGAAAGTCAAAAGACAAAGTGAGCATTACAATATCAGTAATTTCATAAAATTTAACCCTTTTGAGACCATAGTGGCCACATGTTTTGTACCGAAATGCCATATGTGGTCGCATGCAGTTTGTACCAAAATGGCCATAGCGGACACAAACAGCTTGGACCCAAATGCCCACAGCGGCCAAATACTGCTTGTATCAAAATGAACATAGGGGCCAAAAGCGGCTTGAACCAAAACGCCCATAGTGGTCAGTAGCTGCTTGGACCAAAATGCCTATAGCGGCCACAAACAGCTTGTACCAAAATGAACATAGCGGCCAAAAACGGCTTGTACCAAAATGAACATAGCAGCCACAAGCGGCTTGAACCAAATGTCTGTAGCGGCTGCACATGGCCGCAAGAGTTAATCTACTTCCATTCAAAGAAAAGTGGTTGTGGGGAAAGTCATGTCCAGAGTGGAAATTTTTCAACGTGTCTCATGTTGACATACATTTGCAAAACAAAACTTAACTCCTGTTTCACGTTGGGATTTTTCCAGGCATTTTTTACTGAAAAAAATAAAGCACAAAAATCAATACTAGTAGCCATGTATGGTTGTAGTGTGATTATACAGAGTTGATTGGTATGTAAAAGGTTTATGAATTTACTGCCATAAGCTTGGCTAGGTGCATCAGATGGCCCCCAAGATGTTGGCAGTAATTAATTGTTTATTTTCTGATCCTCGAGTCAGACTGAGTATAGAATGCATGTTAATCATCATATTTCTTGACCACCATTATAATCCTCAATTAATCTTACCTCAGATACAATCCGTATCCCCATATCGCTAATCCCATGAGAACCGGTAACCATAGTAATGACGCCATCTCACCGGCCCAGGCAAAGTAAAATGCAATCTTCTCCCCAAAGTAGTTTCTGATCTTCCATAGAGGTTGGAATTTAAAACTTTTACACCATGTCCTGTGCAAGGCCTGTAAATAAATTCAAGATTGCGTTAATTCCGGAAGTTGGGGAGGTCGTACTTTCTGCTTTATCAGCCAGGCTTCTGATGGATGATACCAAAGCCTACCCCGTATATGGACTGTGAAGGGGGTAACCCTGTTTCAGCCCCAGGAGTAGATGGCAACAGCCTCTGGAAAAGTAGTTATAGCCCACACCTTGAAGTGGCCCGCAGGCCTTGTGTGTCTGGCGACTTGCATAAAAAACAAAAAGGTCGCAGGATCATGTCATGCTCTTCTCAATTTTCTTTTGTTCAGCACCAAATTATTAAAAACTTTATCCAGTCAGACCCCTTGTGGTTTATTACTTGACATTTGGTATATAAAAAAAATGTGCATCCTCTTAGTGCTTCCCAGGTCGAATCATAATTTTGTGTTTGATCACTTTCTAAACAGAAGTGACAGGTTGAATGGCTTTTGTCACTGGCACCCTCGAACAAATGCATTTACCAAAAATATGGAAATCGCCAACATCAAGCTAAATAGCTCAGTTGGTAGAGCGAAGCCCTGTTTATCCGGAGGTTGCAGCTTCAAGTTCCGCTCTAGTAAATTTGTACTTGTTCAACCCAAAAGTAAAGGCAGGTGCTATGCCATACCCAATTTCTCACATCATATGGTCACATGACTGGCAAGTTTGACATCACTTTGCTATGATTTCCATTTCAAATTATACATAATGCTAAATTTCTAAAACTAATTTGTGAAAGGAAAAAACAACAATATATGATTGATGTTTTTGTGTACAGTATGCGCGTAAGATCTGTGGAGGAAGTAAACCGCTCCTTTCTAGCCTATAAACATAAGCAGTGCATGCACTATGGTGACATTTATCAATGAATCTTATTGACCCAATTCACCTGACGTCAGCATCATAATAATCTTGGATGCGCCATTTTGGTGGTTAATGTCACTGAGCGTTGTACAGTGAAGTGCACATTTTAGACGACAAGGCGTTTACATGTAAACCTATCGACCACCAAAATGGTGAGCGTGGCACAGTCGCCGCGTGTGACGTGCGTGCAAGTAGTCAATAGTGTGTAGTGTTTAATACGAGGTTCGGATAATACAAGGAAACCGGGCCAGTCCGGTTGAACGTAGAGTAATGGGTTGACCTAATTTTAAGGAGAGTCCACTGTACTCGGTAGCAGGTTCGAACCCTCCAAGACTTTCTACATTCCGCCTCACATAATAAAGCATATCTCACCTCTCTTGGGTCAGCTTTAGCATCAAAATCTCCTCTCTCTTTGCTGAGTGATCTTTGTATCTCTCTAGTGTCGTCATCTTCAACGAGTTCGTACACTGATTCTTCATGCATGATAAAGGCATCAGTGAACACCTTCTTCATCAGCATGAAGGGGAGACCTTCAAGAAAAGAATCAGAAATTAAGGCACTGTCCGGGTTTGGTAATTACTCAAAATATATATTAGCACAAAACCTTACTTGGTAACAATCAATGGAGAGCTGTTGATAGTATAAAACATTGTGAGAAACGGCTCCCTCTGAAGTAGCGTAGTTTTTGAGAAAGAGGTAATTTCTCACTAAAATATATCTGAAAGCACACTATTTTGTACAAACAAGGGTGCTTTTTCTTCCATCATTTTCTTGCAACTTCATTGAGCAATTGAGCTCAAATTTTCACACTCAAATTTTCACAGGTTTGTTATTTTATGCATATAGGTGCAGGTTTGTTATTTTATGCATACACCTAGTGAGAAGACTAGTCTTTGACAATCACCAATAGTGTCCAGGGTCTTTAACCCTTTAGAAACCATTCATTTCTGTATATAAGCATCACAGAACGCCAAGCTATTGCTAAAATTGTTCATTTTTAAATAAAATTTTGTCAGTAAAAATGCCAACAGAAATAACATGAAACAGAAAAATTAGTTGGGGCCAAAGTTTGGGTTCGATAATTACGAAAAAAATAATAACAGAAGTGCTAATATTATTCATTTTTTTAATCAAATCTTGTCAGTAAAAACATCAACAGAAATATCGTGGAAATTGGAGCTCAAGGAGCTGTTTAAAATGATTGCTACACTGTGCTTCTTCAGAGACAACAGTTATAAAGAAACTAGAACAACAACAACTTAAATACAAAACCAAAGCAACTAAACTTGGGAAAAATCTGATGCTTAGTAGTTGGGTAGGAGTAAGTTGACATCAGAAAAACACCTTGCTCAAGATATTCAGAGTGTAGAGGGTGTAACACACCACAAACTCTGGAGCTTAGAAACTTGGATTTATTATTTCAAAGGTTCATTTTAAGAATCTAGAATCTTTTCTAGAATCATATTATAGGTTAGAGTTAAACAACAACAAAAATAGCAAAACAACAATTAGGTAAAATAATTATATTAGGATTATGCCAACTTGGCAACTAACAAGATTATTATTATATTTCAATTTAACAAAGAAATTCAAGGCCTGATAATTTGTTTTTAAAGGCGAGGGCACCAAGGCATTTTCTTCTTAGTAAAGGGCACCTCTATGAGAAAACGGTAAATTTCTAAAACATTTTAAGGGGCACCATGGCGACGACCAGGGGCAACAGACTCCATGAAGTATCAGACCTGAAATGCCATTCTTGAATAAAAAAAATTGGGAAAATTTATTAATTCTTCTCTTCATCAACATAACATGATAACAACTAGTTTTTTCAATGAAACTTGTTCAAAGACTCATAATAAAAACTTCAAAAAATTAACCGAAATTTAAAAATGATATAAACAGGTGAACAAACAAACAAAAGTTGTGTACCTTGTTTATGTTCTAACCGTGACTGATCAATAAAATTAGCTAGGAGATGAAAGAGCATTTATTAACGACAAGCTCCAAGGAAGTAAGAAACAAAACAGTATTTTAAGAAAAGGAAACTTTCTCTCTTTCAAACTTAGTGGCTTCAATTTGATGAAGATATTTGTAGATCCAAAGGAAGAAACATGTACCGTTTTTTTTTGTTCAGGAAAGGTGTACATCCAGTATAGAATTTTCAAACAGACACAGGGTTGAGTCAGAGTCCCAGAATTGACACGTGAATCTTAAAGCATGACACTATTTCTGTGTTCTTTGGATGCAATGTAAAGCCGGTGTGTGTAATGCACATAGAAAAACCCACGTGCACTTAGTGGAAAAATAATGAGTTCGCTCTGGTGTTTTCTGGTATGGTTGGCACAGCACCTAGCAAACTGTTACATGGTGCTATGTACAAAAATGGGTCTTACGATTGGAACAAAAAGTCTCTGCATACCCTGTACACACAAAAAATAAGCGCTTTCTCAAGACGCCTTTGGGAGTGATAAAGCGCTATATAAGAACTGTGAATCATTATTACTGTTACTATTATCATCATATTATGAAGAAAGATGGTGAAGATTGTTAATATAATCAAGAATCAACTTACCCTTTCTCCTCATGGAATCTTTGTAGTCTTTTTCCGTATCTCCCTTCTCCCTGACATCAATGTTGATCAAAATATTATGAACCTGGATAGAAACGAGTCAAGAAATACCACCAAAATAAATATAATCTGTAAACAAGTTTAGAAACACACTCTCTGTATCTCCTCATCAGAAACTTCAACTCATGTGGTTTTTCTCATAGGAGTTGGGAAAGTGTTGAATATTGAGTAGCGTATCCTTTGCTTTAGTTGAAATGAAAATAATAAAAATTCAATGGAAATTTGGCTTCTTGTGTCAAAGAAAATACAATGCTCTACTTTCTTATTCATTGAGTACACTTGTCATAGTGGCGTTTCTATTAGCTGTGCACTACTGCCAAGCAGCAACAAGAGGCCTAAAAGAATTAACAGAAAGAGCTGAACTGTCCTCTCGAAATTATTAGAGAGCTTAGTGATAAATATGCATACACCTTAGTGCTGACAGTAACTGCGAACTCATCCAGTACTTACACACATTGGTGTTTGTGTAAAATAAAAAGTCTTATTATTTATCCCTAATGCAAATTTAACATCCACTAAATTATTGCAATACCAGTTGCTAAAATATACATTTCAATCATTGGTCAGGGCCCAATTTCATAGAGCTGCTAAGCACAAAAATTTGCTTAGCATGAAATTTTCTTCCTTGATAAAAACAGGATTACCAACCAAATTGGTAATTGGCCCTGGTGGTAAAGACAAGTGGTCTAGGGGTCTAGGATGGCAAAGGTCGAGGCTTCCAATCCCACCTGAGTGGTATGCCTGTGGATTGTTTTCACAGGACTCACTCATATCAGGGTATAGGTAAAACCAAATGATATTCTTCATCCCCGATGCAAATTTAAGCTTTAAGAATAGTACTGGGCCCAATTTCATAGCGCTGCTTAGCGGCATATTTAGTGCTTACTGTGCTATTTCTGTTTCATAGCGCTGCTTACCGTATTAAGCGCACGAAAAGGCATGCTAACCTTCCGGTGCTTATCGCACGAAAATAAATGACGTCACAATGTAAATCCACGGTAAACACGCAATATGGCCGCCCAGTTTTTCTGCTAACCTGTAAAATACGCTAAGGCTTAAGCCAATTTTTCTGCTACAGTAAGCACGCAAATTTGCTTACCGTTAAGCAGCGCTATGAAATTGGGCCCTGGTCTTGACACTAAACAACACTTAACCATTATTGCTTCATCCTTCTGTAAGTTGTGCAATGAATGTAAAAGAATCCATTCACACTTATCATGAAGAGAAGGGATTTGTTTGACTGCAGATTGTTCCGCAGCACCTTGAAAACCATTGGATAGTGCTATGTAAATATATGGGTCTCAAGTACTGAGTATACAGTGCTAACACACATCGGTGTATGGGTAAAAACCAAAATTAATATTCTTTATACCCGATGCAAATTTAACGTCTATTATATCGTTGCGGTACCCGCTGCCGAAACATAGGATTCGAACTGCCGATAGCTACCAGGCAACTTCGGTAGTCTAGTTGGTAAGACACTGCTCTAGAATTGCAAGGGTTGTGGGTTCGAATCCCACCCGAGTAACATGCCTGTTATATTTTTTCACAGGATTCGGGAAAGTACTGTGTATACAGTGCTAACACACATCGGTGTATGGGTAAAAAACCAAAATTAATATATGGGTCTCATAATTCCAACAGATGAAATTGACTTTTAAGAATTCTGTAGCCGCTAACATTTTGTATGAAATGTCTCTGTCCATGAAAAATACAGTCTCAAAGAAAGTGTAATAAGAAGTAGAATAGATACGGGTTTTTAGGTATGTATAGTGAGGTATAAATGAATAAATGAATATTCAGAGTAGGGTAACCATGTGTGTATTTATCTACTTAGCTGTGTAGATTCATTCTTTAAGAACTTGCCCTTTTGTTTATTCTATGCCACGGCAGAAGAATACATATATTGAGACAAGCTCTCAAGGATCAACTTTACACAGCAAAGTAGATGTATGTACAAATGGTGTTACCAGATTCTGAATATACAAGTAGAATTAATTGATTAAAAAAATCAGTTCCCCACACAGAAAGAATCTGCAATTGGTGGAGTTTACAATTGTCAATTCTACTTGAAGATTTTGTTATTTTAAAAGAAAAATTTCACAGAAGCAACTCTAATTTATGACCAATTTGACATGAAAATTTAAAATTAAAGTTTTACACAGCTACTTACAAGGAGTGACCGTAGCGCAGGAGAGAAGAATTTATCTGGTTCATCAATACCTTGGAATACCGCCCTCTTTGCTACGCAGAAAGGCGCGCTGATAAAATCCACTACACATCAAGAAGAAATAAAACCAATAGTGATTAGTATCCAAACCGGGTTTACTGGTTTAAGCTTAAGCTTAGAATTTGTTCCTGCTGTGGTTGACTAGTAATACCAGTTAAAGGAACGTTACAGAATTGGTAAGAAACAAAAATTGTGAAGATCACAGATTCACATAAATCTTACACGGTCTAATGATGATTGTTGAAAACATCCCTTGAAACATTTCTGTCTGAAATGTCATATTTGATGAGAAATAAATAACCTAACTTCGCGTTTGGATTTCATCGCTCAGTGAGCGTTTAATTCATTTTTATTTGGCATCGATGCAATGCAAAATTTGTAATCGGTTTTTCACCATTCTCTCATGACCCAGATGGTCAATCGATCTCAAACCTAAAGGTTTGTCATTTTATGTATATGCTGGATTACATAAAGTGCTTACACTGCCAGCAACTGTTTTGTTAGCAAAAACCAATTCTGTAATGAATGTTCCTGGATTGAATAAAATCAATTTATTTGCAGATATCCGTTATCTATGTAAAGAAAGAAGTTTGACGCTTATATTACACGTGTTGAAATCGTTGCACCAGTGCAAAAATGGACTCGATTTGGCTAAAACTTCATACCTCGCATGAAAATGCTCCATACAAAATGCTGTAACTTGGTGCGTACTTGTTGTGTTTGTTCATCCGAGCTACTTTATGCGAGATTCAATGTTTGAAATTTTCAAACTTGTGCCTATAGTGTGCTATTTCACAACCTTTTTGCACTGTCAAAACAAAATGATAGTATTCCAACCATTTGGTAAACCCTGGAGTGGAGTATACTTTAAAAAAGAAGAACTGGAAACAGTGTCTTCAGCACTAGACAAGTAGATCAAAGAGCAGGATTTCATATCAGGAGAAGATTACAGCATCTTGTTTCCCCAAGACATAAAAAAGTCCACAATGCTTTTTTGCCTTTTGTAAATATTTATTGGACGTATACAAACAATTAATAACCAACCACATTAAAGGGAAGGTACACGTTTGGCAATTGTCAAAAACCAGTGCCCTCACTTGGTGTATTCCATCATAAGCATAAAATAACAAGCCTGTGAAAATTTGAGCTCAATTGGTCATCAGAGTTGCGAGAAAATGATGAAATAAAAAACACCCTTGTTTGACGAATTTGTGTGCTTTCCGACAGAAATAAAAGACTTCTAGCTAGAGTGTCTTTTATTATTTTAGTGAGAAATTACCTCTTTCTCAAAAACTATGTTACTTCAGAGGGAGTCGTTTTCCACAATGTTTTATACTACCAACAGCTCCCCAATGCTCGTTACCAAGTCAGTTTTAAGTTAATATTTGTTTTAAGTAATTACCCACTGTGTACCTTCCCTTGCTCTCTGGCAACAGATTGCACAAAAAAAAGTTGAATGTTTTACCTTCATCTTCTGTGACAAACAAGGAGTTGATTTTATGCATACATCCTTTCTGTGGGTTCTTGGGAATCGCAGCCTGGTGTAGACAAAGATAACACAAGAAATGACAAACACAAATAAATTAAGATATGTACAACCATTTTTTATCTCACGCCCCTTTCAAGACCTCACTTCTTCAAATAAATTTCTTGATCTTTATCAATCCTGAAAGGGCAACTTCAATGTATAAATAAGGCGCTATTTATATCCAATATTATGTTATTTATTATCATTCTCACCAGGATTATAAAACACTGTGGGGCATTTTGTCCCCAAATTTGAGGTTTAGCAAAAGATCTTCATAATGTTTTCTACTTTGTGTTTTTCTTTGGTTTTAAATGCCCTTATGTCCATTCTAGGCATTATAAATGGTTGTATCTTGCTGAATTTTGTTAATTTGATCTGAAACCAACCAGAAAGTAATAAACTATAAAACTTTTAATCGTAATTTGTTTTTGCATATCGCCTGCAATTTGCGCTTATCCCATGAGCAATTTGTGTGTATCTGCCTGCCTCTAGCTTGTGTGTGAGTGAACCCTAATTGAGCAATCACTGAAAAAGTCTGAGACACTGGTTCAAAATCTCATCCCTCGTCTAACATATCCTCACTTCTAAGATTTTCGTTTTTTACTTACTCCCTCCAGTGGCATCTCCAAATTGACCGACTCAGCCTGATGACACATTCTTGAGAACGGACAGTGGATGAGGACGTACACCTTATCTACCATGTCCTTCTCTCGTATCTCAAGACCCTCCGTCTCCTTAGCTGCCTTATTGAACCTCTTTCTTAACTCCGCCCTTCTCTGGCAATCCTCAATATCATCTGTATCTTCATAGTCGGCATCATCCTCCTTTATAAAATAATAAAGACAGATATCAAATATCAAGCCTGATTCTTCACAAAGGCAACAAAGGTGATTGCTTCAATGCACCTGGTCATTGCCTTGGTGCCCTTGAAATTCTCCAGTAGAATTTTACAATTTCCTTGTAGGATGCCCTTTACCAAGAAGAAATGTCTTGGTGCCCTTGCCCTTTCAAAAACAAAGCAAACAGGCCTGAAATATTATGAAATACAAGGGAAACTGAGTAGGTAAATTTTAAATGATTTGGGATTGAACAAAGAAAATTGACTAGAGCGTGACTCGACCCAATGACCTCCGAATTTACCAGCCGGCGCTCAAACAACTGAGCTATATAGCCCTATGTTAGCGATCTCCCTACTTTCTCAATATCTTTGTTCAGGGGTGCCAGAGTGCCACCACGCTGATCCGAAGGTCGTTGATGGTTCGAGTCGCACTCTAGTAAACAAGAAGAAGAGTACAAGAAGATGCTCAATGTTTGTCAGTGCTACTCGCCCCTTCCTTAGCAAAAAGAGCCCAACTCAAAAAAATGTGACAGTAGTGTTAAAAAAGGCCAAGATAGGAGATGTTATATTCACATCTGTGCATAGTCTGCCTTTGAAACTATGAAATGTGGAAAGCGCCATCAATTTACCAAGAAATTATCTTTAACAGATGTTAAATTTACAAGGATAAAGAATATTAATTTTGGTTTTTACCCATAAATAATTATCTTATTGTTGTATTGTAAAAAAAAAAATTTAAACAAAATTGAAATGGGCTTTTCCATAGAAGAGCCGAACTGCCATCAATGGTTCCCTTAGTTTATATGACATGTTGTTTGGGGGCTAAAAGGGTGATTAAGCGGTCACTGGTAAATTTGTTGGCGGTAATGATAACTCAAATATGACATGAAAAGTCATAATTTTAAAGTTATTATTTCTTCTCATTGTTTCTCTTCATCCTGTGATTGGTACTAGTTGTTTGTGCTGTTGGATGTGTTAAAAAAAGATAAACGGATTAAATGTTATATTTTCTTTCTTTTTTTCTTTATTTATTTATTTATTTTCATTTTTTTTTTTTTGGGGGGGGATAGGACAATTTTTTATTGATGCCTACCTTGGCGTAAACCAAGACATAGTCAATCCTTTTGGGGATTATCGTCTGAGTTGCTGCAGCTGCTTTCCTCGGTGACTTCTTGCGTTTCTTCTTTCGCTTCTTGGACTTGTGTTCATCGACACCATTTTGCTCAAGCGAGGGCAGTTTGTTTAGTTTCAGGGGTTGGCCGCCATACGTTTCATCGTACTCAGGATAAGGCTCATTATTCATGGTTGGTTATCTGAAAAAGATAAAAAGGCTTTAGATGTTTAAAAAAAAAAAAAATTGTTTTAGGCCTAGAGAATGAGAAAAATAATAAATAATAAACATAGCAACTTTCCAGTCTTGTATAGCACTCAAGGTGAAGAGAGTAACACTTTTACAGATTGCTTTTCTTGTAAGTTATGTAACGGGACCTTCTGGTTTTACAGTATATCCAAATAATGAAGAAACAATGACAAAGTAAAGCTTGAGTACAGTCATTTGACAGTGCACTTGATCGCTCACAGGGCTTGAAATAAACACTGGACCGCAGGCCCAAGCTTTATATTAGGCCTAACTATGGTTACCGGTACTTCTAGAAACTATAAAAGTATAAGGCTCCCCTGTGGGTAGTTTCTGGAACAATATCATGAAAATACGTTTTTACATGCTAAAATAATTTTCGTCTCATGATTACTGAGACGAAAATTATTTTCATGACATTATTTTACTCATTTCTCAAATACTACAGCACCTTATCAAGTGATAATTTCATGGAAGCTTTCTACCATCATTATCTTCAAACTGTGTAAGTGTAATGTAAATCTGTGGACATTGTGTTTTTGTCCTACAAAAAATACCCAGACCCTTTAATTAATTTAATAATTTTAATATTTCAATATTTGGATTCGAGTCCATTCATAAATTACGTTGTTATCTAGACCCAGGAACTGTGGTGCTGTCGCTGTAGTGTAGGTATCCTCTTGGATAACTTTCCGTATGGCGCCACCACTTTTTCACTCATTTTTACAAAAAGGGATATCTCATTGAGGTAAATTAGATACTATCGTAGCGTCATATGTTATCGACCCTCATATGTTTTCGGTCCCCAACTTTGATTCCCGTTTACCGCTAAATTGTGCAAGCTGCACCGGTGACAGAAGCTATGCAGTTTACTCACGGTCTGTATTTTTATCAGGCTTAATCATGCTGAGAATAAAGTTTCCAATCGTTGGTTATGCTCAAACATTTATAAAATGATTGATTTTTGGTACTAATCACTAGTGCATTATTATGCCAACATTCAAGTGAGTCAAAGAAACATCATCCAACCTCGAAAGTTCAAAACAAAATTACTATCTGCTAGATTGAGTTTCATTCTGCTTTAGTCACTAGATTGATCACGTGAGGTGGTTACTATTTGGGATTCTATGGTGCGCAAATGTGGGGAAAATATTAAAATATTTTAAGTGAAAATGACAACAATTTTTTTTATTTATTTACTGCATAACTGTTATAAATTCCGATAAGCGTAATAAATATTAAGTCTACATTTAAGAGAAAATATCATAGATTGGTTTCTTATCTCCTGAAACCAAACATTACTGGTCTGAAATGGGGGAAAACGGATTGTTATGAAGTGTGAGTGCATCAAGGGGGGTGGGGTGTTTTACTTTCATGCCTTATGATATCTCTGGTCTGGATTCTAATATAGTAGCCATAATGCCTTAGGACAAAAATGTAATTAAATTTGTTAAGTACTAATTGAATAATATTTTTGATTTACTTTGCCCGCCATACTAGCTTCTGAATATTCAATAAAATACCAACCAATGAAAGGTGTGAAAACATATGACGTTGCTCCAATGTCGTGCATGCACAAGGCACTGTTAATAATAATGGCGGACTGTCTCTCGCAGCGTAAAACCAAAACTTTAAAAATTTCAACACACCATGAAGTGAAAGTGTTATTGTTAAAAAATTGGATAGATGATTTGAAAAAAAAATATTTAGTTTTTGATTGTGAACAATTTTCCTGTTATCCTACTGAAAACACATGACACCAGGATATATTATTTCATATCGAATGAAAAAGTAGTGGCGCCATACGGAAACTTTTCCATTCTCCTTTTGTCTTCTTTTTTTTTCTTCTCAGTATCGGTCGTACAACTAATTAACGACCGATAATGAAAATAATTCGAAAAAATGGAGTACAGTACAGTATAGTTGTTATCCGTCTATTTCCGACATGCAACGTTAAAAAACGAGTCGCACCGACCGATGTTTTATTTTTTCACTAACGATAAAAACACAAAGCAAAAGACAGATAATACACTGCAACGAAATACAATATAGTTATAGTAAGTAATAGTATATCACTAAGGTTGAAATTTCTGTGTTGTTCAACGATACCTTTTTTCGTGAACACTTTGTAACGTCGTTAGCTGGTTGTTGTCACTGAAAAACGAAAACATTGGACGCCATCAATAATAACAATGCGCGCAGCAATTCATGGCATGTCACCACTCTGTACTGTTGCTAGGACACACACTGCCTTGTCAACATAATCGATAATTGATTGACTATATTTTAATGACTGATAGGTATGTTTGGTGACGAAAATACGGAGATTTAAGCGTGATTATACACCAGGGAGTTTTATAGGACCCTATAGCCTAGCAAACTCTCAAAATTCACAAATTTACCCAAAGTCTCAGACGATATTTAAGCCAGCAATTATATTGCAATAAATGCCTCAATGGAGATGTTGGCTCGTTGGTCTAGCGGTATGATTCTCGCTTCGGGTGCGAGAGGTCCCGGGTTCAATTCCCGGACGGGCCCTCCTAATTTTTTGTGGTGCTTTCGTTCTACACATTTTTCTTAATTGTCTACAACTTCAAAACAAAACTCTTCATCGTCATATCAAGTATTGCATTACGCATGGAGGAATACAGTTTAATTTTATTCCTCCATGCATTACGCCATGCCATCGAGCATGCAGCTATGATTAGCATCGAGGAAGGATTATACAAGCGATAATAAGCGAGACATCGACCTTCTCATCTGTGGGCTTTATGAACAGTGCCCTCTATTGGCGTACTTTGGATAAATACATTTATTGGACATGTAGAAATGAGTGGCAAAACACCTCAAAAATCCACCAATCAGAAAGTATAATTGAAAAAAAATGACAATATTCGATTCTTTTCTTTACCAATTAATTATTCTAACAATAAGACCAATCATGACACGAACCGCCGCGGGAATGAAGTAACTTGACATGTTGGGAGTTCGGTCATCCCCAGCCACCGTTCCCTTGAGGTGGTGACGGGCGAAGTGTGGCGGGGGACTGGTTGAGTGTTGGAGTTCTCCGGGAGTCCCAGTCTACATGGAGTGTCGATTGGTACTCATGGGACAATATTTGACCCAATGACCATGAACTTTCAAGTACATAATTTGATTTTTTGTTTGTGAATGACATCCACATGACAAATAATATGGCATGTATGTGTATAGGCATACCAGGGGTAAAGTGAACTATTTCTTGATTTTATTGGTTTTAAAAATTAAATGATTCAAAACGTAATCTTCGATCTCAATTAAGTTTCTTACGTGGCCTTTAATGTTGATTGCATGCGCTTATTGTGCTAAAAAGGTGGTGGTGTTCAATCCATATTTTATCATGGAGATTTGGGACAAAACGGATGAAAGAAGTGACATCGGATTTGTTGAACCAAACTAGGTAGATTTTTATTTCATATCAATGTAAAGAATACATATGCGCCGATTGACAAATTAGAAAAGTCTGAAAAAAGAAGCAATATTATAATATATAATAATAAAAATATTTTATAAAATTCAAGGCGCCGAAAGAAGTTTTCCGTAATAACTCGAGACGAAATGTTTGGCCCAAGAAGGTCCGTAATCCAGACTCGAACGACAACACTTGGTGGTTTAGATCTATGTAAACCTACAATGCATGCGGGTAGTTAGTTGATGGGTGGGGGTAGGAGGGTGAGAAGGGTGTGGGAAGGGGTCGGGGCAACTCAAAGTGAGTCCACCCATGGAGGAATAATCCTGGTCCGCCCATGGTCCACCGACGTTCCACCTTGCTATGCGGCCGTGTTACAATTCAAGTGGTATATTATGCGTGGTAGGCCAACGTACCAGTAAATATTCACAGTCTTTCTAAAATAATAACCCCGTCCAAGATGTGTTCATTGGTAAACAAATCAACAGCTGGAAAGCCGAAAATGACTGAACAATATGTAGGCGTAGAGAACAAGGAATTTGGGGAAAGGGTACAAAAAGACCACCAAAGAACAAGGGGCCTGGTTGACCAGTGCCATTGTTTGACTTATCACCTCAAAGCATGGAGCTATAAAAACTTAAAGTATCTCTCACTGAGAATCACTTGTCTCACTTTGGATGAATTATTGTCAAGGATTAAGGTCCAAGAGCCGCAGTAAACAAAATCCACCCCAACCACTGTTTTACTATTATTTCAACGTGGTATGGACGTGGGACTTGGAGCGCCTCGTGCGTGCGGTACCCACCGCGAGCTTCGAGCTAAACACCCACGAGGCCTTGAGCCTCGGCGACCAGCCAGGGCGAGCTTCAGACTTGGTGGAAAGGTCGGTCGCGTTGTATCGTTAATCACTATCGTTAAAAAAAACCTCACATTCCTATTTGGGCAGTTTCGGTAGTGCTGCTGCAGTGGGGCTGGTCTAACAAATTTGTGAAAAACCACGCTGAGGAAGCTTGAGCTGTTAAGTTGTTGCAACCTTGTATTTGCCCATCAAAACTGTTTGTTTGCGAAACAAAGTACGCACATTCAAAATGCTGGTATAATGCGAAAAATATCAAGGGTTATTTGTTTTAGAACACGATTGTCTTCATTATAATTTTCCTTTTCATCCTTAAAAATCGAAATAACCTTTGATAACCGAGGGTCCGACTCCTTGCCATTGCCGAAACTGTCAAACCGTTTACATTTCAGGAGGCACAAGGGGCGGGCCATTTTCTTCTGGATGGGGGGGGGGGGGCATTTTTCGCCAATTCGTATGCAATGTTCCTTTACACAAGCCCTTTTAGCGCTCTAGATAGTGTTCAGTTTAACGAAAGAAAAAAAATCAAAGGATGACGAAATTTCTGACCTGAATTTTAAAACAAAATTAACACTCTCTGCCTGAAATTAAAACAAGTCTCATTAGTGTAGATCCTAGATTGGGCGGGGGGGGGGGGGGGGTTACACACATCATTGGGTGTGGGGCACGTGCCCATGTGCCCGTGCCCGTGCCCCCCCCCCCCCCCCCCCCCTATGGCTGTGAAAAGGGAATGTTTAGATAAAACAGACAAGCACCAGAAAACCTAAACTAGAATGCCCTTTACAAAGACATGTTTTTTATAATTTTTCTTATGATCTTATGTAAAACAAATCTAATTCTCTGACTTACTTGTCGTCATTGCTTGGGGGATTTATCCACTCGCACCACATCAGTTAAAAGTGTCAAATTTTCAGCAAATTAATTCTGAAAAGCTGTCCTGAATCCTGGAGTTTGCGTCTGTTTTATTTTACATGGGTCAGCCAGCCAGAGATCAAACCGGACACATAAAAACCTCGTTGAGGGAAACTTGTAGATTAACCTGTGAGACAAAACACACTTTTACTGTAGATGGGATTAAAGCTTAAAGTACACCAAAAAAATACTTTTTTATATTTCGACCATTTCATCCTCTTAAAGACACTGTACACGTTTGGTAATTGTCAAATACCAGTGTTCTCATTCGGTGTATCTCATCATAAGCATAAAATAACAAGCCTGTGAAAATTTGGGCTCAATTGGTCATCGAAGTTGCGAGAAAATGATGAGAAAAAAAACACTTGTTGGACGAATTTGAAAATGATGAAAGAAAAAACACCCTCGTTGGACGAATTTGTATGATTTCAGAAAGGAATAAAAGACTTCAAGCTAGAAATATTTTAATATTTTAGTGAGAAATTACCTCTTTCTCAAAAACTACGTTACTTCAGATGGAGCCGTTTCTCACATGTTTTAAACTATCAACAGCTCTCCAACGCTCATTACCAAGTCAGTTTTTAAGTTAATATTTGTTTGTTTTGAGTAATAACCAAACGTGTATACCTTCCCTTTAAAGTTGTGCCTCAATATTGTCGGTACCATTCCCTTCAATATTGGTTTATTTCATTTAAAGGCACTGGACACAAAGACCTGTCTTCTTACTTTGTGCATCCCAACATAGTTTGTATCATACAAGTTTATAACAAGTGCAAATTGTTACTCAATTGGTCATCGAATTTGCAAGAGAATACTGAACGAAAAAAACAACCTGGGTTCGAATCCCACCCGAGTAATATGCCTGTGATATTTTTTTCACAGGACTCGGGAAAGTACTGAGTTTACAGTGCCAACACACATCGGTGTATGGGTAAAAACCAAAATTAATATTCTTTATCCCAGATGCAAATTTTACATCTATTATAAAAAAAAACAAGCTTGTTGCACAAAATGTACGTGCTTCAGATGCCTGTAAAACACGGATTCAGGCCTGAAGTCTTTTAATATCTATTGTAAATGAGAATAACCCCTGTCTCAAAAACTACGATACTTCTTTACCAAGAGTTTCCAGTGCCTTTTTAAGATTGACAATTTTAGAGACAATATCACCAGGTGATGAAATTGTGCCCGTTTCTTGCTCAATAGAGGGCCGACAACCATACGCTTGGGTTCTGTCAAGATTTCCAATCCGAAATTCACCAATAAATATTTGTTAGACTGACCAACGGAGTAAGACCTGACTAAGCAAAATATTTAAAAGAATTAAGGCTTAAGGGAAAAAAACTATAGGAGAGAAAATTGGGAGGTGGTTTTTGTTTTGTAGGCTGCCTCTATAAAGAGGAAACGATGACTTACATATCGTCTGGTGCTGTCTGACCCGCCATGCCAACTTGTCATAATCTGAAGATTTACGATCTTGGCTCTTGTACAATGTTTGTTGGCGGTCACCTAGCAAGAAAAGGGACAGACGCAAATGATGATTGGCTGCAGATGAATTTCCATATGACTTTACAAATCGAGTTTGATTTCTGCGGCCTTAAAATCTGCAGAAAAACACATTATAACAAAAAGTAGTATTATGCCAATTGTCTTTACAATCGATTTTTTGTTGAAAATTCAAGCAATTAAATGAACACGTTGCCTTGGATCGGTCGAGTTGGTCTTTGACAAGCATTTGTAACCGTTTGTTATAAAATGCATATGGGTAGAAAGATGTTGTAAACGTATAATACAATGATCCACACAAACATGTCTCGAAATTGCACGGTTTTCCTTTTACCTCGTCGACTAACACGGTCGGCCATTTATGGGAGTCAAATTTGTCCATTTATGGAAGTCAAATTGTTGACTCCCATAAATGGCCGACCGTGTTAGTTCGCACAGTAAAAGGAAAACCACGCAATTTCGAGGCAAATTTGTGTGGATCATTGTATTCTACTTTTAAAACATCTTTCCAACCATAATAGGCATTTTATTAAAAAAACGGTTACAAACGCTTTTTATAGACCAACTCGTCCGATCCAAGGCAACGTGTTCCTTTAAGCTGAATTTAACGCAGCAAAAGACGACCTTTTATATTGAAATTTTAACTGTGGATGTTTTTTTTGGGGGGGGGGGGGTAGACATAAAGAATGTTAGAAACACAGACCACGGTCTAAAGGATTCCTAAAATTGCAAGTTACTTTTCATCAAGGTGGCGATAAAACAATGTGATGT
This sequence comes from Asterias amurensis, assembly GCF_032118995.1. Classification (NCBI taxonomy): domain Eukaryota; kingdom Metazoa; phylum Echinodermata; class Asteroidea; order Forcipulatida; family Asteriidae; genus Asterias; species Asterias amurensis. The sequence goes on along the minus strand of NC_092651.1, from coordinate 21,656,206 downwards.
AATTTGACATCGTTTCACCTCGGGAAAGCATTAAGAAATGCAGCTCGTCATTTATCAAACTATAAGAAATCATCATGCAACCTGAAGAAACATGTGAAGACGAACAATATTAAAGGGGAAGTATACATTTGGTTTTGGGAAGTGTTCGAATGTGTTAATCCTTTATAAATGACTTTATCTGTACTATAAATCACTTTATTTGTACTCGACAACCTGTTAACACAGCTCAAAAGTATGTTACCAAACCCACGGGCCAAAACATCTCAACTCCCTAGCCCGGGGGCAAGGGGGTTTGTGGCCGGTATTCTAACCTCGGGGTATCGAGCCCCCGCTGTATCCCTTCCTCCAAGCTGTGCCTAATGGAACTTTACAGATTTATGATAAAAATTATCCTGAATGATTGCTAGTTGAAGAAACCCACAACCAATCACGTCCGGGCTACAGGATACCCAACAAGGTTATCCACGTATTACATTATGTCCCTTCAAAATGTCTGACATTTGACAGTCATTCAGATGACAGACGTGGCACTCAGAATCCCCGCTTCTATATTATGACGGTCATGTGGGACGTTTTGGGTGCTTGGAGTTAATGGCGATATCATGAATAAATTACAGTTTGATGTCTTATAGTTATTTTTGCATTTTGCTGTTGCCTCTGTCTGTTTGTTTTGCGTGCCTGTTCGGGGTTTTCCTTTTGTACAACATTTTGATGTAACTTTGTGCAATAAAGGTAATAAACTAAACTGAACTAGTGTTAAAATTGCGTAGGGACAAAAGAATGTTATTTGGTTTACCTAGAATACTATTAGGTATACCAATACACCGATGTGTGTGAGCACTGCTCAGTACTTTCCAGAGAATTATGAGAGAGAAAATGTCACAGGCATATTACCTGGGTGGGATTTGAACCCAACATCATTGCCTTGTGTTGATATAATACACATCAAATTCACGTCTCGTTAGGTTTGCGGATTTTTTTTTCACAAGTCGTGTTGGTCGTGAACATTGGCGTTATATTTCACAACTTCCGCGCACGTCGGGAATTTTGTCGTAGGCCTATATCACGAATTCTGCACATGAGGCTCAAACGGTCTTGACATTTATTGGAATTACTGGCGAAAATATTCTCGGAAATTTTGGGGTCAATACGACTTGCTCGCAGAAAATATCAGTAAAATATATTACATTTCACATGACGTCATTCTTTCTAGTAGGGCGCCCTCCGTCGGCTGGAGGCCGAACGAAAACTGCTCGTTGACCTATTCTGTGCGCCGAGCATGTAATGTACATTTGCACGACCGAGCGTTTTCCATCGTTTTGTCTTCGTTTTGCATCTAAGATGGCGGCATGATGACGTCAATATAATGACGTCAGTACGTCCATTCTTTCTTTGTGGACTTTTACTGCCGAGTAAATGTGTACTTGCTAATTGGATTCATGAAACTGGACCATGAGAAGTAGGAGGATGAAATCACACAAACACAACAAAGACGTCACCAGCCAAAGTTCAATGTGTGGCTGCAAGTCAATGGCTGGATGATGCGCAGATTATTCTACCATTCCTTGTTGTTATTCGATACGAGGAATATGACCAAGATGGCGGCTGCATGATAAAGGTCTATAGGTCTCGAATGGGCCTATCGTTATAGTACCGATTGATGTTCATTTTAATCAACCTACTGTAACATCAAAACGCCATTGAAATTCACTGGGAAGAATTTCGGTATCCAAACAGCAACTTACAGAAAGCCAAGCAAAGTTAATGTCGAATAAAAAACAAATTGAGAAATATTTCCATCTGAAAGCTCACTGATTCTTAATTTCATCATAATTATTACAAATCCTCCAGACAAAAATGTCCCTGTACAATTCGAGGAAAAGACATTTGAAAACCCACTGCAAATTGCCGTCGCATTATTTCTATTGCAGCGATCGAAATAACACATATTTGCACGTGCACAGAGTTACGACATAGACCGACACAATTTTGTTTTCACTGAACGGAAATTCAATTGCTATTCCATAACATGAGTGTAACTTTTCCCAAAACCAAAACAGTTTCTACATAGGTGTCTATGAGTATTATGCATGAAACCTGTTCAGCTCTAATAAAGTTTAACACTTTAATCATTCACTCATTGGTAGTTAAGAAAAGGAGGGCAGAAGACAAAAATAGTCAGGAACCATATTATATACTCTATGATGAAGACCACTGATGTGGCCAGGAAACCCGACAAGGACAACCAGCCACATAAAGATATCAAGATCTTCAGACACAAAGACAAGACATTAACGGTTTAACATCCGTTAGTCTGTCGTCTTTAGACCCTTCCTTTTCCCAGCAGCAACCCTCTTCACTTTCTCTGTCTCTACACCTTTCAGTTTATCTAAACAAGACGGTCTTAAAGACAAGCGATGATGCCATAATTGCTCCTTTGGGACACAGCGTAATTGTTGTCTGTCGCCAGCTTGCGGTCTCGTGTACTGAATACTTGGTATTTTGCCCTCCGTGGTTGCGTCCATCGTGAGGGGGGTGCCTGGGGTTCGTGTTTATCTGGTGCTTGTATATTAAATTTGCGATAACCGAGTAAGTACATGTGTAACTTGTGTAAATTTGTTTTTCGACAACTTGTCCTGCTATTTTGATTAGAGTAGACTTCTGAATTCAAGAGACTTACTTAGTTCTGAAAAGAACTGTCCTGCATGCTTATGATGGGGAGGGATGAAATCGCCCCATAACAGGACTACTTCGCCGAGTGAATTTGGGTATCTCTTTAAAGACAATAGACACTAATGGTAATTGTCAAAGACCAGTCTTCTCACTTGGTGTGTACATGTGCATAAAATAACAAACCTGTGAAAATTTGAGCTCAATTGGTCGTCGAAGTTGCGAGATAACTATGAAAGAAAAAACACCCTTGTCACACGAAGTTGTGTGCTTTCAGATGCTTGATTTCAAGACGTCAAATTCTAAATCTGAGGTCTCGAAATCAAATTCGTGGAAATTACTTCTTTCGTGAAAACTACTTCACTTCAGAGGGTGTAGTCTTGGTGCAAGACGTTTCTCGTTTCCTTTTCACGCACACCGCGGCCAATTCACCTACAGCGCGCGCACCGACTCACCTGACTTATAGTCCACTCACTGCGGGGCGGTGAGTGAACTAAAGTCAGGTGAGCCGGCGCGCGCGCTGTCGGTGAATTGGCCGCGGTGTGCGTGAAAAGGAAACGAGAAACGTCTTGCACCAAGACTACAGAGGGAGCCGTTTCTCACGATGTTTTATACTATCAACCTTTCCCCATTACTCGTTACCAAGTAAGGTTTTAAGCTAATAGTGTCCACTGCCTTTAATACCCATTGCTCTATATAACAATTAGGGGCCTTGGCTTTCGAGTAATTTGGACACATTTTGACGGGGTCTTTATCTTATAACCAAGAAACCGACCAGTCTTACGGCATTGCTCTGTTCAAAGCCATTCATCTCTAGGCTCTGTAGAACACCAACTCCTTATATAGCAATGAAAAGTAAACTTTCAAACCTCACCACCGGTTAGGCCTACTGATACAGGTAGAGTATAAGAAAGATTTCCTTTAATACAGTAAAACAAATGCATAAAAATGTGTTTGACAACTTTCAAATTTTATAATAAATTTGAGTTTCAGACATTAAATGGTGCACACATTCTCAAAATAAAGCACCATGCGGACACCATAGACTGTAGGTTTTAACTTCCTCCCATTGACTGTGTACACATTATTGCTTGTGGGTCATCCCCATCTTTACAATTCCCCATATGGAGGCCTTTTGATTCCCCTTTTTGTTTTGTCCTCGGTCTGAGCATGGAGGTAGGAATACTGAGCAAAGATGCAGTCCAGAAACACCGTCTTTCGAAACTCGATCCGTTTTCCCAAAGAAGCGCAAAAAGAGGTCATTTTATTTGGGTCCATGAAGTTAGCCCTAATTTAGCAAAAAAATAGTTCAATACCATCGAAATAAGATCAAAAGAATATGGTTTCTCGTTGTATTTTCGCATCTGAACAATTACAACAAAACTTTTGCATGCAACTACTATCCACATTCAAGCCCAGGGTCGGTCCATGGTTCACGGCGGGGCTATCGGCCACGAAACGAGACAGCAGAGCACCAGCGTATAGGACTCCGTTTTGCATGCGACTCACTTGGTGCGTGTTAAGTTTATAAACACTTGCTTGTACCATGGTTGTTGGTTGTACAAGGGTGCATAACTTACCATAACATTGACTGTAATGGGAGATACGGCACTAGAGTAAGCAGAAGTGCGAGGGGTATGTACATGACTCGGCATACGGATCGCAGTCGACTGCTGACGAGTCGTGGGTTCCCTGGTTCCCTGGGGCGGTCCAACCCGTCACCGACCCTTAAAGGGGAGGGGTTTAATTCCAAATGAGGCACCACATCATCTCAGGTGAGCACTCTTCGAAGTCACATGACCAGAACTGATTACTGAGATTATCAAACCTGGAATTAACCAACTCTGTCTCCACACACCAAAGTGTCATCATCCACCACAGAGAGGACTTAATTTAGCTTGATAACAATCCAACGTCTTGATCAAAGCCTCCAGTGCCTCCGTCGCACAAGGGTGTTCGGAAAGTTTCGCTACTCCGGGTTCTCTTTTTACGGAGAAGTTGCAGCTCTCTCCTGTTCGCCTCTTCTTGATATTTCTATACCTGACAAGGGCTTTGTTTTTTGTTATCGTTTGCACATAACATCACACAAATCAAGACAGACAAGCTGTTTGACCCTTCTGTAGATTGCCGACTTGCCGGGTTGGCTTAATTGGACGCAACGACTGCGCTGGTATTATACGCGTATCAGATTGCGACTATAGGTGAGTTGTTGAAGAGTGACTTTTTCATCTATGAGTGTGAGTGGCCACTACAGTATTAAATTTCACTACTATTCTGCAAAGCATATTTCTGGGGAAAGTCATCAGGAGGACTTTTTTCTCTTCTTAGAAGGCGAGGTAACTGCTTCAGTATAAAAAGAGAGAAGTTGGCCCGAGTTTGTGGAAAGCATCGTAACTATGAGTATACTGAGTGAATACCCACCCGTGCCTGTGAGCTTGCAACGGTCGCAAGACGAGCATAACATGTACCGTCATAACGGGCACGGTAGATGTCCGTCCATCCCGGAGAACGACCAGGGGTACTTCCACGGACTCCTCCTCAGCCCTGCCGTGGCAGCTACCGGTGAAATGCCGCACGAGTACGGTAGTCCTGTCCAGTCTTACTCGCCATGCTCACACACGTGCCAAGAACAGATCACGGGTAATTGCAACAGCCCTAACTTGGACTGCCAGTCCGGTCCCGGGAACTCATGCGACGAGCGGAGCACTCCCCCAGGCATGCCTGGCCCGCGACGCTTCGGTAAGCGACGGTGCGCTACCAACAGCAACCGTAAGGAGCGACGGCGGACGCTTAGCATAAACTCTGCCTTTTCTGATTTACGAGAATGTATTCCAAATGTGCCGGCAGATACCAAACTGTCCAAGATTAAGACTCTGAGACTAGCTACGAGTTACATTGCATACTTGTCCGAGGTCCTCTCCAAAGACGATGGAATTGGACCGGTGGACGCGGCCAACTTCAAGGCAGAACTTATGAAGATGGAGGACCGTGAAAGAAGGAAGAAAGCTGTAGACCGTGAAACGGTAAGCAAGCCTCAGCCATTTTAGTTGCGAAAACGTAACCCTCCTCCCGACGGCCGGGCTCGCGGCCGTCGGGAGTAGGGTTTCGTTATCGCAACTATAGCCATTCTAGCTCCGATTTTTCGCTCTTAATTATTATGTGTGTTGCACCTTCTTTCTAACTAGATGTTAATCATGCACAAAGAGGATAAAGTTATGTTCAAATAATATTTAAGTATGTATTATTATCTATACTCGCCTTTATACACTATGGACATGATAGATGTGCAAAACCATGTCCAAGTTTAATTAACAAGACGAGAGTACTTTTTTTGGTTTCTTCAAAAATGACAAGTAAACATGATTGAGTGAAGCGCTCGCCAGCTGTGCTCGAGTTTCGAACCCTACTTCCAATGTCCCCTTTCAACCAATAATATCATCAGCCCTGGTCTCGATTTCACAAATCAACACAACTCATCGTAACACAAATTCAGTATTACCGTAAATATGTGTATTGTGACATCACACTTACATGTACTAAATAATTGGGTCTCAAAATTCATCAATTGTAATAACCTATCTTTCTGAAAGTTTGTATATACTCGGCGCCTTGAGTACCTTGTTTGGTAGATACGTGCGCTATACAGGGGTCGAAATTGCCACTAGCCCGCTAGCCCGGGACTACCAGATTTACAGCCGGGCTACTCATTTTTCCAGTTTGATAGCCCGACGGGCTAGTGGAAAAATAATGCAAAAATCATCATCACAAACAATAAAGAACTATGTTATTGGTGTATTGTAAAGTTTGAGCCGTGACGCGAGACATAATGTGTCTTTCGGGCTACCAAAATCTAATCAGGGCTACTAAAAATTATTGGTCACTAGCCCTGCTGACTACCATGGAAATACACTTAATTTCGACCCCTGGCTATATAAGACTTCGATATTAATAATTATACGATTGATTTGCAGTTGAGATCATTCTTAGGTACAGTCCTAGGAAGACTAAATTAGTGAAATTGGCCCCTGAGCAAAAAGCAATATTGAATTCCGGTAAATGCATGGTGGTCATAACAACAAGAAAGCTGGCGACTGAAACCTCAACTTTGTCCTTGCGTAACGTATCCATAACTGAAAAGGGACATGCAGGAGCTCGGTCCAATGAAAACTTACGAACAGCTAACGCCAGTTAAACAAATATAAACGAAGATGTGTGTGGTATTGAAAGATTAAAAGCAGTGGACACTATTGGTAATTGTCAAAGACTAGCCTTCACAGTTGGTGTATCTCAAAATATGCAAAAAATAACAAACCTGTGAAAACTCGAGCTCAATCGGTCATCGAACTGGCGAGATAATAATGAAAGAAAAAACACCCTTGTCACACGAAGTTGTGTGCGTTTAGATGGTTGATTTCGAGACCTCAAGATCTAAACTTGAGGTCTCGAAATCAAATTCGCGGAAAAATATTCCTTCTCGGAAACTACGTCACTTCACAAAATTGTTTTGAGTAATTACCAATAGTGTCCACTCCTTTAAAATTTACTATCATTTTGCCTTTCGAAATTTGCTTTGGAAATGGTATCTCGAGACGGTATCAATCATTAAAATTAAATATCAGCAAGAATATCTTGGGCCTATTTATCATCATGTAAGTGTAGCCTTGTTTGAAACTAAAACTATTCAAAAAAGAAAATCAATAAATAATATTTAAAGGCACCAGACACATCCCAACAAATGCACATAATAACAATTCTTTAAACATTTGGACTAAATTGGTCATCAAAGTTGCAAGAGAGTAATGAAAGAAAAACCTCATTTTTGCACAATTTGGTGTGCTTTAAGATTCCTTAAAACAATATAAAAGACTTCAGGCCTTAAGCCTCTTAAAAAATCAGTAAGAAATTGCCTCTTACCCCCAAACTAAGTTGCTCAGAGGGAGCCGTTTCTCACAAATGTTTTATACTACCAACAGCTCTCCATTGCTTTTTACCAAATACGTTTTTATGCTAACAATTATTTTGAACAGGTACCTATAGTGTCCAGTGCTAAGTCGGCACAAACAAAATAATGTACTCATGATAGTGGAAATGCAAATAAGCAAGATGATGATTTCTAATTTTATTTCTATGAGCACGATGATGGGTGTTATTTCTAACTTCTTATCTTGAGTCTTGAGTAGTGGATCCCTTTGCAGCACAAATTTGGCTAAACTGGGATAGGTTCAAGACGAAGATTGTGTTCTCCTTGTGAGCAATACTTTCGTGAGTTGATTAAAGATGTGCAGAATCAGATAAAGATGTTGTATTCGTCAGACGCCCACAAGTGACTTGAGTGGGAACAAAGATGATTGAACAAATTAGAACAGAATAATTATCTGTCAACACTACTTAAAACCATACGAGTTGATGCGACGTATGACGAAGTCATGACCGTACTTTTTTTTATCACCGCGACGGGTGAAGACCCAGACCCGTGCTTTGGTGAGACAATGACCCACGAGGTGTTGTGGCAAATCACGCTAATTATTACACAGACAGCCGCAAGTATTGAACACGTTTTCCCAAATACTACATCAGGATAAACATCAACCTTTGCCAAGTCTCTGTAGATGCTTCTAAAAAATCTACAAACTCACTGGAAGTCCTAGTTCGACTAGTCAGAGTTCAAGTTAGTGCTGGAGAAATCATCATTTTGACATAGAACAGATAAGAAGGAAAAGAGAGACGTCTCAAGAAATTTGAGTTTTCTATTTTGAAGTCAAACCAGATGTCGGGATTAGACTGCGTAATTTTCGTGTCCCCTATGAACATATGACGCCGGGTGTCTTGTCCTTCACCCTCGACTGTACAAACCGAGTAAATTTGGGTTCCACTTCACCAGGTGACTTCACACAGCTTTAACAAAATGAAATAAAAATTAATCATAGATCTTTTAAACTGTAGGCCTATCTAGAGAGAAAATATATTCAGATAAATTTACTGGCCATGGTTTGTATATCATAGCAAGCTGACTTTGATAACAAGATCTACAATTTCTCCTTGCACAAACAATGAAAACCACACAAAAATAACTATCGAACAGATCTAATAAATGTTCGATTTTGAAATGTAGTATTTGGATAGTTTAACAAAATTGTGATAAACGGCTCCCTCTGAAATAACGTAGTTTTCTAGAAAGAAGTAATTTTCCACGAATTTGATTTCGAGACCTCAAGTTTAGATTTTGAGGTATCTAAATCAAGCATCTTAAGTAACACAATTTTGTGTGACAAGGGTGTTTTTTCTTTCATTATTATCTCGCAACTTCGACGACCAATTGAGCTCAATTTTTCACAGGTTTGTTATTTTAGGCATATGTTGAGATACACCAAGTGAGAAGACTGGTCTTTGACAATTACCAATAGTGTCCAGTGTATTTGAAATATGTTTTCATAATCAGTTATACCTACTTACTAATTTACTAATTAAGTGTCTTTTTATGATAGTAGGGCTGATTATCGGGGAACATTTTGGGGAACTGTGCCTTTGATGATACATGGAGATTGTCACACCTCACACAATTGTCATGAGCTTTTCAGGATAAACAAATATTTTGCTATAGCATCGTCTCAGATTTTAGTTTCAAAGACACAAAAAGAGGTAGATTTTTGAATTCCAAAATGGCGGTGCCGTTGTTTAATAGTCTACCTTTTTTCAGGGGTCATAATAATAATAAAAACAATAATAACAATAATCATTTAATTTTCAATAAAAGCGTCTTACATAAAAATAAAAAATCGAAAACATCTGTGCAGATTTGTTTATATATTTATTAAATATAAACATTAAGCTAAAATAAGAGATATGCAAAATACAGCAAGATTACATTTTTACAATAAGGCCGACACAATTACAAAGAATGAGATTAAAACAACAACACAACAATGAGGTACACCGAAAGAGTCAATCATAGACAATATCTGCGGTGGCCCTTTTGTCAAATATTTTTTTATCAAACTCATTCCACATTCAGACCATAGAGCAAGTCCTTGCTCGATGACCAATTAGCATTGATTTCTTGACGAATCCTTGGCCAATCTTTGTTCGACATCATCAGTTTCTACAACGACACCCTTCATGGAATATAGATGCGTCATCTCACGCCATTTGTTATTGGTGTTACATAATGAAGAATGAAACTAGTAAGAGAGGCGGTGACGGTTTAAATGACGTTTCAAAGAATCCCAAACTTTCACTTATTCTTCAAAAGAACCAACAACAACAACGGAATCTTTCCATGGACGAATAGTGACGGGTATTTTGGAAGGCTCAGAGTCAGATGTAGCCCATGTAGAAACGCGTAGCATGACCAATGACTTGAAAAACAACTCGCAAACTATAATGCGATTTTTTTCTTCTTCGAAAACGTATAGAAATGAAGACCAAGTTTAGTTGAAACATTTTACTCTCGTGATCAATAATTAAGCTTGGTTTAAAACCTGATATATTCGGTTCGGAACAAAACAATAAAGTCAATAATAACATTGAATTTTAAACTTTGATAATATAATGTGTAAGGAATACTTTAAATGTAAAGTATTCTCTTGGGTTTTTAAAAATCATTTAAAATCAACGGCTCATTTGATTTTGTTGAAAACTTTTTATGATTTTGTTTTTCCCCAGTGCGACTGATTATTGGATCTTAAAGATGTTAACTATTAAATTCTCAGATTCAGCAAACAGTTAATTTTTATGGCAAGCAAGATCCAAGTAAAGTACATGTATTTATGTGTCCGTGCTGTGTGAGATGCTGTACGCTTTATATAAAAGACTACTCCACAATGGGCTGCTTGTGTGATCCATTGTGTCCTCATTTGATGTTAGACTTTTGATATTGAGATGTTCCTAATTGCAATGGTGGATCTTCTATCAACAAAGAGACAATCTCATCGCCTATCTGCCGAACAGATATACGTAATTGCAAACAACTTACCAACAACAATTTTGAACATATTCTACTTATTTTTAGTTGACATGTTTGTTTGTTATTGTTAGATAAACTTATTATGTTAGCTTGGTTGGATTTGAACCCGAAACCTTTTGATTGCACGTCCTGAAGTATATTCACTGGACCACGGTTACAACCCAATCGTCACAGCCCAATGACAACATACATCAATACAACTTAAACAGCCCATGGAGGAAGAATTTCTTCCTCCATGAACAGCCGAATCATCAAAAGTAGTGGGGTACACCTGCATTCTAAACAATCCCGATTCTTTTGTAGGCCCTACTGTCCCTTCTATTTGATAGAGGAAGTCTTTCGTTTGTTTCGATGAAATTATGACCATGGATGTCGCAATATCTTTGTCAAATATCTTTTGTCCGTCCATTATTTAATTAGTCTCGAGTTCTATATATAGCAGCCCAAGCACCGAATGTTACAAGGTTTGTTATGTATCCGGTTTGATACGTTACAGAATTGTAAGTTACAGAATGACAAATTAGCTATATAATGACGACTATGTAAACATGTTAGTTTGAGCTCAATTTGTGTGTAAAATTTGGTATCGGACAAAATATTCTCATTTGTCACCTACTGAAACCTGCATGCCTTGCTATGTGATGTTAAACAACATTAGCAGCGGTAAAAAAAAAAAGATGCATGTTTACAGTTTACCTTCCAGGGTTGCAGGATAAACCACGCGGTCGTATCCAAACACACAGCCGGTGTGTTCCCAGTCCACGGTATAATATTTATTGCAGGGCCACTCGGAAGCACATGTTGCCTTTAAATTTCCCCGGCCTGTGCACCTAAACTGACAGGTCTGACCCTAAGCTTATATACAGCTACCGTGTGCGGGGGACTTTGTCTTGTCCCGTCTTTTACACTATTGTCTTGGACCGAGACTTCTTTTACCTGCCGCGGGATAACAAACAAGAGGTCGACCAGAGGTGACGGTAAACGGAACCTGTTCGTCTTTTAATTCTTCTGCTGCTGCTTTTGTTTATGGTGTTTACAGAGACCTTGGCAAAATGGGTACAAGTTCAGGGTGTATTTCTGTCAGCGAAAGGCAAGGGGAGAGTTGCAGCTGGTATTTTTGGTTAGAATTGGCATGCCCGGTATTGCCTATTGTGGTTACGATAGTGACAAAAATAATAAACCTCGATATTGTGTTGGTCTAGAGATATTTGAGTTAGAAGCACACAAATCAATTTAGGAATGAAAACCGAAAGAGGGGTGTCGAGCCAATCATGGAATGTTGACAAACCTCATTTTGGATGATTTTGGTCCCTCTATTCCAAAAAGAATAATCTCATTTATTGTTAGTACATTCGAATATGGTGCTTTGAGAATCATATTAACTAGCTCAGCCAAAACGCAGTGATTGGCTAAGAATTCATTAGCGGTGGAGCATTGGCATACTGCAGTCTTGCCAGATGACGTAGTCATTGTTAGTGATTGGCCATTACTGGTCGAGTTGTCTTTCGAATGTCCATTTACCGGTATCTGACTATAATGTGGCTGAACAAAAGTTATAACGAAGCTGTATTCATTTTAAATGACATCAGCCATAACGCAGTCATTGACCAACAACAGTGAAACATTTGCGCACTGCAACAGCCAGACTGTAGTACATAGCCAGCCATTGGTAGTGATTGGCCATTATTGGTCGAGTTGTCTCTCGAATATCCATTTATCTCATATTAATGTGGCTGAACATAAAATATAGCGGCATACATTGATGCAAATTATGGTGGTACGAGACTGTATTCGTACTAACCGACTCGGCCATAACACAGCCAGTGGAGCATTGACATAATAGTCTAGCCAAAAGGGATATCTTCTTTTATTGACTTAACGGTAGTGGACACTATTGGTAATTGTCAAAGACAAGCCTTCAGAGTTAATGTATCTCAACATATGCATAAAATAACAAACCTGTGAAAATTTGAGCTCAATCGGTTGTCGAACTTGCGAGATAATAATGAAAGAAACAAACACCTTTTTCATACGAAGTTCTGTGCGTTTAGATGGTTGATTTCGAGACCTCAAGTTTACAAGTTCTAAACTTGAGGTCTCGAAATCAAATTCGTGGAAAACAACTTCTTTCTCCAAAACTATGGCACTTCAGAGGGAGCTGTTTCTCACAATGTTTTATACCACCAACCTCTCCCCATTACTTGTCACCAAGAAAGGTTTTATGCTAATAATTATTTTGAGTAATTACCAATAGTGTCCACTGCCTTTAATAATAGCCCATTTCCCTCTCAAAAACATTGGCCTAAACAGCTAATATCAGAAAGGTTGGGCTTGTATCTTTGTTATGATTGATCGTTGTATGATGGATAATCGGTGTAAATGGTATGTTTACACCATAACCATAAACTCTCAACAACATTCTGTCGGTGTTTCCTCGCTACGTGCATAGAGTGAATTCATAATAACGCGGGAAATAATTTCCTCTCGTCTGAAGATCGCTGTTATACAACTAGAATAATAAACACTCTGAGGACTTCTGAAGTGGAGACAAAAACATGTTTCGTCATCAACTCTTGAGACTGTCTAGAAAGAAAGAAGAGAATGTCTGACAACCAGGATAATAAAACTACCATGAGACGTGTATCGAACACAAACTTATAAAACGACCTTTCAAGAAGGCCTACTATGTATTTCCATATTTTGTTTGGTCAACAACATACAAATTATGTACGGGTCGGTATTGCAGACGACATTCAGATTCTGAAAATCATGAAAACCAATCTGTAGACACTTCAAGAACATAAACCGAACAGTTTTCCTTCAAGTGATTGTACTTCAATAATTTACGTAAATCCTTTTAAATTACAAAGAATATTTCTTCATGAATATACTTTACAACAAACGCCAGTAAAACACCAATAGTTTAAGGTGTACGTGTTGGTAGAGCTGACACAGGCTACAGACAGTGTTTGTGTGTGATCAAAAACTAATACACATAAGAAACCTATTAATATTTGAGCATTAAATATGTTGTGTAAAGAACGACCTTTTCTATTTTCAGGTTGTAAAAAGTGAAATCCGCTGTTGCGTTTGTATATGATTTCAGATGCAGCTTATTTTTGACTTCATTATTCAGGGATTTTTAATTATAATACACCCTAGTATGTTGTAATAACACTTATTTCTGTCAACACAATTGGGCACAATTTCATAGAGCTGCTAAGCACACAAATTGGCTTAGCATGACCTTTCTTCCTTCATGAAAACAGGATTACCGACCAAATTTCCATGTGTTGCATATTGCTTGTGATAGGTATTCAGCTGTTGTTTGCTCGTCCTGAATATCACATGGACCTTTGGTTGGTAATCCTGTTTTTATCAATGCCGAAGTTTCATGCTTAGCAATGTGCTTAAGCAGTTCTATTGAATTGGGCCCAGGACATTTTAACACTCTGTGATGTTAATATTGATTCTCTCTTGTGTGTCTATGATTATGTGACAAAGCCCATACATGGTGTCAATTTTAACACAAGTTTCTGCAGTGTATTACACTGCAAAAACTGGATGTTTAACATTCCGTATTCACATCAAGATCCTCCTTTATAAATCACAAGAAAACAGGTACATAATGATATAGCATGTTCCATTTGTTATGAATTCATATTTGCACGTTTGTGAAAGTGACAACTCGGGAAATTAGAATTGATAAGTGGAAATTTGGGGGAAGGAGGTTGGTCTCTATGAAGTAATAGTCTTTGCACGAACTTGAAGTAAAAGTCCCACCCTCTCTATAGCTTCATTCTGTTCCCCACGTTCACATGTACGGATGGTTATACGGTGTGCATGGGATTTTGTATTGTGAGTTCCTCTTACTTGTCATTGTGTCTCTTTTTGCATGTGACTAATTAAATTGGCTTCACAAATTATATCAAACGTTTAATTAACAGAACATGTGAGTGGTTTGTGTTTATCTGGCTTGGTCTTGAAAAGGGAAGGTTTGGATTAAAACTTTTATGGAGATGTTGACAGAAGAATCAACCATAACAATGACTTAATTTAAGCTTATGATGTGTACTTTGCATGAAATACGTCTGTCATTAAATGCACTGGACACTGGACAAAATAATTGTTAGCATAAAAACGTACTTGGTAACTAGCAATGGAGAGCTGTTGATAGTATAAAACATTGTGAGAAACGTCTCCCTCCGAAGAAACGTAGTGTTGAGAGAGGGGTAATTTCTCGCTCAATTATACAAAACTTCAGGCCTGAAGCCTTTTTACATGCATCTGTATGGAAGCACACAAATTTGTGAAACAAGGGTATTTTTGTCTTTCTTATTTTGTTAAAACTTCGATGACCAATTGACCCACAATACTCATAGGTGTGATGTGTTGGGACACACCATTTGAGAATACTGGTCCTTTCCAATTAGGTGTCGATGGCCAGTGTCTTTCACTTAACTTGAGATGTCACTACAGAACATACAAATTATTTTTAAGCCCGCTTCTCCAACAAACGACATATGTTTTTATGTATTGTACAGTTTAGGGTCGAATCTTGCAACTTGTTGCAAATCAGGGGTCAAAGTTTCATAGAAGCTGCTTCACTGAATTTTTTCTTCTTCTAAGCATAAGCAGTTTTCCCACTAACACAGCGGGTAACATAGTACCAGTTTGCGACTTAATAATAACTATAGCGGCAAAAAATCTGATCAATCGTTTTGTACAACAAATCTTTTGAGACATGTTGTGTTTATTTCGGTACAAACAACCATTTAAAGGTTTTAATTGTATATTTGTATTGATAATCTCGGTTTAATGGCAGGTTTTCCAAATTTCTGTTTGAAATATGTTATACTTATGATCCTCTTTATTTATTCTTTCAGACCGAGCCACAACACGCTATCGAAGCCAGGCGTTCACGGGGCAGAACCGGCTGGCCACAACACGTCTGGGCCCTGGAACTACAACGCTAAACACGGCCTAGAAAAATAACTCCGCACCATAGAGCTATATAGCTCTATGCTTCGCACGCTACTTATAGTCATTGCTTCCCCGTTGAACTAGACACGGTAACACTACACCGCGAATTGACCGGCAACGTCGTGGGTGTTTTTGCTCGACCTTACGGCCACAACACTAGAGGAGTGGATCGGTGAAAATTCGCATCTTCGTTCTACTGTTTTGTTGGTGATGATCATTCGCAGTGGATATAATGGACGCAGATCGCCATTGAAGTTATATAAAGAAATATACAAATGAAGAGGACAAGATATCCCCTACACATGGTGCTACCCTCGCCTAACTTCAGCACTCCAAAAACTGTCTTTAAGTTGTTATTTTGTATTGACTTTTTTCTTTTTTTTTCGACCATTACGAATCACTTGTATCAGCTAATTTGCAATTTTTGAACTTAAGTAAGTTTCTCGGTAACGAGTCGTAACAATTGTATCAAGTGAGATTCTCGTACTAGATATTACAATACGTCTCAAGCTCAGGCCAAAGGTACTCCACGGAGCCAATGAATGCGACTGCCTCAATGCCCCCTGGTCATCCATTACCTTGGTGCTTTTGAAATGCTTCAGTATAGAAACTTACATTTTCCTCGTATAGGGCATGCCCTCTAATAGAGGAGAAAACGCCTTGGTGCCCTTGCCCTTCCAAATACGAGGCACACATGCCTGCAAGCTGTGTTTATTTGGGAAAACATTTGCTTGTTTAAAAGGAAAGTTCTTGGCGTAAATTTGTGACAGCGAGCTTATAATTTCACAGATTCAAGAGATAACGGTTATTAATTTTTAGCAAGATATAACCAAAGTGTCAATTTATATCGTGCCACTTTCATCGCCGTGCGGTTCCCTGCATGCACGGTCTTAATAACTCAATACTATTGGATGGCACCAGACTATTTTTTCTACTCAGCCTCACTTTGGTTTACGTCCATTTAAAGCTTCATGACAACATGGCTGCCCTTAATATTCAAATGATAATTGCGAACCCTTCCGCCTTGTCGAGTTAATGGGGATTGTACAAATTATGTAAGAACAGTTAACTTATTCTTTTCGATTTATGTTTGTGCCAAATTATTACGTGTTAAGATATTTTCGTTCAGGGTTGTATGTGAATTATAATGTTAAGATTGGTCTGCAGGTATCTTGCTCCAACTACTCATTGCCGAAGATCATTATACTTTGTAAATATTGTATATTATAGTTATGAACTTATGAGTATGGTCACAATAATATTGCAAACTGTACCTATTATGTATTTCCAGTACACAAACCGCTCAAAGTGCCACACGAGGCGAAAAACAGGCAACCAACCAATAACAGTCAATCTCCAGGAAGAAAATGCATTCAAATTTCAATGTTCATACATGTTTCTTGCTGATCGTAAGACACTGTTCGAAAAGTTTGGCCAACGTGTCATGCAGCATGCACTAACGTACAGTTGCCTCCAAGTTGCCTGTAAAAGTTGCCTCGTGAGACAAGGCCTTATATAGCTAAGACGTCATCGGCAATTAATTTGCACCTGCCAATAACTTATGAGAAAGTCTTGAATAAAACGATGAGTGAATGTGAACAAGAAAACCTTTCAAGTTGGAATCAATTTCACATAAACTGTAATTTAAAGGCAGTGGACACTATTGGTAATTACTCAAAATAATAATCGTCATATAACCTTTCTTGATTGCGAGTAATGGGGAGAGGTTGATGGTATGAAACATTGTGAGAAACAGCTCCCTCTAAAGTGATGTAGTTTTCGAGAAAGAAGTAATTTTTCACGAATTTGATTTCGAGACCTCAAGTTTAGAATTTGAGGTCTCGAAATCAAGCATCAGAAAGCACACAACTTCGTGAGACAAGGGTGTTTTTTCTGTCATTATTATCTCGCAACTTCGACGACCGATTGAGCTCAAATTTTCACAGGTTTGTTATTTTATGCATATGTTGAGATACACTAACTGTGAAAACTAGTCTTTGACAATTACCAATAGTGTCCACTGTCTTTAATCGTTTGTTGTTGTGTGTTACATTTCAAACCCGAGGAAGATAAATATGAAGTTTACCCTGGGCACGATATTTGCAAATAAATACAGAAAACAAAATATCAAACTTTCACTGATTTGTTCTCATGAATGAATTTATTATAAAGAAAATACAACAAACACTTGTTTGAAGAACGCGAAGATGTAAATTATGTATAACTGTTTAAACTGGAAAGTGAAGGCTCGAAGAATCTTAAGGAAAAATAACTCGAGGATTTGGCTCATTTTGTGTGGTTCCGATTCTATTTCTGAAACCGTATACAAAATACGTAAGTTCATATTACACTTAATAATTCCACAATGTTTGAGTCTTCTCTAAATTCTATTTATTCCATCAAACATGACTATTTTGATCTTGAGATGAGCATCACAATCAAACATTAACCAGGGGAAATATAGTGTCGGGAATCAACTCCGAAAACGTATTCAATAAGTGTGCCTTATGGCAACATCGTTATCAATAACGAAGTTAAGCACATGTTCCCTATTGGAGGATTATTTCAAAAAGGAAAAAACGTATAGTTGCCTATTTTAAGACAGGAATTGGTTACCTCTTTTTCTTTTTAGTAAATATTATTATTACAACTATACACAGTGAATTGAAATATACGAGACCACCCGATTTGTTCAGTTCTGACTTTTACTGGCCCGACGCTAAAATCACTAGCCCAGGGCCTGTGGTCCAATGTAAAATCTGAGCCTTGAACTATCGCTCCTCTGTTCTCCCCATGATTTTATTTGAATCTCGCAACGTAGGAAAACTACCTGTATATTTTCTTTCATCTCCATCATATGTACTTGTAATATATCTTGAATCAATGAGTCCCAAGAGATATTAATAACTGGGTGCGAATCTATTTTTCACAGACAATAGCGTATACACCAAGCTAGTTATGAGCAACTGATGAAATATGGCAACTAAACGATAACCATTCGAAAACCAAGCTGTAGAGTGTTGATCTTTAAAAAGTTCGGGTTTAGAAAGGCACTTTGCATTCAAATCTTTAAAAATATTATTGTTTGGTATGTATTTCTGACTCTTTATCCTTGTCAAAGGTTGTTCGTTCGCAATACACACAGTGTTCAGTAATTTGTGAGATAGGGGGTATCTGACGGACAATCGGCGGATATCAGCCCGCCACTTTGTAGAGTCAAAATTTAGTTTATGCTGCTAAATCACGCACTATGTGCTGTTATGAATTAAAAACAAAACAAA
Source organism: Asterias amurensis (assembly GCF_032118995.1). Classification (NCBI taxonomy): domain Eukaryota; kingdom Metazoa; phylum Echinodermata; class Asteroidea; order Forcipulatida; family Asteriidae; genus Asterias; species Asterias amurensis. The sequence goes on along the minus strand of NC_092651.1, from coordinate 21,637,309 downwards.
AAAAACACAAAATGTTCTTAGATTTACAGTAAAATTAAAAGTTAAAGATAATGATGATATAGAAAGCTTCCGTTAAAGGAACACGTTGCCTTGGATCGGTCGAGTTGGTCCTTGAATAGCGTTCTTTAACCGTTTGTTATAAAATCGATATGGTTAGAAAGATGTTGCAAAAGTAGAATACAATGATCTACAAAAAATATGCCTCGAAATTGCACGGTTTTCTTTTTACCTCGTCGACTAACACGGTCGGCCATTTATGGGAGTCAACCGTGTTAGTTCGCGACGTAGAATGAAAACCGTGAAATTTTGAGTGATACTTGTGTGGATCATTGTATTCTACTTTTAAAACATCTTGCTATTTCATAACAAACGGTTTCAAACGCTTTTTATAGACAAACTCGTCCGATCCAAGGCAACGTGTCCCTTTAAAATATTACTTGATGAGGGGGGAAACTCATCATGGGTGTGGATGTGCTGTATACATTCGAGAAATGAGTAAAACAATTTTCTAGAAAAAAATTCTCTCAGTGATACCAACATTATTTTAGCATGTAGGCCTACAACGGATTAGCTCGACTCATCCTGAAAACATTGCTCTGTGTTTTTCCTCAAAAACTTGACAACTGATACAGATAAAAAATATAACGTACATCTTCATCACAGTAGGGATTCATGTCATGGCCAAAAGCTTGATATAAAAGGGTATAGCGAAACGTCTGGTTACTCTCTTCCAACTCTTGCAGAGCCCAGACATGAAATGGTAAATCCCTGCATCATTTCGTTCGGGAGAAACACAATGAGAAGAACTCGCATTAATTGAGTTTTCCTCTTCGAGAATATACATAAAAATTGGGTCTAAACTTAAAAGCAGACCGCAGTGGTTTTATGAGGATCAGTGAATATCTCGAAACCTTGAGACAATTCTTATTGTTCTCATCTTATTATTTTACGGGCAGTTCTCGTCAATCCTGTATCATTTCGTTCAGGAGAAACACGGTAAGAAGAATTCAAAATAATTTTGTGTTTTCCTCTTTGTTGACAATCTACATATTGGGTCTAAACATAAAAGCAGCCCGCTGTGGTTTTATGAGGATCAGTGAATATCTCGAAGCCTTGAGACAACTCTATCGTGTCCTCATCTTTTTTGTTTTATGGGGCAGTTCTCGCCTCATCAACCACTTGTAGACGTCATGTTTGCATCTCGGTGGGAGCTATTTAAAAGGTGAATCACGTAGTGTCTCTAAGCCGTAAGACGTGACGAATGGTTCGCTCGTGTTTAATGTAGTTGTTGATGAGACCTTTTTCACGGTGCTCTGAGTAACATCTGTCCAATATTTCTTGGGGGGAAAACTGCTCGGATGTGGAGAAATCATCCCAAGGCAAGCCAAGGCTCTCGTGAAACAAGGTAACATTGATAAAGCACGTGGTCAACATCTGTCACTTTCAAATACCAGGGGTCGATTTCACAAAGAACGTTGGGACTAGTCCTATACCAGGGGTCGATTTTACAAAGAACGTTGGGACTAGTCCTAGGATTAGTCCTTGCCTAGGACTAGTTCTATGAGATATTAAAAACGTAAGGCTAGTCCCAAGTTATAACTCGTTCTAACTCTTAAGTTAGGACTAGTAACCTAACTCGAAACAAGACTAGTCTTAACCCTTTGTGAAATCCCCCAAGGACATTCTTCAAAACATCTATGGGTCAGACTTCCCCACTCAAATATTAAAAGACTTCAGACCTGAAGCCCTTCTCGGACATCTGAAAGCACACAAATTTGCTGAACAAGGGTTCTTCTTTCATTATTCTCTTGCAACTTTGATGATCAAACGAGTCCAAATGTTGACAGATTTGTTTTTTTTTGACAATATTACCAAAGGTGTCCAGTGCCTTTACAGCAAATCGACCAGAAGGACTTTCCCACACGAGTCTGTGACTTTAGAGGGGGCGGAGCAGAGGGAGGGGTAATTGAATATGGCTTCAACCCCGACTCATGAAATCACTCTCTTTACGCACTGTCTGAACTACACATTATCGTTTATTGTTTCTCCTCTCACGCTTTCACTCAGCTCCCTGTTCCAACCAATAATTAAATCCCAACCTTGTAAGAGGTGTTCAGTTTTATTGCGGGATTTTTCAATTTCAGTTGGATTTCTTTATCTCTCGTCCGGACAAGTGAAAATTGATGTAATTTATGTGGTGCGCCATGGACGAGCTGGTTAGGGGGGAGGCTGATGGTCAGTCACTCGGCAGGTTGTTAAATGAAATGTTGGTGGCCAGAGCCATCGGAGGAAATCATATTAGCAGACGAGTGGGTGATTGATACGTGATTAGGGGTTGCAAGGCGGGTATTTTTTACTGCGTTTTCGCGACTTGCTGTTTTTTTACGACTGGTTATCTTAAGCGGTGAAGATGTGAAGGAGGTGTAAGGAGATAAGGTGGGATTGTTGCTGCACGGTGGGTTTTATTACTCTCATGGTTGCACCGTTGAGGAAGGCACCTCCTCCCATGGCTGTTACAGCACACCGTGGGTTTTGGGATCAGATGCGTCTGAGCTTCGTTTTGACCACAACTCAGTCTCGTGTATAAAATCTCATGATCAAGCCTCAAAGTGGTTCCTTCTGTTTCAACGATAGTCACGTGTGAAATTTAGCACCTTGGTATGGTAACGTTACTCTGTTAAAGGCAGTGGACACTCTTGGTAATTACTCAAAATAATTATTAGCATAAAACCTTACTTGGTAATAGTAATGGGGAGAGCTTGATAGTATAAAACATTGGGAGAAACGGCTCCCTCTGAAGTGACGTTGTTTCGAGAAAGAAGTAATTTTTCGCAAATTTGATTTCGAGACCTCAGATTTAGAATATGAGGTCTCGAAATCAACCATCTAAAAGCACATAACTTCGTGTGACAAGGGTGTTGTTTCTATTATTATCTCGAAACTTCGACCACCTGTTGCGCTCAAATTTTCACAGGTATGTTAATTTATGCATATCTTGAGATACACAATTACCAATGTCATACTTTTCTGTGCTAAGCACGTTTAGTGCTTACAGGCTTTGTGAAATTTGGTCAAGTTTAATGACGATCGTGTGTTACAAAGAAAATACGGCTCCATGCCGCACAGTGGCGTTACCACGCTGGGACCTAACGCTCAGAACCCTTGCCCCCTCCTTTTGCCACCCGCTCCTTTGACACCCCTCCCCTAGCCACCAACTGAGATTTGTCTACCATACCACTGCAAAGAGCCATGGCAGACATCTCTTGTTCGTTCCAATTTTACTCAAAAAGAGAGACACAGAATGAATTTCACTCTCAAAAGAGCGAAACTGACACCACTCGGACAAGAGAGTGACAATTCCGTTCCTTTACATTTTAATGGCACTGGTCACATTTGGTAATTGTCAAAGACAATTCCCACTTGGTGTATCCCATCATATGCACACAATAACAAACCTATGGCATTTTGGGCTCAATTGGTCGTCGAAGTTGCGAGAGAATAATGGAAGAAAAACACCCTCGTCGCACAAGTTGTGTCCTTTCAGATGCTTGAATTCGAGACCCCAAGATGAAGTCTCGAAATCAATTGAAATATTTAAATGAGAAATTACTTCCTTCTCTAAAACTACGTTACTTTAGAGGGAGCCGCTTTCACAATGTTTTATACTACCAACAGCTCCCCATTGCTTGATACCAAGTTAGTTTTTATGCTAACTATTATTGAGTAATTACCAATACTGTAATCGCCCCCCCCCCCCTAAAGGCTCTGGACACTTTTAAGGGGGAACCAAATACAGTTCTGCACATGACGTCATGCTTTCCAGACTCCAATGTTGGCCACACATTGAAACGTCATTAACCTCGCGCGATCAACATCGAAACCAACAGTCCTCGAAAGCTCCTGCAGAGTGTGGGTCAAAGGTCAAGTTCAAGCAACTCTCTTCTAACCCCAACCCGTCACCATTAAACATTAACACCAAAGTGGCCAGCAACGACCGTATAACTCATCGTCAATAAACCGGGCATAAAACATAGGGGCAATTACCGTACAAAAATACCGCGTGAAATACTCAATTATTCAACAATCGGCCATCGGAGACCAACACTTCCAACTCGGTTCCACCGGAGGATAAATTCACCCCAAGTTTTGATATCATTTTCCCGAATTGTTCTTTGAGCCTCGTAAACATTTTCGTGAAGCGAGCATGAGAAAAATCCATCGCAAGCTCGCAGCGTAAATCACCAGAGTGTTTACCGGTTTACGATGGTGTATAGTGCCCCCACGGGACACGGGTAACCTTGCTGGTCTACCGTTCATCGCATCTCCTTCCCGGGGCCAACATCCCCCATGAGGGACGTTTACGAAACCTCCACCAGCAAGACAACTTTTTTTTTAGAACCTCTTTTCTTTTTTTAAATTAATGTTACCACTGAGATGTAATAACTCATGTTCAAGTGAAACATAGTGTTTGGGATCAGGATAATGAGTCCCGTGGGCAGAGGATCAGTTGAAGGCGTGAATGCCCTACTCGCAATGTTGACCTTTGACACTCAAAGACTGCCGCAATGTTGACCTTTGACACTCAAAGACTGCCATGCCCCAAATCTCCCGACACTTCATAATAACGGTTAACTTTCAAACTAAAGATTTACTAACGTGCTCCACAGCGCAGTGCTGGTGTGTCGGGCCATGTCGAACACCCACAAAGACTACCGGCAAGTCACGTCCCTTAGTATACCACGAATGTATCGGCCAGTTCCGAGAACTGCTTAGTAAGCAAAAAATAACCCACTCAAATTAATAAGAGCACTTGAGATTTTGATAAATACTGTGGTAAGACTGTGAGCTGAAAATGGTTTCCCAAAAGAAAATGTTGCAACCAAATGTAAGCACATCAAGACGATCAATGGGCCAAACACAGGGCCAATTAAAGGCAGTGGACACTATTGGTAATTACTCAAAATAATTATTAGCATAAAACCTTACTTGGTAACGAGTAATGGGGAGAGGTTGATAGTATAAAACATTGTGAGAAACGGCTCCCTCTGAAGTGATGTAGGTTTAGAGAAAGAAGTAATTTTCCACAAATTTGATTTCAAGACCTCAAGTTTAGAATTTGAGGTCTCGAAACCAAGCATCTGAACGCACACAACTTCGTGTGGTGTGACCATGGTGCGACAAGGGTGTTTTTTCTTTCATTAATATCTCTCAACTTCGACGACCGATTGAGCTCAAATTTTCACAGGTTTGTTATTTTATGCATATGTTGAGATACACCAACTGTGAAGACTAGTTTTTGACAATTACATTTTTTTAATCCACAGTATTTTCCAAAAGAAAATGTCGCTAAACACAGACGGTGTTTGAGTCACCCTATACTTCATGCAGCACGTATGATTTCGCTTTACTTGTATTTATCTTTAGCAGTTTAAGGCAAAGTATTCCTTTAAAAATGTGGAAGTATACAACAAAACGTACTCGCTTCAAAAGGTGGTGTCAGGTTTGAGATATTTAATGACAGTGGACACTATTGGTAATTGTCAAAGACTAGTTTTCACAGTTAGTGTATCTCAACATATGCATAAAATAACAAACCTGTGACAATTTGAGCTCAATCGGTCGTCGAAGTTGCGAGATAATAATGAAAGAAAAAACACCCTTGTTACACGAAGTTGTGTGCTTTCTGATGCTTGATTTCGAGACCTCAAATTCTAAACTTGAGGTCTCGAAATCAAATTCGTGAAAAATTACTTCTTTCTCGAAAACTACATCACTTCAGAGGGAGCCGTTTCTCACAATGTTTTATACTATCAACCTCTCCCCATTACTCGTAATCAAGAAAGGTTTTATGACGATAATTATTTTGAGTAATTACCAATAGTGTCCACTGCCTTTAACGCCGACGGGGTGAAAATGTCAACGCAAGAAGAATAATCCCTAGGAATACACAGTCTGAGAAGCGTGGCCCGGCGCAGTAACGCTTTTCAGATGTAAATTGTGTTGCAAAAAAAAAATGATGTATTTTATCATAACCACATTACTTCGAAGTGAAATGTTCTTCAAATGTTGTTGTACTATCGGCATCTTAAGACAAAATAAGAAAGGGGCATTTTGAGAAATGTTTGTTTTCAAAATGCTTTATAATATCAAAAATTGCTGTAGGCTTTTAAACAAACTTTTTGTTTGCCATTAAGTTAAGGAGTAATTACCAAACGTAGGCCAATACCTTCACTTTAATATAAATGATCGGTCATGGATTGTTGATGATTTCATCCATGAAACCACCACTAGAGGCATCTTAAGACAAGAAAAGAGCATCTTAAGACGAGACAAGAGCGCGTCTTAAGACGTGAAAAGCACATCAAGAACATCAATGGGTCCAACACTGGGCCCAATTAGCATTGTCCTTAGATGAATCCACAGTATTTGTGCAAAGGTATGCAAAATCCATTCCCTTCGAACAAAAAAGTTGTGATTCCAGCTGGATAAATAATGTTAACAGTCTGACAGGTTAGACATCGGTGTATAATGACGGCCATTTTAAGTGTTATCCATACACGCTTGTTGACTATTTAGCCTTCATGGGAGTGACACTAATTTGTCGGTATAGAGAGGAATCAGTTAGGTGACAACCATGGGGCGGGGGGGTTAGCTTGGTCTTAATATTTTCTTACCTTGAAACCTTGGTCCGACTGTTTGCGAGATGTGGCTACGGCTAGGCTGAAACTCAGCAGTGTGTGTTATGGAGTTAGGAGACAAAGTCATAGCCATTAAGTATTATTTGAAACTTTGCATGGTGGAAATACGATATGGAAAGGTTTGCGGTAACACCATGTAATGACTATCTCTAAATGAGTTAGGGTGGTTCTGAAAAGAACCGTTGGTTTCAACTCGACGTTTTGATCAGTATGCTATGATCGTCTTCAGCATCAGAGTCCAGCTTTCTCCAGACGACGATCAGAGCATACTGATCGAAACGTAAAGTTGAAACCAACGGTTCTTTTCAGAACCACCCAACTCATTTAGAGATAGTCATTACATGGTGTTACCGCACACATTTCCAAATCATAGCCCCTTTGATAGCAAACTTCACATTTTATGAAGTTCACAAACACATGCCTTAAGTAATATTATAAAGACCGTGTACACTTGTGTCACACAGATGGCAGCGATGACGGCTCCAATATTTACATAAATACAACTTCAGACCCCAGACGAAAGCGCGATTACGGACCAACTTTCCTATCCCACCAGGTTTTCATCTTGCCTTTATAGAAGGGCACACTTCGTATATCATCTACTTCAACAAAAGTTAATAAAAGATTGGAATATATCCAGTCGGTATTAAACGGTTAATCAGTTGGTACAAGCGCAACTTTCTATCAAAACTTCTCTCAGTTCAGATTAAAAAAACGCTAGTTTCGTGTCCAACCATCATCAACAAGTAAACAATCACCCAACTGGAAATACAAGTAGCCTTCATTTCGAGACGCAATCTACTTGACTGATGACAGATATCACATGATCAGTGAAAGATCCAAACCAAACCACTTGAAATGAGACCGTTTAGCAGAAACCCGATTCCACTGTCTGCATTTCCCGCCAAAAAATCACGTTGACGCGCCAAAGTGACTTTTGGGGTTTTTCATCGCTGACCCGACGAGTGACGAGTTGGGACTGTTTCGTTGATTGAGACGTTTGATGTAAAACCACGATAACGTCTTCGGTAAGTGAACAATGAAGAATGTAAAAATGGCTGATTAAGTTGTTGGGTTTAAGTGGTGTTATTTTAATACTTTTTAAACAAGATTTAAGGTTTGTATTTATGCAATATCCAGTTTGTTGGATGTTTGTTTGTTGATTTTATTCAGAATCGCCTACTCCAGAACCCAAGTGCAACTACCACCAAAAAAAAAGGTTTGGGAGTTTTTGTCTGTTCTGGTTCAACAATTAACGTATAAACAAAAACAGCAACCTATTGTGTAAAGGCAAAGTATAGGCCATATACGTGTTTTTTTGTGGAACCGTTCAACGTTTTCATCCTGTAATACATGCATGTACAATAAATCTTAAAGACACTGGACACTATTGGTAATTGTCAAAGACCAGTCTTCTCACCTTTGAGCTCAATTGGTGGTCGAAGTTGCGAGATAATAATGACAGAAAAAACACCCTTGTCACACGAAGTTGTGTGCTTTCAGATGCTTCATTTCGAGACCTCAAATTCTAAATCTGAGCCCTCGAAATCAAATTCGCTGAAAATTCCTTCTTTCTCGAAAACTACGTTACTTCAGAGGGAGCCGTTTCTCAAAATGTTTTATACTCTCAACCTTTCCCCATTACTCATTACCAAGTAAGGTTTTATGCTAATAATTATTTTGAGTATTTACCAATGCCTTTAATATGTGATCATTTCATTTTGGTTTTTAAGATATGCCGAAAAACCGGAGCGAGTACATCCACGCATGAAAAAAAATTCCTACTACTAGAAATACATGCCAATCTCAAATTCAAATTTTAGAGCATTAAACCTCAAATCATACCCACATTTCTTTATACAATCATAAGTTGCTATAGGATTCTATTAAAAAGTGTGTATTAACCAACGTAAATAATATTGTACTCGATGGACCATGGTGCTCTACCAATTGAGCAACATTGCCCTATTTTATTTTGTTGATATCTAGCTTAATAAATAAAAATTGGAAAACAATGATTTCAGGAAGTCTTCAAGTTAACAATTATGTTACACCAAGAATTCAAATAACAGGAAATCATGTATTGTGTTTCTCTGCTTACAGGCTTCTGTGTACTACAAATTGATGACATTTCAACATGTTACTTTACAAATCAATATTGAAATCAGGGGGAGACATGAGTAAGTTTAAGACGCGTATAGGCCCTACAGCGAGAACATGCCGCCCATTCCAAATCAACCTTCCCAAGTTACAGCGATCTTACATGACTGAAACACGACTGAACTGTGTAGTAGGCCCTACTCGTATACTTTACTACTTTTTTGATGGTATCGTTCTCGTTACTCGAGTGCTACTCGAGTACTGTTTTGTCGAGTTCCGTTTTTGTTGGTACTCGTACTCCGAGTACTATTAAAGTATTTATGTTTAGGGTAGGCCTATACTCACACTCGGTACCCATACTTGATGGTACTGTTAGTACTCGTATACTTGAGTACTACCCGAATACAGTTTTGATGGTACTCGTACTTGAATCGTATACTCAAATAGGCCTATTACATGTATACAAGTAACGTGATGGTACTCATACTCGTATACTCGGCCAGCAAAATACTCCTCTCGGTAAATCAGCTACTCCTCCCCTCGAGTACTACTCAGCCACCCATAGTACTCGGCTTGATATTCGAGTAAAAATTACTCAAACTCACACTCAGTCTGTGAACGATTTATCTGTCCCACCCTTAAGTGAACACGAAGACATTATTCCAAGTCCACGAAGTGGAGATCCATTTTGAAATAACTTCTTACCTTCAATAAAGTTCGAAGTTCATGAGCCGCGATAATGCAGTTGGGTAAAAAAAAAGAAATTGTTTGACGAGCTTGAGTTTCACCAACATTTATTGATTTCGTTCGACTCCTGACATCACTGCTATTTCTTCCGTTCTAACAATCTGTTGAGCTTCACTGTAGGACTTACTGTCTGCCTCGCAGAAATCCGATATCTGTGAGTTGTGTTTGACTATAAAAAGCCATACACTTTCTTTTTTAGAGCTGCAATAGATTCGTTTTTCCTCCTCGTTCTTCGTTGAGTCATTCTGACAACTACTCGAGACTTACGATTAGAGGCGGGGTGTGTAGATACTCAGAGCCCACGACGGGTTCAGCTAAGGTTGGGAAAGTCCAGACCCATACTTGGCACTTCGCAAAACAAGCAGGCCAGGTCATGGAACTAGTAGAAGAAAAAAAAACTTCCTCTTTCAAACACGGATTGAGGATTATAAACCAATATTTTAGAGAGAGGAATAATTCAAGAGGAAAACTCTTGGATGTTAGGGTTCCGCCTTTTGAACGTAGCTAACGGCCGAGTGTTCAAACCGTTAGATGTTAAGTATTTGCCCGTTGGGACTTTGCGCTCACGCGGTCTGCGATGTATCGTTAAAATGTACTTAAAGCTGCGAAGTGTGAATGACTCATTTGATAACTTTTCACTGAGCGGTTTACTGCATGTTATTTATCTCAAATTTACACCACAACGTATAAAACAAAAGTGTGATTTCCCACTTCTACTTGGATTTGTCTCGAAGTATTAGTTTAATTATAAAAACAGTTTCGATTTTATCAGTGTATACACCAACAGTGCTATAAATCAGCACAATAATAGTGAAAGATATTTCCCGTGTTATTAAGGACTTTTTTGTTTGTTTGTTTTAATGAACAAAAACAAAATCACGACGAAATATTTAAACTGAACTCGCCGCAAAATACTTCGATGACGCTCCTGGCTGTGTTGCAATAGTCTTCACTAGTACTGGACGCTTTTCATCTGCAATATGATTTCAGTAAAACAGGAACGACCTTTACTTCTATCGAGAAAAAGGCAGTCGGGCGAGGTTTGCTGTAGAAACATGTATAAATCTCTTTTGAGTAGTGTTGGCTCTGAAAAAAACAGGTTGTTGACAACTTAACGTTTCGATCAGTTTGCTCTAAACGTCTTCAAGATAAGCAATGCAATTGATGAGGATCCGAAACTACATTAGAAGTAAACACATCTATCACCGAAATACAGACATATCTCACTCATCGGACCTATTATGAGTATCAGTTTAATAATGACCATAAAATCTGGCCAATACCAGGGATTGCTGTTTTGACCAACAGAAACAAAACAAAACCACCAACTGCGATCATCACGGCGAGACACTCGGCGGCGGGTCTCTCGACGAGGCCAGCAACGCGACGACGGGCTGGAGCGGGGGTAGGCGAAGCGCCCCATCGCCCGGTGTCGGCTCGCTAAGTAACAGGTGCACCATCACGTCCAATCGGGACTTAGCACTAACGGGATTCCCAGAGGAGTTATAACCAACGAAGGATGACCCTGAGCGATGTCTCTTTACCGCGTCTCTATACCGGAACCCACCCATAAAGTTAGGGGGTAACAAAAATGGAGGGCCATCAAGTTTGCTGTCTTGGTAAGACGCGCAACTGTTTCTTTGAGTTGATTGGTGGTGAGATTTGTTTGGTTTTGACATGAAATAGTAAGACAAACCACTTAACTGAGGAACGAAGAAAGTGTTTTTGTCATTTTGTAGGATCATATAAATTACTGGAATCGCTGTGGACCACCAAACAATGACGCCTTACCGGATTATTTAATCAGAAATCAGGGTGTTTGTTTGGGGACTGATTACTCCTTCAAATTCCAACGTAAACCAAAGAATGCAAACAATATTATGTGGTTATTCTTTTAAATACAACTGCATTTGTATTTTCGATAAGTGCACTGGGTTCTTTTACATGCGTTACACAACACATGGGATCAACGGTTTACGTCCCATCCGAAGGACGAAGCAATGGTTAAGTGTTTTGCTTAAGGACACAAGTGTCACGGCTGGGGATTCGAACCCATACTCTGGTGATCAGAAACACCAGAGTTTGAGTTCAGTGCTCTTAACCGCTCGGCCACGACATCATATTAGAGAAGAAAAAGGCACGTCCGACTTAAATACATTACCTTAAAGCCTAGACCTTTCTGGTTGGGCGAGCGAACCATTCGATTGTTTTAATCATACACAAAACAAAGTGTAGATGTATACAATAAAACTAATATGTGAACATTACATTTCAAAAGGTGGTCGCATAGATATCACTGAAGATCCGGATTGAAAAAATATTATGTCAACTCAATGCAAGAACAATAATCCCTGATAGGAATAAACAACTGGCGATAACGCTTCTGCGAAAAGAATCAAATTTCGGGACATAAAAACATAACCACATAACTTCGAAGTGTAATGATCCTCAAAATGATTTACACTATCGAAAACTGCTGTGGGCTTTTATCGAATAGTTGTTATTGCCATTCATGTTACGAGTTATTGCCAAACGTATACCTTCCCTTTAAAGGCAGTGGACACTATTGGTAATTGTCAAACACTAGCCTTCACAGTTGGTGTATCTCAACATATGCATAAAATAACAAACCTGTGAAAATTTGAGCTCAATCGGTCATCAAAGTTGCGAGATAATAATGAAAGAAGAAAACACCCTTGTCACACGAAGTTGTGTGCGTTAAGATGGTTGATTTCGAGACCTCAAGTTCTAAACTTGAGGTCTCGAAATCAAATTCGTGGAAAATTACTTCTTTCTCCAAAACTATGGCACTTCAGAGGGAGCCGTTTCTCACAATGTTTTATACCACCAACCTCTCCCCATTACTTGTCACCAAGAAAGGTTTTATGCTAATAGTTATTTTGAGTAATTACAAATGGTGTCCACTGCCTTTAAGTAAAGCAATTGAGAAGTTGGGCAACATTATTAGAAACACTCTCGTTACTTCATGTCGTACTTGGGTAAAGGTGAGTAGGTATACACAATCAAACCGGGGACCTATAACAAAAGAGAGCAATAGAGTCCACGATTCTGGAAAGGTCCACAGTTGGAAAACATGTACAAAACCAGTTGGAGCTGTTGCAAAAAAGGTAAGAATATAAACAAAGGATGGACAACAATTTGAGGTCCACTGTTGCAGTTGCAGGCGTATATGAGTGGCTCTGAAACGAGTCTTACACTCGTATTGAAAAAATTTCCACTATTTCTCCTGTACGTCCACGCTTATCGATCTCCAAATATAGGATTCAAACTGCCTCTAATCTTGGTGGTCTAATTGGTAATTGATTTCGAGAAATCAATTTAACAAAACATTTCGACCGTGACGAGAAAACCAAAATCAGAAAAGGAGCGTTTTTGAGAATAGGTCGAGTTATCTCTTCTATAGTCTCGTTGTCTTTCAGATAACCGAGAGACGTTTCACCGTTTAAACACCCAACAAACTTGAAACGTTCAAATGTTCACAATATTGGTACGATTGAAAATACAAACGTTTACCTTAGATTTACTGAAAACGTCCATGGTGTATAGGTGCTCATGGTGAAAAACTCCTCTTGAAATATCTTTGCCTGAAATGACATAGTTTATTAGAAATGAGTCACAGTTTTGCTCTCACAGTAAGTTTTAAAATAGTAAAAACAGTGATGACATTTTCACTATTTTCTCGTGACTCCATTGACTGATTGAGGTAAAATTTTCATCGGTTTGTTACTAGGCGTGTTCATGTGAATGTGTCAGACTACCCGATCAGGGAGCTGGTCTTTGACAATTACCAACGTTGACCAATTAACAATGGTGGCCAATTACCAATTACCAAAGTTGACAATTAACAGTGTTGTCCGAATATAAATTACAAATGTTGACAATTACCAATGTTGGCCAATTACCAATGTTGGCCAATTACCAATGTTGGCCAATTACTGGCCAATTACCAATGTTGGCCAATAACCAATGATCAAGGCTATTGTAATCGTAGGCATACAATATATTTTTGTTTCAAATCGTCAAATGTTAATATATTATTAATAATTGGCCCTCCATTCAATTAAATTTTAAAAGACAATTGGGTTATCCTAAATCAGGCAGATTGAGCAGCTCCATGAAAAAAAAATGGTTCCACCATGCAAAGTTTCAAACCCTACTTATTTATTTGACCTAGCACTAAGTATTTCGTGGAACGGATGAAATTAATCTCCTCCAACCAAAGGAGGAGGATTCTCAGGGAGTGCCCAACTCGCCTCTTACAACCCGTACGGTAAACCCCGGTCGCTCCTCACGACCATCCACAAAGAGCCGGGGTTTGACAACTTTATCTCCCGACCACTCTTCGGCTTCGCCGCGGTGTCTGGAAGGCGCAGACGGCTACCCTAAAAGATCACCAACAAACAATGCAAGGCCGACCAAATAAGCGATTTGAAGGATTTGAAAGCGCGCTTAATTGCTCGTGTGTTGCTCAATTTGGTGGAAAACAAATTGGGACTAGGCCGAAAGGAGTATATGGATATTTTGTCCAATAATCCCCACCCTTGGGCCGTTTGATCGGAGACGGGATTTGAAAAACTCTTGAAAATGTGGCTTTATCAAAGTCTTGGTTGTGATAATAATTAAGCCGACTGAAGTATAAAGTGATGCGGCTTGACCTAGAGGGACACTTTTGCTGTAATCTGGGTTATTACGAACACTCTGATGGAAACAAATAGCACCGAGCCGCAAGTGCACGATTGCTGACTGAAAGTTTGTTATTTGCAAGTACAGAGTATTTTAGTTGAACGGGTGAGGAGGGGGGTCTTGCGGTTGCCTAAAAATCTTTCCCATACCCCCTCACTCTTCACATGTGTCACATTGGCAATTGCTAAAGACAAGCATCCACACTTTATAATGTGACTCGACATGTACATCAAATAACAAACCTGTGAATTAAAGTCTCAAGAAAAAAAACGTGGAAACAATCCTGAAATGTTTTCAATAATTCAACGATTTAGGTTTAGGTGAAACAGCACTATTTGAAGAGCCATATTAATGAAGGACAACTCTTTTTCGAGTGGTCTTCCACTCTTTTAGATTGAAGTTTGCATCTTTTTGAGTGATTTCTCACTCTGTCCTGGAGTGAAACCCCTCTAAAAGAGTGAATACACCCACCACTCTTTTTGAATAGCCGTATGAGGGACAGCTCGAAATGTAAAGAGTTGTTTTTTCACTCTTTTTACATTTAGAGAGCAGCTAAACGTGGATTTTGATCTTGATGGAAATACTGAGACAGTGTGTTGCTGTTTTCTCAACAACTAGACACCAACAGCTAAAACCTTCACAGTGACTGTTATTGTTATTTCTTTATATGTCTCCCTGTAACTCAGCATTACGTTGACAAATAACAATATTATGGCCGTACACTAAAGTGTAACCCCTCCCTTTTGGGGAAATTATGTCAGTACGAATACAAAAAATGTGGCATGGTTTCCCAACCGAGGATCAATGTTAGAAGTTCCGGGTCACAGTGACCCAGAAATGGTCACGGCCTCTGGGACCCAGACCCAGTCTATTATGAGTTTCTATGCGTGAGTGTGTTAGTTGGTACGGTAGTCTTTGAAGGTATGGACACTATTCAAATTAATTGGTGGCCAAAAAGTTACTTGGTAACGAGCAATGGAGAGCTGTTGATATTATAAAACATTGCGAGAAACGGCTCCCTCTGAAGTAACATATGGTTCTTGAGATCGGAGGTAATTTCTCACTCAAATAACAGAATACTAAAGCACACAAAGTTAATTTGGGCAACAAGGGCGTTTTTCTTTCATTTTTCTCTTGCAACTTTGATGACCCCGGGTCAAAATTTGTACAGATTTGTTATTCAAAATTATGTTTGGATACACCAAGTGAGAATACTGGTCTTTGACTATTACCAATAGTGTCCAGTGCATGCATTTAACCGTTTGCTGATATCTCAATTCTGCCCATAGACACAGAGTTACTATAAACCTGTTTTAACTGATTGGAGCCTGATGCACAACTAAATTCTACTTTACTCCAGTGAATCTAATGAGCCAAATCTAGGCTTATTTATCATGGTCGGATCAAAAGATTACTTCTTCGAAAAACGTTTGATCTAACGGACTCCGTTTTCATTAAACCCACGTCTAAACCTCCCGGCCGCTCTTTTAGCTCAGTCTCCCCGTATTGAATACTGTGTATACTGACGGGCCAGTTTTCCCCGTGTCAGTTTTTGTAATAGTTTAGCGTTACTCCTTTTGAAGCTTTTAAATCGCTGTTTTCCGTTTTTGTTATCAAATTTGTTTACGGGCGATACAGACGCGAACAAAGCGTTGCTTTCACCGTGTGGGCATCAAATCCGGGATTAATGGCATGTTTTGGAGGGATCTATCGCTTCATGATGAAAAGAATTCCGCTAGTCACTGGGCGGCAGGGTGAAAAGACAGAGCGGGGAGAAAGCACTGGGTGGCCCGGCGCGTCGGGACGACTACACACTCCCCTAAACCCCGTTGCTCATTTTGCTGTCTTCGTAAAGGGAGAAAAGAACATTATAACGAGGGCTGGGGTAGTTGCATGACAATTGGCCCTCTATTGTGAGCACATGGAATCATCTTCAGCCTAATCCACGTGTATGAAGGGCCAATTACCTGGGTGTTACTTTAAAGAGTCGCTTGTCCCCTTCAAGAAAGTTAATGACGGGCAACCGCTTTGTTTGACGGGACAGATTCGCCCATTTATTCGGCGGGAGAATAAGGGGGCCATTTTTAGTCGTATCGCTTCACTTAAAATACCAATTAAGGTTAAATTGTGAGGGTTTAATGCCGTGTTTTACGGATGAAATGCAATTCAACAGGAAGTCATAACAGTCCAACGTCGTAAACACGCTCCAAGTAAACGAACAATCTACTTTTTCTTGTTCATTCAAACATTTCGGAAACTGTTTACCATTGGATATTCGATTTGATTGTTGTAAATATTTTCGAACGGGGACATTTTGCAAGATAGGCAGATACCTTAACAAAAGTGTAGAACTGTGTCTGCCCCCCCTACCCCCCCCCCCCCCCAACCCGCCTCCTCTCCCTCTGCTCAAATTAATATTGTTATTCTGGATTCGAGTGGCGAGTGTGAACCGATATGGGCACAAATCCATCTACTGGGATAAAGCCGAGGTTAAACTGATCTGATTAGTGACATGTGACATGTCACTTCAACACAATGATTAACTCTAAATAAATAAATAACGTTTGGTTATTACTTTGAGATTTAATGTCAATAAAAAACATCTTGGTAAGAAGTCTAAGCATCTTTGATAATATATTAATGCTTTTTCAGAGACTTTTTACTTCGAAATACTGAGGGTATGAAAAAAAATTATCACGTTTTATCCCCAGATTTTAAATATAACAAGCGTTATCGGTAACGCTTCTAAGATTATGTGTCAGCCCTTGTTCCTATATATATAGGAAATCTTCCTTTGTGGACATTCTTTCGGTGATATCTATACAAAAAAAACCATTTTTATGTTGGTTTTATTGAAAGTCTTGAAACATTTTAAGAGTTACACAAAGCAAACGTATTACAGACCCGTTAAGAAATCAGACAAACTAAGCCCTGATGCCTTTATCTGAGCTTGGTTAAAGACACTGGACACTCTTGGTAATTGTCAAAGACCAGTCTTCTCACTTGGTGTATCTCAACATATGCATAAAACAACAAACCTGTGAAAATTTGAGCTCCATCGGTCGTAGAAGTTGCGAGATAATAATGGATAAAAAAACACCCTTGTCACACGAAGTTGTGTGCTTTCAGATGCTTGATTTCGAGACCTCAAATTCTAAATCTGAGGTCTCGAAATCAAATTCGTGGAAAATTACTTCTTTCTCGAAAACTATATCATCTCAGAGGGAGCCTTTTCTCACAATGTGTTATACTATTAACAGCTCCTCAGTACTCGTTACCAAGAAAGGTTTTATGTTAACAATTATTTTGATTAAATACCAATAGTGTCCACTGCCTTTAAATGCAAAACACAGTATTCAAGTTGCATTAAATAGAAATAATATATTTTTTTGAACATTTATAATTGACATCAACTTTATTATAAATTGATATATTCAAGGATATCTTTAAAACGGCAACTTATTGAATAACTTTCACACACACCCATGTAACACAGCTCCATGATAACACATCCTGTGGTTGCACCAAACATTCTAGCGTGAACGTACATTTTGACATTTTTACTAATTAGGTCGTAACTCAAGTTTACAAAGTGACAGTGTCTAATGTTTTATAACACAGTGGTTAGTTTACGAGAGAATGTTTCATAATGTGTTGCTCATAATAAATCACATCTTTAAGGTTGTTTTAGGGGGTTGGACCGAGGTTTATCGGCCGTGTCGAAGTGAAGATCCCCCCTCTCATGTTTATCTAACGAGTTACCGAACCTAGACTAATTTGCGATGTCCGTTGAAGAGAATTATTTTTACCTGACTACTTTACAGCCATCGTATATTTTCCGATGATGCCTCGATGTTGATTTTTTTGTGAAGCACTTTTTAAGAACAATGGTGAGGACAGACAGGTAGATAAACAGACCAACAAACAAACCGATCAACCAAGTAAGAAATTGATGAAGGAAGTGATTTTTATACAAAAATAAAATAAAGTGAAGTTGTTGTTCTTTCATTTGCCGCCCGGTGAATTTCGGCAACCTTTTTTATTCATTTTTATTTATAAATGCAATTAAATGTATGCATTCCCTCTAATTCAATTTGTGGTTTTCTTGTATTGAATTCGATTCCATTTTCGTGAAAATGTTTTGGTTCGAAAAGTGCACTTGTCCGAGTTTTTGTGACATCAGGCAGTGGACACTATTGGTAATTACTCAAAATAGTTATTACAGCATAAAACCTTACTTGGTAACGAGTAATGCGGAGCTATTGATAATATGTGAGAAACGGCTCCCTCTGAAGTGACGTAGTTTTCGAAAAAGAAGTATTTTTCCACGAATTTGATTTCGAGACCTCAGATTTAGAATTTTAGGTCTCGAAATCAAGCATCTGAAAGCACACAACTTCGTGTGACAAGGGTGTTTTTTCTTTCATTATTATCTCGCAACTTCGATGACCAATTGAGCTCAAATTTTAACAGGTTTGTTATATGTTGAGATACACCTAGTGAGAAGACTGGTCTATGACAATTACCAATAGTGTCCAGTGTCTTTAAATAGAAATGTGTTTTTTTCCTACCCGTCGTATACAAACTGTACAGCGTACATGTCGGCCAATTCCTCACGGATGTATAAATAACAAAACACCGACGAAATCTTTGAAGAAAATATGAAGGCCTATAAAAAGAAACTTGAAAGTATGTGATTTGTGAACACCTGTCTAGTTTTATACCAACCAAGGTCCAGAAACTTCAATTTTTGATAAATGAACCGCGAACAAACATTGCAATTTTTGTCTGTCTCTCTCTCGCAGTATTTTACCAATTGGTTTTGTTTTTGTTGTTTTCGTCAAAGGAAGAAGATGATTTTTCCAGACACCGGATGTTTTAATCGAGCGTGAAACAGGCTTCGAACACACTCATGAGGTATTTTTGCCTTCATTTATCAGTAGGAGTCCCAATCAACTCTGCATCTCAGCCATCGTCTTGAGTGACGTCTTTACGTTGGTCGTGCGACTCTCAGTCTCTTAATTTTTATAGCGCGCGTTAATCTTGGCCTCCTTGCCGAAACAAAATAATCACATCCTTGTCTCTTATCCCACCGGTGAAGAAACACCGGTATACCTCAGGAATCTTTGTATTCGTCGGGAGAAGGTATCATCATCTTGGAACATAAATAATGAACAGATCCCAAATAAGGGGGATGCCTTGGAGATATAACAGTGACGGGGATTGTCAGGCTGTGTATTTAAGATGAGTCTATGGTGATTTATTTGTCGCAAAGTCGAGTAAACAAAAAATATACTCTGTGGGAAGAATCGCAGGTAAGGAGGTGGTCTGGAATTAAACAAACGTCCACGGTGTCTTCTTAGGACACGGTGTCTTCTTAGGACCATTGACAAATGCAGCTTGTGCTACGATGAAAGATTTGCATTTATCCTCATCACGGAGGTCGAAAATGAAACCCTGTGGTGTTCGGCAAGAAGGTATCAAGTTTTCTTTATATACACAAATCTTCTACAACAGCATTTACTGTTTGTTGACGGGAATTAATTCAAAATGATCTCGAGTTCTCCCCAAAAGGTGGACGCGCGTAATAGGAATTTAATCATTGAACTTATTGGAATGTACGTTTTATTTGTCAAATTACGTCCTTTTTTTCTAAACAGTGAGTTTGAAAATGGAATTCTCAACTCTTAAAAATGCAACAAGTTGGAATATCTTACAAGTTGGAATATCTTTTCTCTAAGATGTTGTCCATAAAATGGACATTTGGTTTGTCGAATATAATCTTAACAAGAAGCAAATGATTTTTAAAAGGGCAGAATACCAAATGCTGAAATAAACAACTCTACAATAAATTTACTCTATGAAACAAATTATTTACACGAAGCAAGTATCAAAACTTTTACTTCATAAAAGACAACCAGAAAGAACAAGGGAAAAAGCATGGCTGCCGTCGAATAGAATGTGGTGGTAAAGGAAAAAAGTTTAAATATATATTGGTTCTGCACTTCAGACTTCTCAGCCGACTACCGGACCTCATCTCCTCATACAATTTATGTATTAGACTTGTTTCATGTTATGGCACTTTTCGAATCCACGGCCTCAGCTTTGGATTCAGCTTCAGGCTCCATTCTCTCGTCTGAAGCAATGGAACAGCTCTTCATTTGTATATTGTTTGAAAGAAAATGGACACTGTTGGTAATTGTCAAAGACCAGTCTTCTCACTTGGTGTGTATCTCAACATATGCATAAAATAACAAACCTGTGAAAATTTGAGCTCAATTGGTCGTCGAATTTGCGAGATAAAAATTAAAGAAAAAACACCCTTGTCACACGAAGTTGTGTGCTTTCAGATGCTTGATTTTGAGACCTCAAATTCTAAAGTTGAGGTCTCAAAATCAAATTCGCGGAAAATTACTTCTTTCTCGAAAACTACGTCATTTAAGAGAGAGCCGTTTCTAACAAGGTTTTATACTATCAACCTCTCCCCATTACTCGTTACCAAGTAAGGTTTTATGCTAATAATTATTTTGAGTAATTACCAATAGTGTCCACCGCCTTCAAGATTGTTTTTAGCAATAAAGTTCCATTTGGAAAAAAAACTCAGCTTCAGGCTGAAGCAATGACTAACACGTACGCTAAAAGCACGCGCAACCGCGGGCCAAGCTAGCCTGAGCCAAAGCTGTAGCCGAAGCCGTGGTTTCGAAAAATGGCTTATGTTATCATCCAAGATATCTTGAAATATACAGAAAAGGCTGATGTCGTTGTGTTGATTAAAATGCAGCCCATATAAGAAAAAAGATACGGAGCTCTTTGGATGCCATGGATGCGATTATACGTTTGGATATAGACCGTATGCATTGAAGTCATCCAGCCGCCATCTTAGAGGAAAAACGGTGACTAAACAATCGACACGCACAGATTTGTACGCGCGGCGCATAGTATTGGCCAATGAACAACCTCCTTTTGACCTCTAGGTGAGGGCGCCCTACTGAAATGACGTCATGTGCATAAGGTCTATTGGAACCCTGTTTGTTCCAATCCTATAGTTGTCAAAATAACCTGTGAATTTTCCATTTCAAAAAAGCGTTTTTATTTTTATTTTCGTCGAGATATATTTGGATTTCCAATATTCTGTTTAAAGTTGACCGTTGAGTTAATTCCCAGCTGGAAAATACAAGTGAAGTAAAATCAACCGCTCGCAGAAGCCTACTTCAAAAGAAAAACATCTGACGCAGCATACACTCTTTAAAATAAGAGACTGAGAAATTAGGGCAAAAACACGGTATGGATACATTTACCCGAATTTACTCGTGGCAGTGATAGATGATTGCCTTTCTCTGACTGGCCGCTGAGGGAGTCCCGCTTCTAGGTCAACCATTGATATACTTAGGTAAACAACATTCCTCCCCCACCCATAGGTTTTTATACTTTAACTTGTCTCTCTTTCTTCCAGCGCGTTCCAGAGAGTCGACTTTGCTATCCCTGCGGTAGGGCTTGTCAATCCGGTACTCACTCCAAGAGTCGGACCATACACTTTGCAATTCCACGGTGGGTCTCGAGGTGACAAATTACGGCGGGGTTCGGGGCTCGGAAACCCGGTCCCCCCGGCACGGACTGGGGACCGTTTACTCAAAATCCACCGGAACTTGGCTTGAACATGTAATAATTCGTGCGTGATGTGGGTTAGGGGCGGAATTATTAATTCAGGCTGGTGATTCGCCTGCTTAAACTCGAGTAAATTGTGGAAATATAGATTCATAAATACAAGCATATGAACTTGTCAAGGGTTCTTTGGTGATGGATTTATCAATATTGACTCAATATTCACGCGTTGGGGGTTGGGAGGGGTGGAAATTATCTACAGCTCATCATGACTATATTGAGTTCAAGAAAAACATCACTGAAAGGTTAAATGATTAATGCATAATGACGTCACGAGATGTAAATAGACCACTTTGCGTAATGACGTCACAAGATGTTAATAGACCACTTTGCGTAATGACGTCACCAGATGTTAATAGACCACTTTGCGTAATGGACGTCACAAGCTCAACCCCACTGAGATCAAAATGAAAACATATGATTGGTTGACGTACACGCGCTTGCACGTCTCTTGTACTTTTTCATCAAAGATGGCGGCCAATGACGTCATGTGCAACCCATTTGAATGCAAGGGGCCTACATTATAAAACATTCACTGGATCATTTTTAGTCCCAAGGAAACGCATAACTGTGAAATGAAAACTTCACTGCGCTTCGCCCTTAATTTTCTTTTTGGAAATGTACTTAACTTGTAAACCCAATTCATGACTATAATAAACCGAGACGAGATGTCCAAACACAAGCAGTTGTACAATCAGGCCCTCTTATGACAACCACACCCTCCCAACACTTAACTGCACAAAATGGTGTGTTCAAACTGACACCATGGGTGTTGTCACACATACCAAACGGGAAGCACCGAGAACATTACAGCATGGCATTATTATAGACTAACAACCAAAATACTATTCTCTATTTCCGGTGCAATTAAAACATCGAATTACGAGTTGTATATTTAAACAAATAAATCTCACAACAACAATGCCAAGTTGACAACTGCAGCTTAATCCCACAGGGGCACCATGCAACTCCAAACTAGCTCAGGGTCGATGGAGGGGTCCCTACCCCCACTGACCCCCAGGCAACGGCACGCTCAGGTACGGTAAACTTGACTGTTGAAACCCCAGTAGATGAAGTTTAACCCTAACGACCCCCTTGGGTGGTGCTGAAACGCCCGCTGAGGGTTTCCACCGTGTCCAGGTAGGCGTTCTCAAACCTCACCTTCATATCTTATCAATCAACTTACTTTTAGGTTTTGTAAAAGGGGTGTAAAAAGAAGAAAACAATTCCATTTGGGGCCTATATGAGAGTAATAGAATAAGAAGTTGCAAACTGCTTACAAATCAAAAGGTTATGAATTTGATAAGACTACAAAACCTGCGAACACAACATACTTTATATGTTTTTGCCGTTTTTACTTCTACCATAACCAAATTAATTTCAAAAACATAAAGTACATTACCAGCACAGGTTTGAATAGGTGTTCATCCACAACTGTCCATTAGATATGAAGCATCAACTTTTCTATCCATCCTTCAAAGGCACTTGCTCTGTTGGATGACACATGAAATATATATTTAAACAAAATACGAATCATCTGCACTTAAAGGCAGTGGACACTATTGGTAATTACTCAAAACAATTATTAGCATAAAACCTTACTTAGTAACGAGAAATGGGGAGAGGTTGATATAGTATAATACATTGTGAGAAATGGCTCCCTCTGAAGTAACGTAATTTTCCACGAATTCGATTTCGAGACCTCAAGTTTAGAATTTGAGGTCTCGAAATCAAGCATCTGAAAGCACACAACTTCGTGTGACAAGGGTGTTTTTTCTTTCATAGTTATCTCGCAACTCCGAAGACCAATCGAGCTCAAATTTTCACAGGTTTGTTATTTTATGCATATGTTGAGATACACCAAGTGAGAAGACTTGATTTTGACAATTACCATTAGTGTCCAGTGTCTTTAAAACAATTTATTCACATTTTTCTTTGAAATCGTTAGTTGAGTTTCATTGTGTTTATACAATTGCAATCCTTGGTTTTTTTTTTTTACCAAAAAAAATACGTTTCGAACCTGGAATTCAACGACTCACAAGGTTCTGGGACATGTTTTGCAGTAATTTAGGCTGAAGCATTTTTGTTTTGTATGCACATATTGTGGCCCGCAATATGCACAAAAATATAATTTTGCTTTACAAACAAACAGGCCCTACGTACTTTCATGGGGTAAAATAGTTCCATGTGGAACCGACTGTTTACGATTTGAAAGCTTAAATTAAATTAACTCTTCCAAATTATAAACGTTTGCGACTAAACTTGACTTTAATCGACCCGAAGTTCAATGGAAAACACTGTTAGCAACTAGCAAAGACTCGTCTTCTATAAATACTGTCACCTTCTAACAAAACTTCCCCAAGTATGAAAATTAAATCACGCAGATAATCAAGGTTGTCGTGGACGTATTTTCTTCAACCATCCCACAGAACCAAGCCCTAAAATATCAATTTCTGATCTTAAAACAACACAATTACGTCTTGATGCATGCCATGTGGCCACCGTACCAACTTTCACACAATTGCCATGAATAGAAACGTCTTGTTGGTAATCGTAGGAAGCGGCTACCGATGACCTGTGGTATAGTCTAGCGGCCCCACGACACTCCCACGGGAGGCTAGGGGGCAAATGGAGCGCAAAGCACGGGGGGAAACTCCTCAATCCAGGGGCAGCTAATCAAATTGGACTTTGCAGTATTATTGAATTTCTTGTGTCGATAAGAATCTGAGACGGGGATTTGAAGGTGAGTTTCCTCCCCCAGTTACTGGTTGGTCACCTCTCTCTCCCTGTCTCCAGACTGGTCACTAATGAAGCAGTCATGAGGGCGCCACTAAATTAATACTGACGCAATGTTTCAACACTTCAGGTTTGGAATCATTTGTGGACTTTATTAATTTGGTTATGAAAGTTTTGTTCCCTGTGGTCAGACTGTATGATCGGCGAGTGTATATAGAATTACGAAACGCCACTAATTCAATAGAATAGGTGATGATTGAGGGCATGCTTATAGCGCCATGCTTGAATGTACATTTTTATGCCCATAACTTTCTGGTTCGCGTGTGCAGTTAGTTCTAGTTAAACTCAGTTAACTGATTAAGAGGTTGTTACAAGATGGAATACTCGGTTTTTATACGACGCTTTTCAAAGCGCACAGCGATTTTCCTGCAAGGTGTGTGGAGCTACATTACCAAAGTAAAAATAAAAATGAGGAAAAATGGCAAAATTTGACAAAATCGGAAAGCTCAATTTCACAATGCTAAAAAACAGCATAATGACTTGTCCCGAAGAGCTAAAACAACACTGACAAAACTTTAGTCAACAATAGACAAGGTTTACAGTCCCCACTAAAATTAAAGCTATTGTCAGAGGGATTGGGTGTTGGCCGCTTCCCATGGGGTGGGCTGGATTATTGACTTCAAACTCCACAACGTGCCTACGCACAAAGTCAACCACATCCCATTCTTACAACAAGGTGAGCTCCCCCGATATGATCTGTAGTATAATAATAGAACCATGTTAGGTTGCAGACGATATCATCAAACGCTTCATACTAAACACAGCGCCCGGTCAGAAACTGGTGCGGAAATGAGAACAAATTGGATATCCTTGTTGCGTCCTGGTGTGAATTTGCTCCTCAACGGGACGAACATGCTAGCAACATACAACTGGTTAATGTTGGCCTTTTACAATCAGTCTGCAGCGGTAATATATTGGCAGTCACACCAGGACATGTTGTGATCAGTGATTGTTGTTGGGGGCGAGGTAGACTCCTTGGTTTTTAGATATCGAGGCAGAAGTTACAGATGCCAGATGCGAGGCAGGTAAAAAAAAAGGGGGGTTCAGAATGAATGTAGTTAAAGGCACTGGACACTATTGGTTACTCAAATAATTATTGTAAGCATAAAAACGTACTTTGGAACGAGCAATAGAGAGCTGTTGATGTAAAACATTGAACAAAAAAAGCTCCCTCTGAAATAACGTAATTTTTTAGAAAGAAGTAGATTTTCACTCAAATAATAAAAACTTCAGGCCTGGAGCCTTTTATTAGGCATCTGACACCAAACACATTTTTGTTCAACAAGTGTTTTTTTTTCTTTCTTTCTTTAATTCTCTTGCAACTTCGATGACCAATTGACTCAAAATGTTCACAGAATGATTTGTTATTGTATGCATATGTTGGGATACACCAAAATGAGAATGCTGGTCTTTGACAATATTATTACCAAAGGTGTCCATCTTTTAAAGTATTGTAATATGGGGTGCGAGGGCGCCTGCTGGGGTACCTTGTGATAATGACTGTAACAATTAGAAGAAGTCTTTTATTTTGCACGCGCCACCAATGAAAGAAGGCTGAAGACCGTTCATTCTCATGGACTGCTCCTTTACTCTGGACCTCGATACCTCGTAACAGTTTGCCATGAGACTTCCATTTCCAAGTACAAAAAAGCATCTTTAAACTCACTTGTTGTTTTAAAATGTTTCCTCTGTGGTTTTCAAGTGTGTTTGTGAAGCGGAAAATGTGCTTACTACTAAATACTATGCTGTTAGTGTTAACAGAGGGAAACTTATTCTTCAAGTTCGTGCAGAGAATCATACTAAGTGCGGTAACCGTCACGGCTAAAATAACTACAGCTGACAGATGATATGTGTTTGCCCAAATAATGCAGAACCACATAAACACAAGTTAGACCACAATATACACAACCGTTAACAGATACAAAGACGCAAATTTCAAATCTCACTGTTCATTGTCAACTATGAAAATACTAACAAATTGCATTAGTTGGTGATGCCGTTGTTGTTTCTTTGCCGTGTAAATGGGAATGTTATTGAAGACTGGTCAATCATGACCGGGATTTGGGTACTTGTACACACTCCATTGAACTGCATCAAAGAATCCGTCTGTATCAGCTTATCACCTGGGCCGAATTTCATAGAACTGCTAAGCACAAAAATTTGCTTAGAATGAAATTTCTTTCTTGATAAAACAGGATTACCAACCAAATTCCCATTTGTTGCATATTGCTTGTTTCTGGTATTCAGCTGTTGTTTGCTTATTCTGAAAATCACGTGGAAATTTTGTTGGTAATCTTGTTATTATCAAGGGCAAAATGTCATGCTAAGTTGTTGTGCTTAGCAGCTCTATGAAATTGGGCCATGGTCACCAATTAAAACATGGAAGGAGGACAAGGGGAAACAGAAGCTCAGCTATATAAATGTAGTTGCTAGGGACATCGGGGTGCTTCCAGCTGATCTTTCCTATTAATGAGGGATAGACAAGAATAGGCAAATCTCAACATGATTCTAACATCGGTCGACTAGAGAGAAAGAGAGGGGGAGTGGCGGGGGGGGGGGGTGTTGGTGGAGAGAAAGACAGACCCCATTGAGCCTATGTTTGTCTGTTGCATATAGCTCAACTTTATACTGACCAGACAATGTAAATGTATTTGTTTCCGAAAGTTATAAACTATAAATAGCTGAAAAAAGCCAAATGAGATTTCGAACTCGTTACAGCAATTATCCTTTCGTAAAAATATTCACTTCCTGTACACAACCCGGGATCCGTTGTTTCATCAATTGCGACGAATGTGGGTTATTGAGTATTGAACCCAAAATACGCCGGAATTTTCACAATTGCTTGATCGTCTGAACATCTACAGGGTTACATTACATTATCCATCCGTTATTATTATGAAGAAGAAAAAACATAACGGTCGCCAAAAGGCGTTGTGTCACCCCAAACCCGGGAAAAGCAAGACCATACCAAACAATCAGAACAATAAAACACGAAAGGCAAGAAAGGGCACAAGGGAAAACAACAACACTTAAATATCGTCAAAAACAGCAGTAACGACGCCTGACGCACAATGTAAAAGCCTAAAAGATATTAATATCGAGATTGTCAAATTTAAGTCAATCACATGAATCGTTGAAACAGGAAACATGACGTCAATTGGTATCATTAAAGGTTCGAGCCGTAATAAGTGTCGAGAAATGACGAAACTCGCCTTCGAACCGAGGTGCCGTTGTAGAGTTGGATCCGTAAATAGTGTCCCTATACTCACCCTCGATCCGTGGTATCATATAGGATTCGACCCGTAAATGGACTCGTGAATGGTTTCGAGTTAAATCACCCAACTCACCCTCGAGACGAGTTGCCATTTAAACAGGGTTCTACCTTCGAATCCGAATATGACCCTACTCGCCCCCGAGCCGTGGTGTCATTA
The DNA here is from genome assembly GCF_032118995.1 of Asterias amurensis. NCBI lineage: Eukaryota > Metazoa > Echinodermata > Asteroidea > Forcipulatida > Asteriidae > Asterias > Asterias amurensis. The sequence continues at coordinate 21,609,171 of NC_092651.1, read as the reverse complement.
AGGTTCCGAGTTAAATGACCCTACTCGCCCTCGAACCGTGTTGTCATTTGGATCGGATCCGTGAATAGTGCCGAGTTGGAATAATAATAATAAACGAGACTTATAAAGCGCATTTAACAAAATTCAATGCGCTGGAAGAGTGCTACGGAAAAGACGATTATGAGAATAGATGTGTTTTTAATTTACTCTTGAATGTCTGGAGTGTGTTGGTGTTCCGAATATGACTTGGTAGGGCGTTCCAGCACCGGGGACCAGCGACTGAAAAGGACCGGTCCCCTGCCATTTTGAGTGTGCGAGGGGTTGAAGACCCTCTCGCCCTCGAACCGTGGTGTCATAAGGGTTGGACCCGTGAACAGTGCCGAGTTGGATGACCCTACTCGCCCCCGAGCCGTGGTGCCATTAAGGTTCCGAGTTAAATGACCCTACTCGCCCTCGAACCGTGTTGTCATTTGGATCGGATCCGTGAAAAGTGCCGAGTTGGAAGACCCTACTCGCCCTCGAACCGTGGTGTCATAAGGGTTGGACCCGTGAACAGTGCCGAGTTGGATGACCTATATTCGCCCTCGAATCGTGCACGTGTCCTGAAGGGTTGGACCCGTTGGTGTCGAACCTAGGTGTCGTTGGGGTTCGACCCGTAATGACCTACTCGCCCTCGAACCGATGGTATCCAGCTGCCCACTACGGATATGGAATTACGGCAATGGTAACAGGTGAAACCAGTTAGTGTCTTTTTCTACTAATCTCAGATATCCATGAGATTTCTGCCACGCGGTCCGAGCCTAAACCCACCTGCTATTAGACACTTGTAGGGGTTTATTTCGTACATTGAGAAGTCACAGGTGGTTTGGGTTCATTGAGGAAATAAAACCGAAGCGAGTCATGGGCGGAGTTGGGTCTAAAAAAGAGGGGAATATTGCAAAATTTATATTATTATTTTATTCTCTGAAATTAAATTTCTTATTTAAGCACAAGATCCAAGGCAATTTCTATGGTATATTTGTATATACATAGCAATAAACCAAATCAATCAATCAATCAATCACAGTAATAACAGTGATGTTTGAAATTTTGCATGGTGTGGAAAAAAACTGTCTTGGTGTACATAGTAAACTATGTGATGGGTACAACGCTCCAGAATACAATCAAAGAGGTGGTCATTTCTATACGGCACAACCTTATGTAAAATCTTCTCTTTTTGGAGGAGTAGGGGCTCTGAAAAGAGCTGGTGTGGTTTCGACGTTTCGAACACTATACTCTGCTCGCCTAAAGGAGAAATCTTTAAGGGACTGTACATTAGACATAGCCCGCGAAGTTATATTAACAACGAACAACCAACACTCTCATCTGTTTGGTTCCACCTATGTTGCTCCCCAAAAGTGGAACAACCTCCAAGTATCCATTAGAAATTTTGCCAAATTATTCAACACTTTGCCAAATTTAAAGAAATCTCTTTACACTTATCTGTATCAAATGTAATATGTTGTAGTAAAGTTCCATTTGCTTGCTCACTTTTAGTGCTTTGATATTGTCGAAAAGGCGCTGAATGCTCTGTTGTATGTAATGTATCCCCCCTCCCTTCGACGTACGGATCTTTTAGACTTCGTAGAAATCAGTATGACGTCATTGTTTATTATTAAATCAACGGCCAAACCATAAGTGCACATCAGACTGGCCACACTTTTATTAACCGTACCACTTACCGGCCGCCATGGCTTTATACTTTCACCCCTTACCCCCTCCACTCCCCGCCCCAATCAATTAAGTCAATACCTATAGACTGCCTACTTGCCCCCTACTAATTAAGCGGCCTTCGGTGCAGGAAAACAAAGTCTGAGCAAAAGATTGGATGTGATTTGAAACACACACTTCTACGCCCTTGGGTTATGCGCAAATAAAGATATTTACATCACCATTGGTTTATGGTCACGCCCGCTGGCTGCCGTGTCCGAATTAGCGGCTACGGCTATGGCTACGGCTAGATTTCCGCGTCATCATGCGTTGAAGTATAGGACGTCCTTGGCAATACCCTTAGCAACAGTCGTAGCCGTAGCTCTAGCCGCCAATTCGGATACGGCCTCAGCTTCAACCCGATCACTTTCAATGGTGCAAAGCGCCAGTAAATTAGATTTCCCGCCCTTTTGCGGTAGAGTCTAACGAAGGTCTGGGGAGTTTGTGTTGTCCGTTATAGTTTTTACCTGTAAACTAAGAACGAGCCAAGAATAAACACCGAGACAACGAATTGACGAGAAGGGGTGAGGTTGCAGTAATGATTATTTTTTAGGAAGGGTGTTTTCTGTCAAAAATATGAACGGGAGAATGACGTCTTCACAACAGGGACAATCAATTTGCACAAATACCGTGTACCAAATGAACGCTCTTGCTACCAGAAATATGTAGAAATATATTTCAATAAATTCTTCTATAACATGTTAATTTTTTTGATTGTTGTATTCCATTTAAAATTTACTGAATGTGAATTATTTGAGGAGGCCTGTCTATATATAGGACGTATTTCAATGTCTAAATGTCATTCTCGTATGAAGTAATGTAATTTCTAAATATTACATACTGATCGAAAAAAAGTTCCTAACAATTATTTAACGGTCAACAAAAATAAGTGAAAATCAATATGAGAAATAGGGCTACAAGGTTAATCTTGCTGATCAGAATAAAGCAATTTATTCACTGGAGAATATCAAATTGTGTACATATTGATTCAAAGACAGTATACATATTTTGTTGCTACCATTATATGAAACAATTCACACCCTTCTTTGATTGCACTGCGGGTCCGAATTAACATTATGACGTACAGCGGAACGGGTTTCGACCGTCAGAAGTTGAAATGTAGGCCTAAATAGAAAGGACACCCAAACGGATGGGCCGGATTATAAAAGGTTGTCAACAAATGGCTTGGCTCGACGGCCGAGACGCATTGTTTCTGTCCAGCCAAATTGGTCATGACAAATGGCGTGAAAATCTAGCTCTAAACCCAAGTGAAGTATTTAGCAGTTCGGATCCTTGATGGTCTTCAGAGGGGCGAGACAAAGTTCAATTCAATTCAATTCAATTCAATTTATTTATTTCATCACAGATTACAAGTAAAAAGTGAGAATTGTTTTCCCTGTGTGCACTAAAAAGATTAAAATTTGATACTTATAGAAAAACAAAAAACATTAACATTTTAAAAACACAGAATTAATTACAAAAACTAATATAAGCAACAAATAGGCTAGTTAAAGTTTTACAAAGAGAGAAACGTTATCAAAATCTCACCATCACTGATTAAAATGGAAAACAGCAACTACTACTAAGTTACCTTATTAAAAGTGAGTTAAAAAGATGAATAGCACTGGGTAAAAAAGATAGTCTGAACCGGTTTGTGCGAGTAGAGAGAGAACGGTACCTTCCTGATGGGAGAATGTGAATGAATGAGTGAAGTGGGTGAGTTGGGTCCTGGGTTATAACTTTTAGTTTATTTACATACTGTTTGTCTAGGATTTCTCTCATGGGTTGGCCAACTATTGGCCAATCTAGTGTCATTATAACGCGTATCATTGTGTAACTTTTTTGAAAACGATTTAACATAGAAGCTTTATACTTTTATGTTCAGACATGAACGCCCTGTCCGAAAGTTTACCGGTCAAAGTTTTGGACCATACGCGCAGTCAAAAGTAACAGAAATAATGTGTTGTTATAATTAGTCACTCTTGGGACGGAAACTTCAATATTTAGCGCTCTTAACCTTTGAACTTTCACCTCGATTAAAAAAAACTTACTATGTAAAATCTATTGTTCTCTCTAATGTGCACATGCTCAGAAAACTACACGTAAACAATAATAATTGACCTAATAAGTCTGCTGCCACCTAGCGTTCAAAAGTCTCCCGTTATGCTTTAAGTTTTTTAAATGACAATTCCTTCTCATTATTCACAGAGAAACCGCACCTAAATCCAAAGCTTTTTGTGAGTGCTGAAACATCAAAACATGAAACCTCACAGATAAATCTCATCGTTATAACCGCCTCAATTTCTCTTCATTTCCAGAAAGTACTGCCTATATAGGCCTGTAAATACTTTCACATTGAGAGAACATGACAGGTCGATGGACAAAGAGGAGTGGTTTGTGGAGCGAAGATGATCACCCAAGCACACCATCATCATGTCCCTTATCTTAAAGTGTTAATTAAAATAGTAACCGCCCCAAAAATGAACAAAGAAATTGCACACTGAGAAAGACATGACACTCTGGAACACAAATCTCGATAAATCATTTTACTTTTTTTCGTTTTTGGAAACCGTAATCTGGCTTATGTTTCAAGTCAAGACTACAGATACCGCATCATTCTTCCCATAGAGGAACCATCACTCAGTATCTCTGGGGGGTATATACCCCCGGCGTGGACTTGGTGCTAACTGCAGCAACACTAACAGATATGGTTCATATTTCCTCCATTGCCCAAACGTGTGAATGTAGGGTTTTAGATGGCGGGGTTGTGGGGTACTGGTGTGGGACTCTCTTCAAAGCGCAAGGGGGCCTGGCATAGCAATCGACGAATCCCGTAATTTATTTGACAATATTTTTGCTGAAAACGGAAAGTGCATTTGATACCCCTGTCCCATGGACACGTAAATTATTGCACCCTTGGGACTATGTGCCTTATGGAATTAGGAAGTCCGTATGCATGGAATTATACGTGAATAATTATAAACGCATGCCAGGTGGTGAGTCACTCAACCCGCCTTGTGAAAAAAAAACTTTTCATAATTCTGGGACAGAAAAATAGAAATACTTCCGTCATATTTCGCGCGGCGGCCGCTCACCCCTAGGTGCATGGGGGATTGAGGTTAGTCACCTCGTACCTCAAACAAACTTTTGTTTTACTAATTATACTGAAATAATCACAAACTCTCCATTATCTTAGGTCGTCTTTGTTGAAATCATGTTTATGAATTCGTATAAAGGAAATGTTTTTTGATTAACAAAAACTAAAGCCAGTCGACGAAGTTCAAACGCTTTGATGTCTGTTTGGAGGAGTTCAAAAGTAAAAAAAAAAAAAAATATCAAAATGTGAAGTAATAAACTGTCCACTTCTTTCAAAGAAATACTGCATGAAGCGAAGATGAAAAAGATACGTAAAAAACTACGTGAAGCGAAGATGAAAAAGATCCGAGTTGTTCACGTGCCATTAATGCAGTACACATTGAAAACAATGGTACCTTGAACTGTTATGACGGTTCCTCACAGGGGATTGCTTGGGGTAAGGGGACCATGGAACAAAAAGGGGGGCATCCCACGAACTGTTTTGGCTGTTTGGGGTGGAAAGTGGACTGGGTTTGGAAATGGGCTGTGGTGAAAAGGGGGCTTGGTGGAAAATGGGATAGGTGCACGGAGTGGGCTGATGAGGTGAAAGCTGGGATTTAAAGAGGACTGGCTTGGCTGAAAAGGGGCGGGTTATCAATGGTGATGGGTGGAAAGAGGGATGGGTGAAGAGGTTAGGGTGAAAAGCTGGGGTTGAAAAGAGCTGGCTCGACTGAGAAGGGGTGGGTTGGCAAGGGTGCTGAGTGGAAAGAGGAACTCGGGTGAAGAGGGCTCATAGAGGTTGAAAGGGGCTGGGTTGAAAGAGGACTGGCTTGGCTGAGAAGGAGGTGGGTTATCAATGGTGCTGGTTGGAAAGAGGGATGGGTGAAGAGGTAAGGGTGAAAAGCTGGGGTTGAAAAGAGCTGGCTCGACTGAGAAGGGGTGGGTTGGCAAGGGTGCTGAGTGGAAAGAGGAACTCGGGTAAAGAGGGCTCATAGAGGTTGAAAGGGGCTGGGTTGAAAGAGGACTGGCTGGAAATGAGGCTCGGTGGGAAAATGGATCGGTGGCCCAAAGGCTGACTGGTTGGAAGTAAGGTGATGGGGGTTGAAAAAGGCATTACCTGAAAGAGTGTGGGCAGAAAGGTGTGCCGATATGCGGCAAGGAGGCTGGTGTGAAAAAGGGCTGGGGTGGAAAGAGGACTGGGTGAAACAAAAGGGCTGGGTTTGTGACCCTTTTTTCAAGTTTGGGAAAGGGTAACCTTCGTTCAGGGACGGGTGAGCTATAGGTTCCAGGTTCGGGATTCGAACCCAAGCGTCACCAGAGATATAAATAACCACGATGTTACAGTCCGGAAAAGAATCGTCACTAGTGCTTACAACATTGATCCACATACTGTACAGCAACAACTTATGTATATCGATGTGGGATTCAAACTACATGATTTATAGTTGTAAACTGTCACATCATGAGAGTGTTCAAAGCTCGGGCTGAAATTGATTGGGATACCCCCGTAAGGTTGAAACCTATCCACCATGGTAGCTATTATCAAATATTCCCACTTCAAACAAAAAACCGCGTCTCAGACCCTACCTCGAGAATAAAACAAGCCAGTCTTATTACCTTATCTTGCCAAATCATCTGAAACAATTAATACAGCAGACGTGTTACTAAAGCGAACGGTTCAAATTAGACTTGTCTTCCCTGTTGTCATTCACTCAGACATGTCGTTCCGTTCTGCTAATGGGGCCGGGAGTACGACTCTTGCGGCTCACGACTGCTCCAAACCGTGGGGCCTCGCGTGGGCAGGCGCCCGGTGTCATTTAGGCCTCTGTGACACGGCGGTGGTTTTAATTGTCGGAAGAGAATGATCCCATTTGACACGGTGCAGGCTGCTGATGGGGGGTAATTTTTGACGGCACATGCCACAAGAAAATTACTATTATTGGAGAGGGTGATGGGTGTATGCGGGTGGCGGTGAATGGGGAGGTTGAAGAGTCGGTGGTTCTTTAAAAGAATTCCCAACAATTCAATTTTACGAGTCCGTTGAAAATGTCTTTCACGCAACCAATTTCATCAAAACGATAAATCATAAATTTGTTATGAAGGTAAGAGATAAGTCGGTTTCGAAACAAAAGTTAATAATGTCGTAATGGTGAGACAAACAATAATTATTTTGGCTTTACAAACTTAACCCGTAGGTTCTACTTGCTGAAACAATGACCTTTCTTAGTTGAGTTATTAGTGTGGGAGAGGAGATGCCTTTAGTTTTCATTCATTAAAAGGTATAGGCCATACATAATTGACTGCTAAACAATGATGTTTTTACTAATCCCGCATACCTTTAATATTGACTCCCCCCCCAAAAAAAAAAGAAAAAAAAAGAAGAAAAGAAACATCAGCCTACGCACATTCCTGTTACCCAAAACGCAGCAGATAACCATTCGCTTTAAAAAAAAAAATGGTAACCCGTTCAGACATCATCATAATAATTATTATTATGCCCCCTACTCAATGCGATAAAATTCTTCTTGTGTAAACCGAACTCAACTCCACGCATAAATCACACACAACCATCCACTTCATTATCACACTAATTGAACCATTTCTTATCCCTAGAGAGCACTTTCCATCTTTAAATTAACACTTCAAAAAAGTTACCCGTACCAGTAAACACATCGTCAAGAGTAAAATTGTTCAACCTGTTCTATTATACCCATCACCGCGGGTTCGCGGATAATGGTGTCAAGACGCTAGAGTCAAACTGCGGTGAAGTATCAAGAGGTACTTTCGGGTTTTTACGATCGCTGGAGTTTTGTTTTGCGGTGTTGGAACGGTCGTTGTTATTATAACCTGTGAGACCCCATATTTTTTGTTATACACACGGATACCACTCTTGGTTGATACTTGATCAATTTTACGATGTTCTTTTGGTCTCGATGCGGTCACCTGTGTGTCGTAATGGAGTGATCATTTTGAGTTATAAAAATTACTGGACACCAATGGTAATTGTCAAAGACCAGCATTCTCACTTGGTGTATCCCATCATCATTCATAAAATTACAAATTATTGAAAATTTAGACTAAATTTGTCATCGAAGTTGCAAGATGAAAGAAAAAACACTCTTGTACGGGGACCACGACAAATGACTAAATTTCCCTGGATTTTTACCCTTTTATCGGAGTTTCGGATTTCATACTTTGTCACAAGTTTCCTTTCATTACCCCATTCCTGACAATGTGAAATTCCTGACAATTCATTTTCATTTCAATACATTTATTTCAATGTTGCCATAAAGTTACATTTGTGTACATCATTAAAGTTAATATACATGGTAATGAATAAATAATGGCAAACCACAGATGAAGTAAAGACAATAACAATTTACACCGAAGTTGAGTAGATAATGACAAACAGGACAACATCTAGGCATAGGGTGAAGCAAAGCTTTTGTTCCCGTACCTACGGACAGACAAAAGACGAACAAAACAAACAAATACACCAACAGACTACCACAACACTGACTTACATACAAAACATGTACATGTATGGGTACAAAGACAAACATCATCCGGAAAATATATCATAACTTTAACTAAGAATTAAGGACTGCTTTTAATTTTTTTGCAAATTTTGACAAAGTAAGTGCAGATTTAAGTGAATCACTGAGACTATTCCAATATGTAGTACCACGTTGGACAAGACTATTTCTAAATAAAGATGTTCTGTTGAAATGGACATAAAGATTTTTCTTACGAGTACTTCGAGTATCGTACGAATGAATATTTGAAGTTAAGGTAAAGAAAGAGTTAAAACAAGAAGGTAATGCATTATGGTTGTATTTATACATAAACTTACCTAAGTTAAGGCGATAAAGATCATTTAATTTTAGAAGTTTAAATTGTTCAAAAAGTGGAGCTGAATGATTACGATAACCAGCATTAGAAATGATTCGAACAGCCCGCTTTTGTAAAGTAAATAGTTTGTTACACTGAGTTGAAGAACACCCCCAAATGAGAATGCAATAGTTTAAATACGGCAGAACAAAAGAATTATAGATGGTCAATAAGATATTACTAGGTAGGAAAAACTTTAAGCGATTCATTATACCTATATGTTTAGATATTTTAATTGATACATCTTTGATATGATTTTTCCAAGTTAAATGTTCATCAATATATATACCTAAGAATTTCGTGACTTTCAGTTGATTCAAGTTGATACCATTTAGAACTAAGGGAATAGATTGAGTGTATTTATATTGATTTGCACAAAATATAACATAGTTAGATTTTAGTACATTAATACATAACTTATTTGCTAAAAGCCAAGTACTTATTTTATAAAGTTCCAAGTTAAGGTTCTGAATTGCGGCATCTACATTATTATGACTGTACAATAAACTTGTGTCATCTGCAAATAAGCAAAATGAAATAATATCAGAGGAGTTACAGATGTCATTGATGTAAATAATAAAAAGCAAGGGACAATGTGAAACTAATGATGATTTAGCCATGCAAGATAGGTAGATAGATAGCATTTATTGTCCTGATCTCATGTGCTGTTCATCCTTTATTGCTTCTTTTTATCGTCTGATGTGCTGTATATTTCATTTGTTGCTATGGTAGTTTTAAGTGTAGTACATTCATGTTCATTGTCACCTGCCCGTATATTGTATTTTCGAACTTTAATGCTATAGTCTATTTACTGTTTGTTGTACCCCACGCCTACATATTGTAACACTATTGTTAGTTTTTCACTATTCTTCGAGTGGAAATCGAATCCCCCATATTCTTTTTAAAATTTGGACAATAAATGCTAACTATCTACCGATCTTGCATGACAGACAGTGCACTCTTTAATTATGCGAGATTTTATGTGTTGGTCGTGTTGGTCCATTGGGCTGTGGTGTTTGGACCTCGATGACGAGTTATAACATAGAGCCAGGAAATATTGTGTTATGACATTCACAAAGGTGTGCCCCTTTCCTTTGCTTGTCCGTAAAAGTTTTGTTGCCACTTGTAAACGAAAACATGAATATTTTCATTTTGAACCTTTGTCAATTACGTCAACACGACCTTATAAGTCGCCACGGCCAAAGTGTGGGCTTCACCCTGGACTTAAATTTATAATTGTAAATAGCGAGGTTCTGCTAAGTAACAAGACGCGGCTGACACAATGTTTATTAGGCTGGTCACACTGTGCAGAAAACCAACGGCAGAAATGAAACAGTGTGCTCCAGCTGGCAGCTATGGTCAAAATGTCAACTATGCTGCCTACCGGTGTAGTACCAGCGATCATTGCCTATAACATTTGCATTGATGTTGTGTGATTGTTAGAAAATGGAGGCAGAAAACTAGGTTAGAACATGTTCACAAAAAAGACTTTTTGCATTGCAATAATGTGGAGGCCGAGGAATTCTCTTGTCATTACTCAAGAACAAGTAGGCCTACACAAACTATAATCATGCAGGTCTCGAAACAGTGGGTGCGTTCGTTTAGCTTCCCTGGGTCGACCCCGGTGTGTGGCGGTTTTTTTTTCCTAGGACGAACGTGGGTTTTTATCTGCACACGTTCGTCATCGTAAAAGAAAGTGCCACACACCGGGTCGACCCGGGGAAGCTAATCGAACGCACCCAGTAGCTCATGGGTTGATTTACGGCGGCAGGCACACACTACTCGGTCTGGCAGATGGTTTACCAATGTTGTTTGCAACTGGAATGTTCCCAATTCATTCCTGTTCAACTTATAAGTCATTGAATATTTTGGGTGAAACCACTAAGCGAAGAAACAATACAACGGCATAATAACAATGGAATTTAACTGTAAGACCTGTGGTTTATAAACCATGGAGGTAGAAATAGTTAACTGATGGAGGTAGACTATTCTTACCTCCATAGTTCGCTTGACCACCGCCGTGCGAAAGAAGGCTCAAGGGTCGGTGGGCAATACTTGTTTTTCCAGCTCAGCATTTAGCTTAGTTGAAGCACATATCAGTTTCCTGTGAGCCAATTTTTAGCTGGTTAATTCTCTACAGAAAATTTGCTGTTACTGTACAAACAAAACTGACAAGCTTTGGTCTTACCGTTCAGATGTTTTTGTGTATGTCCATGATGACAACATCGAGTGCACGTGGAAATTTGGAGATTGCTTTTCTGGTCTCTGTAAATGCCGCCCTCTGTTGACAAGATGTGCAACGCATTCTGTTCTAAGACGGTGAGAGCAAGGAGGTAGAAATCGGAAATATCTGTTGGCTTTGCTCCCGGTTTGTTCTTTAATGATCGGTGTTAATTGACGATTGGCAAAGAACACACATCAATTGTGTGCCCTTCCCTGACTTAGCAATTGCTCCACGGGTGTAGCATTACACTGCCCCCTCCTTTTGTCATGTTCTAACCCCGCCCCCGTCAGGACGTCTTCAAACTTATGACGAAATCGAAGCAATTTGTAAAAAAAAAAAAAGTTTTCTGTTGTGCTTGCTAAAAGATCCCCAGTGTTAATTAAAGTTCATGCACTCCCGCAAAGACAAGTAAGCAAGTCGTCCCTAAGCTACGTTTATCATAATAAGGTTACCAGCCATCATGCCACATGTATAATCTGTGACTGGTACCCTGCTTTTGTTTGCTTTGGTGGAAACTTTTTAAGCAACATTCTTTGCGAAAATTGGCCCAGAGCTATATATTAAAAAAGATATATATATATCAAATAATAAACCACAAGGGAAACTGACTGGGTACATTTTTAAAATGATTTTGGGATGAACAAAGAAAAAATATATATATATATATAAAGGTTAAAGGCACTGGAGTCTGTTGGTTATTACTCAAAATAAAACCTCACTTGGGAACGAGCAACAGAGAGTTGTTGGTAGTATAAAACATTATTAGAAACGGCTCCCTCTGAAGAAACATAGTTTTTGAGGGAAAAAAAATTTTTTTTCAGTATAATATCTGAATTGATTTTTGTGATCAAAATTAAAAAATTCTGATGACCCTCCTACAGCCATAGCCCATCATTCTCATGACAAACTCTCACTGTGTCAAATTCTTTGCTTGTATCATCAAAGACACAATTGCCACATGCAAAATAGTGAAAAGTAGAACAAACAACTCTGCAATGTTCTCTCTCTGTGTAAAGATTGAGTTTATTAATAACATCAGCATCAGACATTTCTGATTCACACATCAATTTATTTAAACCTACAATGTGCCAGAAAATATAAAATACCTATCTGCTGTGCAATCTGGGCTCAATCACCAAAGCGCTGGTTACCAAGGAATTCTGCGCCTACAAAAACCCATGATTGGTGCTTTACAGAATCAGCATCAAATTTCCATGGTAACCATTCAAATAAAATGAAGTCCTGCTCATTAACATTTTGATAAACAACCAAGTTGGTAAATTATTAAATTCAACTGCTTTTTTTTTCCATGAGGAGTAATGCATAGAAACAAAATATTATTGTCAGAACATTAAAGGCAGTGGACACTATTGGTAATTACTCAAAATCATCACAAAACCTTTCTTTATTAACAATAATGGGGAGAGGTTGATAGTATAAAACATTGTGAGAAACAGCTCCCTCTGAAGTGAAGTAGTTTTCGAGAAAGAAGTAATTTTCCACGAATTTGATTTCGAGACCTCAAGTTTAGAACTTGAGGTCTCGAAATCAAGCATCGGAAAGCACAGAACTTCGTGTGACAAGGGTGTTTTTTCTTTCATTATTATCTCGCAACTTCTACAACCGATTGAGCTCAAATTTTCACAGGTTTGTTATTTTATGCATATGTTGAAAAATTGTATGCATATGTGAAAAGACTGGTCTTTGACAATTACCAAACGTGTACCTTCCCTTTAACAATAGACCTTTATCATGCTGCCTCCATCTTGGTCATTTTCCTTGTATCCAATAACAATAATGAATGCTCATAATCATTTTGCAAATAGGAACCAGACTATTTGTTCATCCAGCCTCGGAATGGTTACATTGATATCAATACGGAAAGTCCAAGATGGCTGCACCATGATAAAGGTTTTATAGCAATGAAAGATAAGATGAATAAAATTATAAGATAATTTGCGTTCAGTTTTCAAGGAAACAACATTAAAGTAATCAAGTGACCATTCACAGAAAAGATGTGTATAACAGACTCTTGTTTTATGATGTGTTCATGCTGTCTAACAACTTCTGGGGTCAGAATTGACTGGGATTTCGGGTCCAATGGGAGCCTGACTCCTTTCTGGGTCAGTATGATCTGGAATCTGTGTAAAATTTACCAATAAATGGGTCAAACCAGGTTTCTGGTTAAAGCCGGACTCTGAAGTTGGTCAGTTCCCTGTGACCTTGAATCCCGGTAGAGTCTGACCCGGAAGTTATTTAAAGTGTGCATAACCTTCAAGATAAACAACCTCAGGGTAAATAAATACACTTTTTAATCTGCGAGAGATTCATACAATTATACCTTCTGAAGTTACAACAATCTTATCGCCTATCAACCATCAGCCACAAGAAACTTACACGATTAAAAGTATGTTTGAAAACTTGAACGTTTGCAGCACAGTCAGGAAAACATATTCTCTTATAGAAGGTTATATTTAATACATTTGTAGAATTGGTTATATATTTTACCAGCAGCATGGAGCAATGAATACAAGAGAGCTAATTATCAGCAAACTAATAGATGAATTAAACTAGAAATTGGTCAAACTGATGAAGACCGGAGTTAAAATACCATTTTAACCCAGATTTGGTCAGCTTGATCCATTTTAGGGTCAGGTCCACTGGTCAGGTCCCTAGGTGACCCAGAATCTGGGTTCTTTCTCACCCACAATGTACCACAAAATACCATCTTCCAGGCTAGTATGGAGTGCATGGGTTGTTATTGTTTGTACAGCTGGTATTATGTGGAGAACCCATGGCTTGTGTACTGAGGACTTGGTCTCCACAGCCTGCTGTGGTATTTTGTGGCAAGGACCAGGGCCCAATTTCAGAGAGCTGCTAAGCACAAAAATTAGCTTAGCATGAAATTTTTGCCTTGATAAAAACAGGATTACCAACTATATTTCCACATAATTTTCAGGATAAGCAAACAACAGCTGAATACCAGTAACAAGCAATATCCAACAAATGGAAGTTTGGTTGGAAATCCTGTTTTTATCAAGGAAGGAATTTCATGCTAAGCAAATTTTTGTGCTTAGCAGCTCTATGAAATTGGGCCCTGTTGGGCCAGTTGAGATTATACTGATAGCAGTCCTAGGGCCATACCTCCGCCATACATTGGGTGCATGAGTTTCTTCCATTTGTATTAAACTGATATTATCAGGATGTATTGTGTACAGTGGACTCGCGTATCCACAGTCTGCTGGAGTATTTTGTGGCATGGACCAGTTGGGTGGGATATTTTTTTTTGGAGGGTATACCAATATTAGTAGGCAGAGCCAATTGGGAACACAATCCAGCAGGCTTGTCAAAGCAGTAAGTGTACAGGCAACTTCTGGAAGCAACCAACTACATGTACACTGCATACAAAACAATCACTACATCACCGCCAAGAAGTGAACATTTAATGTGCATGTTGTTTGAATAAATTTCTAATTATACACTGTCTGAAACTGGTTGCCTGTTAATTGTCTACTGATGTAATGTCCTGAAATAAAACTGTAAAAGGCATCACACATTACTTTCAGGTCAGACCCACAACATGGACAAAGGATAGAGGATTCATAGGATGTGTGTATATAAGAATTCCAACAAAGCAATAGCGAGTTGTTAAGCAAGCCAAAGTATACAGTTACACAGCTCACCTGTGCAAGGTTTTTACAGACAGTTCCAAGGGAAAAAACTCCTCCAAATTGTTCGAGTTTTATATTTTATTTATAAATCAAATCTTGAGGGATATAAATCATGAAGAAGGGAGACTGTGGCTGAGCAAAGATCAAGTTACAAGGTGTAAGAGGAAACAGACTGTCAAAAGAAAAAAGTCAAGAAAATGAGTCTGTAATATGAGCTGATGTGACTCAAGGTGGATGACATGTGTTGTCTCAGAAGGTGCTTTAAAGACACTGGACACTATTGGTAATTGTCAAAGACAAGTCTTCTCACTTAGTGTATCTCAACCATAGAGCTATATATATTGACTAGAGCGCTAACACCCGTTATACACGCACTAAGGTTTCTAAGCCAAGTGGGCGCATTCATGTTTATGTACAAACCAATACAAAAGCTTGAAATTTTGTGCGGCAATTGTAGGGCTACACATTGCAAAATAGTGCGTTTGTTCTTTCTATGTGTCATCGAACCAAAAAATGCAGCAAATGTGAACGCACACTCTGCTGATGTGCGTACAAACTGTGAGCGTCATGTTTAAAAGGCGCATAAACTATTTTAGTACGTCAATCAAGTCGAGCTTACGGTTTTCATAGCCTTATGTAAGCAAATGGGCAGTCGTGTACGAAAGCGCACACGCCGAATGTAAAAAAATCACGGAAATGTGTGTTCTCTTAAAATTAAACTCATTCCCTAGTCACGCAACACATTAAACATGTCTGCGCCCAGGGTGGCTTCAAAACGCAGAGCAAGTTAGCGCTCTAGTCAATATATATAGCTCTGTGATCTCAACATTTGCATAAAATAACAAACGAGATATTAATGAAAGAAAAAAACACCCTTGTCGCACCATAGTCACACTAAGTTGTGTGCTTTCAGATGTTTGATTTAGAGACCTCAAATTCCAAATCTGAGGTCTCAAAATCAAATTCGTGGAAAATTACTTCTTTCTCGAAAACTACGTCACGTCAGACGTAGCTGTTTGTCACAATGTTTTATACTATCAACCTCTCCCCATTACTCGTAATCCAGAAAGGTTTTATGATGATAATTATTTTGAGTAATTACCAATAGTGTCCTTTGCCTTTAACACTGTACTGACAACTCACTGAGATTTCACCCTTGCAGAAAATATCAGGTGATAAACGCCTTGTTTTCAAATTTAACAGTCTTTTGAAATACATGCAAATTAATACAAAATGTTGTTTAATGTTCAACAAACAATGAACAATATTTATGCAGAATCTACCAAACATATGTCGCTATTTGTGATCTCTTTTTTAGAAACAAATATTATTAAAAGCAAAATGAAGATTTTCATATTTCATATGAATGACATAAACAAGAATTAACTCTCTCAAAATGTATTTACAATTAAAATTAAACGAAAAACAAATAATCTCTGTGCATATTTTTGTCGATGTTTAAGTTGCAACACCATATAACTATGTACAATGTGTTATAACATTCAACACAATAACTTTCATTTTATGAACACAAAATACAGTTGCCAAAATCATTGGCAATACATTTATATTTTTACAATTTGTACTTTCTTCTATACACTCTTTGTCTATCCACATTTTTGGGAAAGTAGAATGAAAAAAGATGTTACTAGCTATTTTTAAAGAACAAGTTGTAATAAAGACTGAAATTATAAATATTTTTATCAATTGTACATGTATCTCAGCTGTCAAATTGAAAATGTGTAATATTTGTATATGTATTAATTACAAATTATGTAGAAATGCTTTATTGGCCACAAATTTATTTTGATTTCATTGGGAAAACACATTTGAAGGAACCAATTTTTAATTTTGGGGGTAATTTGTTTACTTTATTTTCCTTGCCCCTTTTTTTGATATAATGATTACATTGCCTTTTTAGAGTAGCACTGAACAGTACAAAGACCAGGGTAATCAACGTTTGGTTGAAATGAAAACCTTGCCTACCAACAAAATGTCTCCACTGGCAGTATACATTTAGCGCCCTGATAGTCAGGCAGATTTTAAAAATCTGCCCAAAATAATAATTGTTAGTTTTGTTTGCTGGATGGTTATAAAGGAAACAAGCAGGGCCCAATTTCATAGAGCTGCTTAAAGGAACACGTTGCCTTGGATCGGTCGAGTTGGTCTTTGAAAAGCGTTTGTAACCGTTTTTTATAAAATGCATATGGGTAGATAGATGTTGTAAAAGTAGAATACAATGATCCACACAAACATGCCTCGAAATTGCGTGGTTTTCCTTTTACCTTGTCGACTAACATGTCGGCCATTTATGGGGGTCAAAATTTTGACTCCCATAAATGGCCGACCATGTTAGTTCGCACAGTAGAAGGAAAACCACGCAATTTCGAGGCAAACTTGTGTGGATCATTGTATTCTACTTTTACAACATCTTTCCAACCATATACATTTTATAAAAAACGGTTACAAACGCTTTTGTTTTGACCGACTCGTCCGATCCAAGGCAACGTGTTCCTTTAAGCACAAAATTTTGCTTAAGCAAAAAAATACTTGCTTAGTAAAATCAGATTACCGGCCAAGACTCCACTCAATTTTTATGCTAAGTAAACAACAGCTAAATACTAGTCACAAGCAATGTATATGGCATGAAATTTGGGCTAGTAACATGTGTAAAATAAGCGAGCTGTTTTCGTGCTTAAGCAATTTTTTTTTACTTAAGCAGCTCTATGAAATTGGCCCCTGGCCTTATGTCACCTATGTGGGTGGTCTCGTGGTAAGGACATTTTGCTCTAGAATGGGGATGGTTTCAGGTTCTACTCCAGCCTGTGAAGGCCTACAACAGAACCTCAAACACACTCTCTGTGTGTGGACACTCTCTGTGTGTGGACACTCTCTGTGTGTGACCATAAAGGCCCGGTCCCACTGCAGCGATAACGAGAACGATAACAATAACGAATCGAGGAGAACGCATTCTATTGGTTAAATGAGCGTGTGTGTGTTCTGCGTGGAGCAATTCAACCAATAGAATGTGTTCTCTTTGCGTCGTGATCGTTATCTTTTTCGTTATCGCTGCAGTGTGACTCGGACGTAACAGGAACAATGCTTTGCCTAAAACAAACCTCAGCAAACCCACCCTCTGCAGAATACTAATAATAAGAATTGTGGCTTCTAAAAAAAAAACGCTCATATCCATCACTCAAGGTGCTTCAACATTCAGTATTTTTCCTGCAAGGTACTACGTTTGAAGTATGCGACCTACTCCTTTTACATAGCACTATGAAATGGGTTTACAAAGTGCTGTGTCCCAACATGAACATAAAAGGAGCAAAGAACAACCCATAAAAGAGCCTCAAACACACTTTCTGTTTTAACAAAACATGAGCAAATCAGCCTGAAAACAAAACCTCAAAACCATCCTCAGTTTTTCCATCCATTCCCGCCATTAAAAGGAGACCTATTCAGAGACTTTCCTGAAAATCATCTCAAAAACTAAGTTTTGTCAAAGAGACATTGTCAGTGAAACAAACCGTCCCCACATGTCCAGCAAAACAAGTAATTCTCCACGAGTTTAATAATAAACACTACAAGCTCTGTACACGTGCCAGAAGACCATCAATTACAACACACTCTGCACTGTTTTCAAACAATTGAATATATGGCAGGATATATTTTCTTTCGACCTGTCCACAAATGATTGTTGATAAAGAATCAGGTCATAAATTCTAACCCAACCCTTGAAGTTGTTTCGCAACAGGAAAGTTCATGAGGACGTAAATTTCACGGGATATATACGATTTTATTCCGTGACATTTTGATACGATACAAGTGCCTCCTTCAGCCGTGCTAAATAAACAAGATGAATGACAAGACAGTGTGAGACTGAACATCATTTCCCAACCTTTGATTTAAGGATAACAAGAGAAATCTCTAGAATTTCTCGCCGGGGTTGAGGGTACTCATCAATGGGGAATATTTTCTTTCTGTATTGTCAAAGACCTCTTGCCATTTGTTTTTACAAAGGTAGGTGCAACAGCATTAAAGAGCCTTACAAAAATACCCAAATGACCTTATGTGTAACACCAGAGCCCAGTCTGATTTTTTACCAGCCATATTTTTGGTAGAATAAAACTATTTCAACACCTTCGTAAATCACACATTTTCATTCGATTATCTAAAAGTGCTCATCCTCAAAATCCACAACAAGCGGACACAAGTTTTTTATTTCAGACTCTGCTGAATGTTTCAGCTCATTTTGTTAGATTGGATCCTCAGGTAATAAAGTTGGTGACAAAAAAAACGTCATTAGTTCATTCAAGCCGTTTTTGAATCGTATTCAGTTTAAAAGTCTCACCAAACTCTCTTCCTTATTGAAACAATTGACCAGTATGTTCTCCACATTCACCTTTTCTTTGATTACTTACATCATTCTAATTTATACTTGGTTTGTAGTAACACCATGTGTGTACCCACTTTCTCGGTAGTCTTGCTTCTTTTGAGAACTTGTCTCGCTTTTTATTCTACTACCGTGGAATAGATTTTGAGAACTCGGGATACTTATCAGTTCTTAACTACTACCTGGGTGGAACGTAGAAAAATCTACTACTTTTGCTTTAGTGGATCAAGGGAAGTTCAAGATTAACTCCACTACCGGGGATTGAGTTCAGTTGGTCTCAACATTTCGACTAGCTTGCTCTAGTCATTGTCTCAAAAACAAATTAGTAAATAGATACATACATTGTGTTACTGCAAACCAAATATATATTGACGCAGTACCTCACCATGCAATGCCTGTAATCCCATATCATTCAAATTTTTGCTCTTATTAAGATTTGGTTCCATTATTAAGACAGTAGGAACAAATTGTGATAAGCAGCAGAATAACAAGCTTGTTAAGAGTGTCAAGTGTACTAACTTTGAGTGTACCACTAGTCTATTATTACAGACAATAAAATCAATACTTAGCAATACCTCTAACCTCCCATCCAACAGGCTACCACCTCTGCGGTGCGATGTGACCCACCAGATAGATGTTGTCATAGAGATGACCCGATAGCTCATCGTTGGCTTCCCGCGTGGCGTTGCGGACGTTACGAATGAATTCTCGTTTCGACATCTTGTTCTTGACGTGGGGGCTTGTCAGGTCTACGGAGAGGAGGATCAGCGAGTAGCACAGGATGCAGATACCATCTGGTAACAGGGGGAAATTTACATATAAAGTTCAGAGGTCAGAGGAGGATCAGGGAGTAGCAGAGGATGCAGATACCATCTAAAAAAAGGAGAAAATTTACATATAAAGTTCAGAGGTCATTGTTTTATTTTCAAAGTGCGCCCTCAACTATATGCAACTATTTGCCCTAATTTTGGGGTCAGCAAAACATTTACTGTTTGCCGTAACATTTAAAGTCTTATCTTTTAATTAGTTATTTTATTCTTTCATGTCTGTGTGTTTCTCAAACTTTGAATGGTTTTCATGCAACACTGTCCCTTGAAAAACACTTTGGCAGATGATTGATAGTACAAGCTGACATCAAACTCATCATCGCGGACCAATTGTACCACAATTTCATAGAGCTGCTTAAGCATAAAATTTGCTTAAGCACGAAAATAGCTTGCTTATTTTACACGTGTTACTGGCCAAAATTTCATGCCATATATATTGCTTGTGACTGGTATTTAGCTGTTGTTTACTTAGCATAACAGTTGGGTTGAGTCTTGGCCGTTACTCTGATTTTACTAAGCAAGGATGTTTCTGCTTAAGCAATATTTTTTGCTTAAGCAGCTCTATGACATTGGGCCCAGTGCTTGTCTTTATCTGAAAGACAAGGGACCAGAGTTCACTCGTCCCCAGCGCCTTGCTTAACCAAAGGCGCTGGGATGGGCAAACATGTCAAGTACGCTCATTGGTATATCCTAGAATGCTCAGTCCCATCATGCATCACGCTCACACTGCTATATGCACTGCACGCATGACGTACTTCCTGAACATGAATCTGTGCAAGCTGATTAGCCCATCCAAGCAGTTATGGATAGACCCTGGACGCTGGGGACGAGCGAAGGACCAGAAAAGAATGGGAGACTTCTGGGGACACTAGGTGGCAGCAGACTTCTCGGGTTCACCCATTGTTCTAGGAAATGTGTCCATGCTCAGAACTACATAAACAATGAAATCATACGTGGTATGTCGTAACCCGCCACCTAGTCCTCAAAGTTACTCATTTGGTAATAAAACTTAAAAATACACGCAGACATGTCAATTTGCAGATGTAGGTTATTCTACAAAAAGAAAGTCAGCCTCTTAAAAGTTTTCAAACCCATCAATCATGAAGCTATAAAGAAATGTCCCTTTCCTCCCCCTGCCACACCGTTTCCGTTGCCCCCCTCCCTCTCGTGGTGGTGTGGCATGTAACAGACTGACACCCTCATCGATTTCCCCCTTGTCTAGGTTGATGATGTGGTTGTGTTATGAACCGGGCAGTTGTAGGTCAACTGGCATCTTTGTTAAGCCCGTCTGACAAGGTCAACTCGGAGGAAATTCAATCAAATCCCTGGTCAGATAGTTACTCTTTGACATACGACCTGCTCCCCCCTCGTAAATCAGTCACCTGACCACGTCCTGACTACTGGACTCTGGAATTTTTCCCTCTGTCGGTTTGAGGTTTTTGTTATTGAGAGATAAACAAAAACTCTGCTCTAATTTCCCAGTCGTGTTTATGAGATAAGTCAGTCCAACAAGATGAGGGATACCTGGAATTAGATCACAGACCAGATGAACTTTGAAAGCTATAAATGGACTTGACTGTCTGCTGCCACCAAGTGTTCACAAATTGTTTACCTGCTGACCAAAGTAATCTATTAATAGACTAGTTGGACATGATACTCTTGTCAGGGGGTTCAGGAAAAAAAGCTACTTGAGTTGTTTTGGAATGAGTTGTTTGGGTGCCCAATGCGTCGTAATTTTGAGGGCGCTCTCAAACAGCATGAGGGCGCTCTCAAACAGATTTGTATCACTTCAAGGGGGATATTCATTCATACCCAAAACAGTTTTTAAAGACTGGAACACCCTACTACCAGGGACGTCTAATACATCAAGGACAGTAAGACCTTCAAACTACAACTTTAAAAATACTGTTGAGAGTGCAAATATCTAGTCCTGTCAAACTTACTATTTTAAAAGCTTTAGTAAAAGTTTTCTTTGGGATTTTGCCACTGTACCCTCTTTAGTATGTGAAAAGGAACAACTATTTGACTCGCCCAGCAGGCTAGTGAGAAAGGGTTTTGACTTGCCCGACGCTACTTTCACTCGCATTTGGCAACTGGGCGACCGCTAATTTCAAATCCTGCCTCATGCAGTCAAAATTATGGCACGTTAAAAACTCAAATCATTCAAGTTGTTTGGGGTGGGGTGGGGATTGAGAAAGGGGGAACTTGCCTCTCAATTCATGTCAGTGCCCCCCCGATTCTAAAGTGAAATCTTCCTTTTGATAAGTTCTAATGCGATATTTTCAATGTTTTAAAAAACGTTTTTCCATTTACATGCAGACAGTGCATTTGTGTTAACACTAAAGTCAGGTCATTAAAAAAATTGTTTAGAAGTCCTTTTTCCTCGCATTAAAATGATGTAAATGTCATTTTATCTGACACTGGCAATTCGAACAGTGAATATAAAACCAAACCAAATGGGTCTACAATCAAAGAGTATCAAAACACAGTGCAATTTTACATTGTTTTAAAGTGTGGTTGGAAAATGAGTGGAATTCACAGAAAAGAATTTGACCTTGGAGCCCCTATAGACCGTATCGAGTGTGGCGTCACCAATCAAATACTTGCCCTACAACATGGCAGCTGTAAGCATGTGCGTGTACGTGTGCTTGCGTGTGCCGAAGAAATCAAACCGGGAACGCTGCATGCTGCATGCTTCATTGATGTACGCGTTAACACGCGCATGTGGCCTGTCCTACAAGATGGTCACTTTCAGAGTAACAAGCAGTCACAACATGTCTGTTTACCTTTTGACAGTCCACAGTCAGGATTACAACTGACGAACCTCTCGGCAAAGATCTCCAGAAGTCGTTGTAGCTGGTGTCCGTTCTCACCCGGGGACTGAATATTGGAGAAGAAGGTTCTGAGAGCGTTGGGGAGCAACTTCTTCTTGTAGTCGTCAAGGTACACAAGCTCTTGAAGAATATCTTGCCTGGGAAATGAAAGGAAAATGTTTAAAGACCTTGACTAGACTCTTCCACAGGAAGGAATGAATGAAGTAAGATTTTTATTGCTTACAATTATTTTGAGTAATTACCAGTAGTGTCCAGGATTTGGGTAATTTTTGTAACACAGAACACAATGTCCACAGATTTACGATAAACTTACACCGTTTTAAAGCCATTATACACTTTCCGTAAACAGTGTTGTCCAAGTCCCACACTTCGTGTATCACAACTTATATATAAAATAACAAACCTGTGAAAATTTAGGTTCAATCGGTCATCGTAGTCGGGAAAACCCATTCTTGTTTCCGTGCGTTTCGCCGTGTCATGACATGTGTTTAAAATAAATCCGTAATTCTCGCTAACCAGAATTTATAATGTTTTAATGTTTTCTCAAAAAGTATAGCATTTCATCGAACAATATTTCAAGAGAAGTCTTTCACCATTACCTTCTGTAAACCCCAAAAATTATTTGTAAATCTGTGAACTTTTTGTTTGTTTTCTGTACCGAAAGTATATAATGGCTTTAAGATATTGATAGTTGAGAGCTAAACTTAAAATATTTCTAGCTGAGGTGATGTAAATTTGAGAAATGAGTAAAACAATGTCATAAAAAGTACGTTTTACATACTAAAATAGTTTAGGAAAAAAAATTATTTCTTGTGGCTTGTTTTACTCATTTCTAAAAAAAACTACAGCACCCCAGCAAGTAATATTATAAGAGAAGCTTTCTACCATCATTCATCTCAAACTGCGTGAGTAAATGTAATTCTGTGGACATTGTGTTTTGTGTACAAAAAGTACCCAGACCCTTTATCAAAAATGTTCCAAAGTGGTAGATGAAATCATTCCCTCCCTGCCGTATGTTTAAGAAAATAAACTCCCAGCAAAACATGACATCGGACTCACCTTTTGGTAAGAAGCTGCCTGACTTGAAACCTGTCTAGCTTATTAGTGTTGTGAATGAATTTAGCAAGGGCAAGAGGTGTGTCATCAATGAGAGCATGACGTATAAAGTACTCCACACCCTGGGGGAAAAAAAAAATAAAAAATATAAGTACCATTTACATGTAGAACATTTAAAAGTGTAATACAGGATTGGCGAGATTAAAATATCATTGTTTAAAGGAACACGTTGCATTGGATCGGTCGAGTTGGTCTTTGAAAAGTGTTCTGTAACCGTTTGTTATAAAATGCATATGGGTTGAAAGATGTTGTAAAAGTAGAATACAATGATCTACACAAATATGCCTCGAAATTGCGTGGTTTTCTTTTTACCTCGTCGACTAACACGGTCGGCCATTTATGGGAGTCAAATCAAATGGTTTCAAACACTTCTATAGACCAACTCGTCCGATCCTGGGCGACTAGTGAAATTTAGTACTCGACTAGTAGCGCCTCAAAGAGGCGCGACTTTGAAACTACTTGCGACTAATTTTAATTCCATAGATGTATTGCGGCATAATGTTTGCCACAGGTGCAATAGTAAAGTTCATGCAGAAAGGATTGAAGGATAGTGTCACTGATGTCTGATTGTGTTTTGTATACTGTAAATTATGTTGTCATGAATGGTCGTGGGTGACACGATTTGTTCACCAAGCAGGAAAATGTGACTATTTTTGAAGTAGTTACAGCGGCATGATTAACCAAGTAGTTGAAAAACAGTAGTCGTGAATTGAGGGTGCTTCCCTGTGTCGACCCTGCAGTGCTCACTCGGGTGAGCCCCTGACAAGAGCTATTCGAACAATCACTCGCCCTCTCGTTGTGACGTCATGTACCTCCGGCCAGCCCCAAGTGACCCGTTCCACAAGCAGGGTACTTGGGGCTGACCCGGGTGAGCCCCTGGAATGACGTCAAAGCTATTCGAATGTACCGGGGGCAGACTGTGGTCGACCCAGGGAAGCTACATGTAATCGAAGCAATCAATAGTCACCCACGCTTACCACGTTTTCTCAGTATGTTTAAAATCTTATCAGTATGTCTTATAAGGAACATTTCAAGCCAACTCTGATAGACACTCCCATCATTCAGTAGGGATTTCACCTGAGATTGAGAGTTTAGTTCTCAATGTAAACAGAGATCGTATGGGTCCTTTTCACCACAAAGACACTATTTCCATTAAAATGTCACCAACGCTTAGAAGTATAAGGTTAAAACCTCTCCACACAGACTCTTCTCGTCTAAAGCTTATTCTCGATTGTGTACATTTCCATCATGAGTTCCACTCTGACCATACTCAGCTGGATTTAATCACACACACAGGGAAAGGAACTGTCACTAGCAATAACTGTGTCATTATCATCACTGCTCCCCATCAAAAGAAGGCAAGGGGGAACACCTTCTTTTATGCCGATCTTGCCAAGTCAATCATCTTAAAGAAACATTGCATCAATTCCCATATTAACGTCAAGTCGGTCCCAAACCATGGCTCATCAGGCCGGGCTTGTACTCAGTTTCCTTGGCATTAAAGGACTAAGAATATTTCTATTCCCCCTGGACAGGATGCCAGTACATCTAAAGCACTCACTGGTACCCATTTGTACTCCTGGGTGGAGGGAAGCAAATATGATAAAGTGACTTGCTCAAGGATACAAGTGACCAGGCCAGGATTCTAACCCACATCCTGTAAAATTACAAAACTGAGTCCACCGCACTAAGTTTCATTTTTTTTCAGAGGGCAAAACAAAAATCAGAAATCAGATTAAGTAGGAAGAATATCATACCTGAAGAAAGATAAGAAGGGAGTTGGGTCGAGTTGAATATACCTCCCTTATGGGAATGTGAGATGAGGGTAGGAATGGTTGGGTGAGGGGTGGGTGGGGCTACACTAAAAGAGACACATTTATGACAGATCATTCACCATTTGGGCATCAGCATTGAATGTCAGCGTCCCTTCATCGAGCTTCAGGTACAAATCCATGAAGGTCACACCATGCTCCAATTCCCTGTCATAGCAGGATACGTAGCGCCATGTACCTCGGCATAACCTGGGAAAAGGTTTATACACAGAGGAAAAACAGTTTAAGATTCTTGTTTGGCACACATTGTCAGGCTGGGATTTAAACCGACGAGGGCCATCATGCCCTCTTTTGCCATATGGTCTTTACTCTTGGCCTTGATGCCCCTTTAAAAGTTTCCCAGAGACTTTTTTCCAAAGGAAGTGCATTTTAATAGTAATATTAATAATAGTGACTTCTTATACGGCCCTCAAATTCAACATTCAGTGGTGCTCATGGCGCTCATACATTTTTTACCCCTGGTCACTGGGCAATTTATTTAATTTCTTAAACCATCTTACGTAGCTCCCTTTGTACTATCGGTCCTGTAACGTTACCAGCCTGTGAGCAAATAGCTACATGAGCTAAGCACACTAAGCTAAATTAATCACATGAACCAGCTCTGCCCTCCAAGGTACCCATTTACCCCTGGGTAAAGAGAAGTTAATTGTCTTGACACAAGTGTCATGACCGGGATTCGAACCCATACCCTGATGACTTCGCCATAAGAAATTGAATTCGATGCTCTTGGCCACACAGCCATGACACCTTAATTTGCAAATTGCGAAAGACCTTACCCACTTAAAGATGAAATGCCAGGCCCGGCACACTCAGGGGTCATAGATTGGTAAATACCCAGACAAAACTAGACCATAAAACCTTTACTTGGTGGGCTGCACTGCAGCTGTTAAAAGTATACATTTTGAGAAAGGATTCTCTTCAAAGTTGAGTTGTGGATAATTCTTGACCCAAAATACTTGGACCTGAGAAAACAACTCATGCAAGAATTCTTTATCAGATTTCTATTGCTTGGTGTCCGTTAGTGAATGCTTTGACCAGAGATGCGGTTATTGGTACCCGCTATCACCTCACTACACATGGATTGAGTCAACTTGTGAAAATACATCGACAGTTTTTAGCTGTTTTCTCAGCCAGAAGACACGGTATTCACCTGAAACATGCACATCGTATCTTTCTTGATTATAACTTTACCTACAAACAAGAAATTACCTTGAAAAAAAACCCCCAGCACTACCTTGGCAAAAACCCCAATCTATGACCCCACCTTTAACTTACGGGTCCTTCATACACCAGGTGAAATGTATGAATCACTGACCCACAAAGGTGCACCTAGGGATTTGAACACTCCTGTCATTTCAAAATTGAAGTCGCTTAATCTTATAAAACTCACCCCTGCCAAAGAAGATCGTCCCTTGACAGCTCACTCCATAAGTGATTCACACACATCGCCAAACACAAGTCTTCAGCGTTCAAGTTTGACAACACCATGTACGCAAGTTCGGCTGGCATTTCTGACAGATCCGGCAACTTTTCCTTGGGATCAAAGATACTTGGCAATCGCGTTACCCTGTTGTAACTCCATGGTCTTCTTTGTCTACGCAGTGACTGGCCCATTGTAAAGTTTTTAATGTCTGGCAGGTCCAACAGATGTTCTGTCTTTTTACGAAACCTCGACGGGGTTTACAATTTTATTTTAATAAACGTCAATGGATGATAACGTCAAATCATGTCATCTAAGATGAACATTACAAACTGACGATGTGTTGATCACATGACGTTACTATCGATGTACCTTTGGCCAATGTCTTCCCCTACACACCATCTTAGAAGATTCTTATTTCCAAACCAGTCCATGAAGAAATGAGTGACATTACGACTGTCAATGACAGCTGTTGCCTGACTGTACATTCAAATCATTCAGTGGTTCATTTAATACAGTGCAGCCTTAGAGCTGAAAAGGTCCCAGGTAGTCAAGGAATGAACGTTCCAATCGCTCAGTTGGACTTAATTAATTGCCTGTAAAAAGAAGGAAAGAAAAATGCATGGTACATTATTAAAGATGCTATGTCAGATTTTTGGCCCCAAACATTAAAAATATATTTTTTTGAGTGAATGGTATTTCAAAGAGTATCACCCGCTCTAATGAAAAACTTTTACTTTTAATGGTCAGGAACCATGACAAAAATTTAAAACGGTTCTTATAAAACACATAAGAATTGATCACGTGATATATTGTCGGGATCCCGACAAAAACTAATTTTGGGCACTTTATTTCACTGCTACTAATAATTGGCGGACTTTTTCGAGCAATGGCTCAAATGAAAGCTTGTAACTTTCTCGACCCCCATCAAAAAATTTTTTGGTCAAATCTGCAAATCTTTAAATGATTGAACGGATTTATAATTGTGTAAATTATTTAAACGTTGAACACAAGATTAATAAGAGCTCAGACTCAAATTAAATGATGAGTTTTTGTTATCCTAAAAAAAAAAAAGAGATTTAAAAAAATGTTTCCCCAGTCTATTTTTTTTTAAATAACAAACCTGGGTATTAACCGAAGGGAGCTCATTTAACTCAATGTTAAAATGAAATCAGTAATCAGTCATCATAAAACATAGAAAGTATCATTCTAATATGGGCCAACAAAGCATTTACAGAGCACAGAGACTTCAAAATCCACTAAATGTATACAGGACTTCATGTAGTAGGCCTATATGTTAGGCTGACACAAAATAGTTGCAGACAGTATTCATGTTTTGTGTGAACAATCCCTCAGAGCTAAATACAGGATTGATAGAGCTGACAAAAAACTCAATGGCTTTGCTCATGTTTTGTGTGATCCACCATGGCCGTTTCTGTTCAGCAGAGTGTGGGTTCGAATCCCGGTCGTGACACTTGTGTCCTTGAGCAAGACACTTTACAATAACTGCTTCACTCCACCCAGGGGTAAATGGGTACCTGTGAGGGCAGAGTTGTTTGTTGTGATTGATTAGCCTTGATTGCGCTACATATTTGGCGGCACAGGCTGTATACTCCCCAGGAAGCTGAGATGGTTTAAGGAATGATTTAAGGCCCAGTGACCAGGGGTAACAATGTTGAAGCGCTATGAGCGTCACCGGCGTGACGGACCTGAGCCCTATATAAGAAGCCACTATTATTATTCTTATAACAAATATGTGAAAACCATGCATTACCTTCAGCATCATGTAAACACACTTTCCTTAATTTAGGTTGCAACAACAAAAAGCAGTGGTACTTTAAAAAAAAAAATTACGGACTAAGTTTTCTTGAATTTCAGAGTAGAAATTTTTCTCAGAAAAAAAATGTTCTAGTATCAGCAAGCGTTCAGACTAATATAAAACAATGTTTTTATCTTTGCCACCTTTAAAAGAAAACTAAATTTACTAATTATTAAATTATTTAGTATGTTTTTTTCACCAGTCTCCTAATCATTCATGTCTTGAATAAAACAGTATTTTATTAATACAATCACCAAACAAATGCACTCTCCTCTTTAAAAAAAGAAATTACCTTCAGAAAACACAAATTTTGATCAAATACTTTTTCTCAAATATCACCCCAAAAATCAGATTCACCAGGACACTGACAAATTTAATCAATGAATCGTGCTACACGTTCCCTTTCATCACGGCACGCACATCTTTGACATTATGATTGCATTTTCAGAGACTCAATCGGCCGTAATTGACAGCGTAAATGTCTGGCCGACCAAACCTCAAAAGAGTGCCTCGGGCGGTAATAAATACCCAAATCTCGCTTCACGATTCTCGCATCCTCGTTCGAGTTTTACCGAGGATGTGAACTCAACATGGCCACGGCGAATTTAATTTAAAATCAACATTCAGTCCTTTACATTTAATTTCACCACAATATTATTTTGAGTGAATTTTGAACTTTGATTTTGTTCATTTCCTTATAAACTTGCTTATTTTCTTTAAGACTACATTTTAAATTAAAAGTCAACAAGAATTAAACTATATAACTTGGTCGCAATATTATTTGGAATGAATTTTACAATTCTATTTTGTCAGGTTGTTAATATCGTTTAAAAGAAATTGCTTGTTTTCTTTCAGTCTATTTTTAGTTTAAAGTCAACACGAATCAAACTATACAATTTGCCAACAATAACAATTGTTGAAATGATTTTTACTTGGTTTGTTTCCTTGAAGAGTTGAGAATTATTACAAAAAGTGCTTTCTCTTCTGTCTTTGGTGT
Source organism: Asterias amurensis (assembly GCF_032118995.1). Lineage (NCBI taxonomy): Eukaryota > Metazoa > Echinodermata > Asteroidea > Forcipulatida > Asteriidae > Asterias > Asterias amurensis. The sequence continues at coordinate 21,579,344 of NC_092651.1, read as the reverse complement.
TTGCTTTTTGTAGCTAAAATTGTATTATTTTATATCGATACACTGTTACAAATGAGCAGTTTATCAGGTTTTCAGTTGTTGAACAATAACACATTAAACAAATTTTTTCTCCTTTTTCGTTTGTTAATACAGTACTTTTTTTTTTAAATAAAAATAAAGTTTTGATTTTCAGTTATTTCTTGAGAATTTTTTTGGAATTTTTTTTTAAAACACTGACAATGAATGGCTCCTGTGAAACAGCTTGGTCTGAAATACGCCCTTTGATTAGATGTTAAACAAAAATTGAAGTTTAAAATTAAACATGATGTGAGGTTTTCTTTTTCAAAAGTATTTGACAACCGTTCTCGACCCAAGATTACTAGCCCAACAAATTCTAAAAACCTACGCCTAAGGACTCGGTCCAATGTTATTTTTCAGCCCTGCTACAAGATATGAAGTTCTGCCTTTTTAAGGAAAAGACATGAGGGTCGGACAGCTCCAATACTAGTTCATTTGTTTGTTTGTTTGTTTGTTTGTTTGTTTGTTTGTTTGTTTGTTTGTTTGTTTGATTTATCTTCCCATCAAGGGAACTCGGCAAACTCCCACAAAGGGATATAAACACCAAGCTGGCAACAGCCAATCTCTCTCATACAAAGAGATTCAGTAACTAGACGACAGTATTTATTCTAGTCATTGTGAATTCAGCGGTAAGCTGGGGGATTCGAACCCACAACCATTTGCAAGTCCTGCAGTCTAAACACTTGACCACGGTGACCAATATTCATTAACTTTAATTTTGTTTACCCTTACAGTGCTTTCCATAGTTCTGTGAAAAAAAAATCAAATTACTTGGGTGAAATTCAGACCCACTAACTTTGCCATTCTAGAGCTTTTACCAACTAGCCACCGAGATTGCCAAGAAGCTTTTTTCCCATAGAACTTGGGAAAGTACAGAGTAAACAGTGCTAACACACAAGGGTAAAAACCAAAATTAATATTCTTCATCCCTTATGCAAACTTAACATCAAATTCAATATTTATGTCTAAAATTACTCCATCATAAAATTTACCTAGATAAACATGGGGGCAGAAACATGTGGACTGTAGGTTCATGTTCCAGACGCTGGACACTCTGCATTATACTGGCAGCATACTGGGAGTAATGGGGCTGAGAGATTTGTACAAAATTTCCTTTCTCCATGGTACATGTGGTAGCAGTGCAATTGTATACAAATAACAAATGTTTATTCAGAGTGCAATGGTGAGAACATTTTCCTGAGTTGAAAGAAAGATTTTTGGATTTTTGATGAGGGTCAACTTAAAGGGACACTATTGGTAATTACTCAAAATAATTATCATCAGAAAACTTAACTTGGTAACAAGCAATGTAGAGCTGTTGATAGTAGGCAGTTTCATCAAGTTGATTTTACGTGTACCAAAACACAGACGCACACAGCCCCGAAAAAAAAGAACGAAATATATTAAATCATAACTCACATTTTGTACAACTCATAACTATGAGACTTGACAGCATGCAGGAGCATTCTCTCCTCGTGCTTACATTTTAAAAATATTCGAAATCGGATGAATAGTTTCGGAGATATTGTAAAAAAAAGAGAGCAACGACAAAAAAAAGAGGCTTGGCCTGGCGTGCAGCGCCCGTTCGTTTGTGCATGACGTCAACTTTGAACCCCGTGGACAACGGATTTCGGAAATCTTCGGAAAGCGCCGAAGAAGCCCGAAGACGGTTTTTTGCGATGCGGGAGCACATGTTTACACAAAATGAGATAACGATTACATCATCGTGTAGCCGATAAAATTCCGCACATCGTACAGCTAGTCGCATAGCTTTTACCATAAAAACCTATTTTTGTCGGTGTTTTCCATTTTTTGAATCAAGATTTCTTCCAGAGACAATCATCAAAATTGAATGCGACTTTGTCAGTGCTAATTCCCATACTTTTAAGTTAAACTTGTGAAAATTTGGTGTAATTTGATTATGTTTTCTTCTCCCGCAGAAAGGTTTTGTTAGACAATTTCTTGCAAAGTTGTCCTAAATACGCACGCTTGTACATGTACGTCGTACTCGTACATCTTCGTGTTTCCGTGATGTGCCACCACAAGAGGGCGTGTGTTACAATAAGTTTGATAGGCCGGGGCTCTAATAATAGAAAGCTGGAAAGCTGCCCGATCTTGTTTCTTTGATAATTTCTACGTTCTGAATTGATAATAACAGACTGCTCATCTTGAGTCAAAGGAAACTAGTATTGTTACATACTTTTAAAGGCCTATACTAATTGAAACGAAAGTTGAACAAAAAAATTGATTGTATATAGCCATTGGTTTTTAGAAATTGTCTTTGTAAATATAACAAAAATAATCGATGTATACCAATGCCTTCATCCTCAAGTTTTTTAAAGATTGTTCTAAATTTTTACTGTGTTAATGCTACAATTTTAAATCAAAGGATCAACTGATCTTAAATTACAGAAAACACCAGTCATAAACTCTTTAATTTTATTCCATTCTGGTTAATTTAATAATGCTATTTGTTGACATAATTAATAAAGAATATTCACACAAACACCTGCAAAACTTAACACATATTTAATTTTTATAGTTAACAATTTCCCCCTCGATGCCGCTCCTTGGTTTTATTCACAAAATATCACTTTTTGCCGTTCATAAAAAATCATACTAGCGCCTCCTCAAAGCACAGTTTGTAAACCTCCCCAGTGATAGAGGGCGCTCGCCTAGTGTGCGCCCTCTATTGCCATAGGCTGTGCATTAAACTTGGCCGTGGCCGATATGAAGAAAAACATAAGAATTGAACTTGAACACGGGTACGTTTTTTTCACGATCCTCGCTCATTAAAAACAGTATATCTCTGCAACCAAACATCCGATTTCAAAATTTTAAATTGATTTTTACTTCTAAGAATACACCTTAACAGACCACATCTTGTCAGAGAAAAAATCACCTGCATTAAATTTGACTGAAACAGCCTATTGATAGTATAAAACATTGTGAGAAACGACTCCCTTTAAAGAAATGTAGTTTTAAAGAAAGAAGTGATTTTCCACGAATTTGATTTAAAGACCTTAGATTTAGAGTTTAAGGTCTCGAAATCAAGCATCTGAAAACACACAAGGTGTGTGACAAGGGTGTTTTTTTTCTTTCATTATTATCTCACAACTTTGATGACCCTCGATGACCAATTGAGCTCAAATTTTCATAGGTTTATTGTTTTATGCATATGTTGAGGGGGGTCGAGTTACACCAAGTGAGACGAAGACTGGTCTTTGACAATTTACCAATAGTGTCCCGTGTCTTTAACTGATTTGGGCTATCAACCTAAATAAACTGTCACTATGGGCACATTGACTCCTACTCCTTGGGTTGAAACAAAAGCTAACTCCTTCACAGTCCGTAAGTAAACCAGGTGAAGTCATTAGTCAAGTTGAATTGAACATTTCGTCTTTTTACAAGAAAAAGGTGTTTTTAACACATATGTGTGGTCTAGTGTGTATTACAAGAATGGCACAAAAAAATGCACTGTAAAAAGTAACGATATTTATGCATGGTCTATGGCGCAGGCCATTGATTGGTTTGAATATTGGAGGCCACATGACCTAAATTTTTCCAATAAAATTGACAAGTTACCATGGAGGTAACACAATGGATAATCTGCACGTTGCCACCAATTTATCCGCCCTCAATTAACTCCAATTCCATTGAACGTTTTTCTTACCTGAGAAGAAGGGTTGTATAAATGACTGAACAGTTATGTTCTGAAAGACTGACCTGAAGTGAAAATGTCACTTCCAATGAAAATATCACCTGCTGCAACTTTAATTAAAAATCAAAATAGGCAAAACAACGTTAGAAATTCAGTTTTAAAAGAGGTCTTACTTACAATTCACGCAATCTTCAAGCGGGTGTTGCAGTACAGCTTGAGTGATCACTGCTTGCTTGCTTTGCTTTTAAATGTGCAATTAATTTAACAGATTAAACATAAAATAAACATTATCTTGTTGTGGGCGACACACAAAACACTGGGGCACTGCCAAAATAACAAACTATTCAATGTCTGGTATGTAATCTTGCACAGCCACTGTACAACGTGCACAGAGGGGAGACCGATACCAGACTATGCAAACGTAAACACGATTCACGAATGACACTATGCAAATGACGTGGAGGTGAAAGGTTACAAATGCATCAAACAACTTCAAACAATGGAATCTTCAAAGACAAGCCCTCAAAAGAATCCGACAGCTGAAATTGCATACAAATGATGCATTTAAAAGGCTCTTCGGAATGTTAACCACTTCTAGACTTATACAGGCCTACTTTTTAACAACGGCCTGTTTTATTGGTTAAACTTCTCTGTAGAAAAATAGCAATGGCCAATCACGTCTCTTGTTAGGTTTACATCACGAGCTGGCGCGCCATTTTTTGAATCCGCGCGAATCACACTCGATCATCAGGCAGCAGTCGATTGCGGTCTTGACAAGTTCAGACAGACGACGTGGGAGCTCTTGACAAAAGTATTGATAAGTTTTATCAGTTCATCAACAAAAATGGCTACTGGAGATCTAAAGGGCAACTTGCGGAGATTGCAGACAAAACTAAAGACAGTCGGTTACCCGAAAGATATCGACGTGAAAGGGTGTGTATTTATAAAATAAAAAAATAATAATAAATTAATATAAAAATAAAAACAAACATCGGACAATACTTCCCACAATAATAAAAAAATAAAAAACATATTATCAAATCTTTTTTTTAACGTGGTACTTGCAAGTTGCAGCTTAGCATAGCAACCAGTAGTTTTTATTAGAGGGACAAGTGGGGGCAAATATTTCAGGGGGGGGGGGGTCATCCATTGTGCAATTTTAATACTTGATCGCATTTTTTGAGGGCAAAAGGATTTGGGTAATTTTGAGTGGGAGTGGAGGGGGCAGGGGGCTCCCGTAGAACAATGATTGGGGTCCATTCCGCTATCGTCGTGGAGTCGACACAAACCTCAGAACGGACTTGAAAAGTTTCTGTATTGCGCCAAGACTTTTTCATTTCGATATATAATAATATAGAATCTAGTTCACCTCAATGAGATATCCCTTTTTCTAAAAATGAGTGAAAAAGTAATGGCGCCATACGGAAGTTATCCTTTGTCTGATTTAAAAAGAAAAACTGTCTGATTCATATTATATAATTAATTAAGGCATTGTTTACCACCTGCACTATTTGACTCTTCCAGCTCGGAAACGCCCCCCCCCCACATCAATATATTAACTACTTGATTAAATGTCATTTATCAATCGAACCTTCTTGCAGTGTTTCTAAAGGACTAGCTCAGGAGTATCTTCCATTGCTTCACTACATCCTGCTGGATTACTCACGAGCCATCGCTCAACTCATCATCAATAATGACATGGAGTTGTACGGCAAGAACGACAACAAGTTTGTGGCAGCCGCCTACAAAGTCAGTATTTCCAAGGTCTTAAAGAGTTTGGGTACTTTTTGTACGACACAAAACAAAAGCGTCCACATATTTATCTTGTTCAGATAACATAGCGATGATCCTTGTATAGCAAAGCAAAAATAAACAGTTCCTTCTAGAAAAAAAAACCTTGATTTGCTACTCAATACTGGCCATCAGCGTGCACAAAATAAGTTCAGTCTTTATTCTGCAAAAATGCTGGACGAATCGTTCCCTGTAATGAGCCAAAAATCATTTCAAAGTAAAGCTCTCTTTTTGTTCACTCCTCACAAGGTTCTGCGGGATATCTTCCATTATAAACCCTCCATCACCAGACATCAATTCTTCAGTCGGGGTTTTGCAGAACACAAGATCATGTTGTTGGTCGATATCATACGCATGGTGACAGAGAAAAACAAGGAGCTGTGCAAGGCTGTGCCAAGCGCCCACAAGGGGAGCACGGGAAGAACACTCCAGACTCAAAGTTCAGGTAAATGGTGCGATTACAGAGCTGCTTAACAAGTAGCTTAGCACAACAAATGATTACCAGGAATAAAACAGGGATGTGATTTCTTTTTTTTTAAACAGTATTCAGGGGTTTTTTATGGCCTAAAAAAATGATTTGTTTTTAAAGATTGAATTCTAAAAGAAATGTGGATTTTAACATATAATGCCCAAGGTTGGAGATTAGGGCTATAAATGTTAATATTGGGCTTCAAGCTCACAAGTTTCAGAGCTCGCATAATTTTGCGCTCAGAGTTTTTTTCTCAACAGCCTATCACATCCCTGATAAGATAACCAGCCAAATTATGCTAAATGTACCTTTTCTGACTGGCATTTTGCTATTCTAAGCACCATTGTAAGTGTTTGCTTTCAAGCAGGCAATTTGGCTTACAGGTTTTGTGTTTTTCAACCATTTGCAGGGCCCAATTTCATGAAACACTTTAAGCATGAAGAATTGCTAAGCACAGGAAGATCTTGCTGGTTCCAAGCCAAAATACCATAAAAATGTCATTGTTGTAAATGGTGCCTCACTCATTCAAGGAATTTGCTTAGTAGTATTTTCTGCTTAACAGCTTTATGAACTTGGGCCTTGCTGGCTTCAGTGTTCGGTGAAAGTTGAAACTTATAATTGGTGTTTTTTGTTTGGTCATCTTTAGCAGAGGTATTTGGTTCCCAATCGAGCACAACCTCCGAAGCACAGACTCCTTTCTTCGGTTCAGCATCAACAAGCGAGATACCAGTGTTCCTGCCAACAGTTATTGACAATGGGAGTAAGGTCACTGATCGGGACACCGGTTATCACACTGCTGAGACATCTCCTACCGCTATTAAAAACCAAGAGGCAGAGGTAATAATATGACAAAGAAGGTTGCATATTGGCCCATCCTGAGTGTCGAACATAAACAGCTGTGTGTCTGCATTTTGACCATTTTATCATTGTTTTCAAGATGGTAACAAAATTACATCATTGCCCAAGATCCATGTACCGCAGTTAAGCCAAAAATTACGGTAATATTGAGGAGAGGCTGAAGTGAAAAAAAAGAAAAAATTATGAGATATTGCCTAATTAATATCACAAGGCCAGGTGGCTACTTCAAGATTAGAGCTACAAATCAACTGCCACCAGGGGCATGTTGTCACCTAATCCTGGGGCTGAAACAGTGTTACCCCTTTCACAGTCCATTAGGATGTAGGCATGGGTAGGAGCCTGTGTAGAGCAGAATGCAATAGAGCAGAACGCAATAGGTCTACCTTCCCAACTTTTATACAATGATGAAACAGGAATTTTTGAGAAAAATAAACTGTTATTTATTTTGGTTACCTTTTACATTCAGTTTGACTTTTTGACTCTCATTGAAACCCCAACCTACCTTTTATTCTGTAATGTATAAAATAATGTGTTGGCCCAAATGTTCACATAACATCGTTGTCTCACAATATTGGTTTTTTCCATTTTGAAGTCACCCCAAACTATTATAAAGTAAGTGCAGTATTATGTAAGAAGCTAGGGTCTAAAATCAGACCTGATACTTCACGGAAGCAACAAAGACGATTGCTTCCTTGCCCCCTGGTCCAATGCCTTGGTGCCTTTGAAGTGCTCCAGTAGAAATTTCTTATTTCCTCATAGGGTGCCCTTTACCAAGGGGAACAAGCCTTGGTGCCCTTGCCATTTTAAAAACAAAGCATACAGGTCTTTAAAATGTACTCATGAATTATTTTCTCTTTCAACACTTTAGGAGGTTGTAGAACGACCAACCGTGTCAGTGAATGAACTATGTGCAAAGTTTGAACACAAAGGAAGTCTAAAACACGACAGCATTGACAGCAAATTGGTAACAATAAACAATAATAACAAGTTATTATGTACTTAAAACAAACTACTCAATTCATATGTCTCCATGTGTCTTGTCGGAGCCGTTTAGTGCATTGGATTGAAGTTAGTTTGATAGCTGAAGATTATTTTTACGTCTAAAAACTTTATCAAATAATAAACCACAAGGAAAACTGACTGGGTTCATTTTAAATGATTTGCGGTTGGAACAAAGACAAATTTACTAGAGCGGGATTTGAACCAACAGTATTGTCCAAAGGCCGATACTTTGTGTATCACAACTTCTATATAAAATAACAAACCTGTGAAAATTTAGGCTCAATCGGTCATCGGCGTCAGCAGAAAATAACGGGAAAACCAACCCTTGTTTCCGCACGTTTCCTCGTGTCATGACATGTGTTCAAAATAAATTCGTAACTCGCTTTCGAGAATTGATATTGTTTTAATGTTTTCTCAAAAAGTAAAGCGTGTAAGTTATTTGTAAATTCTGTTAATTTTGTTTTTCTCTTTTTCTGTACCGAAAGTGTATAATGGCTTTAACATGCTGGGGCTCATATAAATAGCCCCAAGTTGGCGGTCTCCCTATTTTGTCAATGTCTTTGTCAATAATTTTCTCTGAACCAACCAGTTGAAAATTAATGGCATATTTTACAACCGGTGCATGAATTAGAACATACTCTAATTTTGTATATCATTTTGTTTTTCAGAGCGACTCGTACCTGGAAGAGCATCCAGTCATTCAGGCTTTGGTCGATCAGATCGTTCATCTCGAAGATCACATAGCAGTGGAACTTGAGAAACGGGCGAAACATGAAGAAGAGTTTGAGGCACTCGTGAGAAAGTGTGATAACATGTCTGGACACATCGTAATACTGCAGCACAAGATAAAGTTTGTGGAAAATAAAGTGAGTGTTGATTTTTTATATCAATATAAACCACAAGGTTTATTTTTTAAATTGGTATATTTGGGTTTCTTGCGCCGACAGGAATGTATGAGTTTGCTTTTAAAACTAGAAATCGGGAGGATACCGAGTATACGGTGCTTTAAAGGAACACGTTGCCTTGGATCGGACGAGTTGGTCAAAACAAAAGCGTTTGTAACTGTTTTTTATATAATGCATATGGTTGGAAAGATGTTTTAAAAGTAGCATACAATGATCCACACAAGTTTGCCTCGAAATTGCGTGGTTTTCCTTCGACTGTGCGAACTATCACCGTCGGCCATTTATGGGAGTCAAAATTTTGACCCCCATAAATGGCCGACGTGTTAGTCGACGAGGTAAAAGGAAAACCACGCAATTTCGAGGCATGTTTGTGTGGATCATTGTATTCTACTTTTACAACATCTTTCTACCCATATGCATTTTATAAAAAACGGTTACAAACGTTTTTCAAAGACCAACTCGACCGATCCAAGGCAACGTGTTCCTTTAACATACATTGGTGTATATGGTTAAAACCAATCAATACATGAAATATTCACAGTAATTATCAACACAGCAACATGTTGCATCGTATGCTATATTCACTTCATATTGTGGCGTGTCGTGGCCGAGAGTATTAACCGGACTCAAGATCTGGTGGTTCTGATCAGCAGAGTGTGGGTTCAAGTCGTGAGACTTGTGTCCTGAAGCAAGACACTTGACCATTACTGATGAGACCTTTCGAGATGGGACGTTAAACCTTTAGTCCCGTGTGTTGTGTAAGGCAAGTAAAAGAACCTAGCGCACTCATCGAAAAGAGAAGGGGGTTCGCCTCGATGTTCCTGGTCTGATCAGCAACATAATGCCGCACCACCTTGTAAACCCTTACATGGTGCTATAAAGGAATAGATCTCAACGTAGCTCCACATACCTTGCTGGAAAAAAATACGGAGCGCTTTGATACTCCCCTAGCAGTGTGATAAAGCGCTATATAAGAACCAAGTATTTTATTAATGATATTAATTAAAAAAAGGTAGCGCCTTATGCAAGGCCTCAAAGCGCTTCACATGAAAAAGAATACAGTTGGGTGAGGAGAAACTCATAATACAGAGAATACAATTATAAAACCACTATTATTACTTAAAACAAATCTAAAATGTTTCTTCCGTAGCTTGGTGCCACACCCATCTCTGTTGTCGAACCTCTGCAATCTTCGTCATTTCATAGCGCGAATGCTGAACCAATGCATGAAGCCATTGAGCAAGACAGCTTGAATCTAGCACCCAGCCCCTCACCAAGAAGTCCACCCTTAGTACATTCCATGCCGACCTACGAACCAGCTCGACTCAACGCCTCTCGAGAGCGGAGTATGGAGGCCAGACCTGTAGATGTCGTTGGGATGGATGAGGGCGTGGCAGCAGCAGAGGATGAGGACGAAGGACTAGTCGATGATGATGGAGATCTTGGAGAATACATCATTGAGACATCAAGGGATTGTAGCGGAGAGGGTGCGGAGGTTGCGACCGACGGAGCATCGGGAGGGAGCGTAGACCTCGAGGAGATCATTTTTGAGGATCTTCCAGTGAGAGATGTGGATGAAGCAGCTCCTTCTAGACAGAGAGATGATCCACATGTCTACAGCCAGATTCAAAGAGTACAAAATATGTAAGTTGACTCAAGACATAAATTGTTGAACAAACAATTGTTTTCAGTTTCACCATGGCCCAATTTCGTTGAGCTGCTTAAGCAGAGCAAAATTGCTTAACAATTTTCCCCTTGGCAGAAATAGAACGAATACCAGTCACAAGTTGTACACACAACACAGGAGTTTGGCGCTTCAGAAATAAAAAGGATACCATTCACAAGTTGTACACAACACAGTAGTTTGGCTGGTACAAATGGTTAGAATTATATCCCCTTTTTTTATATGTAAGCTGCCTTAAGTTAGAAGTAAACTTAAATTTTAGTATTAAAGTAAATCAAATTTTAAATGTTCCCCTTTCCAAGAGTTTTTGCCATCAGCAATTTAGGTTGAGACGAAAGTGTTACCAGACTCTTGTCTAAGCTATTTCACATAAATTTGAAGAAAAAAAAATTTAAAAATAACAAAGCAAGAAGTGTAGCCAAAGTCCGAATGCAAAAAATGCAAGAAAAAATACAATCATTATTTCAAATAGAAGCAACAGGTTCATTCCACGTCAAATCAACCAAGAATTTCAATGACCTTCCAGATTTGTTTTATTCAAATGTTAGGGTTCGATTATGACCCATTCATTGCTTTGAAACATTAAATATCAAAGTGCCTTATACACTGTACTATCTTAAATCTTAATCCAACAAATATACCGTCTCAAGTTTTGTCTTCAACATAATTTGATAGCATCTAATATTCCCCTCTTGTACAGGTTGGCAAGCACTCAGCAGATGCTACAAGGAAATGCCGGGAACTCGCCTCCAAGTAAAGACAAATCCGAGACAAACTAATTGTACCAAACTCCGTCTTTGAACGGAGGAAAGCACAAGCAAACGAGCGGTGAGTTGGGGTTGAATCTCTTGTGACCCCCAAGCCAGGTTCTTGCAAGGTTCAACCTTGCAAGGTACCACTTGGTTTATCTTGTATTCATTTAAGGGCCTTGTCACATGAGGAATTACAGGCGACTTGGAGGCAACCAAATGTAGTGCATGCTACAGAAACACTTTGGCAGCACATTCTTACAACAATGATCCCTGAGAACAGTTATGTTATCTTGGTTGCCTGGAACTGGTTGCCTTTAAATTGCCTGTGTAACATGGGTCTAGTCTTTCTTAGTCTGTTTCAACCCTAGCAGTCTTTCACAAGGGCAGAAAAGACTGCCAGGGTCAAAACGTAAGCCCATTAAACAAAATTGCATTTATACCATTGGGAAATTTTGGTTGTTAAGCAGTTTGCGAACAGCTAATTTTGTTTTGTTTTTTTGTGTGCGAAAGATTTCAAGTTTTACAGAGATTATTTGAAAGTAAGTTATAAAATGCCATTGTAAAGAATTTACAAACTTACCTTGTGATTGGATTTCACGACCTGACGTAGTCTAAAAGATTTGTACTGTTTGTTAAAAGTATTGTAATTGTTTGAACACCAAAATTTCCTTTTTGATATTTATAAGATGTTTTGTTGACATGTCATTGGTGTTATTCATGAAATCTGTCAAATTTACTGAAAAATATGTGAAAATATTCAGACAAGTAATTTTATGTTACAGATAAATTAGTTTATTGGATGTAAGGTTTACTCTGTTGTGTTGAACCTAAAAATATAAAACAGAAAACTGACATTCATAATGTTGATAAAGTAATTTTTTGTTGTAAATATACATATTTGTTAAGACTTAAGTTTCATCCAGAAAGATTGATGTGATGGAAAAATAAAAAAGTAATTAATTGCAATAAGAAAATATTGAGGATGTTTGAACAATGCCAAAATGTTCTTTTTTGATACTTGTTGTTTTGTTGTTTTAAAATGGCGGTCATGTCAATGATGTTACAATTCACTTTAAAAAATATGTGAAAAATTGTAGAAATCGTAACATTTCTTACAGTTTATTTAGTTTACTTAATGCAAGGTTTGCTTTGCTCGTTTGAACATAAAAATATAAAACTAAGATTTATTTATTGAAAAAGTAATTTATTTTTGTAATTGCATGTTCTTCTGTCTCATCCAGAAAAAGATGAAAACAATTAAAACAAAGTTATTTATTGAAATAAGAACTATTGTGTTTGTTGGTTTCAATCTCTGTAATTAATTTTATGAAGTCAAAACAAAAATGTGGTTACCGATTTTGTTGCGGAAAAAAAATATATACTTTTCATTGATAAATTATGGTTGTGCAGCCAAGAATTCTTAGGAAAGCAAACTTAATCACTGAACTAGCCAAAAAAAAACACAGAGAGAAGACAAAGAATTTTCAGTTTAAAATATGGGAGAAAAAACCAAGATAATTGTTATAGGGGAAAGTGCTCCCTTGGGGATTCGAACCAGGGTCATCCACAACACAAAGGACACTGAATTTAAACCTTGTAGTGTAACTACATAGATGTGGATGATTTTTCAGTCATGGGTAATTATACAAGAAAAAAAAACGGAATTACAATGTTAAAATGACTTGAAACAATCACAGACAATAATTTAGCAGTAAAAATGCAAAGTTTGTTACCAGGGCAACTTCAGACAATCATTCCATCCATTTGATGCAAAGTTTATTGCTGAGGTAAACATCTGTTAATCCCACACATTTGATTGGTGTTATATCTATTTGCCAATTTTCTGAGTCCAATCGAACGGTTTCCACCACTCTCCGAATTGCAGCACTTTCCGACGCTGATCATCAAAGTTCTGTTTGTGAGGTCGTCTCCAAAGATGCGGCTCCAAATCCATCATCCCTCCGACTACTTCCTGTTGCCATGGAAACAAAGCGGACACAAAGTCATATAAATAAAGATACCCTTCTTTGGTTGTGTCCTACAACAGAGATTGTAGGTTTGCAATCCATCCATGTGAACAAACCAAAAAACCTAGAATACTTGGGTAAGCAGAGCCATGAAATCGGACCCTGGTTGTCCCTTAGATTTGCATCATGTGACGTGCGCTTTCATCAAGTCTGTTAGCACAAAAACTTGCTAATCACAGAAAAGTATTGCTTAACAAAAATAGGGTACCAGCCAAAATTATATAACTTTACATTGTTGTGACTGGTGACCCACTTTATTTTTTGCTTCAGAGAAAATTGCTGAGCAGAATTTTCTGCTTAACAGCTTTATTAATAATTACCTTTCCAAAATAATGAGGAAACACATCCTCGTCCTCAATGACGTGAGCGAAACCTCCGTCTAAGCCAAAGTCAACACTGAAATACGGAAAACCTTGAGGTATCTGGAGAAAAGAAACCGAGTTGATGAGTTCTTCTAATCTTGCCAAATTGGAGTTTATCAAAATGGTGTCAATGTACAATATCAAGGCTGAGATCAGCAAATGGTGGTCTTGAGATCCGAGATACGTCTCGAGACCTGTCCAAAGACATACAATATACAAATTGTCTATATTGTAGTTGAGAACAGCCTGTACAAGACATAGACTAAAAGTGTCTAAATTAATAATCAATTACTGGTAAGTTTTTACTTACAGAAAAGTGTCTTAATCTTTGACAATCTCCCTATTTTCTGTTAAAAAACAACCCAGTTTAAATATTGAAATCGGTAAGAAGTAAACAACACATCTTTGAACCCATGCAGGCGTGTGGCATGTCATGGCCGAGCGGTTAAGAGCACCGGATTCAAGCTCTGGTGTTTGATCAGCAGAGTGTGGGTTCGAATCCCGGTCGTGACACTTGCTACGTAAAATTGGGGAGGTAGTGCTATCTGCTCTACTGGCCAGGCTTCGGACTGATGATACCCAAGCCTACATCCGTATGGACTGTAAAATGGGTAACCCTGTTTCAGCCCTAGGAGTAGGTGGCAACGGCCTCTGAAAAAAAATAATTTTAGCCCACACCTTGAAGTGGCCTTCAGGCCTTGTGTGTCTGGCAAATTGCATAAAAAAAAAAGGCCTAGAATGACAAGGAGGCCACTGAGGCAGTGGCCTTTATTGACCGTGGGCCTTTTTTACAAAGAGCTTAGATTAATTTTAGCTGGGGAGGCAGTGCTTTCTCTGCTCTACCGGCCAGGCTTCGGACTGATGATACCCAAGCCTACATCCGTATGGACTGTTAACAGGTTAACCCTGCTTCAGCCCTAAGAGTTGGTGGCAACAGCCTCTGGAAAAAAAAAATTATTGTAGCCCACACCTTGAAGTGGCCTTCAGGCCTTGTTTGTCTGGTGACGTGCATAAAATATAAAATAAAAAAATGAAAAATATAATCAATCGTAGTTGCTAAGTAAAGTGTGATGGCACAATGACTAGGGTAATACTGACAATTTGTCTTACGATGGATTTGATTCCATTGTGAAGTTGAGCCAAGGTCTTGGCCTTGGTGCCCCTTCAGATTTAAGATTTTTCACTAGAAGTGCCCATTCAAAGATTAAACTCCAGAACTGCTCATGTCTTCAATCAAGTAATAAGTAAGAACAGAACTGTCAACCGTTTGAGCAATTGTTCTCCAGCGTCGGCCTAACAGAAGAAAATAACTCACACTTTTACGGATATTCTTTTGTCTTGTGTCCACAAGTTTCTTGTTTTGGGTCCACTCTGACTCCGATTCCTGGATAGCTTTCTATAGTTGAATTTAAAAAAATAAGGAAACACAATGTATTAAAATATTGTTGTGGAATGATGAAGATCTTCTTGTATGTAGGACATTCTAATTTACATGTGTTTTACATTTTTATTTATTATAATTTTAGATTCCTTTTTTGTCATTATATATATTTATTTTTTAATGTTGTTATTGCTCTCTTTTTTCATATTTGGTGAAACCTGTTAGTGGTGGTTAAAGCCTCCATCACACTAAACTCAGTCTCACTGCGTGAAAAAATGAAGCCAAACTGGCGTAAACTGTGTGCAAACAGAGAACAGAGTAGCGACTTTTATGGTCTGTTTACGAACTTCATGGCACACTCGGATGGGTTTTATCGGGAATGGTGCTCTAGAACTTTGAGCCTGCTCGAAACAATAATGAGAGTGATTATCCATCGTATACCTTTCCTTTTAAGATCAATCTTAGCTCTTGAAGAAATCGAGCCCAGATCACGCTAAGTTCAGATTTATTTACCTTGAAGTAGATAGGCGCCATGTCGCCAATTTCTTTGGGAACTGGTACGCATTCGATCACCATGTGTCGTTGACTGCGAGCTTTCATACACGTCTCAAGGAAGATTGCATCTTTGTCTTGATCTTCAAACATCTTAGTAAGACCCTTACGATAGATCTAAAAGATGAAGAAATCCATAATGCAAAATGCTGTAATTTGGGGTGCATGGCCAAGCGAATAAGAGCACCAAACTTAAGCTCTGGTGTTTCTGTTCAGCAGAGAGTGGGTTTGAATCCCGGTCGTGACACCTGTGTCCTTGAGCTAGACACTTAACTATAATTACTTCTCTCCACCCCGTAGTAAATTGGTACCTGTGAGGGTAGAGATGGTTCTTGTGATTGATTTAGATTAGTAGTGCATATTTGTTGCACAATTAAATGGCCCAGTGATTAGGGGTAATAATGTTGGAAGCACTGTAGGACGCTCTTTCGGGTGTTTAAAGCATGATAAAAAAAAAAAGATTATTATTTATAATAATTATATGTATTGTTAGTCAACATAAACATAGGTTTCTTGACTGTGTAGTTTGAGAATACCTACCTGTATTTCACTCCAGACATCTTCATCAACGGCTGTACTGGATGATGTGTGATGCATCGGAATAATGAAGCAATGACCCTCAGTGAGAGACTGGTTGGCTGGTACACACAGATACACCTGCAAAATAAGAAGGTTAAATAATCACACTTAAGCCCGGTTCACAGTTAAGACTTTTTTAGGCATCTGAAAGAACACATATTTGTGCAAATTTCTTTCATTTGGTTTTTTCTTTCATTATTCTCTTGAATATTTTTTGAGTAGTAGTAGTGGTTCTATAAAAAAAAATGGTGGTTTACGACTCATGCTCTAGTCATCTTCATTCGCTTGAAGACGATCAGACCATAGGCCTACTGACATGACTGATCAAGTCGATCACCACCGGTTCTCTTTAGAACCACTACTCAAAAAGAGATATTCACATGGCGTTACCGCAAACCTCTCTCAGTTATACTTCCACCATGCAATGTTTCAAATCCTACTTGCTATAAGGTCATTAATTGTATTTTCATATTCATAAAAATGATCAAAAGGTCATGAAATAATAAATGTGTATGAATTTGTAAAGTTAATCAAAATCAACAAATAAATATTTTACATAGAAAATAAATGTTTCTTGTTGCCAAGCAAATGCTTTGAAGATCCCTCTTGATTAATAATAAATATTTACCAGTAGCCGATTTCATGAAACTTTATGCAACTGTATAAGTCCACTTGCGTAATGTTTATGAAGCAACTTGCGCCATAAACACTGTGGACTTACGCAGTTGCGTAACGTTTCGTGAAATCAGCCGCTGGAGTTTTAAAATATGCAAAAGCAAAAGTACCTTAATCCCCAGCGCAATAATGAGATGTTTCTGCATGATTGTGCTGTCTAGGCAGTAGGGACAGTTAGCTAGAGAAGCAGCCATGCTACGATGCTGCTTGATCGCAGCGGCTCGATCCCTTGATCCTTCCTGTCCACTAGAACCCTTCTGGGCAGCGGTGGAGACAAACATATCATCAAGGGTGTAGTCTTCGGTCAACTTCTCCAGCGCCTACAAAGACAAGCGAAAACAAAGATTGGGTCAAGCCATGTCCTTATCTATCCTTCATTTTATCAGTTTTCCGAAGAGTTCTTTTTCAGATAATAGTTCGCCCCCCAAAAAATAAACTTTTGACAAAAGATGTTAAACTTGCATCGGAGAAAAAGAACATTAATTTATGGTTTTACCTTTACATCGGTGTGTGTATACTCAGTACTTTTCAGAATGTCGACAACAAAAATCACGGGCATATCACTTGGGTGGGATTCGAACCCATGACCTTTGCCAATCTAGAACAGAAGTTTTACCAACTAGACCACTGGGATTGTTAATATTTCAGCAGTGGTTACCACAAAGATGTTATAGATGCTACCTAAGCAGAAAATGACCAGGATACCAGTCACAATTTGCCCATCTGAGAGGGTAGATTGGCTGGTAGGCATTATTTGTTTAAGCCTTAATAGCTGCTTTTTATGATTAAGCAGCTCTGTTAAATTGGAGCCAGTTAAGCCTGTGGAAAGCACTGGGTATACAGAGCTTGTCACGCATCTTTGCAATGATTTTGGGTTGCAGACAAATAAAGAGCATGACTTAAACCAACAACCTCCAGATTAACCCTACAGCGCTCTACCAAACTGAGTCATCTAGCTATATGTTGGCGGTCTCACTGTTTTATAATAATCATAAAAATAAAAAGGGCATTTATATTGCCAAACACATACATTTATATACTCTACTGCGCATTTTACCAATATATTTGTTCGGGGTGCAAGTCAAAAGCCAATAATAACACTGTTGAACCTACATACCTTATTGGCCACTTTGTTAAACATCTTCAGCTGATCTTGGCTAGACGTCATTCTTTCCTTCCTCACCATGTCCTTCAACTCTTGCTGATCATCGTCACCAAAATAACGTTCTCTCTTGCCATCCTTGTCATGAGTCACCATCTACAGAACGGAATGAAACTTTATTCATAAATACCAGGGACAGTTTAATCCATTCTGACCAGAAGCAAAGAATCAGTGTTTACGGAAGCAGGGAATCCATGCTTTCAGCAAGCACATTTTACAGGTTAGTAGGGAATTTTGGTTTGTGTGCGTGCATACTCATGTTACCAGGGGTGGATTTCACAAAGGTAGTCCCAACTTAGGACTAGTCCTAGGCAATGCTATGAGATAGGACCAGTCCTAAGTTAGGATGAGTTACTGGTCCTAACTTAGGACCAGACTAAGTTAGGACTACCTTTGTGAAATCCACCCCAGGCATTCTATGCTTTATAGCTAGTTCATAAATTCGGCAGAGAATGATGATCGTACGTGCAGAATTCGGCCCATACCCACTTTATGATAAAGCAACAGCACTTTTCTGAAAAATTTTGGTTAGGTAATTAGCCCCCAAATTTCACACCATCCTTCTCGACAAACCTGGATCAGCCCCTGGACTACTTCGCTTCCAATTTTAAACTTGAGTCAAACTTACAATTTGCTTCTTCTTCTTTCTCTTCCTGCCCTTGTCATTGGATTCTAAACCAGTTTGTTCTGGTACTGGCCAGCTCTGACCGGTTCTATCCGTCAGTGTTAACACCACTTCCTCTTGCTCATTCTCAGATCCAGCTTCTTTACTCGTCTTGCTACCCTGGGCTTGTTGACCCTTTCTCTCTGGGCCTTTAGTGGTTTGGGCGGCTTTGGCTTGACGGCCTCCTTCAAGCTGGGCTTTCAATCGTTTTGCTAGATCCTAAAAATAATGAAATTATCATTGATATAGTAAGGTTTGCGGTAACACCATGTAATGATAATCTCTAATTGAGTTGTGGTGATTCTGAAAAGAACCATTGGTTTCAACACTTATATCCTCATTAAGTAAAATAAAAATTTGTATCTTTAGGTAGTTTTATTTATCAATGTATTTTTGTTTTCAAATTCATTTGTTAATTTCACGAGAAAAAAAAGAAGGCCTACAAAAAAAGGGAAAAAGTAGATACAATTCAAATTTTAAACAACTTCCTACTTTCTTTTATTGTTCTAGAGTTTACTTTTTCACTTTCTATTTAGGCCTACACTTTCTCTATTGTACCGTATAACCCCTTTTTAACTTTAGTATTTTATATTGGTCTGTTTTTGTGTAAAATTAAGGACAAGTTGAATTGTATTATTGTAACATTAAATTGCACTTAATATATTATTCAAAACAAGTTATTACAAAACAAATTATAAAGTGCCTCCTGAAAGATTGCAACCACAAAAACAGACAGAGCTTTTTATCAATGGTTGTTCTACTGACAGAAATACAACAAACCACAATACAGCAATACAGCAGACATGAATACAAAATAGAAAACCAAAATTTTGGACAATTACAGAATTCCTTATATGATAAAACCAGGCTCATGTTTCATGCGAAAGCGAAGTAAATTTTCTTGCGTCACAATTGGAAAAACAATGTGTACTGATTATTACGTGACAAAAATTTGCTTTGCATTTGCTTACTCGTAAAGTATGAACCCGGTTTAACTGCATATTATGATATATCCAATCAATAACATTTCCAATAAATGTTAATATTATGTTCACATCAACGAAAAATGTACAAATTAAGACGATCAAGTGTTTGAAAAGTATCGATCAAGAACTTTCTCTTAGTTAAATATCTATGATTATGATTTGCACAAATCAAGAAATTGTGGTTCAGTAACTAGATGACAATACTTATTCTAGTCATTGTGAATTCAGTGGTTAGCTTAGTATGAGTCAAACTCACAAAGTGAATATAAAAATCCAAGTAGTGTATCTTACCTCATTACCCATGAGTTCAGCTCTGACAATCTTAGCACCTAGTTGGTTCATCTCTGCTTCGCTCAGACTCCTTGGGGGTGGGGAGGGGGATTTCTCACCCTCAGTATCACTACTACTGTCACTCTCAGAGCTAGACGACGACGACTCACTGCTAGGGGGCCTTGCAGAGGGTTTGTCAACGATCGCTGTCGATGTCTTTTCTGACTCGTTCGGTTTTACTGATGATTGTTTTTTCCATGACGGAGTTTCTGATGATGAAGATGAAGTTCTTGATGATGATGATGGTGGTGATGCTCTTGATGATGATGTCTTTGGTGACCTCTCACTGTCTTCATTCGGTCTTATGAATGTCTTCTTCTTCCACCCAGGTGTCGGGCCATCTTCTCGTCTCCGATCATCATCACGATATCTGTCTCTCCTTGAGACGTTCCTATCGGTTGTTTCATCCCCGGGCTTCTTAAACATCCCTCTCATACCTTCAAAAGATTTCAATTTTCCGCTCGTCCTTTCATCAGAGTCTCCTGGTCGCATGAAAGTCCTTCCACTCAATGACTTTGATTCCCCACCCCTTGTATCTCTGTGTCTGTCTCTCGTTCTATCACTATCTCTTTCAGGGCTTCTGCTCCTTGGTCCTCCTGGTCTGTCATGATGTCTGTAGTCTCTTCCCCTACCATAGTCTCTATCACTATCTCTACCATAGTCTCTATCTCTGTGTCGGTTGCTTTGAGGTTCTCTAGCTTTCCCTTCGTCCCTCTCTCCCCTGGGGTGTGTATCTCTATGTGTGTCCCTGTTATGACGGGGTCTGTCTCGGTCTCTGTGACGCTGTCTGTCATCCTCACCCTCTGCTTTTGCTAGTAGCTCATGGTATTTCTCTAGAGACTACAAACAATTCAAATAAAATAAAATTAACAACAAAATCACAAGGAAAAATAAAAGGAAGGTTTTTAAACTAACAATGAGCAAAACATTTTAAAATAAAAACCAAGTTTGGCAAATGCAACCAAGAAATTACTTGGATGTCCTACATTTGTTGCGAGTCATGGTTGAGGGGTTGAGTGCATCGGTCTCAATTTCAGGTGTCCGTGTCATGACACTTGAGCAAGAGTTTTCAATATAGGGTGCATTCAATAAGCTTCCCTGTGTCGACGCTGCAGTGCTCACTCGGGTGAGCCCCTGACAAGAGCTAATCGAACGATCACACTCACCCTCTCGTGGTGAAGGCATACACCTCAGGTCACCCCCAAGTGACCCACTCCAAAAGCAGGGCACTGGGGGCTGACCCGGATGAGCCCCGTCAAAGCTATTCGAACGTACCGGGGCAGACCGGGGTCGACCCAGGAAAGCTAAACGAACGCACCCATAATTGTTTCTTTTCACCCAGGGGTAAATGGGTACCTGTGAGGGCAGAGATGGTTATTGTGACTGATTTAGCTTGGTGTGCTATAAAATTTGGCAGCACAGGCTGTATACTCCCAAGGGAGCCGAGATGGCTTAAGGAATGAAAGCTAAGCTTTACAAAATTATGCTTACCAGAATAAGGTTACCAGCTAAACTACCTTGTTGCATGTACAAGTTGTGACTGGTATCCTGCTCATTTCTGCTTAGCAGACAATTGTTGAGCAATATGTTCTGCTTAAGCAGCTCCATGAAATTGGGCCATGGGGTAGAATGTTTGAGCACCATGAGTGTAACCAAGTGACGGATTTGAGTGCTACATAAGAAGCCACTGTTATTAGCTATGAGTAATCACAAACTACTTTTAAAAAAATTAAAAAAACGTTTTCAGAGAAATTGTATTTATTAATAGGAACAAATTAACTTACACCCCATTTTTCTGCAGCGAGGTCTGCAACTGACCTGCCCTCCTCTCCGGAACGTTCAACAATCCTCTTGAATGCCCTTCTCAACCACCCAGCACCTCCATCAGCGATGCCTGACTTGACTGCGGGTAAGTTACGCTTAGCCTCAGGGAGACCTTTACCTCCATCTTTCCAGAATGGATTAATCTCTCTCTCCGACTGACCAGGCTGGGGATAAAGATACAAGGCGAGAGTAAGACAAATAAATCTTTCAATAATAATAATAAAAAATAACCAGTTCTCATACAGTGCATTTTACAATAATGTATCAATAGGCTTTTACATTAGCAACCTGGGCTCAATTTCATAGCGCTGCTTAAGCACAAAAAGCAGCTAAGCACAACAAAATCATGCTTACTAGAAAAAGGTTACCAGCCAAACTACCATGTCACATGTACAATTTGAGACTGGTGTCTTGACCATTTTTGCTTGACAGAAATGTGTCAAGCAATATTTTCTGCTTAAGCAGCTCTATGAAATTTGGCCCTTGACATTGGACCAATCACATTCCTTAAATCTTTCTCAGCTCAATGTGGAGTACATACAGTCCTGGGATGCCACGGTGTTTAAAATGTTTTTTTCAAATACAATATCAACATCTACCCTAGCAGGTACCCGTTTGTGCCCCTGGGTGAAGAGTAGCACTTTAAGTAAAGAATCTTGCTCCAGGATAGAAATGTCTTGACCGAGAATTCAAACCCACACTCGACCATGATACACTAAAATAATAAGTGTGTTTTGCTTTAACTCAAGTTCAGATTGCTAAAATGATAGCATTTCAAGTTTTTGGTAAACTCTGGAGTTATAGGTTTCAAGGAGATATGGGAACAGTAACCTCAGAGCTAGAGAAGTAAATCAAAGATCATCTTCTTCTTTTTTACATGGAGAAGATTACAGCTTTTTTGTAACCACTTGGCAGATATAAAAAAGAAGAAGACTAAATTCAGACAAAAAGTCTGGAATTAAGTATTCACATCACTTTTTTGTACTCATTGCAACACCGGCCGTATATTCCCCAAGGAGCTGAGATGGTTTAAGGAATAATATATATGGCACAGTGACCAGGGGTAATAATGTCAGAAGCGCTTTTGATACGCCCTTCAGGGCTGTCATGTAAAAATTTAATATTGTTATTTTGTGAAAGCAGTTTAACAATCCATTCAGGGACTCATCCAAACTGAGATCCAACTCCCAAAACTCACAGTATCTAAGATCATCCGGTCCTCTTTTTCCTTTTCTGTCTCTTTATCCATCTTAGATGCCTTCTCTTTCCTGACATCATCACGAGAAAACGTCGCCAAGTCAAATGGGTTACTCATCCAGTCTTCTCTCTGTCAAGAAAAATGAGTTCAGACAATGTGTTTTCAACGAAAGATTTATTTAAACATAGAATTGAACGAGTTAAGCGTCTTAAAAGTGTTGCAAAATGTTAATCTTTAAACCTACTAAATAACAAAAATGAAGTAGTAAGCAAAGACACCCACAAACAATTATTTGTAATTATATTATATTTCTGGTAAAGAAACAATAATCATAATGAGTTAAACCTGTAAACTCGGGTGCTTGCTATGTGAATCAGAATAACTGGGATTAACCACTACTACAGAAACACTGGGATTAACCACTACTACCACTACAAATCCTTATTCACAAGGCCTACAGCTTATTGTCCCATCTGAATAACCATGTATAGGATTTGAGGCATTGCATGGTACGGTATCAATAAATATGTGGTTTTGGGTAACACATTGTGTGTATCTACTTGACAGGTAGAGTTTATTCTTTAGAGAACTGCATTTTTTTATTTTATTACTGCAGAGTAGATTTATCGGATGTTCGGGAGACTTCTCAGTTCTGGAAAGAACTGTCCTGCTTTTTAACTACTACCCAGGTGGAAGGTATAAAAAATTGGCTGGGACTACTACATGTACTTCAGCTTATAAGATCGTAATCAACTGCACTACCGCGGAGTCAGTTCTTGAATTTGTCTCATCGTTTTGACTAGCTTGCTCTAGTCATCTTCAGGAGACTGAAGAAATAATCATGGTTAAGTTTCGTACTCAAGGAAACAACCCACCATTCATGGATCAGAAACACCAGAGCTTGAGTCCAGTGCTTTCAAGCGCTCGGCCACTAAAAATAAGATACAACTATCATTGCAAACCTTTTCTGACACTATTCAGAGAAACAAAGGCTAGAAGCAGAACTGTTATCATACCTGTGTTGTCTTAGTTTGCTTTTGTGGCGTGTCAGTATTTTGCTTTGTGGCAGTGGATGACGTAGACGTACTCTCGACCCATTGCATTTCATCAGAGTCATCCTGTAATAAAGGGTGAGATTTTGACGACAGATAATGTTAAAATTTCGTAAAAAGGAATACAAGTTACTGGGTCTAGGTGAGATTGAACAAATAAATACTCAAAGATTTACACATAAATTACATGGCATAGACATCTTTCCCACACCACGCACCTACATGTGTCCATCCTGCCACCAATTTTTGGAGTCAATTTGGGTGTCACAGTGTGTATAAAGGAATTGATTCCCTAAAATGCAGAAATTGTAGATGCGCATTGTTCGGAAGTGCATTCCACAATGTACAGGGGGTCTATAAAGCTGGTCATAGTGAAAAAAAATTCCCTTTAAATTTTGTTATTTCCTAAAATGCTACAATTTTGGAAGAATATGTGTAATTTTGAACAGAGTAACTTGAACATTGAGTACTATAATGCAAGCATCAATGCTTTCATTGTACAGAGTCTCAAATGATATAGTGTTCTTCTTTTAACAATTCATCTTCAACTTACTTCATCATCAGAGGACGATTCACTTTTACTCTCCTGGTGTTTATGCTTTTGTTTTGATTTCTTTTCCTTCGTTCTTTTTTTCTTCTTCTTCTTTTCTTTCTTGTGTTTCTTGGACTTCAGCTGCTCACCCTGATCAGTAAAAAAATATCAAAATTTGGCTCAATCCATTGAATTTGTTTTTATTTCATTTCATTTTTTGAATAGTTACAAACATAGAACTATTAAAAAAAAAATATTTAAAGGTAGCATCCCTCCAGAATTAAGAAAAAAAGACGAACCAAATAGCCCACTGAATTTGTTTAACTTGGTTTTATTTCATTAAATTTTTGTTGTTTCAAAGATAAAAAGAAAAACCTATAAACATATAATCAATCAAAACAGTATAAAGATAACATCCTCTTGAATTATGGAAAAAAATATGCACAAAACAATTGTCGAAATTTGTTTTCTGACGCTAACTTTTAAGAAACAGAACACATCAGGCATGGTATTTGGTTTGGGAAAAAGGTAGGAACAAGAATGGGTACACAGACGGATCTCTATAGACGATGTGACCTCTGACGTCACTCGAAAACCATAACATGATTCGCGTGCATCCTGCCGGGCAAAACCTTTGTGTTATGGCAGCCAGCTAGAAAGTGTATGCATTCTTACCATTACTACGCGTCTTTTTGACTGGCGAAACATGACGTATACAGTGTTTTTTCAACAGAGGGCGGTTTGAATGTAAACATACATGTAGGTCACATCGTCTATTGACCCCTTGCACGCGCGTCAGACGCGGCGACTGATGACACGCTCACCATGTTGGTGGTCAAAAGGCTTAAGTGTAAACGCCGCGTCACCTAAAAATGCGCACTTCACTACTGAATAACACACGTTGACATTGACCACCAAAATGGCGCATCCAAGATTATTCTGATGATGACGTCAGGTGAAATGGGTCAATACAGGCTTTTACAGACTTTTCAGACTATTTAATCACAATATTTCTGACCCAAGCGCAAAACAAATTGAAAATCAGACTAAAGTAGGAAGAAGTTTATGCCTGATGTGTAGTTAACTCTTAATAACCCTCCCAAACCATTCTGTTCTACATCCTTGTGCTCTTATAGTATGAGGTTACCTCTACCAAGACCTGGGTCCAATTTCATAAAGCCTGTAAGCATAAAAACTTGCTAACCACAGAACAATTTTGATTACCGGGATAACAGAAACTGGTTACCAGCCAAAATTCCATATAAAATTTACATTGTTGCACTCAATTTTCGGTTAGCAAAGAAATATGCTAAGCAGTATTTTCTGCTAAACAGCTTTATGGAGTTGGGCCTTGGTGAGGTGTTAGGTTTGGTTGGACTTTCAACAGTCCGTCCCAAGCCACTGAATGCCACAGCCGGAAATTCAAACATAGCCTAACTTGAAGAAGCGTTAAGGTTATCCTTACCTCAGCCTGAATGCGGTCAGTAACCGATGTCAACATCCATTTATCGTCTCCTTTTAGTCTATGTGCCTCTTTCCTTCGTTCCTTTTTATCATAAATCGCCTTAGCCTGTAATTGAAAAGAGTTGGGGTTGGGGCAATATTAAGAGCAATGTTGCAAGAACACACTTGGCCACACTAGTGGGACTAGTTCAGGGGCCAGATGACATTTTATCAGAATTCATAAAAATGTAACTCGCCTGTCCATCATTTAAATTCATTGATCAGAAAAATTATAAATGTTGAGCCGATCTTTGAAAGCCAATTTAAAAATTTGCGCTCTCAACTTTTGCACTATAAAGTCTAACCACAGAAATAAAATTGCGCGTCGGATGCACAACATTTACATGCACTACGCGGTTTGCATCAATACTTCCCTTTGAGAAACAGCAGCGGTTTATATTTTATAAACACTGTCAATGTCAGACTACAAAAAAAAGTGAGCCATGTATTTGTCTTTTTAAACAAAGTGTCAAATTTATTTCTAAGTTTAACAGAAAATTTATTTTTAAGTTTAACAGAAAATTTATAAGAAAAATTGTCTGTAAATGTTGGGTGCAAACTTCAATCCTTGCCCAAACTTCAGCCTCCGCTGAGCAGGCAAACTTGATGGCCCAATTTAAATTTGTGAGCACAGGTTTAAATTTAACTGTGCAGTAGGCCCACTTGTGTGGCCGGTGTCCGCCCAATAGTCCGAAGGTCTGTTAGTCCAAAGGTTCAATAGTCCGAAGGTGCGATAGTCCGAACGCACAAATTTCCCATAACAGGGGGTTCATTAGTCCGAAAAAAAAAAAGAGTTTGTTAATCCGAACATTTGATGCGATAGTCCGAAGGTTCATTAACACTGAAGGTCTGAAGGTTGGGTAGTCCGAATCGATGATAAGGTCCGATAGTCCGAATCGACGATCGAACCTTATTGTCAATTCGGACTATCTTACCTTATTTTCAATCGGACTATTGAACCTTCGGACTATCGTTATCAAACCTTCGGACTATTGAACCTTCGGACCAACGAACCTTCGTGCAATCAAATTTTCGGACTAAAGAACCTTCGGACCATTGAACCTTCGGACTATCGAGCTGTAACCGTGTGGCCAAGGCTAGCTGAATCCTTCAGCGAGCCTTGGCAACACGAATGGGGCTTACTATGCAGTACATGTCAAGCTTGACAATATGGTAGCGGGCAAACTTCAAGCCTGAAGTTTACTCGGCCCGTCTTGAAGATTGCCCGTGCAAGTTTCAAGCGTGTGGGCGTGCGGCTAGTTTGT
Organism: Asterias amurensis; assembly: GCF_032118995.1. Lineage (NCBI taxonomy): Eukaryota > Metazoa > Echinodermata > Asteroidea > Forcipulatida > Asteriidae > Asterias > Asterias amurensis. Next base: position 21,552,073 of record NC_092651.1, on the reverse strand, counting down.
GCCCAACATCACCAAATAAAAATGACAACAAGGAATTAGTGATTTGTCTTGACTCTGGCTCTGCTGGCTTTGCCTATTTTTTTATGTCACAAGAATTTCGAGGAAGTTACAGTTTTTACACTCAGTTCATGGACAGACCTGTTTCTTGAAAGTCTTCCTAAGGTTCAGAATACAAAACTTTAACTTAAAGTTTAATTAACTGGACGCAAACTCCCTTCTTCTCTCGATTGAATGACAAAGACCTCAGGCTCAGCTCAGGCAGGGTGTTCTTAGTTTGCGCCTGGGCTATCCTGCGCAAATTAAACATTCATGCAGAATAAAACCTGAACAAAGTTTGCGCCGTCACAAAATGGCACACCGCGCGAATTAAAAAAAAGGGCAATGTCAAAGATTGCGCCAAACACAGTCAGCGGAAAAAAACAAAAAAGATATCGCACACTCAACAAAGTCTCAAGCATTCCTTGAACATGTTGAAACGAGCACTCAATGAACCAAATAAGACCTAATGAAAAAACCTAGACTGAAGAATTATACTTCAAGAATTACCTCTTGCAAAATAACTGCTTGGGCTTGACGTTTTTCGTCCCTTTTCCTCCGCAGTTCAACCTGGCTCTCGAATTCAATGGGGGCCGCCATTTTGAAAAAAATCCAAATTGAAATAATTTACTAGAGGGCGCTGTTCTTAAAAAATAAATTTTTGCACATGTGAATGTGTAGATTCTTGATGTTTTGCATGTCCTGACAATGGTGTAACCTTTTCCAGCCGTCACGATGTTTAAAAAGTAAGTGAATATGGTGTTTTAAAATGACATACGCTTCATTTTTAGATTGAACTGCTTGGTAAAGTGTGATATTCCAAAAATAACGAAGTGAAATGTTTTTTGCTTTTTTTGTCATGACTCATATTCAATTTCAATTCATGTTTTTAAGTGAACAACATCTGTTCAAAGTTAACAGAAGAGCAGTCCCAGCAAATCTCCTGTCATTAAATAAATGACATTTCATTTTATGATTCCAAATTGTACCATTTCCATATGTTGAGTAGAGCTGCTTGGAAAATCTTATGTTCGACTTTGTCTTTGTTTTCATAACAGAGTATATAATCATAATGATTTTTCGCAAATTTTGTGTGAAAACAACAATAGCATGGAAGTATATTAATAAGAAGCTATTTTGATGATAATTTGTTTTGGTTTTAAAAAGAAAGAGAAACTTAGACCAAGATCGAGTCAATCTTGTTATGCGAGTTGTATTGAAAGGACACAGGATTCTATATAAATAATTATGGCAGAAGTAGACCCAATAACTGGGGCGCTGTATTCCATTTTCAAAATTTTGACCCAATAACTGGGGCGCTGTTTTCCGGTTTTAATATAGAATGTCAAAATTTCGAAAAAAAAAGGAGCTATTACGACCAAGAATGTCAAAATTTCGAAAAAAAGGAGTACAGCGCCTCAGTTACTGGGCAGAAGAGCAATACCAAGAATGACAATTATTACATCCAAACTTTCAGTCTTTACCTTCAATCTGACACTCTCGTAATAATTGCAATTTTTTTGTGTTAATTTGTAAAACTGCAAATTGACAAGAATGATGATATTTTTTTATTGCAGATTCGATGAGAAGGAAAACATCTCAGGAACAACCCAAGTCAAAACATCCGTCATTCGCAGTATTCGGGAAAAGCTCCTCGACAAATACCCAGATATTAAAGATTATTTAGATCAAATCCTACCCAAGAAAGAACCAATTAAATTGATAAAATGGTAAGAAAAATTAAAAAATTAAAACTGAGCTTTCTGTTAAGGAAGAGTCTCGAACGACGGGCTAGGGACAAAGAAACGACAAGAACTTTGCACTGATCAGGGGCCGAGTTCACAAAGAGGAAGTACTAAGATCTGTAACTTAGTACTGTACTGACAATTTAACTTACCATGAATTTGAGTGCTTTGTGAAATTGAGCCCTGATCCTGCCTAAGAAAGAGCCAATTAAACTGATAAAATGGTAAGGGAAAACAAACCAGTAACTTAAAACTGAGCAATCCCACATGAGCGAATACTGGCATATGTTAAATGTTATAGAGGATTGCTCCAGTTGTTCAATGTACTCGCGCTAGACTTATTATTGAGTCCGAATAAGAACATTCCTATCATTCCGAATTTCATACCCTCTTTGAGAAATATATCGACAGGTGCGTCTATCAAAAAAATATGTTTTTATACATATAATATATGTTTTATATAAATTTGGTTCGGTATAAGAATATTCATTTTATCCCAAAACACCGATCCGGTAAGCACTGCGTACTCTGTGAAAACTATCACAGGCATATTACTGGGGTGGGATTTGAACCCAAGACCTTGCAATTCTCGAGCAGTGTCATACCAACTAGACCACCAAGGTTGTCCCAGTTGCTAGAGGCAGTTTAAATCTTATGTTATATGTTTCAATATTGATCCTTGGTTTTATATTTTTCATTTACAGTCATGAACGTATAGAGATTCTAGCCATAGGAGGGGAGCCAGTGTTCTTCAAGCAGCGAGATGATTTTATGCCAACCCTGAAACTTCTTCACAAATGTAAGGAATGGTATCAAAGAAAGATGAGGTCTGCTCAGCAGATTTTTCCACAATAAAAGTAAATCAAGGAAGAGAAGTCCTTTATCAACACTGAGACAATAAAGAGAAAGCTTCCAAAGACTTCAGAGTCCTTTAAAGGAAAAGTTTACCTTAAGATTTGTGGAACTATTCAAAAGTTTTAATCCTACATTCATAAATACCCCAGACAGTTTCTCTAATCCTATTGGTGAGGGCGCGTCACGTGGGGGTGTTTAAACGGTTGATAATGACCAGTATTTATAACCGGCTGGCTTCCGCGTGTCAGGCGCGCAAGATTATCACGCGGAACGCAATTCATAGCCATTAGTAACAGCACGTAACCTACTTCTAAGCGCGCGCGCGTAATCTATTTCTAATCGCGCGCGCGTACACACAACCCACGCGCAACAGACTCTTCACGGAGTTTTTGAAAAAAATATTTCAACTGTCAAAGTGTCTGTAATTGTATTTGTGTAACCTTTTTTAACAAAAGGGCATTTATGAATGGGAATAAAAGAGTAGTGACTCGTTCTTAAACGTCCGTTTAAAACCTTGCAGGGTCGTTGCCGGCTTTAAACGGCTGTGTAAAAAGTTGTTGCTAACCTTTTATTCCCTTATTTATGTAGATGTATACAATACATCTAACATTTCACTTCAAAAGGTGGTCGAAATTTTTTAGATATTGCCAACAATCCGGAGCGAGTACGTTCACGCAGGAAGAATCGTCCCATATAGGAATCTCTCTGAGAAGTATTATGTCTCATATAAAAAATCCTTGCCATAAAAGCGGAATTAAATGTTTCTTGAAATGCTTCATACTACCGAAAGCTGCTGTACTTCTAACCAATAGTTTTTATGGCCACTATTTTTAAGAGTGATTACCAAATGTATACCCTCCCTTTAAACTGGCACAATAAATATGTTTAAGAAATATGTTTGTGTTTTGTCCTCTTCTCTTAGATCCCTTCATCCTACCACATCAGCAGGTCGATAGGGGTGCCATCCAGTTTGTGTTGAGTGGCGCTAACATCATGTGTCCAGGCTTAACATCACCGGGTGCAAAAATGGTGGATACGGACAAGGACACCGTTGTCGTATCCTTTAATCATGAAGTCAATTTCAGACTTCACACGAAAGTGACAGTAGCAAATTTTGGTGATGCAGTAATTGGTTTGTGCCTTTTTTTTCCAATTGTGAGGCAAGAAAATTAGCTTTTCACTTAAAGTATGAACTGAGCTTATGGCGTTTCTAGCAGGGTTCAAAATTGGGAAAGGTTGGGTGGGGGAGGGGGGGGGGGTTGTGTACAAGACAACATGGCTTGTAGTTCACACCTCTTGTACTGGACCAGGATTATTTTTACAAGACCCGAATCAAAATGAGAAAGAACTTTCTACACAGTTTAACATAATCAACTGTTTTTGTTTACCGCGATGGTACCAAGATGATTTGATAAAAAATATTATTTTAAAATAGTATTCGAGCATCGGGTGAAAATTGTTGGATGACATTTAACGTGGCATTTATTATATGTACAGCTTGTCACAGGCATGCATTTTACCGTTTTTAGTTTTAAAGCCATTGGACCCTTTCGGTACAGAAAAAAAAAAAAAGTTCACAGATTTACAAATAATTTACAGGGTTTACAGAAGGTAATGGTGAAAGACTTCTCTTGAAATATTAGTCCATGAAATGCTTTACTTTTTGAGAAAACGGTAGAACAATATAAATTCTCGTTAACGAGAATTACGGATTTGTTATAAACACATGTCATGACACGGCGAAACGCGCGAAAACAGGAGTGGGTTTTCCCGTTATTTTCTCCCGACTCCGATGTCCGATTGAGCCTAAATTTCCACAGGATTGTTATTTTATATATAAGTTGTGATACACGAAGTGTGGGACTTGGACAATACTGTTTACCGAAAGTGTATAATGGCTTTAAACGTGAAAAAAAAAGACAAAAAAAAAAAAAAAAATTAACTGGCATTAACAGTGTACAATTACAATCATGTAAAATAAGCCTAGTACATGCTAAAAATGCACCTAAGAGCATAATAAACCTCAACATTTTCTAGGGTACCATTGTGGGTATCATGTCCCGTGGCGTTTGCGTTGTGCCTTTTGAAAAAAGTTCTCTTTTTTTTTCAACGGGCAGTTGCATGCCTGTTGTCAGTAACTTTAAAGAAAAAAAACTTGATGTATCTGCTTTAGGGACATTGTATCGATGACATTCAATTCCTTAATTTCGATCCTGTGTAGGCGATCATGGCTGAAGGAAAGGAACATGCTCTGGCCATTGGAGTCATGAAGATGTCAGCAACAGACATGTAAGACTGTAATTTTTTTATACAAAAGTTAAAATAATATAGTGCTTTATTACACCCGAGGGCGTCTCAAAGCACTCATTATTTTTCTACAAGGGATGCTGAGCTATGTTTGATCTAAATTTTAAGACCCATATATTTAATTAAGCCATACAGTTTCTTTCAATTCTGGTGGAATTAAAACTGTTGTGATTTTTTATTTTGTTTACAGTAAGAAAGTCAACAAAGGCGTGGGAGTCGAGAACATCCACTACTTACTAGACGGTCTATGGCAAATGAAGAGTATCAAGAAGTGACGTTCTACAATAACATTAAAATCCCATCTTAATCCCTTCTGTATCCATCTTAATACTCGGACCGGTGTGGCTTCTTTTTGATGGAATTGGTTAATGCATAGCTAAACCAACTAGACTTGAAACAAGGCCAGTCAATTTTTCAGAGTTTAAAAGTTTACTGGTTGAGTTGTGATGGATTAAGTTAGTTATGGTAACAGGATTAACCTGAAGATCATGTTTACTTCAATCTTCTTTTGGCGAGTCTAACAATGTCTCTGTCAAGTGAATGCAGCCACTGCACTGTGTCCTGTTTACAATCTGACAGAGCGCCATACCGTCCAGGGCCAAAGTTCATAGAGCTAACATAAATAAGCAAGATACCAGTCACAGATTGTACATGTGACATGGTTGTTTGGCTGGTGACCACATTCTGGTAAGCATAACTTTGTTGTGTTTAGCTTATTTTAGTGCTTCAGCAGCTCTATGATTTTGTGACAGCTGTCACACTTTTGAAACTCTTTCAGTCCGCAATGAAACATATTATTCACTTAATTGATTCTACAATGACTGAGCAAAGTCAAATTCACGTGACTGAGCGAAGACTTGTCTTCATACCTTTAGGACTATTTTGAGTAAATAAACCAGTTTATTTCCCAAGGAACTCCCTGTTTCCCCCCGCTCAATTTCATAGAGCTTCTTATGCACAAAAAGCAGCTAAGCACAAAGTATTTATGGTTAACAGAATAAGGTTATTTACTAGCTAAAAATACCACGCTATAAGTACAAATGACCGATATCCTGCTCATGTTATGCTTAATAGCATACAATTTTTAAACAATATTTTCTGCTTAAGCAGCTCTAGGAAATCTGGCCCTGTTCAACAGGAAAAATTGACATCAACAAAGTTGTTGTTTTGTTTTAAATAGACCCATTTGAGATTCTTATCTCAAACAAAAGATGTCCTATGGACATACACATACCTCTTGGCATTTCAAATTCTGTCATGCTACATGACACTGAATTTTGGTTAAGTTTATAAACACTTGTTTTTGTCTTTTAAATCCCTGTTTATTAATTTTCAAGCGATGTCAGTATATTGTACAAAATAATAGTGCAGTACAAATAAAACAATGACAGAAAGATCTAATATTCTGTTTTATATTCCTGTTTTTATTTGATACATGGTTCAAAATGTCATTTAAGTAAACATGATATTTTTCCTACTTTCCCGATTTGTTTGCCCTCAGAAAAATCAGAGAAATCTTAAGTCTATAAAAGCTTGTACCTTTTAGGTCAGCCCTTGTGCTCCAAAAAAGTTCCTACTAATTTTCTAAGGACCAAAATATCATGCCTGCTAAATAAATCAATTTTCCAATACAGAAAATGGTATCAGAATTCCTTAAAGGCTTTAAGATTGTGTAACCCTTACACAAAACTCAATTGCTTTGCTAGTTATCTTATTTTCTTCAGCCGTTTCCCTTTTATGTGTTGGCGCCTTGATCAAGTTTTCCGTGAATGTACAGGCAAATCACAGGCATACCACCGAGTTAGCCCGATGGCTATAGGAAGTTTGAATCGTATGTGTTAGCAGCAGGTACTGCAACAATTTAATGAATGATTTGGACCAAGAATAAATAAAAATTGGCATAATGTTGACAAAAACCAATCTATGACCCACTGAACTTGAAACAATTTTATTGCATTGATGCAAACAATGCAATGTAGTCGGGACTCTTAACAACAGACGTTGTGGCACAAAGACGATGTGGCACAACGGCAAATGTCCTAACTGAATAATTTGTACAATGTAACTCCATGACTAGTTATGCAAAATAACGGAAATAATAACAAAGATTTAAAAGGTGGTCAATTTGTTCTCTTTATACAGGACAAGAAAACTCACACATTCCTAACTAGTTTGTGACTTTCACATAAACAGGTCACAAGAATAGACCAATCCCCACCATTGCGTTTTGACCAGTCACAGCGCAACGAAGGTCCGACATGCGTGCGCGTATCTTGGCGGGCGCAGCAGAGTTGTGCAGAAAGGCATTGGAGAGCCCCAAGTGTTCTTGCTCACACGTGCCTCGTGGGCGGAGCCTACTGGATCGGTCAATTACGCTTTGCGGAAAAGAAAAAATGATTGTAGCTTTTAAGTTTCAGAAAACACCCCAGTGTTTCAACATGTGAATTGACATACAGGTTTTTCATACTGAAAATATTTGAGTCATCAATTTTTTTTAAGTGTCTTTCAAATTTCTATCAAAAATTGACGGACAAGGCAGGTAAATTTAAACATAAGGTTTTGATGGAAATTTGAGTTTGATTTAAAAACAATTATTTTAAAAACATCTGATAAAATCAACTCAAATGGTTTCAGTGTAAGCCTGCATACACATTTGGTGTGGTTTGAGCGACTTGAAAAAACAAACATTGACAAAACTACTAACAGGACAGATGGAAAGTGGACCAACATTTTTGTGTTCCTGTAAATCCAACCGTAGATTTTTGATAATTTGATTACCTTAAAGAGAAAATATAAATCAAAATAATTAATGCTTTTCAAACTTTATAAAAAGTTACGCAGCACCGCGAGTTAAAACCCTCAAGTATAACTGAAAAGTATCTACGGCCTCAAGACAGCCCCCATCTTGGGCCGTTCAGTTAGTAAAGTGGACCCCAATTCGAATCCCACCAGGGGCACTATGTGGATTGGGTTTTCAGTCCCTACCTGACAGTATGTGTTTCCCTGGAATAACCATCTCATGTCTCCTCCCACATCTAAAACTGAAACTTCCTTCTTTGTCTTCACTCCATGTTTCTCGGCTAGTTTAGAACTAACATTTTTTTTTTTTAGAGTCCTCGGGTTCACAACCAAAATTGAAAAATTGAATGAAATGAAGTATTTTGAAACACATAGATTGTCGGTTATCTGCAGGACCTTAATTTGGTATAATACAAAGTATTTGGCACCCTTTCAGAATTAAAATACTTTGTTATTGTTAATTTTATTGTCGATATGAGCAGCATTGTTGCACACTTTTTGATGATGTACATGAATATTCAGATAGAATTTTGACAGCCCTCAACCATGATATTGAATGTTCTCATCTAAAAAGATGTGAGGGTTGATGCATCACCTGTTTAAAAAAGGTCAATCCGTTATGATCTACTAGATTTAAACAAAAGTAAACTACAAAGGCAAAATACACATAAAAACCTGTCAAAATGTCATCAAATAAGACGCAAACATTTATGATAAGACAAAACAGGCTTCATGTACATGTATTGTTTTTTTTTATAATAAAAAATTGCCTTCTGACGTTTGTTGCAACTACTTTTTCCCCACAAAATAGCTTAACTGTTGGGAGGGGATGGGGGAATGTGATCTTATTTTAACTTCATATCAACCTGTCAGACCCAATGGTGACTAAAGCCAGCATCAGGTCGACCTTGCGTCAACAAAAAACAACCCGAGCGTAAATGCGATAATTTTAAGACAATCTGAAACAGTCGCCGCTCGAAATATTTAAGAGTCGCAAAAATAGAACAATTTAAACTTGTACGGCGTGATCCCAACGGTCGGGAACCAATCGCAGGCGCACGATTTCTCAGTTGTCGTGACCAGAGTATATTTTGTCGGAAATGTCGTATTTGATTAGAAATAACTTATCTAGTTTAGCCTTCGGGTGTGAAAACCTGAGGCCGGCTTTAAATCAATTGTACCCTACCCTAATTGAGCCCTAATGGTGACTTTATTCAACCAAGATAGCACACACAAAAACACTAGCCAGAGCACAAATGCCATTTATTAAACAGAAATTGCAATGTTGACCTCTATACCCAAGCTCACTTTTGTAGGAAAGAGAAAGATCGGTAATTCTAGTATGGTAAATTACAATAAGGTTGCTATTTTCCAATCCCTTCAAACTGGAGTAGAAAGATCTGAAATGCAAAACACCTACAGAGGGCCATAGTCGAATATTAAAAAAGTGCTTGGATTTACAGAACAAACTGAGGAAACAAAGATCAAGAACTTGAACATTTATATACTGATTTATATGACTTTTGGACTAAATGAAAGGAAAATCAATAAATAAGACATTTTTTATCACGTAGTATCCTCTAAAATTAAATCTTCCAGGTAATAACAGAGTTTGCAAATTCCCGTTTGAACATAAGCTTTCTGTTGTGTAAGAATGTGTGCTTGTTGTCGAGAAAGGTTGTTTATATCGAAACAATTCAGTAAATAGAGCAGGAAGTAACACCCGATTCAGACAAGAACTCCACAGTCGCACCGAACCAAATACATAAGGAGCAACTCATGGTCGACCAAATAAAATTTTGGTTTCAGACAGGCAAACTTAACATAGGTTCGGCTCATGACGACAAGATGACGTCTCAAACCAAGATGCTCCAGTGTCATTTCGAACGACAGCAACAGTCAATCTTTTGACTGCAACAGTTATTCTTTCGCCTTCCCGCGCGCCCAGTCGCTTCTAACCGTTTCAGAATGTTGTCAAACTTTTCATGCTCTAAATACAAATTCAATCATTTAGAGCCTCTGTCTGAACTGGGTGTTTTGCCAAGCGCTGGTATTTATAATATTCAATTTTATAAGTCCACACCTTGACACCTTCCTTTTTTTTCCAAGTAGAGACACCAAGTCACTATTTATCTACACACTCCTTCATAAGGTTGCTTTGTAGAGCTTTATACGCATCCATTTTTAGTTTTGTCAAATTCCTCCGACTTTTTGGCCCTTTGACCTTTGACCTAGTCTTCCAAGAAGAAGAACTGACCACTCCTCTTCTGGTCAGTGTCTTTGACGGAGTTCATCTTATTGATGCGAGGCCTGAAGTTGTTGGGATCACGCCTGAACGTGATCTGAAGAGCCTTTAAGAAGCAGTTCATTCCGTGCAGGAGAGATTGAGGACTGGAATAAACAAAAAAAAAACAATGCAGAAATTTGTACATTTATTTCAACATTGGACTCTGATTTTACGTACTCATATTCAAAATACCATGTTCTTTTTCGCTTTCCTAGATTTGCGGTAATGCAATGAACAGAGGGATAATGCTCTGGGGAAATAAACTAAAGATTTCTTTAAGGTTATCAGTTTTTATAATGTTCTCATAACAACCACACATTGTCCTCCAGACATTTTAATAAATATAATTATGTATATGTCTTTTTTGTGTGTAATATTTCTTTATAAAATACTTGTTCTTGTAGATCCAAGTACTTCGTACTCAACTGTTGGACTCAGTACTCAGAAATCAGAGCTCAATTTCATAGAGCTGCTTAAGCACAAAATCAAGCTTAACACTTTTTTGCCAAGCACAAATTGATAAGAAGACTTTGGAGTACTTACGAATTGGCTCTTGTCTTGATAGAAGGCTGACCATCAAAGACAATGACACGATCAGCAAGGTAGGTAGCCATGATGAAATCGTGCTCAACGACAAATCCAGTCTTCTTGGCATGAAGGATAAACCTAGGATGAATAAAATTAAGCTCAGTATTGTGATTAAATTGCAGACCCATTTTTTGTTCTGCGTACAAACTCAAAGTCAAACATCTTCTCAACCCTGTACAAAATTCTGCCGACAAGATTACTTTAAAAATTTTGATAACACCAAAATTACCCATCATAACAAACGGGATGAATACGAACCAAGGAAAAATTGTAGGAAAACACCCATTGGGAAAACCACTGCAATCATTTAGTGACTAAAAAACCAAATCCACATACGAACTCTTGTTCGAAGGTGGGAATCAAACCGGGGTCCACAGAGGTAAAAGGCAGGGAAAGAAACCACTGAACCAACCTGATTCCCAAATTATTTCAACATAAGAATACCTGACCTATGACCTGGTATACTGACCTCTTGATGACCTTAGCGGCTATGAGACGCTGCTCAGAGTCCAGGTAGGCAGAGGGCTCGTCGATAAGGTAAACATCGGCTGGTTTACCGAGACAAAGCGTCAGGGCAACTCGCTGCAACTCTCCACCAGACAGGTTGGAAACCTAGAAACAGAAAACCATGAATGAATGAGACCATTCTTTCCTTTACTATTATTATCTATACCCCCACCAAACCTCATCAAGTACAGATTAATAAATTATTAAAAATATAGGTTTTCTCGGTCAATTTCGGAAAATGAGCAGCCAATTTAACCACCAGCCTATTCTATTTACCACAAAATTCTACTGAAAAGGGTCATTTGATTTCTTTTTAAGACTAGTCAACTGTACCTTTACGACATTCGATTAAACAAAATAATCATTAAATTTAACAATTCATCGAAGCTGCATTCAAATTCGCAGGATTTTTTTTGAGCTGAGGGTATTAGTTAGCATGGGCTGATTAAACATAGGGTGGTATCAGAGGAAGCATATTGGTCTGAATAAGTAACGACATGTTTATAAATCTTATTGGTAATCTCTGTTTCAAGACTTTGAGCCTCACCTCTTGATCAAAGATGCTCTCAATCTGAAGTGGTTTCATGACGTCAGCGATGAACTGTGGATGCACGTAAGCATCTCGGATCTTATCATGAAGAAGTTGTCTTACAGTCCCATGAGCTTTAGGACTGATCTTCTGTGGTTTGTAACTGATGTTAAGCTGTGGTACATCCTCTGTAGAGGAAAAATCAACAACTCAAATATAAAGATGTGCAACAAAATAACAGAAAGGCAAGTAGGATTTGAAACTTTGCATGGTGGAAGTATAATTTGGTGAGGTTTTTCGCGATGGCACCATTTGTAAATCTATTTTGAATAGTATTGGTTCTGAAAAGAATTGGGCCCAATTTCATGGCTCTGCTTACCTTAAGCACAGAATCGGCGCTTACGGAAGCAGGGAATTCTGTGCTCACGGCAAGCATATTTCACGGGTTAGCGGCGAATTTTGGCTTCTGCACGTGCGTACTCCGCGTTACTAGGCATTCTACGCTTACAAGGATAGCGCAGAATCGGGGAATCACGATCATAGGCATAGCATTCGGCGGTAAAGAGAGCCATGAAATTGGGCCCTGGTGGTTGACAACTCAACATTTTGATCAGTATGCTCTGATCATCTTCATGATGCCATGATGGTTCCTCAGATTCAATTTTTGAGGCATAAAAAACGCTATCTTCTTTCAAATTCATAACCACATTACTTCAAAGTGAAATGATTTTCAAAATAGTAAAATGGAAAGCTGCTGTACTTTTAACCGAATAATTTTTGTTGGCTATAATTTTGAGGAGTGATTACCAAACTATCTAAGAGAGCGCCCTCACAGGGTCATACCCAGTGCGCTGAGAAACCTACCTGAACCATCGTCTGGTCGAAGTCTCCCGGCCAGCATACGGATAAACGTCGTCTTGCCTGTTCCATTCTCCCCGAGCATGACCAAGATTTCGGAATCAGTAAACTCTCCAGGATCGATGTCAAGATGGAAGTCACCTGTTAGTATTTGTGAAAATAAAAAGTATTAAATTTTTTTAATAAACATTGACTTTTGACCTATTGACTTTACAATAATAATTATCATAACTAGGCCTACATTAATAAACACTTTTAATAAACATTGACTATTGACCTATTGACATTACAATAATAATTATCATAACTAGGCCTGCATTAATAAACTTTTTTGAAATTCCAATACCCCTACAGGTTATTGAGCTCTTAAAAATACACAAAAGCTACGAAGCATAATTTACTTTGAATGATAAACAATTTTAAATATAGATAACTCTGGCCAACTGGTACACACTGCTTGATTATGTAACCTATTTTCAGACCTCTCTTACTTTACATGTGGCGTCAAAGGTTACATAAAAATAATAATAACAAATAATAATTTATTGAATTTATTCTGCGCTCTCTCCAGGACCAGCCTGTTTGAGGGCGCATAACAGTAAAAGTGTCATTAGAAAATTATACAGAAACAGTTTTTAAAAAAGTATACCAGTAAAAATAATCAAAGCCTTATTATTGATTGACAAAACACAATAATACAGGTAAAACAAGGCAACTCAGGTACAATAAAGCATTTACAAACTTCAAAATAAAATATAAACTATAACAAACCGACAGATACAAAACTCACTGTGCATCACCAAATGCTTTTTTTAAAAGGACAGTTTTAAGTTGGGATTTAAAAAGTAGAATAGTGAGGTTGTCTGACATACAAAAAACAATGAATTTCCTGTCAAAATGGATTCTTTGAAGAGAAAGCATTCCTTACCTAACGTCTTAGACATCTTGGGGTATTTGTAGCGACACATCCTCTTGACCTCTTCATCATCTGCCGTCTCCGATACTTTGAAGACGAGAGAAGATTCTCTGAAGCGCAAATTCTCAGTCGGAACGAAGCCATCCAGGAATATATTAATACCTGTTCACAAAGAAAAACAACCACCAGAAAAAAAGTTCAGCCAGCTTCATTTGGTCTAAGGTACCTTCTCTGAAGGATTATTTCAAGAAAGTGTGTATGCCAGCATTTTTTTGTGTGTTGGTTTGAGGCCAATCAGAATAATCAATATTTAAAAATGTTCATCTTTTTTTTTTTCATTAAGAGGGGCCTACCTTCCCTGACACCAAAGGGCATAGTGACGACACCATAGACACCAGGCATTCCATACAGACAACAGATGAAATCAGAGAGGTAGTCCAGTACACTCAAATCGTGTTCTACCACGATGATGTACCTGTAACATACACAATTAAAGAGTCAACAGATTGTGTAAGTATAGCACGCCTTCAAACTTTATAGACCCCTTGCATATGATGTCACAAGACCCAAACAGTGTCCTCGCTGAGGTAAATGAAGACCTATCATTGGCCAAGAGTTGTGCGCGGCAAGTACACAAGTGTATACTTCAATTACTTGGCCTCAACGATGACGGCCAAAACAAAGGGTCCATCGGGACCATGGCGATGAATAAATAATAACGATAATACTAAATGTGTACATAGACCTTGTAACCTTTTTGCACAAGCAAAGTCCCAGTGTACATTCCAATCCCTTTACTGTAGGCAAGATACTACACATGCCATACGGGAAATTTACCATTTTCATGACATTGTTTTGGTGGGTTTTTTTCAGACCGGCGCCTTTGAATGTTTCACAGATATAGTGCGCCGTTAAAAAGTGATGTGATATTATTATTATTATTATAATTTCCACACAAATTCATGAAAAAGAACAGCTGTTTTTGTTTTGAGATGTGTCCCCTTTCTTCATATAAAAAGTTTACAAAACTTAGACAGTGCAATGTCCATAAAATATCAGATGGTCTGTGTACAAATCGTTCCTGCAGCAAGTCTAGGCTCAGTGGCTCTTTTTGAAACATAATAACAATAATATCGAAGTATTATATACATGTAGCGCATGTATCTACCAAACAAGGTACTCAAGGCACTGGGTGTATACAAACTTTCAGAAAGATAGGTTATTGTAGTGATGAATTCTGAGACCCAATTATGTAGCACCTTATAAGGGTTTAAAAAGTGCTACGGCGCATACAGCAGCCACAGCCAGGAACACCGGGGCGAACCCATTCTCGTTTCGAAAAGTGCACTGGGTTCTTTTACATGCGTTATGGGACCAACAGCTTTACATCCCATCCGAAGGACAAAGCAATGGTTAAGTGTCTTGCTTAAGGACACAAGTGTCGTGGCTGGGGATTCTAACCCACACTCTGCTGATCAGAAACACCAAAGTTTGAATTCGGTGCTCTTACCGCTCGGCCACGACACTTCCACATGTGATGATGAAACAGGTTTAGTTAACATAGTGCAGAATAGAAAATAATGATTAATTGATTCTGACGAAGTTCCAAACAGGTGCTTACTTGTCCAGATGGAGCAGCGATCGGATCGTAGAAGCGGCTTTGATACGTTGCTTGACGTCAAGGTAACTAGATGGCTCGTCAAACATGTAACTGTGAACAAGATCAAGAATTTGTTTAAATGGTTCAACTCTTTATTCAGTCACAAAGGAAGAATATTATTTGATTTTACCCTTACAGGTGGGTAAGCACTGTATAGTTAGTACTTTCCTGAGTATCATGTCTATTTTGTTCACAGAACTCAGGAAAGTACTGAGTATACAATGTTTACACACATCGGTGTATGGGTAAAAACCAAATAATGTTCTTTATCCCTGATGCAAATTTTACATCAACAAGTAAAGTCATCTGCATACATGAAAGAAGAAGCAATGAAGAGATAACATAAATAAATGTAATCAAAATATAATTAAAATATTATTATAAGCAAGAACCAAGCAAAGACGAAATTGGTCAATGCTGGACTCGAACCATGACTTGATTAAAACCTCAAACATCATTCATGCATGTATAAAAGAAGCAATCAAAAGTTAAAATAAGTAAAATGTATTCAAAAGAGATATAAAACATGATTATAAACAGGTAGCGAGCCAAGACAAAGTGGCCGAGACTTGACTCAAACTCCGACATGAAAAAAAGCTCAATCATCATGTACATGCATGTATAAAAGAAGCAATGAAAAGTTAAAATAAGTAAAATGTATTCAAAAGAGATATAAAACATGATTATAAACAGGTAGCGAGCCAAGACAAAGTGGCCGAGACTTGACTCGAACCCTGACCTAAATAAAACCTCAAACATCATGTATAAAACCTCAAACATCATGTATAAAATCAAGAATTAAAATCAGTCTATGTTCTCAAAGTAGATATAAAACATGATAAGAAACAGGTAGCGAGTAGAGACAAAAATTGGTCGAGACTGGACTCGAACCCCGACTTGAGTAAAACCTTGATCATTATTTACATACAGTCAAGAAAAAGCAATTATTTACAGTCAATAAAAAGCAATCAAGAGATGAAATGAATAAATTGAATCAGAATGTAAACACAATATAAGCAAGCAGGTAGCAAGTAAAGACAAAAACAAAATGGCTGAGACTGGACTCGAACCCTGATTTGAATAAAATCTTGAACATCACCTACATACATGTGAATTAGAAGTGATAGAGAGATAAAATGAATAAATGTAATCAATATACATAAAATAAGGTAACGAGCAAAGACTAAATTGGCCGACGCTGGACTCGAACCCTGACTTAAACAAAACTTGGGGGGGGGGGGCTGTTGTTCAACTTACATATCAGCCCTCTGTATACATACAACGGCACAAGCAAAACGCTGCAGCTCTCCACCAGATAGATCTTCCACATTTCGATTCCGTACTTTCATCAAATCTACAGAAAAACCAAAAAGTAAACCACAATGTTAATAACTAAGTATTGCCAATATTTGACAACTAAGGGATTGCATCTCTAAGTATGTTTTCCTGAATGTTTTAAAGGAACTTGTGGCTTCTGGTTAAAAATTTAACAGTTCCTATCGATTCTTATCCAAACTATGAGCAAATCTGTAAAAGCACCAACTCACTTTCCAGGATCGACCAGGATTAGAAATAGAACACTATAGCTATTCTTCACAGTCACAAAATAACAAACCACAGGCAAGGGGCAGCGTACAAAGCAAAATGTTTAACAAATTGTGGGGAAGTGAAAATAACATATTACATAATATAGGGTATTAAGTTAGTACAGTCATAACTTCTCTCACCAAGTTGTTGACAGATGTGCTCCTGAGTATCTGTCTCATCTTTTTTGTCTAGGAGTGACTGAACAGTACCCTGAAAGAAACCAAACAAATCAAGATGTAAACCATCTAAGAAAGACTTGACCCTGAACACTTATCGTGGAAGAGTAGGGGTTAACCCCTGTGTTTCTAACACAGTCTATCACTTGCAAAAAATAGTTAATGGCCTGACGTTTCGACCCTAGCAGAGTCTTTCTGTTTGTTGTGTTGTCATTTAGCCTTCGAGAAAGACTCTGCTAGGGTCGAAACGCCAGGCCATTAACTATTGTTTTGCATTTATACCCTCGGTCCATTTGGTTGGTAAGTTGTTTGCAACATCTAATTCTATTTTCTCACAGTCTATTACTTGTAACAACTTACAAATCCAGCAATATAATGGATCTTAATTTTGCATCGGGGATAAAGAATATAATTTGTTTTACCCTTACACCGATGTGTATTAAGCACTGTATTTTCCCAAGTTCTGTTGAAAAACCA
Source organism: Asterias amurensis (assembly GCF_032118995.1). Taxonomy (NCBI): domain Eukaryota; kingdom Metazoa; phylum Echinodermata; class Asteroidea; order Forcipulatida; family Asteriidae; genus Asterias; species Asterias amurensis. Next base: position 21,534,746 of record NC_092651.1, on the reverse strand, counting down.
CCACAGACAAATCACTTGGATGGGACTCAAACCCAAGACCTTTAAATTGCTAAAGCTGATGTCTAGACCCTTGAATTAATCCGGCCGGTGGCTCGAGGAGGATTCAAACTGGATAGCAATGCAAAGGTCATGGGTTCTAATCCCACCCTCAGAATGTACCTGTAACTTAATTCTGTAAGATTTATAGAACTCAGTAAAGTACTGAGTATACAGTGCCGAGTACACATCAGTGTAAGGGTAAAAACAATATATATTCTCTTCAGCGGAAAAACACCTGGAAAGTTTGTCACTTCAACGCGGATTTGTTGTTTTCATGCAGCACGATTTCTATCTAATGAAACGCTGAAAACCGCAAATTCGCGGAAGAGTTACATGTCTGTTTATACTAAAAATGTATAATTCAAGAAAAATGTTTCATCCAAAAACTGAGAAAAAGCACACTTTTTAATCTGACATACTCTTACCTTGACTGCCTTGGGAATTTGATCGACATACTGAGGCTTAATGATGGCTTTAAGATTGTCCTCTAAGATTTTGGTGAAGTAGTTCTGAAGCTCGGAGCCTCGGAAGTAGATCAAGATTTTCTGCCACTCAGGTGCACCCTGTTCAACAAACAAAACTTTGATTTCACTTTTGGGTTTTAATCTTTTCTTTGTTAACAGTAAGGTTAAAGCCATTATACACTTTCGGTAAACAGTATTGTCCAAGTCCCACACTTCGTGTATCACAACTTATATATAAAATAACAATCCTGTGGAAATTTAGGCTCAATCGGACATCGGAGTCGGGAGAAAATAACGGGAAAACCCACTCCTGTTTTCGCGCGTTTCGCCGTGTCATGACATGTGTTTATAACAAATCCGTAATTCTCGTTAACGAGAATTTATATTGTTTTACCGTTTTCTCAAAAAGTAAAGCATTTCATGGACTAATATTTCAAGAGAAGTCTTTCACCATTACCTTCTGTAAACCCTGTAAATTATTTGTAAATCTGTGAACTTTTTTTTTTTTCCTGTACCGAAAGGGTCCAATGGCTTTAAAGGGAAGGTATACTTTTGGTAATCACTTTTAAATCTAGCTTTGGAAAGTGAAAAGCATTTTGAGAAGCATTTCACTTCGAAGTAATGTGGAGACGTCAAAAGATATATGTTTTTATGCCCAAAATTTGAATCTTTGATTGTGCATTGCCATAGGGATTATTTTCCAGCGTGGACAGATTTGCTACCGATTTTTTGCATAATCTAAAAAAATAGCGAAAATGAAATGTGCACATGACTCCAACTCATCATAATGTCTTTGGATTGAAATTTTAGTAAAGAGGATAAAGAAGGATTGGGGTGAAACTTTTAAAAAGTTTGAGTGATAATTGCATTTATATCTCAGAAAATAAGAAATGTTAACACTGTTTAAAAAACAAACAGAGATGCAACGGTAGGCCAGGGCCAAATTTCATAGTGCTGCTTAAGCAGAAAATACTGCGTAACAATTACTTGTCTGCTAAGCAGAAATGAGCAGGATGCCAGTCACAAATTGTACATGTACAATTTTGTGGTAACCATACTCTGGTTTGCATACTTTTGTTGTGCTTAGCTACTTTTTGTGCTTCAGTAGCTCTAAGAAATCTGGCCCTGGTGACCTTTTCTGAGATACCCCCCTTTTGAAGATGAAAAAAAACAGAGGAAATATCCTGAATAATACTCACATCAAAGAGGCCCAGGTTGGGCTTCAGTTTTCCAGCCAGGATCTTCAGAGCTGTTGATTTGCCGATTCCATTGGTTCCAACCAAACCCAACACCTCACCAGGTCTCGGTATCGGTAACCTGAAGGTGGAAGAACACAAGATTAACATGCTTTAAAGGCAGTGGACACTATTGGTAATTACTCAACAAAATTACTGGCATAAAACCTTTCTTGGTGACGAGTAATGGGGAGAGGTCGATGGTATAAAACATTGTGAGAAACGACTCCCTCTGAAGTGCCATAGTTTTGGAGAAAGAAGTAATTTTCCACGGATAAGATTTCAAGACCTCAGATTTAGAACTTGAGGTCTCGAAATCAACCATCTAAACGCACACAACTTCATGTGACAAGGGTTATTTTTCTTTCATTATTATCTCGCAACTCCGATGACCGATTGAGCTCAAATTTTCACAGGTTTGTTATTTTATGCATATGTTGAGATACACCAACTGTGAAGGCTAGTCTTTGACAATTACCAATAGTGTCCACTGCCTTTAATCATAGTAACAAATATTTTAATATTAAAATAATAATGAATATTTATATTGCCCATAATAAGCCGCTAAAAGCCCATGAAAAGAAAAGGACATTCAAATATAGAAAGGAGAAACAGACAAGAGGGAAGAGGGAACAGTAAGATGAAGGGAAAGCAAAGGAAAAAAAGACTGGAAGTCGGGAGAATACGGAAGTCGGGAGAATCTCATCTCTTCTGTAGGTTCCATCCCATTGATGACCTCTGACCTTGTGACCTCATACTTTAAATGACCTCTTACCTGTGTAACTTGAAGGAGTTTGCGCTGTATCGATGTGTGGTGTCCTTTTCAAGATTACTAGGTAGGTTAATGATGGTAACAGCCTCAAAGGGACATTTCTGTCAAAATTTCAAACAGAGTCATGGAAAGAGTTTAGTTTTAATGCAACTTGCTAGGAATGATTTTCAGTCGATTTGATCAACAAATTCAAATTCAAATCATAGGTCACTTTTTTTTTTTTTCAAGAAAGTTATCTGCTTTCATGTGAGGTAATGCATGAAAGAAATCAGCCAATAATGAATGTTAATTAAACAAAAGTTACTCATTTTTTTTTTTTTTAATATTGAAAAAATTATTCTCTTTAAAGGCACTGGACACTATTGGTAATTACTCAAAATAATTATTAGCATAAAAACTTACTTGGTAACGAGTAATGGGGAGAGGTTGATAGTATAAAACATATAAAACATTGTGAGAAACGGCTCCCTCTGAAGTGGAGTAGTTTTTGAGAAAGAAGTAATTTTCCACAAATTTAATTTTGAGACCTCAGATTTAGAATCTGAGGTCTCGAAATCAAGCATCTGAAAGCACACAACTTCGTGTGACAAGGGCATTTTTTCTTTCATTGTTATCTTGCAACTTCAACGACCGATTGAGCTCACATTTTCACAAGTTTGTTATTTTATGCATATGTTGAGATACACTAAGTGAGAAGACTGAAAAGTGAGAAGTCTTTGACAATTACTAATAGTGTCCAGTGTCTTTAAGCACCTTCATTACTTGCGCTATGCAAACTTTGGTATTAATATTATTGTTCAATCACATCCTATTGGATTTTTTACATTCTGATGATTTTGATTAAAAAAAAACAAGAACATAAGTCACTAATTTAAAGAAAATTAGCCAAAAAGTTTTTAAAAAATAAGTCAATTTACCTTAACACAGATACCACATCCTATACACAGTGGTTCAGATATGAATGCAATTTTATCAGAAGGCACTACCTCAATGCAGAGTTTACCTAAAATGCAACAGAGAAATTGATAAGTATTGTCCTAATTTTTTTTTAATGTGAAATAATAAATATTTCAATTAAGTTGTGTTTTAAACGCACTGGAAAATAATGTGTGATCGGTTTTTCACAATTTTCTCGTGTCCTAGACCAGATGGCAGATTGATCTCAATTTTCTAAGTATTTTATTGTGGACACTTTGGTAATTACTCAAAAAAATTGTTAGCATAAAAACTTACTTAGGAACAAGCAATGGAGAGCTGTTGATAGTGTAAAATATTATGAGAAACGGCTCCCTCTGATGTAACATAGTTCTTGAGAAAGAAGTAATTTCTCAGTAGAATTTTTGAATTTACTTCGAGACCTCAAGTGCGAGGTCTGGGAATCAGCATCTGAAAGCACACAACTTCATGTGACAGGAGTGTTTTTTTTCTTCCGTTATTATCTGGCAACTTTGACGACCAATTGAGTTTAGATTTTCACAGGCTTGTTATTTTGTGCATATGTTGAGATACACTAAGTGAGAAGAGTGGTCTTTGACAATTTAATTACCAAAGGTGCGCAGTGCCTTTTAAACATGATAACAACTTTGTTAACTGCCAAAGGCGCCAGTTTTCCCACTTTAAATGACTCAATGCGTACGTATGAAACAAACCTGTGAAAAGTTAGGCCCAATGAATTAAGCATTTTACTAAAGCTACATTTGTAATACACAAATAACAACCTACCCATTCTTACAACTGGACATGACTTCTTGCATTCCTGGCGACATCTTTTGGGTTTACATTTGTCGTTGCTGACAACGGCTATTCGAATTAGTTTTTTGTCTGACATTGTGGGTCAGTTTCAGTCTATCCACTTCCACAAGAATTTAGGTGTTTTTCCTGTTGCCAGAGAAAAAAAAGAGAATAAATCAGTCTATAGACAATGTGACCTCTGACGTCACGCGAAAATCATAACATGATTTGCGCGCATACCGCCGGGCAAAACCTTTGCGTATTGGCAGCCAGCTAGAAAGTGCATGTAATCTTACCATGACTACGTGTCTTTTTGCCCGGCGAAACATGATGTATATAGTGTTTTGTCAACAGAGGGCAGTTTGAATGTAAACATAGGTCACATCGTCTATAGTTGATAGGGTAATAAATATGGTAAGTTTGGTTCGCTGGCCAAATCTTGGATGTGCCACTTTGGTGGGCAATGTCACAGTGCATTATTCAGTGATGTGTGCATTTTAGGCGACCCGGCATAAACCTATTGCCCACCAAATAGTTGAGTGTGGCACAGTTGCCGCGTGTGACCTGCGTGCAAGGGGTCAATAGTTGTATTACCAACGTTTGGATCAAAGCATGGTGGTGTTTCTCATCTCACATAGGGTTTAACATTTGGGTCATACAACTCTACATTCTGATTGGAAATGGAAATTTTTGTCAGTCTCTGCAAGATTGTCATTTTTTCTCTTACTTTTTGTCTCTCAATGATGTTTCAGTGTTCTTAATTGATTCAGTTACACATAGAAGATCTTTAAAATGTATGTCAGTGTTTTTTAAAGTGGTTAAGTTGAGCAAATATGGGGAAAGTTTCTGTATCCTGTCATAATTTTTTTGTTTGATCTGAAATCAAATAGTATTTAATTTACTGAAATGAGGTATTCCTTTTTGTAAAAAGGGTGAACAAGTGGTGGCAGGATACGGAAAATTGTCTAAATACATGTATGGTCACTAGTAAAATTGCCAGGTGATTGCTAGAGGATCTCGTAAACCTTCAGTGTGCGATCATCAGATGGATGGATTCAATTTTTAACACAACTATTTTATTTAATTAACTAGTCCAAGTCCTGGTGGTAGTTGCGATAACGTAACCATGGAGATAGCGTAACCCAGCTGTCGAAAGGAGGGTTACGTTATCGCAACTATCCTGATACGTGGTAGACTATCACTCAGTTGAGGCGCAGTTTGTGCCCTTCTCCCAAACTTCCTTATAATCAAATTGAAGGATATTAGAAAAGGAAAGGTATTTCGATTGTGCGTAGTCCAATTATCCTATTATTACTAAAAAATGTTTCAGATTTTTCCAAAGGGCAAAAATACCCTGGCTGGAAATCAGACTAGGAAGGAAGAAATTATTATTTTGATAGAAAATCATAAACAATTCTTTTTTAGTTTTACGGAACATATCTATAATAGATCTTTATTCAACAAACAGTAACAACAACGGTGAGTTTCACTTCACTAATAATTATAAAATATAGGAATATAAACAACATATGATTTATATTATCGTTCAAGTTTATCCTGGATAACTTTCCGTATGGCGCCACCACCTTTTCACTCATTTTTACAAAAAGGGATATCTCATTGAGGTAAATTAGATACTATATTATTTCATATCGAATGAAAAAGTGGTGGCGCCATACGGAAACTTTTCCTTTATCCTGACTGCAGTGCCACTGTCTCTATTCCGACTGCACTGCAGTGCTACCCACAGTACCATCACACATGCCCACTCATGACTTCCAAGTTCCAGTCATGCCAGAATACGTACAGAGAGTACTCCGGCGCCGCGGTATATCATCTTGGATTCTTGCTTTTCATTCACGACGTATAGAAATGGGAACCAAAGACAGGAATCTCCCTTTAAATTACTCAAAATAACTATCTGATAAGTCAGACAATATTTAGTACAATAATAAGCATGACAAAGGAATCCAAACAGATAAATACTTACCTTGAAATCTACCGTATGGATTGAAGAACACAAACCAGAATGGCGGGTTTCACGACATGTACAACGTCAATTTCACATGTGTGTTGCAATTAGAAGGACGCCCTCTGTTGAACGACGACTGTCACTGCCATGTGTTATTGCGCAATACCGCATATCATTGTTTACATTACAACTCTGAAATTGTTTTCACTAATACAGATACTTGATGCATAAAAAAAAAACTTTTAGCTGAAATTTTACTAATTGAATTTCTCTCAACTATTTTATCCCCCCAACAAACATATTTCATGATTCATGATTCCATCACACAAAACTTGAGAGTTTTTATTTTATTTTATTACAAACAGAAGTTGAGTTTGTATAATGATACAACCATAGAGCAAGGATACAACCAGTGAAAATAAATATCACAAATATTACCCAATGGTCAGAGTTGCTATGAAACCCTGAAACCAAGGGACCCCAACAGCGCAGCTGTAATAGGCCTGAAGATTGTACCACTGTAGAGCGAAACATTGACAAAATGTCGGCTTCAGATTTGATGGAAGGGAAAGCCCCCCCAAAATAGGGAAAGCCAAGGCAATTAGTTAGACTGAAAACCAAGCCAAAATGCAAGGTGCCAGTCAGCAGGGTTCCAGCAAGGGTCACAGAGGGTAGAAAGGCAGGGAGAAAATATACCTGAACGCCCGCTGAGATACAGGAGCAATGATCAGCCGTCGATTTCACAAAACTCTTCCTAACTTAAGACTATAATCTTAGAACTTAAGACGAGTCCCAACCCTGCACTGTAGCATGCAGACCTTGAGATTAATCTTAAGTTAGGACGAGTCACTCTTCTTAACTTGAGATAAGACGAGTCCTAACTCTTTGTGAAACCGACGGCAGCATTAGTGTCAAAGGCACTGCTGCCGCACTTATTGAGTTCTCTTACTGAGATTCTTTTGGTCATCAAGAGATGGTGTAGAATTTCATGTAAGTGACCACTGGTTTCCCCCTCCCCACCTTCTCCCTCCTCTGCCCCAGACATGGGTAAACTTAAAAGTCACTGCTGGAAAAAATCTAAAACATAGAATCCAGATCTTTACATTTAAATAATGGTATATTTCCACCTCTTAATTACCCTGGAGTTATAGATTCCAAGGAACTTTTGGAAACAGAATACCCGGATCTAGAGAAGTAGATCAAAAAGCATCATTTATAAAACATCATTTTGTTTACCAGGCAGACTTGAAATAAGTCTGAAAAAGTCTGAGTGCTTTCAGGAGGAGTGCAGATTTTTTTGATTTTTCTTTAGGTTTTCAGATTTAGTTTTCTTGAACACAACTTCATTTCACCACAGAAAAAAAATGGTTCCGGTATCTCCTTTATAATCAGTAAGCCTTCAGAATATTTTGTTTATATATAATAATTTGTTATGCAATGATGTGGCCATGATATCTACCCCCCCCCCCCAATACCCCATCTCCCAGCATTGATCTTAACTACCACAATAAATTTGACAATAACAATACAAAACTCCACACAAGCTAAACACTGTGTATAAAGAGCAGGAACATTTTATTATGTCAACATTTTTAATGCGCTACATCTTTTTGGTTAGAACTTTGGAAGTTTTGAAATCACACCCTACAGTGGATCCACAAATAAATAATGCTTTGGAATGAACAAATATAAAATCATATACTAAGCTTAATGGCATTATTCAACGCGTTTATCAAATCATTGTTAAAAAAAATTGCAGAAAACAGAAGGTGAATAAATAGTTACGAGTCTTCGCTACTATAGGATCTTCAACATAAAGAACATATTTTTAGCTAATGTGGCAGTCAGTCTGACATTGCACAAAATATTTGCTTACAAAGGTTGACTTGCATCTTCTAAATAAAAGTTGAAATCAACCTAAAACAAGCTACTGTAAAGCCCAGATGATACCTCCTGCGAATTCTTTGTGCAAATCGAATTTTGATGTCACAACTCGGTTTTCACTGGAAATATTTCAAATTGTTTGATGCATTCGCAGGAAGTATGAACCGGGCTTTAAACTGATATTGACTCATTGCATCTAAGTCACATGCGGCTAATGTACGATGCCGTAGTTGCCCTTTAGGGAGTCAAATTGCACATAATAGCTATGGTAAGCACTTAAACGCCAATATATAACACAAAGGGACAATGATTCCCAAAATGGTGCAACTAAAAAGGTGATTGTTTTGCTTAAGTCAGGTGAAGTGGTCAATCTTTTTAACAGAGATAGCAGTCTCTTAACATAAATAGAAGTCTCATAACATGAGCCAATTTTGTAAAGAACTGCTCAAGCACAAAATACAATGTAGGTTAGCACAACAAAAATACGCTTGCCAGAATAAAGTTACCAGCCAAAATTAGGGCTAGAGATAGCAATATTGCAACAGAGGGGCAACAGAGATAAAATAATCCAATTCAATCAAGAGACCTTCCAAAGTTTTTCAGCATTTTCAGGTTTGCAGAGAGCACTATGGATGAAGAATCCAACCTCCTCCCCCAAATGATAGAACTTATCATCATCTTCCTGTCAAAATTTGTGAACCTCATTTAAATAACATGCTAAATACCTTATAAAAGTCACCAACATATCTGACCCACTTCCTCTCTCTTCATACTCTTTGTGCCCAGTGCAAAAATTGAAAACTTTGGATGGCCCCTTACTATTAGAACTATACAACGCAAAAGATGTTTTGTTTTTATAAAAAACTGGAGAAATACCATGTCAAAGATAACTTGAGCTTAGAACAAGGATTGGTAATTTTAACTGTTTTTTTTTAAAAACTGTTTTACCGTACTTGAAAATAAAATAACTTTTTTTACGTTTGATATATATAAATATGTACATTTAACAACACATGCTACTACATAATATAACAAATACTAACAAACTTTGTTAGGTAAATAAACAATATTTCAAACTTCAAAATTTGGCAACATTCTAAATTAAAAACCCAGGAAATAAAATTTCCAGATGAGTTTTACAATAAAACTATAATCACTGTTTTAGTATCAACATGGCTGAATAATATAGTAAACAAAATAAATTTTCAATACCATGCAAAGCTTTGAAACCTAAACCATGAATTTATAAGTTATATTAAGGCATCTGAAAGGTACAAATATATCAACTTTTTTATCTTCTTCTTTTTAAATCTCAAAATACACTTTCACAAAACCACTTTTTTTCTTGGTGGCACTGATTACACTGATTTAGCCAAAAATAATTTATGACTGATCATTTTACAATATCAAAATCTTATTACCTTATAAATGATCACTGATGCAAAACTAAATTTTAATTATTAATTATGATTTCTTTTTCTGATAATTAGTTTGAAAGACAAATATGTTTTGCCTGAAAACGGTAAGCCATAACTATGAAAAACCAAATACTGTTTATGAACAACTTTTAAACAAACCAAAACCAGGTGCACACAGCCCAAAAACTACAAATACTAACGCATACTTATAACATATCGACCCTCTTAAAACCAGGCCATACACACTTATTATTATTATTATTAAATACAATCAGTTTGAATAAAGTTAACTACAATGAGCGTTTTATTTAAATTAGAAGTCCTCACATGGGCATTAATTATTATTATTTTCTTCTTCGAAACAATACAAATTTGAATTTTTTGCAGAGGAGGGAAGGAACAATTGATTCTAGTTTTGTCCCACATTGATTTGTGAGAAACAGGGAAACTCTGAAGTTTTTAAGATCTGTGGAAAACCAGAAGAGCATCACATGGCTCAAGAATACTCAATAAAATTTGTTTGATTTGATTTTTCACCGTCCCAGTAATTGCAAACGCGGCAGGGTGCCCTCAATGCAGGACAAAACTAAAACTTAAATAGAAAACATTACCTTTTGCAAACTGATTCAAAATGGGCAAAAATCTGTTTTGAAAAATACCATAACAATTGTCTTAAAATTACTAAAAACATTTGTAACATTTGAAACATCACTTGAGGAATAAACTATACAACACAATTGAAACACTCTTAAAAAGCACCTGCGCGAAGGTAAGAATTGATTTCAAAATTCAACAATAACGTATTCTATAACACACTTCTCAATTTTTGAAGCAATTCTCCGGACAATCAAATAATTATTCTACAAAATTAGCTAAAACCCACTCAAAGCATTTACTAATTCAAAATATAAGTGGTTTAGAATTTTTGTATCTTCGAGTATTTTTTTACACTTTTTATAATATTTCAATATCACCATTTTTGCATAGAATACTGTATTTAAAATTAGAAATATATTTTACCCTGTAAATATTTGGCATTTAAGTTAAACGAAGGCACTGAATCCAGTATTTTACCTCAGTAGATAAACACTAAAATATATTTTAAACAAACAATTTCAACCAATGGAATAAATCTGTGAACTTAAAATGAACTAAGAAAACAATACAACACCATCAACGAAGGTAAAACTCAACTTGGAAACAACAACCTTTTAAAAGCTGCAAACATTCATTTTCACTTATCTCAACTAAGGTTTTTTTACTTTTTCTTTTTTTCTTTAACTTATAACATTCACTAAGAAAAAAACAGTTAATCCTTAACTTATTATCAATCCAAATTAACACTGACAAAGACACGTATTTAAAATTTGTCATAAACAGATAATCTATGGTAGGTTCTTTATACAGTATTTTTTCTAAACCAAACATCATATAATCAAAACGTGGTTTTGGGTTGTATACAGAAATTCCTTCTTTTTTTTTGGGGGGGGGGGAATCAAAAATAAAGGGGGACAAACATTAATTTTAAATGTAATTTTGTACTGCTGGAAAAAGGATTGTCTTACCACGATAATAGACTTACACCAGCTTTAATCTTGAGCTAGGGGTAACGCCAACATTCTGCATTATTATGGGTGTGATTTGGGTCAAATTTATTTTCAGTCATCAGGTTAAAACGGTGGTGGGAAATAATTTGGTTGTCAAAATGGTGGCAGGGGGCAAATCAATTACCTGGGGGAACCCCCCCCCCCCAACCCAAACTAAGTGCTGTCGTTGATTCAAAACATTTTCAGTAATCCATATCACAAAATCAAAAAAAGACTAGGAGTACCTCCCCTGACCATTGATTCCAAAATCAACACAAGAACAAGATATACTCTTAACCGATATCAATAAAGCCATCTTACTACAAACACGTTACTGTACCGTATAAAAAATATCAGAAACACCAAAGCAATTTTTGCACCTTTTTTCTTCTTATAGTCACAAGACATTTAGTTAATCTTCATATTATTTTCATTGCAAATTAATTTTATCTTTTATATCATCGAGGCTCTCTGCCAAGATTATCATTTAATACAAAATAAAGTAGTCATATAATAATTCTTTTCTTTTTGCATATTTTTCTGACTCTTCTCCATTCTTTGGAACATTATATAGGAAAAATAATTTGTATATTTTGTTTTGCATGTCATTGAAAAAAGGTCAAATTTATTTCAGGAATGTTGTCCCGTTTCTTTGGAGTTTTATAAATCTGTTTTAAAACACCAGAGTAACAGATAAAGTTACATTTTTTCTTGTTAATACAACACCATCAACCACAATAATTGAAAGGAAAAAAAAAGATTAAAGTTAGTAAGCCCATAAGAACCTTCTGTTGCCATATTATCACATTTACAGAAATCACAAAACTTCACATCCATTCAAGTAATTTATACCAATCCCTTGCATATGATTTCATAAAGTAAAAGCCTGTAACATTTTGCCGTAGAAGTACTCACTGACTTTGAAGGGTGGCTTTGGCTACAGCTAAGGCTAGATCACTCTATCTTCTTATATCTACATTGCCTCTGAAGAAAACATCCTCAGCCATAGCCAGTAATTTGGACATGGCCATAGGCTGAGTGGCTTTGGCTACAGCTATGACTAGATCACTGCATCTTCTTATATCTACGTTGCTTCTGAAGAAAACAGCCTCAGCCATAGCCGGTAATTTGGACATGGCCATAGGCTGAGTAGCTTTGGCTACAGCTATGACTAGATCACTGCATCTTCTTATACTACATTATTGCCTCTGAAGATAACAGCCTCAGCCACCAATTTGAGCTCAGCGGCTTTGGCTACAGCTATGGCTAGACCACAGTATCTTCCTCTACTTCATTATTGCCTTTGAAGAATACAGCTCAGCCATAGTCGCTAATTTGGACTCAGTGGATTTGGCTACAGCTATGGCTAGATCAATACATCTTCTTATAACTACATTATTGCCTCTGAAGATAACAGCCTCAGTCACAGGAAAATATTTCAACTTAAACATGGCTTCAAAGTGATTTCGCATAGCATAGAATGAAATTTCCTCCAAGCCTAACTATGGTCATATTACAAATTATGGAAGACACAACAAGATGGCTGCACTTTAACAATGGAGTTAAAGTTACGGTCAGCTCAGCACGAGAGAATTAGACAAAGAGTAAAATTTATTATTATCTGAGAAAATAACAACTCATTTTTTCATCAAACAGACATAAAAAGTCTGAACTCAGATAAAAGTCTGATATTTATCAACGCTGTTATTACTTGGGAAGTTTTAAAAGTTCCGGTGAAACCTAAAAGAGTGTTCTTGTGAGAAGTAACATTAGTTCTTATACACAAAGTTATTACAATAATTCTCAAAGAGACTGCCAAAACCATGGAGGAAGGTACACATGAATTTAAATAATCTTTAGTGGGTTGCAGGTATGTAAAGTGCTGGCGCTGAGGCCGGTGCAGTGTTTGCAATGAAAGTGACAGGAGGGCTTTGCCCATAGGCTACCGTGGGTACCTTCACTGGGCTACCATAAGGAAATGCAGGTTGCCACTGACCTTGCACTGGGTACTGATAGGTGCCAATGTTACCTGGTGGTGCTGGGTGGTAATTCACATGTGCGTAAGGCTCAGTTTGAATGCCCGTTGGATTAGCGTGTGGGTTGAAGAAGGTGTTTACGGGTGCTGGTGGGGGTTGCAGTGTTGGCTGCTGCTGCTGCTGCTGCTGCTGCTGCTGTGCAATGTGCTGGTGGATGGGGGACTCAATGTAGTACGACTGGGTGGGTCCTGTTTGAGACAAACGAGGAAGGTGAATAGTAGCGTTAGTATTTTGAACAACTGGGAAGGGTGACATGGGAAATACTCCCGGGCTAACAACATCAAAGGGAGATTTACGCCGGGTTGGGGTGACCAGACTCCGGGCAGCACTGGAGACTCGGATCTCTGGAGGACAAGCTGGAAGGAATGGAGAGGGTGACCGATTATCAATGTGAGCGTTGGCGCCGTGTTCTTCAGACCGTGGTGTGGGGATTCTCAGCGGCATGCTGAGTCTCATGGGGGTTGTCATTGCAGATCTCGCCGCACTGTTACCTACTGCGGAATCGGTATTAACAGCAGAAAGAACAACATTATCAGAATCACATTGCTGCTGCTGCTGCTGCTGCTGCTGCTGTTGCTGCTGCTGCTGCTGGCCCTCTAAACTCAGCTGTGAAGCAGATCTTGAGATCTGTCTATCGACATATTGTTGATCTTGAACTAGAGTTGAAGTTGAGTCGTGAGGGCTTGAAGCAATGGTGCGTGGCGGGAAAGTGAAATATACAGCGTTCATTGGCAAAGGCAGCTGCTGATGTTGTTGCTGTTGTTGTTGTTGTTGTTGTTGTTGTTGAACACCATTCAGTCGTTCTGTTCCTTTGTTTTTCAGGTAGGGTGAAGATAAGGTCGACTGCTGATTGGAAATCAAAGCCACATCTTGTTGACAACCTAACAGTCAATTTTAGCAAAGTTTAAACAATCAGAAACACCACAATAAAAATTTAAAACATTAAATCTTGCTGCAGAATATGTACAGGGACGGTCTTAGACATTTCTTTATACTCTCGTTTACCTGTACTAAAACCTGCGGCTTGAAATATATTAATTGTATTTTAGCTCATAAGGGAATCAACAGGGGAGGGTCCATTGCGCCTTTTTGTATGGGGCTAATGAAGCATGTTTGTGCATCTGCCTAGTGCACAACCCTATGTGTTGGCCTGAATGTGACTAACACATTTCATGGGAAAAACTTATTACTTTATAGGTAACAAATTAGGCTACAAACACAAAATAAGCCACATAAAAACTCAATAAGTATACCCGCCCTTTAAGTGCAAGATGAGTTAGTTAGTAAGCTGCTTACCGTTGGAGGTGCATACTCTCTGTTGCATACCTTCATCCACCTCCTCCTCAGAAGCATTACCACCAACAGAAACAGGACCCTCCGGGGAGTAATGTGTGGTGACTGAAGTCTGCATCACATGCTGTTGGGCTGGCTGTTGGTGCGGAGTCTGTGACACCATGGCGCAGGGAGGGTGGTCAGGTGACTGCTGCATAGGGAGCTGCTGTTGCTGGTGCTGTTGCTGACTCTGCTGCTGCTGCTGTTGTTGCCACTGTTGTATTTGGAAGAGGTAGAGGCGATGGTGATACTGTACAGAGGATAGTTTGTAAAGAACCACAGCCTAATGAACTTGAGAGAAATATTTTTTCGACGGAGAACCATAATTTAAATAATTTGTACACTAAGTGGCAGGCTGATGTATTCAAAGACCTCAGACCTTAACCTTTTATTGTTAAAGCAAGAAATTACCTCTTTCTAAAAAAAAAAAAAGCGCTCTTCATAGGGAGCCGTTTCTCACAATGTTTTATACTATTATCAGCTCTTCGTTTCTCGTTACCAAGTAAGTTTTTATGCTAACAATTTTCTTGAGTAGTTACCAAACCATTTTCATTGGTTCTAATTACTCTTTGCTTGTATTGTAAAACTAAAAATGTCCAAATGGTTCTTTGCCTTTTCTTATTGTGAGTGCAGAAATAAAAGTAACATTGAATTGAGTTAAACTTAAATGAAATGTTACCGAGACTTTGACCAGTTTTGTTGAAAATCCTTACCTCAATCCCAAGGTTGTAATAGTAGCGCATAGTAGATACATCTGTAAGAAAAGAATCAAAATGAAAATCAGTTTGAAAATCAGTTTGAAAGCTTTGACTAAAAACTTTTATTCTACCCAAAAGTCAACTCAGTAAACATTTAAATCTTCTTTAGATATCAGATTTCTTCCATTGAAGCAATACTATTAATATTAATAATAATAATAATAACTAGTTCTTATAGTGCTCTTTACAGGAATGTATCAATGCACTTTACATTAGTGCCCTGGTCATCAGGCCAATACATTCCTGCAATCTTGTTCAGATGCCGTGGCGTTCCAAAGGATTTTCGAAGACAATATCAACCTCTACCCTTGCATTACCCTTTTATGGGTGAAGAGAAACAATTTTAATGAAGTGTCTTGCTCAAGGACACAAATATCATGGCTTGGATTCGAACCAACACCCAGAGGACTAAACCACCAGAACTTGAATTTGATACTCTAAACCGCTCGGCCATTTCACTTTTACTGTTTGTACACAGGGCCCTTAGGAAAACCAGTTGTAATACCGATAAGGCTACCCTGTCTCAATAAATCAATAAATAAATTTTCTGTTGCTTCATCAATGTCAAGTTCTACTTTATAAAGAGCAGTTTGGATCAATACCTGATAAAGGGAGATCAGTTTGGATCAATACCCGATAAAGGAAGATCAGTTTGAATCAATACCTGATAAAAGGAAGATAATTTTGGATCAATACCTGATAAAGGAAGATCAGTTTGGATCAATACCTGATAAAGGAAGATCAGTTTGGATCAATACCTGATAAAGGAAGATCAGTTTGGATCAATACCTGATAAAGGAAGATCAGTTTGGATCAATACCTGATAAAGGAAGATCGTAGCCATTTGGGTCTCTGGAGGCTGTGGCAGAAGCATTGACAGGTCCAGTCAAATTATCAGTCACTGAAAAGATTTATAACAACAAAAACACAAAATATAAATAACTTTGGTGATTGGCACAAACTAACAATTTTGTATCAAACTAGACAATCTGCTGTAAACACAAGTTTTTTGTGGATAGAAAAGTGATTGTGGCACTGATCTTTCTAAGAAATAATTTCATGTATCAATCAACTTTTCTGTTTATTTGTAGCAAGTTAAAACCAACAACTAATACAAAAATTAAACCCTAACTGATACTGAAAGCTGAACCTAAATTCAATGAAATTCAAATGGGCTTCATTACAGGATTCAAACCCAAGTATGCCAGTGGATTTTTTTTTTTTCACAGGACTCAGGAAAGTTCTTAGTTTCCAGTGCTTAATACAGATTGGTGTATGGGTGAGACAATGTTTGAATTGGTTGCATCAGCTACAGCTACAGCTAGATTTCTGCGTCATCGTGTGTGGAAGTGTAGAACTTCCTTAGCAACACCCTTAGCAACAGTCATAGTCGCTAATTTGAATATGGCCCAACAAACCCAAGATCCTTCCTGATACTAACATGGAATGACCATCGGGTAGAGTGGTATCCCAATAGGCACTCCTGCATTGTAGCCAGGCATCATGGGAACCGATGGCGGGGATGGGGTGTTACCGGCCGAGTGGCAGGCATTACTCCCACTGGTGCTTAGAGTGGAGTTGGAAGAATGCCACTTTGGAGCGTTAGGGGAGTAGTCATGGGGGGTAGCTGTGTTCTCCCGTTGCTGATTGGTGTGGAAGTTGTCCCTGCTGAAATGATTCTGAAGAAAGGAACAAATGAAATGTTATACAAAGTAACTATGACTAGTAAACTTGCAGTAACAGTAAACAGGTACAACCGTGTGTAAATCTTTTTTTGGTGGAGTGTTCATTCTGAAAAGAGCCGGTGTGGTCTTGAAGTTTCAAACAGCATGATAGTATCATGAGCTATATAGTATAGTGAGCATGAGATGGTAATAATAATATAATAATAATAAAGAACACTTAGTGGAGCGCCGGTATCCGCCTAAAGAAGGCGCTCATGGTGCTTGAGGAGAGAAAGACAAAATGCTTGACAGCCCAACAAGTGATGGTGTCTGGGCAAATAGGTTATTTTACAGACCATAGAACACCCACTCTTCCCAGCCATTATCACTTATAAGTAAGGCTGTTAGAGAATCACTGCATCATCTATAACGCTCTCTAGATATGCCTCCCTTATCTTTAGCAAGGCAGTTGCGAATATATATTTGGTTTGCAGTAACACTATGTGTATCTACTTGCCAGGTAGATTATGTTCTTTTGAGAACTTGTCTTGCTTTACATTCTACTACCCTGCTAATACCGCGGAGGAAATTCTTTGAATTTGGGAGACTTCTCAGTTCTGACAAGGCAGTTATGCTTGACAACTTTACTTAGAAAGTGACAGTGGCTGGGCAAATCAGCTGAACAAACAATAAAAAGCCGTATTATTTATGTGAAAATAAGATATTGATGAATGATGACATACCCTTCCTGAATTAGGTGCGCCTTGCCCATCACCTCTTCCTGAGGGAAAAATAAAACACAACAATTTCAAGAAGTTTCCAGAATTTCACAAGCGATATCTCTGAGGAATACATACATGAATCATATTTCTTCTTTTCATGATCGGATCTTGCAAGTTGGAAACAGTCTTGCCAAAACATTGATGATACAACTTGAATAATTGCCAATTCCTGAATCACTTATAAATGAAAAACACAAACATCCTTCAAATCCCACCCGAGTAACATGCCTGTGATATTTTTTCACAGGACTCGGGAAAGTACTGAGTTTACAGTGCTAACACACATCGGTGTATGGGTAAAAAACCAAAATAAATATTCTTTAACCCGATGCAAATTTAACATCTATTATATCGTTGCGGTACCCGCTGCCAAAACATAGGATTCGAACTGCCTCGGTAGTCTAGTTGGTAAGACACTGCTCTAGAATTGCAAGGGTCGTGGGTTTGAATCCCACCCGAGTAACATGCCTGTGATATTTTTTCACAGGACTCGGGAAAGTACTGAGTATACAGTGCTAACACACATCGGTGTATGGGTAAAATAAACAAAATCAATATTCTTTATCCCCGATGCAAATTTAACATCTATTACAAACATCCTTGATGTTGGGAGACTGAATCATGCATCTACTAGGAGGGAAGGGAGTCTTGCTAAATAAGGACACAAGTATCAAGATAAGGGGGTGGATTTCATAGAGCTGCTTAAGCAGAAAATACCGCTCAACTCAGCAGAAATGAGCAGGAAACCAGTCACAAATTGTACATGTGATATGGTTGTTTTGCCTGTAAACATAATTTTGCTGTGCTTGGCTACTGTTTGTGCTTAAGCAGCTTTATGAAATTGTACCAAGGACTGGTACTCGTGCAAAAAGGCTCAGCCATGACACATCAAAAAGAAGAAAGTTTGCATAGCATTGCTCTTAAATAATGACTCAACATGACTTTTAAATACCAACTTCAGGCATGGCATTTGGTCCTTGAAAAATAGTAGTACAACATTTGTTTAAGCGCAAGGGCTGACCAAAACTTGTTCCTGTATGATTTCACCATTTGTTTAGGTTATTTAATCACCATTTTTCTTATTTTTTTCTGATGGTTCAATGGATTTTTCAAGCTATGTTATCACCATTTTCCAAATTTTTCTGAGGGAAAAAAAAATCGGAAATCCGACTTTAGTTGAAAAAATATCGAGCCCGCAACTTTCTTGTGATTCATACATTCATATTATTACCATTATCATGAAGAGACATGTCTTGAAATCTTCCCTGGATGTTCTCACCTCCAAAATTTCCTCTTCCTTTAAAAAAGAAAAGACCAATAACAAAATGCTCTTTGATTATTTCTGCCTGTTGTTTGTTACTATTTTAATTTCGTACAGAGGCTTGGGATCCATTGATGCTTTCTAAGCATTATTTATTAGTATTATTATTGAAATAATTTTAAAAGAAATGGTTAATCTTTGAGTTTTTCAAAGCCTTCCTTCATAAGTAAAACTCTGCTACGGTCAACATGAGAGAACATGAACAACCATTTGTAACCTTTTTTTGCAGTTTTAGACGTGGGAGGGAAAAAAAAACATAGGGAAAACTCATGCTGTATGTTCTGAATACCCAAATCACATGAACGGATCCAGTTGCTGGATAAATTCTTCTCCAAGGTCAAAGTAATTGACAGTTCAAACTTAAAGGCGATGTGAAAAGTCCACAAAACACAAGATTCACACACCAAGCTGATATTTCATCAGGGTTTTTGTAAAACATCTTCAAGGGAATAAGCCTTTTTGAGGTATGGCGGACACAATGCAACAACACTGTAAAGTTGTGGTACATTTGTGCGTATTGACCATAGAAATAGAACGTATGCTATTTAGTGAAGTGGGCATTATAGGCGACGCTTTAGGCGACGTTTACACAGAAACCTAATGACCACCAACATGGTGAGCGTGGCATCAGGCGTATCACACCCGCCATACCTCAAAAAGGCTTATGGAGTCTGGATGGAGAGGGCGATTAAATAAATAAAAACTTCAAAAGATAACTCCTTACCATCAAACATGGCAACGGGAGACGGTGTGTTCATTCTCTGGATGGGAGAGACACTTTTCCTGCCTTCCTTTCTGAATTTATCCCACAGGTTAACTGGACTTGCCAAGTTGATGCGACCAGACTGATGTCCCTGAAAACAACCAGAGAGAAAAAGGCCTCATAATAACAATCATAAAAATAGACATTTGTAATGCGCCAAATCAATCTAAAGAGATGTTCAATACGGAGAGACAATGTTAACAAAACAATACATGAAATCAGCCCCTACTGACAGAAAGGAACATCTTCCAGACTTACCGGAAGAGCAGGAAATGAGTTGGAGTCTCTCTCTTGAAGTTCAAAGAGAGCAAGAGATTCTTCTAATGCTCTCTTCTCATCATACTCTTCTTGAACCATACTATTTGGATAGGAGTTGTGCATCGTGTGATTACAGCGACCATTTCCTTTACCTTTCCTGAAAAAAAATAGTTTCAGGGGGGGGGGGGAGGAAAGGTTAAAATTAATTTGAATTGCTTCGTTAGGTTACAGAAATTACACCGAGGCAATTGCCTTCGTTACCCTGGTCTTGACCTTGGGGCCTTTTTAAAAATGTATAAAATAAAAGTGCCCTCAGCGAAATGAAAATTTGAAGACGAAACTTCAGGCCTAAAAGTACAGGATAAGTTATTATCCAAAATGTTTTGAAATAATATGGATTTTCTAATATAGTGACCCATTTATATAGTGACCTATATTAATATACTCTACTGCGAATTACAAGAAATTCTGAATAGAACAAAGAAAATTGACTAAAGCGGAATGTGAACCTGCGACCTGCGGATTAAGGTAATGAAACCAGATATAAACACCAGCCCGGTGAGCCATATTGGCTCGGGACAGACTTTACTTCTACTTGATTGACTTACTGATAGGGAGAAGTTGATCTTGGACTCTGTTTGTCGTGTTGCATCAAGGGGCGGATGAATGGCGGATGCTGGTGTGGTTGACCGTGGTCGAAACCTTGAGAGTTGTTTGGAGGGGATGGAGAGGAATAGTGAGAGTTGAAGGGAACATTTGGCGGCTGACTCATCATCGGACCAACTTTCCTCATGGCCTTGGCTTTCATCCTATATACTTCTAGATTCAGAATACAAAATGGATGTTAAGTTTTAAAAACCAAGAAGAATATCTTAAGGGAGAGGGGACATTTGGCTATTACTCCAAAAATTAATGACCTTAAAAACGTACTTGGTTATGATATGTTGATATTATAAAACATTGTCAGAAACGACATCGTTGAACTAATGAAGCCCTTCTCAGGCATCTGAACGCACAAAATTTTGTGCAACTTTGATGACAAATTCAGCTCAGCATATATTGGGATACACCAAGTGATGATACTGGTCTTTGACAAGTACCAGAAGTATACCCTGCCTTTCAGGAACTCAGAAAGCCTGGAAGGTCTCAACTTCTCTCTTATTATAATTTGGTTTTTACCCTTACACCACTGTGTATTAAGCACTGCATACTCAGAACTTTCCAGAACTCTGTGGAAATAAATCCAAAGATATATCACTCGAGTAAGGTTCAAGTCGGAGAACTTTGTATTGCTAGAGCAGATGTCATATCACTAGACCACCGAGCTAGCCCGGTGGCTAGAGGTGAAAGGTTAAAAAACAAATTATAATCTACATCCTCGATGCAAAATTATTTTCTTTCTTATTACTACTACTTTGGTTTATAACAAAACAAAAAACAAAACATGGTTGGCAGTCAAAAGGTGGCTAAAATAACTTTACAATTAAAGCATTTTAAAATGATTCATAAATACTAAAAAAATACTTATTTGAAACCGTTTTACTGCAAACCTTTAAGAAAAGGTGGCTAAAATACACAAAATGACGTCATGACCAACCTGAATCACTTGCCACTCCGTTTGTGAACTTATGATAGTAGCCAGTCAGATTCTTGTAGTGTCTGCCACTAAGAGGGCTCCAGGGTCGATGACTTGGATCAGTCGGTCGGAGATTCTTCATCGGAATGGTGTGTCTTTTGAAAGCAAAAACCAAAAGTCAAGAAAAACAAAAACATGACTTATAAAAGTGCTTCAAAGTGTGCGGAATTGTGGTCAAGAGAATAATGAATGACAAAGCACACACACCTTCAACAGAAAGAGTTAAGCCCGATTCATACTTCCGGCGACTGCGAATTTGCCGTGCTCTACTCTTGCCAAATATTTGCAGCGAAAACAGGGCTGTGACGTCAAATTTGCTTAGTCAAAGTAAGTCATGAGTAAAAATGTAATTTGTAATTTTGTTTAATTTGAGGTCTTCCACATTTAAAAGCAAATCTAAAATGTTTTGTGAAGAGTGAAAGTCGTGGCTAGGTGAACTTCCAGAACGGTTTAGTGGTCACAGATCTCTTTTTATAAATTTAAGAACGAAGGTCTTACTTTTCGCCCAAGTCTTCAATGAAAACAGTAACAGGACCGTTGCAGGATTGCACGTCTTGGATGTGAGCATTGTACATCTTCTTTGGATCATCAAGAAACACCTTAGAAAACACAAAAATCATAAATGGTTTGTTAATATCAGTGGCTTCTTATAAAGCGCTCCGGTCCATCACTTAATGATGCTCATAGCTCTTCAACATTATTACCCCTTGTCACTGGGCTATTTATTTCATTCCTTAACCCACTCAGCTCCCTTGGGAGCATCCAGCTTGTACTGACAAATGTCTGGTGCACTAAGCTACTTCACTAGAACCATCTCTGCCCTCCTAGTTACCTCACTCCGATGATTTAAACCACCAGAACTTGAATTTGATGCTCGGCCATATCACTCCTTGTTGACCATTGATGGAATGGAGGATCATCCAAGAGTGCCAAGTACTTATGTTCCTTAGGTAAACCCTATAAATAGTAGATTGAAATCTACAACATACTCATAATGAAGTTGGATTGGACTTGATGGTGGTTATTCAAATATGCCATCCCCCAGAGAGCTTAGGGAACCAAAACTAAACTCAGAGGAATATATATACTCTACATAATAAAAAATGGAGACAAATTGCATGTAACGATATCATAAGCATGCATGTACCAATGCTTGAAATGCTTGCTGCACATTAGCACAACTGGCTCCTTAAAATGGAACAACCAAGAATATTGTGTAAGTAAGATTTGAAACTTTGCATGGTGGAAATACGTCCGCAAACCTTTCTATATAAGAATATTGTGGTAAAGAATTGAATTGAATTTAAGAAAAAAAAATGTCAGGGGAATTGGGTGAATAATAATGTTAACTCATTACTCAACTGTTGCACTATAATAATGGTGGTATATCTGATTTCATGTAGAGCAAAGCAATTTACTCATGCAGTCCTCCAAATCTAGAAATACATACTCAATCAACAACATTTGTCTTTCATTAGAAATGGGTTCAATTCAACCTTGACTAAGAGGCTTTTCACAATTATCAACAAGCAAACAAACCATACGCTGGGAGGGAAGGGGTAATGCCCGCCACTGCCTGCCATACACTATAAAAACAATAGCTTCTTGGCCATTTTGCACCGTTAGATAAGACACTTTTTTTTTAAGTCAGATTCACTGCGTCTTGTATGCAGGAATTTAGGGCATTACATAATATCTGTACGTTCTTTATATACTTCCTTTATAAGTCATATAACATACCTGACACTTATCTCCAGGTACGTACTGCATTCCCGATGCTAACAGGAAATCTTGATGCTGTTGCTCTGTTTAAAACCATCAATAATAATATGTCAGTAATGTTTAAATTGGCAGGTTTCTATCAGGCTACAAGCCCTTCAGTCTGGTGGATTTTCACCCAAATTCGGGCCCTGCAATTGTTGATTGCTTTACCTTTTTCAAGAAAATTTAAAGGCTCAAGGAGATTTTGAGAAAATCTTGAAAAAATCACTCCCTGTCAACTAGTTACTGTCACAGCACCTAAGTGTCTGTACAACAGGTTAACCTTTCTGATGGAAAGTCTTTATATTTATCACAGACACATTCTTAATAAAACGTAAAATAGAACTTTGAGCCTGGAATCTCACCCTTTCGTTCCTCATTCCATGCATCAAATTCCACATTCCGATAAATCTCTGGATCCAATGCCTTGGCGACCCTGTAGGGTAGAGGAGGACGTCTCTTCTCTTCATGAAATCTCCCATAACGATCTCTCCCATCCTAACGACAACAAAAATTCAAAGTTACTTCATGAACTTCAGTATTCCTCTTGCACCTTCAATCAGGAGGCTGCCCACCTTTGGGCGCGTTTTCCCCGTCAGAACCAATAACTGTTTCGGTTGAACTTGCCATTGGTTGATCACTGGCAATTGATCGAAACAGTTATTAGTTACTGCCACGAAAACACACCCCTTATTACACTTCCAGTGACCACCTTGCTCATTTTCTATCGCTAATAGACCCCCTGAATATGATGTCGTACGCCAAAACAGCCACCTCAAAACAGCCACCTCACAGAGGTCAATAAAGAGCTATCATTGGCTGAGAGTTGTGCGATATACAAAGGTAACAGAATTGTTAGCACCCTCTACCACCGAATAAATTCTTTCATGACATGTATTCATTATTGATTACACAACTGGAGCGTCTGTTTCTATTGTTTGACATCAAAGATGGAAGTCATAAAAGGGGTCTATATCACCACCTGAGAAATCATGTGCTTGATGAAAGTGTGCACATTATCACTCTACATGACCAAAAAGATAAACAAGTATTGCGGAAACAATAAGAAGGACTGAAGAATAGATAATATGGAAGACAGTATGAACCACGCAGTTTATTTTTATTTTTATAATTAACGCAAATTCAACTAAATCTTTGTTATAAATACCCTTTCTATTCCGCACTCTCTATCATCTCTTTCCTTCAATCCCTCAGCACTACAATTACTGTCTCTTCTGGGTTTCTTATTGGAGCATCTTAAGATGTCGACTGCTTCATCCACCTGCTTGGAAAGCTTGAAGACATCCTTGTACAAAATCTCATAGATGACCGCTGGTGGAGGTTGTGGGAACAAAATAAAGATGTTAAGCATTATAATGCCCAAATGCATGTGCAAGACTTCCACAGTCAATCAAAACGATTTAACCAAGTGAAGAGTTTACCTTGAGTAATGGCTGCATTTTCTTGGAACTTTCTTGAGAAGACACTGTCATAGTGGTTGCCATGAGAGAAGCACAACACAACCTAATAAAAAATAAAATAACCGTTTTGTTTTTCATTTATAATGACAATAAATTAAAACATACCAGCTTCTAATTACCCACTTGTTGCACACACTGCGCGATAATAATGACAGCGCCCTTTAAAGCTTTTGTTTGTGATGTGATGGTCAATGTGCATACATGTAGTACCTGGTGGATAGTTCATGTTTCCACATGTCCAGCCACAAGCAGACTATAGTCTCGACGACAGAGTCCCTTTAAAACATCTGCTCTAGAATGCATAGATCTGAATCAGAATCGAATAACAAGCTAAAATTGGTTCCCAGAAATTCTAGTTGTGTTGCCATGAATACATGCAGTCAGAAAAAAACCCCAACCACTATCATTACCGCCAAACCACTTGCCACCACAAGGCGATATACAAAGGTAACAGAATTGTTAGCATCCTCTACCACTGAATAAATTCTTTCATGACATGTATTCATTATTGATTACACAACTGGAGCGTCTTGAAATCAAGACTAATTGTTCGCCTGTGGATTTTGTTTGGGGAGGACTCAAATAGCAATGAGAACAGGATTGAGTGATTTTTCTAGGATGGCGTTGGTAGAGTTGGTGGTCATCACTACACAAGGAACTCTCAGAAAAAATCCATAAATTTAGCAAACATTATTTGACGCAAAATGGTAATTCTAACCTTGTCTGGGAAACCATTCTGGGTCACGTTGAAAGCACCCATTCCAGGTTCCTGATATACATGGAAGTCTCTCCTAAGGACAAAAAATGTTGCCAAGACAGTTAACATAAAATACTCACTTGTTAAGAATTAGCAATGAATGATTAAGATTGTCTTTAGGCATTTATAAATAATGGCTTAGCCATCAAAGTGCAACCCTAATAAAATTAATAATAATAAAGAAACTAATAAAGCGCAGTACTGCAGCAAAATCGGAATCAAAGCGCTGTGTACAATACAAAGCAAGATAAAAAGATAAAAACTATGAAAATACATTAGCTGTTACCAACCAAAAGGTCCTATTGTATAAATGCAAAAAAAAAAAAATTAATGGCATGACATCAGTTAAAAGTTACAACATTACAACATGAGCATATACAATAATCAAATGAAAGTAAAAAGTTTTTATCTAGACTTACTTGTACATAAGAGACAAGGCACTTATCTCAACTTGACCAGCCCATTCCTACAAAAAGAAAGAGAGAAGTTAGAACAGATGAAAATATAACAGCGTTTTAAGTTTATGTTTCTGCTTGTTTCACATGTATTTTCTTGCAACTTTGATGACCGATTGAGACCAATTTTTAACAGATCTGTTATTTCATGCATATGTTGGGACACACTGGCGAAAAATCCTGGTCTTTGACAATTGTCATACATGTCCATTGCCTTTAACCAAGTAGGATCAAGCAGACCTAAGTATTTTCTTGACCCTAAATGTTCCTATACATTTGTGTAGTATTTGGTGTGTATCAGTGTTAAGGAGTAAGTGAGTCAAGGCACAGAGGAGGAAATGAATGCAGGTCAAGTTGGTTTTGATGCAAGAGTCAGAATAACGGACCCGTAGCTGGCCAGGGCCCAATTTCATAGAGCTGCTATGAAATTGCTTGTTACTGGTATCCAGCTTTTGTTTGCTTTAGCCTGAAAATCACGTGGAAATTTGAATGGTAATCCTGTTCTTATCAAGGAAGAAAATTTCATGCCCTGGTCAGGTATGCCACTCCTGCTGTCAATCACCATAATGTAATGAATCATTTTTACCTTTGGGTTTTTCAGCTTGTAGAGGTGATGATCAAAAGGTCCCTCAACAAACTGGAATTAAAAGAATCATAACCATCCAAATGGAGAAATCTGAGTTCATGAATTGTTATGCTAGAAGCAATCCGGTGGTAACTCGTAAGACTCGTAATCTCTCTCATACAAACATTGGCTTAACGTCTATGATTTTGAGTATATAACAGTAAAAATATTGTCATTCAGTAAGTAGACAACAAGACTTGTAGTAGTCATTGTGAAATCAGTGGTTAGCTTGGTAGGATCCGAACCCACAACCTTGGGATTGCAAGTCCTACAGTCTAATCACTGGACCCCAGCAACTTGATACCAACTAGTACTGCCACCAAAGAAAATTCTGAGGGACCGATCAAGGTATACTTTTCCAAACAAGTTTAGATGAACTATTTTGTTTCTTGAACTGTAGGAGAGGTTTGACTCCCATCACAGTCACTTCAAAAAATCCTAAATTGTCATTGGAAGACACAATATGAACTCAGACTTTGCGCCATTTTGACTGAAGTTATCGGTAACACGCTTTCAACACCCATACATTGAAGAGCATTGCTATCTCGACCAATGTAGTTCATTGCCCTCTTCAGTTGATTGACTCTTCAGGCTTACCGGAGCAAAGCGATCTTTGTTGTTTTCCATGTACTGGATACAGGCTTCTCGCACTTTGAAGTGAAGAGCTTGAGTGTGGAACACCTTAAAAGGTAGAAAGATAAAATATTACACAATTAAGGCCGTGTCTGAATTGGCGGCTACAGCTATATGGCTATGGCTGGACCCTGTGTCAACATGCTCTGAAGTATAAGCATCCTAAACAAAACACTAAGTGGATAGGGCTGAACCATCGCATTGAAGTATAGGGCGTCATTAACAACACCCTTAGCAACAGTTGTAGCCATAGCCACTAATTTGGATAGAGCTGGACCGACTCATGGAAGTATAGGATGTCCTTAGCAATAACCTTAGCAAATGTAGTCAAAGTCCATATTTCGGTTAAGCCTAAGCCAATGGCAGATTATTTTAATAATGTCTGGTACAATGACTTAATTGGTCACAAGTGACCGCTCAAATTACAGTATAGCAAAACAAACATTGGCAAAGCCAATGACCATTGTGTCGCAACATCTCGTCATCGCCTCTACATAAAATTTGTAAATTTGCAAAAACTTGCCTTGAAGGAACCATTTCACATAGCAACTGTCCCTAGTCTGAGGAATTTAAATTAAAGTTGTAACTTGTTTAGAATGTTAAGAAGTAGTTGACATTATTCAACTCTAACTTAAAAATGGCATTAATTTAGATTTTAGGAGATATTTTTTATGACAAAATAAATGTATGTCAAA
The DNA here is from genome assembly GCF_032118995.1 of Asterias amurensis. Lineage (NCBI taxonomy): Eukaryota > Metazoa > Echinodermata > Asteroidea > Forcipulatida > Asteriidae > Asterias > Asterias amurensis. The sequence continues at coordinate 21,506,688 of NC_092651.1, read as the reverse complement.
GCTTATCAGAGCCTGAGACAAACAAAATTAGTTGACTTTACTTATGTTGATGGACCAAGTCATTCAATAAATTTTGTCCCTGTGAAATTCAACACCCCTCCCCCCTCAATTTTACCAAAGCCTATCCTAAAATCAGCAGGGAGGGGATGGTAAATACAAAGCATGTGACATGAAACACTTGTCTTTGTGGGTAGTATTTTTATATTTACAACTTTTTTATCCTGCCACCACCTTAACCCATTTAAAAAAAAAAAAATGTATCCCATTTAGGTAAATTAGATACTATTTTGTTTCATACTACGAAGAAATAAGAGGTGGCAGGATACGGAAACTTTTTCAATATTCTGAAAGATACAAACCAACCAAGTCCAAGCAAAATAACACATAAATAAGTAAAAAATTATTATTATTATTATTAGTTACACTACTAATGATTTATTAAAAACATTCAATTTAAGTTGACATATATAGGCAAAATTACATCATAAAATATTATATATTTATAATTATTGGAAAAGTTTCCGTATGGCGCCACCACTTTTTCATTCGAAATTAAATAATATAATTATAGTATCTACCTCGACTCAATGAGATATCCCTTTTTGTAAAAATTAGTGAAAAAGTGGTGGCGTGATACGGAAAGTTACCCCAATTATTGAACAGAAATATTGTCATAGAATCTGTTTAGGAGGGCAGGCCAATGGATAACTTTCCGTATGGCGCCACCAACTGTGACCTTTTCACTCATTTTTTCAAAAAGGGATATCTCGTTTTTGAGGTAAATTAGATACTATATTATTTCATATGGAATGGAAAAGTGATGGCGCCATACGGAAATTTTTCCCAGGTCAATTCCTCCACACCCAAACAAATGAGGCAGGGATCTGTGTACTTGCCACACTGTCCCAGCCCAGACTCAGACCATCCACTACCAAGAAGCCCCGCCCCTTCCTCCCTCCCCCAAATTCCAGTTCTTCAACTTTTTCTAGACTTCTCCATTCCATCCATACATTCACGGTTGTTGCCAGTTTCAATTATACTGACTTTTGAATACTTATGTTCATATACAAACACAAGCACAATTTAAAATACCAAATACTTATCACGTTTCCGACCTAGACGTATGCAAAATATTTCTCACCTGTTCTGCAACTGCACGGAAAAGGCAGGAGCCATCCTTCGCGGTGACTTTTCTGTACAAACCAACTGAAGACAAATAGTCGTCTATCGGCTCAATAATTCTCTGGAACCGACGCATTGTGACAAGTAAATTACCCAACAAAAGGACCTCATGTGACTGCCCTATGTTGGGTTGCCCACAAATTAAAATATGCAGAAAACAATAATCACGTAGCAACGAAAAGGGTGAGCAAATTAACTAAATGCTGACAGCTTTTGCTTTCTGTATGACTAAACTGTCGCCATTTTTTTGTAATACGCAATATGCGTGTGTGTGGTTTTGAAGCACGCGTTTCACGGACGATGTTTACAGATTCACTTTTGCACGTGCTCTTCTTTTGGGAAACGGTTTCTGATTGGCTAACATACATTTAGACTTCGGCCACTGATGACCATTGACGCATTGAGTACAATTAGTTCGCTCTTCTACTGGCTTGACGTTTCTAGTAAAATTAATAATCACCAATAACAACGGCCAAAACATTGTTTTATCAGTTAAAAGCTTGTAAATGATGACTTGCTTTGTACACAACTTCCGGGAATGAGTAGCTTTACCATTTCTGGGGCGGGGGGACTGACAGATTTCACAACTCTACGATTTCGGATTTATCCTCGGCCACAGACGGTTTGCTTGGGGCGTGAGATTGGACGTGCCGAAGTTCACGAAAACACTAGCCATTGTCCACTGTAAATAAAAGCCTCAATCTCTGTTCGCATTTCACATCTTCGTCACCCCCTTTTTTTTTGGGGGGGGGGGGCAATTAATTGAATAACTCGTCTACGGAATTGTCCGACATAAAGTTCTCCTTGCTCTCTATGTAGAATTAGTAATAAACGTAACAGTGAACCTCCACTATTATTACTACACTTTTTTTTGATTGACGGGCGGGGCGGGAAACTTTTCCCCGCTTTTCATTCTCTGTCTTCAATCGAGAAGACTTGATCCCGTCGCAATGCTAGCACGTCTTATATTGCGTGTTAAAATCACGTCGGGATCAATTTATAACTAACTTTAGTTAACAATCAACAGAATCTTTGAAAAAGATGAAATTTGGTTTTCATTGATCCCGCAATGGTAGCGCGTCTGACTCCAGATCAGAAGGTTGCGTGTTCGGATCACGTCCGGATCAATCAATTATTATTATTAACTTTAGTTAATAGCAATCAACAGAATCCGTTTTTGAAAAAATTTAAATTGGGTTTTCATTGATCCTGTGGCGCAATGGTAGCGCGTCTGACTCCAGATCAGAAGGTTGCGTGTTCGAATCACGTCAGGATCAATAAATTATTATTAATTTTAGTTAGAAAACCAACAGAATCTTATTGTGAAAAAGTTCAATTTTGTATTCATTGATCCCTTGGCGCAATGGTAGCGCGTCTGACTCCAGATCAGAAGGTTGCGTGTTCGAGGAATCACGTCGAGATCAATCATCATTTTTTAATTGTGGTTTTTCCTTGTGGTTTTTATGCCTGTAAAAAAATTCTACAGACTCTTGGCGCATCTGACTCTTTGTCACACTGCAGAAGATGGTGTTTAAATTCGAATCACGTTAATGGGTTCAAATTTCCCTTGCATGGTATTTTTCCACACAAAAAGCATACGAAATGTCAATAAATATGTAAGAAGGCTCAGTGAATACAACATTTTGAAATTGTTTGGTAATTTTTGTACAAGTTAAATTACTGCACATATTTTTTTTCATGAACAAAACAGGGACTAAACCTATAGTCTAAAAAACAATATTCTTGTTTCCCATATGATTTCATATTATAATGCGAGTCATTTACAACAGGTATTTATAGCAAGTAATGAGGTTGGTGTTTTCTGTGTTGGCCATCGGTTTCCATGGCAACATTTCATCATCACTACACACAATAATCGGCTGGTGTATTCATCTGCAAGGTCCACAGTGAAATGAAGTCAGATATAAAAACGTTTATAAAATCACTTTCACTAATTGTGGCTCCGTGGCGCAATGGTAGCGCGTCTGACTCCAGATCAGAAGGCTGCGTGTTCGAATCACGTCGGGGTCAAAAGGTACATTTTTACAATTTTTGTCTGCTTGGAATGGTGTTTGTAAGGAAACAGGGAAAACAGAATGTACCATAACAGAAGAAACACTGTCGTTTTGATTACACCAAATTTCTTAATGATTTTTTTTTTCTTTTTTACATGCAGGGGCCTAATTAGGCTTAAAAGTGGTTCAGTAATTAAAGGAAAATTACAGAATTGGTACGAACAAACTCGTCAATAGATCACAGATGTACAAATTAATGTACATAAAACTATTACATTACAGTTTCTGTCTGTGTTATTTGATGAGAAATAAGTAAAGCTAACTTCCTGTTTGGAGTTTATCGCTCAGTGAGCGATTTACTCATCGATGCCATGCAAAAGTAATGTGTTCGGGTTTTCACAAATTTCTCGTGTCCCAGACCAGATGGCCGATCGATCTCAATTTTCTACAGGTTTGTCAGTTTATGTATTTAATGGTGGATTGGGGATGGACACTATTGGTAATTGTTCAAAATAATTGTTAGCATAAAAACTTCCTTGGCAACGAGCAATGAGGGTTGTTGATAGTAAAAAGTGTGAGAAACAGCTTCCTCTGCCCGAAGTAGCGTAGTCTTTGACAATCGCCAAATGTGAGTGCCCTGAGTGCGTACACTGTTCTGAAATAGGCCAAATTGAAATCGTATGATAACTGGAAACTGGTTTTTGTTTTCACCATTTACTGAGTTTCCAATTGTTTCTTGCGAGAAACCTGCCTGTTGCTAAGATAAGTCTAGATCAGTCATCACAACTCAAACTCACACTGTGGGTTCGAGTGCAGCTTTCCCAGTGATGAGGCTTGGTGTGGTAAGCACTGGCCACATTTTCCCCTGTAGTGAAATTGCCATCCTCAAAAATGTTCCCCATTGAAAAGCACTACGAGTAAGACAGTGGCAATAATTGATGAACAGAAAGAAAAAAAGTTGCGCACCAGCTAAATTCTGTCCCCAATACGGCAAAGTGTGTACAAACTACCTCTGGTAGCGCCCTCTTTTGAAACATCCTCCTTCAGCCTATACGTAATTTCCCATAAAAAAAATATGGAGGCGGAATCTCTGGACAGATTATGACACAGGTGTATGTATACGTGGCGCGCGGTGTTAGGGATATTATTACGCACTGATGATCAAATGCATGTACATTACGCATGAGTAGTCGTGGCCGAGCGGTTAAGGCGATAGACTAGAAATCTATTGGGGTCTCCCCGCGCAGGTTCGAATCCTGCCGACTACGCCATAATTTTTCTTTTTTACTTTACTTTTTTTAAGGCTACTGTTTGAGTTCGCCTTTTGGCGGCAGTCGCTCCTGCCGTTTGTGTTGTATCTCACATTCCTTTGTTTTTCGTAATTCTGACGTTTACTGTAGTAGTATGCCCCTACTGTATTGTTGTTTATAGGAATGAACAAATAAATAAATAAAAAATCATTGTTTGTGAAAAAAATGGTTTTCGATTGTTATCGCCCCCACTTCCCCCGCTTCCCCCGCCCTCCTGCATAATTTTTTGTTTTATGCGGAGCCTTTAGCAGTAGCGCCCTCAAGAGCTACATAAAGTATTAAAGGGAATCTTCTCTAAAATGTCGTCGCTCTCGGATTTCCGTGCATTATGGTTTTAATTTTACCAATCTAAGTTGTTTTTTAAAAGAGATATACGTAGTCATTGCCCACCGAAATAAGGTAAAGTTTTCTTTTCTTTGAATGATTTAGGTGTATTTATGTTTGATATTTTTTGTCTCTCTGCTTTGTTTGCACAGTCAAGTCATCAATTCAACAATATAATGATCATGCCAATGGCAATGTCGTTCACTTCAGATCATACAGTATCATATTGGAGGAGGGAGTTCAGTTATTTACGTTGTATGCGTTTGTTAGCGTGATCATGACTAGCATTTATAATTACTTTATTCTTTGAAAAGAAAAAAGGCGTCATGTTTTACTTCACGTAATCACTTATTGAAATCTCATGACATCAAAAATTTTGCAGTGTCATTGATTGATTTATTTGATTAATAATTAAGTTTTTCAATTTCATAATTAAACTATATTTTTTACTTTTTAAATTAGTGCTAATAGTGGTTCTTAAATATTACTACATAAATTTGGTCAATTAAAATTAAGTTGTTTTAAAGGCAGTGGACACTATTGGTATATATTACTCAAAATAATTATTAGCATAAAAGTCACTTGGTGATGAGTAATGGGGAGAGGTTGATGGTATAAAACATTGTGAGAAACGGCTCCCTCTGAAGTGACATAGTTTTCGAGAAAGAAGTAACTTTCCACGAATTTGATTTGGGGACCTCAAGTTTAGAATTTGAGGTCTCGAAATCAAGCATCTAAACGCACACAACTTCATGTGACAAGGTTTTGGAAAAGTTTCCGTATGGCGCCACCACTTTTTCATTCGATATGAAATAATATAGTATCTAATTTACCTCAATGAGATATCCCTTTTTGTAAAAATGAGTGAAAAAGTGGTGGCGCCATACGGAAAGTTATCCAAGGTTTTTTTTGTTTCATTAATATCTCGCAACTTCCCTGCCGATTGAGCTCAAATTTTCACAGGTTTGTTATTTTATGCATATGTTGAGATACACCAAGTGAGAAGACTGGTCTTTGACAATTACCAATAAGGTCCACTGTCTTTAACATTATAAATACAGATTAGGCTGTATTAATTTGGAAATCAACAACAAAAAGATGTACATTTTTAAAACAGATATTTCCTAATACAAAAGCTATCCCCAAACAAATTGTGATAATAAAATAGAACAAAACATGATATATTTGGCACTCCACTTCATATCCCTTTGGTTTTGGGATCAAAATCCAGCATCTTTTTCTTCAAAAGAAAATTGACAGACATTTACTTGATATCACAGTCCAGTAACGCCATTTTATGGTATCTATCTAGTCAAAATCTTGTGTAGAATTGTTTTATGGACCTTTATCATTTTATGCACTGTACAATTTTTTTAGCGGGAAGTCCAAGGCCATTGGGTAGATTAAAGAAATTGGGAAAATACCTTGGTCAGATAAGAACTTGTTAATGTTTGTCTACTGACAATTTTAGTCCCATCTTCTATTCTACTTCGAGCATGGAGGTACTGTAGCAATTGAGTAGTTTATAGTCTACTTACTAATAGTTAGTCAACCTTACAATGTTTCAAATCATAGCACATCAGACCTTGTGTTGTGGCCCAAATTAATTGTGACATAAAAGATGAAACTCTTCTTAATCACAAATATTATAATTAACTATATATTGTGGAATGTTTTAACCTTGGCTTTGTTTTTTTATTTATTAAAGAACTATCAACCCAAAGCGGCCTTCACTTTCAAAGATGGATAAGATTCTTCTAGGAATTGCTGCCTCAACTCATCCTGAAGGGGTCAAGAGAGCGATTATAGAAAGAGTCATCAATTCAGCAAATAAAGCTCCTCCAGAAGAACTAGTGACTGCCCTCCTTGATATCTCATCTCATTGGATAACAGAAGATGAGTCCACTTTCTTACAAGACATGGGTCGTCAGCTATTTCATGCATGGGCTAAACACAATCAAACCATATTTGAAGAATTCTTCAACCGCAGATTTCTTGTTGGGATCCTCAGCTCCGAGACTCCGCATCCGAGTCGAACAGTTCGATTCATCCATGAGGGAATGAAGATGCTTCAAAATAGGGCAACAGCCGCTAAGATAGTACAGATGCAAGTTGTGACGCTACTTAAGAAACACACTGATCTTGCCACGGTAGTTGAAGTCAGTCATCTTCTCTTGGCGTTTCCGGAATGTCTACCTAAAGGAACTGCTGTCGGACTACTTTGCATCGCCGTCATTGAAAACATTGGTGCCATGCAAGTCGCTCCTACTGAAGCTATCATGAAACACAACTTGGAGGGGGTCATTCACGTTGGTGGTCTGTTACATCATGTCTGGCATGAGAATATAACGACTGTTATCCCGTCACTCGCAGCCGTCTTTAACATTATCTCAACCTTACCTTCAGGAGAAATTCATCCTCCATCAGTCGCCCTAGGTGCACTCGTACAGCATGTTCCCGTGGAACTTATCGCTATGGTAACCAAGAATGCAGCTTCTGATATGTCCATCGTGGATGAGAGAATGACCACTGCGCTGACTAGAATGATCGAGTGGCTGTCATGGCCAAGAGTTCAGAACATCGACAAATGGATCGTTTCATTTTTGAAGAATCTAGCCCTGGCACAGAAGTTCAGCATTCTGATTAATGTGACTGTTGCTTGTGTCAACAAGGTAAACAGAGTTCTTTCAGTATAATTCTGTACTACTGGGGCCCAATTTTATAAAATTTGTTTGCAGATATTTAAGCTGGCAGAAACTACAAGAGCAAAGTTTTTTGATTCACAAAGCAAAAGGCACACCGACTTGCTGGTAGTTCTTCTTGGTAGATTAGTGACGCAACAATTCAACTTAAATATGAATCATGTACACACACCCTGTAAAATCCTCTCGACCAATTTGATATGACCATACCTTTGGCTCAAGCACATTTCTGCTAAACTAATAAAAGCACACAACCTTGCCAACCACCAGTTTACAGCATGTAACCACAAACAGACAGAGAATGTGCTGTCACCCATTAATGGACACCGATTTCAGATTGACATGTTTTGAAAATGGACCAAGAATTTTGCGTGTTTTCCTCACAATTTGTTGATCGCTTTTAAATCATTCTTAAATTACATTATAATTTTTCTGCAGGTGTTTGTGAGGTTATGTTTCCCAGTCATCAGGGATAGTGCCTTGCCAGTTTTGACGCACATGCTGCTTAGCTTCCAGCATTCACCAGAAGCTTTCCACAAGGTAACCTCAAACTCAAGGAAACTGGCATGTCGTGACAGCGGTTTCATGCATGGAACTCGAGCACTGGTGGCTAAGTCATCGAGGTTGTGGGTTCAAATCCCATTCATGACACTTGTGTCCTTGATCACGACACTTAAATAGAATTACTTCTCTACATCCAAGGGTATGGGTACTAATAGTAATAATTGTGGCTTCTTGTATAGTGCACATGTCCGTCACTCAGTGACGCTCCTGGCGCTGTAACATACAGTATTTCCTGCAAGATGTGGGACTACGTTTGAATTATGAGACCTAATTCTGATAGCACCATGTAATGCTTTACAAGGTGCTGTGGCGCAATTTGCTGCCGGTCGGACCCCTTCTGTGTTCGATAAGTGCACTGGGTTCTTTTATGCATTACATAACACATGGGACCAACGGCCTTACGTCCCATCCAAAGGACAAAGCAATAGTTAAGTGTCTTGCTTAAGGACACAAGTGTCACGGCTGGGGATTCGAACCCACACTCTGCTGATCAGAAACACCAGAGTTTGAATTCGGTGCTCTTAACCGCTCGGCCACGACACTTCCACAGTGAGGGCAGAGATGGTTATTGTGATTGATTTAGCTTGGTGCACATAGATTTGGCAGCACAGGCTGTATACTCCCCAGGGAGCCGAGATGGTTTTATGAATAAAATAAATGGCCAGTGACTAGGGATAAGGTCTGAAGTACAATGATCAATCCTTTGGATTTGCACTACATTGCTTTCCAGTGGATTTGTTTATTGAGAAATTATCAGAGAAGCACTTCCCCCACTAATGACTCTAGTGTTGCTTTACTTTACAAACAGTGTTTCTCAAATAATAACAATTGTTTTTTCCTTTTTGGCACTTATCATAGATTGTTGCTCATGTACCCGAGTTAATGAAGCGCTTGAAGGCAGAAAAGTCACCGTCCAGTCAAGAATGTAATCAGAAGATTGCCGAGTTGGTCTACTGTCTGATGTATCAACATGCGGGCTATCCTGATCTTTATGAACAAGTCTTAGATGCTCTCAAGGTACTAAAGGTCACAACTTTGTAAAGGGTCATTAGTTAATGTCTGCTTAATACCTTGAAGTGTTTTATTCACCCCATGTTTGAACCCAAACAGATTAGGCACTTTGACTAGAGTGAGCCCCAAGTTCTCATGAAACTAACATTTCGGTTTTTGTTTTATATCAACATTTTATTTGGTACAGATTGTGATTTAGTAAAGACTGACTGTAAAAACCATGCAGTGCTATAATCAACTAATATGGTTTCTCCTTCATTGGAAAGAGAAGGGGTTCACCCCAGTGTTCCTAGTATGATTGGCTGCATATTGCGCCACAGCACCTTGTAAATTATTACATGGTGCTGTGTAAAGGAATTGGTATAATACTTCAAAAACATAGCTCCACAATACCTTGCAGGAAAAAACTGAACGTCAGAGCACCTTGAGCGTCACTGAGCGACAGATATGAGTGCTATATAAGAAGCCACCATTATCCATCACGGCTGGTAGAGATTGTTATTTAGTAAAGACTGGATGTGAAAGTGATCACCATGCAATCCCACATGAAATGCATGCAAATCCAGAGTCAACTGTGTTGCATAAACTGTATGTACATTTTAGTTTCTACATAAGAAACTACCAATGAGTGTAAACTAATAAATAAACTGACTTGGTTTCTCCTTGATCATTTCTTCAGGACATTCCTCGACCTACAGAGGAAGCCATGAAAGAGACTCTAAAGCTAAGTGCTTGGACCTCTGGAGCATCTGCAGACTCTACTTTCTCAACACGGTTCCTTCCTCGGTCAGAAACGGGCAAGACTGGATTGGTCAACTTGGGAAATACATGCTACATGAATAGTGTACTACAAGCTCTATTCATGACTAGTGGGTGGGTTTTCACAAATACATTTTGTTTTCAAAACTTTAAATGTACGGTCATTGGCTTGTTTTTGTCAACATAAAGCTGATTTATAGACAGAGTTTTAAAGAAAGATACAATAAAAGTAACATGTGAAAGTTTCAGCCCCATACAGTGTCTACTTGCTGAGAAAAATCAAACCAAACTTTCTCTCAAGAACAATCAAATCCATCCATGTTTAGCGAGGTGACAGCTGGTACCAACAGCATCTCTGGCCACAGCAATCATGAATGGACACAAACCCTCTGAAATCTGAGATGCATGAATCATTTTTCAGATACAATCAATATTTGTTGGTGAACAATTATCCAAATCTTGTTACTTCAAAGGGAATCCTTCTTCAAAACAGTTTATACTATCAACAGCTGTAGTGTTTCTCGCCAAGTTATTTTTCATGGTCATTAGATTTTAATCAATATTAACCAATATTAATCAATCTAGGTATGACCTATCCTTTAAACGATGGAATAGTTAACCCTGATTTTATCTGTAACACTAATGCAGTACGTTATGTGTTTTCTTAACTGGCTACGGCTTCATCAGCCATTGTAAACCCCCATTAGAGCCTATGCTCAAGCCAGAGCCAACACTATTGCATAGGTTGTATGCACAGCAAAGTTTCCACTTGTGAATCTACATGTACCAATGATTCTAAACTAATAAGTTGTAAACTACTCTAAATATATTAATGCCTTCTTTTGGTATCCTGTTTCAGATTTCATGAAGACATAATGGCATGTCCTATATACAGTCCTCAATGTGTGCTTGCTCGATTGCAGAGTACTTTCGCATTCTTGGCTCACACACAGGTAAGGACATGGTGCCAGTAAAAAATAAATGACTTCAGTAATGATTTATAAATTTAAGGGAATACTGAAAAGTATAAAACAGTATACATTTTTTTTCAAACAAAGTACATGTTGATATGTTCTTTCAACATCATTTTTTCAAGTGTATGCTGATATTACTATATCTTATCACACAAGTGCAAATTGCATATGGGGGAAATTTGCTTCTGGGTACTATCCAACCCCGACAAGGCTAAAAAGGCCAAATTGGATATTGGACGCATATGTACTATATGTGTTTGTATTCCATGAGCGCATATTTTTGAAAAATTTATCATCAAGCAAACTGGCCTGAAGCTTTACAACAGTGCAAAATGTGGAGTTTAAACAACACTAGTCAAGCCACGTTTAATGGAATTTTCCTCTTTCAGCTGATGAAAATATTCTCAACATTGCACTTATAAACACTTGTCATTTATATAGCACACTATTGTTGCCATGGACTGACCAATCACAATAGATGATTGAAGTTTGCTTGAAGATAACAGGTATTGAACGCAGAATGTACTATGTATATTTGAAGAAAAGGGGAAAAACCAAAGCAATCTACTTATAATAGGAAAACAGTTTTATATAAGGGGAAAACAAACATGTACGAGCGCTTATTTGATTATTCATTTGTTGTTTTTTGTTTTTAACAGAGAGCTGCCTATTCTCCTAAAGAGTTTCTTGTTGCTTCACGGCCTCCTTGGTTCACCACAGGCACACAACAAGATTGCTCCGAGTTTCTGAAGTACCTCCTTGACAGGATCGAACAAGAGGAAAAATCCATCCGGAAATTTGAGGCAGATGTGCAGCGAACCAGAGAGAAGGTTGACCGAATGAGGAGAAAGACTGCAAACAAAAAGGAACTGGAGGAGGAGAAAATGACGACAGAGGAAGGAGAGGATGGGACGGGGAAGAAGATTCCAGAGTCAGGAAAACCGGAGAAGAGAAAACCAGATGCAGACTCCTCATCTTCAGTTCCTACCCAGTTAAGAAACGAGGACGTTAATATGGAGGATGGAGGACACGATGGACAAGAAGATGGTGCGAGTGAAGAAATGAAAGAAGTAGGTCAAACTCAAGAGGTCGATTGCAGAGGTACAGCAATGGAATCAGCAGAAGGCAAAACTGAAAGTGATGTATCCTTTATATCATTGGATCCGTGTAATTTGTCTGAACATGGGAATCCGGTTTGCTCTCCGAAAGAGGACATTCATCCTCCAGAATCTCAATTCACAGCAGATAACATGGAAGACTTGAGACATGCTAAAGCTTCTGTAGATACTAAAGCAAAGCTGCCTGATGCCGAGGCCAAGAAAACAGTACCTGAACCAAACACAGGGCCATCCATTGTTGAGAACTATTTTGCAGGAAAATCAGTCACTCGCATCTGCTGCTTAACCTGTAATAGTGTATCGAGTAGAACGGAAGCATTCTTCGATATCCCTCTTGCCTTTCCCGGATCGGATACAACTAGCAGCATGCGTGGAGGCGAGAGCTGTCTCAACAAAGACGAAGGGAACAAGTCGCTTGCGCTGGCTGCCGACAGGTTAGCTCAGGAAGAGATTGCCTCAGGGAGTAAACAGTGGGAGTTAAATGGTGGGGCTGCTGCTTCTACATCGGCTGTTAAAGACATATTGTCAGGACCAGGGCAAAGTGGAGAGGGTATTGAATCCTCTGGAACATCTCCGAGTACTCTCGAGGAACTCCTGGTCCATTATCTAACTCCAGAACTCTTAACGGGAGATAATCAGTACCACTGCGAGAAATGCAAATGTCTCAGGGATGCAGAGAAACGCATTGAGATCTCCAAGGCTCCTAAAGTACTTGTGTTGACTCTAATGAGATTCTCATACGATGTCAAGACACAGAGACGTTGCAAGATCTTGGCAGACGTCAAGTTTCCCAAAGTCTTGAACTTGGTGTTGAGTCATCGAAGCAAAGATGCAAATGAAGATGAAGATATGGACGGGGAAGTATTGACAGGAATGGATGTAGGCGACCTGAGCCACGATGCTCCTTGCTCAAAGAGATTGCGGCAGAATAGCGAGAGCATCAGTACACCTTGTGAAGGGGACGAGGATAGATTTCAATTTGCCTTGTGTGGTGTCATTGTACACTCTGGTGTCTCATCAGAAAGTGGGCATTATTACTGCTATGCAAGGAATTCAAGTTTCTTCACCGATCCTAAACTGAAATCTAAGCAAGCTTCCCAGCAAGAGCCCGAAGCTGGCGATGGTAAACTACAGAACCAGGGCAAAGAACCTGAAGAACTTGACCTCCTGCCGGATCAGTGGTATCTATTTAACGATAGTCGGGTCTCATTCTCATCTTACGACTCCTTTGGTAATGTGACTAAGCGCTTTCCCAAAGACACTGCATACGTTCTTTTCTACAGACAAGTGCCTGAATCTGCTAAGCAGTTGGGGTACCAGACTGTAGCCGGAATGCCAGCAGTTGAGACACGGGACAAACCCTTGAGAAAGGATCTTCAAGAAGCTGTTAATAAGGACAATGCTCTCTATCTGAAGGTAAGAACATGAAAATAAGTTGCTGATTATCATAACGTACAAATTTAGATAAATACATGTATAGGTTTTCTCTTCTAATTTCAACAAAAATCCATTCATTTTAATACCCACTGCATTCAATTTTATCTTGAAAATGAATGCTCCATTGATTCAGCATTCAACAGTCAATAGGAGTATTTGAACTCCACTAGTTTAGCATTCACTGGTCAAATAAGATCATTAAAAATTTCATTGGGCTATAAGACTCAAAGTTTAATTTTGTAAAAGCCAGCAGCAAGAGCTGGTCAACCATCATCATCATCAACAACGAAACCGCTTTGATTGCACAGATGTATAATTTTCTCTTATCTCATTTATTTTTTTAAAACAAGGAGCGAGAACTGGAGGCCCGCACGATAGCTCTAAGAACATCTCAAGGTGTGGAAAACTATTCGTCAAATAATCGCAACTTTGACGACAGAAATGATCCACCGAGTGGCTGTGGTGGAGGAGGTGGGGGAATGGAACAACCAAGACTGGTCTTCTAGCCCACTCCAGGAAGGTTCATTTCACAAATTAAAATCATTACATAAACGTGTTTCTAGTATTTAAATGGATCCAAACAACAAATCATAGAAATGTTCATAGGTTGGTTCTTTAGCCCCAACTCCTCGAGTGAGAACTAGGATCCTTCCTCACTTCAACAAAATCCATTATCATTCAGTAACTCAAAACCCCAAACTATTGGACTCCGATTTGGGTAGTATACATAATCCAATGCAAAGCACAATCAGTTTACTAGTGCAGTCAACAGTCCAACACCATAGTAACCCAACACCCAAATTGTTGGACTGTGATTATGGTGGTATGCCTGATCCCATGTAAAGCATAATCAGTTTACTATTGCAGTCCTCACTAATAATCAGTTTAAAATAACAATTTTTTAATTTTCAAATCTAACTTAAATTGCAGCAGTTTCTTCCAAAACACATGGATATAAATATTTCTTTAGGCTTCTTGTAGAAAAAGTTTGTTTGTATCAAAGAGTGCAATAAGTGGATTAATTTTGAAAGTAGTTAAACTTACTCAAGTATATCTTGGCTACTCTCAACAGATTGAATTGCGAATATTTATTATTTTCTTTCATTCAAAATCTATGCAATTTGTCAGTGAATATGTATTTATTTAAAAATGGCTTTCTTTGTTCAAACCCAAACATGTTAAAATTTACCCAGTTTCAAAAAAATAGAAATAGCCTGGAACTTTGACCTTAGCAGAGGGCCAGGGTCTTTAAGCTTTAGAGAAAGACTCATCTAGGGTCGAAACCAGGCTATATACTTTTATGCATTAATACCATGATAGGTCCTTTTTGGTTGGTAAGCAATTTGCAACAGCTAATTATATTTTTTCATGTATTTATTTAAGCGGATTGACAGTTGTTAAAATCCTACTGATTATTGTTAATGACTAACTGCTAAAGTATTTAAGAAATTTAATCAACAAAGAAAGACTAAAATGATCCACGCCGTTGCGCTGGAATAATTTAAGACTGGTCCCCTTTTTATTATCCGCACTCGGTCTTACACAAACCCAGTGATTTCATTGGATTGACAAATAATGCAAGGAAATATATGGCACGATTTGTGGGCTGTAACCAATACCTGTTTCGATCAATGGCTAGTGAACAACCAATGGCTATTTCAACCGAAACAGTTATTGGTTACGACCATGAAAACGCACCCAGAATGATACTACACACTTGAGTGTACCCCTAAGAGTTATATATAAGAACTAGAGGGCGCACTTGTGATGCTTCTTGCACAAACGCGACAGGACTGCAAGGAGACACGCGCGCGCCATTCTGTACGCACGTTGGAGTTAGTTTTTATTGAACGCTACGCGATGCTGTTTTGTCAACTTACAAAATGGCCGCACAAACACAGGCTGTGCGATGCCAGTTTTGTCAACTTATATTTATGTCAGTTCTTATAATTTAACTCTATGGTGTACACACACATTTTAAGGGTCTATGTACTTTTTCCTAACACAAAAAACAACGTCCACAGATTTACATTAAACTTACACAGTTTGAAGATAATGGTAGTAGAAAGCTTCCCTTGAAATTTTACTATTTACCAGTTATGCTATGATTATGGTATAATACCATAACTGGTTAATGGGATTTTACATGCTAAAATATTCTGTGACTTGTTTTACTGATTTCTCAAAAACTACAGAACCTCAGTTAGATATTTGAAGGGAAGCTTTCCATTGTCATTATCTTCAAACCCTGTTTAATGTAAATCTGTGGACATTTAAAAAAAGTACCCAAATCCTATTGCAGGCAAGATCAAAGGTACATCCGGCAGGAAACTGCCAGGTTCTAAAGGCTGGTACCTGGCGTTATTCACCAGCCTTGAAATTTGATATCAATTGTTCAGGCTAGAATAATGCTAAGTTAACAATTGAGTTGAGTTTTGAAGTTTTATTAAGTTATTTATAAAAACTAAAATATATAACTATTGTAACTTGAAATTCAGTAACATTTAAATTTTGAAGAACATGATTGTTGTTGGAAATGGCTCAGTAAACCAATTCCCTTGTTAAAGCAATCGCACAACATGGTTAAACAGTATTGTCCAAAGGCCCACACTTCGTGTATCACAACTTATATATAAAATAACAAACCTGTGAAAATTTAGGGTCATCGGAGCCGGGAGAAAATAACGAGAAAACCCACCATTGTTTCTGCCATTTCGCCGTGTCATGACATGTGTTTAAAACAAATCCGTTATTCACGATATCGAGAATTGATAATTGTTTTAATGTTTTCTCAAAAAGTAAAGCATATCATGGAACAATATTCCAAGGGAAGTCTTTCACCATTACCTTCTGTAAACCCTGTAAGTTATTTGTAAATCTGTGAACTTTTAATTTTTGTTCTGTTCAGAAAGTGTCCGCATACATGTAACATTATAATCAGTTGCTTCTCAAACATCGACATTTGT
Organism: Asterias amurensis; assembly: GCF_032118995.1. Taxonomy (NCBI): domain Eukaryota; kingdom Metazoa; phylum Echinodermata; class Asteroidea; order Forcipulatida; family Asteriidae; genus Asterias; species Asterias amurensis. The sequence goes on along the minus strand of NC_092651.1, from coordinate 21,490,326 downwards.
TATGCAGCGTTCAGTGTGCGAAAAAACATGTTCTGTCTATAAATACTTTGATAAATTGCTGAACAAAGTTTTACCCCATTTTGCGGAATTTCTTAAAAGGTTTGTTTTTCCATGGAGTATGGTTTGACTCGTAGACTATATAGCACAATTAAGGTGCAAGATGGGAAATATATTAACAGAATTCCAGCCATGCTAAATTGTGTAGTGTTGTAAATAGAATTGATGTGCAACCCAGAGGGACAACTGTCCGCCCAACTTGTGCAAAACAGAGGGGGCAATTCAGGCAGAGCAGGACGAAAAAAAGAAATTCACGGAGAAAGCCAAAAAGTCTTTACTAGAGATTGGTTCTTGGATTTAAATTTTTGGAAGTGAACCCCTCTGCCCCCTTTAAAGGCAGTGGACACTATTGGTTATTACTCAAAATAATTATTAGCATAAAACCTTTCTTGGTGACGAGTAATAGGGAGAGGTTGATAGTATAAAACATTGTGAGAAACGGCTCCCACGGCTGCCACAGTTTTCGAGAAAGAAGTAATTTTCCACGAATTTGATTTCGAGACCTCAGATTTAGAACTTGAGGTCTCGAAATCAACCATATAAAAGCAAACAACTTCGTGTGACAAGGGTGTTTTTTCTTTCATTATTATCTCGCAACTTCGATGACCGATTGAGCTCAAATTTTCACAGGTTTGTTATTTTATGTGTATGATGAGATACACCAAGTGAGATACACCAATTGTCTTTGACAATTACCAATAGTGTCCACTGTCTTTAACCAAAGAGTCCCCATATGATATACCCATTGTAAATAAATGTGTATGCTTTAATTGCAACATCATTTTAATTGTATAAGAATTGTATTTAAGTTTAGAGAGGGCACAGTGAAAATTGCCCAGCGGTACGAGTCCTTAAGCGGTACGAGGGGATTAAAACAAAACCAGGACGTTTCGGGTAACGCTTATTTATACAGCATCGTCGTATGTTTTTGTTTTATGTTTAGACTAAATCACTTGTTGAGAAGCATTGCTTTTTCTTCTTGGTAGATATGTAGCAATTAAAAGATTTAATCAAATGAAGGTACCTTGTATGAGTCTGCTTTTGTTGTTAGCATCAATTTAACGTCTTGGACCAATTTCATAGAGTTGCTTAACGGCTGATTTTGTGCTTACTGCGTGAGTTTCCATTTCATAGCGCTGCTTACCATTTAAGCACACTAGAAGGCATGCTAACATTCGGAGTGCTTATTGGAATGTGACGTAGCAATGCAAATCCATTGTGAACACGCAAGCTGCCTTCCTTAAATTTCTAGGCAACCTGTGAAATGCACTTATGCTTAAGCCAAATTTTCACGCTATAGTAAGCATGAAAATTTGCTTACCATTAAGCAGCACTATGAAATTGGCCCCTGAGCTTCTAAAGCCAGTTTGTTCTTATTATTGCCAATTTAAAGCTGGGTGAATCGAACCTTCTAAGCACTGTGTCCACATGGCCTCTCGACAGCTTTTAATAAACAGACACAAAAATCCGTAAGTGGAGCAAAGAGGGCCCAGTCTGATAGAGCTGCTCACACAGAGAATTATGCTTAGCAACTTTCTGCTAAACAAATGCAGGATACTAGTCACAGATTGTACATGCGACATGGTACTATGGCTGGTAACCTTAATCTGGTAAGCATAATTTGTTTGTGCTAAGCTGCTTTTTTCGCTTAAGCAGCTGTGTGAAATTGGGCTTTACTGAATCTGCTAAGCACAAAGAACCTTGCTTAATAGTAGAAACTGGTAGCCAGTCCAACTACCACTAAATGTGATGTACATTACATTTACTTACAATTGGTTCCCTGCTTTGTTTTTGCAAATATAGAAAATAAATTTTCTCACTTAAATTGTCAACCAATGAAAATAGCACACCCCACAACAACCCCAGTACTGAGTACTGACAATATAAATGCAAAAAAGAAAACGAGAAAAAAATTCCCTCCAATGGCAATTTTTAAAGCAAATTTACAACATCAAGTATAATTCTGGTAGGCCTAATGTGAAAGAGTAGTTTGGTGGTCTATTTCGTATGAAACTATTATAACTAATTTTCTTTGGTTTCCCATATTTTGGGAGTTCCGATTAAAATCAGCATCTTCAATCTACTTGCGCATTTTGACCAACTCCTCAGCCAGGGCTTTCAGCTTAGCGCCTTCAGTAGTCTTGGCTATCCAATCAGCGGGTAGAGATTCGAATCCACCTTGTGCACCGAAGCAACTACCCACGAAACTCAGGCGGCCGCAGTTATCTCCACCACTCGCCAGACCGAAGCGAACCGAAGCTGCGAAGTCATCAGATCCATTTAGGATGCAGTGAATGGCATTGTTGAAGTTAGCAGGCATGCCTGTATAAAAGAAGAGAAAATATGTTGGGGTTTAACAGAATTGACTAGAGTGGGATTTGAACCAACAACCTTTGGATTAATGTGCCGGCGCTCTACCTACTGAGCTTTCTAGGCCTATGTTTACAGCTCACTATGTTGGCAATATCTCGATTCTTTTATGGTTGAATATACTCTACTGCATATAACAATAAATTTCAAAAATGTAGAGAGAAAAAAAAAATACAAATAATACCAAGAATACTAATAGTACTAGAAGAAATTTATCAGTAAAAAAAATGGGTTTTTAAATAAGGGAATCAATGTGTGGTGTTAATCCTAACGAGGCCTGGTTCCTGATAATTTTACCGAGACGAAGTCGAGGTAAATTATCAAGAACCAGGCCTCGGCGGGTTTAAACCACTAGTTGAAAAATTGATTCAACACACTTTGATTCCCATTCATAAATACCATTTTGGTCAAAAAGTAAAATAAATGTAAAAATTATAATTGTTCAATGATTTCTTTCAACACAACACCCCTTCACGAAATGCTAGGATTAGTCCTATCTCGAGTTAGGACGAGTTACCCGTAAAGGACGAGTACGAGTTACTCGTCCTTACTTAAGATGGGTTCAATACGTCCTAACGTCTAAGGAACTTGCCTTATCCTAAGTACTAAGATCCTAAGATTAATCCTATTAGGAAGAGTTTGGTGAAATCGACGACTGGTTGGAAGGTTGAAAAGTTTGATTTTTTTCTAAGTTTAGTTATCCACATCACACTTTGAGCTGTATCTGACTCGGCGGCTACAGCTATGGCTACGGCTGTTGCTAAGGGTGTTGCTAATGTCATCCTATACTTCAACACATGATGATGCGGAGTTCAATTCATAGCCATAGCCGTACCCGCCAATTCAGACACAGCCTTACCACAGCCAAGACCAAACTTCTTAGCGACTTCTTGATGGGGTTCACCCTTAACAGCTATAACAGCCTCAATCTCTGCTTTAGCGTCTGCATCCACTTGACCAGTCAGTTTCTGGACGGCGTCTGGGTTTGGACCATTCAGAATATAGTCCTCCAAAAGCTTGGCACCTGCGTAATTCAGATTGTGTATAAGAGCATAAGCAATTGAAAGCACCTTTGCTAAAAGGAAATAAAGCGCTATTTGCTATCGTCCAAGAGTTTGATTAGACAGTACAATAGGCCTACTCTACAAACTATTTGAATGATTACTATATTTTCTACGGACTAAAATATTCTTTTTAAATTCTTTTTATACAAAGTTCTTGAAACTAAAATGCCTATAGCACTTTGTTGATAAACTATAATTTAATTTGTTTAATAATTTTTTAATAATTTGTTAAAGTAACATTGAAACAAAATTTAAACCTGAGACAAGGATGCTTATTTTTATGAAACCCCCATTTGCCAATCACACCCCTAGACTTTCAACTAATCAAATTAGAATGTTCCACCCATTTTGACTTTGGAGACGCTTTCTAACGTGAGCATGTGCATACTTTGTAGATGCACTCACCACAAAATAATAACAAAACATGTAATAATAACAGCATTTGTAAAGGGCCATATATCCAATAAATTGTTCAAAGGCTTTGTACATAAAAAAGATAAACACTAAACAAGGGTACAAAAGATACACAAATTTTTAGAAACCAAAACAAGCAAAACTTTTAAAAAGTACAAATAGTACAATTCACAACAAAAAATGCATGAATCACTGTTCACAAACAATACAAAATTAAAAACAAAAATCAAATTATATTCCACATGATATCATACAGTGTAGTTATTCAAAACCACGATGGATGATTGAATAGTAGACCATTGAGGTCTGTATTTGACTGTTTAGCAAATTGTGATGAACTGAAATTAGATTTAAAAGCAGTGGACACTATTGGTAATTACTCAAAATAATTATTAGCATAAAACCTTGCTTGGCAACCAGTAATGGAGAGCTACTGATAGTATAAAACATTGTGAGAAACGGCTCCCTCTGAAGTAAAATAGTTTTCGAGAAAGAAGTAATTTTCCACGAAGTTGATTTCGAGACCTCAAATTTAGAATTTGAGGTCTCGAAATCAAGCATCTGAAAGCACACAACTTCGCGTGACAACGGTGTTTGTTTTTCATTATCTCACAACTTCGACGAACGATTGAGCTCAAATTTTCACAGGTTTGTTATTTTATGCATATGTTGAAATACACCAAGTGAGAAGACTGTTCTTTGACAATTACCGATAGTGTCCGATGTCTTTAATAGGTGTTAATTTCTTTTTAAATAGATGTTAGTTTTTATCGAGGATAAAGAATACAATTTTTTTTACCCTGACACTGATGTAATTTAACCACTGTATACTCGGTACTTTCCCGAGTTCTTTCTTGGGTGTGATTCGAACCCACAATCTTTGCATTGCTAGAGCAGATGTCTTACCACTAAGACAAATTAGATTATGAGAAAGTGTTAGTTGCGTACCGGCCTGTGCATACTTGACTGCAATGTCATTGTCTTGAGTGACTCGGACTGTAGATTCAACATAACTCATCAACTTGGGGTCTCCAGCGTAGAGCGCCACCAATGGACCAACCTTGCTTAGACTATCCACCTGAAAGGAATGAAGAAGACAACAGTGAGGGAGAAGGCTATGTGATATAACAGCAGTACAGAGATATTGTCTCTATTGGAGAGTGGTGGGTGCTGGGTGGGGGATTGTGAGTGGAGGGTTGAAGGAGGTTCGGTGGGTAGTGTAGATGAACACTTGATGGAAGGGGGTGGGTGTGGTGGGTTTTTGTTGGTTGGGTACAAGTGGGTGGTAGGGCGCCACCAATGGGCCAAACTATCCAGTCCAGGATGACAGTTGTGTAATATAACAGCAGTACAGAGGTATCACCTCTTGTGGAGAGTGGTGGGTGCTTGGTGGGGGATTGTGGGCAGAGGGTTTGAGGGTGCTTGGGTTGGTGGTGGAGGTTTTTGATTGGTGGAAAGTTGTAGGTGGTGGGTGTGGTTTAAGGTTGGGTATAAAGTGGTGTGTTGTTTAGAGTGTTTTGATGGATGGAAGGTGGAAGATGTAAAGATGGTGGTGGTGGGTGGAAGGTTGAAGGTGGTGGTGGGTGGTGGGTGGTGGGTGGTGGGTGGAGGGTGGTGGGTGGAGTGTGGAAGGTGGAAGATGTAAAGGTGGTGGGAGGTGGGTGTTGCAGGCTGAAGGTGGTAATGGTGGGTGGTGGGTGGTGGGTGGTGGGTGGTGGGTGGTGGGTGGTGGGTGGTGGGTGGAGGGTGGAGGGTGGTGGGTGGAGTGTGGAAGGTGGAAGATGTAAATGTGGTGAGAGGTGGGTGTTGCAGGCTGAAAGTTGTGGGGGAGGGTGGTGGGTGGAGGGTGGAGGGTGGAGGGTGGTGGGTGGAGTGTGGAAGGTGGAAGATGTAAATGTGGTGGGAGGTGGGTGTTGCAGGCTGAAAGTTGTGGGGGAGGGTGGTGGGTGGTGGGTGGTGGGTGGAGTGTGGAAGGTGGAAGATGTAAATGTGGTGGGAGGTGGGTGTTGCAGGCTGAAAGTTGTGGGGGAGGGTGGTGGGCGGTGGGTGGAGGGTGGAGGGTGGAGGGTGGAGTGTGGAAGGTGGAAGATGTAAATGTGGTGGGAGGTGGGTGTTGCAGGCTGAAGGTGGTAATGGTGGGTGGTGGGTGGTGGGTGGTGGGTGGTGGGTGGTGGGTGGTGGGTGGTGGGTGGTGGGTGGAGGGTGGTGGGTGGAGGGTGGAGGGTGGTGGGTGGAGTGTGGAAGGTGGAAGATGTAAATGTGGTGAGAGGTGGGTGTTGCAGGCTGAAAGTTGTGGGGGAGGGTGGTGGGTGGAGGGTGGAGGGTGGAGGGTGGTGGGTGGAGTGTGGAAGGTGGAAGATGTAAATGTGGTGGGAGGTGGGTGTTGCAGGCTGAAAGTTGTGGGGGAGGGTGGTGGGTGGTGGGTGGTGGGTGGTGGGTGGTGGGTGGAGGGTGGTGGGTGGAGTGTGGAAGGTGGAAGATGTAAATGTGGTGGGAGGTGGGTGTTGCAGGCTGAAAGTTGTGGGGGAGGGTGGTGGGTGGTGGGTGGTGGGTGGTGGGTGGTGGGTGGAGGGTGGAGGGTGGTGGGTGGAGGGTGGTGGGTGGAGTGTGGAAGGTGGAAGATGTAAATGTGGTGGGAGGTGGGTGTTGCAGGCTGAAAGTTGTGGGGGTGGGTGGTGGGTGGTGGGTGGTGGGTGGTGGGTGGTGGGTGGAGGGTGGTGGGTGGTGGGTGGTGGGTGGTGGGTGGAGTGTGGAAGGTGGAAGATGTAAATGTGGTGAGAGGTGGGTGTTGCAGGCTGAAAGTTGTGGGGGAGGGTGGTGGGCGGTGGGTGGTGGGTAGAGGGTGGAGGGTGGTGGGTGGAGTGTGGAAGGTTGAAGATGTAAAGGTGGAAGGTTGTGGGTGTTTGGTGATGGGTTAGAGGTGGTTCTGTGGAAGGTATTTGGGTGGTTCTATGGAAGGTATTTGGGTGGTGGGTGGTGCGTGGTGAGTGGTGGGTGGTGGGTGTTTAGTGGTTGGTGAAGGCGATTGTGTGGAAGGTAGGTGGGGTGGCGGGTGGCGGGGGTGATGATTAACACAGAGACTAATGGAGAGAGACGGAGAGTATAGCCAGATTCTATCTGATAAGTACATTTGAATTGCACCGTGAAGTTATTCGATGAAGATGTATAGTACCAACAATCAGTACATGTAGAATACTGGAACACTAAATTACAAACAACATTACAGATAAATGTATACTGGAACTGAAGATGTACATGAACTGTACGGTCATTCATGTAACTTTGGAAGGTCAAGTTTGAGATTCCTAAAGACAACATGATTGACAAAGTGAACTCTTTGGGTTGGATTTTTAGACCCAAGACAATTAGAGAAATGTCAAATCCTGATATGCTGATTGAGATGTAAGCGTACAGAGTTTTATTCCATCAGATAAATGACAATAATTAACAGCTGTGTATAAACCCCTAACATCTTCTCCAAGGACTTCTTCTCCCATTGCGATTTAAAACAAAAATACTGTATATAATTGCTACCATCAGGAGAAAATCCCACCAAATAATTATCCTCCTATGGTTTCTAATTTCTTCATGAGCTGATGAAATTCATAGAATCACCCTAGGGGTTAGTCTGGTCACGATGTGTAAAGGAATCTGTGGTCTGGTTTCTGGCTGTGCAGGACGTGAGACTACTACCTGAACAGACTTCACATCAGTAGGTGCTGAGGGCGTTCAGGTTATTAAAGACGTGTTTGCCGTGATTTCAAGTAAATCAAGTAAACTGAATATAGTATTCACAAAAAGTTACGACATCCTTAAATTTGCCACTGATCTTTAAAATTCTATCCAGAAGAGAGGAATTACTCTGCTAAAATTAAAATTATGTTTTCTGTGGAGAAAAATAGACGACTAAAGATTGGGTTTATAGAAGGATTCCAGTTACTAACTGGGTTAAACTACACTGGAGCACAATTATATCATCTACTGTTGCTAGCTGCCATAATGGTGCATCATCAAATATTAATTTTTGTTTATTAATTTTTTAAGGCCTATTTGTGTTTTACTCCTACATGGATGTTAAGCACTGTAGATCAATACTTTTTCCCTGACTCTTGTGACAAAATCCACAGGAATATTACTTGAGTGGGATTCGAACCTACAACATTTGACAGTCTAGAGCAGATGCTTAAAGTCACCTGGAAATAGAATTTTTTTTCTTTCAAACATAAGAGTATATGCTTATGAACAACAAAACTATTTTTTTAGTAATTGTTTGTCACGATTTATATGTTTAAAAAATATATAAAGTTGTTTGGGGGCTGACTCCGCCTACCCCTTTTGTGACGTCAATCAAGGCAGACTTTGCCTGCAATGCGTATAGTAAACACACGTGCAAAGTACATGTACGTCCAAGTCGTGAGTTGGTACATTTCAAAAAGTGTTTTTCTGCATTCAGCAGCAATACACCTGGTCGGCATTGCCGGAAAAAAATAATATTTTTTTTTTAAACGTACAAACTCACGACTTGGTCCGTACATGTACTTTGCAATTGTGTTTACTCTAAGCATTACAGGCAAAGTCTGCCTCGATTGACGTCACGAACAGCGCCCTCTCGGGTCGGGGTCTACTCTTAAATTTGAAATAACATAAGAACTGATTTTTAAAAACCTTAGTTAACTGTTCATTCACATTCCACTCATCAAAACACATATATAAGTGACAAAAGCTTTATTTTGAAAAAATACCACTTCCAGGTGACTTTAACCAATAGACTACCGACCTTGCCCAGGCAATTAAAATCCTAAATTTTAGCTGCAAGTACTGCACAAATTTGACAAAATTACATAAATAATTTAGTTTTTAAATGTATGAATGTCTGGAATGGATTTAACTCCTTTAACACAAAAGACCCCATGCTGAGATATTTGTTAAACACAGACGTTTAATTACTGGATATAAACATTTTGAATGATTGGAACGTGATTATAACGATGGATCCGTTGAAATAATGCAAGGTCATTACTCTAAGAAACACAGCAAGGGTTTATGAATATAGACAGCTATAGCTGACTACCTCTTCTTCTCCCCCAAGCCTCATCCGCTAGCTCTTTCAAAAAACTATTAAAAACACATCTGTTCACTTCGTAATTCTGTTTCTTTGAACTTATTACCCTGCATCTCTACCTAAGTTAGTCTTACAAAAGTGTCAATGTTGTATAGTTATATTCTACTTTCTTTTGTGTTTGTATAAATGTTTGCTTGTGCAGCGCCATGAGTGTCATGCCTGACGGACCTGAGCGCTTTATAAGAGGCCACTATTATTATTATTTACTGCTCTGGAAACTCAGACGACAGTGTGGACAAAATGTAAATAAGGATAAGTAACCTCACAGAGTTCAGTGAGTTTAAGCCTTCAAAAACAAGAAAGCAAACCTGACATTTATTTTATTTTTTTATTTGGAGGAATATAATGACACATACCTTTTATTAAAGGAGAAGTGGTTGCGTGTACAGACTAAAAAAACACACAAATTTACACAAGAACTGGAACATTAAGAACATAGCCACCAGGTTGATCTGCACTACTTTGAAGAAGAGCAAGTTATAGGAAACCCATTATCACAGCTTTTATCTGAATACATATTATTTGCTGACATTCCTACATATTTTGCAGTAATTCTCTACATAAACATGTTTTCCTTCAATATTTCTTCGAAGTTTGTTTACCCATGTTTGTATCATGGAAATATTGGGATATTTATGTTATTTAGCTGGTCCATTATTTTGCTTGTCTTTTTAATAGTCGTTTTCAATACTGACTACATGTACATGTACTTCACAAATAAATTGGATGTGTTAGTGCACCTCATATGTTGAAGCTAACGTGCGCATAAAACGCATTTGTGAAGTAGCCCCAATGTAAACATGTCACTTTAATTTTGCCCTGTAATGATTGTCTTTAAAGACAGTGGACACTATTGGTTATTGTCAAAGACTAGTCTTCACAGTTGGTGTATCTCAACATATGCATAAAATAACAAACCTGTGAAAATTTGAGCTCAATCGGACGTCGAATTTGCGAGATAATAATGAAAGAAAAAATCCCTTGTGTCACGAAATTGTGTGCTTTCTGATGCTTGATTTCGAGACCTCAAATTCTAAACTTGAGGTCTCAAAATCAAATTCGGGAAAATTACTTCTTTCTCGAAAACTGCGTCGCTTCAGAGGGAGCTGTTTCTCACAATGTTTTATACCATCAACCTCTCCTCATTACTCTTAATCAAGTAAGGTTTTCTGATGATAATTATTTTGAGTAATTACCAATAGTGTCCACTGCCTTTAAGGGGCCAACATTTTAACCCCTTTTAATGCTCTTGTAGACCATATTTTTGGTTAAGAACTAATTTTCTGTACACATGTTGTGCAATTCAGTTTCAAACTGCCAGACAAGAATAAATTTAAAAAATAAACTGATAATGTTAATGAAACCCTACCACGTCTTGATACATGTATTAATGAGGTCTTCTTTCATCTCTTAAGATGGGACCAGACATAAATTACAAGTCTAAAATATTAATTCACTTGTCAGTTTCCCCCAATGGTTGCCAGCAGTCACCATATTCCTAAAGGTCAATGATGGTTCAGTATACATTATTATTATTGGATAATTCACTAATCACATCTGGAATTTGAAATGCCTCAAGATATTGCCAGTCTGCATTGAATGAATATCAACCATAAAACACTCAGCTACGGCTGTCTTGTGCTACAAGGCCCTTCCATGGCACAACAACCTACCTAGAAAAAGCAAGTACATAAGCTGCTTTGCAATAAAAAAGGACGAAAGTGTAAAAAGAGCCTGAGATAGGACATGTTATTTTCACATCTATATAAAGTATGCCTGGAAAAAGTACCCTCAATTTACCAAGAAATGAGCTTCTAAATAAGTTTATAAAAAAAACGTTTGAGTGGGGCTGGTTTGTCATGGAAGGGCTGTACACCCCACAGCCCTTGTACCTGTACCACCAGTGACCACTAACTATAAACTTTAAAGTCGTATTGTCTTATTTTTGCCAAAATGGCTCTTTATTTTTTCTTTGAACGAATTTGGCAGGTGATTCTGTTTATAAAACAAACAAAAAAAGACAAAAGAACAGAACTTTTGCATATGGACAACAACGAATATCGATGTACCATGCACAGTTGTTTGTACATGGCTGATGGAAATTAGATAATGTCAGACAATAATCAATTGTTTAGCTCTTAACTAACAACCACTTATAAGTGGCAGATTTTTACCAAGCAATACTATATAAGAAGGCCATCAACTTTCTTATGTCTATAAAAACGTGTTAATGTAAATCTAAACTTTCAGGTAAAAACGAATATAAATTTGACCTAGCATCTTTAAGATGTGTGAACTGAATACCAAAGTACGAGTTGTTCTGAAATGTTTCTAGTTTAATCCTTCCCTAGAGCAGAATGGATGTATCCCACAAGTCAATTCCAGAAATAAAACATAACACATGAACTGATAGACATACGCAAGAAGATGTTTTGAACATACTAGGCTAGATTTTCACAAATCAATAAGATAAAAACTTAAAAGTACAGCATCTTTTTAAAGTAAAATGTATTTTGGAAATATTATCAGTTTTTATCTCCTGCATGGACAAACCACTCCAGATTTTCGTTGATATCTCAAAAAGGCCCAAACATTTTGCTAAGCAACTTAAGATTGACACACAGGTACGATCAATCTTAGCTGTTTGAGAAATCAGCGCCAAATTCTGAATAAATGGATTGAAAAATGGGACAAAGAAAGGTGTGAGTGTGAGGAGGCCCACACAAAGATGATTTTTTGTTGATGGTCTTTTCTTTAAGATGTGAAAGATGATTAGTTAGTATTTTTTAAATTTCTACTGAACAACTTTCTGGTTTTGATGGTAAAGTGCTGATAGTTTGGTTGATTTATTTGATGAATTGGGGATCATTCAGAATAATCAATTTATTAAATATTTATACCCTTTTTTCAAAATTGTGGGTGGGTCAAAAGAAATACCTGAAAATCAAGAATCAGTTTAAAATAAAATTAAGATAAAAAAACCAATAACCAGCGATCTCTTCCAGATCGTCTTTCAATAGCCTTATTTCAACAGCCGACCCCCATGCCTGCCATGGAACAAATTTCATCAACTACAGAGTTGCAAGCTGGAAGTCAGGAACGGCCATATTGAAATCTCCCGAGATGGGAGAACATTTGATCTGAAATATCAGCTTCATTTGAGGCACCACTTTTAGTTATCCAGTGGAAAGGGTGATTTAAATAGTCTGTCAATATTTAACAATCAAAATTGGGGTGGGTGGTTGGTTTCAAAACAAATTTTAAAAAGTAAAAAATTTATAACACGTACTCTAAATAGGCTGTTATTAAACCTCAAGCATCAATCACCATGACAACAATACATACCCCTTTGTATTTTTAGTAACCGATACACATCGGAAGCGTGTCCCAAATCCTGCTTCGGTGATAAATTTTGCCATTTATCAGCTTCCAAACTCTGATGATTTAGGTCATAGTTAAATGATCAATAGAAACCTCATATGTTTACCTAGATGATTCGCCGTTAAGTATTAGAACACTATGGCAGGACTAGTACAATATTACCAGCAACTAAAAACATAGCAACGTCAGTATTGTGGTGCGGGACCGATCCCAGACTTCTAGTGTGGTTTCATATTCCCGGTGTCCGTCAAGTGTGTGTATTTAGTGGTGCCACAAAACCCTTCAGTACACTTCACTAATGTAGTTATATTCCCAAACGAAATGTAAGTGACAATAAATTAGCTTTAAGGTGGAGGTTTTACACTACAAGAGTTACATCCAGAAGTTTAGATCAAAAGATTGTAAATGTCAAGTGATCTCAAGCGATACAAAGTACATTAGTGCTCCAACGAGAGCCACTAACATCATTACCATGTAGCTGTGTATGATGTGTCGGCACATTTATTGTCAATGAGTAAAAGAATCTTTGTTACAAATTAAACTTCGGCTCTTGCAGAAGCTTTCCCAGATTGCTTTTTTTTTTTTTTTTTTTTTTTTAAACTTGTTGTATCAGGCAAGAGCATTGTATCTCCTAAAAAAACATATTTTTCGCTGCATGTGAGTTTGTTTTTGCATAGAAAGTGGAAAAATGTCGTACTTGGCTTAATAATAACAATCCAGAGGTACACCCAAAGGTAGTAGACACCTAGATTGGCTGATGTTTTTGCTTGGAGCGTTCTCGTTGGAAACTAGACTAGTTGCTCTAAACAAGACGACATGAACCAGCATTTTTTTAACATACACAGAGTGTAACTGTGACAAGCCAAAGTTTTAATTATTCGGAAATGATATGAAATGGATAACTGTCTCTTCTTGCTAAGGAGATGAAATCTTCTCAAGCCCCAAGATGTTTCATAATCAAATGTAACTCTCTGTCTTCCTTTCCTCAAATTCCAAGACAATAGCAAAGAAAAAGGAAATCTGTCAAAACTAATCACAAAATCAGGAAGAATCGTGACAAATAAAAGGCCTGAGGGAACGTCTGGGTAAGGAGGAGGTATTTACATATACCCGCAATGTTTGTGAGAATAAGACAAATTTATCCGATAATTTTTTAGTAGAGTTGGCTCCATGCAGTCTACCGTAGCTCAGCAGCATCATGCTACTCATCACTTCTCAAGATACACCTTCGATGACATCCCTAATATCTTTAAGAAACAAACTTGAAAACCACCCTGACAATGTCAAAATCAATCACAATGCATAAAACGTGAAACAAAACCGCGTGCAAACCACCCTCTCCTGTGTAAATACTAACCCCTTAGAAAAATGTGAATTACTCCACAAAATTCAACACAATTAATTAAGAGTGGACAGTAGTGCGTGTCGACACGAACAGGTGAATTTATCCGAACCGAGCGTTCCATGAATCGGCTAAAGCACTCCTGAGATAGAGTGAGCGTAGCTTGCATGGGCAATTAACACACATTGAGATTCATTTGTTAGGATAGGTTGACACTAACAATCCCTGTGTCACAGATCCATAGTAATGTGTGGCACACTCTGAACATTATTGGCCCTGTGTATCAGGTTTAATGTACAATGCAATTCAAACTGGAGCTACTGGAGTTAACTGAATTGTTGACCAGTGGTAAATTGTATAAAGAGTCAGGAAAAGTCTGTCAGCACAATTGAAAAGAATGTGATAAATTAAGATATTAGTAATAATAATAATAACATAAAATTTATTAGGGGCACAGTATCTGGAAGGTACCATTCAAAGGCGCCGGATGCTAGCAAGCAGACAAATTGAACAGATGAGTCTAGAGGTTGTGTTTGAATGTAGACAGATCAGGTGTGCCCTTCAGCTCGTCTGGCAAGGAATTCCAGTGACGCGGTGCGCAGCTGGGGAAGGCTAGGTCTCCGTATGGCTATAAGATGTTTGTTTTTGTTGAGCTGTTGCTAGCAAAGTAAAGATTTTTACCTAGTAAAAATCGAATAGCACAGATTGACGCACAATGCGTATAGTTGGACTATTTTTTTTAGACTGTATGAGGCGATGAATGCCACGCCTTTTCAAAAACTAAAAATAGTGTGCATCTTGTAACAAAAAAGTGTGGCAAGTTAGATTTTAATATTGTCTGGTACAATAAAGTGACTGATCACAAGTCACCACTTAAATTTTAATTCCTCCGACTATAGAGACAGTTGCTGTGTCACATAAATCAGGGCAAGCTTTTGCGTAGGTACGTAAGAGACGACAAACACTGTATTACACAATTTCGAATGAATATGGCACAATGGTACCAGGCAGTTTGCTGCTATACAAGCTTGCCCCGAACCATTTGACGTAACTGTCTATAGTCTGAGGAAATCAAATGTTGTGGTGTCATTTAGCCTTTGAGAAGGACTCTGCTAGGGTCGAAGGGCCATGTCATTAACTATTTTTTGCATTAATGTCATAGGTCCTTTTGGTTGGTAAGCAGTTTGCAAAACCTAATTCTATTTTCAAATTAAAATGTAAGTGGTAACTTGTGATTAAGCATGACTGTCAGTGTGTCAGACTGTATTCCGATCTAACTCTCAAATGGCTCATTCAAGCAGAGAATGTCCTGGGCCCAATTTCATAGAGCTGCTAAGCAAAGAAATTTGCTTAGCATGAAATTTCTTCCTTGATAAAAACAGGAATGTATACAAACAAATTTCCATTTGTTGCATGTTGCTTGTTACTGGTCTTCAGCCGTTGTTATCTTAAATCCTGAAAATCATGTGGAAATTTGGCTGGTAATATGGGGGTTTTTTAAGGCAAAAATGTCATGCTAAGCAAATTGTTGTGCTTAGCACTCTATGAAATTAGGCTCTGTCTTGTGGGTACTCACATCGGCACTGTCTGCTCCCGTCTTGGCCTTTTTCTCCGCGTGGTTGGCGAGAAACTGTTTGAGAGAGCCATTAAGCCAAGGTCCTAGGACAGGCTTCTCACCAGACCGGTCAATGTCATAGCCACTTCCTGGGCCAAAACGGGTCACAAGGCTAGACTTGTAGTTGTCAAGATCCAAGCCTGTAATATGAGGGATAAAGACAAACGAAACACACAAAAATACATGTAGTGAGTGATACGAATGACTGATACAGACAGAGAAAATTGTCAAGCTAACACGGGGAAAATGTTTGCATAATCTTTAAAAAATGCACACATGAAAGCTATGCATTTTATTGTACATTACCAACTGAAAAAACAAAACTAAAAAATGATCTGCTATATTCAGCTCAAATGTAAAAATAAATAACGTACAAATCAAATTGAAAACAGTCAATGATTTCTTACAATCCAATAGTTTTTTACAATCAAAGAATTAATACAATACAAATTTTAAAATCAGTATACTTTAAAAGTAGTAAATTTTAAAGACAGTTAAAACTAGTTGCAAAATATTCCAGAGCTCATACATTGTAATCAGCTCAATTGTCAAGATAAATACCATTCAAGTCAAACCGGAAACAACCAACAAATTCTTAAAATTGTAGATGGTAAATCATCAGAGAAACATATTTGAATTTATATGAGGCCAGTCTTATTTGCAGGTGTGAGGAAGCTTTCTAAGATGATCTTGGGAGGATTGAATATTGTGCGGTCAATATGGGTAAAGGAAGATGACGTCTTCTCACACCACATCCGCACAGTCTGCATCACACTTGAATGATTTCTCACTAATCCTTTTATGTTCTTCCCTTTTTTATTTTCTGATCATAGCATTCCGCCGCCTAACAAACACTAGACTTATCATTTTTGGAAAAGTAGCTTAAAGGAACACGTTGCCTTGGATTGGTCGAGTTGGTCTTTGAAAAGCGTTTGTAACCGTTTGTTATAAAATGCATTTGGATAGAAAGATGTTGTAAAAGTAGAATACAATGATCCACACAAACATGCCTCGAAATTGCACGGTTATCCTTTTACCTCGTCGACTAACAACGTCGGCCATTTATGGGAGTCAAATTTTTTTACTCCCATAAATGGCCGACCGTGTTAGTTCGCACAGTAAATGGAAAACCACGCAATTTCGAGGCAAATTTGTGTGGATCATTGTATTCTACTTTTAAAGCATCTTTCCAACCGTGCACATTTTATAACAAACGGTTACAAACGCTTTTTTATAGACCAACTCGACCAATCCAAGGCAACGTGTTCCTTTAAAATCATTTTGTTTGAACACAGAGGTTCAGATGCGATGTATCTATTTGCAGTAACTCTCTTTTGAGTCGCATTTTTTAGTAGTGTTGTCAGTGTTAGAACAAACACTACTCAAAAGTGATTTACACATGGTGCCAACTGCAAACCTTACCTAATATTACTCCTACCATGCAAAGTTTCAAATCATAAAAGTACATGTATCTATTTGAATTTGACTTAAGACAAACATTTTAGTTTTCAAATGAAAAAAAAAAATGAACAACAATGAAATTGGTAAGAAGAAAGTGAAGAATTAATAAGCTTAGTTATAATTTAAGGTCAACATTAAAAGGAGATGAGGTCGGCTGAGTGGTTTCTTTCCGTGCCTTTTCATCTCAGTGGACCCTGGTTCAAATCCCACTTCAAACCAGAGCCTTGCATGAGTGGTTTGGGTTTTCAGTCCCTCCCTAATTGTATGTTTTTTTTTCTCCCACATCCAAAACAAGACATGTCTTCATAATTCTATTCGTCCTAGTGCTAACTGTGCTGTTGGATGTTCAATAAATAATTAATAAATGTAAAACATTTACATCTATTTCATTGTGCCAAAAATCACAGACAAACACAACATGTATAGTCAAATTGAAGGTTCATGTATATCAATATTTCACAAAATTTATTTAAAAGTGAACATAAAAATAAAAAATCTTACATAATATTTTGCAGTTAGAAAACTGATGTACAGGTAACTATATTTCAATTCCTCGTGGCCATATTGGCATCCCATGCTCAGCTGGTACGGTCAGTAGAGACACGAGGAGAGGATGCGAGGATACAAGTTGATATACACAGCCTAGTCAGAGGGAGTAGCTAAGATACCTGCGTCATTCTTCCCCAATGAATCATACTTAAAATCCCACCTGAGATCCCCTCCGATAGATCTGCATCAGTCTTGACCGTGACGGGGGATTGATGGGGAAGGCAGGCAGCTTCTTATGCTGCTCCTGGATCTCATCATGTTACGGTGAGTTTATTTTTCGTTTCAGTATATTTAGAATCTAAATTTACATGTAGGCCTACTAGTACTAGTGCTCAAGTCTCAAAGTAACCCATGACACCCACAGCAATCGCCTTGGTGCCCTTACATGTGTGCTGCTTCTATTTTGAGAATTTAAATTTAGTACTACTAGTGCTTGATCTTGATAATGATAATAATAGTAACACAGTATAGTATTATAACACAAACGTCTCAACAGTAAATAAATTAAACAAGCATACCGTCAATGAGGGTTGTAATTTATTAACTAGAAGTAACTTAGTAAATTTGATAATATCAACATAGGGAAGTAAGTATGTTTAATCTAGGGGCTCTACGTTCAAATCCAGTTTTGTGATCCACTCATTTTCCAATAAAAAGAGCCCTTATGAAAAAGCAGGAAAATATTTAAGTCTCTAACCTCAGAGGTTAAAGTGGTGTGTAATGTGTTTGATACTGTGTATTTTTTTGTCAAAAAAAACAAAAATGTTCGATGACACCATTTTACAAATACTGTGGTTGTACAATTTTGTAGAAAGTGTTCAGTTCATTTTCAAATTCTGATGACAAACAATCGAAACAGCACTGAATTTGAGTTTATGGCTGACACAGAAATTCCTTTTTGGAATGTACAGTACACCTACAGACACATTTTTTGTTGCTGTCCGATGATGTATTAATATTTCAAATTTCGAAATTGTGCACCATTTTATCGCGAGGTAAGAGACTTAAACATTTTCCCTACTTCTGTGAGGACCTAATCTATTCGAAAATGATTGCATCACAAAACTCAGTTTAAACTTAGAGCCCATCTTTAAAACTGCCTACATGGTCTGACAAGTGTTGAAGTAACCTCCTCATGCAATGCCAAACAACCTGATGGCATTTGTAAAGTAAGTGAAACTGTACAAGTCTACTATCCCTAAGAAATTCTAGTGTGCCTCAGAAAATGCTTGCATTGATCAGCTTTCTAAAGTGAAGAAAATTGGCTTTAGTCTCGGGGTGAAACCTAAGAGAGTAAATGAGTCAGCTGACAGTGAGAGAGCAGTTGGTCACAACATCTTCCGTTACCAAAATAGTTTCTTTATCATATTACCATTTGCCACGACATGAATGTGTAAAGTCATACCAGCACTGTTCCAATTTGATTGATCATAACCCAGATTAAATCACAGCGTCCCCCCTATCCCTCAGGCCGAGCAAACATTTTCTAGGGTAAATGATTTTGACGAATATTTGAAGTAAATTGAGATTTAAATATCGGCCTGGAGATGTACAGAGTGGCTTCATGCAAAGCTTAATGTAATAGCATGGATTATACAGTTTATGAATCATGCTTAATTTAATTCATGGCGTCTGCATAATGCACTTATTAGGCAGCCGGTATTTAACAGGCGGCAACACGCGACCGAATACTTCTAGAAAATCTCACGTGATGATGACATTAAGCTAAGGTAACAACTGATCTTTATGGGGGATTTAAACTTTGCTAGGCTCCTTGTTAAAAAAGATAAATCCAGACTTTACATCATACAATCTCCTGATTTTATCACATTAACTTATTTATTTTTGCCCCAAGTCAGACCAAAAGTTAACCGGCAGAATTGAATTAGCAATGTGACCAACATTGACATTTTAAGGGAAGGTATACGTTTGGAAGGTATACGTTTGGAAATCACCCTTAAAATAATGGCAACAAAAACTTTCTGTTAAAAGCCTACAGTAGCTTTAGACAGTATAAAACATTTTGAGAAACATTTTATTTCAAAATAATGCTGTTACGGAAAAAAATACATCAGTTTTTATCCCCAAAAATTTGAATCTGCAGAGAGTTACTGGCAGTAACATTTCTCAGACTCTGTATTCCTATTTTGAGTTATTCTTCCCTACAGATTGTCTTTGACATCTAAAAATCGTGACCACCTTTTGAAATGAAATGTTCACAGGTTAGTTTTACATCTACATTAAAGGAACACGTTGCCCTGGATCAGTCGAGTTGGTCTTTGAATAGCATTTGTAACCGTTTGTTATAAAATGCATATGACTAGAAAGATATTTTAAAAGTAGAATATCCACAAAGTATCACTTGAAATTGCGTGGTTTTCCTTTTACCTCGTTGACAAACACGGTCAGCCATTTATGGGAGTCAAATTTTTTACTCCCATAAATGGCCGACCGTGTTAGTTTGCAAAGTAAAAGGAAAACTACGCAATTTCGAGGCAAATGTGTGTGGATCGTTGTATTCTACTTTTAAAAAATCTTTCTAATCATGCATTTTATAATAAGTGGTTACAAACGCTTTTTATAGACCAACTCGTCCGATCCAAGGCAATCCAATCCAAACAATCCAATGATTCCAAAAACCAAAGGTATTGTTATGGACGGGCTGGCCTTTTCAGCCATTGCCCAAGGGATCGAACGTCATCACAGTATGCTTGCCTTTAAAGAAAAATAAGATCAAATCCGTAAGTTGGATATCTTACAATGAGACTTCTTTGCCTCAACACGGCATAGCCTTCTTAATATCAAACTAACCATTCTTGAAGAAATCTATGACTAACTATAGATCAATAAATAGCTCCAATGTAATTAAAACTGCATTGACAACAGGAGATTGCCTTTGCGAAGAGCTGAAGCAATGCTAATTTAAGACCACGGATGTGGTATGAAACATAGCAAGTCAAAGTCAAATCAGTTTACTCACTTCAATTTACGATAATTGCCTAACTGCAATTACTGGCTAAGTGTTAAGTGTACACAGTCAAACACAAACAACATACTTAATTATAACTCCGTTTTACCCAACTACATGTGCATATATAATGAAGCCCAGCTAATATTGATCAATGCACTGGCGACGTGGCTAGAGCAAACTTGGTTGACCACAAGTCATCAGTCGAGTGAATTAATTTTTTCTGAGTAAGTTTACGGAACAGACTAGTCAGTATTGTGTTACATGAGACTAAGCTACTCAAAACCTTCTGTGAGAATGCTGTCAGTTTGTTTAAGATGGAGAAATTACAGAGAAAAATTGTGCATCTGTGTTGTCGGGTAAAACAAATACCATTAATCATTTTTGTAATTGTGTTACATGAGACTAAGCTACCCAAGACCTTCTGTGAGAATGCTGTCAGTTTGTTTAAGATGGAGAAATTACAGAAACAAATTTTGCAACTGTGTAAAACAAATACCATGAATCATGTTTGTATTTGGCGGGGCCACCAGGATCTGGGTGTTTTTATACATATCTTGACCTGATGCTTCATGGAGGCAACAGGGGCAATTGCCATGTTGCCCCTCTGGTCATTGGTACCTCATTTAAGAGAAACCAATTCAACGGGCAAAAATGTTTTCTTTAATGAATTTGGTGTATTAATAATAATAAGGTTAAGCTTTCGGGAGCATTAGGAAATTTTAAAACATCGTAGGGATACATCTAAACAAAACATTGTTGGTTTCTTTAGCAAGTAGACACTGAATGCAGCCTTAACTTTCACAGGTGAATTTAACTGTATCATTCTCTACAATTTTCCCAACAACCAATCTATAGGACCATACCTTTAAACTCCTTGTTCTATCAAAGCCCTAAATTCACAAGATCTGAAATCCAAAACCCAGCGGCTCTTCTGAACCATACGAATTCAATTTTCCTTCATCCTGCTAATTCTCGAATGGACCATGTCCATGTGTAACCTGCACAGATAGTGACCCTGCATATCTCAAGATCAGCACCTGAATTCCTTTGGAAATGTACAACTTGCGCATGGTGACACATTAAAAACACGAAAACTACACGTATATCATAGCCATTTGATCTTGAGACAACAAACATTAATGCGATGTCCCCCAGGCATTTTTCATCTTCCCCCACCGTGAAATTCTTACATCCGGTAATGGCATAACATCCATCACGCCGGATTTTCTTTTTTCTCTCTCCCTCTCTCTCTGTCTCTCTCTTTTATATGATTCATATTTCCTCCTCTGATACATCGCGGCAGTGCCTTCGCGTCTCGTACAGAAATAACTACTTTATATTCCGGAAGGTGAGCCTCACGTGTCGTGATGCATTAGTGGATGGATGGTAGGGTGGGTAGGGCCTGTAAACGTACCCTTGGGGAACACTGTGTTGTCATACATGGCACGTTTCAAAGGGATCAATATCATTGATGACATTTGAAAAAATCACATCTAGGTTCTAATGTATTTCAACTCACAACAGCAATTCAAAACTAAGGACTAACATTATTGTAATTTAATTAAAACAATGTTAGCCTTCGAGAAAGACTCTGCTAGGGTCGAAATGTCAGGCCAGTAACTATTTATTTCATTTAAAAAAAAAAACTCCAAAAGTATGTAAACTTAAAAAAAGAAACAAAATTGTAAAGTGGTAAAATACTAAACAAACAAACAAATAACAGTCAAAAACAGTAGAACTTGATAGCAGAAAATGCTATGGACAGGTCCTCACAGAATTAACTATTGCAAACCTGCAGCACCTATGCTTACTTCATCTAAAAGTTAAGCAATTCTAAATGCGCACTTACATAAAAATAGTTATATCAAAATCAATTGAGAAATCTGGGCCAAATTCCATCTAGAGCTGCTTATAAGCACAAGAACTAGCTTAAAAAGAACAACAAAACTAGGTTACCGGACAAACTACCATGTCACATACATGTACAACTATGTATGACTGGTATCTTGCTCACTTTTGCTTAGCAAAAATTTGTCATGCACTATTTTCTGCTTTTAAAAGCACCTCTAAGAATTTGAGACAATGATCTGCTCCTTACCTTTGCTTTCTACCAATGACTGAAGGAGAGCGTACCCCTGATCAGCAAAGCCACTCAGCGATCCAGTTGGAAGCTTATAGTAAGGGCAATGACCCTCGGGAATGAATTCCGGCTTGTCATGTTTGGCCACGATTGCATTGAGATCATCCTGGTTGTACACCCAATGGATGGGCAGACCTGCATTAAAGAATAGGAGAAATGACAATTTAGGAATGGTTGAAACGTAAATCAAGATGAGTTGTGTTTACAGGCACAATATTTGGTTCTTGAAAAAAAAAATAGGACCATTTTGTTGAACACAAGGGCTGACCTACATGTACTAATGGTAATTTTACTTTATGGGGAATTTCAGGCTTTTTAATTGCAATTTTCTTTCTTTTCCAAGGGATAAAAAAGAGAACAAAATCAGACTGAAGTAAGAAAAATATTGAGCCTGTGTACGATTGCATTATGGAAACCTAATGCCGTATAAATGTCTGAAGGAGAGCGGAGAAGAGGGAGCACATGCCCCGGGCACCAATTAAGAACAGAGCCAGACAGGCAAATGTTTAGTTGTTGTTTTTTAAATTTTTATTTAATTTTTATTTAATTAAAAAAAAAAAAAAATCTGGGGGGGGGGGGGGGTTGTAAGTAGTTTGTGAATACAGGTTTGGTAATCACTAACTTCTCAAAATAATTGAAGGGTTTTCAGAGAACAAATGTTATTTTAACACATCGTCATTAATGTTAGAAATCAGCTGTTGAATTGAGATTTTTTTAAAAGTTTTTTTTAAAGATATATTTTTTTTTAATTATATGACTAGGTTTCAGAGGAACATTATTCACAGAAAAAAGGGTTCTAGAATGAACTTCACATTTGTAAGCTTTCAGACAAAAATTAAACAATGTTTTTAAGTCTTACAAATCCTTTATTTATACATGTCAGCCTAACGCCTTTAAGCACAAAATGTAACAGATGTCAGTCAGCTGGCATTTCGGCAATTTGCACAGAAATGGAATCAATGTTTTATACCCTCGGTTTATCGGTTTGCAACGAATGTTCGTCATGTCTTTCTCAGAAGATATGAATCATTTTCGCGATGCGACAGATACCCAAGCAGAAGGTATTACAGCGTGGATTTACATTATTCACGCCCGAATGCACAATGCATTAATCCGGAAACATGACAATAATAATGAATCACATCCTCCCACACCCAACTGTAACAAGACCATCTTTTTGAGCAACCACTATAAGTTTGATAGAGTTTCTTTTTTGAACCCTTCGCCCCCGAGCAGCGACAGACATTTGTCATTGTTAATCGAGGCGAACTCGCCTGACGAGAGAACGAGAGTACGTTTGTTCGACCTGTGATGGCATCATATGATGAAGCAGCTGTCTTAATATCAAGTCAAATAACCCGGCTGCTAAGACGTCTGCCAAGACGGAGCCAAGCAGTGTCACACTTTATCAAGACAGAGACGATATTGATAAAAACAGATAATGTAATTTGTGGTTTTTGTCTAAAGACGACGATGTGCAACCGCATCTTAAATGATATTTTATTTAAACAGACGTCTCTGATGATATATTTATGAGAAAGTCAATTGTCGGGGAATCTTTTTTGTTTTCACTGTTCCATTAAATCACCATTAAGAAGGACTGTCCTCCCTCATCCTAAAAAATATGTTAAAAAAGTGTGAATTAAGTGGACTTCTTTTATTATTTATTAATGACAAGGTCAATTGTCAACGGATCTGTTTGTTTGTTTCACTGTCTCAACAAATCACAGTTAAGAAGAGCTGTTCTTGACGTCAACAAACACAATTTGTACATTAGTCATGCATTCATGAGATCATGTTCAATATATAATTCTAAGTAATGGACTTGATGATTAAGGAAAATAAATGTTCATCAAGGGGAGTGGGCCTGCAATGTCGGTGTCATACGAAAATCTGTCCGCCGAAGATTCTGTCCTTGTATGGGAAATGAATATGATTATGGGCTGAAGGAGGAGGACTTCAATGCTGTCATAGGAGGAGGACTTCAATGCTGTCATTGCTAGAACAAATAAAATAGATATTTGATATGGGTCCATCTTTGCTTGGTGGCAACTTCTGGAATTTGAAGAAGAAGAAAATCAGGATCTCGAAGTCCCTCTTTAAGATATTCCTTCTATGTACACATTCAGGTAAAGAAGTGTTATTTATTACTGTTAATGAAATTATTCGGCATGACTGACTGTGTTTATTTAAACTTACATAACTACTTGTTAACTAAATGTTATGTTAACCCGCGAACGAGAACGACCCTGATACAGTAAAAAAAAAAAAAAAGTTACATAAACGCTGACACAACTATCTTTCCTGTTAAATTAAGTTAGTAATATTGCCTTTGCATGTATGCAGTGACTAACTGATCTGATCAGAATCAGTGAAGCGGAAGAGGTATTAAGGAAAATGCACACTCTGTAAGAAAGGCAAGAGTGTTAGAGGAGGAGACAGCCTTCTTAAATCTACTGACATTCTTTGCTGTCAGTAAATGCTGCAACCTCTGTTCATTCTGCGACAAGCATTTAGTTTTGTGCATACTTTGTAAGTTTGTACTCATGGAAATATTGTGCCCACTCGTGTAACTAGAAGAAATAAGGTATTATATACCGGATTATGGATACAAAACCTAGTATTTAATTTTACTCTAAAGCTGTAAGTTCATACAAGTACCATTTTTTGTGTGTGAAACATTTACATCTAAAATGAAGTCGTATTTAAGAAAACTATCTGAAATCTCAAAACGCGACCAATAAAATTTTCACAGAATAGTTTGAAACTACTGTACAGGATTGAAATAAACACCAAAGGTATACTTTGCGTTTTAAATCAAACAGTCCCAAAACCAAAGGTTTATTTTTCCTTTAAAATATAAAGAAAGACTCTTTTAGGATCGAAACGTCCGGCCATAAACAATGTTGTGATCACGAAATACTTCTTCCTGGTGATGACACATCTCCGTTATCATCCAATCAGCTGTTTACATTAAGACACATAATAAGACGTGCCCGCATCGCTTAGACACATTAAAAGAAGTGCCCGCATCCCTGATCCCATCACTGATAGCAAACTACCCTACCAGGGGATGGGGAATGATTATTTCAATATGATCGAGTGTTTAGTCGATGACTAATCTCAAGATTAATCCACTGAAAGCTTTTATTCTTACCATAGAGTATAGCTTACTCTATGTTCTTACTCAGGGCCTGAAAAGATCTTGCATAATGTTGCACTTTTACGTCTTGTAATTGAATTTGACTATCTCGAAATGTTCCTCTTTTGTGTACATCACTGTGCAACAGAACTTTCCAAAGTCCTAGTTTAAGTTACTTTTATGATCACTATAAATAGTGCACCATTATACATAAACAGTCTTACGGAAAAACAACCAAATTGATAATTATAAAAGAGAAGAAGTTTTAAGTTGCATGGCCCAGTTTTCACAGGGAAACTGTTTTTATAAGAAATCACATGAGGGAAATTGTTTTTATAAGAATTTTTCTTTGAATTTTTTAGACAGATGATACTTTTTTCGAATTGAAAAACACACAAAACCCTTATGAGCCTATACCAAGAACAATGCACAACATGTAGCTGTAAAGCAAGAGTTACATTTCATATACCATTCACACAAATATCATAGCCCATTTTTGCTATTATATATATTAAAATTTAGCTCAACAAAATTAATGAAATTTTTAATAAATTTTAAAACTGATGGCATCATTCCTCAGGCTGTAATGGAAGTGATTAAATCTCACAAAGGTTCTTTTGTATTGCATTCAAGCAATTTAAACATTTAAAATTCCCCCATTTTCTTAGTTTAGTTTATCAGGGGTGAGAGTCATTGCTCAATAAAATGTCTAAAACTATAGGATTCTAATTTAGGAGGTATGTTAAAACGGTGACATTCCAATCTATTGGTAGCCCCAAGGTTTAGATTTCAAAGAGCTTTTTATGAACAATGTCCTCAGCGCTAGACAAGTAGAACAATGAGCTAGCTTTCTTTTCATGTGGACAAAATATCAATTTAATTCAATTCAACTTTTATTTCCATTTCACATAATATGTGTTCCGGTATCATACAAAATGATGATTTACATTTTCAAAACAGAACACACTAATAATACTATATAGTAGGAATCGGGAAGACTCTTGTGAAATGGAGGCAATCCCTGGTAAGCGTTTGCTTGATTTGGGAATTGCCATACAGGACAAGACCGACAACGAACATAAAAGACACGAGGGCAAAAAACACTATCAGAATGGCTGCAAGAATTTACATGAATAGATAATTACTACTATAAGTAATGATAACAATAATAAGCATTAAAACATATCAGGCAGACTTAAAAAGGCTGAACTCAGAGAAAAGTCTAAAAAATTATCATCCCTGTTTATGTGCAACGTCAATCAAATCAGTGCAGTAATATTTCCTAATAGATTGGGTCTACAGTAAAGATTTCCACTTTCCACTATACCCTTCTTTCAACATGTACCCACGATTACTCACTGACACACAAAAGAACAAAAAAAGTCCTGCGGTGACAAGGAATTGACAAAGTCAGCGGCGTGAAACAAGGTTTTCCAGAGATGCCGCCACCAAGTCAAGTTTAACGATGACTCATCGCATTTGTTTAATGTACTCCCTCCAGGACAGAGAATTTATGATGCGAGATAAATTTTGCCGCCGTCGCCGCCGAGCGGGCTGAGAACTTGTAATTGAGAGCAGCAGGACTCTCAGATTGCATGAAGCAGCTTCCATGAGAAACATTCAAAGCAGTCAAATAAACAATTTTTTTCTTTTAACTGCTCGGAGAAAAAGCAACCAAGAGATACATTGTCTCAGCCTGTGGGATTTTATGGGCAAGATGCGATACATTAAAATGTAAAAGTCGTGATTTATTTAAAGCGAGAGTTATTCTATCTGTAGAGTATAACCTGAAACCTGATAAAGCCATCTTTGTTGATGATTTCTTTACTGGTAGAGAAACACAATATTCACACGTAAACAAGTTTGCATGTGAAGATCAAGACATTGCCATAGTTTCTTGTGCCCTTAGTTGCGCCAGGGATAAAGAAGGGAAGCCACGCAGAATCAAACTATCCATTCCACCCTGGCAGAATGTCATTCCACCCTGGCAGAACTTTCAGAGAGGAATTAAGATTAATCTTCACACAACAAGCCATAGAGTAAGAGAACAAACTAACATCTAGGAAGACAGAAAAAATCCCTTAGTACCACACCTGGAATTTCATCTTTGAGAGGGCAAGGCCATTTTCATAACACAAAGGGCACTTCCATTGGAAAATCTTAAAGTCTATTGGAAACTTTTGAAGGGCCACCAAAGCCACCTTGGCCTACGTGTAATTCCAGGCTTGAAGTATAAATCAGGAGCAACACCCCTCTTTATCGACATGGAATAGTCCAATATTAAGCGATGCCTTGTTCTTCTTGTTGCAGTTTCTTCATGAATGGAGCAGTCAGCTAAGATAGAGTTTTTATCGAGCCCTAAACTCCATGGATACTACTCAGGAATCATAGAATGTCTGCAGGGACATTTGCTTTCATCAACTCAGGTAAATTATTTTTAAACTTCTTTTGATGTTTATAAATTTATGTGAAACATTGTTATTATCCAGTTACACTTTGAATCATCAGCTCATTATGTTATCATACCTCTTTCACACTAAACAAATTTCATAGGCGTTCCCTTCAGAAAATCGGTTGAGCTGCCGTTCACACTTGAATTGCTAAACCTGGCAAACTCCTGGGGAATAGGCATACTCATGAGAAATAGTTACCAGGGTTAAAACAAAAAATCCACACTTGATTTGACTATCACTAATCATTGGCACATTTTTGTGTGCAATGCCTTTTTATTCCTTGAATTCTACCTCCATGCGTGAATCTATACAAAAAAAATTGCTATTTCGAATTTCAATTAGAAATTTCTGGGTAAAAATCTGATTAAAATCAGACCTAGCATCTTTAAAGGTGACAAGTGTGAAAGTCTTTTGCCCTTCTCTACGCATTCAGCTGTGAATTTTCTATCAATACACAGCCATGGAGGTAACACATACTGTACCTCTGTGACATGATCTAGCAGCCTATTCATCATCAATTGCAGCCTATTCATCATCAATTGATTGCTCAACACCCCCCTCTTATCCAGCCAAGGAGTTCTCAAGAGCCTGAAAAATACCACAGCTATATTTAACACCAATTCACTATCCTTTACTATAAAGGTGGCATTCTCAAGACTAAATCCTGTCCAACAATAGGAACAAAACTGGCTGTAATTCTCCCTGGGGTGTGTGTGCTGATCACTTGAGTTTTTTTTTTATAGAGGTTCGATGAGAGTAGTCACTGGGCAGCTGCTGATTGAGAAAGGGGTAAAGAGGAGAAGACAGGGTCTTATTTTAGCTCGAAAATGTTTAAAACTAGAGGTGATATTAAGAGCAATTTCAAATGTAATGTTATACTTTGCGTTCCCACCATATACAGTTAAAAGTATTTTGAGGCATTGCATGGTGAGGTATCAATGCTTAACGGTTCTGAAAAAAACCTGTCCTGCTTATAAATACTACCTGGGCGGAAGGAAGGAAATCAGCCAGGACTACTACATGCGCATGCGGAGTGAGTTCTTATTGGTCTTAACATTTCACCTAGCCTGCTCTAGTCATCGTCAGAAGAATAAATAGCAAGCATGTCCTCAAAGAAAAAATCTACACAGCAAAGAAGATTTGTATATATATGGTGTTACAGCAAACTGAAGTTACAAGTAGTTGTATCTAATATAATCCCCGCTTCACAACCCCCAACATGAGTTGATTTCTTAATTTTGGTAAAGAAATAATTTCTTTGGCATGATTTGGCCTTCATCAAATTGAGATGAGTAGCTAGATCCATTTGTATTGTACTTCTAGTCGTGAGGCTAAATTTGTATGCCATCTTTAGGACATAGATGTACTCTTATTGATGGAAAAATACCTTCTTTCAGTTACCATTAGGATGTAAATACTTTAAATACTTGAAGATGATTTGGTTAAAGAAATCAGTTCTTTCAGCACAATCAGGTGTGCCATATACCAGAAGTTAGATTGTACTCCTAGTCATAGGGGAGCAATTATCAGTTGTGATGCTAAATTTGAATGCCATCTTTAAGACGTAGAGATACATGTACTCTATTTGATGGGAAAATAATATTGAAGATAATTTGGGTAAAGAAATAAGTTCTTTCAGCACGATTTGGCCTTCACAAACAGAGGAGCCACATACCTGACAGAAGCTAGATTGTACTCCTTGTCAAAGGGAAGCAATTATCAGTTGTGATGCTGAATTGTTATGCCATCTTTAGATCGTAGATGTACTCTAATTGATACCTGCTTGCAGTTTCCATTAAGGATTTAAATGCTTTGAATACTTGAAGATGATTTCATCCGGACGGGATACTTCAGAGGGATGGAACTGCACACGGTTGATTATAACAGTCATTAGAAAAGCAATTAATCTGAAGGTCGAATCCATTGTGCACAGGTATTCTACCTGTACAGCTATTAGCATGATTTCTCCATGGGGATGAAATGGCAGTATTTAAAGACACTGGACACTATTGGTAATTATCAAAGACCAGTCTTCTCACTTGGTGTATCTCAACATATACATAAAATAACAAACCTGTGAAAATTTGAGCTCCATTGGTCGTCGAAGTTGCAAGATAAAAACGAAAGAAAAAAACACCCTTGTCACACCAAATTGTGTGCTTTTAGATGGTTGAATTTGAGACCTCAAATTCTAAATGTGAGGTCTCAAAATCAAATTCGTGGAAAAATTGTTTCTTTCTCGTAAAACTTTGTCACTTCACAGGGAGCTCTTTCTCACAATGTTTGATACTAGAGAGGTTTCGCAACGTACACAATGTACACATACAGATACCGATACGTCGACACTTTGTGTGTTCACGTGACTCGTATCCGCGACGACAGTATTTTGCATACACGTTACCAACTGATACGGGAGCTCATACACGTTGTAGAAAAACGGATACTGTTTTGCAGACGTTTGCTGTATTTTTGTCCCCGATCAAAAACATTTCACACAGAATTAATTTCACTTGTATCCTGCTTGCTATAGACAGAAAATTGTTAGTCATTTGCAAGCAAAACGATGAAAAAATGCAGTGTATAAAACCATGATAAAACACAGGGTCTCTATCGGTCATGTTTGTCAGAAAAACACTCATGATGAATGCGAGTGAACTCAAGTGAAACATATACATACAGTTTGCGAAACAAAATCCAACACGCGGCTGGCGTGAACGGATACGGTTATCATATCCAGATCTGTATCTGTATTCGTGCGCTTGCGAAACCTCTCTATTATCAACCTCTCCCCATTCCCCGTCACCAAGTAAGGTTTTATGCTAATAATTATTTTGAGTAATTACCAATAGCGTCCACTGCATTTAAAGGGTCTGTATACGTTTGGTAATGACACTGAAAATTAGTGGAAATAAAAGCTTACG
This sequence comes from Asterias amurensis, assembly GCF_032118995.1. NCBI lineage: Eukaryota > Metazoa > Echinodermata > Asteroidea > Forcipulatida > Asteriidae > Asterias > Asterias amurensis. Next base: position 21,459,324 of record NC_092651.1, on the reverse strand, counting down.
TGGTAAGAAGTAGTACAGCAGCTTTGGGTAGTATAATGCATGATAGAGAAACATTTAGCTTTGATGTGCTATGGTTATGAGAAAAAGAACTCCCATTTTATCCACATAAAATGAAAATAATGCGGCGTAACCCATAAAGCTTCTCATTTTCAACGCTTCTCAGACTGTGTATTCATATGGATTATTCTTCCTGTGTGGACATAAATTCACTCCAGAGATTCAGCGATATCTCAACAAACATGATTACCTTTTGAAATGAAATTTCCCCAGTTTAATAAGCAGGACAGTTCTTTTCAGAACTGAGAAGTCTCCCAAACAATCTACTCTGCGGTAGTAGAATTAAGCAAGACAGTTCTCTAAGAACAAACTCTACCTGGCAAGTAGATACACACATGGTGTTACCGCAAACCAAATATATATTGTTAATTTTATTGTAAACAATTACGTGTAAATTTTTTATAGGATTAAAACAACTGAACAGTTCCAAAAACCAAAGGGTATGCAATGCGTTTAAGGATAATGCATGTAAGCTTGGGCGATATCCAATTATTTTATTCACGATATATCGCCAATAATATATCGCGATATTCGATATAATCGCGATTAGTTAAATTTGACATCATCAGTCTTCAAACTCCCAGTGAAAGTTGTAGAAGAGACAATCATAGCACAAGAGAGGTGTTATAATGACCTATTCTTCTGGTTTTACTCCAAACCTATGGGGTGCAAGATGTCTCAGCTAGGAAATACATCGCGAAATTGCGATACTAAATCGATATCACGATATATCGCGATATATCGATATTTCGATTAAAACCAAATCGAACCGATATCGAAATCGTTTCCAAATTAATATCGTGATATTCGATAATATCGTGATATCGCCCAAGCTTAAATGCATGGTCTAGAAAGTGCAAACTACTAACAAATAAGAGGCATGTGTCAATCTTTCTGCACTTACATGTAACATGGAGAATAACAGTTACTGTTCAAGCATTACAAGCATGTTGGGCCAGCAGGAAATTATGCAGAATGGCAAGGGCAAAAGAACTTTATGGGGTTACCTGTAAAAATTGTGGATGTATGAAAAGTGGTATTCATTGCCACAACAGCACTGTTGTGTGTAAACACAAATCTGAAGTGACCTAGTGACCTAATGCAGTTGAGGAAATGATGGTCTTTGTAGGCCATCAAAATTTGATGCATTACACTGAAATGGTTTTGTGATGGTTTTATGAATTGTTCATGAATCAATAATTGGAAAGAAAGGAGATTAGTTCGAGAAATTCTAGACAATGCAAATTTTTCTTGTTTGTATAATTTTGTAACCGTAGAAAAAAAACATTTATAAATACTAGGCCTACAGTATAGATACATGAAGACCATTTCTAATTTGTATAATAAGATTGTATAATCATCAACATGGGCTGCAATATTTATAAACTGATTTAACTTTCTGCACCTAAAAATTACACAGACCAACTAAAATATATAGCACGGTGCAGGATTCTTTCAGAAAATGTTTCCTCTTTGGAAATTATATTAAACAATAAACCACAGAAGGGAAATGTCCTCTTTGGATGGTGATATAAAATAGTAGCCGCCAAAAACACAAGTCAAAATAATTATAACAAATCCAAGCCTTGCACTCGTCAAAACACCAGAGGCAATGTTATTATTCATTATGGACGATCAATTCCTATAATGCTAGACAAGCATGAACATTATAGGTTCAATTCGATTGGTTATTTATACAGAAACTAAATACAAAAACAAGTCCAAGTTCACATTACAACTTTCCACTTTAAACCTCCCCAACAGAGAAGAAAATTATCACCACTCCACATGAATATTTTCGGCGCGTGATTTACATGTAGAAGACATTTCGACGTGCCCTCAGACAGTTATTTATACTCTGGGGAGTTGCAGATCAGGAAACATCCATAATTTACCACGTTTGTGACACAGCCCCAGGACTTTTATGGAAATGTTGGGGTCCACTTGATACCCTATCACCCTGGGCCTCTCCGGCCTGAGGTAAGATGAGTTCTGCTCCCCATCATCCTAATGAACCATGCTAATAAACTGGTACTTGTGTCCCACGGTTAGAATCAGTGAGTCAACATTAAACTGTTTAGGTAATGATGGGTAACATGCATGCCGTCAAACATGAACTATTAGGCTTAATGATGATGAGAAGTGATGAAATATATGTAAATGGCTTGAAATATATGTAAATGGCTTGAAATATATGTAAATGGCTTCTGTTGTCGAAGCGGATTACATTCTTACATTCCCAGTGGATTCTGTGGCATGTTTTCTTTTCAGAAAAACAACAACTACTTTGTATCTCAAACCTTCAGAAGCTTTAAATTTTCATGATAAAATCCAGGATCTTTGTTAGTGTACGCATAGATTTTTTGTTAAAAACATTCTTGTCTTAAGAAGTTTACTGAGCGACCTGAGTGTGTTTGTGTCTGTTACAGTCCTGTCATGAAAACAAACATTGGACCACAGGTAGGCAGGAGTTCAGACATATTAAAAAATGTTTTTTTACACATTCAATGGCTGTGGCCGATAAACTATGATTGTTTAGGCCTTGCCATTTTATGAGCAACGCTTAATAGCAAAAAGCTATTGTGGAAAATATAACTTAATCAAAATGAGCAACCAGTTAACAAGTCAAAAACATTCGCACAATTTCTTCAAAAATGATTCACTTCATTACCGATTATGTGACACTAAACTGAGCATTTCCCATATCATGCATGACAACATGTACTTATAATGTCATATTTCAACCTATAAGAGGACAATAAACAAACTGTGATGTTGTCACCCCACTTAAAGAAATATCCAGCCAGGAGGCAGCCCACAACATTCTTAGAAACAAAACGACTCAGTGTTGGGTTGACTCAAAGGGTTGAGTCAGGATTAAGTTGTGCAACAATGAGTTGTTTGTAAAACAGGAATTATAAAAGTGAGATGAATGTTTAGAGTTTATGTGTGACAATCAATCATTCTGGATTACTGTTTATATCTTTCTTTTAACGATTAGTTTTTGGTTTTTGGTTTTGTTTTTATGCAAAGGATAACTTTTTTTTTTTATGACCAAGTATTTAAAATTGGTTAAACATGCCTTCTGTTTAAGCTATTGTAGAATAGCAGACGAAGCTAGTAAACTGTGCCTTTTACTTAACTTGTCTCCAGGACGTTTTAGAGGCTCAGATTTTACACATGTGTTATCACAAACGTACCTTTTTGATGAAACAATAGTGACCACAACCAATTTTTTGGTCAAATGAAGTTACATTCGCACACTCAAAAATAACTAAGTTACGCAACCTGTTTTATGTATATTAACATCTGAGAAGGAATCAGTATGAGCATTTAAAAAAAGGAAGTACTGGTTGCACAGTTTTCAGTAGCCCACAGGTCAAGTTGAAAAGTGACATTAAAGACACTGGACACTATTTGTATTGTCAAAAACCAGTCTTCTCATTTGGTGTATCTCAACATATGCATAAAATAACAAACCCGTGAAAATTTGAGCTCAATTGGTATTCGAAGTTGCGAGATAGTAATGGACAAAAACACCCTTGTCACACGAAGTTGTGTGCTTTTAGCTGCTTGAATTCGGGACCTCAAAATCTAATTCCGAGGTCTTGAAATCAAATTCAAATATTTTAGTGGAAAATTACATCTTTCTTGAAAACTACACTACTTCAGAGGGAGCCATTTTTCACAATGTTTTTGCACAGCTCTCCATTGCTTGAATTACCCAAGTAAGTTTTTATGCTCACAATTAATTTGAGTAATTACCAATAGTGTCCACTGCCTTTAACTAACCCGTAGCAGTCTGAGCATTGTTATTATAACTTATGTATTTGTGCAAATTTGTTTTATGTTTGCATTGTTTTTGAAAGCAAATACAAAATAATGTCTAAAGTAACAGAATATACATTAGGCCAACAATTTTGAGGGCAACCCAAAGCCATGTTTTTATTTTCCGATGAGCACTTCCAGTTGAAAAATCATAAAGTCTACAGAAAACCTTTGAAGGGGGCACCAAGACCAAGACCAGGGGCAACAGAGGCCATTATAATTCCAGACCTGATAATAATATCAATAATATGAAAATTGTATTTCATACACTGTATAATACCTGTCATCTAATATATTGAAAGACAGCACAGCTAGGCATCCAACAATAACCTTGAGAATGTTTAAATTTCACTTCCCGTTCTTGACAAGAACAAATTGTACTGTCTTTTACATAGGACGAGTTACTTAGGGGATAAATGTATAATGCACAGGCCATACTTCTTATGTACGTGCACTTTGCAGACAACTCATTAAGAATGTATGAATATTTCATGTTGTCTCATAATTAATAAATATTCCGCACCTGCAGTTCTAGTGGCATGATAGAGAGCAAGAGCCCATGTGAATACTAACTTAATACCCTGTGGCATCTTGTGACGTCAATAAACTCTTCAAGTGAAATTACACTGAAGTAACTAACATGCAGTACATTAAGCTGCACGGTCAGAACTGGTGTTAAGAAATAGACAGCATTGAGCTAAAATAACGAAACCCAAGAGACCAGGGCCAAATTTAATATGGCTACTTTGAAAGCAAAAAATATTGCTTAAACATTTTCTGCTTAGCAAAAATAAGCAGGATACCAGTTACTGATTGTGCTTGTGACGTGGTAGTTTGGCTGGCAACCTTATTCTGGTGAGCATAATCTCCAAAAAAATATGTTGCTATTGTGTGGAAAGAAAGAGCCTTTTTCAAATTGTTTTGAAAATAAATTCTATCCAATCCTAAAAAACCACCAACAACAACAAAATCCAGATGCTGTATCATGTCATACAAAAATAATGCACACAAAATCCCTGTGAGTCTGTACAGAAGAATAGAAAGCAGTCCACATTCCAACTAATTATGACCCAAACTATGCCTCAAAAACCCCACACAAACCACAACTCAGGACTTATAAATTACCAAGTAAACTTAAACTTGAAAGCTCTAGACCCAGCTGTCATTCACACCCTATTTACAAAACAGATTTATCAACAAATCCATGTTTAACTGTCAATCAAGCATCACCTGTCAACCTGCAGAAGGTATTCAGTAAACATCCAGGGAACGGAATGTTTAAAATTTGTTCAGTTAAAATCCCATGACAAAGAGTATTAGTGAAACAATTTCCCAGGAGATGTCAAACTCTTTTTCAAAATAAAGTTCCTTCAAACAGATGGCTAATAGTTTTGTATTGGTGTGAATTTTGCTTTTCCCTAAAATAGTTTGCGGTAATCACATCAAATACACAGTAGGGATTGCAGGTATGGGTGTATTGGAAGCATGAGGGAGACTGAGTTCTTGATGGCTAGTCCCAAGTGGTAGAAGTGGTTTGTGCTATTAAAATAGAAGCTGTTAAAATTAAACTCCCAAGACGATCAGAGACTTTTAAGACACTAGTGTTATTCATTCTAGTATCAAGTTAAAAAAATTCTTTGCACAAAGTTGTTTTTCATCTATTCGGCAAAGCACAGTCAGAAAAAAAAAAAAAATTAAAAAGTATTTTTCCACAAAGATAAAATTAGCTTTTAATATATTAACCCTCCTACAATCAGTGCCTTTTTGTAACAAGTTGATACACCATTTGAAACCATTCAAGTGAATGGTATTGAATGGTTCCCCAAATGGTTTTGAATGGTGGTGCAGCTGGTACAGAATCCTACCAAGGATCCCACTAAGTCATGACTTTGAGTGATACCAGGCGGTTTGGGGGTGACCAATCTGCCCATGGCTACCAGGTTACCACACACTATGTCATAGCCACTACAGGATTTGTTTTACAGCTTGCTGACCATCTGACACCATTCGGCTATGGCAATGCACACAGGTACAGTGTATGCACAGCTCAAAACCATCTGAATGGTTTTGAGTGGTAGTACAGCTTATCATCAACCCTGCTCAAATGGTACTACCATGTGTGTACAAAGACGATGGGGTTGTAAACGTTAGTGAATTTTGAATGGTTTTGAATGGTGCATCAGTAGGAGGGTTCTAAGGATATGAAAATATTTCATTTGATGCAAATTCTTATGTTAAAATTCAGAGGTTGTAACCTTAACTAGGGTATGATCCCTGTGTATAGGCAATTGACACAGTAGGGAGTCTGCCAACATACATTGTAGGGATACATAGCTCGGTTAGTAGAGGGCCAGCACATGTTTTAGTTCGAGTGATAAAATTCCCAGCAAGCCCATATACAACAGTTTTACTTTTTTAGTTACACATGTGTGACCAGGCACCTTTAGTGCACTGCTCCTTTAAGTGCAGCTGTTGCCTATAGCAACTGCAGCTGTTGCCTATAGCAACAGTCAAGGCACTGGTATTGGTGGTCCAACACTAAACTGACCACACCACCCTTATCATTCTTCCACTCACCCCTCTGTGAGGTGGACATCACAAAGTTTATTGGAGTTACACAAGATACTGGAGATTGCTTATTGTTATACAATGTACAAAGATGGAGTTCATTCACAAGGAGTTTCAGTTTTGATGGTTGTCCTATCCTGATTGACTGTTTTTATCACCACCTGTAGACCGCCCTCTGTATCAGCCTTTTCATCTTTTTTTTTTAGGCGCATAGAGGAATCTTTTATTCATAATGCCCCTTATAAATGCTGTTTATTATTATTTTTAAAAATCGTTATGTTGCATTAAATCTCTTTTAACACACTTGTTTACTGGGCTCGAACTTCTTTAGACCCGCTCAGGTCTTTGTCACATCATTGGAGGATTGGCAAATAGTTGTCTGGAGGCTTGAGGGCACACTTAACTTCGGGACTAGACAGGGAGGCCACAGAGGCATTGCCATGGTCTTGGCCTTGGTAACGTCCGTCGATATATCGAAAATACTCAAAAACTCGATATTTTTTTGACATCGAAATCGCCGATGTCACTTTTATAATCATATCGTAATATCGGATTTTCGATATATCGAAAATTTTCGATGTTTTGAAAATTTCGATGTTCCTAAATGATATCGAAAATACCAAAAGAGTGTCCGATTATTTAAGAGAAATCTGTGTTTGAGTATTAGAAAAGCCGTCGTCGTTATATAGTTTCATCATTTTGAGTTGCCGTATTAAATAAAATACGTTTTACAACCAAGTATGTCTGCTTGTTCTTCGGGCTTTCGCCATCAGCCGCTGGCCCGCCGCAGAAGTTCACGACCCCGCGGCGAGCGTACGGTAAAACCTCAAAAGAAACCACCGCTACTTTGCAAAAATACCCCGCAAAAAATTTCCCCGAATCAACAAGACATAACAAAATAAGGAAGAAAACAATCTTACGTTATACAGAAAAATAATCTTTCTATCAATCCAAGGTATCGTAATGGCGTCATTTTGGTCAAATAAAGCCTACACGTTGTGTTCGTAAACAAGCTAACATTTCCGAGGAACTATGCTTCGCAGACCACGTTGTCGGCGGCTAATGCGTGCGTACCAGCGATAACTATGGTGTTGTACGGTTTAAGCGTGCACACCAGCGTGTGTGGTTATTGCAATTCGGGGGGAAAACCCGTTTGCCCAAGCATGCACAGACAAGTGCAGTCTTTTGTCAACGCGGTATCGCGTGATGCACTGCGTTATTTTGACAATAGAGGGCGTTCTAGCATTCAATGTTTCATGCCTTTATAGAATGCTAAGTGCTACGAGCCTTTATTGGAGACTATGTGACTGCATGCTGTTTGCGTTGTATATTGTGAGCGCGGAATGGTAGGTCTGTGTTTTGCGGGACTTTCTAGTGATTTTTTTTTCGATGATTATCTCAACCATTTTCAACCGTAAAGGTAGTGTAACATACCAGCGGACATGTATAATGTATCTAACAATATTGCCGTGAATTGTCGTTATTTTTGAGGGCATTAGACTCTGAAAAAGTTTAGTAACTAATTCATTTAGTGTTGAAGTTTGAAGCGCCACGCTCCCCTAACACACTTCACTCTCCACATAGAACAGCGGGCCTGTCGCACCAATTTTTTTTTTCCACATCGTACCAAAGATCTCAACCCAAAGCCGCCCGCCCGCGCGCCCGTCGGACAACTTGATTGACACTTTTACGTCAACGCATCGGCAACTGACACCTTAATGTCGGCGAGTCACGCAACTCACAAAGGCTCTGTGTCATTTTGAGACGGTCAATCATGGCCAATCACGAATCGAGAATTGTGGTGAGCGTTCACCAATATTGGCCAAGCCAGCGGTAGCGGCGATCATACTTTGTTGTAAAACCAGAAATAATCGGGGCGCGGGACTACGCAATTTGAAATTTTTGAACTACAAACAAGGTCGGGGCCCCCCAAAACAGGTTTAAATGTAACCCTATTAAACTGTCAGTCTACGGTATATATATTTCTACTCGCCATGAGTATACCAAGTGCTGTTTTTAGGCTTCATCTTGCGCGCGGGAAATACTCGATATATCGAGTATACTCGATATTAAATTTTCGATATATCGGTAATGGGAAAAAACCGATATCGACGGACGTTAGGCCTTGGTGCCCCTTTAGAAGTTTCTCATCGACTCAAAGATTTTCCAATGGAAGTGCCCTTTGCAAAGTCAAAATGGCCTTGCCCGTTCAAAGATGAAGTTCCAAGCCTGTTACTTCAAATGCTGCTTGTCAAATTATTTGTTAGTCCTATTTGGATGCTGTATACAATTTAGAAATGAAAACATGCTCTTTTGTTCTCAATGTTTAACAAGGAAAAAGGGATCCAAACACAGGTCAGAACAAAATTGTAGGTATAGTAGTTTTGACAGGCATGGTCAACAAAAAAATATTCAAACTTACATTGTTAGGAAATGGCAATTAAACTACTAAAAAAAAAATAACCTGAGACATTTCAATTGTTTTTTTTCAAAAGAAATAGCAGAACATCAGCCGAAAAATCTTGTTTACCGAGTTCTAATTGAAAACTTCTAGTTGTGATGTTAATGAAAACAGCACAACTTGTCAAAAATTGTCACACAAAAGAGGGCACTAGGCCTACACAATTTGCCAGCTTAATATAGTTTACTTAAAGTTAAAAGAAAGCCAACCGAACAAGCAAGATTCGTTTAAGTAAATGTACGTGACATACCTGCAGCATCTGCTATGAAGCCTCCAACTACTGCACCGACTGCACGACTAGTGACTGAACTCATTTTTCCTGTTCAAGTATTTTAAAACAAAGTACAATTATTGAAATTTCATCAACAGGAATTTGATAGGTCGAGTTCAATTTGTTCGCAACAATATCAATGACATTTGACAACTTGTGCTTTGCCTCATGGCGTGTCCCTGCTGTGATTAAATGGAGTTCAGACACTAGACAGCCCACTGTTACTGACTGTAGTGTAAATAGTATGAGTCAGATAGCCTAGGCCGCTTTATTAGTTTGTATATAAATGCCGAAATGACTGCAGAGGAATGTGGCATGTGTATCACAATGTGTCAAAATTGCAAAGTCATCAAGGCAATACAAACGCCCCCCATGAAGTGATGAACAAGCACATGAAGCATATGATCATCATGGTGGAAGGCAAATGAGGAAATTGTGTTTATTTAAATTTTAATGATAAATTATGTTTACGTAAAAAAGCTCTATGTCGACAATTAAACAAGAAACTGCACCGAGACTTTTACTAAAAAGTGTTTAATAAATGGGTCGTAAGAAATAGATTAATATAATGTTTACCCTTTCAATGTTCAACGTGATGTCTGATGCCCGAAAAAAAGGAAGCATGTGTCCGGCCGGTCCAAAACAAAAGATGTTTTGCTTTTTAGGGAGATCGTCACAAGAAGGATCCTTGTCATTGGATGATGTCCTTGATATATCACGTAACTGACCAATTACAGTGGCTTTGACACACGGGTTTAGGCTGTTTTATCTACGGTTCAACTCTGGAGGGCGCTGCAAAACATAACCGTAGGTTTCTTTCATGAAATAAAAAACAAACACCGGCTTGCACTGTCTTTTGACAGCGGACGGTTGGGCAACACCGGTTGGCACATTTTAAAGAAGAACACAGAAAACTGCGCGAATTGAGGCTGATCTTTAGCTGGGAAATTTCACTGGGAAAGCATTTTATGCATGTAAGGAGTTCTTTCTTTGCTTTTGATGACGGAAACCGAGGTAAGCTGGAAAAAACGTTTAAAACAAATTGTTTGTATGGCCGATCAGAAATATTTTCAGTTAGGCCTATGTCACTGTGATGGGTTGTGTGTAATTTGACTTCTGATCTAAGCATTCGGCAAAGCCTCCTAAAAAAGTCCTATGAGATGGAAACAGCACACTTGTCAAATTATTAAAGATTAAGTTATTAAGGGATTCATCTAATTATAACCAGTCGAGTCATCCCTGACTGACAAATGATCAGTTTTTCCAGTGTATTTTCTAAATTAAAAATAAAATGTCTCTAACCTAATCAAACAAGAAATTACACATCAACAATGTTTTAAAAAAAACATCTTAAAAATATAGTTGAGATTAGACCCAGTAACTGGGGCACTGTATTCCTTTTTTCGAAATTTTGATATTATCCTTGTAATATTTTTTTCGTCAAAATTTCGAAAAATAAAGGAATACAGCGCCCCAGTCACTGGGGTTGTATTTTCAGGCATGCAACTTTTCGTTGGATCAGCTGATGATAAGGCTATCCTCTTTACTAACTCCAAGTTTTACTTTTACCATTGAAAAATGAAAAATATTGCACAAAATCATTAACATTTTGTAATGTCCTCTTCTTGGTGAAGTTTGCATTTATAAGTCTGTATTTTGTAGTCACTTCCTTCCACTAGCTCAAATTTGGGCATCAAGTGTCATTGTGTAGTGTGTTAAGTGATCTTTACAAATCAAATTTGGTCAATAATTTTATAAAACGTTAGGCCTATATAAAAGGCCCATTGCTATGTCACACACAGTCTCGTACTAATTAGACCCAGTAACTGGGGCGCTGTACTTTTTTCACTGAAGTGTAAATTTATTGCTGTTTTGTTGGTTTTGTGTTAAATGCTTTTAGACTCCTTTACACTGACGTGCAATGTAATGAATTTAATTATTTTTTAATATTGTGAAGGGCTTGACTTAGAGACTCCTTTTTAATATTGTAAAATGCTCGGCGACTGGTTTGATGTTGGCGCTGTATAAATCCTGATTGTTATTATAATCACTTGTTATGATTCCTTGAATTTTTTTGTTGACGTATCTGCAATCATAAATTATGGTTGCAGATGTCAAAACATTTTTTAATGGAGTACATTGCCCAAGTTTCTGGGTCTACTTTAGACTTTATTGTTAAAAATTATTTTGTTGAAGTTGCCACTCACAAGGAGGTAAAAACAGACCACTCAACAATTAAGGTGATGGCTAAAAATAAAAATAAAACGTCAGAAGAGGAAATTAAAATGAATAATTAATTTTACCCCACCCCCCCAAAAAAAATGTTAGTTACTCTATCACTTCACGACTAATCCTAAGTAAGACATGCAACATCCAAATTATAAAGGTCAATAAGACTGAAAGGGAAAGTCGCACTAAGACCAAAAGTTACAATTCTCAAGTTTATCAAGCAAAATATTAGGCTAGATTGTTTCCACTAATTATGTGGACTTGCCACTCTGGCGATGAGCAAAAGCCTTGAAGCAATGATACGCGACTGCACTGTAGCAATTTTGTAAAGATTTCCATCTTTTTAAAGGCATTCTGCAAACACAAACATGAATGCTCATAGGATTTGATACTGAAAATACTCTAATAAAATTGCTGACTGCAGTAGAGCAGAGATCTTGGAGACAACTTTAAAAAAAAAATAAATAAATAAAAAGTTGTTTCACAAAGAAAAATGTAGAACTACGTCAGCCTCAGTCAACCACTCTGCAATGTCTGTTTAAAAGGTGATTGTCTAATTTTTGCATTAAATTCAAACTGTCAATTACAGAGACTGCATGAATATTTGCACCAGCTAATGCACTAAAAAGTAACTTTTGTGGGTTTCCTATTTTTAAAGCAAACTTTCAATGACAGTTATCTCAATGTTATAATATCAATGAACAATCACTGTGTCAATGATAAATAAAAAGTTATTGAGTTTGCTGAATACAAGATCTGCAAAGAGACCCAATATTTTATGTCGTTCATGTTCATTTGGTGTCTTAAAAACAAACAGTTTACTCGTGATTGTGGCTGTGCAGCTTGTCACAACATAAACTTAAAAAAAAAAACTGTTTTAATAATATTTGAGTTTAAAGTGGGAAAAGACAGAGAAGAAACCTCTGCGCCAACCTGAATGCTCATTGACTTTGCTAGCTAAACAAAATTATATTTTATAATGCAGATTTGTTACATATTGTCAGTTCTGAATTCTTGATTACTCTGTACATGGAGGTATACTTTGTGAAACACCAGGGCCCAATTTCATAGAGCTGCTAAGCACACAAATTTGCTTAGCATGAAATTTCTTCCTTGCTAAAAACAGGATTACCAACCAAATTTCCATTTGTTGCATATTATTGCTTGTCACTGGTATTCAGCTGTAAATTGCTTATCCTGAAAAACACGTGGAAATTTGGTTGGTAATCCTGTTTTTATCAAGGAAGAAATTTCATGCTAAGCAAATTTGTGTGCTTAGCAGCTTTATGAAATTGGTCCCTGGATTTCCCAACATTTTTCAGGCCCACCTGCTTTGACCTACAATTTGTCAGCATACTTACCTAAAATAGACAAACAAGGAGAAAAAAAAACCTGTACCTGCTTAGGGCCTGGAAGTCTCTGATTACGTTGCAGTAAGTTTACACTCAACCTGGAGTTGGTGTTGATTTACTTAGCTCGGGGCTATTGGGGGCCAACCCAGGTTGACATTAAGAATAGAATTCTACTTTAATAAACTATAAATAGGCTTAGTATCAGTAGCTCAATGAAAATATCAGCGTAGCAGGATTCTTAGTGTTATTACATGAAGCTGGAATGCCACTGGTGCAGATTTAAAGTGAATAATTGCACAAAAATTGGGGGTGAATGCATTTTTGCTGTGAATGAGGTGAGTTTATGCAGCACCAAAGTCATTCTTGAGGCGTCGTTTTGGAAGCTATAAAAATCACTGCACTACTTCATATTTCTAGCTACCTCCATGATTATATTCACCAGCAGGCACAGTTTTATCGATCTCTCAGGTCATGTATTTAAACATGGGTGGCCAGTGCAAAGTGCATGATGTCAAGCCCAAACTGCCAGTGAATAAAAATGCTGGCTAAGAATAACATCCCAATGTGATGCATTCATGCATGAAGGTGTTGAATCAATACAGCTGACAATCTGCAACTAATACCCCCTTTGGTATGGACTGCTGTAGGAGCTGTGATTTGTCTCTGGGAATTTACCCATTGGGTTGAGTACATGTATTGGCAGGTGCTGCATATTTCACCATAGTATTGAACCTTTTAACTCTTTCATGCGCCGACCAGAGTCGCTAGCGACCGGTTTTTAAAATCCCTTCAGAAAAATGGTTGTAAAACAAAAAAAAATACATCTACGAGGCCTAGTATCAACACGACCACACAGTTTTCAGAATGGGAAAGAGGACTCTTGAGGGTGCTAAATATTATGTGACATGTTTTGGGATCCCCCATTTGCGCAAACAATTTTGCAAAAACAATTATCATGTCCAAATGACAAATTTATCACAAAAATAAATGATGCATGAAAGGGTTAAGTTGCACATTATGAGAGAAATGGTTGGCTATTTGGTACAAAGACTGTTCAATAGTCGGTAGGGTGCTTTTAAACATGGAGATGAATGTAAATTTCTCTTATTATTTCAAGAAGTCTGTATGCTATTCCTGGAGAACATTCCATCAGGCTTGGAGCCACACATTGTCCAATGGAAATGCCCTTGCAATACAAAAACTAGCCTTGCCCTCTCAAAGAAAATATGGGATTCTTGGCCTATCAAAACTCTTTGGGGAAAAGTACTGGCTCTGCTGAGTGTGAGAAGAAATGTGGTCTTAAAATGTCTCCTTGAAGATGTTAATCTCATGGTTTGATTGAAAGCTTTTGGACTACATCCCTGCAGAGAGGTTCTTGTATCAGCTAATGATCCATGAAGGTCGTCATTCCATTGAAGTAGATTCCTGAGCAGTACTCTAGGCAATGATTGTTCCGCCCCAACTTTGGAACAATCCCAACTATAATCCCAACTATAGTTGGGACGATCACTTGGGATTGCTTGAAAGTGATAATGATAAACTTACAAATTTACCCACTATCAGTGGCCTCTCATCTGACATAAATGTACGATCTCCTCAAGTTTGTCTTTACCTATGTTATATAATGGGATGGGGCTTTTCGTGTTACATATAATAATTATTAAGGTAGAACTCTTGACAAAATTGAGAAGAATCTATTATAGGATGGTCCCCCACCACCCAGACCTGATTTAAAAATCCACCAGCCTCACCAGTGGGGCTACCCTGCATGTTGGAAGCTTGTACGAACACCATCTAGGAAGTTGGGACCGACCCTAACCATAATTGGGACGATTCTACAGTTGGAACGGAACATGATCATGAAATTTGATTTTTTGGGGGGAACTCCTAATGTCTGGAAGGGATGATTAATGGTCCTCGATGTTTGACCACATTCTGAAAGTTTTTTTACAGTAACCCTTAGGTGATTACACTCCCCACTTAAAAGAATACACAAACAGCAGCACCTGTCAGAGCTTACCTGTAAAGTCTTTCAAGGTTTAGTTGTGAAGTGGGAACACAATAGTGTCAATTGTTTGCAAAACCATCAAACTAATCTGTTCCTTTGTGTCTTGAAGTCCCACCAATTTACTGCAAATAGACTTTTAAAGTTATGGCACCTTAGTATTGTGCATGTGCGGCTGGCTTCAAATGAATACTAAGACTAAGACTAAGAGTAATTTTGAGTTGAAACAAACAAATATTTACTAGTATAAGATTCCAACCCTCCAGATTATTATCCCAGCGCTTTACCAGCCGAGCCAGCTAGCCCTATTATGTTGGCAGTCTCCCTGTTTTGTAAATTCCTGTTTTGGGTTTTTTTGGGGGGAGGGGGACCACAACATACTATCACAATGTATTTTCTGTTATTCCAGATTTAGAATTTCAGTTTTATTTCCAATCTTGTTTTTTAAATAAATAAATAAAAGTTTCAAAGGCATGTCGGTATAGATGTGATATATAACATGTCCTATCTCTGCCTCTTTTTACTCAATTTCATCTGTTTTTATGACAAAATGTCGCTATTTGAGTTGGTTTGTTTTGTCATGGAAGGGTCGGGCAGCTTTCCATATGCAGCTTAAGTATAAGCCAACATTGACAGTTCTCTCGATTCACATTGTTACAGGACCACATAGGCAGCTTGGATATTAAATATGAAGATTGAATGAATGAGATTTCACAGCTGGTTAGCAGATGACCATGAGGCAAATTGAGTTGAATCAAAGTGAGAAGAAACGGGGAATATTGTAAAGAACATGGACACCATTGGTAATTGACAAACACACTTTATGTAATCCAAGAACATAATATTTAGGACCTACATGGAGTAACAAAAACCTGTGAAAAGTTCAGCTCTATTTGGTCATCAGAGTCACAAGAAATGACTAGTGAGAACAAAATATAACCATAATAATTGGCCTACATATACATGTATGTTTGTACTGTTTTCAAACATCAAGTTTGCAGCTTGCGAGATAACAGCTAATTGTTTTATTCATCTCTCAAAAACTAAAGCATTTCAGGCAAAAATAGTTCAAGTGAAGTTTCCCACTATACCATGTAAGTTATGTGCAAATCTGTGAATATTTAATAAACATTTTCATTTTTAATACCAATGTTCTGCACAACTTTTAATGTAAAACATTAATCGATCGCAGTTACGTAGGCAAATGTCCGCTCCCTGCCACCATGCACTTCACACCAACTCACATACTACCATCTCATGAATCTTAGATCCATGTATCATGTACAGTGCATGAACCTCACACATGCTTTTTGTGGGTTAATAAGACCAGAGGGCTTTTGAACCTCAAGGGAACCAACCCTCCCCCAATCTCCCTTCAAGGAAAAATTGCTCATCTTTATTTATTAATTTATTTTAACTCTTTGAACAGATTAGTGGCTTTGCGCCCTCTGGGAAAATTGCTAAAGTAATAAACCTGTTAACTAGGACAGGGTATTACTAGACTCAAGAACATCACAATTAGAAATAAAACATATTAAATGATACAGGATTTTACATTATCGATTGACGAACATCCATAAAACATATACTTTTCCTCCTCGCATTTTTTTTATGGTGGCACATATTCGTAAGTTCCTAAAAAATTGTTGTTGTTTTTTCCGGCGTAATATTGTCTCACTATTGTGTAATATCGCGGTATTTTATTAAAGTATATCGCCATATTTTTAATGTGTTTATACAGCAGCCGCCATACTTATTGCCTTATCTCGCTGTACTATTATCTTTAATGGCCATATTTTACTTCTTTATATTATTGCCGTATAATGTTGCCTTTTATCACTGCGTATTATGGCATTAATGGCGGTACAACGCAAGAGTGCGACAATCTAACACAATCTCTGTTACAAACATGAGGGCTTGGGAAATATGAGCCACAATGTTTTTCATTGATTTCCTGAAAAAAAACCAGTCATTGTTGAGATGAAATGTGTCATAAAATAATCTAAAGCATGAATGAATCCACACTGAAAACAGAGTTCTGAATTAACTCTGGTATGGTAACTTACTTCAATAGCAGCTTTAAAAAAAAAATGAGATGAAATGAGAAACCATAGTTGTAAAATATTTAGCATTTGTTTCAACGCTTTAGTTGTCCCATTTATTGATATCGAATAACTAGATCAATTTCTCGTTAGGTGACGTGTCATATCAACAATGAGTACAACTTACGCCAATGTCTGTCTCCTATAAAGAGAAGATTCACATACATTGTTTCTTTCTCACGTGTAAAATTTGAATCATCTTGTTTTAGTGTATGGTGTTATGGTGTAACATTCCAGAATAATTTTACCAGGTGCAGCTTCTGTTCCGAATCCATTATCAGAGTACACCTGTATAGGCAATCACCAGGACCCAATTTCATAAAGCCTGTAAGCACAAAAAATTTGCTTAGCATGAAATTTTCCTTGGTAAAAACAGGATTACCAACCAAATTTCCTTGTGAATTTCAGGATTTAGCAAACAACAGCTGAATACCAGTATCAAGCAGTTTGCAACAAATGAAAATTTGTTTTATAATCCTGTTTTTACCAAGGAAGAAATTTCATGCTAAGCAAATTTTTGTGCTTACAGGCTTTATGAAATTGGGCCCTGGTTTTTATTTTCAAAATATTTGTTAATATTATAACAGAATAATTTCTGGCCAGATGGTTGTCTTTTGTTTACTTACAATTACATATTGCAAGTGGACAATTTGGACATTCACACATTTCATTTCCTGCAAATTTATACACGTTTTTACCAAATCCTGGCCATGGGGAAGAAGTGTGTGAAGGATAACAAATGCCTTGAGATAACTGTTAACCAAAGTGTTTCTCTTTTCAATATAATTTATACAAAAAGATTTTGACATGATTTTTTTCAGTTTGGAAAAAGGAAAACATACAAATAACAGGCCTGGAATTTCATCTTTGAGAGGGCAAGGCCATTTTCATTTTGCAAAGGGCACTTCCATTTGGAAAATATTAAAGTCTATTGGAAGACTTCCACTGCTTCCACAGAGGCACCATGGCCAAGACCAAGGGCAACAGTAGGCCATTGACTGTATGTTCTTCGTGTAATTCCAGGCTTGAAATAACTCATTATAGAGATGGAAAAATCCACCAGGCATGAACAAACATTTGTTCAAATGATGTGGAAAAACTGGTCCTGTGCATTGATCTCTCATCAAGGTCCATAAATTGTTCTCCTTGCTGTACATGTACATATGTATACGTACATCCTGAGTCAACTATGTGGGGGTATGCACTCATCTTTCCATGGTCACCAAACATTAAAGGGGTTGGCTACTTTTTGTAAGACACCCAAAAACACAATGTACACAGATTTACTGTAAACTTACACGGTTCAAAGATAATGATGGTAGAAAGCGTCCCTTAAAATATTTCTCGCTGAAGTGCTGTAGTTTTTGAGAGATGAGTAAAGGAACACTATTTAAGCACTAGTACATGTGCAGCGTATGTACGCGACTCTCCTGAAAACATTGCACTGTGATTTTCACCTTTTTTTCTCAAACACTTGAAGACAAATGAAGCTGAAACTTCAACGAGAAATTATGTTACATACATCTTCATTCATTTTAGTTGGGATTCATGTCATGGCCCAAAACTTGATCTACAAAAGGTATCAAAACCCTTTAAACCAGAACTGTAAAATTGTAAATCCTCTCAGAATGTTTGAAAACCACAGCTGCAAGATATCAACTCATCCTCCCTCATCTCCCAAGTCATACGGCCTTCCTGTTTGTATAAGATGCACCAGGAATAAGATAACAAGCCTTGGGGATTCGCAACATCCCCCCTGACTCCTCCTTACACCATTGAGGGTGATCCTTAGTATGGGGTGCATGCTGCTCCTTGACGACGGAGGGAGAGAGGCGTGTGGAGCAGATTTCTAAGCCGATAGGATGGTGTTTTCTAATTTATCTTTAGAGGTTATGTTGATCCACTCAGCATCTGCTTTGGATGGAATAATGATCCGTACACGATGATGACCTTTTTGCAGCGATGGTGAAGTAAAGCATAGTGTGCGGATCATCACGTAGGTCTCAGCATGGGTACTCATCCTATATCATCATCAGTGCAATTATGATTAGCATCCAGCAGGTAACTGAGCATTTGGATTTGGTTTTATATTTCTACCTAAGGGGTCGTTTAGGTCAAATAGCTGTCTTTAGAATAGACAGTGCCTAATTTGGACTGCTGTGCATTAATGAGTGCTGCTGAGATTGTTGACATAAGAATGCATGAGATTTTTGTTGCGTTCTGTTGCGCCACTAATTGTTGTAATTTACTTTCCATTGGCTACTTCTTTCAATATGTACAACTATGTACGTCGTACCTCACACAATTAGTCAATTAATTATTCACAAAGTACAAGATGTATGCCATCACTCTTCAAAATCCTTCAGCCGACTAAGTGCTGAAAATGTGTAGTTGGAGAACAATGGAAAAATGTACGAACAATTTCGAACAATTTTGTTCTGAATATTTTGTACAGCAACGTATCTGTAAATATTTCTACTGAACGTCGAAGAAGTAATATGTAGGATGCATTTGATTTGGTTTGTGTTCATTCACTCAGAAACGGAAAAGAAAAAATTTCAATTAACGTGTCTGATGGCAGCCACCCACGATGTAATTTGCACAACGCCTATTCCCATGTAAGGAAAGGTTAATAGGTGTACATGTTTTCCTTTTTCTCCACTATGTCAAGCCAAGAGTCTTGGCCCTGGAGTTCCAGACGGAATTTCATCCAGGAGGGGCTCAAGATGGTATTATCTTCCTTCTGGCATCTTAAGGGGATGGAAAGAGAAGGAGGTTGGCCTAGATTCTAATTTCAGAAGGGATGCTTGTAGTCCGGTCATCTTCTGGTATTCCAGATGTGTAGCTTCAGGGTCCTTGGGGCATCTCTGATGCTCCTGTTTTACCTTTCTCTCTGAGATGGATGGCTCTCTTAAGTTTTATCGTTGATGTCTTGAGATGGAGGAGAATCAAATAGTCTAGACACTTGGAATGTGAACACAGTTGTTCCAGATGGATGGTCTTGGTTTACTATTAGTTTACTTGGTTGTTAACTTGCTGTTGAACATGGAGTTATTGAGATTATTGGAGACTAATTTGAAAATGGAATACATAATACCTATGCAACCTTTTGGTTTTGAGTGAAAGGTTTTTTCATGCTTTTTTAAAATATTTTTTTTTACAGCATTTAGGTTTTGTCTAATAAGGGCCCAATTACATATAATGCAGACAATATTGCTTAATATTTTGCTTAATAAGCAAAACTTAGCGGGATAGTTGTCAAAGATTGTGTTAATGACATGGCACATTTCATCATCATTGACCAAAGCGAATAATCTTTTTGAAAGTCCAGAAAACTAACATCTTATCACAGAAATAATGATTACATAAATTAGGATTCATTTGCATTAAGCTATCGAACCTTGAAGTTAGTGATTTTCTACGAATCTATGAGTATAATATTAATAACAGTAAAATGTAGTTGAAGTGGACTTTGGTCAGTTTATTTATTTTGTCATAAAAAAACATGTACAATATCATATGTTTTAAATTTATGTGTCTAGTGATGGTTATTGGAAGCATATTTTTTTTATATCTTGCATGAAGAAAGGCAATAAATAATGAACAATAAGTTATGAAGTGAAGTCCAGCCACCCTTTTAAATGCAGAAAGGTATTGTTGTATTGAGGAATTAACATTCAATCAAATCCTCAGAATAAATTGAACCCACTTAAAATTTAGTTTTCCAATTTCTTAATTGAGAACAGTGAATAACTGCAAGATTTGCTGCACGCTTGATACATACTCTACACATTTATGTTTTAAATTCATGTTTTGAATGAACTCAATAAAAAGAAAGAATAATTTTCTTAGATAAGGCAGTTTTAACTAAACATGTACGATGACAAATAGTTCTTATAGTACTATAGAGTATAGTTCTATAGTACTGAAAACCAATAGAAACAATTATATTAGATTTAGAACCAATACAAGGCTATACTATTGGTTCTAATATTTAGCATCTGAGATGAATAAATTTTCCTTTTTTTAATTTTAGGAATCATGTTTCATTCCTTTAACCTAGCTTGCCCCTTTCTGCATTAGACTCTTAGTAGATTTGTGGACATTTCTTTAAGTGCTTGTTGCGGTGATCGACTGATAGCATAATGGCAGTATCTCGCAAGACTGCAAGCTCTCCGAGACTACTGCTCTCGGGACTAGAGCGCCATCCATTATAGTCGGAAGCCAGCCGTCTCGCGAGGGCAACCTTCGCATGAGAGCAGCATTATCGCTAGAGTCTTGGGAGCGCCCTTACACTGAATCAATGTGACAGGATATATTTAACGACTTGTCCTCAAGTCTAGACTGTTCAGACATAGCACTGTGGATATAAACCAAGACCCAGCCTACAAACCCAGTTGACTACATGACCTTTCAAACCCCTGAAGCCATAGGATACACACACATGAACACTTGTACCTGTACCTAGAACAAAATGAATACATCAACTGTCACATTCCAGCCAGGTTTGTCATCCATCTTGCTGATATCATAGCAAATAACATCAAATGTTGCAAGCTGAGCTGTGAGTTATGAACTTTTTATGACAGTCCAACCACCAGGTTTACTGCAGTGCACACATGATATCTGCTGGTAGTTGGGGAAACTTCAATTTGATTTATGTTTATTTGTATAAATTAATAAGGGCATCAAGAGATTTTTGCTACTGGTACCATCAGCTGTAATGTGATGAGGATACTCCAGGCTCTGTATAACCTGGTATATCTGATTGTACAAATTGAAATGAAAGGATTAAACCTCGAAGACGATTAAATAAAAAGTTTTAATCTAACAGCAGAAAGGGTAAACTAATCATGAGGTAATCATGAAAAAATGGCAGACGGTCTGACCATTGCTCCATGGTATGACAAAGCTTTTGAATAAGGTGTTAACAAAGGTTGATGATTATATTATTTGTTTTTGTGAGCTTACAAATATCTCAGATGCAAATTTAACATCTATCAGAAAGGGCATACTAATCAAACTTATTCATGAGCTTTTTATGAAAAACAAATTGCAGATGGTTTGACCAAGCTTTTGAATTAGGAAATTTAAACATAGGTTGATAGCCCTATGTTTTTGTGAGCTTACAAATTTGAGCACCTCTGGAACACCCACTTTATTATGTACCCTGAAGCCAAATTAAATTGCTTTAATTCACCATGAGTTCATCTTCTGACACCATGGTAAACTCTGGGCAGGAGCTAGTACGGCAGTCACTATGTTTTGATTTGACGAGACAAGTGATTGAGCACACAAGCCTGTAAGTTCAAGGGTTTGTATTACTTTACCCAAATCTCAGGTGATGGCCGTGTGGTGTGGTGTGCCTCAAAGGTACACAGTGAAAACTTGCTCTATGGTGAAAACATGCTGTGCTGAGATTTGCAACAGTATGCAGCGTGTTACAATTGAGAGACTGACATGCTGGTAGTAGCGTGGTGCACACACCCCCAGGCAATCAACATCTGCTTGTGTTGTGTATCCATACATGATAATACAATTTTGAAGACTGTGTGTAAACTTCATTTGGTTGACTTTAGCCCCACAAGCATAGTGTTAGCCAGAGGGGGTGCCTGGGTGTCTTTTGGACACCCTGTTTTAAAGGCAGTGGACACTAATGGTGATTGTCAGAGACCAGTCTTCTCACTTGGTGTATCTCAACATATGCATAAAATAACCTGTGAAAATTTGAGCTCAATCGATCATAGAACTTGCGAGATAATAATGAAAGAAAAAAACACCCTTGTCACACGAAGTTGCGGGCATTAAGATGGTTGATTTTGAGACCTCAAGTTCTAAATCCGAGGTCTCGAAATCAAATTGGTGGAAAATTACTTTTTTCTCGGGAACTATTTCAGAGGGAGCCAGTTCTCACAATGTTTTATACCATCAGCCTCTCCACATTACTTGTCACCAAGAAAGGTTTTATGCTAATAATTATTTTGAGTAACTACCAATGGTGTCCACTGCCTTTAAATTTTGACACCTTGTTTTATCCAACATTTACATGTTTTAAAATATATTGTAGGACACCCAGTTTTTAAATTTCCAGCAAATTTTGACACCCTTTACGGTTTTACCAAATCCTTGCAAATTACATGTAGGTATTGCCTAGAACACCTATAAGAACACTTTGAACTTATAACATTTTCCTGAGTGGTGTTGCCTTCAACAGGAGAACAGACATTAACCCTCAATCTATTGGTCTATATTTGATCAACTTATCTAAATTCGAGGACATTAAATGATAAGATACCATACAAATTCATATTACTTGTTTTGCAATGCTTGTCAGCTTTGGATTTAGTAAAGGCTTAATGATCGGTGTATGATTCGTAACAACTGATAAAGTTGTTGTTACTATCCAAAAGGATTTGTTTTTCAGTATTTGATAAATAATGAGAAGTTTGTATTTATTCATGGCTTTTTGATTTTGATTAATGTTGCCAGGTGGTACTGTGTATGTTTACTTAGTACAGCCTTACAAAAATTGTAATCAAATTATTTTTGTGAGTGAGTAGTCAATGTGTGCGTGTTTTTGTCACAAGAGGAAAAACAAATTATTTAGCCGCGTTAAAAACTGTTTTTTGTTCCCCTAATTTGTTCTACTGCTACAACTGAAATTTCTCTGAATACTTTTCACTAAAGGCTTGAAATTTCCTTTTCACAATATTCATACTATTACAAAAAAGCCTCGATCATTTGAACGCTTACACAGTTGTAATCAATTATTTTTTAAATGATTTTTGGGGTTGAACAAAGAATTGACTAGAGTGGGATTCGAACCAACGACCTCCGGATTAACGTGCTGGCGCTCTACCAACTGAGCTATCTAGCCCTATATTGGCGGTGTCCCTATTTTGTCAATATCTTTGTTCAGGGGTGCCAGTCAGAAGCCATACAACCGTTAACTGCCGTGTAGCCAGGGATCACACCCAAATTACGATACAACCTGGGAGAGATTGCGTGTTTTTGTCACAAGCAGAAAAACTAATTATTTAGCTGCGCTAAAACCTGTTACTTGTTCTCCTAATTTGTTCCACTGCAACAACTGAAGCAGTTACATTTCTCTGAAGTTTCCTTTTCACATTGTCACTACTTCTAACAAAGCCTCGATCATTTTTAGTATTCTCGTCCTAGCTAGTCGTAAGTGTGGGTAAACACAAAAGAACATTTCCCCTACATAAAAGTACAAACCTCCGTACACGAAATCTCCTCAATCTCCCACAGCAAACCCCATAAGGTGACCTAGTTGAATGAATTAACACTATAGAGTTCCCTGCTCTTGGCTTTGTTGTTGTCACATTTCCCCAGCGCCAATGTTCAGTCACCATGAAGGTCCAATTTTTTACCTTGATGAATTTTCGCCGACCACATCCGTACTTTTATTTCAGTCTTGGAGGCAGTTACAGGCTAGGGTGGCGGCTTCGGCTTTTTAATGTATTTTCGATGACAATGAATGAGACCCAAGAGACCTTTATTCATCTAAGACGCAGAGGGAGGTTGATTTTGAGAAGGAGTTTGTAGGGCTAGGTGGTTCTATAATCAGATTGTGATGGCATGTGGTAAAATTAAAAACCACCTTTTCAAGATATTGGGTTTTTGATTAGAATACAGTATGGTCAAACTAAAATCTATGTCAGGTCATCTGAAAAAAAAACCTGGAATATTACTCATCGCCAATTGCCTGAGTTGTGTGTGCAAATCAGTAGTTTACACACACAGTAGGCCTATTTTCATGACGATATTTACATATTTCACTAAACTAAAGAATCGTTTGCGCAACAGTGGGTAAGCATACAATTGTTCACACTCCAATTGGTAAACCTAGATTTTGGCTACTCTTAACTCTAGGTCATGCCTTACAACATATCCCATGAGATTTTTTGGTTGGTGGTTCACCTTAAGGCTAGACATGATTTCAAGTCTGAGATCTCGGTTATTTCTCTGCTTCAGCCACGCAAACCACCCCCGCTGATTCAGATTAGCTATCAAACTCCCTAACTCGCAATCTCATAAGTGAATAATAGAACAAGAGGATATATCACACTCACTGGACAGGGCTGTAGTAGTCCTTTGGCCAATCTAACCAGTGACCATCTGGCTTTTGCACAAATTTGAAAAACCATAAAGGAAAAAGTTGGGGTCTGTTCTGCATGGAAACCATGGGTGAAGGTAGAAGTAGACAAACTTTACAGGCCTATGGATAAAGTTTGTTTACCCAATAATTGGAGATTCTACTTAGTGGCGAATCAAGAAGGGGAGAGGTGACAAGTCAAAGGGAAGGGGGTGGTGGTGGTTCAAATGGGGTGAAAACTATTGCAATTCCACATCTTGTAAACCACATTTCCGCTGGATAAAAGTTTGAGTTTATTATCCAATCGAAGGTGAACTTACAGTAAGTAAAAAACCAGCTGAGGCCCTGGAAAGGACATTGAATCGTTTCACAGGGGGGGGGGGTTGCACTAGGTTTCTGCCAGAATATTTTTTGCTAGCGTTAAGATTTTGTCATAGGGTATGACCTAATACAACATTTCTCAGTGTTTGAGAAAATCCTGCAGATCATTTCACAGGAGGCAAGGGGGGGGATTCACAGGAAGCTCGTTTTGTAATTAAACATTGATACCATAGGAACCATACTGCTACGTGTAAGATTTTGTAGGTCTAGACCTACAATATGCATCAGGGTTTGAGAAAACCTTGCAAGGAGTTTAGGACAATGCACAACAAAAACTTACTGATTCAAGGCTTATTTGTAATATTTCACAAACATTGATAACAAATTTCACCAAGGAGGAATGTGGGGTGTCTTCTGGGCCAGATGAAAAGGGGCTTATTATCTCCACAAGAAGGGGTGAATACCCCAGACACAAAAAATAAACAATAACAAGATCTCACAATAAAAGCCATTCATCTTCATGGATGTATCTCTATGGTCCAAAGCAAGAGAACAATGCATGGACTTATTGGGTGGGTTTTTATCACAGCAGACGTCTCAAGGTCTCTTCCATTATGAGACGTTCACATGTGAGGACATCTTTCTCTTCCTTAGCTTATTATGACTGGCAGAGGTTGACAGGAAATCAATGGAAATATATCCGGTATGACCTTGCCCCACGGATGGATTTATTGTGTGTATGGAAAAATAGATCTTACAGAACAATCGGGGATATGCATGTAGGTTGGTTATCTAATGAGATAAATAGGGCCTAGTTGTTCAGGCCTTGAATTTCGCTTCTGAAGTGGAGCACCAATTTCCCAAAGGGGTACTTGCATGAGGACATTTTAAATTGAAAAAATTTATCATATAAAACAATCAAGGATATTATGAGATGATCAATCAAAGGATGTAGGTTTGTTGTCTATGAGATGCATAGTTCTGCGGGCCTTGAATTTCATTCATGATGGGGCACATCAATTTCCCAAAGGGGCAGTTATGAGGAAAATTTAAATTGAAAATATGGATTGCATGAGTGAATCAGGGATATGTACTATGAGATGATCATGATCAAGGAATATAGGAACGTGTAATTTGTCTTATGAGATCTAGATAGTTGTGCGGGCCTTGCATGAAGGGGCACATTAATTTCCCTCTGGTAATGGGGCACGTATACTATGAGGAAAGATAACATTTTTACTGGAAATTTGCAAAGGGCACCACAGCAAAGAACAGGGCACCACAGCAATTGCTGAGGGAGCCGTAGGACTGGGTTATTTTGAGGCCTGGTTCAATCTGGTTGTGGATTCAGTGAAACTTGAGGTACAAGAACATGCAAGACCTTGGGTTGCATCAAGCTGTAGTCTGAAAACACTTGATGTTGTCTGTAGGCCTACATTTTTAGTTTGACAAGTTTTAGGAAGAAGGAATAAGAAGGTACCAGCGTAAGCATTGATTTTTTTTTATTATGCAGGTCAATAATGTTATTTTCATGTGACCTTTCCAAGGCTGGTACTTAAATAAAATGAAGACAAGATCGTTACTACCCCATTCTTTTATATTTTTAGTTTCCTCGGATGCCTGTTAGCTACTGGGCAAGCTCGGTGGTCTAGTGGTAAGACATCTGCGTTTGAATGGCAAAGGTCGTCGATTCGAATACCACCCCAGTGGTTAATTTTTAACATACTTGGCTCAAGTATACAGTGCTTAACACATTAACACAAACAATACTACTATTTGTCCTGCTGCAAGTGTAACATCAATTAACTCTTTCAGTGCCAAGGTCGAAACATGTGCGATATATTTGATGTATTCTGAAAGCACAATTGTCGTACTTAATTCACCAGTTTGTATGTAGGCCTTCGCAAAAAGTGTCACATACGATCCATAATATAGGGGCTACGTGTTATCACGAGAAGGCAATACCACGTAAGCAATACTATTGACTTTGCGTTATACCCAAGGCAACACAAATCAGTAAGATACATTTTGTTTGGTTAGAAAGAGTTATACATTTTTTCTAATACAGAATTTTGAAAAAGCTTAATATATCAAACATCTTGTATTTACGGTTCAATCAAACAGACACAAAAAAGTGGGCACTGAAAGAGTTATGTTTGGTTTTCCTGGTCATTTTTATCAAATAGGCCATATCAAACTACAACGGTTCTTACACATTGTATGAATCAGAGCATAGGACTAGCTATTGTAAACTGCTTCATAGAGGCTTGTACCAATAGTAAATGGCCTGATGTTTGGACCCTGTGTCTTTCTCAAGGCTGAAAATTAATGTATGAATCCAGATGGATGGCTGGTGGTACATGTGGACTGTTTTATGTTGATTCATTGAGGACGGAAGCACATGGTTGATTTAAGTGCTAATCACTCCGCAACAATTTGACTGGGGTCCCTGGCTTAATTTTAACAAGATTGCAAAATGTAGCAGTGTATGACAAGATTTTGCAAAGGAACTTGGGCAGTCGACATCAACTGTTGTCCTTCCACACAAGGTACATTTTGTAAAATTTTACAAGCATGCTACAATTTAGCAAGGGACCCTTGCTAAACCAGGGACTCTTGCTAAACTGCTCTCTGTGTGAATAGGGTTTTAATCACCCTCCTCAGTTAAAGGCAGTGGACACTATTGGTAATTACTAAAAATAATTATTAGCACAAAACCTTACTTTGTAACGAGTAATGGGGAGAGGTTGCTAGTATAAAACATTGTGAGAAACGGCTCCCTCTGAAGTGACGTAGTTTTCGAGAAAGAATCGAATTTGATTTTGAGACCTCAGTTTTAGAATTTGAGGTCTCGAAATCAAGCATCTGAAAGTGCACAACTCCGTGTGACAAGGGTGTTTTTTGTTTCATTATTATCTCCCAACTTTGATGACCGATTGAGCTCAAATTTTCACAGGTTTAATATTTTATGCATATATTGAGATACAGCAAGTGAAAAGACTGGTCTTTGACAATTACCAATAGTGTCCAGTGTCTTTAAAGGCAGTGGACACTATTGGTAAGTTCTAAACTTGAGGTCTTGAAATCAAATTCGTGGAAAATTACTTCTTTCTCGAAAACTATGGCACTTCAGAGGGAGCCGTTTCTCACAATGTTTTATACCATCAACCTCTCCCCATTACTCGTCACCAAGAAAGATTTTATGCTAATAATTATTTTGAGTAATTACCAATAGTGGCCACTGCCTTTAAGTACATTCAGACAATGCTTCATCCCAAGGTCGATAGGAAGGAACTTTAATACTTGTCATCAGTAATGTACAGATGTGTCCCAGTCTTCTCTTCCGCCATCCTTGATTGCCCCATGAATCCTTCAATCACTACACACTGCGCCAATGTGATTATACTGCCTTTAAAGGCACTGGACACACTTTTGGTAGTTTGTCAAAGACCAGAGTTCTCACTTGGTGTATCCCAACATGCATAAAATAACACACCTGTGAAAATTTTGACTCAATTGGTCAATGAAGTTGCATGAGAATAATGAAAGAAACACCCTTGTTGCATTACTTTGTGTGCTTTCAGATGCATAATAAATGGCTTCAGCTGACCAAGTCTTTTTTTATTTGAGTGAGAAATTACCTCTTTTTAAAAAACTACGTTACTTCAGAGGGAGCCATTTCTCTCAATGTTTTATACTATCAACAGCTCTCCATAAGCCTTTTTGAGATATGGTGGACACAATGCTACAACATTATGAGGGTTTGGGTAAATTTGTATGTATTCACCAAAACCAAACTGTACACTCCTATACCTCCAATAACCGTTCAGTCCCATACCTCAAAAAGGCTTATTGAGCACTCATTACCAAGAGTTTTTTTTCTTTTTTCTTTTTTCTTTTTTTATGTTCTATTTTAAAATAGTAAGTTTCTATCCTAACAATTATTTTGAATAAACTACCAAGTCCAGCAGACTATTTCACGAAATGCTAGGATTAATCCTATCTCGAGGTAGGACGAGTAACACGTTCCAACTTGGGTTTAAGTTTAAGTTTTACATGCTACAGTGCAAGGCTTGGACTCGGATTATTCCTAAGTTAGGAAGAGTTTGGTGAAACCGACGGCTGTGCCTTTAAGTAAGAACATGAACATGATCTCTCCAGACTCTAATGGCCGATGAGCAAAATGATATCTAGTTCCAATGTAACACACATGATGGCAATAATGGAACATTACCAAAGTGGACAATATGAGACGATGACTCATACACTTTGTATTTTTCTCATCTGTCTGCGCTTGAGCTAAAAATATCATCTGGGCTGAACCCAGGCAGGACTAGAAAAAACACATTTTACCATTGTGTGATTGTGGAGGAAATCCTTTATCCTCTGGAATTACCCTCAGACAGCATTTGTAACCGTTTATTTAAGCGTATTGTTGTCGTGTGACTTTTTCAGCTTGTTGATATTTTGGTCGCCAGTATGGCCCTGTAAATAAAGTCTGCTGAGCTGAGGTGCCATCAATGTCTAAACTTATTAAAGTGTTTCCGCATGATCGGGGTTGGGCTTTATCACATAGTTTGTGTCAAAACATTGTAAAGGTAGGCCTACACATTTTCATGGAATGATTTATTGCTGTACGTGTTTTTTTCCAAGTCGTCTGTTATCCATTAAAAATTACATGACAGTTGACACGCTCTAAAAACTTGCCTAACAACAGCAGAGCAGCTCTTTCACTTTTCATGTTTACATGATAGCTTTTTTACATTGAGATAAAGTGTTGATCCATGATTGTGTCACATGATGTTTTTCTTTAAAAAAACACCATTCACATGCAACATAAACATGGATATGGGCAAAAAATACATTTTTACGAAAACTGAGGGTGTTATGAAGTGCCAACATTAGCAATAGAATCTGGTTATTGGCAACTCTGGGTCATGTTTTTATGCCTATAGGAACTTAAACAGTGAGAGAGGGATAGCCCCCCCCCCCTCCTTCCCAGTCAGGAATTAACAGTTAAGAATGGCACAAGTGTCCCATTCCTCCCTGACTAACCTTATAGTCTCAAGATCTGACAAGACTATAAATACAAGGACTGTCCAGTGTCCAGAAAGAGCTTTGATAGCTCCATGCATAGAGAAAGTACTGGGCCATGCCAGAGGTGCGGAACATAACCCATATGATTGTCCAGGGTCCATCTTCTGTTCAGCCTCCTACCACATCCAGTCAGATCCAGCCAGCATGTGGAACAAATGTGTTTAGCAGATCCTTGGGCGTGACTTGTTGTTTAGATGCCTAATTCTGCCAAATTAGTTTCCAAACAAACTCCCCTAAACTGTAAGTGACTGATTGGACTCACCAGGTGTAAAAACATTCCAAAGTTGTGAATTTACACCAAAGTAGGAACAATCATGACAAAATTACCCTCTTCCAGTCTGCAGGAAGTTGAAATTGCAGCAGTAACCACATCAGGACTGGGTTTCATTGTCCTTTATTGCTTGGCATGATGGTGTCAATTGATTGATGAGTGGGGCTTCCAGTGTTTTATGGTCAACCTGGTACTTTAGTATCTGGTGGTTTTCACCACATGATGTTTGGGCTTGGGTTTTTTTTCCCATGGTTTACCACATGATGAAGAAGTCATTCCTCAATGGCTAACCATGAGCTACAGGCAAACCCCAGACAGCAAGAAGGCATTCCAGACAATCAGACCATGGAGGTAGAAATAGCTCCATGATCAAACACACCTTACAGCCCAGAGGTTTAGTAATTCTGGAAGTCATTAAAGTAAACTATTTCCTCCTTAGTGTAAATGTGAAATTGATAATGAAAGGTAAAATTTTGGTCCTAGAGTTTATGGCTAACCCAGACCTTAGCTCAGTGCCCAGACAACAAAAGCTATCTGTACAGTGCATTCCAGACACTCCTTATTTTTTTTCCACAGGTTTAGCACGCTCCATGGGTTTAGTAATTTTGAAAGTAATTAAGCCAACTATTTCCTCCTTTGTAAATATGAAATTGATTATGAAAGGTAAAATGAAGATCTGATAGTATACAGGCTATAGGCCAGACAACAAAAGTTAGCTGTACATGGCATTCTAGACACTTTTAAGTTTTCCTGAGGTTTAGTAAAATTTGAAAGTCATTAAAGCCATTAGACCCTTTCGGTACAGAAGAAAAAAAAAAAAAGTTCACAGATTTACAAATAACTTACAGGGTTTACAGAAAGTAGTGGTGAAATACTTCTCTTGAAATATTATTCCATGAAATGCTTTACTTTTTGAGAAAACAGTAAAACAATATCAATTCTCGTTAACGAGAATTACGGATTTATTTTAAATACATGTCATGACAGGTGGGTTTTCCCGTTATTTTCTCCCGACTCCGATGACCGATTAAGCCCAAATTTCCACAGGTTTGTTATTTGATATAGAAGTTGTGATACATAAAGTGTGCGCCTTGGACAATACTGTTTACCGAAAGGGTCCAATGGCTTTAAATCAACTATTTCCTCCTTGGTGGTGTACATGTGAAATTAATAATGAAAGGTAAAATTAAGGTCTGAGCTTAGAGGTAGTATTTCTACCTCCATGGTCTGAGAGTCTGAGATTTAATTCTATTATACAAATTTCATTACAGTACAATTACGAATCCCTCACACATTGGTCCTTGAAACACAGTGTGTATATTATGAGGCTGCAATCCACATGTACCTGTTGTATCCACTGTAAATATTATTGTCTGGACCTACTGATGTCTAACAAGATCCAGTAGGGGTGACACAATGCAATGTCTATGGTTGAGTCCAATGGGAGAGAACGGGCGCAAGAAATCGACTTAATTTCACTTTAAAGCACTGGACACTATTGGTTATTACTCAAAAGAATTGTAAGCATAAAAACTTACTTGGTAACGAGCACTGGGGAGCTGTTGACAAAATAAAACATTGTGAGAAACGGCTCCCTCTGAAGTTACACACTTTTTGAGAAAGAGGTAATTTCTTACTCAATTAATAAAAGACTTCAGGGCTGAAGCTTTTTATTAGGCACCCTAAGCATACAACTTTGTGCAACAGGGTGTTTCTTCTTTCATAATACAACTTTGATGACCACCTGCATATACGTTGGGATACACCACCAAGTGAGAATACTGGTCTTTGACAAAAGTCAATACCAAGCGAGTCCAGGGGTGGATTTCACAAAGAGTTAGGACTAGTCTTATCTCGTTAAGTTAGGACCAGTTACTCGTCCTAACTTAGGACTATCCATGCAATTTGTATATCTCCTGGGACTAGTCCTAAGTTAGGACTGGTCCTAACTCTTTGTGAAATCGACCCCAGTGCCTTTAATGCAGTCCTTCCTCCATCCAAAGATCAACATTTTGATAACCCATCCTGAAAGCTTATTTCCCTTTCTGTCTATTCTTTCCAGATTGATGTTAAGTGATTCAGCATCACCTTGCCCCTGTTCACAGACTCCTTCAGGTTACCCCAAGGATGACACAACATCATTAGCTGATTAGGTGGCCAGACAGAGGAGAGGAGTCTGAGACAATTAGCGGCCACTCTTAAACAGCTGCTGCTCAAGCCACTGTATGTGAGCAGTCCTGAAATAGTTCCTCTTCAAGCTGCCACCAGACAGTGACTGATCATCATAGTGTTTCTACTACTACTACTACTACTACTACTAGGTACCACTACTAGTACTACAGCTAGTGCATGGTTTGATGAAATCACGTTCCTTCAAGAGAGCCCATCATCATCAGGTTAATTGTAAGAGAGTCTGAGACAATTAGTGGCCACTCTTAACCAGCTGGATCCACTGTATGTATGTGAGCAGTCCTAAAATTGTTCCTCATCAAGATCAAACCAAACCATCGCCAGACAGTGACTGATCATCATGTGGTGTTTCTACCACTACTCGGACTAGTGCTGCTACTGCATTGATGAAATCACGTTTCTTCATGAGAACTCATCATCATCAGGTAAATTGCTTGTGGTTAATCATCCGTTCATTTTAAGCTCCATTGATCAATTCAGGATCAGTACATTCTTTAAGAGCTGGTTGTTATACTCGGACCATGAATGGAAGGAAGGGCATTTTTTCTCCTTACTTATAATAATGATCATAATGATAAAAAACATAAGCTTATATTTAGAAACAAGTGTCCGCTTTCACAGGCTCTCATGGCACTACAAATCTTAACAGTTTGGATTGTCTTGAGTTAGTTTGGTTCTTCACGATCAAGGTAATGTTTGTCTTGAGTGCAGTGTGCAACTTCAGGACATTTTTGCTCACCAGCAGTTAAGCAATTCTGTGTTTTTCCTTGATCAACATGGTGTTGATTGGACACTGAAAGAGATAAATACAAAAATCATAAATTCCTGTAGCTGAGCACAATTGTAAATGTGGTTAAATTTATTTTTCTATTCTATGAAGGCCTTTATTTTTCTATAAAGGCATGTTCACTTTGAAACTGCAATATTGAAAACTGCATAAGATTTTCTTGTGGTTGTTTTTGATGCTTAGGTCTGTTTAAAAGGTATCATTGTTTGAGAAAAGATGTTATGTGGGTATTAAAGGTACACAAGCAGGCTTGAGTTAACTCACGTTTCCTTCGCTTAATTATTTTCTTCTTCTTTTGCAAGTTACTGTAATGGACATATTATTTGCATGGGATTTTCTTCTGGTGATTTTGAAGCTAATAGTAAGGCAGCATTATTTCATCAAGGATTTTATGGGGGTATTTGTAAACTCAGGTTTTCTTTCTCTGCACAGTAAAAAATTCTTTGATTGTATTGAACACATCTGCAGCTGTGTCTGGATTGGTTTTTAGTTGTCTGCATCATGGAGGTATAATTCCTTAATGTCTGCATCTCTCTCATCTACCTGCAGGTGACTGACCTCGCCCAGTTTATTTGAAAGGTCTCAGTATTGTATTGATTTAGTCTAGTCAGAGTCGGATTGAATGGAGAGTAAAGAGTCTAAATCCTGAACTATATAAGACCCTGCTAAATCTAAGCCAAAATGTGTCGGACCATAAGGACCTTTCTCTAGGGTTGGACCTCTAGGGTTGGACCATAGAGGTATGGGATTGTAGAGTTTTAGGGTTTGAACAGTGTGGATTAGAGGTGGATTTGGGGCCTGGGCATCATCAGTGGGAGGCGGGTCTCGTTTGACCTTTATTAATGGGTCGGGAGCAATGTGTTGATCTGATTGCAAGGTTTTTTTGTGTGTGAAGTTTGGTGGAAAATGTTTAACCTAGGCTTGGCGTTCTTTTTTGCTGCATCATTGGTGTTTGAATACAGGAACAATTGATTGGTGTCTGAAGTACATGTACCTGGTCGCTCATTCATCCCTCTGATGTTATGTTACACCATATGGTGTTATTGTGTGGGAATTTCTATATTTAAAACTCAACCAAGGTCTTAATTCAAATAAAGTTCTCCTTTTAATAGACATTTTATTCACTGTAACTAAATGTATTTTACTACAACATGAGAGCACAAAAGTAGCTAGGTATAACAAAATTGCTGATCCTGTTCATTTCTGCTTAGCAGACAATTATTAAGCAATATTCTCTGCTTAATCAGCTCTATAAAATTGGGCCCAGATCCCAATCATGTGTATGATTTACTTATTACTACTCAGCCTAGCCGTGCAAATACAATTGGTGACACCACCATGCCTGATAATCAACTGTTGCTAACCCTCATCATTTCATTCTCCAATGGGCCTATCAGGGCTTGAATTTTTGGTAAAATTCCACAAGACCACATGGGCTTTTAGCTCAAAATCTTTACTGGACCAGACTTTATTTTAATACAAGACCAGAATCGTAATAAGAAAAACCTTTCTCCCACATTTATTAGAAACTGTTATTTAAACAAGCACTACAAGAAGACCGGTCTCATTATTTAGAATTGAAGCTTTTTACAAGACTCTAACGTTTCATTTGAACATCATTTCTTTTTGTTAAACAGCTACCTGAGCGGAATGTTTTTAACGGAAATGGTATTTTAACTTGTTTATAATGCACTTGTTGGCCATTTTAATGTAATTTTGATATGTGTACACTTCTGAATTGTTCGTAATTATCAATTAAAAAGTCTGGCCCCAACCTAAAGGTTTGCAAAAACTAAAAACACTTCTGCCGTTGAGAGCGCGCATCAAAGGACAATGCCACTGACAACATTTGTGGGAGTTTGCTTTGTTATACCTCCACGCTGCAATAAAGCAGCTTTACAAATTGCATCTCCCAACTATGACGTTTTGAGAGTGATTACGTAATGGGGCTTTTCGCAAACCTCTCAGAAAAGCGCTGGATAGGGGTATTCAAAATGATTGTTTTTTTACACAATCAAAATCTATTTATAATCATATGACTCGATTTCCTTATTCATTGAAAACAATTTAAATGGAATTCAGCAAAGTTCACGACTTGACATTTTCGTTCAACCAGGTCTTTAACGATAATGGAAACACAAGAATGCCAAACTTGTTCAATCGCGAGCTACTGACTGGCCCAATGCTAAAATCACTGGTCTCGAGCCTGTGATCCAGGGTAAAATTTGAGCCCTGGTAATTTCACAATACAACCAACTGTATAAGAAACATAGCCTCATTGTTTCCCCATTGATAAATATTTCTATGTTTGTCTTTGAGTTCAGATATTTTATGGTTATCGTAAACTGTTATGGCTTTCCATATCAGTAATCATATTCAGAAATAAAAATCAGTGCTGTTGTCAGTCAAACTAAATTCACAAAAGAAAGAGACCCCAATACAGTCAGGTTTTATCCTTATGGAGGTGAATAGATTCTGACATGAGGATACCTTGATGTACAAAGCCGGTTACTACTCGATTGGTCAGTATCTAATGTGGCTTTACTACATCTCCGGACAATGCGTAGAATTAGTACTTTGGAGGATGAACGGATGATGTTTAACAATAGAGAAATGGGGTGTTTAAATCCTTTCTCAGTCCTACTTTGGTGAACCCTTGTTGAGGGCTTATTTCACTGTTACTGCCTGCTTTAAATTCACATGGCCTGATGTCATACGGCTAATAAAGCGGAAAATACTGCTTAGCAAATTTCTTTGCTAAAGCAAAAACAATGACTGGCAATCTACTGTATCTAAACTTTATGAAAATTTAGCTAAGCAAGATGTGTCTGTGCTAAGCAAGATTGTAAGTGCTTACACTTAAATGGCGTTTTAAAATTGGCCCCTGGGCCCAATTTCATGAAGCTAGAACTTTCTTTCAAATGTGTTGCTCAATGTATGGTGTTCATTTGTTTTTTCGCAGCGTTAAAAGAATAAAAACTTTTTTCCATTGAACCTTTGATTGAAAAGGACATTTGGAATCTTTCATTTTGAAAGTACAGTTATAAGATCCTCTTCGAAGGTTGACGTCTCCATATGATGCCCTTTCAATTTAAACTCATTCTCAAGTGAATTTGGCACGGCAGCAGGCCAATGGTGCATTTACCCCTAATCCCATTTGGGTAAGGGATTTATATCACCCCTCCACCCTCCATCACTTCCCTCTTATTTAGGGGGGATTATCTGGATCAGCTGTGCTGAGAGAAAAGGTCGCGGGATAAACATCTGATCTAAATCATTGTTGAGGGTCGCTAAGATCCCTTTCATCCCCCACCAGCGCAAAGAAATGAAATAGCACTCACTAGGATTACTTGTGGCTTATGATCGGTAATTCCAGTCTTGAAAGTGTGATAACTTCTTCGATGTTTTCTTTATATTGGATCTTGATTGAAAGTTTTAAGTCAAGATGACTCACTTGCAGCTTTGATAAAAAGAAAGACAATATTAGAATAATGTTTTTGTTTCTGCTGACTATACTGACTAACGATCACATGCAAAATGAATTTGAGAAAATGGAATTAGCTATTGCAAACAGCTTAATACGGATCGAAAGTCAAAAAAGTCAATGGTAATTGGTCTAACATTGCAGGGCTCTTTCTCGAAAGCTACATGACAACACAACACACATAAGCAGGTAGCCTACAAATTGCATTTGATTAAACCTTTTTCTGGTAGGTTTAAATCTGTTCTTTTACCCACTTTGTATACTACAAAAATCTCATCCACAGGCAAGGTAGCCTTTAGTCGGAGGCGCACGCGGCACACCGGATGGCACGCACAACCCCAAAAGTGTAACGCACGAAAAAAGACTATCACCGCGAGCGGCGAAGCCGCGAAGCGCCTTTACCAACTCGTTTGGGGCCTTATGTTTTTCTTTACATTTGCCAACGATTTTGGTGGGAGAAAATGTAATGCATAATGCATTAGCGTGGTGAGTTGCTGGCCAATAAGAAGCCACATTTACTTGCATGACGTCACAAGAACGTTCGATGCTAATTCGTTACATTTTCTCCCACCCAAATCGTTGGCAAATGTAAAGAAAAACATAAGGCCCCCAAAATGAGTTGGTAAAGGCGCTTCGCGGCTTTGCCGCTCGCGGTGATAGTCTTTTTTCGTGCGTTACATTTTTGGGGCTGTGCGTGCTATCCGGTGTGCCGCATGCGCCTTGACTAAAGGCTACAGGCAAGGTGGTTAAGGGAGACACGCATGCTAACATACCGACATGTATCTACAACTTTCAACAAATATACTCCAATTGATTACTAGGTAAAATAATACAGTGTAGTGTTTCCCACTTGGGTGAACTTTATGAACCAGACAGCTATGAAGGTAGGGATTTATTACAATTCTTACTCGGAGTGAAGTACCAATGCTACAAACCCAACCCTTATGGGACACGCTATATACCCACACAACGATTATCAACATTTGGTAAAATACTTAACAGGAACTACTCAATAATCTTACATAGGGCGAGGCTGCTGCAGTACACCACAGGGATACCCCTAGTAATTTAATATTTTCACATATTAAATTAAAATAGTTCTACCATATGTGTTGGACTTGCAAATGTGAGTGAATTAGTCCACGGTTCTGTGTTTGAAGATGGAAGGGTCTTGGGAGGGGGGAGGGGCTTCAAAACTAGGACGCACAGATGGGTAAGTGAGAAAGGGTACCTTATTATATATTCAGGTGGATTAATAATAACCTTTAACCCCTGAACATTGAACCTGCATCATATGATCCGACCCATTGTGATAATTATTGAGGTTTGTGCAAAAAGCAAGTATTGGTGAAAACACTTCCAATGCACAGAATAAGTCAAAAGAAAATGTAGCATATTGATTCTACCATGGAGGTAGTATTACCTCCATGATTCTACATAGGCCTATTATTGAAGAAGAAAAAAAACGATTTACAAGTCTCAGAAATGTTTTTAAAATCATCTAGTTTTGTTTTTGTATTCAAAATGTCTAGCTTGTAATCTTAGAAAATGCTTGGCTACCCTTTTTTTTTATCTAAATGGTTCTTGAAAACTAGAACAGATTAAAGTGGGATGACCGTTTTACACTATTCCATTGATAGTAGAAATTGATACCTCTGAATTAGAACAAAGAATACATGCACAGTTTTTGAATAGCAGAGCTTGCCAATTCTCCCTAATTCTGCAGAAAGCTCCTTGAAACAAACCAATCTTTCCATGTTCTTATAAACAAATCTGAAAATCCATGCGCTTATGAAAGCTTGATTATTAATTCTAAATATCTCCCTGATTGTTGTACAACATCTCCCTGATTGCAGCAGGCTATTCTTCCTATTTAGTCTGATTCCCCTTATGAAAAATCAGGAATATTTATGTTAAAGGCACTGTAGG
Source organism: Asterias amurensis (assembly GCF_032118995.1). Taxonomy (NCBI): domain Eukaryota; kingdom Metazoa; phylum Echinodermata; class Asteroidea; order Forcipulatida; family Asteriidae; genus Asterias; species Asterias amurensis. The sequence continues at coordinate 21,420,256 of NC_092651.1, read as the reverse complement.
CGTTTGGTAATTACTCAAAATATATGTTAGCATAAAACCTTACTTGGTAACGAGTAATGGAGAGCTGTTGATAGTATAAAATATTGTGAGAAACGGCTCCCTCTGTAGTAATGTAGTTTTGATAAAGAGTAATGTCTCACTAAAATAATAAAAGACTTATGGCCAGAAGGATTTTATTCCTATCTGAAAGCACACTTTTTTTGTACAACAAGGGTGTCTTTCTTAAATCATTTTCTTACAACTTCAATGACCAAATTTGAGTCCAATTTTTCACAGGTTTGTTATTTTATGCATATGTTGGGATACACCAAGTGAGAATACTGGTCTTTGACAAATTACCAAAGGTGTCCAGTGCCTTTAAATATCATAAAGAGTTTACCATTTAAAAACCTACTCAGGTGCACATGTAGGTCAGCCAATGTTTTCAATCAAATTGTCCTACTTTTCTTCCAAGGACCAAATATCAAATGTAGCTGTTGCAAGATTCAAAGGTTGTCTGCTCTAGAATAGTTGTGATGCTATTAAAATAACAGTACACACTAGAAAAGATCCAGATGCAGGTGTTGTTATCTTGACCTTCAAGTTTCCAAGTTGGTCTGGGGTGCTGCTGGGGGGTTGTCTGGCTCTATAAAGCTCCAACCACAACTCTTTTTTTTTCATGGATCTCATGGGGGGAAACTATTGTCTTAATATCTGGTTTAATGTCTCCCGCAGGATATTCAGTTTATCTGGATAATAACTCAGGTACAGGAGAGGTTAGGTAAAGGACATGCTTTTGTGTAACATTAAATGATTAGAAAGAGGAACATTTTGCTGCTCTGCCAACCAAATAATTGTCTAAATGGCACAGTATTTAGGCCTGCACCAAACCTTAGGAAATAACTTGTTGATTTTACTGCAAACAATTTGGGGGGGGTCTGAACTTCTGATTGTGCTCCATATGCCCAAGAAGTAGTGATGGTGGAACTAACTTATACATCTGGAAAATTACATTAAACTTTTAATTTATACATCTGGAAAATTACATTAAACTTTTAATTTATTTATTTAGTCTGACAAACAGTTCAAAATTACAGCATTTATGAAAGCAAATATACATGTTGCCTAATTATTGTTATTTGCTTTCTATATTAAAATCATCTGCATCAAATGTTTAGCAGTTTACAGATGGGTTTAAAATGTTTAATTGTTTCCTTTAAAAGCAAGATGGTGAAACCAATTTCGTACAATTCCCTTTACAATATTAAAATGCGGTCACATAGCTTCATTAAAGCATATTTTTCATTAACACATGTTTTTTAATGACAGCTGTTGCCATAAGCAGTGCTTATCTTCATGTAATATGTGGGTCTGCCTATCTTTATGTGTCTGAACACTGAATGGGGAAACCTATACAACTATTAAGCTGTATATATAAGGGTACAATAGTATGTTTCCTGAAGGCCTTATGATAATAGGCAAACAATGCTTGATGATCCAACGCACAATCCATCCCAGGATTGGGTTAGTACTAGTGGTAGTAACAAAAGCACTTAATCGACCGGTCTGTGTCTGGAACGTCAGATTTACAGGGTTTTCTCCCCCAACCTCTACTGATGGACAAGTCATATAATCCATAGGTCTCAAATGACTTTAAATGTAGTTTCTGGCCTGGAGTGTTCGGAGCACTTTCGTCGGATTTTCGTGATGGGAATTTGAGAGGAATTTTTTGTTTAGATACAGCTTAGAAAAATGTTTTTGTACTGGGTTGCCAATGTACACAGCCCAAAAGATTGTGTTCGTAGCGGAAATTATGCAAACGGCTCGCCATACAAGCACCATCTCCATGTATTGATTTTGGTTCGGAAATAATCATTTTTAAGTGTTATGTTTGGATTAGATTACTGATTTGTTTTGCTATGTTTTTTTAAAAAGATTTTTTTAACACATCCAGTTTCCCTAGGTTGAATGCCTGCGTTTGCTTGTCACATGGCATATATACTACCCTATTTCTCTGTGCTCACTCGAGTTCAGTGTACATTACTCTGCCTATTTCTTGGTTATCACTACAGTTTGGTGTACGCAACTCTGCATCTTCTTATACAGTTCAGTGTACACTTCTCTGCAGCCTGTATCTCAATTCACATTACTGTTAGTGTGTATGCCGCCCCTAGCCATACAGGACTCGTCCTCCTCTGTGCTGTGTTAGACTTGTGGACAACTCGTTAATGGTCCTTCGCGGTGAGATATTCGAGCTGTGGCGGTGCTCTCGCGAAATCACTGCTCTCGCGCAAACTGCTGGTTGCCCGACTTCTACTCCCCATTAAATGGGACCGTAGTCGTGAGAGCAGTAGTCTCGCGGGGCCAGCAGTCTCGCGAGAATATCGCTGGGAGAGTTGGAACGCTGTCACCGCGACAGACATTCAACGACTTGTCCACAAGTTTACTGTGCTGTACAATACAAATGTGTAAGGCTGCCAGGGCTAGTGTAGGCCTACACTCATACTAGGTCTCTATATAAATGCCTTTTTCATAGTTCTCATTACAGTTCAGCACTAAGCTATAAAACAAGCTCCCAGAATTCCTTAATTTTACTCCAAATCTTGTCTTGACAAATTTGTGGCTTTTGGTGAATTTATTGTACTGTTTTCTGATTCCCTTTTTAATGCAATTAGCAAAGCCATATTAAAGTGCCATTGACCCCTTGCACGCGCGTCACATGCGGCGACTGATGCCACGCTCACCATGTTGGTGGGCAGTTAGGTTTACGTGTATTAACGTCGCGTCACCTAAAATGCACACTTTACTGCATAACGCACGGCATAGAGTTATATGAAAATGCACAGTGAAATTGCCCACCAGTATGGCGCATTCAAGATTTTTCTGATGATGACATCAGGTGAAATGGGTCATAGTAGGTACTTTATACATCCTTGAGTTAGAGCACTATGTCTATTGCCTATAGGGGCCTAATAGTATATTATGACCTGATAATGACCCTATTTGAAGTAGGGTCTATTTTCTTTTTGAGGTATGAAGATCCTGTTGCTTCTCCAATTACACTTTTCATTGACTATGACTCATTTAAAATAGAACTATCACAATTACAGGTAGTTATACCCCCTTGAACCTCTATCACCTGTATAGTAACTACACCATAAACTGTTCACAATTCAAACAGTCCTTCCTCGAGGTGTTTTTTCCTTGCGTTCTCTTAATATTAACCTCCTATATGCATGGTCAGGGTAAAAGAGCAAGGACTTGCCATATTGACAGAAGTAATTTATTTTATTGCGCCATTTAGATTTGAAGTGGACTCCACCCCTGACATTGCATTAACCTCCGGTGTGTACGTACACACACGCCCTATTTATACACTGTTTAGTACATTCAGAAGAAGGGTTGATTCAGTACACGGTAAAGTCCAATAGGCAACTGACCTACTAGCAGCTGGTCATGGCCAGGCTGTGTACAGCCTCTGTGCTGCTGTTAGCCCTAAAGCAAACACTAACTGTTCAGTATGTGAGGGTTGAGCATTCAGTGATACCATCACAAGCTTTTTAAGTATTGGAGAGAGAGCGTCGATATCTAAGCTTGGAGAGTTTGACTGTTTTGTGAATCAGTGTTGGTGAATTTGGTTCTTTGATTCTACTGTTGTGGTTGTACATTGCTTCTCTTGAGAATTTGGATTGAAATATTAGCAGTATTGAGGTTTGCTCACCATTTTTCATCATCAGGTTAGTTGTTCAATTTCCACTTTTCACTAAAAACTGTTCACTAATAAACTAATTTCATAGATTGCATTGCCGGACAGATTTTGCATAGTTACAACACTCCGTAGTGTACATTTAATTCGCAGCTTATTTGCATAAATATTTTGAATTGGTATGTTGTGGTTTAACTTGTGGTCTCACAACAGATCAAACTATTTTGTGTTCAGAAATTGTTTCGTCCTTGAATTTTTGATGACAACTTTACATATTAAATAGAAAGAGATGCCAATAACAGTTCCATTAAAAAAAATTCTAGTTACTTGCAGTAACTGCAGATAATATAAATCAGTTCTTTTCTCCCTCCATGTCATGATGTAGCATGCACAGCCTTCCTCCATCCAGTAAAAATTTCTTGTCAAAGGTGTGTTTGTTTATACCAGCTGTCATGTTTATTCTGACCCATTTGCTCCAAGCATAGAGAAACTCCTGACACAAGGGAGTAAAATCTGCCTGTATACAAAATTTGATTATAATACAACTGGGGCCATTGCCTTCTCTCCAAAAATGGCCTACAGTTTTTGTTTGAGAGTATATACCGACCACATTCCCCAAATTGTAAACATTTCTGTTAGATGTTTGAGGTTTTTTTTCTGTGATTTCCCCCTCGGGTTATGATGAAAAAAAGTGGATGAAGACTTAAGGGATTGAAAGGATATGTTAAAGGATTATATATAGAGAGGAAATAGATTTAGTCAAAGGCTGAAATGCAATGGGCTTAACTCAATTTTCCAGTGAAGAAATAAGGGGAGTTCATGAAATGAAATGCTCGGCACCATCACCAAAGAAAGGTTTTTTTTCATATGTTGGCTTTGAAAAAATGTTTTATAAAAAAATGTGTTCTACACTTTTTTTTGAGACCTTCAGGGGGTCTCTTGTGATTGATTATATGGTTGCTTTAAAATATGTAAAATGGTTTTGCACATTGCGGCAAATGAAAAACACATCATGTGTATACCAGAAAAATGATTAGACTTGACTCACAAAGGTCAGTCGACACAGCGAACATATGTAGCCGGCTGAGACTCTTTACTCCTGTCGTTAGAGTAAACAGCCTTTCCTTCGTCCGTGTATACATTATTCATTGATTGCAAAACCATCTTCAATGCAGGCAGTTTGAAGAAATCTTAGTCTACCAAACACGTACATGCTCTATTTTCGTGCTACTGGACATGAAGGTGTTAGAAATGTCTAAAGGCTGAAACGGTGCATTACTCCATGATAAAGCATGGCCCACTTCCGAGCAGAAGTGAGATATTTGGCACGGAATTTGTAGACTCTGTGACACTCATAAGAACCTGGATTCAGACAATGACAGACTTGTTGTTGAATGGATTCAGCTTCGAGGTACACATGAACTTTGCACTGCTTGCATTTTGGTACATATTCTACGAAGATAGCGGGTCAAAATTTGTTTATGCTACAAAATAAATGTAAAGTAGATAAGTGGCCGTTCTGCATTAGGAAATCAAATTCGTTCATACAACATGTCTAAACATGTGTCATGCAGCAGTCATAAATGGAACTAGAAAACTTATGCTAATTCAGCTTATGACCAATTTGCTTAGAAGCTGTTCAGTGATAACCACCTCTAATACCTGATAAAGTTTATAGCGCTTAGCAGGTCTGCTTCTGTGTCACTGATTTATAAAACTTGGTTTTGTCTGTTATGAATGATCTTATTCATGAAGTTGGTGACCATCTTAAAGGGAGTGTATAAGTTTGGTAATCACTCTTGAAATTATTGGCAATTAAAGCTTACTTGGCTGGAAGTAAAGCAGCTTTCAATAGTATAAAGCATTTGTGAGAATCATTCCACTTTGAAGTAATGTGGTTATGGAAACATATATCAGTTATTATGACCCAAAATTTGAATCTAGGAAATGTTCCTGTCAGATATGACTGTCAGATATTGTATTCCAATTATGGATTATTCTTCCTGCATGGCCATAACCCCTTCGGATTTTCAGCAATATTTCCTACCACCTTTTGAAATGAATTTCACAGGTTAGTTTTGTCATGGAGGTAGTGGTTTTACTTAGTGTAAAGGGGTTCTATATCTACATGTATATATAGGATTAAAACAATCAAACTGTTCCACAAACCAAAGGTATACGTTCCCTTTAAGGGTGATACCAAGGAGTGTATACATTTTCAAGAGTATTATCTTAGTACTCAATTCAAAACATGTCACAAGTACATGTAAGAACCTGAGAACCAACCACTTGACAAATGACCCACCCTCCCATTGTTGCTTGGGGCACCTTAAGGTCAGGGCCTGGTTGGGCAACCAACCTCTTCAGTCAGGTACCACCTATATCTTGTCACATACAGAGACCCCAGATCGACCCTGACAAGTTTAAGTGCCTGTTTAGTGACATTCGCACCTTCCAAGGTGGGCGTATTGTGTGCCCTTGTCATTGAAATCCGAGACTTGAGGTGGACTTGAGGGAGGGAGTCTATCTGCTGACCCATTTCACTGTCAACATCCTGAACTTGATGTAGGTTGATAAGATAATAACACAAGGGTTCAACCCTGAGATAAATAAGCAAGTGTTCAAGGTTGTTATGGGTTGTATTCTCCATGGTGTGCCAAGTTTGTTTTGATCTGGTTGTTGTGGTCATGGAGGAAGAAATGTGGTCAACTATAGACATGGGTCAGAAGAAAGTTTTGTTTGTCTTATGGTGATTTATACACGGTGTGACTTTCAAACCACTGCCATCTAAAAGTCAATGTGATGACTGATCATTTTGCAAAAGTTGGAAAATGTTTATTAAAGGCATTATATTGGTAAGCACAGCCTTGTATGTTTTTTTTTTGAAAGGGCAAGGACACCAAGGCAATCTTGTAAATTTCTACCAGAGCATTTTCCAGGCATGAAGGCATTAACCAGGGGGCATGGAGGCAATCCCATTCGTTGCCTCAGTGAAGTATCAGGCCTGTAAGCATGTTTTAGTCAAGCTTACTGATTATGAAGTTCATAATAGAGCTATTTTTTGTGTGGAAAGTGTTCCCTCTGAAAACCTAAAAAGACTCAATCAGCTGATTTTGGTTGTAAACCACACTATTAAGGCCGAATGTGTTTACATGCACTGTGCATGGTTTGGGTTTTCTCCTGACCCACACAATGGATTTAGCTTAGTTTCATTGGTTGATTTTTTTTTTTTGAAAAGGGTTGATCACACAAAACATGAAGACAGTCTGCGACAATATTTGGTCAGCACCACAAATCCTGTATGATACCTTTAACTTGCGCAACACTCAAAAGATTATTTGTGTATACACCATTCATCTTTGAATGATGTGAATGAAATGATTGCATACCTCTTATAAAAGCACAATTCAAGCTTTTATAATTGGATTATTCATTTTGCTTTCTCTAATTCTTGGATTTTGACACCCAAATAGACTGACATTTTATCAACCGGATACCATGACAATATCCTTTGAGTTGACATAAAGAAGAACAATTAAAGCCACAGTTTCTGCTTCAAAGTATAAATATTATCATACAACACAGGCGTGGGTGGTAATAATCAGAGGCTCCAAGAAAACTATCAATATAAATACCAGCTTTTATTCAAAACCTTCAAACAGCTGTATGCTTCAATAGAAAGGCTGCCTTTAAACTCATATTTCTGGCACCTATGCGTGGCTTCTGACAAAAATTTTATTTATCGCTCTGACAGTTTAATTGTTTGAGTAAAAGGAAATTGAGTGACTGTATGGTTTGTAAAATAAAAGGGGTGGGAGAGTCGGAAGGAAACATAATAGCTGCAGTGGTATGTGGTACCAGTCACATTTAACCTTCCAATAATTACACTGGAATTAGAAAAGATGTAATGAAGGCGTCTATCAATTGTTGATTTTGGGGTATGTTGAATTTTAAATGTTTCAGGTGAAACTTCTAAAATAAATTAGTAGCTTCACTGGACCGGACCGTTGGTTGCATTCCAAAGGAGCCCTCATCCAAATCAGAATTAATACTCAGACCTGTATGCTTTGTTTTTGAAAGGGTAAGGAAACCAATGCATTTTCTCCTTGGTGTTATTGTTGCTGCAGTGAAGTATCCGGCCTGCATACTACAGTACATGATAACATTTCTGGAATGTTAACATTTTGCATTTTTGCTTTTGCTTTTCTTTTTCTTTTTTTCCCTGTCTGAAAGAATTTGACAGATGATTTTTCAAAATATGTGTCAAATGCCATGGACAATGGGCAAAGTACTTGTAACATGCCAAATTGCTTGTACATGACTTTAAAATGGATGTGTTTTAATATCATGATCCCAACAATAATACCTTTTTAGTAGCCACTTATTTATAGAGTGAATATTATCAGCCCTTGTGTATTGCCTTTTTAAGCCTCCTGCCAAATTTACATAAATGAACCAAAATGATTATTCACAAGTAAACACCAACCCTCAGAAATCCAAGAAATGATTCATACATGAATCATCTCCAAGATTTGAATGTTTTGGGGTCAAATATTGTCCAAACCATATTACTTCATAGGGTATCACTTCTCAAAACATTTACTACTATCAACAGCTGCAGTACTTAATACTAATACCAAGTAAGTTTTTAAGGCCATTGTTAGAGTATTCACCCAACTAGGACCCCACCATTAAAGGAACACGTTGCCTTGGATTGGACGAGTTGGTCTATAAACAGCGTTTATAACAGTTTTTTATAACATGCATATGGTTGGAAAGATGTTTTAAAAGTAGAATACAATGATCCACACAAGTTTGCCTCGAAATTGCGTGGTTTTCCTTTTACTGTGCGAACTAAAAAAAAAATTGACTCCCATAAATGGCCGACCGTGTTAGTCAACGATGTAAAAGGAAAACCGTGCAATTTCGAGGCATGTTTGTGTGGATCATTGTATTCTACTTTTACAACATCTTTCTACACCCATATGCATTTTTATAACAAACAGTTAAAACGCTTTGCAAAGACCAACTCGACCGATCCAAGACAACGTGTTCCTGTAAACTGTGTGTATTTAATGTCAATAATGGTTTCCAAGTTCTGCCCCCAGAAAAGAACAGACAAAAACCACTAGGGTGGGACTCCAAAATGATGGATGTGATGGATTAATACACTAACAATAGTCACACTACTCCAAACATTATTATATGTCCCCCTGCTGTGAGAGAGCTGTATACTTGATTCAGAATGTTCAAGTCCATAGGGTGTCTACACACCCTCCACACCTGGTCAAATAAAGAATCCATGCCACCCCTTGCTAGACAACCAGTGGCCATGCCTAGGGGGGTTGGTTATAGTGGAGTTAGTATAAAAGCCTTCCCTATATACTGTGACCTCAAGATAACTGAGGTCATTGCGGTCCCTATTCCTCAGAATCTAGGCCAAATGTTAAGAACCTCTAAGCACTTATTATGAAGAAAACATCTCACACAGAATTTTTTTTAGCAGATTCAGCAAACGGTTACTTGTGTGTTTTTAAGGGGTTGCCACTTTTTATACATCCTCCTTTGGTTGCGAAATTTTATTAAAGCCATAAAACGTCTGTTCTCCTTCCACTGAAGTTCATGAACCCTTCAATATTTTGTTGTTGACCTTGCACCATCTGATAAAAGTGGAGGAAACTGCATGTCCAGTGTACAACATACTGACTAAAAAAGTAGGATAAAGACTTGCGTTTTCTGCGACATTATGATAAGAGATTTCTTTCCCAAATAATCTTTACATGGGAAGGGGAAATTTGACCTACATCCCGTTACTGGTTTATGTCAAAGTAGTGTATTTTTATTTAGAGGACCTGGGACATTTCTGTACTCTCGGTTTCAGTTCATCCTATGCCAACGCACTATCATTTTAAGTTCTATGACTTTGTTAAAATATGTTTGTGCGATTGTTTGGCTTAACATTTTCATATAAGTCTGAACATGGTCTGCTGAAGCTCTTGTGTTACCAATCATCTTGAATCCTTTCCCCTACCAATAGATTAGTTACACTTGCATGCCGTGCAGTCAAAGTGAATAGTTCAGTGCTCCTAAAAACTGTTCCAGTTTTTATTTGTTCAATTGATGAGAAAACTTACTCCTGGGAGCCACCGATAGGTCATTTATTATGCTTCACTGGCTGTTATACGCCAGTGGTTTAATTATTAGTTACTTCAAAGTTTACTGTATTTGAAAGGAAGTTTTGAATAGGCTTTAAAAACTGCCAGTGCAAGCAAGACAGAGAGAAAATAACATAGACAGACAATAACTTCAAGCTATTGTCAAAGATTTTGAGTTATACGTGCTTTGGTGGGAAAATTTTCCATCAATTTTTCACAAAAGAAAAGGAAAGTTTGGAATAAAGTGACCCAGAGCCTGAAAACGTCACACATCTGGATTAGGATGGGAAGTAATAAAATCATATTTTCAAATAAAAGGTGGAATATTATGATGGATTTATAATTTTCATGACCAATCTCATCAATAAATAATATTTTACGGCATTGCATTTGGCACATCGGGTATTCATACGATGTGAAGCAATTTTACACTTTGATGTGTACCAATGGAGTTAAAAAATAATGCATGAACCTGTTACTTCCAGGATACATGCTTCTATGAGCATGCTTCCAGGCAAGGTGGGGGAAAAAACAAAAGTTCTGCATGCTTTGTTTGTTAACAAAAACGCAACTTCTTTATCATCAGGTTACACTATTAATATTCCTTGTTTGTTAAAAAAATATCTTAAACTTTTATTACACAGCCCTGTAAGGCAGGGTATACTTTTAGTAACTGCCAAAGACAAAACATAACAAACCTGTGGACATTTGGTCATTGAATTGCATGAAAATATTGAATGAGAAGATAGTCTTGTTGCATAATCTTGTTGCATAAAGTTCTGTGGTTTCAGATGCCTGACAAAGGCTTCTCAGATTCGAATGTTTATGTGAAAAATTACCTCTGTCTCTGCTTTGAAAGGGGTCACTTCTCTATGTTTAATACTATCAACAGGGCCCAATTTCATAGAGCTGCTAAGCACAAAAATTTGCTTAGCATGAAATTTCTTCCTTGATAAAAACAGGATTACCAACCAAATTTCCATTTTTTGCATATTGTTTGTTACTGGTATTCAGCTGTTGTTTGCTTATCCTGAAAATCATGTGGAAATTTGGTTGGTAATCCTGTTTTTATCAAGGAAGAAATTTCATGCTAAGCAAATTTTTGTGCTTAGCTTCTCTATGAAATTGGGCCCAGATCTCCAGTTCTATAGTGACCAAATAAGTTTTATGGTCATTAACTTTTGGAGTAGTTACCAAAGGTGTACCCTCCCTGCCTTTAAGGAAAGCAGTTTTTGTAACTGAGGGGATAATAGTGAAGCACATCCAAGGAAAGCAAAGAGTTTTGCATATTGGCCAAGAAACAAGTTCCTTCCGTATGGCAAGAACAAAAGAGCCATTGTAAGATTAAAAACAAAATATTTGCTTGTCTTTGCTAGGCATGGTTGACAAGAAGGTATTTAGCCTCATGATTGATAGGTCTTGCTTAGCATTTGTTGTTATCATCAAGGCATTTGCATTCATGGGATAGGCCCTTTTTGGTTCGGTGTCCTTAATATCAGGTGTACATTTGATGCGAACTGGGTTTTTTCTTGAGTGATTGATGTTGAAATAGCTGGGAGGGTTATAATGGGGTGAGGTTATAATGTGGTGTTAAATGTTGATCAATGAACTCCCTTCTGAATGGTGTGGGGTTGAGTTCAGGTGAAACAAGATTGCCTTGAGGCTTATTTTGGGAGTAAAGAGAGTGTTATCTTCACTATGGTTGGGGTTTGTTCTGTGGGATTTCCGTTTATGAATCGGTTCAGGTTACAAGTGTGAGAAAAGTGGGTCACTTGTAAGTCTTCTTAGTAGTTGTTGCCAAAGTGTAATATCCTTGGGGTTTCTTTTGGGTGCATTTTCACCCTCTTAGATTTGAGATTTGAGTTTAATATTTAGGCCTATATATAGTAGTAAAGTTTATTCCATCCAAACAAATGGAAACAAACTTTTTACACTAGTAGAGTGCAAAACAAAAATTTAAAATTTGTCGTTTTTGTTTTGTACTGGAGGTCTATCCAGATGAAGGTTGTTGCAGCGGTCGCTGCTAAAATTATAGGATTTGATCTGTCTCTAGCTACCGGACAATCGGGGGGGGGGTTTAGTGCCGGGATAAGACATCTCTAGAATAGCAAAGGTTGTTGGTTCGAATCCCACCTGATTAATAGATATGCCGGTGGATTTTGTTCTTTCCAAGACTAGGGGAAAGTTTGGTGTACCAGTACAATAAAATATTATTTCGTAGCTAGCTTTTACTATTTAGGATTTGAGGCATTGCATGGTGAGGTGTCAATGTATATTTGGTTTGCGGTAACACCATGTGTGTATCTACTTGCCAGGTAGAGTCGTTCTTAGGGAACTGTCTTGCTTTATTCTACTGCCGCGGAGTAGATAAATGGAGGTTCGGGAGCTTTTATTACATGTTATTTCTTTGTCCGTGCAGGTGTCTGTTCTTGTGTCATATTGGCTTATTATGTAACAACTCTTTAATCCTCTCTAAAAACTATTACAGCTCAGCTTCATTTGAAGTTACCAAGGCCTTTCCACCAATTTTCATCTGACTTTGTATGTATTTGAAATGAAAATTTTTTTCAGAAGACCTATTACCATAAATTTAATTTGCCAGCCCGTTAGATCTGTAAAGGGTGCCTATGACCTACATTTGAGGGGGGAAAAAACAGTTGCAGTCAACTGGTCTACCCTTTGAGTGCAAACAGATTAAGTACTTGTCCATTTCAAAAGGGTTCGTTCATATGGTTCAGACATGGTTCAGACAACAGATAACCGGGGTCATCATTAGTAGTTATTGACTCGGAACAACGGTCACAGGTAAAAAGAGTTAGAGATTAAAATAAATGTATGATTTGTTTAGCCTTTGAGAAAGACTCAGCTATATAGGGTCAAAGTGTCAGGCCATTGACTAATTTATTTTCCATTTGTAGAGTCAACAGATATGGCTTTAACATTTTATTTCTTCATACTATAGCAGGCTGACTATTTTAAATTTTCTGGATGATGTAGGCCTATCTATTTAACACACAATTCTTAAGCAATTATTATTATTTTTGTTATTATTAAAAAATAGCCTACCATGAAGCAGGAAGAGATATAATGCTGTTAAAGCAATCCCACAAAATCATCCGATATTGCACAATTTTTTTTAACTGAATTAAAAAATATTTATTTTAAAATATAACATTAAATTGTTAGTGGGTACGAGAAACCTTTCAAATCAAATCGCAAGGGTTAGCAAAAAGAGGGAAAACTGTTATCCTCTGAAATATTTCCCTTTATTTTTAAAATAGTTTTCCCCACTTTCACTAATTGGCAAATTACAACCTGTTGGGCCTACCATAGAGCAATTGCTCTATAGGGCCTACACTGCATATCATGGCAGAAAGTTCAGAAGCCAATTTTATGAATACAAATTTATCACTCTGTCAAGTTTGTCCACTTGTGACTGTCAGGAGATCTCAGATCAAGAAGACAGCTTGATTGGATCTTGGTTTGACGTTCCTTGAATTTCAAGACTCATGCAAACATCTCCTTTCAATTGGAAACAAGATCTTTGTATCAAACTATAGAACCTTAATTTCGTTTGAAGAGCTCCAGCACAATATAGCAACAACTTAACGTGCAGCAATCTAGCTTTTGTTCTCACCTAATGAATCATAGCATAAGGCCAACATCTTTCAGTCACTTCTCAGTAAGTCTTTATCAGATTTTGTGGTTTATTGTGACACTACCACAACTCCTGGGATTAAAAGGGTGTTAATTGAAGTCGATAATGAGTAATGGCAAGGTGTGTAAACAGAGATAAGTATAACAGGGGAAGCTTTAAGGTCAGTGCTGGCCTGAGGATTCCCCTATTTACGAAGCTGGCCTTAATTATAGACAGCAGAGACAATTTGTAGTTGGTCCATGATGGACTCTCCATGGGCCAGCCATAACTTGGATTTATAATTTCTATGAACAAAACAATCACATAAACAACAGTTTATGGCATTTCATTGGCTCATCATGTGCTCATAAGATGTGACAAAATTGATTTATAGTTTTGGGTTGAACATTCATGAACATTCGAAGAAATTGTTCAACCCAAACTTAGGCTATTTAAAATTTACCCAGCCAGTTTCCCTTGTGGTTAGGTACTTGATACGTGATAAAATGAAGCAATTTCACACTTTGATGTGTACCAATTCAGATAGGCAATCGTGCACAAACCTGTAACATCCAGGATACATGCTTCAATTCCCATGAATTTCCACACTTCCCCCTCCTTGTTAAACAGTGGAGTTGAAAGAGGAGATGACAAGTGCCTTGAGGAAAAGTAAACTTTCACAATGATTGAATGTACATTGCTACATGTACATTTAAAAAAGCCACACCCAGATAGCAGAAAGCAATTCAACATGCTGCCTTACTAATTACATTAAACAGGTCCTTCAGTTGTTGACACAACCTATGAAGAAATCACACAGAAAGTGCCCGTGGTGGAATCAAACATTGGAATTTTAACTCCATCAAGTGGTTATTTTTAAGAGAAAATCTGATACAGTTTACAGAGGGATCTACCCTTAGGAGACAACTCAGATCAGCTTGTCTTGCAAACGAGGGTAGTTTCGTGTTTATATGACGGGTGTACCAATTTCCGGTCCCGTTGTAAATAAATGTGTAGTCTAAACATCAAGTCGTGCGTGATGAGTCACATTGCCCAAGCTAGACTGATGTACTGACGGAGATTTGCTGACAGACGTCATATGCTACACGTTCTACTGATTATGTGCTGAAGGGACTGCTGACTAGTTACCGCATGTCATCAATTACAAAGAAAAAACATCTTCGCAAATGCCTGTTGTACATGTGTTTTTTAAAGGCAAAGTGTGCCTTTGTTTTTTGGAACCGTTCGATTGTTTCAATCGTAGGCCTACACGATAAAACTATCCGAAAAAGAAAAGAACAAAATCGGAAGGTGGTCGCTGTTTTGAGATGTCGGCAAAAATCTGCAGCGAATATGTCCACGCTAGAATAAATACTCCCATATAGAAATACACAATTGAATCTGAGATTAAATTTTTGGAGGCCATAAAATATTTTTTACCTTTTCTACCTCCATGCTTTTTACATAACCGCATTAGTTCGGGTGAAATGTTTCTCAAATGCTATAGGCTTCTATAATATAAATCAAAGGTTGTTATTACCATTAATTTGAACAGTGATTACCAAACGTATACCTTCCCTTTAATTAACTGATTGTAGAAAGAAGCCGAACGGAATGGGGCACAGATTTAAAGGCAGACAGCCAAAGGGAAAGATACCTTAAATATCTCAAAATTAACAGTGACAAAATTTCACACGGTACACGAACCATGTCCAAAGCAAGACCAGACTTGTCCCCATCGCTACCATCCCACCGCAGAGCAATGACCCGCTTTTGGAGTACAGGGTCCATGGAAGGCTTCATCAATGGTTATGATCCCATGTGATTGATTTGAAGGCGAGGCAGGTGAATGGGTTGGTTTTTTACCCTTTTGTCAAAACCTTATTAGTAAAAAAAAACCGTTAGTAAAATGGGATGATCCCCTCTTTTTCCATTCCACTTGGGTGGTTCATATACCCTCCTCCCAAGTCCCCTTTCTCACAAAGCTCTAGGGAGCTGATACGGGTACTAGATGATCAGAATATACCGGCATTGTTCCATTTCAGAACCCAATTGTACCCCCTTCTCTCCGAGCCCTCAGCCGGGCGACATCTTCCTTTATCCCCCGTAGTCAGTAGCTTGATGGGCGGTGAGGCCGTTACAGAGAGTAAATGCCCTTTTGGTTGCAGCTTTTGTAAAGGCTTTTATATGCTGATATAGAATACAATAATGGTCACATTCCTCAACTTCTTGACTCCTCTGACCATCTCTGACTATGCCTAGCCCGATATGAGGCCAAATATTCACATTACCATAGATACATAACACACCATTCTCCAACAGAAGTACCCCCCCCTTTTTTTTTATTATAAATCCTGTAAAGAATTCCTGAGATTCCCGGAACACAAAGAAGATAATGGAGGGGGTATACATATCGATCACAAAATACCTCTGATGCCGCACACGCAGCAGATGTAAACGGATTTTCCGTTTTGTCAAATATTTACAGGAATGGAAGGCTGGGTTTGTTGTTAACTAAACTTATAATAACCTGCTAAAAATAAATGGGATTTGCGTTGTTTTAAACTTGAACTTCTTTTCAGAAACTTATACAGTGCAACATTGCTGAAAGGTTTTCAACCGCCTACCCGGATAAAATTAAAACTGCAAGGTGGCTTCTAGAATCACAATAGATTATGGAGTTTGTTTTACAGAATTTTTTATTCTATTCAATAATTTTTCCATTATGATGTCGGGGCGAGCGGCTCTTTTAAAGAATGATCACGTTGCATAGTCTTGAGATATGTTACATCACGATGCACACCAGTGGTTTCCCCGAAGGCAATCAATGCAATCTAATCAAGCATTTCATGGTTTCTTTCTTGTGACATGTTCTACCTGTTGATTGAAACCCTGTGCTCTTTTACTTTGTACATGGAACCTTGGTTCATGGTTCAAACTTGGCTGTTAGCGTTCTGGATATAATGTAGGTACTGCATGAAATAATTGATCAAAACCCCAAAAGTTCAGTATAGGGTTAGTCGTTCAAAACCATATACAAGCGTTTGGAAGATCTTTTGGTTGGCACAAATTTATTTTGCTGGTGGATTTAAATATCGCACAAGGCCTAAATGAAGTTTAAGAACGGCTTGCAAACAGAACGTGAATCACTACAAGCCGGAGCAGGAACCAAAGCCGGAGCAGGAACCAAAGCCGGAGCAGGAACCAAAGCCGGAGCAGGAACCAAAGCCGGAGCAGGAACCAAAGCCGGAGCAGAACCGAATACTGAAAAGTGTTGAAATTCTTGCATCACTCCGTTTTCTACGTCACGATTTGCTCAACAATGTGAACTAATCCTTTGGGCTATATAAAGAGTGTATATAAAGCATTGTATATTTCTTCTTTGGTGACTGTTGTAGTCACTTTTGCCCTCCACGCGTTGCCGTAGGGTAACTATATCCCGCACAAAACCATCACTGGTGGCAACAACACAACAGTGTGTTCTTGTAACAGTTAAAAGAGTAAAGCCCTAACGATAACCATACAAATTAAAAACCAACGTCACTTTGACAAATTGCCGAGGCCGCTGGCATCTTTTGGGGCGTTTTTCATTTTCCGTTTTCCTATTCTTGGAATCATAAGAAAAGAGTGGGACGCAAATTGGGACGTGTTAGAAAATTACTGACCTCCAAGTACACGTTTACCAACGTAACTAAGCATGAAGGAAAGCTTGTACTGGTGACATCATTATTGGTTAGAGACACTTTGGGGGATATGTAATATTGGACCGGTTTACCTTTATGACCAATTGACCATTCAGTTTCTGGTTCAGACGGGTGGTATCCTTGATACCAAGGCTGACCAGTGTGTGAGTCTCCTTAACAACCCCATACCTTCTTCCACTGGTCATCACATCATTCTCCCGTCTGGGTGTTAAATCACAAATCTTGCCTGGGGGGCATTGCCGAGATTCACTAGGCCATGGCATTCCTCACGAGGCGAAAAAGTGACGTATCTGAGCCCCAATTGTTACAAAGGTAGATCCCCTTTAGTTTCATCAGAAGAAAAGACCAATGCTGAGCACGCGTGTGACTTGGCTCTTTTTGGAGTCCGCAATGCGTGAGTAAACGATTATTGTATCTCCCGTCATAACACAAGTTGGGGATGTTGGAGTAAACACACAGATGAACAACGCAAGAACAACACGGACAGATTTGTTTTCTAAAATACTTAATCGAGTATAATCATAATTCAGATTTCTTGTGTGGTGTCCACCATTTACAGAAAATTAATCAGCCGGAATCACAAAAACAGGTAAGACATTTCCAACATGTTTTAAATCATCCTCGGAGGCGTGTTCTGATTATGTTTTTCAGAACCACGTGTTATTAAATTCAAATTTCAAATGACCGTTGAACCGGTGAACTTGATTTGTTCTTAAATCAAAACATTTCAGAACACCGTGTTTATATTCGTTTTTCAAAATAACCGTTTAACGGATATTTTTTTTAAACGGCAGTAAACTTGATTTGTTATTAAACCAAAATGTGTACATAGATATAAATTGTTTTACGTTTCTTGCAATCATGGTATTACTTGTTGGAATTGAACCATTGAATTTGTTTATTATCTGAAAAACATGGGGCCACACTGCGTTGCACTGAGTCGCACAAAATATGGACAGTTTGTCACACGTCACACCCAGATCATACGTCAACTTATAACGTCAGGTGTGTACATAGCGATTTAAACCTCGGTTAAAACTAACTTCAAACACTTCACCGTGGATTGGAGGCAAACTTGAAAACATGGCTTTAAAAAAACGTCAATCCAGAAGGCGAGACGAGTGTTAGTTTTTGAGATTAGAGTGCACGTAATACACCCAAATAATCCCATATCTTTATCACGATGGCCCGAAATGATGCAACAAGTGGCACGATCCGTGACTCAAGAGATGGGGCAAGGGTGACACGAGACGCTCCAAAAATGTGAAGTGGAATGTTAAACCCTAAGGATTATTTGTCCATACACCCACTATTGTGTGATATGAAAATGTATTGGGTTTATAAGAGTTCATTCATTCTCCAGTGTATAACAAAAGCGCAGTACTCATAATATACAGGTGATTTCAAATTACGCTCTTTTGGAAGTACAACCTTATGTTTGGAATGGAAGAGGAACACATGTGGTCGAGTCAAGAGCTTGGGTGTGGGTGACACGAGACGATTCAAAAATGTTTAGTGGAATGTTAAACCCTAAGGATTATTTTTCCACCCACTATTATGCGTGATTTACAAAATTTCCGTTGGATATTGCCGGGTTTATTTTATATTCATTCTCCAGATTAGATTTCAAATGCACGGTCTTTTTGAAAGTTTAACTGTATGTTTTGAACGGAGAGGAATACACTCTCGTAAACGGTAAGGTGTTTTTACTTTAGAAGCAGTATTGAAACCGGTCTTTCTCATTGAAAAACTCTCGTTTTTCGAAAATAAATTTGTACAACGGGCACGTTCTTTTCAAAACCTATTAATTTTTACAGACTTCGAAATTAGCGGCTGATAAGTAAAAAACCCTTCTTTTGTAGCTGCTCCGCGAGTCAACAAATGTGTTCCTTTCAACAAATAAATAAGGGATACGTTCGTCAAACTTCACAAAGAGATTATTTTCAAGTTCGTAAAATGATTTGACAAGTCTGGTTATTTGCTATGAATTGATGTGCCTGCCATCGTTCGCTTCAGACACGCATACAAAACTATATGGCGCCGTGTCATCCCTAGTAATAAGTTTTTCGATTGAATGCCGAATTCAAACACAATTTTCAGACAGTTATATGTTCTTATTTAATTTATTTGCCGATTTCAGTCACGGGCCTTCAAAAAGGTAATCAATCAGGGCGACCACTTAGACACAATATAACGAGTTTCGGTGATACCAAGTGGTGTGGTTATAACTTACATGAAGTTGGACCGACCGGAAATTAGAAACTCGGATTTCAAATATTGACGTGTCATTCACACGGGTCCATCCATGGTTTTATATTTAGAGGGTAATATATCTAGGGGTAATATTCTACGGGTTTCATGACCGTAACGAGGACCCCGTGGGACACTCGTAAGAGGGTTATTGGTCTATTGTACGTAATGTAAAAGTATAAACATGTAAAGACTTATTTTAAATGGTCATGAGCACCAATCACGCCACGATGGTGGGTGCTAGGTTGGAGCATGGAGGAATGTTAGAGATGGGTTACCCCTATTTCTACCCGTCCATGCCCCTAGTGAGGTCATGGGTCATGTGACACATGTCCCAATCGAGAACACGTAACTTTGGTTATAAAAGAGAATGACCTTGTGCATTTCAAGGCTTTTCTGACACATGCAAGATAACTCCACTGGTCAAATTGGAAATTTTGTATTTTGTATCATGATTTCAAGTTAAATTCTGGAGTTATAAAAATAACAGATGTACACGTTTTTAGATGTAACCTTTTTTTTTCACACGGAAAATTAATAAGAATTGTACACGGTCAATATTCATAAAATAAAAAAACATTTTACGTTTCCTCCATAGCTGTATACAATTCGTAATACAGGAAGTCCGGGCTCTGTAGCTTGTTTGTAACCGTGCGATTTCATAGTTTACATGGTCTTCTAGTAATGCCTTAAATCGGCCAAATTCGGTGCCAATTATGACTTGTGATGATTTTATTGGCGATTAAATTGAGTGGCATGGCTGTACGACGAACCCCCATATCATGAGCAGCTATGCAGCAGGTGGATTCTAAAGCCTATGCTTGTTACCCCAGGACGAGGAAGTACCCAATTACCTGTCTCAAATGGTTAACGGCTATTCTTGAATATTATTGTAGTACGATTGAGGTACGCCAGGTTTTGCACTGTTTCTG
Source organism: Asterias amurensis (assembly GCF_032118995.1). NCBI lineage: Eukaryota > Metazoa > Echinodermata > Asteroidea > Forcipulatida > Asteriidae > Asterias > Asterias amurensis. Next base: position 21,399,893 of record NC_092651.1, on the reverse strand, counting down.
ATTCTTTACATTGTCACTTTGACCATGGAGGTAGGATTACTCTGACAATCAGCATGTCAGTATAAACTTGAAATTTGAAACGTAGTCACCAGTCACCACGCAGGAAGGATGAGTTTGCAGATTGATTTTGGGATGGTTCCTAAAAATTGTCGATAAATAATCCACATACGTCATGAGGGTATTATGACTGATATTGCAACATTTTTTTTTTCAATCAACGAGGATTACAAATCTGAATTGTCACTTATTATTTAAAATTATTCATTTTTTTCACCGAAAATTAGCCTCCAGTTTTAACGCCCGAAAAGACAAACCATTGTCCCCGTTTTATTGAAATGCCATAGTAGATTTCATCCCGGTGCTGAAATCTTTTCATAATCTTGGTCGCCAAACCGCAGTGGTTATGGGTCCGTTTTGGGCTATATAGAACATCCGGAAGTTTCTTTGTGATCACACTTACTAATCAAACATCCCAGCTGAAGAAAAAAACCTCGAGCATTGTTTGTTCCGCTACGAACGCAAAGTCTGTACTCAAAGAAATTACAATGGCACATTGCTCTGGCTTTTGGATATCTACAATATTGAACTATAGAGGTTGAATTATGGATGGAAAGAAAGATTGAACGGTGAGTGCTCTGCGAGTGAGCGCATGTACAATATGAAACGTCACGTAGCCACGCCTACTTCGCCTGTGGGTTGCCGATCACTGTTTTCTTGGTACGACTCATTGTGGCTGTCTGTACACGTTCTGAACAGTGGCACTCGACCGATTAAACCCGACTGGTTGGTACCCATGTGTGGAGTGGAGTTATAAAACGACGATTTGCGTTGTACGATGACAAGTGAATGGAGAAGTTTATACACGGATTTATAATTGGCAGTATTCTCTTTGGAACTTTATCAGTACAGATTCTTTTTAAAGGTATTTATGATGTTGTATTTTTAATGACTGAATGGCATGTGTTGTTCGCGCAGGCGAGTTGTCCGGCTTCTTTTTAATTTTTAATGAATGAACACACGAGTGTGTTGCCGGTTGCTGCGCGCTTGATAAGGGATGGTTGATTTTCGCTTTGAATGACTAATGTCAATGAACATCGCCTGCTCTAACAGGAATAATTTAACATGTAAAGTCGTAAATTTCTCGTAAGGAAACAGTCATGCTTTCATGAGAGAGTTGAACGTTTAATACCAGTTACTTTATGAAATGTTGAACATAAAAATATTTATATAAAAACAAATTGAAATAATAAATTTTCTTTTTCCACGCGATGTGTATTGACACATCACACTTAACTATAGAGGTTGAACTATGGATGGAAATAAGAATAAGAACATTTTTGAAATTTAGTACCCCAGCTTCCAATTCTGTTGTATCAGCGAATATCAATTCCTAATTGACCATTAAACTTAAATAGATGTATAACAAGTAAGGTATGGCCTTAGCCTTCGATCCAAACTGGACCTTTGTAGCAGATGCAACTTAAAATTAAATATGTACACACATGTATCTAGGACCTATACTACTAGTACTCTTTTCTTTCGCTGAATTGTTTTAGTATATTTTCTGATATTGATATCTGATAGAAAAAACATTCCTCAGTTGTTTGTTTCTCACAGTGCAAATGTCAATGGCTAGCTGTGCCGGGATGAATTTAACGTTAACCATTGATTACAGCAGGATTGTTTGAATGTTTAATCAGCAGCTGTCTGTGGGATTCAGCACAGCTTGATGAACGGATTGGCCGGGGTTACTCCACCGCAGCAGTCAAACGTTCATGCAACACTGAATAAACCAAATGTGTACTGTTGAATACCCGGCTTGGCAGTTACTATTGTTGTGCTGGCAGACATGGATTTAACTCTGTGTATTGAATCGAGTAATTCACTCCTTGCTCTTTATTGATTATATTGCAGATATTAACCATCAACAGCTTGTGAAAAGAGTGACAAGCCAAGACCCTGAAAAACACTGTGAGATTTAGGGAAACCAGTCACAACAAGGACCTAACTGACATGGAAACGAGGAAAAATACGAGATAACCATGGCCACATGTACACTACAGGGGAAGAAGTTCTACTGCCGTGAGTGGGCATTCCAAAAGCTGCTGCATAGTCTAGAGAGCAGACCTGCATCTAAGACATGTGGTACTCTCATCATGGGTGGGCCGGGCAGTGGCAAGACGGCCATATGCTCGGAGATTGCCTGGCCCACTGCAAACCATGGCAAGCAGAGGAGTCTCAACAAAAGAATGCTCGCCTATCACTTTTGTCAAGCCCATGATCTGGACACTCTTTCTGTGCCTAACTTTATATTGGGTTTAGTCAGCCTGATTTCACGCTCGACGCTGATTCATGGATACGATGAAAAACTACGCAATCCTCATGTGCAAGCAGTTTTGGAGCCGGCTGCTTGTGAGAGAAATCCGGACGAAGCTTTCAGGAGTGGAATTTTACAGCCTCTATGCTCTCTCAATCCCCCATCACGGAATTGTTTCATTCTTGTGGACTCTATCGATGAAGCCTACCCAAGGATGGATGGAGAACGGTGTTCTTCCAGTAGAACTGTTGCAGAACTCCTTGCCAACCATCATGAACTATTTCCCTCATGGCTCTGCCTGATTTGTAGTGCACGCCGTCAGAGTAAATCAGTGACCCGTATGTTTACTGGATTCCGGAAATTAAGCCTTGACGATCTACGCAAATCACATGTTGTACGAGATGTGCAACAGTACATTCTGTGTCGCCTTGACCGAGAAGAACTTCTGCGACAGCAACTCAGTAGAGACACTGCTGAAATGTTGAACCAGTTGCATATTAAGAGCAATGGATGTATGATGTACTTGGAGAAAGTCTTAGATGGAGTCGCAGACAACTTCATTAAACTGAAGGAAATATCAGACATACCCGGAACTCTGAATGGACTATATTTATGGCTTTGCCAACGTCTGTTTATCAAGAAACAGTTCACCAAGATAAGACCGATCTTAAATGCAATGTTAGCGGCCAAGTGTCCACTGACAGACAGAGAACTCTATGCATGTACAAGAACTCATAACACCAGTCTCACTGAAGCAGATTTTAATGAGAGGTTGCTTAAAATGGGCAAGTTGTTGGTTCGTGGAAAGGATCAAAGATTGCTTATTTTCCACTACAGTTTTGTGGAATGGCTTCTTGACGTGAAACATTGCACACGGAAATACCTTTGTAACATGGCAGAGGGACATGCCATGATCGCCATGAAATATTCATGTGAGGCTCCAAGTCTCACACCTGCACAGGTGCAGAACTTTGCAGCCAATCTCTTGCAGGCGAAATTTGTGCCTCCCATGGAACCCCATCACCTCACCCTTTGGTTAATGTGGATGGGAACACCTCTGAAAGACTGCCTGATGAGCTCAACACCGAAAAGCCAACAAGTGCTACAGCTCCTTGTCTCAGCTGGGGCGAAGGTTATAGACCTCGATGAAAGCTCCATTGCTCTGCAGGATGCACTTGACAGGGAAGATTCTCTGAAGAGCTTGCTCGAGAGTGGAGCCTCTATCAACCAGGTGGATAGTAATGGGCGTTCTCTTCTTGCCAATGCTGCATACGGCGGAAATTTAAGAGTAGTAAGTTTCTTAATGGCCAGAGGTGCAGATTCAACAATAACTGATAGAACTGGTCAAACAGCACTGGGACTTTCCGCACGCCAGGGTCATTGTGAAGTTGTCAGTGTTCTCATTGAATACCATGCTGAATTGGATCATGTTGACCATGACGGATGGACCCCTTTGCGATCAGCTGCTTGGGCGGGACATGCAGATGTGGTAGCTGCCTTGCTAGCTGCAGGTGCTAAGGTAGACTGCAGTGACACAGACAAAAGGACGGCGCTACGTGCTGCAGCCTGGGGTGGTCACTGTGATATCGTCATGAATCTTGTGGAACATGGTGCTAACGTGAATCAGGCTGACAACGAAGGAAGAACACCTCTCATAGCTGCTGCATACATGGGTCACAAGAAGATAGTCGAGTATCTTGCGGAAAATGGAGCAGATATTGACCATGTAGACTGTGACGGTCGCACTGCTCTTTCAGTTGCTGCAATGTCGGTGGCTGTCAGCCAAGGCCACACAAGTGTCATCACGCTTCTTGTTGAGCGGGGAGCTGATGTTAACCACAGTGATAATGAAGGTATGTCTCCACTTATTGTTGCTGCCAGTGAAGGACATCAAACTGTTGTAGAGCTCCTACTAGAAGGGGATGCTGATATTGACCATACTGACAATAATAATCGCACAGCCTTGATAGCTGCCTCAAATATGCGCCACACAAATGTAGTGAAAGCACTCCTGTATTGGGACGCAGCGGTGGATACCATTGACAATGAGGGAAGGACGGTTTTATCTATTGCCGCGGCAGAAGGCAATGCGGAGGTTGTTCGTATGCTTCTAGAGCGTGGCTTGGATGAGATGCACAAGGATCACCATGGCTGGACTCCATTGCATATGGCTGCCTTTGGAGGTCATAGAGAAGTTTGTAGGGTGTTTCTAAGCCAAACCAGCCCTGTTTCTGTGGACATCATGGACCGTGATGGGAGGACACCATTAACCCTTGCAGCACAAGAGGGTAAACTTGACACTGTCAAAGAACTTTTGAATTACAATGCAAATATTCACCACACTGCTCACGATGGACGGAGTGTGGTCAGAGCTGCTTCCTTAGAGGGGCACCAAGAAGTTGTGAGGGTACTGATTGAAGGTGATGCTGATATCAACTATAAAGACGCAGAGGGGAGATCTACATTGTACATGCTTTCTCTAGAGAACAAAGTGCCCATGGCCCATTTCCTGTTAGAAAGTGGTGCAGATACAGAGAATCCGGACTTTGAGGGTAGAACACCGCTTCATGTTGCATCCTGGCAGGGCCATACAGAGATGGTGAATGTACTGCTTACGTTCAAAGCAAATCCAAATGCTGTTGACAAAGAAAAGCGATCAGTATTGCAGTCGGCTGCTTGGCAAGGACATGTGATGGTTGCAAATGCTCTGCTTGAAAAAGGAGCCAACAAAAATCATACTTGCAATCAGGGTGCTTCTGCGCTTTGTATCGCAGCTCAAGAAGGCCATGTGGATGTTGTGAAGTGTTTGCTGGAGCACGGTGCTGATCCAACTCAATCTGACAAGCATGGACGTACGGCTATGAAGGTTGCACTCAAAGGTGGCCACACAAGTATAATAAAACTGTTGGAAAAGTGTGGAGTGCTAAATCCAGTCTCGCCAATGCCGTCTAGATCCGCTCATAATCGGAAGAATGGATGTGGTACAGGCGGATCTTCGTCTTCAAATCAGAGCAGTGAGAATGCTAAGACTGGATCCTCAGGGTTGTTGACCAATGGCGGTTTGATGCAAGCTAGCTCATCTTCGAACTCGCCAGACTCTACATTTGATCTACGAAAGTCAACTGCATCCAACCAGTCATCCAAATCTTCTTCAAACTTGACATCAGTTTCAACTGCTAACTCTACTATCCAACTTCATGCTCCAAAAGAAAACAGCCATAGGCACTCTACTTTCACGGAACAACTTCAGCATCTGGCACCTCACAGCAAGAAGAGAGGTGGCAGCTCTCACGGGAGATCCCAGGAACCGAGCAGAACCCAGTCTGTTGCCAAGGTAACACCAGCTTCCTCCTTCCAGACAATTCCCGAAAACATCATCACTGCCCACAGCACTGAAAAATTGCAACACGGACAATGCAAAAGCCAGACTGGTGCCGTACAGTCTCCAAGACGGTCACCCTCTCCTCATATCTCTTCCAGGTCAACTTCTCCAAGTCTCCAACCATCAAGTCCCCTGTCTCAAGCATCGCAATCTCCAGTCAGGATGATATCGCCACAAACATCGCCATCACATTGCCAGTTTCACAATAACAACAAGCCTGGGTTCCCTTTCAAGACTCCCCAAGGCACAACATCTGAAATTTCTGTTGAAGTACACAGCTCTCAAGAGATAAGATCTGCTTCTCAGCCAAGGATGGGTGTCCACAAATCCCCCAAAGTCGAGAGAAGGGGAAGGTCTTCATCTTTGAAGGATCAACGAAAGACATCAATTCACCAGGTGCCTCCGCAGAATGGACACAATCATATAAACGGTCAGGCCCCATACCAACCATCCCCACATGGACAACATGTGCAGCATCAATCACTGCAAAACATCCCTGTCACTAACGGCAACCATCGCCAAGCGCAATCACACAACTTTCATCCATTTTACTCGCCACCGATTCAGCGTAGATTTGACCCGTCTATGCAATCGCAATGTTGCCATGGAAGTAGCACGATGATTCCCGAGCAACACTCCCCAGTCCACAGCACCTCCGGAGCACCTAACCACCATCGATCCAACTCACAACCTGTTCCCATGGACTGCCACTGCCACGAACATGTCCACTTTCAACGTAAAGCCTCATTGCCTGTGTCTTTCAATCAAATTAATCTACAGCGAGTTCTTGCAGTGAGACCTGAGTCACCGGAACCAAGGCCAAGACGAAATGGAATAGTCACTAATCCAAATTATAAGAACTATCATAACAAGACCGGGATCCATGGGAGTCATACGATGTTAGCTCAACACAGCATCATTGCAGGAGATAGTCACAGAGGACTGTCACCCATGGAACTTAAGCAGGCGATGAAGGCTAACTTTGAGGGATCTTGCAGGAATGGATACAACAAGAAGGAAACGCCATTATAAATCAATGGTAAGTAACCAGAACTAATTATATTTGTTTGCCAAAGGAAGTTTATTTATCCTAGAAACGCTCTGTTTAAAGTTTTGGAGTACTATACTGTCATAAAACAAAAAACCTTATACATTTTCAGTGAAAAAATCTTCATTTTTAAAAAATGTGCACCCCATTACGGGCCCCTGGTGTTTAAACATCCTCTTAAAGTTATGGCAAATATCTGTACAATATGTTTGTTAAATACAACATGTATGTTGTACATATGTAAATTTTACTTTTCACTGGTCAAACATGTTTGGTGAGGAAATCAAGCTCAAATACAAAAGCAGTTTGTGATTCCTACCGGCCCAAAATCAATCTTCTTTGGTACAATGTAACTCAATGTAAATTTTATGAACAAAAAATAAACAAAATTCCTGACAATTTTTTTTTTTCTGTCAGGCTATATGACAGAAAAAAATCCAGGTATTCCTAATTGCAAATGAGGTAAAATAAATCTATTAAATTCAGTAAGGAGCTGCAGTAAAGTACTGTCAGTAAAGTGCTGCAAGATTTGCTTTGCCTAGCCCTGCTTTATATCTATATAATGCACTTCATAGCATCTCATCCATGATTGCAACTCGTCTCTATTATGAACTCCGACTAGCCGTGCATTATTTTTGCCTGGGGCAGTTTCATAAACGTACAGGTATTAAGGAGCAAATTGAGAAATTCATTGGCTGTATACCATTGGGAATTATTGTGAAACCTTGGATGTCTTAATACTGCTCCAAATAAATACATCAAGACCAATTTGTCAGCAGGGAAGTTAACCAAAAATTTAATTTATCGTGGGTAACTTTGTCAAGGGAAAGGCTTGAAAGCAATGCTGTGTTACTTGTCAAATATTATCTTGGAATAAAATTCCAGACCAGTTTCAGACTGAGGTTGAGTGCAATCGACACTCCGAAACTTTATCCGAGGAGTGTGAAAAACAGCACTTCTTAAAAATCTACAGTGGATTTTAAACATTATTTTTTGAAAAAACAGAAACTTAATCCCAGCAGGAAATGAACTACTGACTATGGGTTTTTGCTTGCTTTGATCATGCTATATTATAAAATACAAATCTGCCAATTTAATCCTGCCTTCCTGTTTGTGCAATATGAAACGTCAGGCTTCTCTAGGTACTTTGCTGAAATTGTACAACATGAACAGTCAGATTTTCTTGAAAACTTGTTCTTACTGTACTTTTTTAAGAAACATGCATGAAGTTGGGTAGTTGGGTGAACTATTTGTTTCTGTTATCCTGCTCATTTCTGCGTAGCAGAAAATTGTTCAGCAATGTTTTCTGCCTAAGCAGCCCTTTAAAATTGTGCCCTCTTGTGCACTTGTTCATGTTTGTACTACCATGGAGCTATACATGGTACTACACAGTGTTGATTGGCACTATTCCTTTGCTCAGGGAACTAATTTGGGGCCTGGCTATTTCCGCCTTAGTGTTTAATGAATGGGGCCGAATCAGCTCTTGTTACCCAATATGCCTAATGGATGCTAAAATTTGCTTCACATAATATGCTCTGTTCATGCCTAAAATAGCAGACTCAATGCACTGAAGTCATTTCAATTAGCGTTTAGAAAGAGAGTGCTGTCACCTTGCCCTGAGCTAAGGACATGTTAGGTTGAGCATACTTTGAGCTGTACTGTATTTGTGACACATTCATGTACAAACCTGGCAGCTTGCACATCTTGCATTGGACATGAAGGCCTTTGGGCCAAGTGATTATTAGGTTAACCTTTTCTCTTCCTGTCATGTGCTGCTGGCTCTATTCAATTGTATCTTTGTCTTTGTATTCCTTTGTCATTTTAATCATTATCTTACATGGTTTTGTTTTACTGTCATGTGAAGTAATGCAGAGTAAATAAAACTAACAAGCAGAATAGTTCAACATTTAAGTCTTCCAAATAACCTTGCTAATCTCAGCTCCTGCACTTGCTAGCCTTGTGAGATTTTAGTTATAATTTATGATTACAATTCAACTTAAAGGTTCTTACAGGTTTTCTAAATACTCTCCTCATTATGTGGTTCCTACTCCTAGTCTGTGCTCATGTATTTGCTAGCCTTGTGAGATTTTACAATATCAGAAAACTGTCATTCATTAAGTTTGTCTTGTAACATGATGCCCAAATTCTGTCTTTCTCTGATAAGTACGGCACCTTGGTGAGAATGCACTTCATGGATTAAGCTCAAGTGTACGTAGGTTAATGCAAAGTCAATAATGCTGGCTGTGCCTAAATACCAGGTGCAACATATCAAATCTTAAGACTGAGGACACCAACCACTGGGCAGGCTTCGGGCAATCCTCGGGATACATATGTTACTCATTTGTTTTCCTTTTCATATTTTGTGAGAAAGTTCATATGCTCTGGGGCCGAAAAGGGCGCAGAGTTGAAACATAATATTTTGCAGGTTTATTTTTTGAAGGGAAGGGATTTGTATGCACCTGTCGTTGATATTCAAAGTTAATAGGATTATACATGTAGGATGGATGGAGGGTTGAAATCCAAAACAATTTTCAAAATGTTATGACAAAATTGAAGAATTTTACTCACATTGTAACTTGAAATCTTCATCGGTCCCTGATCCCCTCCTCGCATATTGGAACTAAGATTTCCTGTGTAAACAAAATGTGTATTTTTACAATAATTTTTTTTATAGTGTTAGAGATGAACTGGTACTTTGAAACCATGTGAATTTGTGTACATGGTGACTAAGAATTAGACTGAATTTCCTTCCAGTGCATTGAACATTGATAAAGATTTAGCACAGATTTGGGATTACATGGGATTATGATATATTTTCTTTGTCCTTTGACCTCTTGTTGTAGTCAAACACAGACTGCTGAAATATCCCAACTGGTTTCATTCCTCCATACATGAACCTGCATTCAGTTGAGATAACTTTACTGATACAAGCTATGCCCAATTTCATAAAGCCTGTAAGCATGAAAACCTGCTTAGTACAGAAAAATATTCCTTAACTGAAACAAGCTAACCCGCCAGGAAGTCATAAAGTTTACATCATGTAAACTTCTTACACTGGTTCCCAATGTTATTTGTTTAAGCGGTAACATATTTCTGCTTAATAGCTTTATGAAATTGACCCTGTGTCATTACTATCAGAAAATACAACTGCAGACATGTTTTATTTACCTCTTTATCTGTCTACAGCTGATTGTCTTTGTCATATATTATACAAATATTGGAGATATGAGTGCATTTTTCAATGAATATGAAAAGCAAGATTTCACCACATAATTATACTCTGCGACACACCGATGGGATGAAATTAATTTAAAACTTGTTCCATAAAACTCACACATAAATCCTTGTCATTTGGTATTTTTTTCACAATAAACACAAAAAAGACACACAAAAACTTTTCCATGCTCTGACAATTCTGGTTTTCTTTTTTACTTCTGAACCATAAGGATGACTCCATGCTCCACATAGATACCAAGCTTGTCCTCGGGACACAACATTGTCTTGTTTAAAATAAAAAACGGCAGGGAATGGTGATTGTTGGAAATGACGATGCAAAGCGTCCTATAATTATCCATTATGGACTTCAATATTAATGTTTGTCACGGCAGTAAAGCTATACATGGCAAATGAAATGACAAGTATGTGTGTACTTGTGTGTGGTATATCATCATGATGAACAGGGTATCCCACCCTGGGTCAATAGTAATTCCTTCTTGTATTAATCAAACATATTTCTGTACTTTCATTTGATCACCCCCAGATACCAACCTGAATGCTGTACATGTATCTTGTGCTCAAGTCATCCTGGATCTCAATTGTCTACCAGGGACCATGGAATTCCTCCTGATGATCATCTCGTCCAATCCAAGGTTTCAAGGGAGCTGTCGGATTCCTTTATTGTTCAACCCAGCAAGCTGAAACGAAGCAGAGAATAACAGGACCAAGGACATCAATGTTCAATCTGATTTGATGAGTCTGAGGACAAGACAAGACCCTATTGTTACACCTAAGGCCACTTCAATAAATACTTGGACCTAACTTCAGGTAATCTGTAACATGCCCTCTGCTCAGAAACTTTCCCACGAGTTGATCAGTGAATTGTGCAAATTGTTTAATTGTATCGGTGCTTGGTGATCACAACATGCTGCAGTGTTGCTCTGAATGCAGCAGATTTCATGAAGAGATAGTTACCTTCAAGGTTCAATTTAGGAAATTTTTTGAAAAAATTTTCCCCAAGGTTTTTATGTTGTTTAACAGAAGTGAGAAATTATGAAATACCACTATACTTGATAAAGCTGCCATACTGATTTGAAATTGCTGCAAGAAAAAAAAAAGTTATTTCAGTTTATTTTCAAGTATTGGATTTGTACAATGCCAAAGGAATGGTAATTAAATGTAAGCGCAGTTGTCCAAAACAATTACTGTTATACACATAATTATAGTTTAAGAGGACAAGAAATACAGTATTAAGAAATGAAATACACAATTACAATGTCTTTTTTTCTTTTTTTGTGCTTTGTTTTATGCACATCAAGTGACTCAACATTAGTAAATCATACTCGGGTTCAATCGACTAGTTAATCCAGGTCTCAAATTTTCAAATATGGTTGGAGACCAGAATCACAAAGAGGGAAACCTTTTACACAGTCGACTGTTTTTAATTTTAATTGAACAAGCACTAAGACATGTAAGAAAAGGTGCACCCTATGAGTCTTAATGAAGGGTATGCGGTGTTGAACAAAGACAAATTGACAAGTGCAGGGTTTGAACCACCGACCTCTGAATTAACATGCTGGTGATCTACCAACTGAGCTATCTAGCCCTATGTTGCTGGTCTCCCTATTGTTTCAATGTTTTTGTTTGAGGGTGCCAATCAGAAGCCAAAGGCCTACATTCCCTACAACCTTTAACTACCTTGTAGTAGCCAGTGATCGCACCCTCGTTTACGATACAACCTGAGAAGCGGCAGCCAAGGGGTCACCTCAAGGGGATGCAAATTTCTGGAAGGTCATTCGTCAGACTGAAAGTAAACATCTTGTGTTTTTATTCCAAGATCTTACACAGTGAGAAAACCAAGCTATAATTCAATTTGAAAACTCAAGAAGGCAGACTTGTCCGGTCATGAGTTTACTGGCAGATGCTTAAACCACTGGCCTCAGGCTGGCGGCCCAGTATTATTTTCAAGCCCTGCAGAAATCTATTCACAGATTCTCAAAGGACCTAAACTGTCCACTGATGCCATACTGCATCTATGCTGATCAACTGCACACTGGTCCCATTTCATTCCAGTCCTCATTTATTTGTTACTGTAGCAAGGACACATGTGTACATGAAGGAGGATTAAGGAGGATTAAGAAGGATTAAGTAGGATTTAGCTCAGCTTCCATCTCTTCCAATCTTACATTGAAATCTTTTACTGTATTGACAGTATTCAGTGTATTTGAACAATTTGTTGATCTCAGGCTTGAACCGTCTATACAAATCCACCAAATGTATGTACTTAAATCTGTCGCAATCATTCACTACTTAAATATTTTTAACGTGGACTCAACATGATGGTGTTTTTTTTTTTTTTTTACAAATTCTTGATCAAACATGACTTTTTTATATTCCAAGTAAAACAACCCCCTGAGCATTATTTAACTTGCTCATTAATGAATGTAATCTACTCACATGAGACGTGCTAAAAATTGATGAAACAAGTAAAGATAAGTAATAGGTAAAAAACTAGTTACATGTAACTGTGAAAATAGATAAGTTGCAATAGATGCCATCTTTACGGGCAAATTGCATTTTGGCTTGCAGGGGTGTCAAGCGCTCAGTTTATTAACGCAACCACGCGGTTACTAAACCAATCAGGCAATGAGTTTTGTGAAATGTGCGCGTGCTGCACACCGTTCTCGCGCAAAACGCATGGCTGCGTGTTCCAAATTGCCCGTAAAGATGGCCGATTTAGGTCATGTGTTAAATATCTATAGGGACTCTGGCATGGGGTAAGGAAAAATGCCAATGTCATTATAAAAGTTTAGTAGACGTCATTATACAAGTGTACCTTTAAAGTGTTAAGTAATTTCTAAATTACAATTTCAAAACATTTATGCATTAAGTAGTTGGGTTTTCTGCTCCAGTGTCACTTACCTTTTTTCTTGTTAATATTGTTGTACATTGAAATACTTTAAAATATTAAGAAACTTTAAAGTGACATACTGTTGTGTTTAATGACTTTTGTCATTTTGTTTTTTTTGTAGAAATAAGGTGGAGGGATTATGTATATTTAAATCGTGTACATAAACAAAGTTTATGCTTACAGTATAGCCAAGGGGCATATGTTCATGTGTGTGTTTGTAAGTACCTTTAATAAGAAACAAATTATTAAGGTTATAGTTCACAAGTTGTAAACAATTTGAGGAACTGCTCTGCAGCAATTTTAGCTTAACAAAATTTGTGTTTATGAAGCGTTTGAAAACAAACAGCAAAACTAAATGGTAACAATTTTTCCATAGATTGAAGTAAAACCTAAAAGGATCTGGGGTGGATTTCACAAAGGTAGTCCTAACTTAGGACTAGTCCTAGGCAATGTTAAGAGATAGGACCAGTCCTAAGTTAGGACCAGTAACTCATCCTAACTTAGGACTGGTCCTATCTATTAGCATTGCCTAGGACTAGTCCTAAGTTAGGACTACTTTTGTGAAATCCACCCCTGGGCCCAACTTCATCAAGCTGTTTAAATTTCCTTGCTAACCAGAAAACACTGCTTAACTAATTGCTTTGCTTGGCAGCAAATGAGTGGGGCAGCAGTAGCAACAATGTACACTTTATGGAATGTTGGCTGGTAACCTGTTTTTGCTCAGCAAGATGTCTGTGCTTAGCAAGTTTTGAAAGGGTTTATGAAATTGCATGGCTCTCCTGCCTACTGTGATATTATGCGCTTATGGTACATGTAAAACACACAATACTACAGGCTGTAAGCACAGAAAACCACAGTAAGCAGAGCCATGATATTGGGCTATGTCAGATATTTTGCTCAGCTGTTTTTTTTTAGCTCTGTGAAATTATCATGATTTTCAAAGTTCAACAAATAATGCACTTCTTTGTCAATGTTGCAGTAAAGAAGCTGTTACTCTCATGCTTTTTATGCCAAGGTATCAGATAATATATTATTCGCTAGTCACACTCGACCCTGATTCAAGCGTGTTGATTTTAAAGCTATTTGTTCATCATTTCACTCTACAGTTTTAGCACCTAGAGCCTTGAGCATGATACGCACTGTAGCATAAAATCAACATACATTGCTTGTGACTCATTGCAGAATTGTGGGGTCAAAACACAGTGAAAGGAGAGAGAGAGTACTTTGGATAGGGAAAGAAAAAAAAGCTTGCCAATATTATAGTGTTTACAAAAGGGGTATATAAGAAAAGCTGTTATTGATTAGCCCCGGGAGCCTTTCACGCTTAGAGCTTCTTAGTGACTTGTTATTGATTTGTTGAAACTGAAAACAGTTTTTGCTTGGCCGCAAGTGAGATGTTTTAAGGACCTAAAAAGGTTGTTTGTTTGCTGGGGTTGTTTGTCCGATTCTTGTAACCCTTTAGCTTTGTGTCAACACATTATGTAAACATCTAGCGAAATGTCTATAAATGCAAAGTTTCACAGCAACTATAGAGTAAATTTGCCAACAATTACCCTCTTGACAAATTACAATGCTTTGATCGCTTTCTCATGAGTCTTGATTATGTGTTCAAAGAACAAATAACTCTGTTAATTATATTTTTTATTTTGTTCTGAAACAACAAAGTGGCGCAAACTGTATTGTGGTAATGATATAATGTGCTTTAGTAATAAACAATGATCCCATGGAAACCAAGCTCACCGTGGCAATATAAACTCTTTGTGGTCAGATTCAAACCTTATTTTCAGTTTCAAATTCCTGTTATTTACAAGGTTTTGGTTTAGTATTTGTTATTTTTCCTTTCTAGATATGAAACTATTGAAGTCTGAATAGTTTCAATCAGTGAATAGCTTAAAATGCAGGGTATACTTTTACTATTGTCAAAGACCAGTATCCTCACCCGGTGTATGCCAATGTATGCATTAAATAACAAACCTGTGAAAATTTGTCCTCAATTGGTCATCAAAGTTGAAAGAAAAAAATGAAAGAAAAAACATGCCTGAAGCTTTTCTCTGGTTCAATTTTGTTGTTGTGAAAAAGCTCTAAAACTACTTTACTTCACATGGTGACGTTTCTTAAAGGAACACTTTGCCTTGGATCAGTCGAGTTGGTCTTTGAAAAGCGTTTGTAACCGTTTACTATAAATGCATATGATTAGATAGATACTTTAAAAGTAGAATATCATGATCCACATAACTATCACTCGCAATTGCGTGGTTTTCCTTTTACCTCGTCGACTAACACTGTCGGCCCCATAAATGGCCAACCGTGTTAGTTCGCAAAGGAAAAGAAAAACCACGCAACTTCGAGGCAAATGTGTGTGGATTATTGTATTCTACTTTTAAAACATCTTTCTAGCCATATGCATTTATAGTAAACAGTTACAGACGCTTTGCAAAGACCAACTCAACCGTTCCAACGTGTTCTTTTAAGTTTCTAGATAATATCAGCAGCTCTCTGAGTGCACTTTACTAAGCAAGTATTTATGATCATTACTTTTTTGCATAATTACCAAAGGTGTACTCTCCCTTTAACTTGTTGGGGGGAAAAACTCAGTGTTTTCGATACGTTGACAGAGAGTTTGACACACTTTATCCATTCAAGTCAATGGCAGGTCCATAATTCAGAGTTTTCAAAACTTGACACACTTTCAGTGGTGTTAATCCAGAGTGATCTATTGAACCCCAAAATAATTTTTCTTCCTTTGAAATCAATGAAATCCATCAAAGTTGTAGGCTTGAAGGGTATTAACTTGGCACTTGTTTCAATAAGATGAAAGTCTGGCATTACAACGAAAGACCATGTCCTGTGTGACCCCTGGTCTTGGCCTTGGTGCCCCTTCAAAAGTTTCTATTGAGGTTGAGGTTATCCAATGGAAGTGCCCTCTACAAAGTTGACAATGGCCTTGCCCTTTCAAGAATGAAACGCCAGGCATGATAAAGTTTATCCATTTTGCATTGACTTTCATTCATGAAGGTATTGAGAAAGGTTGGAAAATGTTCTTTCCAGAATCAGACAGCAAGCTGCTTGCTCTGGAGCTATTGCAACTGGGTGTTCGGGTTGGCATTGTGGTATATTTCCTCGCCTTCCACCTTTAGGACCCCGGTTCGAATCACGTGGGGGCACTATGTGGATTGGGTTTTCAGCCCCTACCCAACCGCCTGGGTTTTCCATGGAAGAATTCTGTGTGGTTTTCCTCAAGCGTGACATCTAAAACTGAAACTTCCTTTTCTTGTCTTCTCTCCATTTGGTTATATAGCTTACAGTGACCAAGTTCGCTTTTCTGAGAGTCCTTGGCCTCACATCCAGAATAAATGAAATGAAACTGTAATTCTCACATTTATTCACAATTGAAAAACAATAATTCCATCTGTGATGAAACTCAAGATCGTTAACTCATAGATAACCAAGTCACTGACAGGGAATTTATAATCACCACCATAAAACCATTGAGCAAGGATGAATCAGTTAAGTCAAACAGAGTTAATCCTTCAACAACAAAAACATTCCATGTAAAGATCTGCTACTGAAAAAAAAATTAAAAAAAATACCTGAACATATAAGTTTCCAAAATGTTATGTTATGTGGGGAAAACTGAGACAAAGCAGGAATTTGGAACATGAACAAATATTTACACACATGTTTGAAGCTTGCCTTGATAAGTGTCTTGTAGAATGCAAATATTATTACACAGCATGGCTGCCTAAAAACAATTGGTCATTGAGACTTGAGAGCCGTTTGATGGACAGCTGTTGATCTTGACTCTTGTTCTAATTTCTGATGTCCATTGTTGCCTGTGAATGTAACCCAGATACAGGTCGACTGTTTTATTAAAAATGACTCAGACTGTAGACACATTTTATTGCCTGACCCAATTTACTTTGAATCTAATAACCAAGATGGAATTATGTGTTTGCCTCAAAACTGCAACAGAATGTCATGTTGAGTTGCTCCATGTGTTGAGGGAGCAGGGGTTTATGGCAGGAAAGTGTTTCCATGGTTCTGGCTTTAAAAAAATAAAATCAATTTGGATGATTGTTTTTTTGCGAGGTGTATTCTATATTAGATCAAAAAGCCAGTGACTCATATGTGTATAAAGGTACATAGGGCAGCCATTGCAGTTACAATTTTATTTCAATTTAAAATTCTTGAGGAACCACAAACACATATGATCATCATCAGCCTTGTAGTAGAGTCGTTAAATGTCTGTCGCCGTTAAAGTGAAACTGCTCTCTCGCAACTATCTCGCGAGACTGCTGCTCTGCACAAGACTAGTGTGTCAAGACTATTGCTCTCCTGTTAAGTGAGAGCAGTAGTCTCGCGCAGCGCAGCAGTAGCGCAAGATAGTTGCAAGAGAGCCGTTTTGCTATCATCGCAACAGACATTTCATGACTTGTCTCAAAGTCTAAATCAGCCTTGAAGGGAAAAAACCTACTTCCCAGCCCTTCACATGTGGTATTCTGTGGGTTTTATGAACAGTGGGATTTGACCAAAGATTATGACTTGAGGGGTTCACTGGTATAAATCCAGCTGCAACAGCCTTGTGATTTCTTATCTGAATGCTGCGGCTTAGACCAAGTTGGCCTTGCCACCAGGTGAGATAGGCATCTCAACTATTTCCTGTATTCACCTGGTATCAGATGTATGGTCAGACATGGAGAAGTTAAATATACAATTTGTGTAAGGTTATTTAGATACATCTAGATTGGGTTTTATTGCTCTAATGGAGACAGGCAACAATCGGTAATTGGGCGTGGTGTACATTCACTCTGGATGATATCGTGTTTACTTTTCATTTAACCAATGAAGAGATATGTCTCCACAGTACCTATGTTTTGTGTGATCAACCATAAAATCATGCACAATTTACAGCATATTATAAACAGATTGTCCTTAGTTATGGTTGGGGGGGGGGAAATATTCTGATTAAAAAAAAAAAAATTAAAGGTGTTTGGATACAGTTTTCTCAAATATGACTTAAAGTAAACACATTTGGTCTAGTTTGAACTTCATAATCAGTAAGCTTTCAGACTAAATTTAACAATGATGATGTGCATCTTTGCCAATCCTGTATAAGTTCTTAAAATAGGCTACCCCGGTACCTTTAATATTACGACTGAAACTAGAAACAACTCTGTATTTGGTAATAAAATGGAAAAAATCAAGAACTTTGCAAAGTTATGAGGGTTCCATCATAAACTGAAACATAAAGTTGTGTCTAAAAACAACAAACTTCTTTAGGTTAATAGTTTAAGAGTGGTAGACATGTTGGCCTGTTATTAATTTGGGAGCTATTGAAGTGTTGTTATTGCCATTGCCAGACTACTTTTTATTGTAAGTACTTGGGGTCGCCACAATGAACTTGGAGTGGTTCCAAAGAGGCCAGTTTCTTTTGTTGTAATGAAGGTCAATTTTTTAAATTGGTAATAAGATCAATTATTTGGTTTAAGTGGGAAGCTGTGAGTGTCATTTTAGAGTCACCAGCAGGGTTTCCAGCTCAAAGATTAAAACAGTGGGTTGCATTTGTTTAATCTTTGATAATGGCCAGCGCAAACATTGAGGTTTTGTTAAAACAACTTATTTAAAAAAGTGATATTGTTTGCCAAGATCTTGTTTTTGTTTTTATATTCTGTGCAAAAGAAATGGTAACTCAGACAAAGGCCTCTACATCTACACATAATCAAATGACCCAATGCAAATCTTTTATGGTCAAGTCAGGGTATAAATTTCTCAGTAAAAATTATGTTTAACTATTGCTGAAAGTCTGTTTTGCATTTCCATTCATAGGACTGTCTTAAAGACACTGGACACCATTTGGTAATTGTCAAAGACCAGTCTTCTCACTTGGTGTTTCTCAACATACGCATAAAATAAAAAGCCTGTGAAAATTTGAGCTCAATTGGTCGTCTAAGTTGCGAGATAATAATGAAAGAAAAAACACCCTTGTCACACGAAGTTGTGTGCTTTCAGATGCTTGATTTCGAGACCTCAAATTCTAAATCCGAGGTCTCGAAATCAAATTCGTGAAAAATTACTTCTTTCTCGAAAACTATGTTACTTCAGAGGGAGCCGTTTCTCACAATGTTTTATACTATCAACCTCTCCCCATTACTTGTTACCAAGTAAGGTTTTTGGTTTTATGCTAATAATTATTTTGAGTAATAACCAATAGTGTCCACTGCCTTTAACTACCTTGTTTCTTAAGCTGTGTGTGAATGTTTTGCTTTCAGGTATGTTAAATTTACAGCAAATCCCAATGTTCATCATTATATGTATTATCTCCCGAATCTTATAACAAAATTGTACATGTACATGTACAGTCATAGTCATAGTCATAGTCAAATAGTCTTAAATAGAATCTGTGGAAACTTAAAGGATTCGGGTACTTTTTCAAAATGTCCACAGAGTTACATTAAACTTACAGGTTTTGAAGACAATGATAGTGGAAAGCTTCCCTTCAAATATTACCAACTGAGGTTCTGTAGTTTTTGACAAACAAGTCACAAAATAATTTTCGTCTCAGGAATGTAAAATCCCATTAACCAGTTATGATATTATCCCATAATCATAGCATTACTGATTAATACATTTTACATGCTACAACTTAGACAGAAATTATTTGTTTTACTCATTTCTCAAAAACTGCAGCACCTCAGTAAGTAAAATTTCAAGGTACGCTTTCTACTATCATAACCTTCAAACTTTGTAAGTTTAATGTAAATCTGTGGACATTGTGTTTTGTGTTGGGAAAAAGTACACCCTTTAAGAACTTGGTGCTTTTCTTGGGCGGCCAGACTGCATTCACTGCGTCTCACCCCATACAAACTGCTATTTTGGTGCCAGTTATGTCAAGTGTATTATATCTTTTATCAAAACAAACGTTATCAATAACTGTATGAACTTATATTTAATAATTCTTTAAAGACATTGGATGTACATATGAAATCTTGTAACTTATCAGAATTCTCTACACTTTCTTTATAAAGTGAAAAGTGTGACACCCCATGCCAAGATCGGTGACTTCTTAGTAATGTGAACATGGCATGAGAACTTGGGACATTCTTGATATCAATTATTATATTTCTGTTGATGAAACAATGATGGCTTCATGAGTGAACTTAATCACTGTAGCTCCCAAGCCTGAGAAACCTGTAAACAACGGTTATGTGGTTTTAAACCCCTACTCTTCCAAGATAAGTGTTCTGGGTTCTTTTATGTTTACAACCAATCCTACGGCTTACTGTCCCATCCAAAGGACAAAGCATTTGAAGGAAACAAGTGTCATGACCAGGACTCGAACCCACACTCTGCTGATCAGAAATATCAGAGCTTGAGTTCGGTGCTCTTAACATCTCAGCCACGACTCGTCATGTGACATTAAACATTCAACACTTGAATATATTAGAACAACATTGATAATGAGAATTCCTCTTCGCATCAGCAACCCAATTTCATGGCTCTGCTAACAGCCTAAATCGGCTTATTCTGTAAGCGCAGAATTTCACGGTAAGCAGAGCCATGAAATGTGACCCTGATGGATGAGCAAGTTAGCACAGTTGTGTCTGGGTTTTGAGTGGTTATGGCATGTGGCGTCACAAATTAATGATAAAATGTTCATGTGTTCAATGAATACAGAACGGAAATGACTGTATACAAACAGATGTTCAAAAAACATTAGAATATTAATATTCTTCCTATTTGGGGTTTGTGTTTCACTTTCACTTCTGAAGGCTCCGGAAGTTGTGATTATATGATTTAGATACATGCAAATGCGCATGCATGCGCTTCATCATTTGCCAGAAAGATTGTGTATATTTTTTATATTACCAGGCCTGTATGCTTAGTTATTGAAAGGCTAAGGGCACCGAGGCATTTTATCCATTGTAAAGGGCACCCTATAAGAAAATTGTACATTTCTACTTGATCATTTCAGCGACACCAACACCAGGGGGCGTGGAGGCAATCGCCTTAGTTGTCTCTGTGAAGTATCATATCAAGCCCTGTATTACAGCTAACTGGTACAAACTTTACATTTTCTTTCTAAAAGGATCTGGCTATCATTGCTTGTTACTCATTTACCTTGTTTATTATTAGTCGAGACTGTGAATACCATTATTTGAAATACCTTCATAGACTCTTGAGAAAAGTACCCTGGGAAAAATTGAAGGAAAACCTGACACAAACCATACACTGATCACGTCGTCCTTGCCAGACTTATAAAAATGCTGATTTTAATTGCCAGGGCAGAAACCGCAAGCAAATCCACTCAATTATTTATGCCCGTCTACAAGATATGAAATGTTTATGACCTTAGAATAAATATTGGAGGTACTTATTGGGGACTACTGGCTCTCTAATGAGGTGTTTTTAGTATTTTCGTAGGTCACTTAACTCGCTTGTAAAGGTAGAATTATTTATACTAAGGGTGTACTCCGCATGACATGGTTATGTACACACTAAAACTTAAGTTACTTTCTTACTGTTGGTTTAAAGTTTAAAATTATAATATAATAGGATTGGAAAAGTGTTAGAGACACTGTCAGTGCATTATTAAGCACTGTTTTGTGTCCAGTCTGACCACCAAGTAATTCAGCAGTTTGGAAACGAACCTTCAAGCAATTTTAATAAAATTTTACTTTTTTCATATTTGAAATTCATCGTTTTAAATTTATCACTGATGATAAAGAAAAACATTGTTATTTCTAGAATATGTCTTAAAGACAGTATAAAAAGTTAAAATGCATAAGTGATGTGTTAAATAAATATGGAGTACAAAATATTGTGCGAGTGAATCATGTGTGGAAACTTTGTACCCGTGTTAAAGATTTGTGTTTGTGTTTCCCCCAAAAAGGAAACATCGGGAAAGTGCGCTGTACCGATTGCTATTCAACTAATTGTGTGAATGAATCGAAGCAAGTCTAATCTCGTCAAAGGACGAGGGTCCCTGGACTTCCCAAGAAGAAAAATTCTCACACAACACGTGGAATGTGTGTGTGTGCACATGGGTGTAAGGTCCTTACTAAATCTCAAAAGATTTTGTGTAACGCTCCGAAAACAGCTGAAGAATTGTGACAAATCACTATAAAGCGGGTAGGCTGAAACTGTCAAAATGCTGCTGGCCCGCTCTGTTTACTCAAATAACATTGGGTTCTTTTCTTGTGGTGAATCACATAATAGAACTGCTCACTTGCCAGGTGTGGAATACCGCGAGGGAAAAGTCCAACCCGTTTCTCGGGTGAGAAGTTTGCCAAGTCTCAAGTATTAAAGAACTCATGATTGCCAATTTTCAGTACCCTTCTAACACACTTTTATCAATACAATGAATTTCTCTGCCTTATTGAAGCTAAAATTATTGTGCCCAAAAAATTAATGGAAAGGGCACTTTTGGCTTTATCCTGTAACTATTAGATGTTAATTTTGTTGGGTTACCTTCTGCTAGATCATAGGATTCGAACTGCCTCTAGTCACTGGGCTTTGTGGTCATACATCTGCTCTAGCGATGCAAAGGGTGTTGGTTCAAATCCCACCCGACTGATAAGCCTGCGGATTTCTTTTCCCAGAACTCGGGAAAATACTGAGTGTTCAATACACGTCGGTTAACTACAGTTACAAAGGAGAGAACCTATAGACTCCATGTTTTTTTTGTTTACGTAGTGAGGAGTCCTGCCTGTGCGTGGAGAATGTATTGTAATATTGTGTAGTCCAAACCCCTGCCCCATATTCCATGCATGGTTAGTGTATATAGTGAACCCATGGAGTAGGTGTACCCGACCAATCACTGCATTTTTGTGGTCACCGCGCACTCCACGCACAGACAGTTTGGAGATCATAAATGTATGCATTAATGCATCGAAATGTGCAAAATTGTCTCCGCACACCCTCCATGAAAGAAGAGTGATGCAAAACCAATAACCAACGTAAGTGTGCCGAACTGTCCTGGAGCGCCCCACGAAACTTGTAGAGTCTGGAGATCATGATGTGTTGACCTGTCCAATTCATTCGACATTCTCCCCGTACAGGTGGGACTCCCCATAATGTCAAAAAAACAACATCACCACACTCTCCACCTAGGGAGTCCAAGTTCTTTCACTTAAAACTGTAAATTAACCCAAATACCACTAATTAAGAAGTCTCTGAGTGGTAAAAAGTTACTTGAAGACAAGTCAAAACACCTGTACATACATTTAAACTGTGACTTAGTATTAATATCAGCACTCAAAGTATCAATGACTGAATGTGGACAGATGCTAAATGACCCACTTTTGCAAAGGGTCATCTCAACTTGAGCTGTGTCATGGTTTTCGATAGCCATGGACCAACCATGGACAAATCATGGCCAAATGACTAAGTGTACACAAACCACAAAGTTACACAACCCAAAAACCTGACCATGATTTATAGAGCCAATCAATTTTTCATTTGAAAGTTTTGTTCTTCTCAAACCTTGTCTCTGAGTTAGTTTGCCGAAAACATGGTCAGTCCGTAATAATCAACCAAACAAACAATAAATCCTATAGTTGACAGGGTTTTTATGTGTTTCATAAGCATTATTTTATCAAGGTTGCTTCAAAATGTTAGTTAATTCAGTAAAATCTGTGAAGCACATCCATTTATTGTTCTGCAGGGATCCATGGTCCCAGACTGAACAAAGAATTACTAGATTTTCAGTAAAAGAAAATCCCTTTTTTGATGCTTGCTTTAGCTCCCAATCAATAACTGATGACCCCCAATGACCGCCACCTTGGGTTGGGATGGGGGTAAGTTGAGGTGAAGACTATGGGTGTGCGAAGTAGGGAGACCTTAAACATAGGGCTAGATAGATCAATTTGTAGAGTGCCAGCATGTTAACCCCGAGGTCACTGGTTCAAATCTCGCCCTAGTAGATTTGTCTTTGTTCACATCATTTAAAAATTACCCGGTCCGTTTTCCTTGTGGTTTATTATATGATTTCTGGAAAAAAAGTTGCAT
Organism: Asterias amurensis; assembly: GCF_032118995.1. Classification (NCBI taxonomy): domain Eukaryota; kingdom Metazoa; phylum Echinodermata; class Asteroidea; order Forcipulatida; family Asteriidae; genus Asterias; species Asterias amurensis. The sequence continues at coordinate 21,376,012 of NC_092651.1, read as the reverse complement.
CCCCTTAAGGTGATCACGGGCTGCCACTTTGGAGGATGTCTGATAAACTTAGGTGTAACCCCTGGCTATAAGGCAGTTTGAATGGCTTCTTTCTGGCACCCTGAATAAAGAAATCGACAACATTTGGAGACCGCCAACAATAGGGCTATTAGATGGCTCAGTTGGAAGAGTGCTGGTACGTTAATCTGTAGGTGATTGGTTCGAACCCTGCTCTAGTCAATTTGTCTTTGTTGAACTCTGAGTCAAGTTCACTTTACATCAATCTTTTTGTGCAGTAGGCCTATATGTTTTGTTAAATTATTTGAAGATGATCGCAAACTGTTTTTAAACACCGAGTATGCAACACTTTATAGGGCTATACATTGGTATCGGGGTTAAAACAAACAAAATTCTTTATCCCTGATGCAAAACTAACATCTATTACGATGACCTCAATCTTCGGCCATCTTGTGTGAGCCATTTTATTTGAAGCAAAGAACTTGGGTTTTATACTGATTGAAAAAATAAGGTTAAGCCCTAAACTTTGGGGGATCAGGTTGGCTCAGTGTTTTCTTTCCCTTCCTTTCACCTCTAGGGACCCGGTTCGAATCCCAGCTCAGACTGGGGCCTTGCATGTGGATTGGGTTGTAGTCCCTGTACCTAATTGCTTGGGTTATCCCTTTGGGAGTTTTCCTCCCACATCTAGAACGGAACATTTCTCTTTATTTTCTATGCATCCTGTTATTGGCGCTCATTCTGCTGTTGGTTGTGTAATCAAATAATATTTTTAAAAGCAATACAAAAATTTGGTTCTTTTGCTGGCACACTGCCTATCATTTTGACTGACACCCCCAAAATAACTTTATTTTCTTTCTTTCCTGTTGAAAGAGAGGATTTAAAAAGAAACCCATACAAAGGAATAGAATTATGTGTAGGCCCTACTTCAATTTTAAATCCTTTCATAACTACTCTAGTGTTGTTAACTAAAAAATCATTCACATGATAATGGAAAATACCTGTGCAAATTGCACCTCTATTCTCTCTTTCCAGAATTTCTGGTTTATTTGCAAGACTCCGTACAATCCTGTCAAACTGATCAAAAACTTGTCCAGTTGAATAAAAAACAACTTTTTGAATTATCCTTGTAATCTAGTTGACCCAGTGTTGACAGCTGCGTCATCATCAGCCCATTGAACCAAAAACCCACCCCCCAAAAATTGACAACAATAGCTCCAAAAGGCCACCAATTAAATACCACTGATGGACACACAATAAAACCTCTGGCTGGGAAAAGGCAGAGTGGTCAATCCTTTTACATCGGACTGACCTCCTCTTCTGACCGGCTAATTTACACAGAAGAATACTCAAAGTTCACCGAGGTGACAAGTACACTGGTTGTCCATGTTACAACACACAAGGTGCTTATATGAATACCTTGTTAGAAAATCCGATAGAAGTATTTGATTAAGTTCCTCTAATCCATGGTCTACATTGGTGAATGAAGTAATGGGTTGGTGACCGGAAAACGTATTTCAAAGGTTGTTGACCGGTTTGTTCTTTTGAAGAAAAAAAATGGGAAAGAAAGAAAAAAATGTGTGAGTTGATGATAAAGGTCTCATAGCCTAGAATTAAATTATAATTTGATGCAGTAGGTCCGACTTCACAGGATGTGGTTCTAATTGTTTGTGAAAAGAAATGGCAAATTATTTTAATCAAATAATCACTTTGCCATTGAGTTTGGCATTTTCCCTTAATTTGATGAGTGATAACTGGCCATAACAAGATTTCAACTGCATGTTATTGTTATGCATTTATGAAACAATGTCTTCTTTTGATTAAAATTACTTTCGTTTAAAGTCACCTGGAAGTGGTATTTTTTCAAAATAAAGCTTTTGTCACTAATATATGTGTTTTGATGAGTGGAATGTGAATAAACAGTTAACTTAGGTTTTAAAAAATCAGTTCTTATGTTATTTACAAATTTAAGAGTAGACCCCGACCCGAGAGGGCGCTGTTCGTGACGTCAATCGAGGCAGACTTTGCCTGTAATGCGTAGAGTAAACACAATTGCAAAGTACATGTACGGACCAAGTCGTGAGTTTGTACGTTTTTTTTTCCTTTTTCCGGCAATGCCGACCAGGTGTATTGCTGCTGAATGCAGAAAAACACTTTTTGAAATGTACCAACTCACGACGTGGACGTACATGTACTTTGCACGTGTGTTTACTATACGCATTGCAGGCAAAGTCTGCCTTGATTGACGTCACAAAAGGGGTAGGCGGAGTCAGCCCCCCAAACAACTTTATATATTTTTTAAACATATAAATCGTGACAAACAATTACTAAAAAAAATGTATTATTGTTCGTAAGCATATACTCTTATGTTTGAAAGAAAAAAATTCTATTTCCAGGTGACTTTAATATTTATAATTTTTTTTAATTTGTTGGGCATATATTTATAATTGTACTATTTTCCCCCTTTTTTTTACTTATCTGATTTGTTTTGTTTTTAAGGGTGCTGGGTGGGGTCCAGTGTTTTTTTATGAATGCAATGTTTTCCCTGTAACCTTTAATTCTTGGATCTTAAAAGAGATTTGTTTAGTTTTTATGCAAGCTGTGATCCATGGGAGATCAGTGCATTTTTCTCACTAAATGGATTACCCAGGATAAACAAGAAATATATAAATAAATAAATCTGAAAAAATTCAAAACAATTTAACAAGATTTTCTAGCATAAGTGTGGCACATGCTATTATTTTAGAAACATGACCACAAGTGGCAGCATTGTCAAAGTTATGCAGGTCTGAATTTTCTTCAACTTATTATGATATCCGGTGTATGTAAATTTTTCTTAAAATGACAAATGTGGCATGACAGCATCTGCCATTGTAGGTAGACACACTCAATTTGATCCCCCTCCTTTACAACAACGAGGTAATAAATTATGAATTAGTAGAGTTAAATAAACCTAAGCATTCCACATTGGTCAAAGACTCTACTACAAATTGTCCCGAGTAAATACGATTACCATTTTCAGCTGGAAGTGATATTATAACAAAGTGTCTTTTTCTCTCCGAGCCTTTAGGCACTAAGACAAGTTTCCGCGTCGACATTGTTACAGGATTTTAGTGGTTTTAGGGCCATTGATTTCTATTCTAAACTTCCCCCACAGTTTGCTTTAAAACTATCAATGAAAGAAAAAAAACTCTTTTATGATGCCCACAATGGGGATAGGGGTGAGTTGGTAGCTGGGACAGGCAATTTCTTTCACTAAATGTTCCTGTTTCCTCTTCCAGTGCAAGACCATGGCTCAATTTGTGCAATTGTATGCAGTCTGTACCCATTTGTTACAGTTTTATGTAGGCTATTAATAAAGAAAATTTCATGAATTTTTTTTCTAAAGTGTGTCTTTCAATGGCTCTTAATTTTCTACGGAAAAAAAAAACCTTATGAAAGTGAAACTGTTGACCTGTTTAATATATCTTGCTTTTTTCCTGTACTTTTTTTCATTTAGAATTCACATAGATACTTAGTTAAAGGGCTTCCAGTAGCTAGAAGAAAAAAGATCATGTTTGAAAGACTCATCAAAATTGTATCAGACTTCAGAGGATTGAATCTTGAGAAATTACCCATTATGCCTAAAAGGGGTTACACAATATACTATCTTTAAGATGTGGTCTCTACAAACTTGAAGTTTTACTTTTGACATATTATGTTATTACAATTATCCTTCTTGAGCCCAAGTTTGTGTTTCTTACAAAAGACACTAGAGGTGGGTACTGGACAGTGTCTTGCATCTTTCTCCAAAAGAGGATCAGAGCATACTGATCAAACCCAGCCCGATCAAACCATCAAGTTGCTAACAGAACATGAACAGATTGGTTTATCTTCAGGAAACTTTCTCTGCAGAATGCCATGGGAAAGTTGGCAGCTCTGACACCATGCAAAGTTTCAAATCCTACTTGTCTTGCACATTGAAATAAAAGAGGCAAAGATTGACACCCTTTCTTATCTTGGCAAAATGAGCAACAACATACAAGTCTTTATTATTTAGACCTTAGACCTTCCTTGCTATGAGCGTCGACTCTCCAGGTGACACGGTCCCTTGGGACTTCCCCCACAAGTTTTCTCCCCAGAACAGTAGTCACACCACGGAGGAAGAAAATGGTCACACCAAAGGTAAAGAAACCAATTCAATTAGTCCAACTCCAGTCATGTGCAATTGATTGCAACAAAGCCAGACTTTACAAATGAAACTTTATACCCAAAAAGGTTTCACAGACATGTTCTGAACACACCACCCTCTTACCACTTAGGGCCTAGAACACAGAAATAGGAAATACTAGAGGCATCTCTTTTGAAAGTGACTTAAAAGGCAAAGAGGAGTTAAAGGTATTTAGGAAAGAATAGATGTGAGGAAAGAAGGACCGAGAACAGAATGACATCAAAGGGGGTCCTGTTAAAGCATCCAGAAAGAAGAATGACAACTGGGTGGCAGAATATCTCTGAGGTGTTCTTTGAGTCTTTGTGCAAGCCTCTACAGTTTCTTGAAGAAACCTGAAGTGGGTCGAGAGATAAACCTTCCTATTTGATTGAAGGCACGTCAGGACAAATCTTATATGAACACATGGAAGGGAAAGCACAACAAAGGGAACGTCTTAAGATCGTGAGTGGGGGTACCTTAGTTGGCTTCATACACAACAGCCAAAAGTAACAGCCCCATTGGGGATTGTTTTTTCCAAAAACGAATATGCCAAAAGCCAAGGGACTATACTGTAATGGGTAACAAGAGAGATTCACAATATAACAGTCCCTGAAGTCTTGCTATACCTACCTATAGACCTTTATCATGGTGTGTTCATCTTGATTTTACTCCATTCCAACTCATTATTATAACCAAACTGGCTGGACGAAATAATAGTCTGGTGCCATGCGCAATGAATGTTATCATTCAGAACATGACCAAGATGGTGACAGCGTGATAGGTCTATGGCTACCTGCAATGGGTAGGTATACCCAGAGATGTGGGGACTTTTACAGTGGAACAAAGGTCCCTACACAACGCGATTCTAAAAAGAAAAAGAGGGAATAATAACAGGAAGTCCAAACAACTCAGTGTCCAAAAGTCTGTGTGTTTTGTTTTATTTATTTTTTGGGTGTTGTTCGTTATTATATAAATAATTTATTGAAAACAGTTGAATTCATACATTATATAATAATACATAAATAGGTAATACATTTTATCAAATACTTACTCTCTTTTTTCCAGTGAAGGCTTACTTTTCGTTATCAGGTTGGCCCAATGGTTTCTTGCCCCGCCCCTCACGCACGTGGACCCCGGTTCGAACCCCACCTCAGCATGCTCAAAATGGAGTTCTCGTCTCACTCTCGTGTGGGTTGGGTTTTCAGTTCTCACCTGAATGATAGTGTGTTTTTTCCCAATTTAGGGTTTTCCTCCCACATCAAGCACCTCTTCGTTTCTTTTCCTTAATATTCAGTATGTTATTGGCACTAATTGATGGTTTAAGGTGTGATAAAAAAAAAGATTCACGCCGACACTCTTCAATTTACTGCATTGAAAGGTGGTTGCTTATTTGACATTGAGGGCGCTGTTGACCTTTTACTGTACTTTTTTTCACCCGAACATCTTACGTCACACTTCAAGGCTCATTATTTTTTTCTCTTGCGGGTGTAAAACAAAAAGACAGGGGATAAACTATGGGGGCCAGTGAATTTTGTCAAAGAATGTTTTGCAAGTTTCTCGGCATAAAATGCAAACAGATCTTCGTTTGCACCCGATTTCGAATGGATTGCTGTATTCCATTTTTTTCTGAAACAAAAAAAGGACCAAATAATGTCTCTTATTTTTTTATTTGGGTTTTGCAGAGGGCCAAATTTATTTGCAATGTGAATAATTGTCTCAGTGGTATGTAAATTAAATTGACTCCATATTGTTTTACCAATCTGTCGATCATTTATAAATCTGTAAACTACAGTCTTAGTGAGATTTTTCAAACAGTGAAATAAATCAAAATGTGATTAATTAACTGTCTAAAATTGTGACCATAGAAAAGTCTTTCTCAACATCATCAAAGCCACAAATGAAGGCTTTGTTCTTGAATGGTCGCCAGCAATTTTCCTCTAGCAAGGGGCTCCTCTATGAGGAAATTGTTAAATTGTATTTGAACTTTGCAGAGGGCACCACAACAAAGGCACAGGGCACCACAGCAATAAGCCACTTTGGAATGTCAGTGGCGCATGTCTGTTACTGCTGACAACGGATTTTGTCTATCTCCTGTAACCTTTTGACAATACCCGCTGGTATTGTCAAAAGGTTATTGGAGATAGACAACATGCGTTGTCAGCAGTAACAGACATGCGCAGCTGGAACTCCGAAGTGGCTGATTGTTTTGAGTGGTGCCATGGGTATACTTTGAGGCCTGCCAATGACAACATCACATACATCAAAAACATTTCATCAGAATTAAAACATGACGAGAAAACATTCAATACTTCATCACTTCCCAACATCTTTATTATTTCAAGGAAGGCAAGTTATTGTTTTTTTGCAACTTTTTCCTCACTGCAAAACAGCATTGGTAATTTCTTTTAATACAAAAACAAGTGAAACAAGAAATTTAAATATTAGTTACTATTAGCTTTTTATAAGTTGTTTTGTTATATTTATATATATTATTAACAAGTACATTAAAGTTGGGATCTATATACACTGTAACACCTTCTTGAGTAATTCACAACAAAGACAAAATTGGTTTTGTAAAATGTGTTAACTTCTCGATAATAAACTTTTTGTTTGTTAAATATTGTCCAACACACCTTATACAAAAAAACGAATTTCTTTAATACGGGACTTTTTATATCGTTTATTTTTACCCTAACACCGATGTGTATTAAGCACTCTATGTTCAGTTCTTCCTTGAGTTCTGATAAACAAATCCACAGGCAAATCACTCAGGTGGGATTCAAACCCACAAACTTTGCATTGCTAGAGGCAGTTCGAATCCTAAGTGTTAGCAGCCGTCGATTTCACACGGACGAGTCGATTTTAGGACGAGTCCCAACCCTGCACTGTAGCATGCATACCTTAAGATTAATCCTAAGCAAGGACGAGTTACTCGTCCTTACTCTTTGTGAAATCGACGGCAGGGGTACTGTCCTGGGTTCGATTCCTACCGGAGTGATTTGCCTACGGATTTTTTTGTTCACAGAACTCTAGAATCGAGTATACAGTGCATAATACATATTGATGTAAGGGTAAATACAAATTATATTCTTAATCACCGATGGAAAACAAAAATCTATTAAATGTGATACAGTATATTAATTAATCTTTGGTCACTGAGTTGAAAACAAAGTCTTTGTCTTTTGCATCGCATACCTTAATCATCAATAACGAATTAGCCCAATTGCCAACATAATTGATTTTCTAATAGCCCACTTGCATATTCCAATGCGCATGATAGCAGTGCAAAGGATTCTGGGTGAAATCTGAGTTCAATCAACACCGGCAACCATCATGGCGCACTAATAGACCAATCCATTAAGCTCCGCCCATTGCGTATAGACCAATTACAACGCAACAAAGGCTTGACAAATAAGGGCCGACATGCGTGCGCGTATGCTTGGCGCGCGCGGCAGAGTTGTGCAGAAAGGCATTGGAGAGGCTAACGTGTTCTTGCTCACACGTGCGTCGTGGGCGGAGCCTAATGGATCGGTCTTTTAATTGAAGTGATTCTGTTCAAAACTATACAGCCTTGTATAGTTACATATGATTACATGTCAACTACAACAAGGTGACCATCTTGGCAATTTCATTTATTTTTAAACTGTACTCAGTTTCCCAGGATGCATGACAGTAAATTTTCTCAGATGGCACTTGTGCCGATGAACTTTTGGTGGTTTCATTCCATTTGATGCAACAAACAACTGATCTTAAAACTGGGTATAAATCTTAATTGCTAAGCTCAAGATTGTTCTTTACTGGGTATCAGTGTTAATTGCTAAACAAAGTGGGATGTCACAATACAAATCAGTATGGTAAAAAACACATTCTAATCCGAGACTTAGTGCTTTGTAAAATCAAGCCCAATTGTCGCAACGTACTGATTATGGGCATAAACATTATTCATTTGAAATCAACTATTAACTTTGTGTCATGATTTGACAATAAAACGTATAGCTCTGTAGTGGAAATTTAAACCAACCACCACAGTGCAGAACTGATACTTCACACAGGGGCAACAGAGGCAAGTGCCTCCATTGCCCCTGCTCATTGCCTAGGTGCCCCTTGAAATGTTTCTATAGAAATTTACACTTTCCCCATAGAGGTACCTTTTACCACGGGCGAAAACGCCTTGGTGCCTTTCAACCTAGCCAGTGGCAATAATTGCTAATCGGTTAAACTTGCACCAACTAGGGTTCTACACAGACATCACAGGAGCTCTTAACATAAAAGTGAAGTAACAACATTCTTGCTATTTCGGTGACTTCTATACCAAGTACAAAAATACCATCTTTCATTCTTGATAAAATATATCCCTTTACAGTAACCTGTTTCTCTGCAATCTCAATAGACTGTTATCATGATGGGACCATCTTGATTTTCTCACATTCAAATAATAATAATAATAATAATTGTGGCTACTTAAGCGCACATGTCCGTCACCCAGTGACCCTCCTGGCGCTGTAACATACAGTATTTCCTGCAAGATGTGGGACTACGTTTGATGTAACCAAACCAAGGCTGGAAGGAGAAAATAGTCTGGTTCCTTTTTGTACAATGAAGATTAGCATTCACTACAAGGAACATTACCAAGATGGCGGCATGATAAAGATCTATTTAGTATTATAATATAACTTCATTTCCTTTGGGAAGACTCTGACATTTAAAGACTTTAGTTCATACTTTACAAACAAACTATTGTATATTCAACCATAGAAAAAACAGATATGTTCTACACAAAACCCAACCAAATGATGACGTAACTGGAAGAACCTTTCGTAATTTTACATAGTTTTATTTTAGTAAATATTTGAGTTGGTTTTATTTCAGCAGCAAGCTGCTTTAGTGAATATTTAGCAGCAGAATTTCAATATCAGAAAAGCAATTACATTTCAATAGATTATAAATGTTTCTAATAATAACTTTCTCAAAAGTGATTAACCAGAAAACTGCATTAGGGAGTTGAACTCTAATGGTAAATGCATTCATATTTTGATCATTAATACACAACTTTGTACTTCAGATATGCAATTTATCTACATTTTTCAGACATCACAAACAATTAAATTTTCATTTGGTCAGGATATAAAAATTACCACTCAAATCATGTGTGAAAACAATGCATATCAATCCAAACAATAAAGGGTGTAATTTTTCTATTGTTATCTTCCCCTATTTCCAAGGAACCAACCTACCTGTGTTTGTTAACCCTGACAAATATACAGCTTTATCATAATGTAACCAATTTGTTGACCAAATCTTCGGACTGTGTTTTGGCAGGGATGATTAATTTGGCCTTATTTATAACATGTTTGTATTGGTTCTGTGGCCTTAAAATTACCTTTGTGAAAGTTCCAGTTGTGACCAAAATAAAGTTTGGTAAGTCAGCTTTGAACTTGTGTCTGTCTATACTGCAGTCATTGTCTTGCATTTCATTTGCAATTTCTACATTGGGTGCGTTCGATTAGCTTCCCCGGGTCGACCCAGCGGTGCTCATTCGGGTGAGCCCCTGACAAGAGCTAATCGAACGGTAACTCACCCTCACGTGGTGACGTCATGCACTTCAGGCCAGTTGCCTCAAGTGACCGGTTTCACAGGCAGGGCACTTGAGGCTGACCGGGGTGAGCCCCTGGAATGACATCAAAGCTATTCGGTCGTACCGGGGGCAGACCGGGGATCGACCCGGGGAAGCTAATCGAGCGCACCCATCAGTAATTCGCAGCTTTAAATGTATGGTATTACAACAGAGTGACAACCATTCTTCATAACCACTTAAGTATACAGGGAACCCTTCCTTACCAGCTAGTGATATGTATAATGCATGTTTTTCCCGAGTACTTGTGTATTATTTCCCATAAATTTGATATTTTTAAAATTGTAAGTTGTTATTCAATTTGACCTTTTGGGTCTCTTTGTTGTAATGTTAATAAAATATATGAATATATAAAATCCAAATGAGAACCCAACATTCACTCTATAGCTACCCTTTTCTTAGCTAATGATTAAACAGTTCGCCTTATATTTAAGTTATTGCACATTCAATGCATTTATGAAAGGTTACACATGTACATGATATGTGGGTGAAAACAGTCACGGAGGATTAATGTACAAATGAAAGCGTTTTGTCAGTTAAAAAAAAAAAAAAAAAAAAAGTATACACAAATGATAAATCATCCCAAACATCAGCAGTACGAGTCATTCAGAAACCCTCAGTAGGGTACTCGCAGGCCTAGAATAGACCCTTCCCATGAAACATGTAAATTGCACAAAGCATGTGCGCACTAACGTTTTGGTTGGCAAAATGAGGGAACATCGCGCTGTTTTGTGCACGGCTAATGGGTGCGTGACGCACACGCAATTGCGCGTCTGCTTAGTGCACAACTCTATGGCGTTTGCCAACCAACAGGGTCCGTACGCATGCGTGAATGTAATTAGCATATTTCATGGGAAGGGTCCATTTCATTTTTTAGAGGGCAAGGTCATTTTATTGGGAAACTTTTTAGTGGAACCTAGACCAAGACCAAGACCAGGGGGCAACAGGGTCCTTGGTCTTGTGTGGCCTCCATGTACCTTCAGGCCCACACTTGGCCAAAAACATGTGGTAATCTGTTAAGTTCTTTACACTATTAATTGTATTACACAAAAGCCTGGTTCATACTTCCTGCGAATGCGAAGTTGTTACGTCAAATTCGCTTCGCATTCGCATTCGCAGGAAGTATGAACTGGGCTTAACTGTGTATAATTACTGGGACGTTTTTTTCAAATCTTTTTTTATTGTTTTCGTTCTAGTAATTTTGTTTGGATTACAGTTGCTAAAGTGCTAGTATATTTTTATTGGCTTCATGTTTCTTGAAACCGCCCAACTTTATTGTTTCTTTATTGTGTGCTCGGAATCTCACAAACTCTTTAGATTATTTTAAGAGGGAGTGGTTACTTCTGTACAAGAGGGGAGGGAGGGGGATACCCTCTCCTCTGCCCTACATCGAGCCCTGTGTATTATGTATAAAAGCTTTAAATCTGTAAAAGCGCCTTAAGCGTCTTTTCAGGCAGGATTTTGGCGCTAGATAAATATTAAGCATATTAACAATTATTAAGCATTCCTCAAACCATTCAGAGTATTCAGCACTTGCTATTAAATTGGTTTACATTTAAGGGGTACCGTAGTGGCTAAAAACAAAACTTGATAACAATTTCTAACGCCACAGTGATAGGTACCTATTTGACTTCCATGTTATCGGAAGCAGTGTATACTTCAGCATCTTGGCATGGACATAAAAGATGTGGCTGAGATTTCAACAGACATTATGATGAACTTAAAATACTATCTGGGCCATGTTTTGTCGTGTCTGAATGGTCAAGCACACCGGACTCAAGCTCTGGTGGTGATTCTGATCAGCAGAGTGTGGGTTTGAGTTCCGGTCTTGGTACTTGTGTCCTCAAGCAAGTTAGGTTAGAATGGAAAGCCATAGATCCTGTGTGTAGTGTAATGCAAAGAACCCAGTACACTTTGCCCCGTTGTTTTCTCTGATATGGTTGGCTGCAGATTGCATTGCATCACTGTGTACAACCCTTACACAATGTGATATGTCATACTTCAAAAGCTTAGCATATATCCTGTCCTTATGACACATTAATAGAAGCCCTTAGATAAAATGCTTTATAAGAACTGTTAATCATTATAACAAGCATGACACACTATGTACATGTACATCATAACTTGAATTGTCATACTATCCAAGTTGACACCCAACATTTTGCATAGTCGCAACCATTGGGGAGGAGGGCTCGAGTCGGAACATCTACCGCCCCCCCCCCCCCCACCACCCGGTAAAAGTGTTTATAGACAAAGAAGAGGAATTGTTTGGTTTTCACAATTAAACTTCTTTAGTGCATAAATTGCCCCGCCAGCCTATCCCACCCCCACCCCAACAAACATGAACAGTGTCGCAGCCATTTGGGAGGAGGGCTCACCCTACTACCAACTGGTAAAAGTGGTCAAAGAAAAACAGAAAATTTGTTTGGTTTTTAGAATTTAACTTCTTTAGTGCATAACTTGCCCCTGCCAGCCTACCCACACCCCCAACCTTGTCCCAAACAAAAAAGTCTAATAACGCCATTGATCATGAACCTTGTGGAGATTGCTCACTACAGTACCAGTCTTAGTATTGTTTATAAAACAATATCTATAAGGGTTACAAATCTTTCTTCTGTGACATAAATGCGTGTTAATTTGTACAAAACAAAAATTAATGATTTGTAATCACGTTTTATAAATAGTGTTAAATAATTAAAACTAAATAAATAACTGTTTTAATGATATTATCGTCAGAAAGGAAAATGTAGATTTTACAAACACAATGAAAAATGCAATTCAAACTTGATAACTCATAATTCACAATGGTGATATTTGTTAATATTCAAAATAAGTGTGGATTTCATCCCATTCATAAGTAGAAATGCAAAGAACATTGAAAACTTTCTGGATATAAATGATGAAAACTGATATAAATATAATTTTCTCCGGCAACGGCAACCTTCCCCCATCAGTAAACCCAAACCAGTGGTTATGTTGAGCGCAATCTTTGAAGTTGTCCTTTCCAAAAATTTGCGCAAGCAAATTCTAATTTTTTTTTAACAAAATGATCACTTCAGACAAGTTAAGATCTAGCAGAACGATACTTCAACATCAATTCCATTCGTTCAGCATATGTTTCATGACAAGTGGTGAGAATTATAGTTGAACGACAAATAGCGTGTGGTGTTCAAAGTTTGCGACCAAGCTATCCTGCGCACTTTAAAACTTTAAAACCATGCAAGGAAACTAAAGTTTTCGCTGTCACAAAATGGCACACAGAACAAATTTTCAAAAGGGACAACTTCGAAGATTGTGCCCAATACTCCCACCCCTTCCCTGTGAGCTGCTTTGATATCTCTTAAAGCTCTGAATACACATTTTTGAGTTGAAATTAAAATAAAGATATGTTCACAGAAACACAAAAACATTTGTCACACCAGGCAGGCCTGGAATTTCATCTTTGAGAGGGCGAGGCCATTTTCATTTCCATTTTCCTATAGATGATCAGAGTATACTGATTGAAGTTGAACCAACACTACTCAAAAGAGATTTACACATGGTGCTACGGCAAACCTCACCCACCATGCAAAGTTTCAAATCCTACTCATTTTGATTTTGCAAAGGGCACTGCCATTGAAAATTTGCATAGTCTTCAAAGACCAGGGGCAACAGCGACCATGGCCTCCGTGCAATAGACCGATCCATTAAGCTCCGCCCCATTGCGTATTGACCAATCACAACGCAACGAAGGGCCCACACTAAGGTCCGACGTGCGTGCGCGTATCTTGGTGTGCGCGGCAGAGTTGTGCAGAAAGGCATTAGAGAGCCCCACATGTTCTTGCTCACACGTGCGTCGTGGGCGGAGCCTACTGATCGGTCTATTCCAGGCCTGACCAGCTGATATTGAAAGTAGTGGAGTTCATTAATACTTTTGCAGTTGTTTAAATTTCATGTTGTCTCATCATTTTACGAAATGACAGACTTATATTTAGATAACCACTGTGTAATGGAGGTTTAATAATTCCCTTCCAAACCCTCTCCCGCTTTGGCACAAAACTCCTCCTCAGATAACTTCAGAAAGCAACCATTATGATTTGGCAAAACGAGCCTTAATCCCACGCAGACAACTTGATAACAATTGCAATTTTTTAAACAGTTAAGGCTATAGTGCCCAAGATATGCCAATAAAGGTGTTAAACTAACATTGTTATAACTAAATGCTTTGAGAATGAGTAAAGTAAAGATATGCTCTTTAAGGATGATTATTCCACTTTGATATGCTAACACATAAACTTAGGCCTCATTTGCTAGGTTTTCTTGCACTGTTCTGGCTACTTTGAACCACAAGAGGGCAGCATTCATAACCGATGGCATTCCAGGGCCCAACTTCACAGAGCTGCTAAAGCACAAAAAGTAGCTATGCACAGCAACATTATGCTTACCAGATTAAGGTAACCAGCCAAAATACCATGTCACATGGGAAACCTGTGACTGGTATCCTCCTCATTTCTGCTATTAAAGCAGGAAATTGTTCAGAAAAATTGTCCGCTTTAGGCAGCTTCAGGAAATTGCGCCAAGATTGAAGCATACAATAATTCCTTAGCATCCAAATAACGCACGCATCCACCCTTTTGAAGTTGAAATCAGTTTATTGATCCAATTAGCCTGGGCCAAATTTCAAAACTTACTAAGCACACTAATATTGCTCAGCAGAAACTGGCTACCAGCCAAAAGGCACTAAAGTATACACCCTTGTGACTGGTGCCCCACCAATTGTTTGCTTAGCATAGAAATCTGCTCACCAGTATTTTCTGCTTAACAGCTTTGTGAAACTGGGCCCTGACATCATTGTCAACACTGTCTTGGCTGTGCCACTCTGAGAGTCAACGTCCCTGTGCTTTAGTGAAGTGCGCTGCAGCGTCTACATATGTTAAGCTTGACTTCCCAAAAAAAAGCAAGGCAGACAGAAGGAACGAGTGTCGATGGTGCATGTGGTCAACACAAATTATACTCACGTAGGATGTCACAGAGTAGGACTCTCGTAGGATGTCACAGAGTTTCTTTAGTGGCTTAGAGCAGCTTCTTTTTGTTCTTGTGCGGTGATTTGAGCGGCGAGGTCGGCAAACTTAGCTACATAGTCTACACTATTCTCATTCATCATACACTGTAAATGAGTGTCCACCTAGAAGAAAAAAAATACAAACGGTGAAATCAAAACAAGCTGTTGGTTTTTTATGATAAGTAGACAGAAATATTTCAAGGGATGTTTTCAACTATCATCATCATTAGACTGTGTAAGCTTTATGTCAATCTGTGATCTTCACGATTTATGTTTCTTACCAATTCTGTAAAGTTCCTTTAATTACTGCAATTCACTGTGAGCCCAATTCCTCCTTATTCCTTCACGTCAGTCAACTGTTAATTTCTCGACTGAGGCAGTTTTTCAAGGCAGACACTAGTGGCACTTAGCTATGATATATTTTGAGATCAATGACCAAAACAATGACATCGAGGCACTTAGCTACGATCAATGACCGAAACAACAATGTTATGGCACTTGGCTGCGATATATTTGCTTGTGATTATCAAGGAACGAAACAATGAAAATGTGACACTCGGCTACAATATATTTTGTAATCAATGACTGTAACAGTGCTACTGAAACACTCAGTTAGGGTATATTTAAGAATTATAAATATTTCCTTACATCTCTAGACATAGTTGAATCTCTCGAAGAATCATTTAACATATTGACCGGTGGGATGGATAACGAAACTGAGTTGATAATGTTCTGTCTCTCTTTCTTCTCAGGTGACTCAAGATGTGCCAAGATGCTACTCAGAGAAACATCCGGACCCTGTACAAAGAGAGTAATAAAATCCATTAACCAGACATGCATCTCATCAACCCACAAATAAGGAAAAGTGTGACATGTGTAATATATTCAGCACACATGTAAAGCAAACACGATCATAGTTTTATGCATCTACTTTAGAGACAGAGAAAGGTATGTATATTATAAGTTATCACACAAGCGCGAGTGGAATACAAAAAAAATATAGCGCTTCTGCGTCCCATATCCAACGAGGCCGACGAGGAAGTAGTATATAGGTTTTTATACCACCCTCTAGTTCGAGATTGATTGGTGGATTAGCGCATACTGGAATATAATATAAGTTATCACAAAAGTGTGAGAGGAATACGGAAAAATATAGTGCTTCTGCGTCCCATATCCAACGAGGCCGAAGGCAGAGTTGGATATGGGACGCAGATGCGCTATATTTTTTTGTATTCCACGAGCGCGCGTGTTATAACAAATTTATCTTCCAATGTCACGTGCAATGCGCCACTTTTAACATTTCAGAACGTTATTTCGCGACAAACAGCATGCACGCGCACAAAAATACTGTCCATATACGGAGATTGACACATTGACACTCGCAATACGCACTGTGCAATAAAAACAGAGGAAGTACATGTAGTTTCTATAGGTTTTATACCACCCTCTAGTTCGAGCATCCAATTGGTGGATTAGTGCGTACTGGAAGATAAATATATATATATTGCTACCTTGCGCATGGGGAGAACCCATAATGGAGTTCTTTCCAAGTTATTTGATTTTATATTTCTTTGGGATTGGGCTGTATTCATCAAACATAGCAATTGCTTTTTCTAGGCTTTTGCTTACATCTTTATACATACATCTGTATAAAGATGTAAGCAAAAGCCTAGAAAAAGCAATTGCTATTTTTTATGAATACGGCCCAATGTTTTGCCGATGAAGAAGTGTAATAAACTTTTGTTAACATCGACTGGAATCCATCGAACCAAACCATGAAAAACCTCATCAAAAACATAGCTTTTTCATCTTTATTGATCAAAATTAACCTTCCTGATTTTATAATTATGAAAATCATATTTTTGGGGTCCCGTCCAAACATGAACACATGGGTCAAATCCAGTTAGTGTAATGCATTTTCCTACGATGGATAGAATCTATGATGTAGAAAATATTGTCAAATAAAGTCAAAGTCAGCTCAGAAGACATTTTCATTTCAAAAACATGACATAACGTAAAATATATCTGATTTAAAATGGTGAAATTCTCTTAACATATTTCTCAAAATGAAGACATGAAATATGAAAAATAATTGTACCTCTCCATTCAGCCACTGGCTATCCAGACTAAGTTTGAATGGTGATGTCAGTGGGGGAGTCGAGTTACCAGACTCTCGTACTGGAGATAGGGGAGGAAGCTGCTGGTTGAATCCTAAAAGGTGATGTGGAGAAAAAATGCAAAATACAAAATGATTGAAGTTGTTAAAGACACTGGACACTATTTTTAATTGTCAAAGACAGTCTTCTCTTTTGGTGTATCTCAACATATGCATAAAATAACAAACCTGTTAAAATTTGAGCTCAATTGGTCGTCTAGGTTGCGAGATAATAATTTAACGAAAAAAACACCCTTGTCACATGAAGCTGTGAGCTTTCAGATGCTTGATTTCGGAACCTCAAAATCTAATTTTGACGTCTGAAAAAATCAAATTCGTGAAAAAATTACTTCTTTCTCGAAAACTACGTTACTTCAGAGGGAGCCGTTTCTCACAATGTTTTATACTATCAACCTCTCCCCATTACTCGTTACCAAGTAAGATTTTATGCTATTAATTATTTTGAGTAATTACCAATAGTGTCCACTGCCTTGAAGACAGATTGTTACTTTAGGCTTGCAGAGTGATTTTTTTCCCTGTCGTTTCACCTCTGTGACCCCAGTTTGAATCCTGGACCCGGGGCCTTGCAGGTAGATTGGCTGTATTGCATTGGGTTTTCCCCATTTGGGGTTATCCTCCAACACCTTAAACCGAAATTTCTTCGTCGTCTTCTTATTGAGTATCTTTAGGCCTACAGGTCACAGTTACTCTAGGTTTGCCGAGTGATTTTTTATCCCTGTTGTTTCCCCTTTTGGAGTCCCTTGGTTTTGTTACCAGAAAGATAAAACATTGGTTCTTCTACATTGGTGTGGATAGAGAAATATAAAATGACTGAACAGGTAGGTAGTCAGGCCTGGAATTTCATCTTTGAGAGGGCAAATCCATTTCCATTTTGCAAACTGCACTTCCAATGACATTTTTTGAAGAGTCATCTCTGCAAAGACCCGGTCAATAGAGGTCATGGCCTCTGTGACATCTTTGCAATTCCTGGCCTGGGTGGTACACAATGCTTCCACTACTGGGCCCATTTTCATAAAGCCTGTAGGCATACAAACTTGCTGGTTAGCAGCCAAAATTCAATAAAGCTTACATTGTTGCAACTGGTGCCCCACTCATTTGTTGCTTAGCAAAAATATTTGCCTAGCAGAGTTTTCTGCTTAACAGCTTTATGAAATCGGCCCCTGATCACAGCTTGGGTGAAATTTCATTACCTGTGAATGATTCTGGACCAATGGGGATGTCCAGCAAGGCATCAGCCCCACCGGCTGCAGCTGACGACGGTAAAGAAATCTCCAACAACGAAGACAGATTAGGAGGAGAGATTCTAAACGGTTGCTCATTCTCCAACCCAACGTGAGCTTGAGCAGACGCAATTAAGTTACTACTAGGCAATACAGATACTATCTCCATCGTATCGTCAATGATCTGTGGGCTTGGGTTGAGCATTGTAGACTTGATGGGATCGGGCGATGAGGTACCCATGGGTATGGGCGAGGGTTGAGACTGGGTGTGATCTGGACTTGGGCAAAGGGTTGTATCAATACCTGCTGCTGCACTGGCTGCTTCAATCTGGTGGAAGGAAAAGTAGCATGAATAATGAGAGCATTCAATAAGGGAAGAGAAGAGTGAGATGAGGTCTTGAAAAAGGGAATAAAAGGGTAGCGACGAGTTCTTAAAACCGGCTGGGTCGTGGCCGTGCGATAAAGGCCCGAGCCGAAGGCCACGACCCTGCAAGGTTTTAAACGGCCGATTAAGAATGAGTCACTACTCTTTTATTCCCATTCAAAAATGACATTTTGGTAAAAAGGCGTAATAAAGTAGGAAACTCTGTCAAAACTTAAATGTACGTGTGGTGCATTTTTATGAGACAGTTTTCAGATATTTATTTGTGCGCTTAGTAATGCATCCTCGTAACCATGGGCTAAATCGGCGCAGCAAGAGCGATCATCCCTGGGAACGAGGTTGTGGGCTAACCCGCACAATGCTATCCGAAAACAACCGGTTATTTAACAGCTCCAGCTGGTCATTATCAACCGTTTAAACACCCCCACATGACGCACTCTCCACCAATAGGAACAGCAAAACTGTCTGGGGTATTTATGAATGTTCATTTCAAACTGGCAGAGTCATGGTGAGGTCAGTCAGCCTTGACTCTTGACCCAACACTAAGGCATACCTGTGTGGAAGGTCATCCACACTTCTGATTAGCGAACCTAGCTACTAATACTCCTGAATATTATTATTTTTAAAGCACCCTAATCATGAAGGCATGCTCTAAGGTGCTGAACACAATACAATATAGAAAATGACATTGTTTAAAAGCTGAACAATTTCTTGTTGTTTTCTCAGCAAGATAGACACTGCTTTCAGCTGTAACTTTCACAGGTGAGTTTTATTGGTTCGTTCTTTATAATTTTGCCTATAAATCAAGACCACATTGACAAAAAAAACAATCTATGACCCTACTTAAAGACAGTGGACACTATTGATAATTGTCAAAGACCAGTCTTCTCACTTGGTGTATCTCAACATATGCATAAAATAACAAACCTGTGAAAATTTGAGCTCAATTGGTCGTCAAAATTGCGAGATAGCTTTGGAAAAAAAAACCCACCCTTGTCACACGAAGTTGTGTGCTTTCAGATGGTTGATTTTGAGACCTCACATTCAAATTCTGAGATCTCGAAATCAAATTCGTGGAAAATTACTTCTTTCTTGAAAACTACGTTACTTCAGAGGGAGCCGTTTCTCACAATGTTTTATACTATCAACTAGTGCTGGGCGAATAGTGAAATTTTGTTATTCGGATACCGCTGGTCAACTATCCGAAATTAACCGGATACTCGAATAATTTTTTTCGCCACGAGAGGGCGCTATTAAAAAAAAATATTAGAAAAATATTTTTTTTTTGCCAATAGAGGGCGCTGTTCGTTTGTGAATGAGATCTTATGGGCGGATTGATATTAGTTTTAGACAGTGTCACTCAGTTCATTCATAAAAATGACCGGATCTAATTTGAAGATGGCGATTTGCTTTTTCTTTTGATCGTGATTGACTCTACGTGAAGGAAAACTTGTGTAATCTTTGGACAAATCACGTCAGAAATGTCATTGTTTTAACTCTTCACGGAGGTGAGCATAGTTAAATACTTAATTTATACTGTTTTATGCTGTCTTAACAGATGTTTCATAAGGATTCAGACAAAACATTTATATCCGTTGTCGCCCGACGTCCGCGGATATTCGGATAGTTAAAGAATATCCGGTTACTTGGTTGTTATTACAGAATTATCCGGTTTGTACACAGGTATTTGCGCCCTATGCGGATATCCGGTTAAGAATAAAAAGGCATTCGCGGTTACGGATAGGAAAACCTATTCGCCATTAACCGGATATTCGAATAATTCGCCCAGGCCTACTATCAACCTCTCCCCATTACTCGTTACCAAGTAAAGCTTTTTGCTAATAATTATTTTTAGTAATTACCAATAGTGTCCACTGCCTTTAAAAGTCCAAAAGAGTTGTCAACCACCGGTTCTTTTCAGAACCAACACTACTCAAAAGAGATGTTCACATGGTATAACCGCAAACCTCTCTTAGCAAAAGTCTTATTGTTGACTTACTTCATTCATTGGTGATGGTGAAGACATGGCAAGAGACGATATCGGCGAGGAGACTCTTAGACATGAGTCCACAGAGCTACTGACCAATGGAAGACTGTAGGATACTAACGAACTGGAGAGGTCTTCATTGCTTGATGGTGCTGAAATAAGAAGTTCAAATTGGAAACATGAGTATAATAATAATAATACCAATAATAACTGATATCATGTAGACATTCTCTAGGGTGCTGAACAAATGGCACTAGCCAAACTCTAAGCAGGTACATTGGACAAATTAAAATAAATTAGAAACTGAATTACAAAAATAGCAGTAAAAATTCAAAAAAACATTTAACCTGTAGGAATACATGTAAGAGGATAAAATTCAAATATGGTTTACTAAAAACATGCATACCAGTTAATATACTGAATTGCACATGTTTACATACAAATATATAAAAATTAATGTAATACAGGAGCAAGCAGAAACAATAAAACTTCTACTTCCACTTCATTACTCAGCAAGATCCATAGGCTGGACATAAAGGAGAACTTAAATTAAAGTCTTGCTCAGGGACCCAAGCATCGGACTGAGATTCTAACCCACATTGTGTTGACTCGGCCACAACAACTTGAAATCGGTGCGTTAGACTGCTCGGCCACGACATTCTACATAATATCACATTTATATCACGTTTATATGACACTGACGAGATAAGCACACAACTTGTTTCTATTTCCCAGCTTCAAATCAACCAGGACGAAGGGGGTAAAAAGAAAACAGATGCTGAAAATAGCTACTTTATGTAAATTTTAGGAAAAATACACAGAAATGCAATTCAAAATTGTAATTTTTTTTTAGAAAACACTGCACTGATGTAGGTAAGACAAATAACAAGAGGTAGATAATATCAGAAACGCAACAATGGGTGCGTTCGATTAGCTTCCCGGGTCGACCCCGGTCTGCCCCTGGTAAGTTTGAATAGCTTTGATGTCATTCCAGGGGCTCACCCGGGTCAGCCCCAAGTGCCCAGCTTGTGGGACGGGTTACTTGGGCTGGTCCGAGTTGCATGGCGTCACTACGCGAGGCCGATTGATTGTTAGATTAGCTCTTGTCAGGGGCTCACCCGAATGAGCACCGCGGGGTCAACATGGGGAAGCTAATCAAACGCACCCAATGTAAACAAGAAATGGACAAGCAAACAAAACATTTTCTATGGCAGTGCTACTTTTTCGCGTTATGATTTCATTCCGACAATGATATTCTCAAACACGATGTATTCCAAAAGATCAGAAAAATTAATACTGCACAGAGGCATGGTCAAACTTTTAAAATACCGACCGAATTAGCAACTTGTGATACATTTATGCTACTCACATGACACAGGAGTGTTCTCTGCTGAAGCTGGTGCAACAGGGACTGGGCGAATAATTGGTCTTTGCCCAACACCTTCTGGAATACCGAGTTGGACCGGGGTGAACTGACCCGTCTTAGACATTGACATCATGTGTCTGGTTGGTCCTGTATGTTCAGACTGTGGTCTTGGGAGTAAGGTTCTCTGATGGATATAAGATGTGAGACAGAGCAAAGTCCATTATTAAATTTGACAGCTGATTTGCCTACCCACTAAAAGGCTGTCACACATTACCATCTTCTTTCTAAAATGCTCATTAACCACTAAAAACATGTCAAATTGGACTTATATCCAGTCACAACTTAAAAACTACATCCCCCAAATTTACTACCCTCATTCAATAAGCCATTTGCGAGTTAGATTTGAATAATGTCTGGTACAATGACTCGCTTAAGGTTACGATGCACCGCTTACATTTGAATTCCTCAGACTATTGAGACAGTTGCTACACCACGTGATTAGGGGCAAGCTTTTGCGTAGTTACGTAAGAGACGGTGAACACCCATACACAATTCTGAATGGATGTGTATGGCACAATGGTACTAGGGTTTGCTCATCTTGGAGGTTGCTATACAAAAGCTTGCCCCTAATCACGTGGCGTAGCTGCTGTCTCGATAGTCTGAGGAATTCAAATGTAAAGGGTGCATTGTAACTAAGCAAGTCATTGTAACGGACACTATTCAAATTTAACTCGCAAATGGCTTATTGTGTAGAGCGTGTGTTGAGCTTTCATTTGGTGTGATGTTCAACAGGGGGTGCGATTGAAATTTTTTGAGAAAAACATGGTTGAACAAGTTCTTTTTTTGCTGTTTTAAAAATTAATCTGTGCACCAAAGGGTTAAAAGGAGTTTTATCATCAGAGAACTCCAAAAAATCTTACCATGACGTATATTTATTTAATGGTAAATGTTCCAGAAATGTTTATTTTAAAAAGAAAATAGATCACAGCCGTGGCTTGCCTTGGCAGAGCAGTCAAGCCCAATGGACCCAGACAGGGCATCGATTCTCTTTTTTATGCAAATGGAATCTAAAAATACAAAGAAGGACAGAAGTCTGAACAGGGTTGCCTGTAAAATAAATTGCATGGCAAAATAGAAATGTAAATTCACTCACCTGAACAACCAAGGGCTTTCTCCCTCGTCTGTTATTTGACTGCAGAAATGTTGGTTGCTTCTAAACAGGGAAAACAAACAAATGAAAGCGATAAACCTAAGTCAACTGGAAAAAGTTGTGGCCTTTAGATGTAACATATTCCAGACATGGTTGACATAGGACAAAAACATAATGGAGAAGTCTGACAGAGGGCTACAACCTGCAGTAGATGGACATTGCCTTGGTGGTCTAATGGTAAAACACTTATGCGCTAGAAAGGATGTGGGTTCAAATCCTACCAGACTTGTGGATTTTGTTTTCTTCACAGGACAGCTCAGGAAAGTTCTGAAAACACAGTGCTTAGCACACAGCGTTTGTATGGGTAAAACACAATTAATAATATAGATAAATAGATATTCAATATGCTTTTCCCAAACACGTTTTTTGTCAACGTTGCTTGTGAAAACTCTAGGCGGGGTGACAACCTCACATGTTACCTTCTTCTAGATACTTCGCCTCATCTTAATGTTGAAAAAAGAATTTAGCTGTTGCAAACAACTTACCGACCAAATGAACCGATGGTATAAATGCGTAAAACAGTTAATGGCCTGACAGAGTCTTTCTGGACGGCTAAATGACAACACAACAACCATGAACAGGTAACTAAAT
Organism: Asterias amurensis; assembly: GCF_032118995.1. Classification (NCBI taxonomy): domain Eukaryota; kingdom Metazoa; phylum Echinodermata; class Asteroidea; order Forcipulatida; family Asteriidae; genus Asterias; species Asterias amurensis. The sequence continues at coordinate 21,352,224 of NC_092651.1, read as the reverse complement.
GCTGTATCATAAATCACTTACATGCAGGGACTCAATTTGAGCCATGAATAGTTTCTCCGCAGCAGTTGTAGATGACTCTGCAGACGCCGCAGCAGCAAGGCGCTGCGGGTGCGGCGATGGTGCAGCGGGGGTCAAGAACACACCGCTGTCCTTATCCTTACCAGCCCCGGCCCCCTTAGCATTCACCCTGGAGTTTGCCTTGACGAAGCCGTTATTAGCATTGCGTTGGCCTCGTGCATTGGATGGACTCTTGGAAAGGTTGGAGATGAAGGAGGATTTGGAAGGTGGAGTGGTGTTGGTTCCTGGCAAGGTACTGAAGCGCTGTGGAGAGGTGACTGTACCAACTGAGACACTCTGGAGGCATTGTTGCAAAAAAACACTGTATTAATGAGATTCGTTTCCACAGACACACTCTTGGGGTATATAACTCAAGACAATTGTTAGTGATAAGTCATTGAAACACAACAATCAAGGAATATCCATAATTGTAATAATAATAATAATAATTTGGGAGGCTAATCATCTTTACTCGCAGCTAAAAGCTGAATTGCGAAGGCCGCTGCTACACCTTGGTTTGAGAAGCAGCCATTATGACAATGGAGCACAGCCAGAGGTCAAAAGTGTTTGATTTTTCCATGCAAGATTTCTATAAATAACCACAGCAGTGTCTTTTAACAAATACGATTAATATCAGGAATTTTTTGCTGTGAATTACTACTTTTTAAGGAATGATTTTTCTGAAGATTTCTTTCTCAGAACTCAGGAAAGTACTGAGCATACAGTGCCTAATACACTTCGGTGTAAGGATAAAAAAGAAAACAATTAAAGAATGAGTAACATACCCGTGTAGCTTTATTAATGTTGGTAAACTCGGTGCTGGCAAGTTCATACAATCGATGAAGAAGGTTAGACTCCGGCTTCTTTTCTTCATCCGTGTCAATCTCTCCTCTTACAAACTCATACTCAAACTTTAACCTTGTCGGCATTTTTAGCTGCAACAAAAGTGTACAAAATATTTCAGTGTTCCTGTCTATACTGAACAAACCACATGTAATGGAAGGTAACTAAACTGAAAGGGTAGGATTTTGGACTCGAACCTGCACTCTGCTGAACAGAAACACTAGAGCTTGAGTCCAGTGGGCTGGACCGCTTGGCAACAGCACGCCTTTGATGAAGTCTCATTTTCATGGACTACTCACCATTAAATAAATATCTGTCATGGTGAGATTTGTAGAATTCTCCGACGATAAAACTCCTTTTAATTGTTCATCCTTTGTGATTTCCTTCTCCGGTGCAACTGTCCATTTGATCTCCTCTAACGGAATAGTTTCTTCTTCATTTTCCGCCGCTGCATCCCCAAGTTCCATTTTCTCTTCGTTTCCTTCAAGGTTTAACGGACTCTTCGAAGAATCACTTTTACCAAGGTCCATATGTTCCGAATCTTCAGTTTTCCTAGATTGATTAGAGACGGTGTTGGCTTCTGGTAGAGTCTCAGGCCCTGCTACGCCATTACTACCTTCATCAACTTTAGACAGCTTTGCTCTCTTCCGCGGTTTGTACTTTCTCGTTGGTTTCCCTGTCGTCCCATCCGCTGATTTCTTATCCAGACCTGGGACATCTCTAGTGCAATCCAGGCTACTACCCGATGGGGTACGACCCGAAGACGCAGTACGTTGGATCTTAGCTGCTTTGGATGCTGCGACGGCTTTGATTACTCTCATCTCAGAGTCTAATGAGAATACGGCTCGACTGTCACTATGCATGTAGCGTCCTGTTATTTGGTTGTGTGGAGTTACTTCCACTCCTTCTGTTAATACTAAACCAAGATGTAAGATGTCTCCTTTGTTTGGTGATGGTTTGAGGGTATTCAGCTGAGATGTCAATGACAAGTCAAGGATTACTAATCGATATGGATCAACAAAGAACAGTGGACAGTGTCAGTATAATTTACTGAGTCGGTACAAAAATGTTGCATTCCTAGAAATAATCTTGACATGAAAAGTGTTCGAAAGTTGACAGGGGTCAATTTCACAAAGATCCTAACTTAGGACTAACCCTAGGAGTTATTAAATATTTAGGGCTAGTCCCAAGTTAGGATGAGTAACTCATACTAACTCGAGATAAGACTAGTCTTAACTCTTTGCATTTCACTCAATCTTTAATGGATATACTGTAATTTTCCGAAAATAAGCTGTGGCTTATGTATTGACACACTGACAACTGACAAAGTTTTTGGAGATTTCCAAAACCAGGAAGGCGTGAATGAAACCAGATTTGTCCTCATTTGAAAGCTCTGAGTAAACATATTTAAGGATACAAGTTTTGAGCGATGTGGCGTCCATTTGTCATTGAGATAGCTGATAATACTACCCAAATTCTTCTTGAGGGACACCACCAATCTGAAAACAAAGACAATAAAAAACAATAGGAAATACTTATTTAAACACCTTGTAATTCAGTTTTATGTCTTGAAGTGAGAGGCTATTGCCTTCTGCTGTTTACAATAAAGCTGTCTTATATAGCGCCCAAATCATCCTAAAAGACGCTCAAGGCACTTCACACATTTAAGTATGTAAAATTAGAGTTTAAAACAGTTTTGCTTAAAGGAACACATTGTTTAAAGGAACACGTTGCCTTGAAGTCGAGTTGGTCTTTGAAAAGCGTTTGTAACCGTTTGTTCTAAAATGCATATGATTAGAATGATATTTTAAAAGTAGAATATAATAATCCTCACAAGTATCACTCGAAATTGCGTGGTTTTCCTTTAACCTCGTCAACAAACACGGTCGGCCATTTATGACTCCCATAAATGGCCGACCGTTTTAGTTCGCAAAGTAAAAGGAAAACCACGCAATTTCAAGGCAAATTTGTGTGGATCATTGTATTCTACTTTTAAATTATCTTTCTACTCATATGCATTTTATAACAAACGGTTACAAACGCTTTTCAAAGACCAACTCGACCGATCCAAGGCAATGTGTTCCTTTAAGCAGCTCTATGAAATTGGGCCAGTAGCTAAGCACAACAAAATGTTGCTTACCAGAACAAGGTTTCCAGCAAAACAACCATGTCACAAGTACAATGTGTGACTGGTATTCTGCTTAGCAGACAATTGTTAAGCATTATTTTCTACCTGAGCAGCTCTATAAAATTGGGCCCTGGTCAAAAGCTTCAGCCATTATTTTGACACAACCTAAATTTGTTTTAAACTCTCATTTTGCTTAATGACTTTGATAGATATTGGTAAACTCACCTGACACGTGGGTTGTGTGCAGCACTCTGAACTGACGCCCAAGCTTTATTGTTCTTCGGCTGTAGTTCCATTAAAACATGAGCAGGTAACTTGTACGGATCTGATTTATTCTCGTCACCTGAAATCAAATAGGAAACAATCCACTCACTTATTGTGATTAAATCTCGTTGAGTTTTTAGTCACAAAAGAGTTTAAAACACTGACTAAAACATCACAACTCTTGTACTGAAGTTACAAATTAACGTTTAAAACTGTGGCGTGTTGCGGCCGAGCAGTCAAGCGCATTTGTCTCAAGTGTTTCTGATCAGCAGAGTGTGGGTTCAAGTCCCAGTCTTGTCACTTGTGTCCTTGAGCAAGACTCTTAACCATTGTTGCTTCATCATTCGGATGGGACGTAAAGCCGTTGGTCCCGTGTGTTGTGTAATGCATTAAAAAGAACCCAGTGCACCACAGCACCTTGAAAAAAACCTTAAAGGCAGTGGACACTATTAGTAATTACTCGAAATAATTTTGAGCATAAAAATTTACTTGATAGTAAAAAACACTGTGAGAAACAACTCCCTCTGAAGTAACGTAGTCTTCGAGAAAGAAGTAATTTTCCACGAATTTGATTTTGAGATCTCAGATTTAGAATTTGAGGTCTCGAAATCAAGCATTTGAAAGCACACGACTTCGTGTAACAAGGGTGTTTTTTCTTTCATTATCTCGCAACTTCGCAACCAATTGAGCCAAAATTTTCACAGGTTTGTTTTTATATGCATACGTTGAGATCCACCAAGTGAGAAGACTGGTCTTTGACAATTACTAATAGTGTCCCGTGTCTTTAAGGTGCTACTTAAATTGGTCTCATAATTAACAAACTTTACATGCTCCGTATAAGACTCAGGTATTACTATTGTTATAATCAGTTGACATTATTTACCATTGATTTTCCTCAATGCCTTGCATAAAGGAGTTTTAACTCGACGGTTCATTCCCTTTACACGTATCACTGTTTGCCTGAAAAAGTCAGAATGCAAGCAAAAGGTAATCATCAAGTAATATAATAATAATAATAATGTATTTATACAGCGCATTTTCCATGTACATGTTCAAATGCGCTTGACAGAGAAACTTTTAACAGAACACTTGAGTTTTGAGCAGTGTTTTGAACACATTGACAGATTGTTGATAACGAAGAGACATTGGTAGTTTATTCCACAGTTTGTGAGCGGCAGTAGTGAAGGCTCTATCACCAAGTGTGGGTAGCATCTTGGGAGATGGGTGGTTCAGCGTGATGCCTTGAGAGGAGCGAAGGGAGTAGTGGGATGGTTGCGTGATGTTATAAGTTCAGATAGGTAAGGAGGAGCTAGACAGTGGATGCATTTGAAGGTGAGAAGGAGAACTTTGTATTCAATCCGGGACCTGATGGGCAGCCAGTTCAGTTGACGTAGGATAGGTTTCATGTGACAGAACTTGGATATACACGGCTTGGTAAATTTTGAAATAATTTGGGATTGAACAAAGAAAAATAGACCAGACCAGGACTTGAACCTTCAACCGCAAGTCAATCCGGAGACGGCAGTTTCAAGTCCACTCTAGTCAATTTATCTTTGTTGAAAAAAATTATCTGTAAGAGGCCTGGAATTACTTGCTGGCCACGGAGGCCATGGTTGCCCCTGGTCTTGGCCTTGGTGCCCCTTCAAGATTTTCTAATGATTTTCCAATGGAAGTGTCCTGTGCAAAATGAAAATGGCCTTGCCCTTTCAAAGGTGAAATTCAAGGCCTGTAGTAAAAACCTATTGGATATGAAGTAAGCTAACATTCACTATGCTTACTATGCATTACCACATAAGTTTCTGCTTTAATACTGTACAATAATAATATTTATACATTTACAATTGATAGTTTGCCCAACAGTTTGATCAGCAACTTCAATTTGTTTTCCCGACTTTTTTCTGCTTGTTAGCTCGATGCATTTACACTTGTTCTCAAAGCAAGAAGTAAATGTTTCAAGATTGTGAAGATTTGGCAGGTTTCTCAGGAAGTGGTTCCTTGCCAAGAAACTGTCCATCTGGAATCAACTTTCTTTCAAGGTTCTTATATTGTATGATGACTAAATAGGCGGTATTAAACAGTAACTCACTTTAAAGGGAGGGAAAAACAGTGATATTTATAACCAAAATCTTCCTTTTTTCAAATTCCCTAGTTCATAAAATATTTCAGTTCTAAAAAAAAAATGAGAGCCACCTTTTGAAATGAAGTTTTCACATGTTAGTTTTGTTGTATACATCTACATTTATATAGGATTAAAAATATTATACTTTGCTGTATTACTCACCCAGTCGTAATGAGTTGATTGAATCGTTGGCCAACTCTTCTGGTGATTCCACCTTTTAAATTTAGTTTTTTTCTTAGCTCTCCGTAATTGACCAATGCATACAGCTCAGTGACTGTCTTCTCTTGATCTATGGTAAAGAAAAGAAAACAAACATTTAGGAGGAGATATTTAATTAGTTTTAGAGGCTAACCATCCTTGTTCACAGCTAAAAAGTTCAATGGGAGACTTTTGAACGCTAGGTGGCAGCAGACTTACCAGGTAAATTCTCATTGTTTACATTGTTATGAGCGAGAGCACAGAATCAAGAACAATGGATTTACCTGTTAAGTTTGCTGCAACCTAGAGTTCCTAAAAGTCCCCTATTGACACAGCTTTGGCAGCATGCCACACTGACCGATATATACATTCGAACCGGGGCCACAGTTAAAGGGAAGGTACACGTTTGGTAATTGTCAAAGACCAGTCTTCTCACTTGGTGTATCCCATCATAACCATAAAATAACAAGCCTGGGAAAATTTGGGTGGGCTCAATTGGTCATCAAAGTTGCGAGGAAATGATGAAAGAAAAACACCCTTGTTGGACAAACTCGTGTGCTTTCAGATAAGAATAAAAGACTTCTAGCTAGATGTCTTTTATTATTTTAGTGAGAAATTACCTCTTTCTCAAAAACTAAGTTATTTCAGAGGGAGTCATTTCCCACAATGTTTTATACTATCAACAGCTGTCCAATGCTCATTACCAAGTCAGTTTTTAAGTTAATATTTGTTTTGAGTAACTACTAAACGTGCAACTTCCCTTTAAGAAAGGCGAGCGCTTTATGCCCTAGCCACCTGTTGAAGAGCACCTTTAGCAGCAAGCCATATTGACCAATGACCACGCATCACAGCTAGATAACAAAAGGGTTTGATTTTTCCTGAGGAAGAAATACCCCAGAGCCAGGAGAAAAAATGGAGGGCCTGGAGAAAACCCTTGCGCGCAGGAGAGGAGCAATGCGCAACTATACTTATTTGACCCAAGCAGGGAATCAAAAATAATTGGAAATACCAAATGTACCTGGTAGATAGGTAGTTACTGGCAAAATGTCAGTCATGAACAACTGATTTTTATTAATTTTAAGAATTAAATAAGATGGGAGCTTACCAGGCTTTGGGTCGATATAGCTGAAGAGTTTATGGCACGTTCTGTAGTACAGATGTCGCACCTGCAAAGAACACGAGTGCATTACATTAATACAATAATTTGTAGAATTAGAAACTCCGGTTGGGGGTGCATTAGCACCATGGGGGGTTGTGTAAATCTCTTTTGAGTAGTGTTGCTTCTGAAAGGAACAGTCGGTTCACAACTCATCTAAACTCAACTGAACTGAAGACGATCAGAGCAGAGCATACTAATCTAAAGGATGAGTTGTCAACCACCTTTTTTAACCTCAAGCCGAGAGTGCCCTACTCAAATGACCTCATGTGCATTGCCGAGTTCAAACAATGAAAACGTGGAAGCCTGTACATGCCTTCTCATTCCATGCATCTTCTCATTGAACTCAAGTCACGACACTCACGGGGTGACAGGTCTTTTTCTTCAGCTGCACCAAGATCTGGAACTCTCTACCACTTAATCTTAGATCTTGTCTTTGTACCAAAACATTCAAATCTCTTTTCAAAACTTATCTTATGTCACAGGTTTTCAAGGACTAATTTTGTTGCGTCTGTTATTGGTTTTTTTTTTTTTTTTTTTTTAATGCGCCTTGAACACCCAGCAGGGTGGATACGTGCGCATTACAAGTCTTATTATTATATTGTTTTAACCTTTGACCTCAGTGAAGGCACTGTTTGATCTCGTAGCGTCGTATGCTTCTGAAGTGTTTCTTTGAAAAAAATTAATATAGTCTGCTATGAACTTACCTGATTCTTATTCTTGACTTGATGAGCTGCCAGACCAAGTTTCTTGTGACGCTGCTCGATGTACTTCTGAATTGCATCAAAATCTTTTCCATACTGTGAGCCAGAAAGTTGTTATAATCATTATGACACATTCTGCATGGTACATTCATTACAATACATTGGTTCATCAACAGTTTGTTGTTGCAACAAGCAGCCTATTACAGGTCTGCATTACTTTCCTCTACAAAAACTAGCTGTCAGTGATAAGCTAAATTTGGTTTTAATAATAGTAATAACATAAAATTTATAAGGCGCGCAGTATCTGGAATAGTTCCATTCAAAGGCGCCGAAAACTAGTCAGCAGACAAATTAAACAGATGAGCTGTGAGGTTGTGTTTGAAAGCAGAAAGATCAGGTGTGGCCCTCAGCTCGTCTGGCAAGGAATTCCAGAGACGCGATGCGCAGCTGGAAAAGGCACGGTCTCCGTAACTTGCCAGACGAGTTTTGGGAACATATAGTATGTGTGATGATGAACAAAATACTAGGGGAGACACATTGAAAGGGCATAGGGGAAGGGAACGTCCTACCTAATAACACAGACTGAAAAATACATGACAACAATTAGTCTTGGTGAAAGATGTTTATAAACTTTACTGTTATCAATCAACACTGCATACAGAACGCGACTATTTTACCGGTAGTCGAGGGCGATTGACTGAAGCCACAAAGGTATGATGGGTGATGGAAGAATTCAAGCTCCATACAGCACCCACTATGGTTCAATGGTTCGTGTTCCTGGTAGAGTGTGCGCGGCGCAGATAGTGCTAGTTGGGGAATCGCGATAGTCGAGTGAAATGAAATAACGTCTACATCGAGACTAGACAATAATAAAAGATGGGGGGACGTCCCATTAAGCTACTAATGTCTTTACCTCATTGACTGCTTCAAAGAATAAAGTTGTTTCTCCGTCACTCCATGCTTCCCAGCAACGCTTCCTGTCTGGCTTGGCCTCAACTTTCTCTGCTTCCTCTACAGATGGCAGGGGGTTAGAGATAATGTCATACAAATTAAATATGGTATGGATATTTATCATCATGATAAAGACCAAACTTACAACATTAAACTTGTACCAATTAATATTACATAAGAGAAAGGAAATGGCATGTCAATTTGAATTTGAGAATGTTTCGACTCAAATGAGACCAAATTAAATTACAGGTGCAAGTTCTCCCCCAAAAAGATGCAAAATTTTACATCAATCATTTCACTTTATATTTTGACCCAAAACAACACACCAGTTCCCACCGGATAAATAAGATCTGCTATTTTTTGACCAAATTGTTTACAACTTAATACTCTGCAGTATCACATTAAATTTATTATTATTTCTTTAAATTCAACATATGTACAACTATTTTGTTATACTCTCTTTGATTGAACACTGTGGAATAAATAAACCGGAAACCATAAATCTGTTTACATACATGAAATGGGGTTGTGACCATGTCAAGCCTTAAACCATATTTACATGCATTTTGAGTTACAAACCAAATATGTAATTGATGTATTCACATGAAGTATTCTCTGCATTAATTTGCTAAGCAGATTAGTAAAAAGCTGTTTGGCAAGTTTTTAGCATTGGGAAAAATCAAACAAAAAGTACACAGCAGTTTAAATGCGATCCCGGTGCACAACCGATTCTATTTTTTCGATTTTTTAATCTTGTCCACAACAACACAGTGCCTTTGTTTACAAAACTCATGTCATCCAGAATATTAAATAAAGATAACAAAATTCAGCTTTTTATTTACCAGGTTTTGGAGGTGGTGGAGGGGGAGTCGGTTCCTTTTTCTTTCTTTTTACACTCGATCGAAGAAAAGGGTGATTTTGTTGCGGTCGAATTGGAGCAACCTTCCCCTCCTCGGCCATGTCGGCAGGCTGGCTGTCGACCGTTTGGCTCGACCCGTTTTCAGGCGCACCGCCGAGGTTCGTCTCCGGTCCCTTCATTACACTCTGGTCTTGAGAATCACACCCTTTTAGACTCAGGTTCGCCTCCTCGGTCGTGCCAGGCGTCACCACATCCCTGTTTTTATAAAAAATCAAGCTCAAATTACTGATTCCTGACTAAAACCGAGCTGACGATTGTGTTGCACTGTTTAATAGAAAAAGACTAAAAATTCAAGATGGCGTCTGATTCGTTCTCTGTTTTCGATGGAACACTTCCTCGGCACTGTTTCTGTATTTTTAAAGAGATCATTTCTTCTCAGAATCTCAGCATCGTAAAAAATACAATCGTGCAATGAAGAAATTGAGGTTAAGTTTGTTCACTGAATTCGTCCTGGAATCGACGTCTGAATTATTACTTTGGAAACCGTGAAAACAGCAGAATGAACGACACAGTTTGGTTGTTCAACAATCACAAAATCTAAACCGGATAGAAAAATTTGTACAAAAACATGCAATCAATTTACCCCTTCTTTGTGGCGCATATCGGTGCCTCGTCTCCCTTCACCTCCTTCTTACGTTTTACCATTGACACTGGAAATGTTTACAATCACTTAAAATGAAAATCTACGCTCATTTTAAAGCACAAATTTCCAGTGAAACGGCTCCAGTAACTCGGTTGACAATGCACTGGTCACGACGACGATGAGTGAATTGAAATAAACTAGCGCGGTGCGATGAGATCTCAAAGAGAAAAACTGCGACGGCATACACTGCACATCACGTACTGCAGTAAACTGAAACAGCTGGTTCATTGTTTTTAAGAAATTGCCTCCTCTGTCAATAAAAAGCCTACAAAATATCTCTTTAAATATATTTCAATACTTATTTAATATTGACCATCTATTTTCTTTTAACCACCGAACGAAAGACGAGTCGCTAGAGCGGCCCAGAACGTATTCCAGCGGGCGGACGGAGAGGTCACGAACTACCTCCATAAAAATCACAATATTTTTGCGAAGTTTTTAAAATTGCATGAGACCCGTCTTTAATCACAAGAATAACAATAACACAAAATGTAAACAAAAATATCAACAACAACAAAAATTACTCTTCAGATGGATAAACAAGTATTTTGCTTTTATGATTTCTGAAATCTTAAATCATAGAGTAAAAATAGCCGAGAGTAAAATAAGGCACGTGATTCAATCCAACCCGGTTAAAAATATTTTCTCGCGAAAGAGTAAAAATGTAGAAATGAAAATTGATTTCAATGTTTTTAATTTAAAAAGAAGAATGAAATGACCAGCGTAGCAATTTAATTTATTTTAAATAATTTGATATTCGATGTGCATCTCTGCTCTGTGACTATAGGTAAATTTAAATAGATGGGCCAAGATTAATGGTAGAGTAGAGTGCCTTCTTTTCCTACGACCAACCTAAATTTATGTTTCTTCAAACCGCCGGCGTTTTAAACTTTATTTTCTTGTTCTTCTCCCACCCTTTGGGGGGGGGGGGGGGGGATGTTGTCACTTAAGCAAATAGAGCTTTGTCTTAATTTGCACTTGTGCTTTAAATCAATATTTAAAATGAATATCATCTTATTGATAGACGTGAATAACAGTGATACATCTCAGAGTCAGAGAAATGCTTATTGATAATTAAGAAGAATCACTATAAAACACAACCAGGGCACTTTTTCCCTTAAAAAACTTTTGGGTAAAAATGAATGATTCGGCACAGAATCAGATGTCTTGTTGCAAAAGTTTCCAATGATAGACTTTATTTAATAGACAGTTTGTAGATCGAGGAAATACTTTGAGCCTCGAAGGATCATGAAATGACCGCTGATGAGAAAAAACAATTTAGAGAAAACCTTTTGCAGTTGCATAATTCACACTTTTCTAATTGAAAAAAGGGAAACAGTAACAACAAAAACCTCAACATCAAACTTATTGAAAGAGCACAAAAAAATACTCTGACGTTCAATCAGCCTCTGAAGTAGAGAAAAAGAAATGTAGAGATGAACAGAGCAAATATAATTACGGTGATATAAAGATGCCTTTTTTCATTTGTTTATAAAATATATACGTCTTCCAAAAACAGTTAACAAATTTTTGTAGAGCTTTACACTGCTGACATTTGAGTGGTAACAGTTTCCGAGTAAAAGTTACATAAAGCGTACCAGTTGCCCCCTTCCCTAGGGTGGGCCTAACTAAATAGTACTACCAAAGAGACCACAAAAACCCATCCCGATTGCTTCGGATGATGGTGACAAGTTTATTATTTTCTCACCTGAAAATGACATGCCCGGAGTATTTATAATAGTTCTGGAACTCGACACAAATAATTTGTCAATGATTAACAATAACAGAAGAAATTGTGTCTATTTCCAAGCACGAAGTTTTAACAACGGATGTATTCCCCCTCCTCCTCTCCCTTTTTTTTTTGCATGCTCCGACCAACCCAGCTTCCACTCGGCCGCCGGTAACCCAGCCGCCTTGTTTTCATGTAGCGTAGTAGTATTGTACATGCTACACACTGTACACATCCACACACTCGCGATGTAAACACAAGTGAATGGCGCCAAACGGAGAAATGATAATTGGGAAATCCCATCTCTCATTGGTCATCTTCTGATCATGTGACAAAAGGAATCCCTGACTCAACACTCTTAAAGAGGTTGTAACACACATTATGCGTAATATTTTAGCGTGAGAAATATGGAAATTTGCATTGGGGATAAATAATAATATTTTGGTATATACCCATACACCGATGTGTGGTGATAGCACTGTGGTCAATACTTTAGGAGTTCTGTGAAAACAATCGTAACAGGCAATCGGATGGGATTCGAACCCACAACCTTTGCAATCTAGAGCAGTGTCTTACCAACTAGATACTGTTGGTAACATTATTGCTTTTGAATTCTTCAATACTTTTCTATACTTTTGTCGACGTTATTTTTTAAAAGAAGTATAAACTTTACTTTTCATAGACTTAATTGCTGGTTTTTGTACTTTTTTTTATTGTTGTTGTTTCTTCTGTTTTTACTTAAAATTGTCTGTATTATTTTTGTGATGTCTGTGACATGGAAGGCGTTTTCAAAGTAATAAATATTAATAGAATTATTTGTTCCGCTATTAATTTTTCGCCTCGGCCAAAATAAATACAGTAAATTATCACCTTTTGGAATAAATTAAAGACAGTGGACACTATTGGTAATTGTCAAAGACTAGTCTTCTCACTTGGTGTATCTCAAACATATACAAAACAAAAATAAAACCTGTGAAAATTTGAGCTCGATTGGTCGTCGGAGTTAAGAGATAACTATGAAAGAAGAAACACCCTTGTCACACGAAGTTGTGTGCGTTTAGATGGTTGATTTCGAGACCTCAAATTCTAAACTTGAGGTCTCGAAATCAAATTCGTGGAAAACTACTTCTTTCTCGAAAACTACGCCACTTCAGAGGGAGCCGTTTCCCACAATGTGTTATACTATCAACCTCTCCCCATTACTCGTTACCAAGTGAGGTTTTATGGTGATAATTATTTTGAGTAATTACCAATAGTGTCCACTGCCTTTAAGACAATGCAGATGCTCAGATTTAATGTTGATTAAAATAAACCCATTCGTGGGATATGTTGCATATAACTTTAATCTAGATCGGGAAAATGAAATAAAATAGTTAACAAAACCCACAAAATACCTTTAATTTAGATGAAAGGGTTGGTCGGATCTATCCAAACCATTAGTAAAAATTGTTGTCATTGGCTGTTACGATGTCACTCTGTTTTCAGTGAAATTGCTATTCATAGCTTTATAAACGTCATATTGACAACACTATGCATTTTAAAAAATGTAAACGAAACTCAAAATAAACCACTGTTAATAATTTTTAGAGAAAATGGTAACACACTATTCTCTTAATTGTTAGATAAGTGGTACGACAATGGTTAAGTCAATCGGGTAAAATTAACCAATGGAAATTGCTTTTACTTGCACTTTTATAAACCCGGGACATAAACATGGTACCCAGTCTCTCTGATAACAATTTTCCCGACGAAATTGAACGGCGTGCTGACTACATTTTGGCAATGCTGGCGAAAAACGGGCGGCGGTTGATTGACATCTATCTGTCTGTGCTACACTACGACGTCTGCTGCAAAAACACCAACGTCTGCGCAAAAACGAATTTTACAAGGGTTTTAAAACTTCAGTTAGTAAGGAATTCACATCGTCAAGATGACATCAACTGGTACTTTCACGGCTGCAGGTGTCGGTAAACCGACATCACGGTAGGTTGAGTTTGGATATAATACAAAAATCGTTATTTTCCGTTTATATAAAAAATAAAAAACAAAACCCTTCCTCCTTTCTAATGTTGCTTGGTCGTCAAGTGTCAAGATACAATAAGAAATTGACAAGATGTGAATGAAATCTTGATCAGACTCTGAATCTTCAGAGTTGGCGAAATAGCATACACTTACAACCACTCTATGTTTTAAGTGTTCGGTTTTACATTTCGTTGTTATTAAAAAAACGCAGTGGATATTTTGCCGGCATTGGACATCACTGAGCCAGTGACTTGTTTTGTGTGTGTGATGTCTGATGAAGATCAAAATTTGTAAAAAATTTCGATTTTCGTGTTCAACTGCCATTTTTCCAATCCCCCACTCATTGTGATAGTCATATTAGTATCCTAATCGATTCTTATTTCCTCAGCTGGAAAATTGCTTTCATTAAACATTCTGACTTGAAGAAATATCTCGTTCAAAATGAGTGAACTGAAACCATGGAGGAATAATTCCTACATGATGAAACTGAAAGGTGGCGAGGTCGTATATGGAAATATTTTAATGGAAAAGTTTCCGTATGGCGCCACCTCTTTTTCTAATTTATCTAATTTAACTCAATGAGATATTCCTTTTTGTATAAATGAGTGAAAAAGTGGTGGCGCCATACAGAAAGTTATTTGTGTTTAATTCCAATGTTGAATTTGTCTGATCATTTGTATTAATTTTTGTATAAATTTTGTTTCCCTCTGCAGAGTGCTAGCCCCTCCTGGTGGAAGTAGTAACATTTCATTTGGTGGCTATGGAACAGACGAACCCAAGAAGACCAGTCAGAAACCTGAAGCACAGAGGCATGAGCCAGTGGGCCAGAATCAGCAAGATCTATACAATCCCAACCCACCACAGGCTATCAGACCAGCAGGTATAAATCATACTTCATCTGGAAAATCTAAGAACCTGGGTGTCCAAATTGCTCTCCTACAATATATATTGACATGTAATTGACTGATAAAACAGGGTGTCAAAATTACTTCATCTGAAAACAAGATTTCAGTCAGGATTTGTTAAAAGGGTGTCAAAATTTACGGAAAAATAAAAAAACTATGTCTAAATTGTTTACTTACAAGACATTTACATGTAAATGACAAATAAAACAGGGTGTCCAAAAGACACCCAGACTTGCCTCTGGTTAACACAATAAGGAAATCAGCAAAGGTGTAATTCTCATGCTTATGGCATAAGGATTGAAAAATGTTAATTTAAAATATTTATAATGTGAATGCTTGTCTGTTAAAGGGGATGTGTCGTCAAGACTCATGATCATAGCTGTGTTTCTGATTGATCAGCAGAGTATATGTGTTCAAGTCCTGGTTTTAAAATTTGTGTCCTGTTTTTAAAGCAAGACACTATGACCTGTATTTTTTCTGTGTCCTTCGGATGGGACGTTCATGTCAAGCTGTAGGTCATGTGTTGTGTAAGCACATAAAAGAACCCAGTACACATTTAATCATAAAGAGAATTAATAAGAGAAGGTGTTGAACTCGGTTACTCGGTTTGCAACCTCTTTTCTAATATGTTTGGATACACATTATACAACAGCAACTTGTAAACTGTTACATGTAAATAAACCTGACCTATATTTTGAACTTGACTCCACATACCTTGAAAATACAAAAATTACCACTTTGAGACACTCTTTGGTGTTACAGTGATAAAGTGGCGAAGCGATCACCTTTGGCTTTAATCAGTAATGTTAGTAATGGGACTGGAGAATGCCGCATGATTTGGTTCTTTGAACTCATGTGCATGGGAAGTAAACATTTGCACGAGAAATCGTTGGGTTTAGGGTTTACCTTTTACTTTCAAGCTTGATAATCATTGATTAATTTAATATATGAAGTAGTGATGGCTCAGGACCAGAATCTACTCCCAACTGCGGCCTGGTCTTCTGTGGTCTATGACCGCAAGCCATTTTCAGTAATGTTTCCATATACCTCAAATCACATCTCAGACTGTTAAAACCCCTAAATCTACGCGTCTGTGGTCTATTTTATTTGCCCTTTTACAATTGATTCCCTATGTGTACCCTTGCCTATTTCATGTGTTTGGTACGGACCCCCACTCATTGACTGTTTGCAGAGGATAGCTATGCCAGTTTGTTTGGCGAAGTAGAACACATTGAGGTTTCTGGTAACCAACCTCGTGGCAAGAGAAGATATCCTGATCGCTCGGACAGTATGTATAAATGAGACAACACTTTTACGCACAGTCGATGTTGTCTTCCACAATTTCAAGAGTTTTGGTTTTGTTTTTCCTCAAACATTTTTTGCCAAATGTGTTGCTTGCTTTTGTATCATTCTGAACTGAAATTTCTTATTCCTGTTGTAAGTTGTTCTTGAAGTTTCAACATTTAGTTATTTTTTCATGAGAGGTGTTTCTTCCTCTGGCACTTTCCAGCTACTTTCATGTACCAGTTAGATTTAGATATCACAATTTTATTAGCAAGGTTCGCAATCTGTTACAACAAAAAGGTTGATTTATACTGCAGTTTATCTAGTTATTGTAGCCCTGTACCTGGAGTTGCCTTTAGCCTCATTTTGGGCGAACTTGCATAAACAAAATTTAAAAAAATATCCACAAAAATTTGAGTATCAGATTACAGTTTGTTTTCAGATTTCATGTTCAAGTTTGGGGTCTTGTACAAATTTCCTGCTGTGAATAGTTTATAAATTTTGCTTTCATGTGGGTCATTATTTGATATTATGCAGAATTGGCTTTACAATACATACTTAATTTAGAGGTCAAACAATGGAAACAAGCATGAATGTACATGCTGTGCACAAGTCTTGGCCAATGGCAGTCTTGGAAGGGGGCTCTTTTGGCTTATGACACCTTTAGATGCAAGGGGTCTATTGGTTTATAAGCAGACAAATTAATGTTCAAGGATGCTTACTCTTAAAATACCATCTTTATAACAAGTAGGCTTTCGGATGAAAATTTCACAACTTGTTTTCAAGGTAATCATTAAAAAGCATGTTTACATGTGCATGTAGTGTATACATGCTCATATATCTATAAGGAAAGCACTTGTAAGATACATGTAAGTAGGAAACATACAAACTATTCAGATGTACTTTACAGTTTACCCGTTCAGGCCAGACACTTCAAGGAGAGGCAACACTCCATTGCCTCTGCTGCCCCGGGTCATTGTCTTGTTCCCCCTTCTAATGTTCAAATTTGTTCATAGTTAGAGGTGCCCTTTACCAAGGAGAAAATGCCTTGGTGCCCTTGCCCTTTCAAAAACATAGCATCAAGCCTGCTGTTTTTATTAATGAGTGTTCTGTACTAATCGTTGTTTTCTTTTCATTCATGTTTTGCATTAAGTTGATTAACAACATTTAACCGGTTTGATGAGGTCATCCTTATGCATGAAAGTTTACATTAACTACGTTTGAATTAATCAGTCTTGGGAAATATCAGATAGCTAATTTATCAGTTGGTTCACAGTCCAAAACAATCCAGTTCTCTGCAGTGAAAAATTCTAGTTCGACTTTTACTTCTCTTTTTACTCGACACAGATTGTAATGCTACAGAGGTGAAATCATTTTGTGTTTGAAATAATGTTCCTACATTTCTGTCGAGTCTAGCTCAGGATTTTTTTCGTAATGTTCTTAAAATTACAAAATTGCGCATAGATTGATACCCTCTTGTTTTTCATCCTTTAAGTGTTAAAAGATTCACCAGACTTTTAAAATTAAAGTAGGGCTGCCTGTTTTCATTTTTACAGAGTGCAGACGCAATACAATGGCTCTCATGTCATATTTCACCTTCGATACAGCACTCTATGCATGTTGCTGGAGTATCCTGACTTGGCACTTTCAAGCACTACATTCACACATTCTCACTCAAGCCTAGTTTTCATATAGTCATGCAGAGTGATTACAGTGCTTACAATAATAGACGTACAGTATGCAGTACATGTTGGTAAAATTCAATAATTTACAGTCAGTGCACTCAAGTCTGTTGTGTTTCATGCTCTACGTACATGTAGTGGAAATTGTAAAGAAAACCACTTCACTTTGATCCAATAGAAATAAATAGCAAGCGGCAAACACTAGAGGTTTCAGCTTTGCTTCATGGGAGCTGTGATGGAGGTTCATCCCTGGGGGCAACTGCAAATGGCATTGGCACCCAATTTAATTCAATTAATCTTTATTACCGGTAGATCCCCAAAAGAGTAATTCAAATGCTCGCATCCAGTAAAAAATGTAGACACGTTAAAAGTATTAAAAACTATTCTAGGGCTATATACAATTACAGAGATAAAAGAGGATGGGTAGCTGTTTGTTGCAGCATAGGCTATGGCACTCGCATACGACCAGACCTTGGGGTCAGCTGGTTGGCAAGCGCATCATGAAGCGGATGGTTAGCATCATTCAATAGCGTAGTTAGCTTGCCAGCCAACAGATCCTCAATGTCTTACAAAACCAGTGGACTCCACCACAGATTCTGCTACAATGGTTTTGTTATACCATGGTAATAGATTCCAACAACTTAGCTCGCATCATCCCAGACCATCACATGTAATCTAATCATCAGACCGCATAGACTGGGCCCCTGTCTTTATCCGCAAGGATAAAGACAGGTACCTGCTACTCAGATCCAATGATTCCATTGGATACAATGATATCATTGGATAAAGGTGCAATGACATGAGCTTTCTGATGCCCAAATAGTACACTCCTATCACGTCCGCCATAGTATTTGATTGCGTATCTCTATGTGAAATGAATGTAGGTCAAAGATGAATGTACACGCCGGCTGGACGGCCGGTTTCTGCCGTTATTCACGAGCCTCGAAGTGTGACGCCAGATGTTCAGGCTAAAGACAGCAGCACTCACATCGTTCCTTTGGCAAATTGAACAATAGAGGGCTGTTTTCCGAAAACCTGATTTTATCGACGAACTGCTATCATTCAGGGGTACAAACAAATTGCTTACAATTTGAGGTAACGCCCTTTTTTGGCAGAACTATCGCACTGTTTAGTACAATTAAAAATGTAAGAAGGTCCTGACCGAGACCGCTGTTTTGCTCTTACAGGAATCACTGTCATGTTGTTTGAAGTTCTAATTAATTCCTTTATTAAAACTATGAAATCATCTCATGATTTCTGGAAGATGGTTTGTTCTATTGAACTGACACGTTCTCCATCTAACAGTAATAATTTAGCCCGGTTCATACTTCCTACATGTATGAACGCGAATGCGATACAAATGATTTTGGCACAGGCCTGTTATCACTGCTGTTTTGCATGAGTTGAGCACATTTCAACTCTTCCAAACTATGCGAATTTGTGACGTAAAAACTTGTATCCCATTCTTATTTGCAGGAAGTATATACCAAGCTTAATACAGTTCCTACGAGTAAAAAAACATAACAATATTCATAGCCCACAGAGGGCCGAATCATAAGTCAGTTGCCAAATTTATTTATTTTGTTTTCCATTTTGATTCCAGTGGGAAACAACCCAGTGACTGGAGCTGAGCCCGTAGCTGAGGGAGCCGCCCATAATGATGGTGGAGCAAAGGGACGTAATGCCAAGCCGCCCAAGCTTGACCCAGCTAGCATGCCCGCAGCAGGCGGCAGAGTGGAGAACAAAGCCGCCATGAAGAGGCAGCCCCCTGGTGGCAAAGACTCTGGCATTTTCAACTAGACGTGTAAGCTCTGGGCCCAATTTCATAGACTTGCTTGAAAGCACAAAAAGGAGCTAAGCATAGCAAGCTTACCAGATTAAGGTTACCAGCCAAAACACCATGTCACATGGAACATTTGTGACTGGTATCCTGATCATCTCTGCTAAGTAGGAAACTTTTGAGGAAAATTGTCTGCTTTAAAAGCAGGTCTATGAAATTGGGCACTGGTTGTAGTTTCGCCACTGGTTGTAGATGTTCTGATTTTGGGGTTTGGGATTGAGAAAAGGGGATGGGAGTTTAGGCAGATCAGGGTACGGTAGAGTACTTACAGGATCGACTTTCTATCTTGAATCAACTTCATCTCATTATACCTAGACACTTGCTCTTCATAGATTTGATGATTGCTTAAGTGGTTCCCAAGGAAATGAAGAGAGTAAGTTTGAAATGAATTGCTGCCTCTTCTTTAAGAATATGATTTCTGAAGAAAAGGAGTTCATTCTGAAACCAGTGGGCTGAAAATACAAAACGTCTGCTCTTTGTAAAATTTCAATTTCATAGCTCTTCGTGTACAATTTGCATTTGTGACCCACAGTACTTGTCTTATTTGTTAATGAAATAGTTGGAATAAACTGCAAAGTAAAAAAAGATGAAATGTTTTTCAAAATTCACAGCACCGTTCCACGATTTGAGAGATATGAACGGAACCATGTTTCAGATAGTGTACAGCATTGGACTTAAGGAGAGCTGTTTAATTAAGTCAGCCCACTCCCTCTGTTTTAAACAGGATTCTTTAAAAGAAAAGTGTAGACCATGTCACATGTGATAGCACATGTTTATTGAAGAGCCCTAGAGCCTAGACTTTCTGCAGGCACAACTTGTACACAACTTGTTGGAAGGAATAATTAAATCTTGGCGAGATTGTGCTACGTTTCATATGATGAAATGGGGCACGTCTCAATACTTGTTCACTTGATATTTGTACAATTCTTGAAGTAATGAGGTTAATTTGACACAAAGTGTAAGATTTCCCTGTATGGAATTAGTGTCTTGCCTGCCGGAAAGGTCCTGGAGTGTACAAGGTCACTCTCTTTGTAAACAAATGTTACTTGGTCTATAGGAAATATTGAGTAGAATCTGGAATAGGTTCACACTAATAATATCCAATGTTGCACCTTAAATGATAACAAAAATTGTTAAATTTGGCACCCAGTCACTCACTAGAAATTAGAAATATAAAAGTTCTCCACAAACATTCTAAGAAAGATGTTATTTCTTCACGCTTCCCTCGAAAAGTTTGGTGCATTGCATTTGAACTGTTTATGGATAAAATTATTTAAGCAAAAGAGTGCACGCCTCGTCATGGGGGCCAATATCTACACAGCTCATTATAAATATGCAGCTAGTTCAAAGGTCAAACGTAATAATTCAATGCACCGTTGTTTAGGAAGGTGTGATGTGATAGCTTCTTCGCAGCAGACTTGCTTGGTAAATCCATTTTTCTTTGAAATATGCGCACAATCAGAACTGCGTAACTAATGGAAAATTACATAGCTGTCTGCTGCCACCTGTTGTCCGCAAGTCCTCTTTTTATACAGGTGCAACGCGGCAATCATCGGTACGCTTTTTGTTACCAAAACACCAAATGAACACCAGATAAATACTGAATAACTCTTTGCAGAATTTGTAGTAGAGAAACTCGAGCACTTTTGATTCATCATCGATGTCACAGCGTTTGTTAATTGATATATCAATCAACATGAGATAAATGCTACATCAGTTATTTTTAAACTGTTGCTCATAACATTGACAGGAACAAAATGTGTACCCGTGATTGGGGCTGTCCACACACATACGTGTACTTTGTATAAAAGTATGTAATAATTGTTTAATTAAGCAGTTTTAGTATCCATTTGAACCAGTGCCTTTGATAAAGGTCAAATGCAATATTTTATATGCAACTTAAAAACTTGAGGCTCGTTGTATAATATATTCAGTTATTGAGTTAAGAAAAGAACCCAAATGAAAACAGAACCGTTTTATGCTAATGAATATAGTAGCAATGCATGTTGTCTTGGATGACAAATCTTGACTCAAGTCATATATTAAATGAATTTCAAAGCATAAACAGCAAATTCAGCATATTTGATCTTTTCGCAGCTTGCTTGGTGTGTGTACTGCAAACAATTTGACTGGGATGGTCAACATTTATGCATGAGTACTGAGTGTAAACTAACATGTAAAAGCATAAAGGAGCTGGTCTGCCTGTGATAATAAAATGTTCTGCTTAAATATTTGTGATGTTCTGTTATTGTAAAAGTCAGTCTTCTTCAGGTAAAGCATGCAGTATATTAGTCATGGAATAATCAAACAAAGTCTTACTCACAAATACTTTTAACCTGAAATGTTATGCAGGAATTGGGGAGAACAAAATCAAGGGGTTTACTGTGGCACAAACTTTTGCCAAGGTAAACCTTTTTAGCAACAAATCTGCCCCCTACATGAACTAACCAAAATGTTTGTTTATATTATTACAATTTTCTGATATTTTTTATTGATACAAACCAATGCTAAGTTGACGAATTGATTAAGGTTAAATAAACCACTTGAATATAATTTTTGTTGGAGATTAAATTATGCACTTGGAATACCAACTTGTTCTGTAAATATTGTCAAGGATGTTAATTTGTGTTTTGTTGGTGTTGTTAAAGCATTTCATAAATTAACACTTTGTATGTACATGTAAAGTGATAATTTATTTTGACGTTTACATTCAATTAATACTGGGAGAATTTGAAGGGGAATATATTTATTAGGATAATTTATCAACCACTTGACATACTCTTTCTTTCGCTGATTTTGGTTTGACAGATAAATTTGAGTTGGAGCAGCATATAGATTTTTGTCATATTCTGTTTGTATTTAAATAATGATACCATGCAAACAAATTATTCTGAATCTGAACAACAAGAAACACAAAAAATAACCCCAAACTGTGTTCATGAACTACATGACAAGTTATGTTTATATCACAGCATTTCTCAATATGTTTTTTTTTTTTTTTTTTTTTTTGTGGGGGGGGGGGGGTCATGTTAAAGTGATGAAATATGATCCATCTTTAGTGTAGATGATCCTGTCATTGATATTGAGTACTACTCTAATTTTTGTTTGGATTTACTTTGGTCCATCAATCAATTGACTGTTTTTCGTTCTGAAGTTTTGCCTGTCTTTTGTTCATTAAACTTTAAATATGGTGAATCAATTTATAGTGCAACACTGTATGTAATAAACTTTGTGGAAAATTACAATGTGATGTGTGTATTTGGCTTATATTTCGTATTTCAAGTTCACTTTTCGACCAAATATGTGTTTCTCAGTGTGTGAGTCATATTCATCTTCAATTGAACGTCATTGTGTAACTTGAGCTTACATGCTATGTAATTACACAATAGTGGATTGATACAATATCCAGTAATTAACTGCATTAAAGGGAAACTGGCTGGGTAAACTTAGAGAATTTTTGGGTTGATCAAAGAAAAACCAGGGGTCGCAGGTTTAAGTCTCACTCTAGTCAATGTTTCTTTGTTCAACCCTAAAATAGATAACTCTAACTATTTGCAATAGAACTTCCAAAGAGTATGCGCTTAAACAGTTTTGCAGGTTCTTTAAAAAGTAATCAGAACATATTTCAGGAATGAGTGCAAAGTGCGAAACAATTAAAGTATTCACAATTAATTCTTGGATTTTGTCACTGTATCTTAGAAGATGTAAATTCTAGCAAGAATAAACTCATTGTGCAAAGCAACATGATAAAATCTGCATATATTTGGTATTTAATTTGCATAAAATGAAACTTTACTGTTTGGCTTCTCGTCCGCGCATATATTTTTCGTTGTATGTTTTATTAATCTACCATATTTTAAATTTCTTCACTATCTATATTTGTATTTTGGTGCATTTGAGCATCGCAACTTGCATAAATTACAGTAGGTATTCAGACTAATTTAAGTATTGTCAGTAAATTATTCATGATGTATTCATTGTCTGTTGCTTCCAAACACATAACAGACCTTGAGCTTTTGAAGGGACACAGCAATTTTCCTCTGGGGCACTTCCAAGAGGAAAATGTAAATTTATATCAACTTTGCATAGGGCACCAGAGCAAAAGCACAGGGCACCGCGGCAAATGCTGTTGGTGCTGTGAGTCATTTTGAGGCCCGATGCAAATGTCAGACCATTCTTGTATTCCTTTTACTGTACATGACATCGTTGATTGTAAAATGAGTCATTTGAGGTTTTATATTTACATTCCCTGATATCAAAAGACTCTAAGACTAATACAGTCTGACTTGCGATTGATAAGTATGTGGGCGACAGTTGAGGAATGTTTGTGTCAGAAGTGTTGTAGACGGGATTCCAGACAAGAATGCCAAATGGATTCAGTCACCTTAATTAAAGGCAGACGAACAAAAGAAGTGTCCATACATTTTTACTTCATTCCATTTCGACTCTCGGAATTTTTTTTCTCAAAATACTTTATTTTAATTTATTTACTGAATGTTTATTTCTTTGTTAATTTGTTCTAACGCACACTCAAACACTTCATATTTATGCATGATTGAAAGAGCGGTAAATAATCTATATTGAATTGGTAGATATTATGATGGTTTAGGTGGTAAATTGTAAGCTTATGTTTATTATGTACTTATTACACTAAATTATACAACCATCTGTAAAAAAGGTTGGCCAAATGCATTTTGTTTTTTATAGTTGTTTGTTAGTTCTTGTTTAAAAATTTGAATGTTTCAAGCATTTGCTACTTTGTATTGTTGCTATTCTGTAATTGATAAACATGCAAAATAATAGTTAATACATGTACATTTATCTTGATTTAAATGCAAATTTTCGAAGTAGTAATTTTTGTAGGTAAGAACACAAAAAAAAACATAAAATGCAGTACCAGTACATTTTGAGTTGAGAGTTACTTTACACGATAAAGTCGCATCTTAGGAAAAGATGTAAAAATGTGATTGTTCTTAGCTTGACTAAAACATGAGATGTAATATTAAATTCATAGACGTGCTTGTTTAGACATAGTTAAAGTCCAAAGGATTGCATCATTGGTTGGGTTAAAGTATGCAAAATATTGTCAGGTCTACTTATTCTTCATAGATGGAATTTAGACTTCAATATATACCAAATATAGACAAGAGATCACACATGTGTGAATGTTAAACTGTCGAAGAATCCTTATGATAAAAATCTATCGTCAGATTTGATTGTCAACTGTTTTGTATTTCTGTGATCAAAACGTGTCATGTGTTACCAACATGTAAGAATCAATGCATAGAATGAACGGAGCCAGACTATTGATCTAGTTACCTGGGTACAATTTTATACCTGATAAGCAAAAAGAAACAGAATACCAGTCACAAATTGTACATGTGACACACAGTCCGAATGCAATTTGCAAGTAAGATTTGAATAATGTCTGGTTGTTGACTTGCTTATTAGTCACAAGTTATCATTTGAATTCCTCTGACTACTAGAGACATGGTTTGAGGGGATGCTTTTGTATTGCAACATCAAGATGTGCAAACCCTGGTACTATAGTGTGATGCGATCAGACATTCAGAATCCTGTATGGCATGTCTCTAACGTAGCCATATATAGGACTCTTCCTTTGTGCTGTACGCAGATGCAGAAAGTATAATCTGAAAGTGAAAGGCAGCCAGGGCTAGTTACTAATGATGTAACTATAGACGATTGTGACCTATGTTTACATTCAAACCGCCCTCTGTTGACAAAACACTACATACATCATGGTTCGCCGGGCACTGAGTTGCGTAATCATAGTAAGATTGCATACACTTTCTAGCTGGCTGCCAAAACACAAAGGTTTTGCCCGGCGGTATGCGCGCAAATCATGTTATGGTTTTCGTATGGCGTCAGAGGTCACATCGTCTATACAAAAGCTTGCCCTGAATCATGAGACAAGCCCAAGGAATTCCAATAAACAGTTACTTGGGACTAAGCAATTCATTGTACCATACAACGTATTATTCAAATGTAATCACAAATGGCTCATTAGCAGACTATTCTGCAGCTAGTTCATTGCAATTACTACATCCATGATTCTTGTTAAATTGTCAATTTTTGCAGTGTGAAATAAATACTAAGTGATCTTGGTTTATTCCTTTGTGTTCCTGTTGGTTTCTTTTCTAATAACCCTAACCCTGAATTGGTACAGTCTTAGGTTCCATAATGGTTGATACATCTACTGAATCACCATGGTTTCATATGGTTGCCCAAACTTAATGACTTGAGAATGCGATATTAGCTTGGATATAAAATGTTATACATGTACATCACATGACAAGGCCACGAGTATGTTCCTGTAGTTTTGTCTTTCTGGTGATGCACATAGTCTGTAAACCTGAATTGCAAACAACTGGGAGGTTCTGGGTCTAGAATAAGGGGGGGGGGGCAGGTCCTCAAGCTACTTTTCAGGAATATTCACATTTGTCAAATCTCATCCCTAAGATAAACTAGAGACCACAAAGAGTTAGGAATAGTCCTAACTCTTTGTGGGACTACATTAGTCCTAACTTGGGACTAGTCCTAGGAGATATAGAAAACATGTGGCTAGTCCTAAGTTCAGACGAGTAACTTGAGATAAGACTAGTCTTAACTCTTTGTGAAATCCACATCGGGTCTTGAACTTCACTCTTGAAGGGGCACACCAATTTTGCCCTGTAAAAGGGAAACCTCTATGAGAAAAGTATCAATTTGTATTGGAACTTTGCAAAAGGCACCACAGCAAATGCAAAGGGGCACATCGGCAATTGCTTTGAGTACCAGGGGTAAATTCGAGACCTGCAAGACAAATTGACAAGTCCATTAATATATAATATTACACAGCGGTTAGATATTAACCGCCTGGTTTAATGCTTTAGTTATTATTAACCAGATGCACAATATTCTCATTAATCTGGTTTAATACAATACGAGCAGTTAACAAGTGTGTAAAATCATAAACGGTGCAAATTTCCTAAACTTTCAAAGTTACTCGACGCTCTTAGCAAGAGGATTTTATCTACTTTTTAAAGTTAGAAACTAAATATAATTGGGAACAAATACTTCAAACTTTTGTCAAACAAAAGGATTGTCACTTTTCGGACATGTCCGGAGTTTCATCTTCGAGAGGGCAAGGCCATTTTCAGCAACGAATGCCATGGCCTAAAGTGTAGTTCATGGCCTCCTTGTCAACTTCAAAATCTTCATTCATTTAGACTACATGATAATTGAGAACTCTGCGTCAAGGGGCACCAAGGCTAAGACCAGGGCATCAGAAGCCATGTCCTCCATGTAATTCCAGGCCTGCCTGTCAACTTTAAAATATTCATTCATTTAGGGCACATGATAGTTGAATACTTTGCCACTGCAACTATAAGTAAAAATACTTTGTTTGAATTCTGAGTACAGTGAAATTAAATCTTCAATGTACAAACAAAGGGAACAAACATGATATGGATCGAATTATCACATGAAAATGATGTGCTTTGGAAACAAACCAAGCTAACTGTTTGGTTGAATGAAATTAGGGAAGTTGAATTTTCTTTTATAATTAAAGTATGTATCGATCAGGAATCAAAAAAAAAAAAAAATGAATCCGGTTAAAAACCATACATATTAAATCTGAACAAAATAATGAGCGAATAAAAAATCCCCAAATTCAAATATTCATAGCAGAACCCATATTGCTAAGCCTTACTGCGGCCTAACGTGAAAGTTTAATTAATATACTTTTGGATACTGAAACTTATTCAAAATGAAATCAATTAGATAACACTGATGGAATATTTGTTAACGGTCCCATTATTTTCAAACATAATTATTGCAGTGTGCCAAATTTATACAAATAAACAAGCTGACCGAAATATACAAAAAAATCATAACTTAGAATTCTTAAATGCCGACCAAAACCAAACCAGTCTACTGACAAATGGTCAATGTAAGTGAGATCATTTCCCAAAGACACGCAAACATTAAAGCTGTTTTATAGATCATGAATGTGGCCTTTAAAAAGGGCAGCAAATGATATGTGTATTGTGCAGTTTTACTCTGATTTCAACAAATGCATATGCGCTTTTTAATTGAGATTAGTGAACCAAACTATCATTTCAAAACCAAAAGTGTACATGAAAGAATATTTTTAATAACATTTAAAATTCTGAAACCCTTTCTCAGTAGCCTTTGCTCACTGGAATCGGCTTTGCTGGTCAGTTTTATCCGAGACTGAAAAATAGATTTGTTTTAATACCTCCCTATGCCTAGATCTGAATACATTTAATTACATGTTAACCTCATGTGGACCTAAAACCTAAAATATATCAGAAAAATGTTTTGTAATTAACACTTATAACGAAAAATTCAAAATAACAAAAACTGATAACAAATTCTTTGACGACTACCCTGCACAAGAATGACCGTAACTTTGAAACATTTGAACAAGAAACAAAACTGAATTTAAAATGCTAGCTTATCATTTTTTACCTTCACTGAAGGTTGTACGAGGTTGAAAAAACTACCTTGTATTTGGGTTTTTTTACGGGAAAGTACAAATATCAATCTAACCTTGCCACTCACCTTTTTTCCCTTTTGCAAAAAACACACAATAACTCCTTACATTACAAATAATTCCAAATGGTATAATTTAAGATGATATGTTTTCATAACTTTTTTTTCTTATAATGTTCTTTACAAATTAGATGCATGTGCTTTAAAATAAAGATTCTATACAAAATATCTATGTGAAAGAATCAAAACATGCCACAAAATGCATAGGCCCAAAGAGGAGGACGACAGTTGTCAAAATCTTTGTGTTTTTTAGTGCAAATAATCTTTTATCAAAAGCAGTTTTAGAGAGTTTTTAGGAGTTTGACAGAAAGGCTAAGCACAATACATACATTAACAGTGACAATCTAATACAAACATTTCAGATTTTAATGTCAAGTTTGAATTAAGGAGAGTTTGTAGTTTTTTTGTATATAAATTGGAATGTTGTCATAGTTTATGTTTAACATATTCTGGTCCAAGTTCCACAATTTTCTATTTTTACTAATTAAACAAGAATACATTTTTTGAGGGGGAAGGGTTCAACAGTGTAAAAAGAAATTATTTATATAAAGTCTACACTACATTAGTTGTGACTACTGCTCCAGAATTACTTTGAATTCTAGCTCTCTACTTTTAAGTTTTACTCAATAGGCATTTTTAATTTGTCACCTTTAAGATCCGTGTTCCAATCTCAAAGCGACTTTTTAACGGCAACAATCTACAAACATAAAAACATCTATTAATTTCACTTGCCACCGTGCATTGCTGATTTTTTATTTATGTTGTGTTTTGAAGCTTTATTCATTTTACTTAATACAAAAAAACACCCCAAATCTATGATATGCCCATAATTTAAACCACTACGGAATGTGAAATTCTAATCGTGTTATTATTTTTTCTTAGCGTGTCATTAATAGCAGCTGAAGTCTAGTGTTGTCATCACTCTAAATCCTCCTTGTTTTTAGGCCTACTGATAAAATTCAGCAATAAGCAAGTTTTACACACTAACCCATTGATTTGTGCATAATTGTGAACTCGTGCTATGTACAAAAAAGTAAACCACCGAACCCAAGTTGATTTCTACATCCATATATATCTGCACAACACTGAATTAACCCGTTGTTTGCATAATCTAAATAGTTGTGAGATTTTTAATATATAGCTCTATATCTAGATGACCACAATGTGTGGTATACAAAACCTGATATGTGAGTATGTTTACAGTCACACAATGAAACAATGTCTTAATTCATGAAAGCAGAACTTTCCTTTTCACAGCTTCAGTTAAATCATTTCATTTCCACACACTTATATCAACAGCACGCCTAACAGCTTGAATAGTTTATCCTGTTTTCAAAGCTTAAACCTCTCAGTATTTTGTTGTTACTTGAATTGGATTTTGACTATCTCTCTCACTAATGGCAGTAGGATTTACTACTGAAAAATCTAGCTCCTCCGACCTTTTCGACCCCGGAGACAATAACCCCACAAAAAGTTTTCAATTTATCTCATTTTGTTTTCATTATAAATTGTCCTTGTAATCACCCAGTTGAGTTTTTATAGAGTTTTGAAAGCAGAAACTTTACACTTGGAAAATGATTGCGCCAAGAATGCCAAAGACATGTACTGCACTACAAAAATGAATACCGATTCTTTCCCAATAGTAACTGCACTGAATCTACTTTGCTTCAAGCTCTCCGCTTCAGTAATATTCTCAACAAATTTGACCTAGAACTGAATGCAAAATCAAGCTTGGCTTCAATCAACACACTAGAAGAATTTGCTGGGTTGTTTTTAATGTTGGGTTTGTTTTAACTTCAATGAATACCCCAATCATAAACTTGTAATTGCATAAAGGCTTGTGGACAACCTCACTCTCTGGAAGCTCGCTAAAAGACACCAACAGAGGGCGCTGTGAGTCCATCTTAGTAGGTCTCTCTAAATTCATGATGCCACTTACTGAAGTTGACGTTGAATGCTACGATGCTACCAGTTGCCATCCCTGCAATAATAGTCCTGTTAAAAAAGAAAGGACAGGAAAACAGTTTATTTTTCTGAAGTAATTCAAAAAGAAATTTGCGCATTTCCTTTCAAAAAAATAAAAATTGTGCTACTTGTAGGGCCTATGCTTCAATGCAATTAAAGAATAAACTTAAAGCAGTGGATTGGGTTTATCTGAAATGCAAAAGCTTTTATGAATGCACATTCTCTCTGTATAGGTTCTCATTTGTATCACATGCATGTGTTAATTTGAAGATTACACGATTATATCCAATCCTGATTAATGTCGTTTTATGATAGCAGGCAATGATTGCAACAAGCCAAGGACCTTAATTTCTCTCCCATCAAGTTTCCCTCAAAACTCTTATTATTTTAACTTATATTTAGGCCTACTCTAGATATATTAATAGCTACTAACCCACCTCATTGCTTACTTGCAAGTTAATTAGCATTATTCTAGTGGTCATGCAAAGCTGTTTTTATATATAATATTATTTTAATTTTATTTTTGTAACAGTATGTTGAAGGAACTATTGAAGAAGCTTTATTCACTACAGCTACAATGTATGTACATTTTAACAGTAATGGAGTCTGGTGTTCAGACCACACAGTAATGGAGTCTGGGGTTCAGACCACAAGACTAAAATACCAACGTCTGCAATCAGTACAATTTCAAATGAAATAAATGCAATTTTTGGGGCATATAAAGAAAATATTTTAGGAGCACTGGCCTTTGGTGATAGGTAGAACCACAAGCAATGGCAGCCATTTTGAACATTTTGAAAATTGTTTGTATTTCTACATAATCATATTCTTTCAAACGACAAATCTGCAATGGCCCGGATATCTCAACATTATTTCTCATGACATATTTCCATGCTTGCTCAATTCCATCACCTACCTGTGGGACAAAAACTCTCAAGTATACAAATGTTTATTGAAGCGGGTAATTTATTAAAATCAAATATCCCCTGCCCCTGTTGTCCACTGCACCAATGTCACATGCAGTGTTGAGAGTGCTTTGATCACCCCTAGGGGTGTGATAAAGCGCAACCAGTATTAAAGCCATTATACACTTTCGGTACAGAAAAAAAAAGTTCACAGATTTACAAATAATTTACAGGGTTTACAGAAGGTAATGGTGAAAGACTTCTCTTGAAATATTATTCCATAAAATGCTTTACTTTTTGGAAAAAACATTAAAACAATATCAATTCTCGATAGCGAGAATTACGGATTTATTTTAAACACATGTCATGACACAGCGAAACGTGCGGAAACAAGAGTGGGTTTTCCCGTTGCTTTCTCCCGACTCCGATGACCGATTGAGCCTAAATTTTCACAGGTTTGTTATTTTATATATAAGTTGTGACACACGAAGTGTGGGACTTGGACAATACTGTTTACCGAAAGTGTATAATGGCTTTAAATGTTGGTTTCATCATTAACATAAAAACTGAGGGCAAGCAATTAGAGCAAATGAATTAAATCAGCATGCCAAAACAATTAATTCATGAAATGAAAGAGTTAATGTTTGATGACACACCAGTCCAAGAATCGTCCGGGTAACAATGTCATATTTACCTAGTTGGATTTTTTCGTAATCTACCGAGAATAGAAAATACAACAACATTCAATTTCAAGATGACAAGTCAACAACCAAAAAGACAATAAAATGCAAGTTAATTCATTTGGTACCCCACACTGAACTGATGCAATACAATTCCATTCAGGTACAAAAAGCACAAACAATGAAGTAACAATAATAACATTCAGCAATAAATCACAAAAAGGTAATGGTTACATAAATGAAAAGGTACATGAAAAAAACCATAAGGAGCTCATTTGAGCAATAGCCAAACAGACATTACAAGGTCAATGAAAAGAATGAACATTAGAATTAGACTGATGGCTCTTGAAAGAAGAACTCTGATTGGCCAATCAAATGGTTCACTGCAGCTCTGAGTTTTAATAGACAAAGAAAGGTTAGCAAAAAACAGTCTGCTGATGTATATGCAGAAAAGAAAAGATAAGAATAGATACTCTACTGTCCAAACAAAAACAGAAAGTTGACATTCACTGGCTGCACAAAAATACACACATTGCACGAAAACTACTCGACTTCAGAGGGAGCCGTTTCTCACAAAGTAAGGCTTTGTGCTGATAATTATTTTGAGTTGTTACCAATAGTGTCCACTGCCGTTATTTTCATATGCCAGTTGGACCAAGAAATATATGAAAAAAGTATACTTCCAAGGCCAGCATTTGAAAAAGTTGATGATTTTCCTTTAAACTTACCTTTGTTCGTGGGCCATGTCCAGAGCCAATATGGAGGCATCACACATTGGGAATGAGTACATCAGATTGTGGTCGTACGTCCGCCATACTTGAACTTGACGATTGTCCCCGGCAGTCAGGAAATAGTCTCCTTCATGTTTGAATCGCATTGCCTGGAAAAGATGACATTTTAGTAGAGATTTAAAGTACAAGAATTAACTAAAAATGGTGTTAAGTGATGTCACACATTGCGGAGACTTAACATGTACAAATTGAACCCTTGCACCAACATCAAAAACAATAACATTATATTTATATTTGGTTTGCGGTAACACCATGTGTGTATCTACTTGCCAGGTAGAGTTTGTTCTTAGAGAACTGTCTTGCTTAATTCTACTACCGCAGAGTAGATTGTTCGGGTGTTCGGGAGACTTCTCAGTTCTGAAAAGAACTGTCCTGCTTATAAACTATTACCTGGGCGGATGGTATAGAAATAGGCTGGGACTACTACTTTAGCTTATAGGATCGTAATTAACTGTACTACCGCGGAGTCAGTTCTTGGGTTGGTCTCAACGTTTCAACTAGCTTGCTCTAGTCATCGTAAGATTATAATAATAGTGGCTTCTTATACAGTGCTGAAATCCGCCACCTAGTGGCACTCTAGGTGCTCTAACATTATTACCCCTAGTACTGGGCCATTTATTTGATTCCTTAAATCATCACAGCTCCAATGGGACCACAGCCTGTGCTGTCAGTACCTAGCACATAGCCCAGGCTGGACTACTCCGTTGCATGCAACGTCCTACCAGGGCTACCTAGCACACAATTATAACCTGTCATGACAAGGATTCAAACCTAATGACTTAACAACCGGTAAACTAAACCACTTGGATTAAACTGCTTCTATCTACTGGGCAAGCTCGGTGGTTTAGTGGTAAGACATCTGCCCAATCATTGTAAAGATTGTTGGTTCGAATACCACCCAGGTAATATGCCTGCATTTTTTCCCCACATCACAGGACTCACAAGGACGTACTGAGTCTACAGTGCTTATGACAGATTGGTATATGGGTCAACCACAAATAACAAGTTGGAATTTACCGGGTCATCCCAATCCTAAAATGTAAAGATTTTTTGCGGGCAGGTTACGCATACCCTGTCTGAGTAGTTCAGATGAAATGAGACCAACTGATGCCTACCAGGGTGATTTTGACCCCTAAAACGGTACAGCAGTATCTGATGATGTCATTGTCAAGCTTGGCTACGAAGGGGGAACGGACTTTGCCACAATTATGTCAGTGATGACAACAACCAGTAATAGTAAACCAGGCCAAGGTTATTTCTTGAACAGCTGAAATTTCATTACATATTTTTGATGGGGAGTTAAAAAACTACAAGATAAAAACTTACACTATTCCTTTTTACAAATTTCTAATTGAT
Organism: Asterias amurensis; assembly: GCF_032118995.1. Classification (NCBI taxonomy): domain Eukaryota; kingdom Metazoa; phylum Echinodermata; class Asteroidea; order Forcipulatida; family Asteriidae; genus Asterias; species Asterias amurensis. The sequence continues at coordinate 21,318,506 of NC_092651.1, read as the reverse complement.
GTTATCATTTAATTTCTATGTAGGATTTGAAACTTTGCATGGTGTGAGTATGACCAGATGAGGTTTGTGGTAACACCATGTGAAAATCTCTTTGGAGTAGTGTTGGTTCTGAGAAGAACCGGTTGTTGACAACTCAACGTTTCGATCTTATCTTGGCCTGAACAAGACCAGAGCATTACAGCATCATGAAGATGATCAGAGCATACTGAACAAACTGTTGAGTTGTCAACCCACTGATTCTTTTCAGAACCAACACTTCTCAAAAGAGAGTTATACATTGTGCTACTGCAAACATCCCCTGACTTAATTTCTAGTCAATTTTGTTTTTGTTCAACACAGAATCATTTCAAATTTATCCAGTCAGTTTTCAGCTGTATCTCATTAAGGTGATCCCTCTGCTGCCGCTTTCCAGTTTGTATCACAAACTTGGTTGTGATCCCTGGCTACATGGCAGCTAACAGTTATATGGCTTCTGACTGACACCCCCCCCCCCCAAAAAAAAAATGATAAAATGGGGAGACCGCCAACATAAGTGCTATAACAGCTCAGTTGGTAGAGCGTCAGCACGTTATTCCAGAGGTCACAAGTTCAAGTCCTGCCGTCGATTTCACAAAACTCTTCCTAACTTAAGATTCATCTTAGGACTAATCTTAGAACCCTGCACTGTAGCATGCAGACCTTAAGATGAATCCTAAGTTAGGAAGAGTTACTCGTCCTAACTCGAGATAAGACGAGTCCTAACTCTTTGTGAAATCAGCCCCTGCTCTAGTTAACTTTTCTTTGTTCAACCCAAATTATTTAAATTCATTTGAATGTTTTTTGTGTCCACTTACATTAACCTTGCCGTTGACATCAGTTTGTATGAGGAATTTGCCGTTGATCGTGTAGGAACACACATGACCTTTGTCAAAGGTCACCAAGATGACCCCTTCCTCTGATGCAATGGACATGAGACGAGGGGACATATCTGGAGAGCGTGGATCCAACGATCTTAGAAGATCACCTGCTACTGTGTGGATGAGACAAGCACCACCTAGAGACCAAGAAAAACATCAATATTGTGTCAAGGAGAGCAGTGTTCGTTTGGTCACATTATGAAAATAAATTTCTTTATTGTCATACGACCATCAGCTTGAGTTAAAAGTTTGGTTCTTCAAAATAGTGGAAAGTGTTTCTGCCATTTTCAGTCATGGCAGCATGCAGGGCACTTTTAATTGTGAATGTGACTGCCAAATTCTATTGCACGATCTTTTGTAGACCTCTGGCCGATGACTAGAAATCGCAAAAAGCTGCCGGCCACCGCTTTAATTATAGCTGACTCTATTTGCTGTAAAGTCAAAACGGAATCAGAAACTATATTTACCGAGTGATCCACTGACGACCAATCCCAGCTCAGTGCAGACCGCAGCGCATATCACCTCAGTATCATGACCAGTTAGGATGGCACGAGGGGTTGCCATCTCACCTGAAGAAAAAAACCAACATAGTTACATTCAAATCAATTTCAATTCAGAATCGTGCCCGTAACCTCTCCCCTCGTATTTTTATATCGTCTCTTTTTAAAATTCCTATTTGTTATTAGTATGTATTTTGCTTGTCTGCATATTGTACATTTTTATGAGTGTTTTTCTCTTTGTATTTTAATATGTAGCTGATTTTTATATTTGTGTACAGCGCTTTCAGACGTTAAATAAGGCGCTTTATAAATGTTCATTTATTATTATTATTTATTATTATTATTATTTTCCGTTTCCATTACACTGGCTTACAATAAACATAGGCATATAAATTAACATTTAACAAAGTATCTAATATCTAATATCCAAATAAAATTTTAGCATTTTCCTGCAAGGTAATGTGGAGCTATGTTTTATTGTGGAGCTATTTTTAGAAGTACGAGACAAATCCCTTCAGATAGCACCTTGTAATGGTTTACAAGGTGCTGTGGCACAATATACGGCAAATCAAACCGTTAATGATAATAATAATAATATTACAAAGCATTTATAAGGCACCATGTACAAAGAACAGAGCGCCTAAAGAAATGAGTTAAGAAATGAGATGACACTGGACAAAAACGGACATAAAGAGAAAAGGAACAAGAAACGAAAACACAGATACAAGCAATCAGACAATTAACATGGTTATGAGTAAACAATTGTCAGGAGGATATCACCTTCCATATCAAAATCACAGCAAAACAGCTGAATTACAATGATATTAGCACGACACAAATTTGATAAAAGTACAAAACATATTCATTACTTACAAAAGATAAAAAGTTATACAAAGTGACCCAACAAAACACACATGAAGAAAAGAGATACACAGATGAAAATGGGATAAAAACAATGTTGAATCGCCGATGGATACGAGTGCTAAATATAAATAAATAAAAACACTTACCCGCAACATGATTCTCTCCAAGGACCCACTGGACCTTAGCACTCCAATGCCACACCAGCAACGTTGCATCCCTAGATCCAGATACAATGTAGCAATCCCCACCCACGGGACATTCTGATCTCACTAGACATGTCACCATGTCCCAGTGACCATACACAACTTGGGTCACTTTGCCTGGTAAGGACGGAAAAAAAAAAAAACATCAAAATGGAATATCAGTTAGAATGAAAACAGAACAAATGCAAAAACGAGACAAAAGTTAATAATTAAATAGTGTACTCTGTCAAATCATTAACAGTGGCAATAATTTTCTCACATATCATGAGGAAGGACTTACGTACAAAAGTACAAGTTGAAAAAGAAACAAGTAAGCACAAAACTCTAAGTAGGATTTGAAACTTTGCATGGTGGAAATAAGATATAGAAGGGTTTGCGGTAACTCCATGTAATGATATCACAAAACTCTAAATCTATCAGGTACTGACGACCCCTTGCACAACACGGTTCGCACCTCCACACAACCACTGCCATTTCAATTACTTGGTGTACATTTTGACTCGCATTGACCCCCAAAATGGTGAACAGGATAAGGGCATGTAAGTGCGCAGCGCATTGTGTAAGTGGTCAATACAAAGTCTTTTGTCGCAACAGAGGAAGGTCTGATGGTTAAGAGTATTTAGACAATATTGGGTTTTTACGAGTCATTATCCCAGGTCAAAATTCCAGTTGAACCTAGTTAACTGGTGTCAACTGGTTCAACTGGATAGTGACCAAGCTCGTCCATTTTCCATATTAACCAACTGGTTTGGACTAGGTTTAACTGTGTTCAACTAGGTTGAAATTATAAACCAGTTGGTTTCTGTCCATTTTCCATATTAAACTAACTGGTATTAACTGTGTTTAACTAGTTTACCAACTGGTTTTCAACTAGTTCCAGTTAAACACAGTTTAACTAGGTTCAACTGGAATTTTGACCTGTCCACCACTGTTTGAAAGCAAAACAATTAAAAAGACTTTTCTTACATGTGTACACTGAAGTTAACGGTTGTATGGCTTCTGACTTGCACCCCGAACAAGCATATGTATTAGGGAGACTGACAACATAGGCCTAGATAGCTCAAAAGGTCAATGGTTCAAATCCCGTTCTAGTAAATTTTATTTTGTTCAACCCCAAATCATACCAGTCAGTTTCCCTTGTGGTTCGTTATTTGATTTTCTTACATGTATCCGTTAGAAAGACTCTGAAGCTCTTGTCCCAGAATCCGCAAGCCATCAAGTAGCGGTTATCAGCTGTCACTACGTAGCATGAGGATTTAGACTTCACGTTAGAATCCATGGTGTCTACTATCTGACGCCTGTGCATACCTGTCGTGGATACTTCAGTTTCAAAAAGAACAATAAAAATGTCAAAATATCTTGAAATACTTTTAAGGTAAATCACATCATTTGTTGACATTAAAACAAGATGTACAGCCAATCTCTCTCATACAAACATTGGTTTAACATCTACAATTATAAATTGTAGAAATCAAGAAATTGTGATCTAGTAACTAGACAACAATACTTAAATTATTCTAGTCATTGTGAAATCAGTGGTCAGCTTGATAGGGTTTGAACCCACAACCTTGTAATTGCAAGTCCTACAGTCTAACCACTGGTCCACGGTAGGGTTTAGTACTTACATTATTACTCACTATCTGAGGTAGTTTGGGTTTAGCACTTAGGTTAGTACCCACACTCTGAGGTAGTTATAGGGTTTAGTACTTAGGTTAGTACCCACACTCTGAGGTAGTTAGGGTTTAGTACTTAGGTTAGTACCCACACTCTGAGGTAGTTATAGGGTTTAGTACTTAGGTTAAAACCCACACTCTGAGGTAGTTATAGGGTTTAGTACTTAGGTTAGTACCCACACTCTGAGGTAGTTAGGGTCTAGCACTTAGGTTAGTACCCACACTCTGAGGTAGTTATAGGATTTAGTACTTACGTATGAGTGGATCCAGCTCAATCAGGAGATTCTTGCCGGCCTCCATCGAGTAGCCAGGGGAACCTGGTTGACCTTCAGGTGAGGAAAACAATATAAAAAATTAACAGGGCTAGATAAGCTCAGTTGGTAGAGTGCCTGCACTTTAACCGGAGGTCATTGGTTCACACTCTGCTCTGGACCACTTTGGTCACACAGGAGTCATTTTCAAACAATGTCTAAAGATTCCCAAGAAAAGTATGAAAACATTCAAATGTGAAAGCCTCCATGGAATAAGGCCCAGGGGCTGATTTCACAAAGACCTAGGATTAATCTTTAAGTGCGAATCAATCTTTGCTAAGCAAAGTGGGACGTCACAATAAAAATCACTATGGTGATATTGGAAACTCAACTTAAATGGAACGTTACAGAAATGGTAAGAAACAAAAATCGTGAAGATCACAGATTGACATAAAACTTACAGGGTCAATGATGATGATAGTTGAAAACGTCCCTTGAAATTTTTCTGTCTGAAATGTCATATTTTATCATATGAGAAATAAGTAATATAATTTTGTGTTAGGAGTTTATCGCTCAGTGAGCGTTTTATTCATTTTTATTTTGGCATCAATGCAATGCAAAATTTGTGGTCCATCGATCTCAAACTTCTACAGGTTTGTCAGTTTATGTATATGGTGGATTACATAAAGTGCTTACACTGCCGGCAACTGTTTTGTTAGCAAAAACCAATTCTGTAATGTTCCTTTAAGATGAATCTAAGTGCTTTGTGAAATCAAGCTCTGGTCATCCATCAGAGAAAATGGTCCCTAAACGCCTGAGGTCAGTGTGGTATGGTTCCATGCAGTCATCATTTCTGTCAGACCTCTATGCTTCGTTTTTGAAAGGGCAAAGGCACCAAGGCATTATCTCTTATGATGAAATTGTAAATTTCTACTGGAGCATTTTAAGGGCACAAAGGCAATGACCAGGGGGCATGGAGGAAATCGCCTCTGTTGCCTCTGTGAGGTATCAGGCCTGCATATGGATATGCTGAACACTTTGAATCAATCAATCAACGAAACAATATAGCATTAATAACAAATATATTCAAAGGCGCCTTGTCATACAAATATATAAATATCAGGGAACGATTTCTTCCTGCACTGCAAAATATTTAGACTGAATTCTTTTTGAGCACACTGAATTTTAAATGTTGTTTGGCAAATGATGATATTTGACTAGCAATTTGCTCTGCCATACAAAGGATATCATTCACTGCATATTACAAAAAATGTCTCACATTACTATACAACACTTATTTTTCTTTTTACTCACAAAAGAAAACAATGTGAACTGGTGCAACAACAATATTACCTAACTGTGAAAGAAACTTTGACAAAATGTTACAGTGAACTAAAGACATTTAGACATTTAAAATTAAGATTAAAAAAAGTAAATAAATGACTAGTACTGAAACGAAAAGAAAAGAAAATCAAACCATTCAACACACCTGTGCTCCTACCTGCTGTAGAAACCTGGTTGTTCCATTTGTTCAACGCAAAGGTCTGATTGGCCGCTGCCGTGACAACAGCGGCAGTTGGGACATTGGGATGAGTGTTAGCCGAGACGTGGATGATCGGAGAGTTCGAGAGGAACTTGATGATCATCAAAACGTCTTGAGACAACTGGTCTGAGTACATCATGGGGCTCTGAAGAAGGAACACAGATTCATTATAGAATTAAATACACTACTATAAGACAATAAAATGTATTATTATTATTATTATTATTATATATTTCTGGTATTGAATTCATAGGAAGAACCAGCAGTTAAGTTAAGGTCTCATACTTTCATACATGACAAATTCTAACTCTTTTTTAGTTACCACAAGCTTGTCTCCTCCCCCCCCCCCCCAACCCCCCACCAACACACACAACAAGTGTGTTACACCTGGGCCCAATTTCATGGCTCTGCTTACCGTAAGCACAGAATCGGCGCTTACGGAAGCAGAGAAATGTGTGCTTACAGCAAGCTTATTTCACGGGTTAGCGGCGAATTTGGGCTTCTGCGCGTGCGTACTTCACGTTACTAGGCATTCTACGCTTACAAGGCTAGCGCAGAATTCGGCGCTTGCATGTAAGTGGGGAATCGCGATCGTAAGCGCAGAATTCGGCGGTAAGCAGAGCCGTGAAACTGGGCCCTGCAATCGTGGACCCTCCTTTGTTCAACTCTTTGTGATAGCAACCGGGGACCACAATGATTTCCTTTGTGATAGCAACCGTGGACCCATTGTCCCTTTTGTTATAGGTCCTCGTTTTGAATGTGGATACAAACCCACACACACACCCTTCATTTCAGCAGGATGAAAAAGTCAAGTCCAAACTAGCTCCCTAGCTAAAATTCGTAATTTTTTAAAATTGCCACGATTTTGTCTTGTGTATAACGCCCCCGCATTCAGTAGAACAGGTCGATAAAAAAGAGAAAGTCAAGTTCAGACTAGCTCCCTAGCCGAAAAAAAGGGCTCAAGACCTTCAGTCTGACTCGCACCTGTACGCTCCACTTCAAACCACCTTAATCTTCTGACAATTATGATATATAGATTGAACTATCAATCATAGACACAGGAAATAGCAGCTGACATCCCGTTACTTACAAGGTGCATTGCTGAGCTACGCGGTGGATGAGGCTCTGTCATTAACTGAGCTGGCGTCTGACCAAAGCTTCGGATCTGATTCTCTATGGCCTGAAAAATATGAAAAGTACATTGCGTTATTTGGATTTTTTTTACTAGGGAAGCACAGTTGAAGGTGGCATTACTTTCCAGTGGGTGGCCCAGGGGCCATGTTTTTCCCATTTTGTTGACGCCACTATATGTATCTGGATCTTTTCATGGGGATGCAATACAAACTTAATCGATCAAAAAAAGAGGCAAGATACATCTCCGTAAAGTGTACTTCTCTATCGTTTGAAACACAAAAACATATCACATAAAATGAAGTTATTTGTAGATGTTATGACGAGTGTCGGCTTGGTCATTAACACTGTGATGGTCAAACTTTTATTTCAGACTTTGTTCGTGTGATGAATTGCTATTTGTGTAAAACCTGGGCACGCTTTATAGAACTGTTTGAGCGGAAAAAGTACCTGAGCTCAATAAAACTATGCGTACCAGAATAAGGTTACCAGCCAAAGCACCATGTTGCATGTAGCATGACTGGTAACTTACTTATTTTGGTTAGGCAGACAATTTGTAAGCAACCCTTTCTGCTTTGGCAGTTCTGTGAAATTGGGCACTGATTATATTCTTTTCTTCTTCAAGAATACTCAGAAGCAATATTACTCCTGCATAGGTCACGATCGATAATGTAAAACAATGGAAACGTACAAGTGTGTATGAGCCACGCACAACATTCAGCCAATGATATGTCTTCGTTTGAACTCAATGAGGGCGCTGTTTGACATCTCATGAAAGGAGTCTATTACACCAAAAAGAGAAACAGTAAAGGTTCAAACCTCTCTCATGATAGGATCGTCGATTGTATCCAAGTTGACACTGCCCTCGTAGGTAAGATAATAAAAGACGTTAGCCGCACGGACAGCCTCTGGCCCTCGCTGCTTGTAGCCAAAGATTAAATCAATCCATTGATGAAGCTGACATGAGACAAACTCCGACTCCAGTGCCTGAGGTCAATAAAGAGAGGGATGGGATTTACCAAATGTGACAATTCCTAAAAATGGCCTGCTGGTCTGCCTGCAATTTTAGAAAAGTTTATGCGACTGTGTAAAGTCAAGGAAAAACTATGAAATATGACATACCTGTTTAGAAGATGGCACAATTTTAGAAATATTATTTGGGACAAACGCTTTTAAAAGTGACAAATTTCTGGATGCTTTGGTTATATTGATAATGTGTTTCATCGAGCATTTTTCAATGGGAAAAAAGCTACCAGCCTAGGTATAAATTAATGGCCTGACGTTTTGACCCTAGCAGAGCCTTTAGTATACAATCGTCAAGTTAAACAAATACATTTCTTTGACACTATGAAATGATCTTCAGAGGCTGGATCTAGTAATCTGAAAACATCTTCACAAACTTTGCAAAGTATGACTCAACCACCAAAACACCAGGACTCATTCAGACTTTATGCCATCAAAGGATCAATGAAACAGACAGATAAGCTGTATGGATAACTTGAGGGTAACCACAGAGGGGGACAGAGGGGGTAGTAGCCACCTCCCCTGCTGAGAACCCTTGTCCCCCACCCTGATTGGGGAAAACGCACAAAAGGATATTTCGATACATTTAACACTTGTAAGCATAAAGTTAAATGACTCTTGGGGTTGCATGTATTGTGTGAACGACTTGTCATGTCTGTTTGTTTCTGTCCTAATTGTGAACAAATAGGTTCCATAAAAATGTTCACTATTGTGTCTTTTTGGTTCTTTCCAAGGGGTCTTTACTAAATAAGCACAGCTGTTTGAGGGCCTCCTTTCACACGCATGTAAATTGTCTAACTCAAAATTTCTTACTTTATTTATTGTTGTTTTCAAACCTTTATAAGTTGACTGCATGTTTGATTATATTTATTGCATAATTTGCAGTGTGGAAAAAATATTTAATAACTGAACTGAACCGAAATAGTCCCCCCTTAAAACGATGTCTTTGACACCGTTTGCCCCCCCCCCTAAAATGAACATATCAGGTTTCGCCACTGTCGTCACTTCACTTTTGTCCGACCTAGTTTGATTAGAGGGCTGAACATCAGCATTTCTGAATAGTCCTAAGGTTTCTTGTACTCTTTGAGCGTTACATTCTGCCGTCATCAGGAAGTGGGTCAACTAATGAGGCACCTGGAAAGCAGTCACGGGAACAGCAACATGCGGTCAGAGTCGACTTAAGCAACTCCTCCCTCACCCTCCCAACAATCAGCTGTCCGAGTGAATGGAGGCAACACAAACTGACGTGACTATGAATGAGCCTTCCCTGACTCGGAACTATCCTACTCCCTGCTTGTAAAAATAATCCCAACCATGTCAATGAGTTACTGACCATTAAACAGTCATCATCGAGAGTTAGGATTCTTAGTCTTTAAAACTGGGAAAATAGAGTAAGCTGTTTTGTTCCCATTTTGTTTCGTCACTTATGGTATAAATGCAAACAACTGTTTTTGGCCTGATGTTTAGACCCAAGCAGAGTCTTTCTCGAAGGCTAAAAAAAAATAGATTTTGCTACTTATGGTATAAAAGCAAACAACAGTTGATGGCCTGACGTTCCGACTCTAGCAGAGTCATTTTCAAAGTTTGTGGTGAGGGAGAAGTCTGGGGCTCAATTGCATGGCTCTGCTCACCGCGGCAGTCTACTTAGCGGAATTCTCCCCTTACGATTTGTAAGATCATGTGCGTTTTACGAGATGCACTAAGCTCACAATCCTGCAATAAGCATGGCCATCAAATCAGGCTTACATGAATGACAGCCAAGCTTGTAAGTAGGTTAATCTGAGAGAGCCTATATCATGTTCATTGGCTCCGCTAGACTACTAAGCGGAATTCGTGCTTACGATTTGTAGGATAAGAGTGGTTTACAGCCTGCCGTAAAAGCCTGCATGAAATCGGGCTAACATGAATTGAGTAATACGTGACAACTTAGTTGGTAACTAGGTTAATCTGAGACAGCCTATGTCTGACAGCCTATGTCTTGTTCATTGGCTCCGCTAGTCTACAGAGCAATCCTTGAACTACTCGACTGTCATGAACTCCTGACTTTATAAGTTGTCATTGAGAATGACACAACAGTTGTAGATGTTGAAACAAGGTAAAGGGAGTCACATAAATAGTGCAGAGTTTTGGATCTAGTGAACATCAAATTTCTTGTCTGACATTATGTCTTATAATTGTTATGGCATTGTGCAAAATGAATAGTAGAGCAGAAATTGTTTTCACTCAATAACACCTGTGAGATCTATAAAAAACACAAATTTTTAAAGATCTCTAAATCTTTAAAAACATACAAACATACACTGGCCTTTTTTTATAGCGCCATTCCATGCGATAAAAAAATAATAATATCAAAGTTTTATATAGCGCATGTATCTACCAAACAAGGTAATCAAGGCGCCGAGTATATACAAACTTTCAGAAAGATAAGTTACTGCAGTGATGAATTCTGAGACCTAATTCCTTAGCACTTTGTAAGGGTTTACAAGGTGCTACGGCGCATACAGCAGCCACAGCCAGTAACAAGGGGGCAAACCCCTTTTCTTTTCGATAAGTGCATTAGGTTCTTTTACATGCGTTACACAACACATGGGACAAACGGCTTTACGTCCCATCCGAAAGACGAAGCAATGGTTAAGTGTCTTGCTTAAGGACACAAGTGTCAAGGCTGGGTATTCGAACCCACACTCTGCTGATCGGAAACACCAGAGTTTGAAGTCGGTGCTCTTAACCGCTAGGCCACGACACTTCCACAGTGCCTTAGCAAACAGACAACATAATTGCATATAGTACACTAAGGGGCCGTTCACAATTATCAACATTTTCAGCGCCCTGGCCAAAAAAACGATCGACATTAAAAATATTTTATAAAGCGTACGGCAGGCATAAACCCCCTCCCCCCCAGCATACGGTTTGTACGCTCGTGAAAATGTTGATAATTGTGAACGGCCCCTAAATACAGAAGGAAAAACACACCCTTGTCGCGTAGAATCGTGTGCTTTCAGATGCCTGAGATCATGCCGAAAGCCTTCTTCAGAATTCAAATCCCAATCATTATTTTATGGCCATAACATAGGACACAAAGTTCACTTTATTTATTGTTTGGAAAAAGGTTTACTAGCAGCTTTTTTACCCATTTATGACAGAGCTGCCAACATTTGCATCTTGCAATCAAGGACGTACAACGATTAGGGAGATAGTTGAAAGTACATTTGACATAATAGGGAAAAAATTCAGGAAGACTTTTAAATTTGTTCATAAGAACATATGGTAAGATTGGTCTCCTTTCAGGGAACTTTCTGCCAAACCAGAGAGAGTTGGCATCTCTAATGTGAGCAAAATGACTCAAACTCCCACACCAAAATAAGATCAGCTCAGTCAAATAAACCGTTTCTGACTTCTTACGCAAACATACCAGCCTGTTAATGCGGACAAAATCTTCAGCTGTCTTGGCCCATTTAGGGAGAATGACGTCGCCTACTACTGGCCCGTCGTCAGGGAGGGAACCCAGAGTGTAGTCATTGCCATTCACAAACATCTCAGGGAGGTAGAAGAACTCTGGAATTAACTCCTATACGGTACAAATCAAACAAAAAGGATGTTTATTAATTTTGGTTTTTACCCATACACCGATGTGTGTTAGCACTGTATACTCAGTACTTCCCCCGAGTTCTTTTTAAAAATATCACAGGCATATTACTCGGGTGGGATTCGAACCCACGACCCTTGCAATTCTTGAGCAGTGTCTTACCAACTAAACTACCGAAATTGCCCGGTAAGAATGTTGGATATAATGAATGATGTCATATTTTCATTACGATGTGCTTTTTATTAAACTGGGTTTTTTTTCTCTTCGCACAACACCAGCTTACTGTTAGTTTTGTTTGACATGTTTCTGTCAAAGAGTGGTGCCATAGCTAAAATTCTTTTCACTTGGGGGAGGTGGGTTGGGCATTGCTTTCCAGTGATTGTGATAGGAGGGCAGGAGCCTTGTTTTTAAAATTTTTGTTTAGGGCAAAACATTTGGTGGTGGTGGTTGAAGGAGGGCCATTATTTTTCCCTTTTTGTTGTGATTTGTGTTGGATTTTTCTGTTGGTGGCTACTGGGGGGGGGGGTTGAAAATTGTGAGGGGGGGAGTACTGCTTCGATCACAACTTTTATTTTTCCCATCCACAAAACAAACTTTAAGTTGTCACTATGAACCATCCGAGTGAAAACAAGTTTCATGAAATTCAAACAATGCGAATTGGCGAGGACCACATTTCCATCCACGATACAAACTTTAAAGTTATCCTTGTTAATACATGAACATCAACAACACTGTGAAGTGAAAACATGTTTTGTGTAATTCAATCGTGTGAAATTATCTTTGACATAGCAAGGATCACGTTACCTTTACATCCGAGGTATCTCTCTGGCAGTTCTTCCAGGAGATAGAGACGGCTGCGAAGCTCCTTGAGGCGTGGTCAAACTTCCCTCCTTGAAGATTCAAGAAGTACGTTGTGTATGGCTCCTTCAGGTGGAAAGGGGAAACAACTAATGTTGGTTACATTATCAATACAACATACATAAGAAGGATTTGAAACTTTGCATGGTGGAAATACGATATGGAAAGGTTTACGGTAACACCATGTAATGACTGTCTCTAAATGAGTTGGGGTGGTTCTGAAAAGAACCAGTGATTTCAACTCGACGTTCTGATCAGTATGCTCTGATCATCTTCTGGAGATAGCATGTGAAAAAGAACGCATGAATCTATCACCCTGTAGGGACTTTCTTAGACGTCAGGGAGATGGAACAACATTAAACAGTTTTCTTGGGACTATTTGATAAAAAAATATCAATGAATTCTTTTTGATAACTAGCCATTATTTACCCCTACTCCTATGAAGTAAACAAACAAACAAACAAACAAACAAACAAACAAACAAACAAACAAACAAACAAACAAACAAACAAACAAACAAACAAACAAACATATCACAACTTTACATTGGCTATGTAAAATGATGGAGGACAACCAATGTCACTTTTCGTTACTTTGTATCGGATCTCAAAGTGCGAAATGAACTGTTTAAGGGAAACTGATTTGTTAAATTTACTTAGTCATATTCCCTTTCTGTTTATTAATAAATAATAATAATAAAGAACACTTAATATAACGGCGGTAACCATTTTACAAAGGCCTCATGGTGTTTGAGGAGAAAAAAAAACATCAAATGAACTGACTCAATCATTTCAGAAATTTCTTTCAAGAAACTAAGAAGACACCCTCTAAATCGCAACCTTGGCCTTAGCAACAAATAATAACATGTCAATAGTTGTTAAACACCTCTGAAAACGTTGATGTAAAAATACAGATGATGAGCTGTTTTAAACCGATATGACCTGACCGTTCAGGGTCACGTCTGTTCCTCCCATATGTGATTACAGCTTATTTAGCTTTGACAAAGTTGACAACGATAGTCCCCCTAAGTCCATTGCCTTAGCCCGACTGTGAATCTGTTCTAAATTAGTCACCTGATCTGGTTTAGGGAGAAATTAAAAAGTTTACAAATCTGAAGTCTCCACTAAAGACAGTTTTCATCATGAGCTTAAACAAACAAAAGGAAACTGAATGGTTACATTTTCATGGATTTGGGGTTGACAAAATTGACAAGATAGGGATTTGGACCAGAGATGCTGTAGGTACCCGCTAAATGTGATGGATTCTACACTCCAGTGAAAATACCATGAAATTTTTTGTCCCTTTTTTTCTCAGCAAGTAGACACACGTCTATTCACCTGAAACTTTCAAAAGTGAATTTTATTGTATCTTTTATGATAATTTGCTTATTAATCAGTATTCTTTTAACGGAATTCCAAACGATGACTCCTCAAGAATACTAATCTTCTAGTACGCTCAACTAAATGAGCCAATTCAGAATGAGCCAATTCAGGATGAATGCCATTGTGGAGTAGTGAGTCCCATAATGGAACGATGAAACCTTTTTTTCTCTCCTTTCTCTCGATCAGCATTACGTTGACAGAAACTGAACCATGACCCAAACTGTACACCCTGACTCCTCAAACCTACAATTCTCCTCATACGCCAAACTAAATGTAAAAAATAAATGTACCAACTCTCTTGAGCCAATTCAGGATAGATGCCACTGTGGAGTAGTGAGTCCCATAATGGAACTGTGGAACCTTTTTTTCTCTCCTTTCTCTCGATCAGCATTACGTTGACAGAAACTGAACCATGACCCAACCTGTACACCCTGACTCCTCAAACCTACAATTCTCCTCATACGCCAAACTAAATGTACAAAATAAATGTACCAACTCTCTTGAGCCAATTCAGGATAGATGCCACTGTGGAGTAGTGAGTCCCATAATGGAACGGTGGAACCTTATTTTCTCTCCTTTCTCTCGATCAGCATTACGTTGACAGAAACTGAACCATGACCCAACCTGTACACCCTGACTCCTCAAACCTACAATTCTCCTCATACGCCAAACTAAATGTACAAAATAAATGTACCAACTCTCTTGAGCCAATTCAGGATGAAGCTAATGTGGAGTAGTGAGTCCCATAATGGAACGGTGGAACCTTTTTTTCTCTCCTTTTCTCTTGATCAGCATTACGTTGACAGAAACCGAATGATGACCCAACCTTTACACCCTGACTCCTCAAACCTACAATTCTCCTCATACGCCAAACTAAATGTACAAAATAAATGTACCAACTCTCTTGAGCCAATTCAGGATGAAGCTAATGTGGAGTAGTGAGTCCCATAATGGAACGGTGGAACCTTTTTTTCTCTCCTTTTCTCTTGATCAGCATTACGTTGACAGAAACCGAATGATGACCCAACCCTGACTCCTCAAACCTACAATTCCCCTAACACTCCCAAATAATTGTACGATATATATTTACCATTCTCATGCGCCAATTCAGGTTGAATGCAAATGTGGAGTTGTGAGTCACATAGTGGAATGGAGGAATATTTTTTGAACATTTTTCCTCTTGACTAGCATTACGTTGACAGAAACTGAATGATGACCCTACCTATAAACCCAGACTCATCTCACCTACTAATCTTCTAGTTCGCCAAACCAAATATACGATACATTTACCATTCTCATGAACCAATTGAGTAGCGAGTTCCATTATGAAATGTTTATATATTTTTTTATAACTTTTCCTCTTGATCAGCATCACATTGACAGAAACGAAACGATGACCCAACCTTTTAAACCCACACTCATCTCACCTACTAATCTTCTAGTTCGCCAAACCAAATGTACGATATACTGACCGTTACTAAAGAGAGGTTTGCGATAACACCATTTGAATATCTCTTTTGAGTAGTGTTGGTTCTGAAAAGAAAGATATATTTACCATTCTCATGAGCCAGTTCAGAGTGAATGCCATTGTGGAGTAATGAGTCCCGTAATGGAATGGTGGTATCTTATCATCCTCCCAGTTCTCGTATCGCTCCTGGAAGAAGGATCGGCGACTCGGGTTCAACGCTCCCACCGGCTGAAAAGAGAGTTCAATTCAAAATGTTTAGTAGAGTAAAAAAAAGACCAAGAATAGACCTCTAGCATTGGCTGCCATAGCTGACGAAGCGTGCAAGTGTGAAGAGCTAACATTGGCCGAGAGTCACCAAGGCACGTACACATGTAAGAAAATTAAAATTTTAAGCGGTACAGGCCAACAAAAAAAAACAAAGAATTGTCCTCATTTAGTGGTCGCAACCGAAGCCCTGTTCACAACGTCAACCCAGTGTGTTTATAATAATTTAATCATTTGGGGGGCTAATCATCCTTACTAGCAGCTAAGAGCTGAATTGCGAAGGACGTGGCTACAACGTGTTCGAGAAGCAGGCATGCAAGGAAGGGCGCCTTTGGCTGCAAACCACATCAACCCATTATGACCACGGAGCACAGCCAAGATCGAAAGTGTTTGATTTTTCCCGAAAAAGGAAAACCGGATGATCTGGAAAACCATCGTGGCACAGCAGAGAACCAACGAACAACTCAACTCACAAAGGCCCTGGCCAGGAATCGAACCGGGTCACCTTGGTGAGAGGCAAGCGCTTTACGCACAAGCCAACCATGCCACCCTCATTGTGTTTGGAAGGTGCTCAATTTCGGACTCCGTATCTCCACCGATCTTATCTTGATGTAGTTAAGAGGTCTATGTCCTCTATTAGGGCATGGAATTCTCCAGTATAACACATCAGGTATGATCTGTGCCCAATTTCATAGAGCTGCTTAAGCAGAAAATATTGCTTAACAATTTTCTGCTAAGCACAACTAAGCAGGATACCAGTCACATTTTGTACTATAAAATGGTATTTTAGCTGGTAACTTTAATCTGCTAAGCATAATTTGTTTGTGCTTAGCAACTTAAAATTGGGCTCTCATGGTCTTAAGCACAAAGCAGTGGACAGCAAAGCTGAATCTGGATTGGGCAACAGTAGAAAAAAAAGGTGGAATATCTCCGTAAACACCAATAATTGGTGCCATCATCGATGAAACTTGCAAGCGTGAAGAGCTATAATGGACCCTTCCCATGAAATATGCTAATTACGTTCACGCAATTTTCCCTCATTTTGCCAACCAAAACGTTAGTGCGTATGCGCTATGTGCAATTTACATATTTCATGGGAAGGGTCTATTGGCTGAGAGTTGTGCACAGCGCGTACACGCATGCTCGTTTCCATTGTTTGTCCTAAAAGATGGCAGCCAGTGCAAGGGATCTACACGCCTTCACATTTAACTTAAACTGCTCATCCATGACACTCCCTGAAGGGTGACATGAAGTTTGCTACCAGGCACGCTCAGTGGTCTAGTGGTTCTGACAACGGACAATCTCACCTGAGTGATTTGCCTGTGGATTTCTTTTTTTACTGGACTTGGGGGAAAGTACCGAGTATACAGTGCTCAACACAAAGCGAGCCACTCCCCATCCATTGAAATGTCTCATTTGATCAGCGTCTCAAATAGCTTAGCTCTACTAATTCAAATTCCTACATGTATCTGCCCCACTTCACGTGCCGATCCCTGTTGCATACTGTGGGCAGCGGTGTGCAGGCGAGTTTCGAGCGCCTTAAAACCAGAATGCTCAGGGCAGGTTTAGCTTGTTATCCTTGGAGGGTAGTCCCACCTAGGAGACTCTGATTTCAAACGTGGGTCCCCAGTGATGGAGACAGAGCATGATAATGATGATGCCTGTGATATTTTTTATCCCCGATGCAAATTTAACATCTCTTATATCATTGCGGTACCCGCTGCCAAAACATAGGATTCGAACTGCCTCTAGCTACCGGGCAACCTCGGTAGTCTAGTTGGTAATACACTGCTCTAGAATTGCAAGGGTCGTGGGTTTCGAATCCCACCACAGTAACTCGCCTGTGATATTTTTTCACAGGACTCGGGAAAGTACTACAGTGAGAGTATACAGTGCTAAGACACATCGGTGTATGGGTAAAAACCAAAAATTAATATTAACCATCACCTTTGAAAGATCTCTGTAGTTACTTGGTAGAGTCAGGTCTAACTCTTCACAATCATAGTTGGTGATCACCCACGGAAAAATTGGGTACTGATTCAGATCATTGTAGCCTCGACCTAAATATAAACAACAATATAAAAACAGTTATCAGAAAGGAGGATATAGGAATACAAACAGTATTTACTATGAATGTTCATATAGCGCCAAACTCCGCCTAAAAAGATGCTCAATTTACCTTACAAAACCATAGATAAAGATGCAAAAAGTAAGCCAATAAAAAAGTTTTTACTACATTAAACTTTATCATGTGTTTTTTAAAAACACATGATAATATTTAATAACCAAAAAACCGAGACATGGATCCTGGATCTATTTTACATAGCTATCTTTCGTAACTTTTTAGACAATCACAGCAATTCATCTTCGGTTATTAACCTTAAAGCAACGAGCATGGCCTCATCCTAATACCAAAATGTCACTTCTAGCAAAGCACTTAAGATGTTTATGCATGCTTAAGTAAGATTTGTAAACAACATGTTCTGACGTCATACCTTGCTCATGAGTCTCTCGATTTAAAAATGAGTAATTGATTCCTACAAAATAACAGCTACAATAGAAAGGCATTTAAAGGCTGTGGACACTATTGGTAATTACTCAAAACAATTATTATCATAAACCCTTTCTTGATTACGAGTAGTAATTTTCCACAAATTTTATTTTGAGACCTCAAATTAAGGTTTTGAGGTCTCAAAATCAAGCATCTGAAATCACACAACTTCGTGTGACCATGGTGCGAGAAGGGTGTTTTTTTCTTTCATTAATATCGCGCAACTTCGACGACCAGTTGAGCTCAAATTTTCACAGGTTTGTTATTTTATGCATGTGTTGAGATACACCAACTGTGAAGACTAGTCTTTGACAATTACCAATAGTGTCCAGTGTCTTTAAGCTGTCAGCGCGATGATACATCGATGATGACACTGTTACTTACATCAACGTAACTAATAAAACAGAAGAGTGATGGTTTGAGATAGCGAGTGGATCCTGAGTGCTTTAACACTCGGAATCTAAGAGCACGGAAACAAAATAGCTACGAGTACGCTCAGAAAGGTTGAGGCCCCAAGATATTGGAGGATAATTCAAGCCGACAACCACCACCCCCACATCACCTAAACAAACTCAAAATAGCAAGTAAATCATAACTAAGAGTGTCCAAACAATAATCATGTGTGCCTGCTTCAAGACATGAAGAGTGCAAACATTATTCTCCTGAGATTGAATAGGTACGTCATGATCTTATTCACTTTGACATTTCAGCAGGTGTCCTTTTTAAAAACAAATTTTTCGATTACTTGTTTGAGAAAATAACATTGTATGTGTTTTGTTGCAATGCCTGGCGAAGTATAAATGTATACTTGTGATAACACCATGTGTAATATCTACTTCACGGTGTAGATTTGTATTTTGAGAACTTGTCTTGCCAATTGTTTTACTGCTGCGGAGTAGATTTTGGAATTCGGTAGACTACATGTACTGAAAAGAACTCTCCTGTTTATTAACTACAACCTGGGGCGAGAGCTTTTTTTCGGCCAGGACTACTACCTTTCCATAGCGGATTCAAGGGGTCATTTTTTAACTTCACTGCTGTGCAGTGGGTTCTAATACACATATTGACTGGCATAATTCGGTAACTAGTATACGTCTATTCCCACGAGGGACTTTATGTGACCACTCACATGCCCAAGGGGGGATAGACGTACACTAGTTACCGAATTATGCCAGTCAATATGTGTTTTATAACACAGCTCGGTCTTAAAGGTCAAATAAGAACTGAAAAGGAGTTTTGTAGTTGTTGTTCACGGTTCAAGTCAAGAGAGGGCGCTGTTACCGCGGGCACTATATTTAAAGACTTTTGCCCGCTCTGGTACTATTCCCGCAAAACACGCGCGCGCGATCACTAGCCTATATTAGTTCATCCCCAAGATCGTGTTTCAGCCAGCCAGAATACAGAACGAGCAAGAGGTGTGTTATAAATATAATTAATTGTTGCAAAATGCCAATAGGACCTGTGATATTATTGCAACAAAAAGTTATAGTCAGAGGAATTGATCCAAGCAGAGTCTTTTTTGCTGAAGCAGGCCTGGAAATTCACCTTCGAAGGAGCAAGGACATTTTCTTTCTGCAAAGGGCACTTCCCTTGGAAAATCAATGGGAAACTTTTGAAGGGGCACCAAGGCCAACCAACACCAGGAGCAATGAAGGCCATGGCCTCCGTCGAAAGACCCGATGTCGAGGGTTAAAAGAGAACGACTCTGCTAGGGTTGAAGCGTCAGGCCATCAACTTTTTTGTGCAAATACTTGTTTGGATGTTGTTGTTTCTTTCTTACCGGCTATAGTGTTCAGATACATCAGATACTCAAAGTTTGTGATCTCTCTCCTCTGCCATGCCTGTGTCATGTTGGATGCCTTGAAGAGTTGCCGAGGGGTTGCCAAGGAAACGCGTCTGTGGAATTACAAATTGATTTGTTGATTATATTGGAAAATCTCTGACTCACAAATCTTAATTTGAACTTGGAGCCCATATTTAGCAATAACCTTTAAAAAATATATATATAAACAAGCACAATTTTAAATAATTCTTCCTTAAAGTTTAAATGCGTCTGTGGAATAATAACAAATTGATTTGTTGATTACATTAGAAAATGAGTGGCTCTTAAAACTAATTTTTACCTTGGAGCCTCTCTTTAAAAATTATTATTTCAAAACAAACAAACACGATTTTTTAACATTTATTCCTTCAAGTTTAATAACTTAAAAGTGAATGTATACATTTGGTAATCACTTAAAAAACATTAACAGCAATGAAAACCTTTGGTAAGAAGCCTACAGCAGGGTTGATAGTATAAGCATTTTGAGAAACATTTGAAACAATGTGGTTTTGTAAACTTTTTACAGTTTTAATGTCTAAAAAATTTAAACTCTGAGAAGTGTACAGCATAACGCTTCCTGCGTGGTCATATTCGCTCTGGATTTTCAGCGATATCACAAACATGTAACCACCTTTTTAAATAAAGTGTTCAGATGTTAGTTTTATTGTACACATGTACATTTATATAGTATTAAAACAACCAAACGGTAAAAAAAAAAAAAAAGGTAAACTTTGCCTTTAATAAAATTTGGTTGTTGTTAGCTAATCTAAATTTAAATTGTTTGAGCACACTGTTTTCAAATGAGATTAGGTTTTGAATTCTTGAGCAAAGAGTCAGACATGCCTTGCATCCATGTCTACCATTTGAGAAGAGTTCTCCGTCTGCATTTTAATCAGATTTGAAAGCGGATCTGAATCCGTGCTTACCTTGAGGGCGGTATGCCATACTTGAGCCCAACACCGACCCGAGGCAGGGCATGCACAACTTTCTTGACGGTAGCTTTGTTTGGTAGGTTGAACATCACGGATGCTGCAAGATTAGAAGAAATCGTCAACAATTTTAGAAAACCATGAATTAAAAATATCACTGTTTAACATCATGAAAGTATCCCTGATTTTTCAATACTGACAAGGGTCAAATTTCATAAAGCTACTAAAGCAGAAAACACTGCTTAAAAAATACCTGCTTATCGATAATGAGCAGGATACCAAAATTTGTGTCAAAATTTGTGATGTGATTTGGCATTTTGGCTGGTAACCTTATTCTGGTAAGCATAGTTTTGTTTTACTTAGCTTATTTTTGTGCTTAAGCAGCTCTATGAAATTTGGCCAAGGTTTTGCAAAGGTCATGGGTTCGAGTAATATGCCTGTAATTTGTTTTTCTTCACAGAACTTGAGTAAGTACTGAGTATACAAAGGGTTAAACCAAATAATATTATTTATCCTTATGCAATTTTAACATCTATTAAAAGGTTTTGCAACAACTTCATTTGTAGATCAGCCGGATGCCAGTTGTTCAAATACTTATGAGTTGGCACCAAAGGGCTAACTCAATAAAAGCTCACTTTTAAAAATATTATTAATTTGTAAAAAAAAACAAAAAAAAATTGACTCCTATGGGGTTTGCTTTTTGTACTAATCTGTCATTCTTGATCTATGTTTATAAAATTGGAAAAAATATATATATTTGGTTCAATCAGTCAGCTGGCCATAGAGGGGGTAATTAGGTTGTTCAATCCACACTTTTTATGATGCCTCATTTCTGGTGTCACTGAATACAGTTGACAGGGGACCAGTTGGTCTTTGACATGCCTCTTTTGATAGGTCTGCGTACATCTCTAAACCAAATTGGACTATCAATATAAACCACAAGGGAAACTGACTGGGTAAACTTTGAAATGATTTTGGGGGTTGAACAAAGAATTGACTGGAGTCTAGTTAAATTAGCCATATCTATTTGGAGATTTCAAAGTTCCTGGGCTAATGATCGAACAGTTATTAGGCATTTTGGTGGAAAATGGCATGGCGGGTACACTACAGGAATGAGGTTGGCCTTAGAACAATGTCACTCGAGGCAAAATTCCAGGCAACCTCCAAGAAGAGACTTCATTCACATTTGCATGTTCACACACTTTTCTTGGGGACAGTAAGACATTTTTTTGAAAAATGAACTGTAGTTGGTTGCCTCCAAGTTGCCCCGTGTGACAAGGTTCTTAGAAGTCTACTTACTTCTGTTTGCCAAGAAGATCTCCAACGCCGTATTCTGGAGAAGGTATCTCCTGGAGAACACTGCTCGGATGTCGTTGAAATGCCATCTTCCATGCAGACCCTCTGTGTATGAAAGAACCTGGAATCAAACAGTCAAAGAAGGAACAAACAATTAGAACTCTAGTTCAACTTTCACTCAAACACAAGGCCTTGTTTCATGGAGCTGCGTAAGCAGAAAGTTTTGCTTAAAAATTTTTTGCTTAGCAAAGAGGATACCAGTCAAAATGATACATTTAACATGGTATTTTGACTGGTAACCTTGTTCTGGTAAGCATGATGCTGCTGTGCTTAGCTACTTCTTGTGCTTAAGCAGCTCTATGAAATTTGGCCCCCGGCCAGTTGTACACCACCCTGGCCAGTTGTACGCCACCTAGTGATAACATTGATAAATGGTTAATTGCACACATAAACTGGACAACAACTGTATACTTACCTTACAATTAAGGAATACACATCCAGCCATAAAAGAAAGAAACCAAAATCTACAAACAAACTTACCTTGGAATCAGAAAAAAAAGGCTTTGGTCAATCAAAAACGACTTCTCTGAAATCAAGAGAACTACCACTTAGGGCAACTGAAAACAGAAACCATAGATAAGAATTCCTATAACAACTTGTAATTGGCAATATCAGGTTGTGTAAGATATACTGTCACTCATTAAAACCTCTGACGGCAAGCTAGGCAGTCCCCCCACAATACTACACCCAAGCAAGCCAAGAGACTTGTCAATCCAAGTAACTGATCCCAGAACACAAACAGCGCCGACCTCCTTGGGGTACAGTCCACAGAGAGAGCCTTCCGGGTGGAGTGGGAGTTTCGTATTTAAGAAGGTACTCTTGGCATATACCCAGTTTGGTTTTGGTTATCCTAGAAAACAAACATCTCCCGAGGTGGACCGAGTGATTTTTTGAGAGATAGGTGCTGTCACTTTGACAGGGTTGTATTTGTTTACTAGTGGAGTCTAATACAGACCATGTGTTTATGGGTAAGGTGTGGTTTACCTGAAGTGGGATGATATCATCCTGATGATGATAGGGGAGGGTTGTTGATGGACCGGAGAAGATGCACGGGCAAAGCTGACCTGTATGGTTCTGTATTTACCTGTTTGCTTAAGATAATCATACCCCGTGCTCCTGCTGGTGCTGGCGCCAGCCTCATACAGTGCGTCTGGCATAGGGTTTCCAGAAATGTCAGCGGCAGGGCCTGCGGCCGCTCAGGAGCCAGCACGACACCCTAATTCGACGGGCTCTTTCTCTGTCATGTCCAATTTGAGCCAATCTAATTTTGAGAGACACTGATATGAAAGTGATCTTGTCGGTGGGACAGAGGGGCGCACGGATGTGGCTACTGAGGGGGGTAAAATTGCAGCACCGGGACATTGTGCAATGAGATGCGGTGTTGCGCTTTGATGACGACTACGTTACGATCACCCTGCGCCAAGAGTTGATTGGTTTTGATTGAAATTGCTGCCTGCGCTGCGGCTACAACGATGACCTATACACAACTCGCATGACCCCTGTCCACCTGGCACTTTGCATGCAAACATGAAACCTGTCTTTTGGGATCGTACACACAAGTGAATTGCGTATCTATTGTAGTGCCAAACGCCTTTAAAAAGTAGTCAAGTTATTTGTATTTGATAAATCTACCTTTACATAAATAAGAACAAAATGTGTATTTTATAATGGTTATATGCCCAAGTTCCGACATTTCTATGTTTTGACACCCCAAATGGTTTTACCTAACCCGACCCTAACCCGATCCAACCCAAACCCTATACCTAACCATACCCATAGAAAATCAAACATCTAATCCTAACCCCACCCTTACCCAAGCCAACCCTATCCCTACCCTTACCCAACGCTAATCCTAACCATGTACCGAACCCCACCCTAACCCTAACCCTAATCATAATCATAACCCTAACCCAACCTACAACCCTAACCCCAATCCTAAACCCTATTAAATTTTAGTGTTCAGATAACCAGGGGTCATCGGAATATATAGGGTTGTAGGAACATACAGCAGTTACCTTTTAGAATTTTTTTCAAAATATCAAGATATTTAAGATATTGGCTAGACCGAGCCATTATAAAATGGTCAAACAATTAACTATTGCAATAAAGCTAACATTTCTTCTAGTCACTGAACAGGAGTCCCATTTTGTGTACCAACTGTAACTATTGTAACTGTTTCAATTATCTGCTTCCATGAGATATAAAATTTAAAAAAACATTGGCTCATTTCAAATTCTTAAAGATATTTTAAATACAGAATAGGTAGAGTTGACAAAATAGTCACAGACAGTGTTCATATTTTGTGTGATCAATCATATATGAAATAACAAACCTGTGAAAATTCAGGTTTAATCCGTTGCGCGAGTCAGTAGAAAATAAGGATCAACCATTCACAATTTTCAGCAATAAGGCTTAAAATATTGTCCTTGAAATCAGCTGTTGCCTTTTATAAGGCTTTCAGACACTCTTTTCTTTAATATGACTGCATCTAAGATGAAAGCATTTCGCAGAAATAAAACTGATTCTAGTATGAACTTAATAATCAGTCAGCTGTCGCACACAGTTTTTCTTGAATATGACTTCATTTAAGAGGGAAATATTTCACAGAAAACAAATTGTTCTAGTATGAATTTCATAATCAGTAAGCTTTCAGACTAAGATTAAGCCATGATATTTTTCGTCCTAACAAATCCTGTATGTTTAGTGTATGAACAATTTGAAACAGAATCTCTACCAAATACATTTAAATTGTCAGTGTTTTGGTAAAGATCAAAACAAAGACCTGGAACTCAAACTCTGCCAACAAAGAACTTGCCGCTGACAAATAACAGAAGTGCGTTACTACCATGAGCATAAAGTTCATTATTTTCAAGTTCAACACAGTATGTCATTTTGCCCCTACTGCTTATTTTGCTAGTGGCTAGGTAGTCACCCACCAACGACCCCACATCGGGTGCTTTAATTACAGCCCACCTGGAAAATTGTGCTGGACACAAGTTACAGCTGGCCATGTAAGGCTCCACTGATTGCAATAAGACGTTTTGCGAGTTGGAGTTAAAATTTGTCTGGTACGATGGCTTGCTTTAGTCCCAAGTTACTGATGAAATTTGTATTCCTAAGACTATAGACCAGTCTATAATTGTTGATAAACAAACCAGGCTAGTTGGCATGGCTGGCCATGTAAGGGTCCAGTGATTACAATAAGATGTTTTGCGAGTTGGAGTTGAATGTTGTCTTGTACAATGGCTTGCTTTAGTCCCAAGTTACTGCTGAAATTTGTATTCCTAAGACTATAGACCAGTCTATAATTGTTGATAAACAAACCAGGCTAGTTGGCATGGCTGGTCATGTAAGGGTCCAGTGATTACAATAAGATGTTTTGCAAGTTGGAGTTGAATGTTGTCTTGTACAATGGCTTGCTTTAGTCCCAAGTTACTGCTGAAATTTGTATTCCTAAGACTATAGACCAGTCTATTGTTGATAAACAAATCAGGCTGGTTGGCATGGACGCCCATGTTGGTCATGTAAGGCTCCAGTGGTTACAATGTTAAGATGTTTTGCAAGTTGGAGTTGAATATTTTCTTGTACAATGACTTGCTTTATAAGTCACAAGTTTTTTTTCTTTCTTTTCTTCTTCAATCTTTAACAGGAGTTTTTCAAAACAGTTTTGTAGAGGTAAACTGCCCTCCGATTACAATAATCCAACTTTGGTTAGTTGCTACTTTTGAAAATTCATTTAAGGAATGAAAAGTCCATAATTTGACTGTGTAACTGTCAACTGAAAATCCGCTGTAGCTAAGAGGGTGTCCCATTCAGAGATTAATAACAACCAAGTTAACAAAACATTTGTTTCTTTAGGAAAAGTCTACCTTTTATAAACAGCTAAAAAGAAAAGTCAACTCTGAGGAATTTGATTAAATTTTCTTTTTTTTATTTGGAGTGCATCGACTTCCAAATTCTGAAAGCCATTCAACGCCTCGCCAATTCTTAAAATTATTTCCCGGCGACTCTCCTTTCAAAATATGGCTTTCAAGCTAAATGCAAATAGCCCAGGGTTTTTACATGTAAAGTTATTCACAGCTCCTCTGGGCCATTGTTGAGTAGCCGGCCCAAACTAAAAAGACATCAACTTGAAATTAATTTGATGCCCTGTAAACTGCCTGGGGGCGATTTCGCGAACCAAGAATGAAGCTTTCAATACGCTCAGCCCACCCAATACAAAAAAAAACCTGATTGCTTTATAAACATCGCAAAAGAGTCTCAGAAAAGAACCCGACTAGTTTTTTTATTTTTGGAATGCCAGGTCAGGGGGAATAAATGTTACAGCCTCCAAATCATCTGACTGCAATTGGATAATGAAAGCAATCGCTTGTGTCGATCAACGGTATATAGTTATCCCGCCATCTCAAAGAGGAGTTGGCATTTTTTCGGGGGCCTGCTCATAATGAAATCAATTTAGCAGAGTACGGACAACTACATACACACAAAATGTCAGCTGCGAAGCTCTGTTTGTGTGTCATATTACTACTTGCCAGCATACTGGGCACAGTGTGACACTTTCATCAAGCCAGCCGCTCCTCGGCTGCTCGTTGCGTTGTTTGATATTACCTCGAGCCCGTCCTCAAACTTCTGGAGCCATTTAACAGAAACAGAGACACAGTCATTTATATACAAGACACATGGATGATGACTTGAACAAATGGCACTGCCCTTTTTTCTTGAAGTCCGAACAAAAGAGAAATTAATTGCGTTGTGGCTGCTAATCAAGTTGTTTTTGTATGACCTTCCAAATAAATTTAGGTCCAAGTCGCAGGAAAATTAATTACCGAGACATCTGATACTCAATACAAAAAGATAATTAATTATTATGGCGTACTGATCAACAACTGTTGGTTACAAAACAATACCCTTTGCCAAAACAGAAAAGCCTGCAATATATATCTCAGTTGGTGAAACAAAAGCAGTGAGTAATTAACTTGTATTCAAATGTCTGTATAATACAAAGGTTAAAGTCATTATCAAGGTAAATATATATCCATCAACACTCATCCATACATTCTTTAATTTCTAGAGATGGATAAATCACATGTAATATTTCCACTCATCAAACTCAACCCAATGGGAGACTTTGGGACGCTAGGTGGCAGCAGACTTACCAGGTAAATGTCCATTGTTTACTTAGTTCTGAGCGGGCGCACATGATCAAGTACAATGGATTTTACCTGGTAAGTATGCTGCCACCAAGCGTCCCAAAAGTCTCCCATTGGCACAGACTTTAACTTTCTAAAAGGTCATTGAAACAAACCGTTGAAAAACTAGCTCTCACTACATTGGTAGCTCTGTAATATATCTCAGGGTATGAAACAAAAACACGCAGTAATTAACTTATATTCAAATGTAATATGTGTTTAAAGGAAAACGTTGCCTTGGATCGGACGAGTTGGTCTATAAAAAGCGTTTCTAACCGTTTTTTTTTATAAAATGCATATGGTTGGAAAGATGTTTTAAAAGTAGAATACAATGATCCACACAAATTTGCCTCGAAATTGCATGGTTTTCCTTTTACTGTGCGAACTAACACGGTCGGCCATTTATGGGAGTCAAAAATTTGACTTCCATAAATGGCCGACCGTGTTAGTCGACGAGGTAAAAGGAAAACCGTGCAACTTTGAGGCATGTTTGTGTCGAACGATATATTCTACTTTTATAACATCTTTCTACACATATGCATTTTATAACAAACGGTTAAAAATGCTTTTCAAAGACCAACTCGACCGATCCAAGGCAACGTGTTCCTTTAATACAATGGTTATCACAAAGTCATTATCAATGTAAACTTATATCTACCAACACACGTCCATACATGCTTCATTTCTTGAGATAGATAAATCAGCTGTGATATTTACACTCATCAAGTTCATATCAATTGGTGTAGACTTAAAATTTTCCAAAAGGTCATCAAAACAGAGAAACTAGCTCTAATTACAGTGGTATCGCTCCAGACTACCACACAGAGTTTAAAGACAATAAAAGGCAATATATACCTCAGTGTATGAAACAAAAGCAGGGAGTAATTAACTTGTATTCAAGTGTAATATGTGTTTAATACTTAATCACAAAGTCATTATCAATGGTAAATATATATCCACCAACACACGTCCATACATTCTTAATTTCTTGAGATAGATATATCACCTGTGATATTTCCACTCATCAAATTCAAAATCAATTGGCGAGACTTAAAATTTTCAAAAGGTCATCGAAACACACTTCATTAGAAACTATAGCTTTACAGACAGCCGTAGCTCCAGAGTACCACACAGAGTTTAAAGACAAAAAAACCTGCAACATATATCTCGTTGTAGGAAACAAAAGCATGTGTGTAATTAAGTTAATATTATATGTGTATAATACAAAAAAGTCATTATCAATGTAAATATATATCCATCAACACAGGTACGCACATTCTTTATTTCTAATTTCCACTAATCAACCAAAGAGATATCTGAATCAATTGGCGCGGTCTAAAACTTTTCAAAGGTCATCGAAACAGAGAAACTAGCTCTAATTACAGCACTATAGCTCCAGACTACCACACAGAGTTTAAAAAGACATCCCATCTTCAAGTCAAGTCCCATGTGATTAGATCAAGTCAAGTGGAACACTATATGCCTCAACAGTACAATTTCATCTCTGAAATATGACAGTGCAAACCAGGTGGCACCGAGTTTACAGCGAGAACCGCCGAGCCTTACTGTTAGATGTATCATACTTTTTAATTAAGTCTTTCTCTTACTGCCACTACATGCACCTGATGACACAGTTAAGCTGTCTCAACCAAACTTTAATATCTGTATTTCTAATAATGATATCCGTTTTTAGTGTTAGCTTCACGACGCCATCCCAAAATGTTTATTTTTGGAGCAATCATGGTAGATGCGCTTAAACCCTACCGTTACATTACAGGGTGGGACTAGGTTTATAGAAGTGGCTAGGAGTCTGTATATGTTTCCAAGGCTTTGGCGTAAACCACTTTGGGACATTATGACGATGGCTCGTTTAAAAGAAGACGGACGAACCAAACAAATAAATTAGCGAG
The DNA here is from genome assembly GCF_032118995.1 of Asterias amurensis. Classification (NCBI taxonomy): domain Eukaryota; kingdom Metazoa; phylum Echinodermata; class Asteroidea; order Forcipulatida; family Asteriidae; genus Asterias; species Asterias amurensis. The sequence goes on along the minus strand of NC_092651.1, from coordinate 21,289,107 downwards.
TTGTTGACAGAAAGGTCTTCTGCCCACTTGTTACAAGGGTATGTACTTTTTGGAGGTGAACATTTCTGATGTTCCGATGTATAGCTAATTGAAAATGGGAACATTAATAAACTTCATATGACAAGAAAGTTAGTGGTAGCACTTTAAGACCACATACAAGAAACTACATGAGCTTGTAGCAACAACTACTTGTATCTGATGGAGTAAATTGTTTCTGTAATTAGTTAGTCTTAAAGTGTATAACACTTGCTTTATCTATAAGACAATCTCTATCATTAACTTCATATTGCACATAATGCACACAAAGAGACAAAAATATCAATCGCTCACGGTGCACAAGACAATCTGACTATGGAAGTCGGACATTATGCAGATTTAAATTACTCAATCCATAATACCAAGATGTTCTACCAGTGACAATTTTTTTTTCATTTCATTTATTCTCTCAGAAAAGGGAACCTAATCTAAAACCACAGAGAGTTATTCTAGGGAAAATCCACAAAGTCAGGTAGGGACTGAAAACCCAATCCATGTAGTGGCCCTGGTTGGATTCGAACCGGGGTCCTAGAGGTAGAAGGAGAGGAAAGCTACTTCTATGCCAACTCAACCTCCAAATGTTCGAAAAGGCGCAATAATATGCGCGAGACTTGCTGCAACTATTGTAATTGTGCATCTGCAAGCTTGTAAATGTACACTTTAAACCCTTGTCAGCAATCAATAATCATATTGACCCATCTCAATCATTGAATACAATCCAGCAAACATCAAAGTAAACAAGTTTGATAGTAGCTCTCAATCATCGAGAACACCTCATTTGTCAAAAACCCTTGTTTACCAACTTCTCATCAACCTATAGTAAGGTAATCTGTAGACCATGTAACATCACATGTTTACAAAAGAGCCACAGAGCCTGGACTTCCTGCTGGCACGACACAGCTCACTGGAAGAAAAAGTAAAACCTTGCATCTTATGGAGATAGCAATGTCTGGTTTTTATCAACTCTCGATATTAAGAAAGGGAGGGGGGTTCATATCAAAACTTGAACAGCCGTTATTTTGTGTACTGTACCTCTCTTGAATTTTCATGAGAATTATGATATAAAATGTAAAACTTCCCACATGACCAGTACAGTATCTTGCTTGCCCAAAAGACCACGCCTTGAGCTTCGCTCTTGAAGGGGCGAGACAATTTTTCCTCTGGTAAGGGGCATTTCGCAGAGGAATTTTTTTGGCAAAGGGCACCACAGCAAAAGCAAAGGGCACCGTGGCAATTGCTGTGGGTGTTGTGGGTAAATTCAAGGCATGAAGGACCATGGAATCATACTTGCTCATTCTTGTTATAAACAAGGGTTTCAAATCTATGATTGTACCCAACAAGGCTGAAAGTGAAAGTGAAGTGAAATGCCACATTTGGGTGTTCGCTGGCTAGTTTGTTTACCACTCCTGTTTTATGATCACAAAAGCTGGCTTTTTGGCAGTTTCTCACAAGACCAGTAGACTCTTGCCTGCCAAAAAGACCATGGAATGTACAAGCTCATTCTGTTTGTAAACAAAGGTTGTGCTCTCATATATATATGATTGTACACACGCACACAAAGTGGTGAAATGAAACGCTACATCATCGGTGTTTGTTGGCTAGTTGTTTATCACTCCAGCTTTCTGATCACAGAAGCCGATTATTTGGCAGCAGGGACGCAATGGTGATGTGATACAGGGATATCGCCCTACCGTCACGCTCCAACGATGTCAAAATTGAACATCATCAATCATAGCAAGCAACCTACATTTTCTGGACAGGTTTATATAAAGATTATTTATTTATGAATGATGTTAAAAATTTGTAGTTTGAGTTTGCTGACAAAGGGTCTGCACTTCCATTAATTGATTTTTATTTGTTTATTTTCATTTACAATATTAATAACTCAAAAATTTGTCAGCTTGGGGCTTTGAGAGAGGGTAGTAAAGGGTGGAGGGGAAAGACCCCAAATGTCCCCTTTCCCAATTTCCCACCTTGATGTTTTCCCCGATGCTCATAATTCAATTTAACCCCAGACCATTGCAGCCACATTGATGCAACTATTTTCATGTAACCCCACCTCAAGAATAAAGCTGCATGTAAATCCATCATGTTGGTAAGTCATGGTGGTTAAAGCTTGTCCCGCCCCCACCCCACCCCACCCCATCAAATTAACAATTCCTGATGTCTTTGCTGTACAAAGTCAGTTTAGAGCAAACATGGGTCTGTTTTGTATGGAACAAGTACATTCTTTGAAATTGGGCCCAAGGCCACATTTCATAGAGCTGCTTAGCACACAGCTAATGCTTACCAGAATAAGGTTACCATCAGCTATAATACCATTTTACATTTAGCACATGTCACTGGTATCCTGCTTTTTGTTACTAAACAGCATTTATCATTCAAGCAATATTTTCCGTTCAAGGACAGCTCGATGAAATTGGGCCCAAATCTCCAAATCTGAGGGGCTAATTTAAGGTGACAGGTCTGTATGCAAAATGACAATGTTACACTCTACTGTTTCTCTGTTGATGATTTCAGTTGAATCAGCGGGTGATGTGTAGTCACACTGGTACTACTATTACAAGAACATACCAGATGGTGTACTGCACCACTGTCTAATATTTAACTGTCATTTATTCAAATGTTCCAATTGTTCTCCAAAAATGTCAAACAGGTTTGTTTATAGACCGTCAAACTGTCAAGTGAACTATTTCAAATAAATTTATAAGCGACCAAAAGAACAAAATGAGGACATATGTCAAAAGTTCCCTAGAAAACACAATTACATACTTACTCCGTTTAATTTAATGAGATATCTCTAAACAAATCTTTGGTTTAAAGGCACTGGACACTATTGGTAATTACTCAAAATAATTGTTAGCATATCAAGCAATGGAGAGTTGTTGATATTGAAAAAACCTTTGTTGGTAAAAAAACCTATTGGTAATTACTCAAAATAATTGTTAGCATATCAAGCAATGGAGAGTTGTTGATATTGAAAAAACCTTTGTGAGAAACAACTCCCTCTGAAGTAACGTAGTTTTTGAGGAAGAAGTTATTTCTCACTAAATATTTGAATTGTCTCAAATTCAAAGCATCTGAAAGCACACAACTTGTGCGACGCGGGTGTTTTATCTTCCATTGTTATCTCGCAACTTGACAACCAATTGAGCTCAAACTTTCACAGGTTTTTTTATGCACATGTTGAGACACACCAAGTGAGAAGACTGGTCTTTGGCAATTACCAATAGTGTCCAGTGTCTTAAAGGTAAATGAACTTAAAGTGTGTTCTATGGTATGCATATTTTGTATGTGAAACTGCCAAAAAAAGAATAACAATAAATAACAATAATAAACAATCCCAATCGTTCTCTGAAGAAAATAAAAAAGGAGCTGCTGCACACTCATTCCCAAATAGCATGTAACAAACACCGAAGAAAAAAACATAAAACAAAATTCCCCAGTGCAAAACATTTTTAAAAGGGTCTTTACCGGGACTGGACAAATCGTGAATCTGTCAACACGAGGAATATATGACCCGTTTTCTTTGCTTGTCTTCTATGAAATAAAACCAAGGTGGTAATTTCAAGACTTAAGACTTGGGCTTCTCTCTAACCAGCTGTTAAGCAGGTCTCGGGAGGGTCGTCCATTACGAAGGAAGTGCAGCATGTTATCCGCTCGCCACATCAACAACTGACATAAATATGATATTCCGCGATCATAAACCATCCCTCCACGTCAACTTGAGCCGAGGCATTGGAAGCCATTTTCATTAGTGTCATTCCCGGGCGGAGGAAGACTGCAAATCGTTTTCTGTTTCACGGAGAAAATGGGAATTTGATATGGGGGACAACCTCACAGAATGATGAGTGCGGTAACTTGGGCCCGAATGAATTAAAAGCAGGGCAAACGGTTGGATTTGTCTCATGGAAAGATTAAGGGGAAAATCACGAAACGATTTAATGGGTTTTGGAAGTCTCCAGTGATCCAATATTAGCGAAAAGCTCTCAACTCAAACAATGTGGTTCTGCTTTTAAGAAGATGTCTCGGGACGACCACAATTGACTTCAGAGGTTGTTACTCTCTATCTTAGAGTTGATTTTAAGCCACAAAGATACCTGCTGCTTTCAAGGTAAAAAAGGAACATGACAAATATAGTTTATATTTGTATTTAGAATAGGATTATTTGTTGCAAATATTTTTTGACATTTCGACGTATTAGAAGAAAAAAACATTTTGGGAAATAAGTAATATTTTTGTTCATAAAAATAAGTAAAAAATAATCTCCTATAACAGGGTTTTAAACTAAATGAACATTACGTCTTGTTGTATTTATACCACAGGTTATTTTGGTTTGGAAGCAGTTAGCATCAGTTTTCTTTTTTTCATTAAAAAAAAAAAAAAATAGTTACCATCAACAAAAATATCTAAAACGATTACAGACAATTTTGACTGGTAGGCAATGATTTCACTGATTGATTGCTCTTACAAAACTTGCATCAGACATAAATTCCCAAACAATATAGGGAAAGTACAATAACTTCTACTAAAATAATGTAGGTTACTTTAGTTTTAGCTTTGTTTAAAAAGGTACACAGTATATAAAAATGATAAATCATATAATGTTGATGTCAATCAAGTTGTAAATTCAGCGTTGGCAGACTCTTTGCAGGGGGTTGTTGACTCGTAAATTGTCAGAAGCTAACACTTGTTACTAACAGAGAACCTTATAGAGTTAATATCAGTATATATTCCACTATTGAGTGTTAGGCCTATATTTCAAACTAAAGTGTAAAGACTCTTTGTTCATTTAGACTGACAGGCAGGGCCTGCAACCAGGGTGAACAAACTCAGGGGGCACAAGGGTGCACCATTTGTTCTAGGAGGCACTTCTAATAACAACTCATTTGCACTCTTCAACGCTCTTGTTATGCCATACAGTGTTTTTTTGTTCCGACAAAACCCTTGCGTCACTGCGACTGTTCAGAGGTTTATGCTCAGTTTCAAGATGGCGGTTTCAACACGTCAACATAATTCTTTTTAAAATTAAGAGCCTTGAACATATTTATCCATCAATGTTGATAACACACAAGTCTAAGTTCCACTATACTCGAAAATATAACAAAGTCCGTTTTGAGAACCCTGAAATCATGAACCCTGAAATTTAAGAACAAGACATTCTTCTTGCCACTGACTCGTCTTGGAAATTATTTCAGTTAACGAATTTTACGTCACAAACCTACTTCTGTTCAGGGACTCCAAAAACACACCGTAGCAAAACACAACAGATAAGCACAGAGGATGTACACATTCTCTGAATAAAGCACTATAATGAAACTGTTCAACTTATCGTGCTGTATACTTTGTATCAGATATTAAACCCTGAATTCTAAAGTGATATGTTTATAATAATTGGTTCACAAGAACCCGTCTGGCGTATTTGAGTAGTGTGTTATAAGAACACGCTGGCGGATTTACAACAAGATTGAAGTAGAGAGTATGATTGGAGACGGTGTGTTTATACCTTAGGGACGACTATCCATCACCAGGCAATGCCCAAATGAACAAGGAAAGCATGAAAGAACACAACTAATTATTTAATTGCATCTCCTCCTATGGTACCCGGTGCATGGCATAATATACACTGACAGGTGAATGATATAGATGGGTGCTGCTGGTATGGCACATACGGTGGTAGGATAACCATGGTGATTATACATTGGCACACTGGTATCCATAGTAATGTAGAAATACTGGCATTTTGTTTTGGGTTTGCGTTAGTTATAGAGGAATAAGACTGTTGCATTGGCCAATATGTTTGCAGTTCAATAATGATCCAATTAAGAATACTACTTCAACTGGGAAACAGTGTTGTAATAGTCGATTACTCTTCAGCAGTGAGTATCGAGTACTGCAAGTAAATTTCAGTAGAGTTTCAAGTACTACCGAGTACAGGGTGGATGAGTAGTCCTCTCGAGTATGAGTCCTTTAAAGTGTGCAGTGAGCACCGAGTATTCTGTAATATCCAATTTTGAGTCCAACGGCCGACTATACTTAGTACTTGGATCTCCGAGTACGAGTACCAGTATGAGTTCTTTATTAAAGGGACACACCGGCCGAATTGGGCTATTTGGGCTACAAAATAGACTAAGACTTCAACGGTCTTCCAGGAATGAAGAAGAACAGTCCTTAAAAAAAATCATAAAATTTAGCCGTTTTTGAGCATTTTAAGAGCATTTTTACAAAATTATTTACGAATAATTGACGAAAAAGATCATGTATTCAAATTATCGCTACAAAATGTAAATAATGGTGAAAAATCTAAGAGTCCGTGTAATGGAAGCTTGTTATATGGCCGCTTTGGTTTTTTAAAATCATTTTTCGCTAAATACGTGACATTTTGATGATTTTTTTTACAGCAACCATCTATAAAAACATTATTTATGATTCTACACACCTAAATTGCGTAAACGGTGAGCCGGTGTGTCCCTTTAAGAAAACAAAATGCAAATTGAGGTATCAAGTCACATTGCTTTTTTATACTAATTTTTGGTAATCTTCGTCTAGTAAGCACTATTTTACGCTTAAAGATACCGGACACGATTGGTAATTGCCAAAGACCAGTCTTCTCATCTAGCGTATCTCAACATATGAATAAAATGCTAAACCTGTGAAAAAATTGAGCTCAATTGGTCGTCGAAGTTGCGAGATAATATTGAAAGAAAAAACACCCTTGTCACACGAAGTTGTGTGCTTTCAGATGCTTGATTTCGAAACCTCAAAATCTAATTCTGAGGTCTCGAAATCGAATTCGTGGAAAATTACTTCTTCCTCGAAAACTACGTTACTTCAGAGGGAGCCGTTCCTCACAATGTTTTATACTATCAACCTCTCCCCATTACTCTAGTCTTTACCAAGTAAGTTTTGATGCTAACAATTATTTTTAGCAATTAGACAATTATGAAATTTGGCCCCAACCCACATGCTTATTGGTCCTATGGTATAATCTTGGTATAACATAATATATATATATATATGTAATCCAACTAGATAGTGACACCAACTGCAGGAGTATCATAACATTGTTACAGATATATATAGGTCCACAACCTTATACAAGCTAAAAGGAGTTTATTAATTAAGATGTGAGCTGTGTGAAAAACATCTACTGATCATATTGTGCTGACATGTTTATCAATTTCAAATTCAATTAATAACCGATGGAAACACATTGCAGAAACACAAAACACAACACAGACATATCCTTGCAGGTGCTTCATTCTACCATAAGAGAAAATGCCATCATTTTAGCTAGTTGCTGTCTACTTCAAATTCTGAACGCAAGAACCAAAGACCTTGCAACAAACGAACCACCACGGAGATTACTTGTTGATTGTGAGCATCATGAAAGCCAAGCCGCCCCATATCAAGGCAGCCCATATCATAGCCACAGACATGCTGACCTAGATCTATACGGGCTCTGCAACTTTTTATTACTCCATGATTGATGCTTCATAAATTAATGATATGGCTGAGTGTGTGTGTGTGGTGTATATGCGTTAGCTTCTATGTCCAGGCCCCAGAGTTCATAATAACAGACACTAAGTGATTTTAATGTAGGTGGTCCGGGTAGTATTTCTTTCCTTTTTTTTAAAATGAGAAAAACAGAGCTCTGGCTGTCTGGAGAAGCTATGGTATTTTGAATTCATTTTGGTACAGACCTGCAGCCAGGAGATGAAGTAGTTCAGTCTTCAAATTTGATTTTTCTTGACCAATACTTTCCCATGTATCAACAACTTCCGATGGAAGATTTTTTCCCCCCTTAAGGCAAGATATTTTATCAATTATGTTATGTATTATTAATTTTGTATGTGAAAATGGTATTTTCCACTCAAAGCAAGAATATTAAAAGATTATGTTGGGAAGCCTACTATTAATTTTTATACTTCATCATAATAACTAAAATTTGCTGTTAAAAATTACTCACGTAAACCTGTTATTTTTTTTATTTTTATTTTTATTTTTATTTTTATTTTTATTTTTTTTTTTTTGGGGGGGGGGGGGGGAGAATTTGGCTCATTCATAATATCTTTGATGAAACTAAATTTAGTGCAAATCAACCCCTCTGCCCCCTCAACCTTCCCACCCCCCCCCCCCCCGTAACCTAAGAATCTTCATGCGCCCATAATCCTAACTTTAAAAAAAAAAAAAAAAAAAACAGTCACAAGTACATGTATTTATAATAGTGCAAATTTATTTCACTGCAATATACCGCTAACTGTACCACAGGATTTACAAGATTTGAGATTGGATTTGACAGGTCGGAGAAACAAAGCTTGGTATCAGTCAAACTGCCACACGAGCGGCATAATTTCCCCCTAGTCTTTATTATACACCAAGCATTAGAATCAAAATAGAAAATGGAGCAACGGTGAATCGACTTTTAATGAGACTGCAGCTATCTTTGTTTCACTTAAATTCCATTCCAATTAAATGATAGCAAAATTGAGACCGGAATGGATTTTTGCATTATTGGAAATTGTGGCTATTGCTTACCACTGCAAGCAGGGAATTTGATTGGAGATACACCTTTAAACGAACCAAAACGATACTGCCTTCAAATTGCTCAGCCCCACCAAAAAAACCCCACTTTCATGTAAAATATATATTTTATTGTGGTAGGCCTACTCCTACTATATGTAATCAAAGTTACCGCAGTTAATTTGAAATAAAAAAGGGATGTTGGGCGTTTTCTTCAAGCAAGAGATAGGGCCTTCACCTTTTACGAACCTGAACGATCATGCCTTAAAATTGCTCAACCCCACCCCCAAAACCCCCATTAATTAAAACTTCAATATCAAAGATGAGTTTAATATATAATTTACTTATTTCGTGTGGTATGCCTACACCTCCTATGTCAGTTATTGTGTCCCCGAAGTTTTAACACAATTGTTTAAAATAAACAAAAGGAATGTTGGCTTTAAAGAAAAGAAGTCAATAAATTAATAAGCAGACATGATTTGTTTATCACGTTTCGTCCTTGCTAAAATCAGCCAAGTCTTCATTACATTAACAACACATGGCTTGACTAAAAGCTCTCAAAAGATATGACAATATATACCTTGATTATCAATCGCAATTATTTTTCCTCCTCCGGACACAAGACTATGAGGGGGGAAGATGTGCAACAGGTCAAGCCGGTAAATTATATCTGTAACGGGGACCCGGAGAGGCGTCATTGTTGCGCCATCACAGGGAGTCCTTGAGCAGGATAATACCCGCTTCAAAGGGATAACTTGCTGGGACGAGGAGGGGGAGGTGGGCACGTCTCAATCACAAAGCCTTCATTTCACGGCTCACTGCAGCTCATGTTACTTCTGGTCTGATGCTCAAAGCATCCTCAATGACAAAACCAGTCCCGAAAAAAAAGAAGAAAAAAAACCAAAACGGAGAGAAAAGAGATGGGGGAAGCAGAAAAAAACCCAAATCGCAAGCAGATCATGGTTTGAGAGATCATAGAATGAGGTTGTGGATCGGAATGATCAACTCAGGTTTTTGACAACTGTTACGTTTGTTTAGCCTGCTTGCTGACGGTAAAATTCCGCATGAGTTGAAATCAAGTTATTATGTAAATGATAAAGTTCACTTATCTGAGTATCGTTGGGAGCTATAGAAATTAAGCCGCCCATGGTGTCTATATAGCTTCAGGCACCTGTAGTTAATTAACCACAGACATCTGTCCATCACACACGTCAGTCTGATGCTTGTTAGTCTTTTCTGTCCAAAGAAAATAACATAGTTTGTTTCCCTTGTATTTTTTTTTATACAGGGAAACCGATAATCTCGGAGTATGAAAAAGAAAAACTTTGATTGCTTTCGTGTTCGTGTAGGGAGACTTATTATTTCAAGAGGTGTGTGCGGCAAAACGAAAGAAAGAACACGAAGAATTCAAACACTGATCTGCCGTGAAGGTTAACCGAAATAATGTATAGAGACCAAGAAATTCCAATAAAAGGCATGACCGGGGCTGTAGGATGATAGTTTCCGCAACGAACAATAAGAAGTAAACTCAGCGTGAAATTAAAACGCGGGGCCTTAAGTTATGCTGAGACATTTTGTAAGAAAACAAACATGCCATCAACATTATTACGTCATTTCGCGATGTAAGGATGCCAGACACAATAATGTTAGCGACCAGGCATCATTTAAACCGTACTGAATATGTTTTCCAATTAAAATATACGTCTTTACTACCGATTCAAGTTTCAAATGATTTTGTCTTGAAGTATGTAAATAGATCGTGCGGTGTTTTTTTTTTTTTTGTTTTTTTACGAAAGAGGCCTGCGTTAAAGGCAGTGGACACTATTCAAAATAATTATCAGCATAAAACTTACTTGGTAACGAGTAATGGGGAGCTTTTTATGGTATAAAACATTGTGAGAAACGGCTCCCTCTGAAGTAACGTAGTTTTCCAGAAAGAAGTAATTTTCAACGAATTTGATTTCGAGACCTCAAGTTTAGAATTTGAGGTCTCGAAATCAAGCATCTGAAAGCACACAACTTTGTGTGACAAGGGTGTTTTTCCTTTCATAGTTATCTCGCAACTTCGATGACCAATCGAGCTCAAATTTTCACAGGTTTGTTATTGTATGCATATGTTGAGATACACCAAGCGAGAAGAATGGTCTTAGACAATTACCAATAGTGTCCACTGTCTTTAAAACAATTGGTCGGGAGCAAGCGCGGGGTTGAAAGTGATTGGGCCATGATAAAGGCTAGATCTGCAGTACACTTCCTCTAAATGCGACACAAAAATAAAGACTAACTCCGGAAGCATCTTGACTTATCATTTTCACAGCCCTCGATAAAAAACGGTGTCCTAATTCATGAAAATATTGTTTGATCTTGAACCTTTTAGCGCAGTGCTAGAGCCTACAACTATAACCGAGCAACTACCACCAAAGTTTGAGCAGAGCATGAGATTGGAGGGAAATAACACAATAGTTGTAACGTAATTGGCGGTAAATGCAGTGAATCATTACGAGATCATTTCAACTATGCATAGAGGAAGGTTCTATTTTCACGTTCTTGTTCAGACACAATCTGGCAAATTTTCACGAAACTGTTTAGTGTTTAGACGCGTTCTACCTCATGTCCACATCAATGTTTAGTGTGCTAGCACAACATTCTCACGTCCATGCGTTTTAGCACATTTTTAAGTTCCATGTTCGGCGCGTTCCACTTTTCACGTCCACGCGAAAAAGAGTTCATATTGCTTTTCACTTCCATGTTGATGTAAGAGTTCTAGCACGTTATTACGCATTCTAGCATCTCCATGGATAAGTCTGAACTTTGTTTGAAGCTTTTCAACCTTGAACCAAGTCATCACGCAATGTTTAGACGCATTCTAGCACATTTTCACGTCCTTTACACGAGTGTTAGTACATATATAGACCTATGTTTATAGACCCCGTTAGTTCCAACATAGCCAGGGGGCCAACCAAATTAACGGTGAACCGTTATAGCTCCATGGTAATAACGGCCTTTTGGGATCAAACTTTTCCTTTTTTTTAATGAGATAGTCCTACCGCTTTTAACGGGGTCATCCCGAAATATCCTGGTGTATCTTGACTGACCCATCTTAGCAAGGCGCCAGGTTTCTTATAAAAGGATTACTTCCGCTTGATGCTTGCTGTCTGCTTGCTTGTTACCGACTCTTTATGTCCTCTCTGTAAACTACTGCCAAAGTGACTATAATACTGACTGGCCCCAACAATAGCACCACGGGATTCCAGCTCTACTTAGCTAACGACCTTATTGTCCGCACGGGCTAAAAATCGCACCATGGGTATCTCACTTTTTTTGTTGGTGTTGGGTGAGCTTTGGGGTTTCAGCTCGTCAGATACGGAGGGGGTTCGTATAGGGGCCTACAAATTAGATCGCTTACATGACAGTTCCACAATAAGATGACGGCGATAATTGGAAACGAGACAAACACTTGTCTTCTCTCGTTGGAAGGGCTTTAATAGATGATGAGGAAACGGGGGGTAAAATGATTAATAACTTTAGCTTTGGGTCTGTGGTACCACAGATCGTATCCGTGGAGGATGGGACACGAGACCGGGGAAATATTGTTGGTATCGAAAGATCCGTAAAACATCAAGAACTTCTCAGAACCTCTAAGGAAGCGTGTTGTTATTGAAGGAGCGCAAAACATGTTCCTGAACATCTCAGACAAGAAGTTATCTGTGTAACTCAAGTACTAACCCTGCAGATTTGTGGGATGATAATGTCCTGTGAAGGCTCATTTTACATCTTCATGGATTGGCAGGCCCTACTTTTGTCATCGATTTGACTTTTATAGCTCGCATGGTTTGACCATGGAGGAAGGGAATGATTTGACCTAAAGGGGAACGTTACGGGGTATTAAACACTTCATTTGTCCCTTCCCCTTTTCAACATAATGTGGTAACTACAAATCAAGTTTTCAATCATAGAATCATTAATGATGATATTCTTGAGCTATAAACCGAAACCTAAACCAATGTAGAAATGAAGAGCGTCCTCTCTCGCCATGAAGAACTTGGCTCGGCCGCTGAACCCAATAAAACAAGAATGTATAAAGAGATCAAAATAATAATATCACTGGAGTCTCTGTGTGTGTGGTATGGAGCTAATGAGGCACATGTCCATGAGGTTGATGTAATGTAAAGATTATTCACCATCCAATCCTAAGTCGATCCTCTAACGATCTGATGGAACATAATTGGGTCGAACATGAGGATGACAATCGGCAGGTGCACGAGTGTGTCTCGAGTGTGTTTATGATATGATTCGAGAAGAGAAGCAAAAACAATATTCAAACGTAGGAATTGTTATAGGATTATAAAAACGTGCTATAGTCTCAGCGGGCCGTCCCAGTCACGTCAACTCGAACCAGGGCATCTCGGAATCGGCAGCTAATTGGATACTTTTTCCAGTTCTCCTATATTATTATTTAATAAGCTTCCAGACACAAAACCTTAATACATAAAAGCCGAATGAATGTAGTTTTCTTTTTTCAAGGCGATCGTTTAGATCAATGGTTGGGGGATCGAGGCGGCTGAAGAATGCCGGTTTTTTAAATCAAGGGTTTTTTGAATCGCGTGTGCGTTCGTTGACACTGCCCTGTTGTTTGTCATAGGCCTATCCCAACAGTCCATCTGTTTGTCTAACACCATTCAATGACGATTGTTGCATCCGACTCCCCTAACGAGGCGGCCCCGGGCGGACCGGGCCACAACCTGATCAATATATACCATGACCGGGCATTCATGTACCTTGCCCCAAGATATCTCTTTATTTTGCCGGGGACACAAATCTCTCTCGAAGTCGGGGGAATGGCTTGTTTTGGGAACCTGAAAAGACTGTTTGTGGAGGATAGAGAAAACTACATCGGCAAACTAGCTTTAATGTCGTTACGGTTTGATATAAAGTCCTTTTTTATCATCGGGGAATTTAAAATGAAATCGAAGCTGAAAACAAAATTGAAAAGAACAAGTCCAAATTTTGACGCTAAAACCGTGTCATGCATGTTACACTTCTCTTCTAAATAAATCCGACAGCCGAACATGAGAAATAATCATACGTTGTTTTGTAAGTTAATCATAAAAGGGTTTTATTTATATTGTTTGCTGTTATTAGTTTTGAAGGCTTATGGAATTCGAACCGCAAAAAGACTGTACTTTCACCCGTATTATGACAGGTTGTATTGACTTAAATATCATGCCAATGCGCATAGGGGGATCGCCTCGAGCACCATTGAAAAATTGCAATTGAGTCGGTATCCATCTCAACGTACTATAGACACTCCCCCTTAAAGGTACTGGACACCTTTGGTAATTTTGTTTTCAAATACCAGTATTTTCACTCGGTGTATCTCAACATATGCATAAATTAATAAATCTATGAAAATTGTTACTCAATATTGGTCATCGAGAGTAATAATAATAATGATGTACATTTATAGGGCGCACATATCCATTGAAAATGCTCAAGGGGCCAACAAGAAAGTCATTATAATGGGAAAAACCCCGAATGAAATTAATTATAAGCAACTCCAATCAGATGAGTTTTTAACTATTTCTTAAATGTTGATATGCTGCTGCATGACCTAATGGGTGGTGGTAAAGAGTTCCAGAGACGAGGGGCTGCTGCAGCAAAGGATCTATCCCCCATGATCTGTTCGTTCTAAACTCTACCAGTTTCATGTCTGTCGATGATCGGAGGCCGACTCTTCCAGGAACAGAATGTTGGATATGGCACGATACATATTGCGGTGCTAAACCACTGCAAAGACTTGTAGGTCATCAAGACAATCTTGTAAACAATACGCTCATTGATGATCACTTGAGTGAGAAATTACCTCTTTCTCAAAACTACGTTACTTCAGAGGGAGCCGTATATCTCACAATGTTTTATACTATCAGCAGCTCTCCGTTACTCGTTGTTTTCATGCTAACAATTATTTAGAGTAATTACCACTAGTGTCCAGGGGTCGATTTCACAAAGAGTTAGGACTAGTCCTAACTTAGGACTAGTCCTAAGAGATATACAAATTGCATGGATAGTCTTAAGTTAGGACGAGTAACTGGTCCTAGCTCGAGATAAGACTAGTCCTAACTCTTTGTGAAATCCACCCTGTACCTTTAAAAACTGGGCTCTATGTCTCATAAATGGTTGGACCGCTGTGTAGATTGAGATGTTCCCGGGAGAGGCGGGGACAAGTCAGAAAATTGGAGTCAGGAACTTATTGCACAAATTGGTTTGGCACACGGTAGGGGAATTAACAAGAATGTGAGACTGGCGTCATTTATAAACCAATCTGGCAACGTTCTACCAAGTTGTATACAGCCCCATTCACACGAGAGCAATTTAGCAAGGGTCACTTGCTAAATTGTAGCAAGGTTGTACAATATTGTACAAAATGTACTCGTGTGAAAATACAACACGTTTTGTAGAGTCAAAAATGTCCCTTGTAAACAATTCTACCAGAGTGGTTTTATAAACAAGAGTTTGAGTGAAGAAACACAAATCTTTTAAGAAATCATGAGTTGTCACCTACAAGTAACTTTGCATTAAGAAATACACGGTTTGATTCGTCATGAAGTGGTCGCCATGTTTGCTTATTTCCCTCTAGACGTGTCAACAGGTAACAGACACATTAAGAAACAACTCGCCCCCAAATCGATGTTGTACTTAGTGCTATGTACATGCGAGATACACAAAGAAAGTTCAATCTATAGGTATAATGTATTGCTAAAGTAAATACTGCATCAAAACTCATTCACTGGGAACCAAAACATGGACGCAGGAAACGTGGTACAACAACGTTGACTTATGTTTTGAAGAAAGACACCGGATTGGAGACAATCGAGCTGTTGAAAGCAAATGCAGGACCCTATATAGAGGGTCATCACAGTTCGGGGACACCACCCGAAAAAAATAACTAAACTAAGAAAATATCTTGATATCGTTAAACCATTTACCGTGGATATCAACAAAAATGCATCGAACAATAAACGGCACTAACACCATCCAAACAAATTGAATTGAAAAATAAATGAAGTTATTTACTCCCACAGTGTTTGACATTGACAGTCCAAACGTCACTTGAAAAAGGAACTCATGCGATGACGTTTCTGGAAAATGTCAGACTTGTTTTTTCTCCCTCTTCTAACCAGAACGTGACTGATGCAAACTTACTCCCCACACTAAGACGTTGCATAGCTCATTGTGTTCTTAAAAGGATATACAACATTCAAACAAAACGTCTCAAGCGATTCGCAAAGTTTAATCGAAATATCAGAATGTTCAATCATTATTCCCCCATTCGTCCCGCTGGACTCGCAATCTAATCTACTGTTTATAGCCATATTCCCAATCCAAGTAAATTAATATACCGGGCTAAAAAACATCTTGGGGGATTTTTCCTAAACCTCGTCGAGCTAATCGCAAACAGCTTCATGGCTCGTTCATAATCCTAAATAACGATGGAAGAGATTGACATTTTTATCAAGAGCGGCAGTTTACAAACTTGTGCAATGCTTGATAAAAAAAAATCCACCCCTCCGTGCGTTCGCGTGAGGCAACAGCAAGAGACCCACAGCGGACGAGATGTGACTTATGCCGATCAGAGCCTCGCTAGACCCGGGCCGTGTTACAGTTTGTGCACGCTGCTGCTGCTGACATTCCCAGGAAATCAAACAAGACGGCTGCACTGTGGAGTAGTCTCTTGAGGAGCTAAACCCTACCAGGACTCCCCCTTGTTTGGTGATTACAGAATAGACCTATTTAGTTGTTAGGACTCACCGCATTTTATCAGGTGAGCGGAACGAACATTAGACTTCCGATTTTGGAGATTTTTTAAGGTTAAATAAACCATGGTGTGGGGTTAATTCAACAAAGTCTGCTGTATTCGTGAAAAATAGGTTTAAAGACACCTAGTACACCCGGAAAAACTTGGCAGCCAGCTGCACATTCAATCTAAGCCTTTTAAAATCAAAGCATAACCGTTCGACTGGTTTAATCCTACATAACAGCTGTATAGGCCTACAATAAAACTATTCCTAACATCTGAACATTTCGATTCAAAAGGTAATCCCGTTTTTGAGAGATTGCCGAAAATCTGGAGCGATTATGTCCATTCAGGAAAAATAATCCGTAATCGGAATATAAAATCTGAGAAGTATTACTGCTCAGATTCAAATTTTTTTTTTGGGGTGGGGGGGCAAAATTGAAACTGATAAATTGTTCACTACTTCAAAGTGAAATGATTCTCAAATAGCTTTATACATACTATCGACTGCTGCTTCACTTCTAATCATCCCTTACTCTTTGTTCTAACCACAGTCTCACCGAAACTTTCTGTTTTTAGAATCTTAGATCGCACAATTTCAATTTTACAAATATGCAGGCAGAAACTATAAGATGGTTGTAAACAAGTCCACATCATCACATCAAAATCCTCCTACATCTAAAGTAATAAAAGCACCACCCTTGCATCATTTTCTATAAGAACCTCTCCTCCCCCATCTCTCTCAATACACGATCCAAATCAGTGAGAT
This sequence comes from Asterias amurensis, assembly GCF_032118995.1. Classification (NCBI taxonomy): domain Eukaryota; kingdom Metazoa; phylum Echinodermata; class Asteroidea; order Forcipulatida; family Asteriidae; genus Asterias; species Asterias amurensis. The sequence continues at coordinate 21,271,984 of NC_092651.1, read as the reverse complement.
GTTCCTGCAGTCTATTCGTTTGGGTTTCTATTACTCAGTCGGAATGTGGACACCAATTAAAATTCAATGTGTCGTGCGCCACTCGCCAACATTCCCGGCCGTCTACTGTCCCGACTGGTCCGGTCAGCGTCGCCGAGGCTAATCATGGCCTTATGTCCTAGTCTGGGTCCACGCTGGGCCCGCAGTAATTGCGTTAATGACGCCTCTTGGGCAACTTTTTTTCTAAATGACCAGCAAGACACTCTTTAAAAGGGATGTGGATGGGTTGGAAAAAACACAGAAAAGAACCTTCTCTATTGAAAACACCACCTCTAACCCGAATGAAATTAGTAAAACAAAAACAGTTTGGATAAAATTGCGTTCAGGAGCACCTGTCGCGAATGATTTGTAACTCGCGGTAAAAAACGTGGGCCAGAAAACGGCTAATAGAGTGATGATCACTTGGAGGGTAAATCAATATAATTGTATAGGACTACCCACCACCACCAATAATCACTATTCATGGGCAGGGGTTGGAGGTTCCTTCCCCTGTAATTATCGACCATCAGGCGAGACGAGATAGACATCACAAACTCGAGACAAAAGCTAATGAACCTAGAGTTTGACCATCTTCAGCTGCATCGTGGATGAAGCGTGAAGCGTGTTTTGCCATGGTTTGACTGAGTAATGATATAATAACTGACCAGATAGCTTGTTGCTCTTCGTGGCTAAAGGGCGTGCGTTCGTCAAGCTATACCATAGAACAAGGAGAGAACATACGGGTTGAGAAAACTGTTCGACAAGACAGGCTGACGCGTCATGACGGTACTTGGCGCATTATTAGGTGTTTCATAAGGCAGAGTTAACTTTTCGAAGATTTTTAAAGACCACATCCTGACTTGGTGTAAACAGAAGCTCATTTCTCTTCGTGGCTAAAAGGGCATGCGTTCGTAAAGCTATACCAAAGAGCGGGGACAGAAAATACGGTACAGAAAGCAGTTGGGCAAGACAGGCTGAAGGTACGGTGCATTTTAATGCACCGTGGTATTTGTCAAAGACCAGCCGTCAATTTCATCAAACTCTTCCTAACTTAGGAGTAATCTTAGGACTCAGGACGAGTTAAATTCTGTATCCATAAACGTTTGGGACGCATTGAACCAATGCTAAGTTAAGACCAGTAAGTTAGGACGAGTTACTCGTCCCAACTAACTCGTCCTAGCTCGAGATAGGGTCAATCCTATAAGCCTTTTTGAGGTATGGCGGACGTGATAGTAGTGTACTGTTCGGTTTGGGTGTAATACACACAAATTTACCCAGTGTTGTAGCAATGGGTCCTCCAAAATCGGCTGCAGTCATTTGGTGAATCCTAAAAAAAAAAACCTGTGACAATGTTAGCTCAGTTGGACATCGAAGTTGCGAGAGACTATACTAAATTAAAGAAAGACACACCCTTGTTCTAATAGAATAGTGTGCATGCCATGTACTTGGAGCTTTCAATTTAACTTTGAAAAGTTAATCTGTTCCTTACAATTTCTGGTTTCTAGGCTATATTGTTAACTTATGTAAGAAATGGCGATATACAACACTGCTTTTTTGAAGTTACATATTCTAGGCCTACCACTGTGTGAACGCTCAACAATTAGGCCAATCCAACACTCAGAAAACAGACAGATGTAGGCGGCTTTAAGGTAGTCTGGTGAGCTCAGAGAAAACAAAACTGTTTAATTTGACAAGAGTTACTAGACATGCAACAAACGAGGAGGCAAAGCAGCGGAAAAGAGCAATAATTGTATTGCTTGTAAACCGTGGGTTTATGCTGTACTGAGTAATATGTAACTCCGGTTTCTTGTCCGGTAAAATAATATGTAGGCTAGATATTTTCTAACTCAGACATGGGCCAACCCCTTAACAGGTACACATTAAGCAACCAAAATACAACATGGAACCAGGGGAAAATGCCGGAAACCTTTTTATAAGATTATCGGTTTGTAACTTGAAATTGTGACATAAGTCACCGTTCTGTGTGATAACGAAACAAACGCGTGAGGAGTGCACCAGTATAATATGACGAAACAAGTGGAAGTTGTTTAGTTTCTTGGAGCTGAAAAGTTGCATTGAAAATTGTCTTTATGTTTTATTTTATTTTATATTATTCCTCTTTAAGACACAGCTGTACACTATTGGTAATTGTCAAAGACCAGTCTTCTCACTTGGTGTATCTCGGAATATGCATAAAATAACAAACCTGTGAAAATAATTTGAGTTCAATTGGTCGTTGAAGTTGCGAGATAATAATGAAAGAAAAACACCCTTGTCACACGAAGTTGTGTGCTTTCAGATGCTTGATTTTGAGACCTCAAATTCTAAATCTGAGGTCTCGAAATCAAATTTGTGGAAAATTACTTCTTTCTCAAAAACTATGTCACTTCAGAGGGAGCTGTTTCTCACAATGTTTTTATCACCAACCTCTCCCCATTACTCGTAATCAAGAAAGGTTTTTATGGTAATAATTATTTTGAGTAATTACCAATAGTGTCCACTGCCTTTAAAACTATTGAACTGTTTGTTCTTGTTGATTTGCAATTCGTTTGAAATCGTTCAAGTTTCTTGAAGCTGAAAAGTTGCATTGAAACTTTGTTAGTTTTTTATATTGTTGTATTCTTCTTGAAACCATTGTATTGTTTGTTCTTGTTGATTTGCAATTTGCAAATGCGCGGTTTCTATTCTACATCCTTGGTTGAATCACGCCCAACCATGACTTCCAGAATTAACTGGACTATGTCATAGGCCTATAACAAGCCACATCAACCTTCTGGAGTAAAAACAAAAATGAGGCTATATAACAATGTTGAGTAAAGTCTCGTCGAATGTTCCTCTTGGAAACAAGTGGAAATTGTGGAAACATTTGTGTCAGTTTCTACGAGTTGGGAAGTTTCATTGTAACGAGATAATTGAAAGTAAACGATGGACTCAAAATGGGCGGTTGAATCATGCACAACAACCATGACTTAAAGAAGCTGGACAATGTCATTTAACAAGCAGCCTTAACTTTCTTAAGTAGCAAACAAAATAAGACTATCAAAGTTGAGCAAAGTCTCGTCGAAGGCTACTCTTGGGAATACTAAAACCAGTTTGAGCTTCTCCGTAGAAGACGCAACATCTATTAACTCGACAAACACTGGGGTACCGGGGGTGAAGGTAGAAGGTCCCCGGTTGACGAACTCCAGATTGCTACGCTAACAGATCCCCTGTTCAACCCCAGCAAGAATTCCCGATGAAGTGCTACATTATCCTACAAGTAGGTCTCTTTTAAAGCACGTACAAACTCCACTCTGACTGTGGGAGGGAAGAATTCTTGGGCATTCTGCATCGAATTAAGGACCAGTAGTTCAGGGTGAGAAGGTCGTGCCTTTTCTCCATTCTTTGGAATGAACCTCTAGTTATAGTACGGCAAAAGTTAAATCAGCGGGGTTGCCTTCGGGGTGAGTGCACGGGGTTCGAGATGGAAACAAGCCGTAGACACTATCCGAAGAATTCACGGTGACTTTGGGGGGAAAGGAGAAACCGAAGAATAGAGTCAAAGAATAAGGTCACGTCACGGGTGACTGAGGTTACGAACTTGATAAAATAGCCTATGGTTATTTCTTAATTCGGTTGGTTATACCATGCCATTGGTTATATATAAAGTCTAGGGGTCCCAGGAGTGGGTCGTCAGATACATTGTAGCCGCTGTGTATATCGATGTCAGTGTACAGCTACGTCCGATCACTGTATAATACCGAGTTGACACAAGAACTAGCGCCACTGGACAAAACTAACGTCAACGACGGCAAGGCTTGACAGTGATATTGAATTTCTAATAATAGGCGAGACTGAGATTGTAACCACTTCAATGTTCATTTCTAGTCAGGTCCCAATTCCATAAAAGCCTGTAAGAAATAGAAACTTGCTTAGCACAGAAAAAAAAATCTTAGCAGAATTTTGTTTTACCAAGCCGACTCTCCGGAAAGTTTACATCAGTGGGACTGGTATCCCACTCATATTTCTCGTAGAAATTTGCTAATCAGTATTTTCTGCTAAACAGCTTTATGGAATTGGGTCCTTGTCCACTTTAAGTTTTTAGCATTAAACAACTGAAAGTATTATTTCAGTTCTGAAAGTATTATTTCAGTTTTGTTCAATAACACAGTAAGATTTGCATTTCGAATATACTATTTAACCATAGCTATATCAGGAAACCGCTCATGACAACCACACGAATATTGAGACAGTAAAAAAATAACTTGAACCGTTCAGGCAAAACTGCTAACCAATTTAAATGACTGCCACAGCAAGAAAGTTTTTATGGAAACTGCTCTGTAACCCGTAACTGCTGTTATTCGCGTAAAGCGAGTGGGAAATGTCAACCAAGACTCTGTACTCTAATCTACAGTGCGACCTCTGTTGGCGCATAAAACCAAAATGGCTTCACAAGCTGCGCACTCTCAAGAACACACATTGCCGTCCACACAACCTTTGGCTGTGTTCTATAAAATACTTGAAGGTTGTGAAATACTTTTTGCCAATCTGTGGTTTACCAAAACTCATTTGTTAAAGACACTGGACACTATTGGTAATTGTCAAAGACCAGTCTTCTCACTTGGTGTAATGCATAACATAACAAACCTGTGAACATTTCAGCTCAATTGGTCGTCGAAGTTGCAAGACAACAATGAAAGAAAAAACACCCTTGTCACACGAAGTTGTGCGCTTTCAGATGCTTGATTTCGAGACCCCAAAATCTAATTCTGAGGTCTCGAAATCAAATTCGTGGAAAATTACTTCTTTCTCGAAAACTACGTTACTTCAGAGGGAGCCGTTTCTCACAATGTTTTATACTATCAACAGCTCCCCATTACTCGTTACCAAGTAAGGTTTTATGCTAATGTCCAATGCCTTAAAAAGTACCGCTTTTTCGCTTACCAGTTGTAAAGACACTAATGCAGCACTATCCATTAAAGTCCACTACACACGCCCAACAAAAAGATGTCTGCTGAGACCCGAGATCATGTACAACTGTTTTAGTTGTTTGAAATATCTAAGAACCGTAGAGGTCTGTTTCACATTTTTTAATGCTGGTCGAAGGATTAAAGTTAAGTGAGCATGTCCTTAAATGGCTTAGGAAAGCCAGTGTTGTTTATGTCAATGAGATAAATCGGCAGAACCTGGGAGCAGCCGGAGGGTGGGGTGCAGGTGGGGGGGGGGGGGGGGGTTCTAAGACGGCGCGTTGCCTGGGCATGTGGACGTAGAGATTATGGTCTATAATAGTATTAATACCAACGATGACACGGTACAGTGAAAAGGCTATCCTTTTTTAAAGGCAGTGGACACTATTGGTAACTACTCAAAATAATTGTTAGCATACAAATTTACTTAGTAACGAGCAATGGAAAGCTGTTGGTAGTATAAAACATTGTGAGGAACGGCTCTCTCTGAAGTAACCTATTCTTTGAGAAAGAGATAATTTCTCACGCAAATAACAAAGTACTTCATCTGAAGCATTTAGTTATCCATCTGAAAGCAAACAAAGTAATGGAGCAAGGTTGTTTTTACTTTCATTATTCTCTTGCAAAATCAATGACCAATTTAGCCAAAATGTGTTACAGGTTTGTTACTTTATGCATATGTTGGGATACACCAAGTGAGAATACTGGTCTTTGACAATTAAACCAAGTATGTCCAGTGCCTTTAAAGTACTACTTGGTTTTGTACATTGCTGAATGGTCGACAGTAGCTAGCAGACGACGAAGGCCTTTACTACTGGGGGGCGGGACCGGCACTGCCGGACCTGCTAATATGCTAAGTGAGGCTGATGTATAGTGGCACGTTCACTGTATCAGAGCCAGTCATTGGTCGGTTGGGTCTACCGCACAATCACTATACCGTGTACACACACTGTAGAAAATACCAGCGGGCTAGTAAGCTACACAGCCCGGGCGTATACTGCTGACAGTTGTTCACAGCTATCGAGACGGTCATGCTTAACCGGAGCTATGATGACATGACCACTCTGCGATACTCTTACCGCTACTACACCACGGAGAGTTTAAAAACATAAACACGGTGGTGGCTTCCGTGTTCACATCAGACTTTTCTTCGCACTCAACGTCTGCGTATGTGATTCTGAGAGAGGAATGCCATTGAATCAGAATTGACGAACACCGAGAGATATAAAAAACAAAACCACTGCAATCTAATCTGTATCACTAGTCATCTGATGGGACTGGCGGAGCAAACATCCTTATCTGTTGATACGGTTTTTAACTCCTGCAAGTTTTTTGAGTAGTGATAAGTAAACGGCAGTTACTCTCAAACAAGAACACCTAGTGGTGCATAAAAGAACAGGCCCCTTGTGCCAAATCTTTGGTCCATTCGCGGGGTTATACAATAGAGAGAGAGTTTACAACCATGCTGACGGCACAGTCCAAGCTGTTTTACCAGCTCAATCGCTATGTCAACGAGCGGGTGGCCGCACGGAAGGCCAACATCGCCAAAACTATCCGTGAAGTTTGTAAGATTGTCACGGACGTCCTCAAGGAAGTCGAGGTGCAGGAGCCCCGTTTCATCAGCTCCTTGGTCGAGACGGAGACGGGACGATTCGAAGGGCTTGAGGTGGTCTCACCCTGCGAGTTTGAAGTCGTACTCTTCCTGAACCAAATGGGAGTGTTTAACTTTGTCGATGACGGCACGGTACCCGGGTGTGCCGTGCTGAAGCTCAGCGACGGCCGTAAGAGATCCATGTCACTGTGGGTCGAGTTCATCACGGCGTCAGGGTACCTCTCGGCGAGAAAGATCCGCTCTCGATTTCAGACTCTAGTCGCCCAGGCCGTCGATAAGTGCAAGTACCGCGACATCGTGAAGATGATCCCGGACACCACTGAGGTGAAGCTAAGGATACGAGAGCGATTCGTCGTGCTCATTACCCCCGCGTTCAAGTGCAGTGGGATCTGGCCACGTAGTGCGGCACATTGGCCGTTGCCGCACATCCCGTGGCCGGTACCCGGCTTGATCGCCGAAGTCAAGACGGAGGGATTCAACCTGTTGTCTAAAGAGAGTCCCGCTCAATCGGGTAAACAATCCTCAGCTGAGGGGGACGCCTGGGTGCTGTCCTTCTCAGATGCCGAGAACAAACTCCTCCAGGGAGGCTGCAGAAAGAAATGCCTGAGCATTTTGAAAACTCTCAGAGACAAACACCTTGAGAGCACGGGGCAGCCCGTGAAAAACTACCATCTTAAGACATTGCTCCTTTACGAGTGTGAAAAACACCCACGTGAGATTGACTGGGATGAAATGTGCTTAGGGGACCGCATCAATGGTATTCTGTTGCAGCTCATCTCTTGTCTACAGAATCGGAGATGTCCCCATTACTTTCTGCACGGACTAGACCTGTTTAGTTCCAAACAACACAGTTCATTGGACATGGCAGCGAAGCAAGCATGGAGAATAGCACGAGAAATCTTGACCAACCCAAGAAGTCTTGAAAAACTATGACCAAACCCCATGAGCTCAAAGCGAAACTGAAAAAAAAACACGACTACCGTCGGACTCGATGATGTGTACCGGACACTCGTGAAGAGTGGGATGGGCACGAGCGGCGCTTTAGACGGGGGAGTTGGATGCGACGACACGGTAAACACTGTCGCGGTGAAACGGAGCTGTTCAACGGACTCTCGTGTTTCTTGACTGACTTTTTCAAAAAGCTACGGTGAAGGGTCGCGGGGATATTTGTGGAAATGTTGATGTATAGAATCTATGTATAAAATGTGGTTCAGTTTTGGAGGCAAATGGAATGGATTTTGGCGAATTGTGTACAGACACTCAAGTCATACGATAAAAATCACCTGACGCTCTGTAAGTACATTACTAAAAAAATCAGATATGCTATTTATCACTGTCATATAAAAATACGAGACTTTATTTTGATGGTAACATGCGTGTTAACAATTAGACCCACCTCCCATCCATGTTAAAAATGGATGCTTTGTTTTTGTTTTTAATTTATGTACAAAATATCTTTATTAGTTGAGCAGCCATGGTTATCTTCGACTTCAGTGTCATTTGAGACAAGCTCAAGAAACACTTGAACATTTTTCAAATAAAAATTCTAAAAGTCAAGTCGAACTCAGATCTCAAATTGCCACGCGGCTTTTGCCGACATCAAAAAGTGCAAAGTAGTTTTCCATTTTTGATGAGTAATACATTAACTAATTGCTGTCATGAAAATGTACTTAGACTGTTATTTCACCTCGAACTCAGATTTGGTGTGCTGGTTGTTAATCAATACAATAATGATAACTGAGTACTGTGTTTGATTAATGTCAATTAGGCCTATAAGTTACAAACTCTACGCAAAACAAACAACTTGCAATTTTCAAACAGTTGTGTATTTCTTTCTCAGCTAGGAATCAATTTCATGTCAAAACTATCAGAAGAGGAAAGCTTAATTATATGATCGGAGAAAACATATTAAACCAACCATTGAGATAAAACGATTGCATTTTGGTGCTCAGATATTTTCAGCTGATTCATCCTTGGTAATCCAGGGTTTAATATTCTGATCCCCAACAAACCACACTATTTTACCTTCGGCTGATCAGTCAACAAAAATGTCTGCCCTTGAACTGATCATTACTTCATTAAAAAGGTATTCCCATGCGATGTTAAATTAATGCTTAGATTAATTTGACTAGGCTAAATACAACTGTTTGAGTAGAATCATATAGCAAGCTTATGGTAGAAGATACTGAAGGAATTTCCTAATGCTGTTATCAATGTGCGGAGTTTGCGACTCAATCAGATGGAAACTGCAGTAAAACTGTGGTGTATTGTATCCAATGTTAAGCAGTTGACTGGATCCTGTTTAGCTAATTATTACCTTGATTGAAACTGCAAATTGACATTGGATTTACTTTAAACAAAAACATGGGATTGTAAAAACCATTAGAATGTTCAAACTCGAGGTGTATATTCGCACTTATTTGCTGGTTGAATTTGTACAGCGCTACCCGAACATGCATTGTTGCATGGTAGAAACCGCAAAATCAACACCCAATGTATACAGCTAGCTATACGTGACTAGATTCAGTTTGCCTGCGTGTTGCTGATCATGTTTATCAACGGTACTTTGTTTTACAAGGTCTTTAATTAGCACTGGGATCCTTATCAAAATAACAATAAACAAAAGACCAACTACAAACCCGTTTTTTTCACCATTCGTAATTGAAATGTTATAATAGGAAGTCTTATATCAAAAACAGCATTCGTAATTGAAATGTTATAAGTATAATTATCAAAAGCAGGGTACCAATAAAAAGCCCTTTCACAATTTCAAGTTAACATCCAATCAAACAAATAATTAAGCGCAATGGAGTATATCTATGTATTGTTAGCATCTGGTAACAGTTAAATCCCATGAATATGTTTATTTTTTTATGATGAAAATGTCTGAAAAGCATTTTCTTCTTCCTCACTTTGTCCATGAATGTTGATTTCTGAAAACAAAATTGTTTGTGGGAGCTGGATCAGATATACCCCAGAGACAAATTTATTACAGTCCAGTGGTATTTTGTTTCTGTCAAAAGGCAAAGCAGGGTTACTAGCTGCGATGAAAAGGAACAAATTTGTGAATTTAATTGGAAAGTATCCAATTGTTAATCTTGACTGCAAAACTTCTTTGTATATAACATGTAAAACTCAATCCCGATGATGTGTTCGGTCTTAAAGCTTAGGCGACTGTTCGAATGGCTCTGTTAGAATGCGGTAGTGTGTTACCGTAATTTGTTGATATTGGTCAAATAAATACAATTGTTCTATCCAGCTCATTATTGTCTTTAATCAATTTGCGTAAATATTATGGTTCTCAGTGTTTGACGCCTGCATGCAAAAGTGATCAATTTGAAATAGAATCCTAGTCAAACATTTTATAACTAGCTGATGAAGGCACCAAATCTTCCATGAAATGTTAGAGTACGAACACAGAAGTATGTAGAGTGGACCGTACCGCCGTATTCAGTACTTCACCAACGGTACAACCCAAAGATTCACACCAAAACTTTATAGTTGGCTAAACTTTCATGGACTTTAAAAGATTTAGACAGAACCACGAAAACTAATTTAACGATGATCATTACATGGTGTTACCGCAAACATGTGTACCAATCCTACTTGAAACAGATTACCAAACAAATACAAAAACCTTGATAACGCAACTAAGACCGAAAGTTTTAAAATAAATGTTTCAAATTACAGCCTTTAACAGACAACACGATCCAGTCAATAAGGTTTGTAATGGCTTCTGACAATACACACGCCCATATCAAGTAATTATAAAATTGTTGTTGACGTTCTAAAAGGGTCAGACGCAAATTTGTCTTGGAGTTTGTAACCCTATCTACCATGCGCTATAATGACTGTCATTAACATACTGTGACCGTTTCTGAGGTTGAGTATTAAACTAAAAATTGTGAAAGCTAGCCGTTGTTTAAAGTATAAAGAAGTTGGGTTTGTTTTATACATGATTCGGTAACTCATATTGATACTGGGTTTAAAAAATTACAAGTTGAACCGATTTTTGGTTTTGAAAAGTATGGTATTCGCATCTAACGGAAAGTTGAACAACACCACACAGTCGGGTTATGTTAGGCTAATGTCAAAACCAAACCTACTGGTAGATACATTAAATGCAATGTATACAAATACTAGGTAGATGTAACACACATGGTGCTGCATGTGTTCATCCGAATTGAGACTGTATTTTATGATTCTTTACTATGAAGTAGTAGCTGGTAATACCACAATCTAGTCAAAAATAGTATCACTTAACATTTCTTTTTAAAATCTCTTAAATGATCTTTTACAAGATGTCTATCATGTTCAACTTTCCACAAAAGACGTCTAGAGATTCGTATTCTGTATGCAAAATTTTGATGAAAGTGTTTACTTGACAATGTGGATACACATGTACGCATCTTAAAATGAGGTCAGACCAAACCAACTTTCACCAGTGCTCTAGGTTTTAGAAATAGTGGTGCTGTGACTTTTCTTTTATACAAAATTCGCTTTTTTGTCAATGCAGCGACCAGCTAAAGTCAATTGTGTCTGTTCGCAACAAGTGTTGTCCCGTATTTATGAAGTTTTTTAGATAGTAGGTATCCACATTTCCTGTATACAAACTGATTTTTGTAAAGAGAGTATAGGCAACTTGGTGTCATTTGTAAAAAGGGTGAGGGCACAGTGTTTATACACGCATATCATCGTGTATATAGCCCTTTATTTAAAATATTTAGTGCAAAAGGTTTGCATTGGTTAGTGTGGCAGTACTGGGGCAGCACAGGGGCAGCTTGCACGGCCCAATTTCATAGAGCTGCTTAAGCAGAAAATATTGCTGAACAATTTTCTGCTAAGCAGAAATTAGCAGAATACCAGTCACGAATTTCACATGTGACATGGTAATTCGGCTGGTAACCCTGTTCTGGTATTAGTAAGCATAATGTTGTTATGCTTAGCTACTTTTTTGCAGCTATATGACATTGGGCCCAGGGTGTTTGAAGATGGGAGGGTGGTTTATTTCTTCTTATTGTAAAAAAAAACACCCCAAAATTACATGTTTTGAAGGTTTTACGTGGCGGTGTAATGATGATTATAAATAGCAGCTTAAAGATAATTATTGTATGTGGATGTTTTTGTGATGTTGTTTTGTTGTCTTCGGAGTAATCGAGACAGGGAAAGCTCTGAAATAAAAAACCTAGCAGCATTATAAGAAAGAATGAACTAAAATCTCAAAAAGTGTGTTTCTTATGCCTGGTATATTATGCACTTATTCTGTTTAAACGATTTTTTTTCTTCTCATTGTCAATAAATAAGCAAACTGTTTACAATTGTTTCTACAATGGCAATGCGCATCTGTACACACTTTAAACGAAACTTGCGCATAATAAATGAATAAATTAAATTAAATAAGGTCAAGAATTGTTTTTAAATGAGGTAAATGTGCTCAAGCTGATAACGTTAATTAATGAATACAGACAGGTTTGACAACAAAATGGTTTCATATACGACAACTTTGTGCACAATGAAAGAACCATAGTATCTCCATCACATTATTAAAAAACATGTTACCATTGTAACCAGTCGTATGGAAAACAAGAAACACAATAACGAGGCTTCCGCAGTGATATGAATACGGGTGTTTATAAACAAAAAACAGATATTCATTAAATATCAATGGCTTATGACATTTCAGCTTCCACGGTCACAAACAGTCGAACGCACTGCAACCCCAACGAAGTGGTCGTGGTTTCCCGTTCGATTTTTCCACCCGATTAGCAGCATTACACAACCCCGTAAAAACCGAGACCATTGTCCGTCCAGACAAACCAATAGCTCCATGCTCACACACCACGCTGGGCTGATTCCTTGTTATATAGAAAGTCCCGGAGGTTTTTTACACCAAAACAACAAGAAGAATAGACTGGGGGTGACAATTTTGGCAAGTAGTACAACGGTGGACAGTTATATCAATGACGGACCGTTTTTCTAGCTGGACTGGCCTGGGCGTCCGCTGTTGTGTTGCGGGTGTGCAGAGTCATCCACACTGACAAGAGGTTTTAGTCCGGGTAGGTGCTAGGGGGATGTTAATCGGGCCTGCCTGGCGGCGGGTATAGGGTTGAAACCGTACTCATTTTCGTAAGGGTTTTGAGCTGTTTGAAAACATGAAACGCCTATTGCTTGAAATGTTCACATTGGTGGTATGGAATTTGATACCGAACTCATGTTCGTTTTGGGTTTTGATCTGTGGATAAAACATGCAACGCCCGTTGCTTGAAATCTAATAACAATAGTTGTATAGTATTGATACCGCACTCATTTTCGTCAGGGATTTTGAGCTGTTGAAAAACATGCAACACCAATTGCTTTGAAATCTTCACAGCAGGTTTACGTCAATATCTTACGAAGTATATAGTTGTTGCTACGAAAACTCATGCACATGTTTACGTAATTAGTTAGTCTTTAAGTTTTACCTCTGCCTTTCTTGTCAGTATCTTTCAAATGCTATCTCTCGATATCATGTTCTGTGTTGAAAACATGAATAACCTCCTGAATTCCACATAATGAACAACAAACTACATCATGACCAAACTAAAACTATATAGGCTTGATTAATATTTACAACCAACAAAAAGGAATAGAAAATGCCGTTAAAAAAAAGACATGGACATGCATTTCTGCGACCTGTGAAGAGTTATTAGCCATGTAATTGAGGGGCCAATCAGTATGTCGTGTTCATGCCAAGCCTAATCGACACGCATGATGGATGCACCACAATCCCACATCACCCATTTTCATATCACCATTTTCACTAGCGAATTTTTTCTTCATTTGGAAAGGTTTTTTTCTCATCAGGGCGGCGACTTCATTCATTTATTTCCCCATTAATATTTGTCAGACGGTGATAAAAACAGATCATTTCGCCTATGTAGATACAACCGATTGTGATATGGCTTTAACCGGTCCGTTTATCACATTCCAACGGGCATGTAGTTCAGATTTATTCTACCAATACAAACGGCACATACATTTTCACGCGATCTTCCAAAGCCTAAATCTATCAAGCACAGATGACTGCATGAAACTTGTTGAAAATTGTATATAGACAAAAAGGCAACTCTTGCTTAAAACCAGTTTTGTGTATTGCAGAGGCGATGCGTTAATTTAAAACCTTTTAAACCCTTATAAGGTGGACTAACCTAAATCGGTCTCATATAATCTTATGTTTCTTTTTGTTCAAGCGCCTTTAAAGGCAGTGGACACTATTGGTAATTACTCAAAATAATTATTAGCATAAAACCTTTATTAATTACGAGTAATGGGGAGAGGTTGATGGTATAAAACATTGTGAGAAACGGCTCCCTCTAAAGTAAAGTAGTTTTTGAGAAAGAAGCAATTTTCCACGAATTTGATTTCGAGACCTCAAGTTTAGAATTTGAGGTCTCGAAATCAAGCATTTGAAAGCACACAACTTCGTGTGACAAGGGTGTTTTTTTCTTTCATTATTATCTCGCAAGTTCGATGACGATTAACCTCAAATTTTCACAGGTTTGTTATTTTATGCATATGTTGAGATACACCAACTGTGAAGGCTATTCTTTGACAATTACCAATAGTGTCCAGTGTCTTTAAAGTACCTAATTAGTAGATACATGCATAATATATAAGACTATCATTACATAAGGTTCAAATTTGTGCCTGATTTTGCAAACTTATAAAGAAAATGCATATTGTCCTGATGAGAAATAGCCCCCAGAAAACCCTATATCATCGGGTGTTGACTGCCAATAACCGCAACATGAGTCTTGTTTGTGTATGATTCTTAACTTCGCTTCAAACTCGTATTTATTACAAATAGTTGAAAGTGTTTATTGTGAGACGACATTTAAATAATGACCAAGATCACATGACCCACCCCACTTGAACCATCAGCATTAAGCATTATTGCGTGATAGGTTTTCGACCAGCGCCACACACACTGACAACAGATACAATTTTGAGGATGCTATGTCTATTTTTTTTCTTATTTTTTTCTTTTTTCTTTTACTTTTTTTAGAGATCCAATAATATTAAAAGCTCATGTATTTAATATTTTGTACTGATACAAATAGGCCTACTTGAAGACTTGCGTCGAGACGTTTATTTTGATGCTGTTCTTATACACTGAGATCTGGAATAGTGACTCAACGTCAGTAATATCTCGAGTCGAAACTATAATGAAGCTACATTATCTACGACATATCATGGTATACTGAAAAGACAATAACCTAAGTACTTATATATTTTGCCCTAACACCGATGTGCATTACGCACTTAGTACATTACACCAGTGAATATTGAATAACAAAATTCTGCGTTTTACTTCTATAGAGTCAATATGAAGAAAACTTTCATTTGCGTTTATTGTCAATTATCATCAATTAAGAAAAATCATGCATAACAGCCAAGAGGGCAGGTTATAAGATACCAACTACAGTTACACATAAGACGTGTGCTTCTGTTTTCAGCAATATTTGATTCTTATGTGCTTCATGCACGTCTTTATCCCCGCGTTTGGGTTTTGGACATTGTGCAATTTACCAAGAGCCAATCGCTATTAAGACCATGGATGAAGGAACTACAGACTTCTGAGACTCTGTAATCTCAACCAAAATGTCGAGACGACAGGGGGATTGAACTATAATGCTTGCAAAAAAAGAGAGATATCTCATAGCTTGTATACACACACACACAGAGCGACCACTCGCTGTTTAAAACAGCCATGTACACAACAAATCGGCACTGGATCACTGGCTGCAGAGCAATACAGGTTAATGCTTCAGTTTCAGGCATAGTGATTATGTCGGCAAAGCCTGTGAGTTTGTTCCCGAAGTCGGTAAAGTCGGTAACAACATAGCGTTGGATATAAAAGATCTAACGCTTTGATTACATTACAACAAGAAACGGAGCTTTTCAAAAAACTTCCATCACACAAAAACTAGCACAGATACAATCTATATTATGTTTATAAATCCCGCTTTATGTTGGTATTTAGTAACTCGAGCGGATATATTCTCGCTTGAAAACGCCGCGAAACCGCTGAGATGAAAAATGGGTTTATCCACACCCGAAGTTGCAGTATACGGTGTTTATAAAGCTAATGCTTGATGTGGGTCAGTAGATATATACCTAGTAAGAATATTGAGGATTAATATTATCATATTCAACTATTATTGTTGCTGGGGTTCATTGGGAGAAACATGTAGACGCACCATGTCCATATGCATTTTGAACTAATTTTAAGTGATGCCTGCAATTTTGCAGTTTGCACTCACAGTAGTGATGCCTGCACCTATAAATTCAAAGATTGTTGAAGATCTTTATAATTTATACTGAAAAAAAACCTGATTTTGCTGTCTTTTATCAAGAAACTAACATACTATTAATTCATGACGGTTCAAAACTGTCAGTAAAACGAGTCAACTCTCCCCGAACAACACGCAAGAGTGTAACGTCCACAGAAACGTGTGACAGGATTTCTTGCAACGAGTGCCGGTGTTTTTTGACGAGCACATTCCTATATCCTTGTCAGGATCCTCTAGACTATGTACTCTTCATTCATTCATGTATTTATTTTTTTGTCCTTTATTTATCCATTTTTATTTATTCATTATTCATTTATTTATTAATTATTCATTTGGTTATATATTTCATTTATTCATTGATTCCTTTATTTACCTAAATATTTGTTATTGATTAAAATGATAGATTTATGTATGTATTTTTTTTTATTCATTTGTTCCGATATTTTTTATATTATTTATTAACTGATTCCTTTATTTATTTATAATAGTCATTTCTATAACTATATGGGCGCTTTTATCTTAGTTTTAAAAAATTGAAGAAATGTATACTTCAAAAATCTTCAAAAATATTGCGTGCATTCAGGTTTACCAACATGTTGTCCCGTTCCCCAACAACAACTTCACCACCAACTTAAAATGGCGTCGTGTTGGATTTGTATTATTATTTCATGTTTTTATTATTATTTCATGTTTTCGATTGTTTAGGATTCTGCTTTTCCTTACGAAATTGAATATAATTTTACAATCTTCAAAAATCTTCAAGCATGTGTGTTTAGGAATCGCGCGTGCATTCATGTTTACCAACATGTCGCTTCTTTGGCAACAACTTCATCACCAACTTAAAATGGCGTCGTGTTGGATTTTCCACGGCACACATTACAATTGTCCACTTGACTCATTCTAACATGACACATTATTATGTCATGTTTTCGATTGTTTAGGATTCTGCTTTTCCTTTCGAAATTGAATAAAATTTTACAATCTTCAAAAATCTTCAAGCATGTGTGTGTTTAGGAATCGCGCGTGCATTCATGTTTACGAACATGTCCTGTTCTTTGACATCAACTTCACAAACTAAAAGCGGCCTCGTTTGGGATTTTCAACTTCACAAAATATCATTGTCCACTGGATTCATTCAACATGACACATACTATTTCATGTTTTCGATTGTTCAGTTTTCTGCTTTCCTTTTTGAAATTGAATATAATATCTATCATAGTCTCGTGACAGAGCTTGAGAAAGCCGACAGTCGACCGTAAGGGCACGACCTCCCAAGCAAAACCAAGGAATGAAAAATTACTCTTTGTCTAACTGTCAAAAATCAAATGCGTATCAAAACAATATATGATTGAAATTGTAGCATTTGGGTCACATCTGCCAATGAGAAGCCTTTTTTTCTAAAGCCGTAAAAAAAAATTACCATCTAGTGAAAAGTGAACACCTCGTTTATAGGATGGTGAACTCGGGTTACAATTGGTATCCTCAATGGGTAGAGAAATAAGTCATTATAATAATAGAAACGTGCGGTACCTATTAAGATTTTGTGTTGTATTCTGTTGTGTGTTGAAGGACGAGATGTCTATTGTTGTGGGAACAATGTGTGTCAGCAGGTTGTCCTAGCTTTGGGGTTGCTGTCACGGTTGCAGTAGACATTGAAAACATGATCGAAGTGCGAGATCGTCCCAAAGAGGGCTTGTTTGGCTCATGCAAGCAGGTTGTCCTAGCTTTGGGGCTGCTGTCACGGTTACAGAAGAAATTGAAAACATTATCGAAGTGCGAGATCGTCCCAAAAAGGGCTTGTTTGGCTCATGCAAGCAGGTTGTCCTAGCTTTGGGGCTGCTGTCACGGTTACAGAAGACATTGAAAACATTATCGAAGTGCGAGATCGTCCCAAAAGGGCTTGTTTGGCTCATGCAAGCAGGTTGTCCTAGCTTTGGGGCTGCTGTCACGGTTACAGAAGACATTGAAAACATTATCGAAGTGCGAGATCGTCCCATAAAGGTCTTGTTTGGCTCATGATCCATTATTCACACACGAAGGGCCTACGTAAGTTGTAAAGTGAAAACAACAGATTCATGTGAGGTCATGATGGCAGTTTTTGCTTCTGTTTTTAATTTTCATTCTAATCTCAAATTAAGATCCAATAAAGAGATGAGGCCTGGTGTTTCTGATCGGCAGAGTGTGGGTTCGAATCCCGGTCGTGACACTAGTAACATTGGGTAAGACGCTTGGCCGTAATTACTCTGTCCTCCAGTGGGTAATTAAGCCGTAGCTCCCGTCGAGTGCGGGTAAAGATCCCAAAACACTTATCGTGGAAGAGTAGGGGTTTCTGTATCAGCTGTTTCTGTATCATATACCAAACACCCTTGTTTACAGATCTGAAGGCTTGCGAGCTTCAGGGATTGAGTTCAGGTATAAAACATCCTTGATTTCACCACCAGAAATAATACTAATAATTATAAATTTTTCAACAAGTTGTTCTTATTTACAAGTTAATTCAAAGCGTTTCCATGACGCTGGGCCTATCCCTACTCGTAGGCCTACATCTGAATATTTAGTTCTCATCGGAAACGGTATATGATCACATTTACTCTTTAGTTGTTTTTCTTAATTCCTTTTGTGGGGAAAGATTAAGTCCTCATTTTTTTTTGTATAGGGCCTATGCATATTCCTAGAGTCACAAGAAACCCCCTTTAAACGTCTCCTTAAGTACACCATCGGTTCGACCCTTGCACAATTTTGGGCGATTCTCAAACTCCTCACTAGGTAACAGAGCATCCATTGACGATTATTATATTTGACAAGTTGACATTTTCGAGGAAATGTGAAACTCATGTAAACCTAGATCGATCCTATAGATTATCTGCACATCCATTTGAAAGTTATTAAGAAAAGCATTTTACAACTTTCCTGCGGAAGAAATTTATGAAATGCGGCCCTCAAAAATGTCCCTGAGTGATCACTTGAACTAATATTTTTGCTGATGTATTGCTGTACATTCGCAGCCTTTGTATCCAAACCAGCTTTATGGTTTTAGATTCTGTTTGTGTATTGTGAGCGTGGCTTGTGCGGTGAGCACAAACGCATCTCCACTTTGTATACTTTGCACTGGTTTTGTTCCCGCTCAAAACGTTCCCAAGTCGCTACAGGGTATAGGGTTGTGATTGATGTTCGAGTAGAACGAAATACTTAATTGATTTTTCGTTTTCGCCACACGGAGGGATCTAATGATGTGTGTCTATGAATTGCTTTTTTTGTGTGTGTGTCTAGTTTCTCTGAAGTCAATTTTGGGGTCAACGACTGAAAAGCATATTATTATTTTTTGTTAAATGATATACGAGCGTAAATCAATCAAAAATACGAAATCTCATTGTTAGACTTTACGCGTAACACCTGTAAGATTAATTCTGTCTGATAGTACATGGTGTTTATTTACCAAACACAAATCGTATTCCAAGTTCAAACATGAATTTCAGACGATAATATGCAGTTTAAAATATCAGCATACAAAAATCAAAGTCTCAATTTGAGTTTATTAAAATTGAGAAAGTTAAATCCGAGATGACTTCATTGGGATGACAGCAAAGTTAGTTTGATATTGGATATTTGACATTCACATAGGTTTGCACAGCCATATCATTCACTGTACATACCTATCTGAATGTCAAATATCCAATATCGATGTGAGACATTCACTGTACGTACATGTACCTATCTGAATGTCCAATACCCAATATCGATGTGAGACATTCACTATACGTACATGTACCTATCTGAATGTCCAATATCCAATATCGATGTGAGACGTTCACTGTACATACATGTACCCATCTGAATGTCCAATAACCAATATCGATGTGAGACATTCACTGTACATACATGTACCTATCTGAATGTCCAATAACCAATATCGATGTGAGATATTCACTGTACGTACATGTACCTATCTGAATGTCCAATACCCAATATCGATGTACAAGGTAGACATTCACTGTAAAACAATCCTATTTGAATGTCCAATGTCCAATATCGATGTACATGTACAAGGTAGAAATTCACTGTACAAATCTCTGAATGTCCAATGTCCAATATCCATTATCGATGTACAAGGTAGACATTCATTGTAAAACAATCTTATTTGAATTTCCAATGTCCAATCTCAAAATAACAACTTTACTGTCATTCACTGTGGTCAGTATTTGTGTCAAACATTTCGGCGGGAGTGCATGAATACTGATTGGCAATGGGTTAGAGTGTGGGGGCGAGTTGAAGGGCCGTCTGGTTCATTGTGTGGTCCTATTTTGTCAAGTTTCTTGAAGGCCAGTACACCCATTAGGTATGGCTATCCTTCGGTGCATATTGCTGGGAATCAATTACCAGTTCATTATTCGCAAAGCTTACACTGATTTTCCAGGGACCTTTAAAGAGTCTCTTGTTTGAATCTACATTTTTTTGTAACAAATTGCTTCATCTAAAATTGTGTTTGTGGTTTGTGTCCTGGATTATGCCCCATTATTCGCTAATATTCTACTAAGATTATGACCAGGGGTTTATGACTCCTTGTCAAGATGTTTTAACTGTCCGAAAACATTTCTTATTCCTCGTATTATGACGTCTACTATTATTTTTGGTACAATATAAATCTAGTGGGAAACAAATAAACCTTATTTGGAGGCCGCGAATTAGAAACAGAATAACGCCAAGAAAAAAAAAAATCATGA
Organism: Asterias amurensis; assembly: GCF_032118995.1. Classification (NCBI taxonomy): domain Eukaryota; kingdom Metazoa; phylum Echinodermata; class Asteroidea; order Forcipulatida; family Asteriidae; genus Asterias; species Asterias amurensis. Next base: position 21,251,355 of record NC_092651.1, on the reverse strand, counting down.
AACTTGATTTGTTCAGTTGCTACGGATATGTCGTATAGGCCTATGCTCTTATTTTGATATCCTATTAAAGAATCCACCAAAAACGGATGTCGCATAATATCCACTGCTCTATCAATGGGTTCTTAAAGGCAGTGGACACTATTGGTAATTACTCAAAATAATTATTAGCATAAAACCTTACTTGGTAACGAGTAATGGTGAGAGGTTGGTAGTATAAAACATTGTGAGAAACGGCTGCCTCTGAAGTGACGTAGTTTTCGAGAAAGAAGTAATTTTCCACGAATTTGATTTCGAGACCTCAGATTTAAAATTTGAGGTCTCGAAATCAAGCATCTAAACGCACACAACTTCGTGTGACAAGGGTGTTTTTTCTTTCATTATTATCTCGCAACTTCGACGACCGATTGAGCTAAATTTTTCACAGGTTTGATATTTTATGCATATGTTGAGATACACCAACTGTGAAGGCTAGTCTTTGACAATCACCAATAGTGTACAGTGTCTTTAAAAGAACTACGAACGACAGCAGAATATTCTAACACAAAATATGCATACAGAGACCTTGACAATTTTGAAACTGATTCCGCAGTGGATATGAAAGTGGCTAAAGTGCGGCCAATGAATGCACGGACACGTTCCGTGAAAAGGGGCCCCCGATATTTATTGAAATGTTGACCGCCAAAATGCAGGACTGAGCCGGGGAGAAACCCCGCTCTGAGAGCCCCCAGTGTCACGGTCTGCATTAGAGTAATATCTCCCCTAATTGCGTTACTTGCAAAGTTTGAGGGATTGGAACACTTTGCGTCATTGAGTGGTGTTTTTTTTAAAGGCACTGGACATGTTTGGTAATTGTCAAAGACCAATATTCTCACTTGGTGTATCCCTTCATAATACATAAATAACAAATCTGTGAAAAGTTTGACTCAATTAGTCATCGAAGTTGCAAGAGAAAAATGAAAGAAAAAAACACCCTTGTTGAATTACTTTGTGTGCTTTCAGATGCATAATTAAAGGCTTCAGCTGAAGTCTTTTATTATTTGAAAACAAATTTACCTCGTTCTCAAAAACTACGCTACTTCAGAGGGAGCTGTTTCTCATAATATTTTATACTATCAACAGCTCCCAATTGCCCATTACCAAGTAAGTTTTTATGCTGACAATAATTTTGAGTAATTACCAATATTATCCAGCGCCTTTAAATAATCTTGATTCTGACAAACTCACGATGCTGGGGATTTTTTTTTGTCTGCATCTGCTTAAGATTGTTGCGGGGGAAGTTGGTAAACATTTAAGCCCCACGTGAGAGAAACTCCAAGGCCGTATAATTGCACGCTGTGGTTCCAGAGTTGATTAAAGTACTTAAAGGTACTGGACACTATTGGTAATTACTCAAAATAATTATGAGCATAAAACATTACTTGGTAACAAGCAATGGAGAGCTGTTGATAGTTTAAAATATTGTGAAAAACGGCTCCCTCGGAGGTAACGTAGTTTTCGAGAAAGAAGTAATTTTCCACGAGTTTGATTTCGAAACCTCAAAATTTGATTTTGAGTATCTCGAAATCAAGCATCTGAAAGCAAACAACTTCGTGTGACAAGGGTGTTTTTTTTCTTCCATTATTATCTCGTCTTTGGCAATTACCAAGCGTGTCCAGTACCTTTAATACAGTAGCCATGCTCAATTTTGATGGAGAATGAGTTTGATTCAGAATTAATGTATCAGTAATGAACACAGTGTGCAAGTTCAATGGAGATGGGAGCTTCAAGTGTTGAAATTCAAAATCACAAGGACAGTGCGTCCACACGTTTTGCCACTGTAAGCTCTTTTTCTGTTATGAGAACATTTCATACAGCCTTGATCTTTTGTGTGGATTGCACGTATTTAGGGTAAAATATGTATACAAATTAGAAATGCGCCCAGTACTATTACATATGCCGTCTATTTACATACATGTATATACACATCTCGGTAATGGACTATTATATACCCAGTAAAACCTGCAGCCATGCACACTGCCAACCAACGGCACCATCCAAGGAAGGGGAAGGGGGTGGGGATAGGACGGGCTTCCTTCAGGGGGATAAACCCCGTGCGTGATGCCCCAGCAGAATGTGGTGGGCCGAGATAATAACTGTCTCCGAATACAATAATATGTTAATTACTGTCAAGTTCGAAGAGCTTGACTTCTTAATGAGGACTGACGCTCTCTAATATTACGTCTTATTTAAAGGATTAAAAACTGGGTTCACGTTTTGGAACCCGCAATTAACAAGATTTGCCGTCTTAATGACAACTGGACTTTCCGTTTGGGGGCCTACACAACAAGTCTTAAATTGAGGTGTTTTGGAAAGAAAGAAGCTTAACCCACAAAGAACCGAAAAGACCCCCAAAAGACCCCAAATAAACACAAAACAGCGCAGAGAAACTAAAAAATTGCAATACGACCATAGACAAAGATCACAAAGTCCGTACAAGTAATTAATAAGTAACAGGACAACAGGAGGACCGTGGTTTTAGGACCATAGATAAGTCCCATAAATAAGGACCAGTTGGAACTACACAGACCATAAAGTGAAGGACCATGTCTTTAGACAGAAGTGCTGAAATGGCTTCCCAAGTTCAGATTCCGATGAGCATTCACCAAACACAGCTGATCTTACTTCAAACAATGTTACATCGGCACGCATCGTTTGCTATTTACAAATCACACTTTGCCCAAACGATTGAGGTTATACTTGGGGCGGGACCGGTGGTTTGTGTGAGGAAGGAAGTGGTAGCCTGTAACTTCCAAAATGAATAACTATATAAGCATAGGCTCAGTGGTGAACCTATATATTTTTCGAGGGGGGGGGGGGGGTCAACGACATCATTTAGGGGGCTTGTTATTGGGCTTTACAAAAAAGGGTAATAAAACTGTGTCGGCAAACAACTGTTGTAGTGAATGTTCTTTGCCATTAGCTCATACCATTCCTTTGCAGTAGAGCAGCATCGATCGACACATTCAATAGGGATGGAGAAAGCAAAAGGATGGTGCACTATCTTTCCCCCCTCGTATGCACCTGAGATAAGACATCTTACAAAATAAACATGAATTGTTTTATCTTTTCGTCCAATCAAAGCACGTAAAAGCAATGCACTCAGACTAAAGAGAATCAATTACACTGCAAGGAAAGTGTGATTCGGAACCCCCAAGTTCCAAGTCGGAACCCCCAAATTCCAAGTCGGAACCCCCAAATTCCAAGTCGGAAACCCCAAATTCCCCGTCGGAATCTCCAAGTTCATAATCGGAACTGCCAAGTTCATTTTCGGAGCCGCCAGGTTTTATAATCGGAACCTTTATATATGTTATTCAATAAAATAGCTCCTCTAGTTGAATAAAATGAAAAGGTCTATATTTTTACGTCAGTGCACGTGGGTCATAAGAACGGCTATAGTAAAGTAAACTTGCGGTTATACAACACTGTGTAAAACTATTTGTATAGAAGTAATAATTTTTGGTTTTTACCCATACACCGATGTGTGTTAGCACTGTTTACTCAGTACTTTCCCGAGTTCTGTGAACCCACGACCATTGCAATTCTAGAGCAGTGTCTTACCAACTAGACTATCGAGGTTACCCGGTAGCTAGAGGCAGTTTGAATCCTATGTTTTGGCAGCGGGTATACCATTTTGTAGTAGATTTGTCCGTTCTGAGAAGAACCGGTGTGGACTGTGGACGTTCGGTATACATTCTGATGTGCACCGAGCTAACAATGTGCAGTTCGAGTGCAGTTCGAGTTCGTGCAGTTCCACTATGAGAAGACAGAATCTGTATTTTTGCTGACAGGGTTATTTTAAGTTTGACCTTGAAAATGTGGGTGCAACTCTCATGAGTATGTTTCTTATCGTCGATTAAAAAGGACATTTGCGGGAAGCCTAATGCCGTGATGAATTTCCTGTACAATGATTGAAACGAACATCGAGAAATACAAGGTGAACAATATGGAGTAACGTTGATCACATAATTTTAATGAATTCCAAAAGGTAGAATATGTCACTGTAGAGTGAGGATCTCACCAGATTCCCAGTTCTCACAAATTTCAGCTGAATCATACAATAGTTCAGAACAACAAAATAGCTATCCACCACAGACCAGTACAGTATTGTTTGATTTCCAAAACGGCTAAAGTACGGCATGTAAAGGTTCTGGGATTTTGCCATTGATGTTACCAATTTTAGGTATTGAATTCGGCACACGGTCACAGTATTTCAGAAAGTGTGGCAGCCACTTTGAAAATTGAAAAAATGCTTGTTATTCTACTTCTTTTTTTTTTAAATGACAAATCTGCGATTGCCGGATAGTTAAATATAGCCTATGTTTAATCACATACTATAACTGCGTGCCTAGTTGCATGCTTGTATCATCAAAGGCACAATTCCTCAAAATATTCCCCCTGTCTGCACCACTAACAATAACGATGCCTAGAATATACTGCAAATTCTTGAAGACATGAAGCATATGGGAGCTCTACTGTCCGAAAACCGTTGAGTCAAGTCGACCTATAACAACGTTTTACTTGGTGCCTTATACAGTACTCCATCTCCCCTAAGCAGTCTGACCATTTGACCTCTGACCCACATCAAACATGCCCGGTAAGAGAAATAAATGGCTAGAATCTAGCTCAATTTGACTATGAATCTCCGGGTAAGACCCCACCCTACCTAAGTCCTTCATTGGTTCTCAACACTATGCTGTGAAAGGGGGACAAGACTTAAGGGAGTATTAGAGGGGCTTGAAGCCGGAGTGGGGGAATTAGGCTGGCAAGAAACATGGGTGGATGCTAGCGCCGGAACTTGTGTGGAAAGGAGTGTTTCTGTGAAGAGGGTGATGGGTCCTTTAAAGGCACCGGACACTGTTGGTAATAGCTCAAATTGCTTGTTATGTTTAAAAACGTATTTGGTAACGAGCAATGGGGAGCTGTTGATAGTATAACACATTGTGAGAAACTGCCCCCTCTGAAGTAGTTTTTTTTATAAAGAGGTAATTTCTCACTAAAATACTGAAGACTTCAGGGCTGAATCTTTTTAGATATGCATCTGGCTGAAAGCACACAGATTTGTGCAACAAGGGTGTTATTCTGTCTCTCTTTCATCATTCTCATTCTCAACTTCGATGACCAATTGAGTCCAAAATGTTCACAAATTTTGTTATTGTATACATTATGTTGGGATACACCAAGTGAGACTACTGGTCTTTGACATTTACCAAACGTGTCCAGTGTCCTTTAACAGCAGCAACCTCTACGTACTCAATGGGTGAGGAATCGAACGGGCTTAGGCCAAACCACTGAATTCCCTTTCACTGTCTTATGTGGCATTAAGTGGGTTTAGTGAGCAATACAGACCGTTAACTTAAACCAAAAAAAAAAAAACTCTCAAGTCAGAAGGAATGATTGTTCATCGGCCAATTAACGGTCGACACATCTCGTGGAACCATCTTGATGCGGGTGTACTTCGGATAGGAATTTACGAAACAAATTATGGGGGATAACGTTGGCGTGATTGGTTGGCTTGCTGAGTCATATTGAAAGATGAGATTGTGGTCAATTTAAAAAAATGCCGACACAAAGTGTAATTTACTTTTAAGTTTCTTTGTTAGTTTGTTAACATTTGCATATTTAATTAGGCCTCACCTATAGCTGTACGAGCAGTTAGCTCTCTAGATGTTTACTGATCAAGCTCTGATCGTCATTTCCGCGGTTTATAATTGCCAACTTGTAGTCTGTCACTTTGAACTATAAAACACAACAATACCAATCTCTTCATTCTTGATTGTTAGAAAGTTAAAGCCAACTTTCACAACACCTCGAAAAGCACTTATTTAAGAGGTTATATAGCAGTGCACTTGGTTTTTGGCAAATAGATTGTTCCTGGGGTTTTAGTATAATCGTTTTATAAATCGACGATAACGAGCGCCCTCAAGAGGCAAGCGAACTATAATTACAAGGAGCGTAAAACTTACTAATTATAGCACAAGATTTATGCAAAAATGAATGTTACACGCAAATGAAAAGCACTTATTTAAGTGGGTATATAGCAGTGCACTTGGTTTTTGGCAAATGGATTGTTCCTGGGGTTTTAGTATAATCGTTTTATAAATCGACGATAACGAGCGCCCTCAAGAACTATAATTAAAAGGAGCGTAAAACTTACTAATTATAGCACAAAATGTATGCAAAAATGAATGTTACACGCAAATTTAAATGATTGGATTGAATGCAAAAGGTAAAGCCATTCTTTGATTGAAGGTTCATACTCCATCATACTAATTTCACAAAATGTTTGAATACAATATTGACGTACAAGGTTTTGTCCTGTGAGAATTCGGCCAAGGAGCAACTGACATGTCTTAAAACTGTCCCCACCACCCAATCTTTACTAGGTACGTATGGGATGGGGGGAGAGAAAATCTGAAGAAGCAATGTGACGTTTTGTTTAGTAAGGTTGCTATCTTTTAGCAAGTCATCACTGCAGGGCAACCCTGGCCGGCCCGATGATCCGGTACTCCCAGTATCTTTTTAACAGTAGATCAGCTCCATGCCAATTCTCCAGAGAAAGAAGATATGGAAATGCCGCATTAGCGTGTGTACAAACTGTGAATTTCCTGCTTGTTGCCGAAGCGAGTCGGTGTATGTATGAGGTATAGCTTGTGATGATAGCACTGGGTGGGTCATGTTGTTATAGGGCTTTGCCTGAACAGCCGGCTTTGCTACCTATCATCACCCACGGGCTCGGTCTGCCGCCTTGTCTTCTTTGCCTGTGGTGAATGACTCGTATACGTGCGTGAGCTAACCACTGAGGACGGGTGATTCATCCCCCCTTGGTGGCTAGGGGGGAAGGGGGTATGTAACGTCACCCTCAATGGCTAAAGAAAGGGGGGGGGGGTAGTCACCCCCATTCAGAGGAACTGAGAAAAAGGTTTGTACTGACTGTCCAAGCACCTTTATAACAGGGAGGCTGTTTAGGATGTCTCATCACACGTAAAGCTTGGGAGAGGAGTCATGTCGACCCCCAGTCCCACTGTGTGCCCCTTAACAACCACACACCGGGGTGAATATCACCCCTTATTGCAGAGCCTGGACAGAAGGGGGGGGGGGGCTGTAATTATACCAATGGTTGATGAAACCCCATATGACAGTGACAGGTAGGGTCTCATCCCAGGGAGAGGAGTCATGTAGACCCTCAGTCCCACAATGTGCCCCTATAAAAACAGACACTTGGGTTAATATCAACCATTATGACAGAATCTGAGCAGAAGAGGGGGTGGGGGCACTGTACCAATGTTTGTTCAAACCCTACATGGCAGGTAGAGGCGGGGTGTCTCATCACACATAAAGATAACGAATGGAAAGGAGTCATGTCGACCCCCATGTCCCACTGTGTGCCCCATGAACAACCAGACATTTGGGTCAATATCGCCCATTATGAAAGCCAGAAAATTGTGTAGTTTTGGTCAATGGTTGGAACCGTATGGCAGGGAAAGTTAGGGAGGGGTGTGTGTGGGGGGGGGGGGGCTTCCTCTGTTGTTGGGGGAGGATGTGGATTGTCATTCTACCCCTTGGACGTCCAGGGTGGTGTAATTTGATCCGTTGCAGAGGGAGAAACCATGGAGAGACTTGGGTAAATATTATGTATCATCGTGGGCTCAAACTCAAACATTTTGGACCAGAGTATTTTTTCTGCAATAACACCACAATGGCCACATTTCGCATGGGTTTAAACGAAAACATTTCTGAGGGCAAGAATAATGTTGATAATATCAATTTTCAATGTTGACATCACAAGAGCAAGCAGCTGAAACAACACTTCCGACGGTTGAAAAACTTGTTCAACTTCAACGCCCAATCTTGTAAGATTCTTCAATAGTAATTGGAAATTTCAAGGACACAAAAAAAAGCCGCATCACTAGCTGTGTATAAGAGAATGAAAAACAGGGTGTGCATAACATTGGTGAGAGTAAATAAAAAATGTTCACAGATCTGCACATAACTTACAAGGTATAAAGATGGTGATGGTGGGAAACTTCCCTTTAAATATTATTGCTTGAAATGCAATAACTTTAAGAAATGAGTTAAACAATTGGCTTTGATTTTGCATTAAAGTCTTAAACTCGATGTTTAAAAACAGTGGAAACCTTTAATGTTTTATTTTCCACTTAAAAAAAACCCCACGTGACTCTATTGACTGATTGAGCTTAAACTTTCATAGGTTTAGGAAGAAACAACAAATAAATAGTAAACTTGCGGGTACACCCATCTCTATTGTTTGAGTGTTGGTTCTGAGAAGAGCCGGTTTGGTCTCGACGTTTCGAACAGTATACTCTGCTCGTCTTCAGGAGAATGCTGGACTCCTGGTGGTGGTTTCACAGGTTTGCTATTTCATAAAGCGTGTATACTGTGAAAATTACCAAAATGAGACTCATGCTTTTATTGAAGACATTGCATATAGGGAGGCCTACATGATTGGGTAAGTTACTAAATGCTCACTGAAAACAATGTCCATATACCATACCAATCCTCAAGAGAATACCATTTCAGTCAAACAAAACAGAAAATACAATTTTAACTGTTCGGACACAAACTGCACTCGCCAATATGGCAGCTTGCACCGTGCGAGACCAGCCAGTGTCAACCAACTCTGAAAGTCCCACCAAAGCTCCCCATTAATCGCCACAGTCCCAAAGCTGGGTGTGTATCATTTATCTGTGGACAGCCCGTGGTCTGCCATTAACCCATCCTGTGGATGCCGATGGGAAATGGTTAGCAATCTCCAACAAAGTAATTTTAATTGTCAGCGACAACTGCTATCTCGCCGATGGGGGCTGGTCTGCCCGTCTGCACAGTGTCTGCCATGCCAGTTCCATCACACACTTCTGTGGTTTTCCAGCCTTCAGCACTACCAAACAGTTTTCTCTCCTTTTCCCCGAGTTTTAATCACTGATTCTTGACAAAGATCCGTGCTTTTACACTCTGAGGGCTCCCCCAAAGCAATGACCGATTATAAACACAAAGACAAAGGCACTGAGATGTAATTACTGCAGTTTGTCTGGAAGCGCGCGGGGCTGTAGCACTTACTTATGGTACTTAGAGTCTAGGGGTGAATATCTTCAATACGTTGAGGGCGCTCTTCACTACGGTCCAAATTCGGAGTTGAACGTGGACATGGTGGAGACGCAACTCTTTCATAGGTTTCCATGTTCATGTACATGTGCAAGCCTTTAATGTGCCAATGGTGTGATGTGGAATACAATGTGTGACTAGCAGTTTATCCACGTCGTGATTGTTGTACGCAACACACAACTAATTTTTATTCTAAACTATGACCCAGGTAACAAAAGGAGTCCTTCACTCGAGAGAGAAAAAGAAAACAAAAGAGTGGGATAATGCTTTTTAGTAAAAATGAAGGTTTTACTGAACTGGCAACCCATAGGAAAACTCAAAAACCAAGCTTTCTGAAAAGAAAACAAAAAATCAAACAAAAACCAAAATAGGTTTAGGCCCAACCTATGCCAAACGAGTCTAGATTTACTTACATGATAAACAAATCACGAAGGCGAAGTGGTGCACACATTAGTGTTCATCTTCCACTGAACATCCACTGAGGTGAAAATTTCAAAGATTTAATCATCGTTTCCTGAAACAATAAGATCGTGATGCTGTGCCCTCTCTTCATAATCAATCAATCAAAACAATTTATCTAGCGAAGGTATAAAACAAATACACGCTCAAAGGCACTTTGACAAAGAGATATTGGAAAATGCCTGAGAGTACATATGAGTTTTGAGTCTCTTCATGAAATGTTCGCAATTAGGTGAAGTTTTGATGTCTGTATGAAATTATGGGGAGATCGTTCCATAACATTGGGTGTCGAACTGGAAAACGCACGGTGGCCATAGAGGTTAAATTTCCATTTGGGAACAGGGACAAGGGCCTTAAACAATACATGCTCAAATGCACTTTGCCAAAAAGAGAGGAATAGAAAATGCCTTATGAGTTTTGAGTGTCGTCTTGAATGGTCGCAACTGGGCAAGTTTTGATGTCTACAGGGAGATCGTTCAATTAACACTGCATGTCGAACTGGAAAATGCACGGCGGCCATATTGGGTTAAGTTTCCATTTGGGAACAGGGACAAGAACTTTAAAACGGTATGATCAAAGGCACTTTGACAAAGAGATATATAGAACATGTCTTACGGGTATAAGGGAGTTTTGAGTCTTTTTGAAATGTTCGCAATTGGGGTAGTTTTGATGTCTACAGGGAGATCGTTCAATTAACACTGCATGTCGAACTGGAAAATGCACGGCGGCCATATTGGGTTAAGTTTCCAGTTGGGAACACTGTTCCCAAAGAAGTTTATTTGAAGACCGTGAGCAGATGACCGATGTGGTATGAGATCAGTGAGGTAATGTGGAGGGCCATTGATGGCTTTGTAAATAATTTTAAAATCTGAGAATCTTAAAATCTGGAAATCACTTTAGGACTACAAAAATAAAATAAAATTTAAAACTGGAGATTACAACAAAATTGTGCCAAATCCTTAAAAAACATATCACTAACAAATTTCACTGCTTTCAAACATTGAGTTTAGACTTTCAAAAGTAACTGTTGACTAATTTCTCAAAAACCATTGCATTTCAAGTAAAATATATCAAAGGTCATTATACCATACGTTGTGTTCACATCGGTGAATATACATATGTTGTACTCTTACCAATGTTATACACACCCTTCTATACAGAGCAATCATCACAACAACTGAACTGACTGAACCAAAAACTGTCAAAGGATGAAACATGGTCTATGATTGAAACCTCTCTGGTTGAACTGCAGGAACAAATTCAAAGTCAACCCAAGGTTAACCATTAATGCAGATCTAACTGGTATTAACAGACTACACAAAACACACATGGCTTACATCAATGTAGCTACGAGCACGTGGCGCCAATCAGTAGAGCCATTCACAGCTCCATGTTGCTCACAACACTACAAAGTCATAAAGGTGTCTCTATATAACCTAATCAACGGGGGTCGGCTTGGCCCGTGCCCAAACAATGTAATTCACACCCGCTGCAGCCCCGTGCAGAGAGTAGTCCACCACCAGAAAGGAAAACCCTTAGAGTTGGCATTCCGAGAGGAAACCGAGCGTGAACCAGGGCTCGGTATCCCCCAAGAGGACACCCGTCAGAGACCGGGCTTGCACACCCCTTTACCGTGGTGACTCTCTCTCTCTCTCTCTCACAGTCACAGCCTGGCCGTTAATATCAGCATAAGACGGCACACCTGAACGACCTACGGCTAAGTCAAAAGAAATCACGGCATATCCTCGCTGCGTTGTCAAGGTCAATCAAGATGTAGCGGTGCCAGACGATTGCCAGACGCCTGTTGGTTGACGTCTGGGGGGCACCGCAGTGCCGTTTCGTTACAGCCAGTGGTAATGCACCTGGACTCGCCGTGTGGTTAAGGATACAGTGAACAGGTCTAGGCGGGGTTCAAGTTGACATTCTGAGCTCATTAAGGTTCAAGTCAGTGAATAAGATTAATGGATAGAGCCATGTGAACGCGGATGTTGAGCAAGAGCTGGCCGTGATGTAACGGGGGAAAAGTGACATTACTATTGAAGCTTATGGTTCAATTTTCAACACCGACTCTATTTATAGTTGACTCAAATTAATGAATGGTGTCAATCAAGACGTAAGGCTAAAAGTCACTTATAGTCAATAGACCTCTGATGCAATGACGTCACCACGCCGCCATCTTAAAGGTAAAGCGGCGATGAATACATGGAAAACGCATATTATGGCACACTGGATTTGCCAATGGTCCCAATAACTGAGGGCGCCCTACACTACAATGACGTCATACTGCATAACTTTTTTTTGAGGAAGCATGCTGTGTCTATATCGCCACGTTGATACCATGTTTACGCCTTTGACAAATTTAATTGTTAAAATCAGATTTTCTGGCCTTTTCATCATCGTATTATCTCATGCAGTAAGCAGTGTAGCTGGTGAAACAAAACGTGTCCTCACTGAGGATATGGAACGACGGCAAACATAACTCCAGACGTTGGGTTTAATAGTGTCCGCAGAATTGCATTTCCTTGCTAGCCACTAGCCACAGTGACTGTTGTCTGTACTAATTACGTAACATACTTAGACACTGGCGGTTGTGTTCTAAATACAATGATGCATCATCATTGCGCAAATTTGTGTGCCTTTAAACACTGTCCAGAGTGTCTAATACGAACTGATCTGCTCGACACATAGATACATTTTTTTATTTGTTTATTTATTTATTTATTTATTTATTTATTTTTTATTTATTTTATTTATTTATTTATTTATTTATTTATTTATTTATTTATTTTTTTTTTTTTTTGGGGGGGGGGGAATAACCCTTGACATTATTGCCGTGACTATAAACAATGTTGGACTTCACAACTGAGCATAAATGTCAGACCGAATGGTTAGAATAGGGATAGAGGGACACGCATATTCTTATTTTTTCCAAAAACAGAAAACGTTTTTAGAAATCCATCCCGCAATTACAATAGCTGAACTCGTCAGTTCATATTCTCACCACAACGAGCCAACGCCAGGTTTGCAAAATGAAACCTCCCTGACTGCGCATTTTCATATTCCTGCGTCATTTGACCTTTCTCTTTTTCAAACAGGCTGTGTCACAGCTAAGCTACATAGCCTTAAATTATTATATAGATTCAGGAGGCCCTATCTATTTCAATGTCGTATTTATCTGGCTAAGGAGAGTCGGATCTAAGCCCGTGACTTGGATTACCACGATCTGCTACCGAATGCTTCCGATCTGTTGCGCTCAATTTCCGAACAGTTTTACATGTTACAATGCAGCCACAAACTGAACACACAGTCATGCAGCCACAGGAGAGAAACAAAAAACTACTCTAAGTTTCCAACAGGGCTGCTTATCTCTAGTCTTAGTAATCGGACTACAAGAATGCCAGCTTGCCGATGTTAATTTGATACTTTTATAAGACAGGGATTGATTGGTATGCAGTGGGATCCGTTTGAATCCGGTCGAAGCCCTAATTAGACTAATGCAATGCGTAACCTTAATTACAACGTGTCCATCATTGTCACTGTGTCATGCAAGGCTAGCTAAAAGGCTCCTGCATGCAGTCACCAGCAAGAGCACTACGACTGGGCCCAATTTCATGGCTCTGCTTACCGTAAGCACAGAATCTGCGCTTACGGAAGCGGGGAATTCTGTGCTTACGGCAAGCGTATTTCACGGGTTAGCGGCGAGTTTTGGCTTCTGCGCGTGCGTACTCCACGTTACTAGGCATTCTACGCTTACAAGGCTAGCGCAGAAATTGGGCGCTTGCAGTAAGCGGGAATCGTGATCGTAAGCGCAGAATTCGGCGGTAAGCAGAACCAAGAAATGGAGCCCTGGTTTATTGTGGCTGAATACGAATTGGGGGCTACAGCTACCGTCTACGGCTACATCTGTTTCTAAGACGGTATGCTTCATTGCATGATGACGCGGCGATCCAGCCAAAGCCGTAGCTAAAGCCGCCTATTCGGAAACGACCTCAGGGAATTCAATAGACAAGACCATGGCCAAAATACTGTCAAAATATGACAAAATTCAACAACATCAGCTTACCATCCTCCTCGTAGATTAACTACAGAGATGCCAACATTTGCATCTTGCAATCAGGATGATTTTGTACAGTAATCAGGGAGATGGAATTTACTTTCCACACAAATAGGTGAAAATTGTCCATTTCGCTCATCAAAATCAAGAAAAATTTGTTTATTTTCAGGGAATTGTCTGCAGAATCAGAAAGAGTTGGTACCTCTCTTTTATAGACTTTTATCACGGTGCAGCCATCTTGAATTTCTCCCATTGATATCAGTGTTACCAAACCGAGGCTGGAAGAACACAATAGTCTGGTTCCTTTTTTTTCAAAATGATTACTAGCATTCATTATATATTCGATATTAGGAACATGACCAAGATTGAGGCAGCATAATAAAGGTCTATAGTGACCGATCACAGTATCGGACCCATATTGTATAAAAGGGATCAACAACACAATCATAGAAAACCGGGAACAGGATTGCATGAGAATGAAAAAGAAGTGAATCAACATTGATTAAGAATTTCCTCTTGGTTCGAATATAAAGCTCCCAGACGGTACATAATGTTACACTTTAAAGGTTTACAGACTCTCTACACCATGACAAATATATATATCGTGAGGTTTAGTTACAACAACGTTTTGTCCATCTCTGTGATGGCAAGTTTGCCTCTGATGGCTAACTTTGCAAACTGAATGAAACGTTTAGCAGTGTCTATTTACATTACAAAGCCGCAATACTGTATTCATTTTGACGCAAACGAGGACAGTGCTAACTTTGCAAACTGGATGAAACGTTTAGCAGTGTCTATTTACATTACAAAGCAGCAATACTGTATTCATTTTGACGCAAACGAGGATTAACAAACCCCAAAAGCTAGAGGCTCAGTAGCGACGAAAGTTGTTAAGAGAACAACACACTGGTTGAAATCCATGGTACAGCCTTCTATCCGAGGCGAGGGAAACGGACATAAGGTCGCACCTCTTCAGGGCTACTCCATCTCAGGCGTTTTCTCTTATTATAAAAAACTCCCTCCTCTGCCGCCATGTTTGCAATTAACGTCCGATTTTCAAGACACGGTTATTTATCTCAACTTTGGCGTACAGCGCCCCGAGACACCGAAAAAACTACCGTAGGTAACAACCCGTCTGGTGTGTGTGTAATGGGTTCGCGGGTTTGAAGTAGCCAATATTGGACCGAAGTATGAAGAAGACTTGAAGGAAACGCTGCCAGTCACACCACGCCGTATATCCATGACAATGTTTACAGAACCTCCGATGAGCTGTAAGCGTTGCTTTACGCCTGACATGCACCGCTAGACTGTTCCTTCCATCCGTAAACCCATAAAAAAAGAGGATATATAGGGAAACTCCAAGTATAAAGAAAGACATCAACAGAGAAAGCGACCCAATGGAGACCATACCAACAAAGATAACAGCTTGGGGGAAGAAAGTGCAATTTTCTGAAGCTTAACTGTAACAGTCCGCCGGCGCGTATCGCAACTGACTGCCGGCGATCGGTAACTTCTTAAGGTGCGAGGCCGCCGCTGAATACGCCAAAGCGGAAATGAAAATATCGGCAGGTCGCTTACACAGACGATGAGGCAGAAAAAAGAGAGAGAGAGAGAGAAGAAGAAGAATAAGAAGAAAAAGAGACTGAATCAAGAGCATGGAACCTAAGGTTTGATATCAGGACTGTTTTTTTGTTTACTTCCTCCGTATCGCTCGTGGACAAACAATCTGAATCTTGCGATTGGAAAATTACGATGAGTAAAACTCACAAGAGTGACAAGCAAGATAACGGTGTCACATTATAATATAGGTCTCATGTATACAGACTTTCTACTGACAGCCCACATCGCAATGAATATAGGTCTACACATCAGCAGGGTAGCCCGTTAGTGACAAACTTTTGGTTGATTGAACCAATGACCCTGCTTGGAGGCCATTTTGTTTTCTGAACATGTACGCATTTCCAATTGTCTCTAAGGGATATCAATGTATTCTATACTGTTGGTTTGGCTTTACATTGATCTGTGCATTAAAACAAAGGGAGGGCTACCCATTAATCTCAGTGTAGTAGAGTTTGATACACTAAAACAGTTTTTGTCCAAAAAGAAAGTGGTAAAAACAGCAACGAAATATGGAAGCCTGTATAAATTTGACGTTACATATTAAAGCAAAGAGCTTCCCAAATCTGACTCCATTCCTCGTCCTTCTTCAAAAACAATATCACTTTTTGAACTGAGAGGTATAGCTATTGCATCGGGAATAAAATACTTAAATCTTAAACCATCAGATGAGTAAATTTGAGCGACGTACCGGTAAAACGTAGCACAGTAAATACAATCAGTAATATCCATTCAGAGTGAGTGAACGTTGATATCAACGCAGAATATTCACTATTTCTCTTTTTGAACTGATTAGTAAATATTCCATCGTGAATAAAATACTTCTAATCTTAAACTATCCTTGAATGAATTTGTGCTTACGTACCGGTAAAACGCCTTAGCAGTAAGTAATAGCCATTCACAACGTTGATATCAACGCAGTCTGTTGGCTACTTCGATTTCCAAGGTGTACATTAATCTCACAGATGTTACAATCGCGATATCTCCAGCATTAGAGGGATGTATTGTTGCCATAATACGAAATCCCAGGGTAATGCCAATGACCGCTGACCGTAGTTATGATTACCATTCAACGCTGACTAGACTTACCACTGACCTACATCAAACCCGGCAAAATGATTCAATCGCTACAGTATACACCTGTTTTTTTTACAGGAGAGGGGAGACATGTCCATTTAGTTTGAGTAATCGAGCTGCGGAGGGGGGACCCAAACCAACCCCAAACCGACCGTAATTCGCTCACTGATTGTCCGCGGCCAGCAGGGGCATACCGGAGACAATTTTTGTGCATGGGATTTTTTTTCTTCTTCATATCCACTGTTGAGTTCGGTTTGATATCCCGACGGTGTTGTGCCGGGCCTGGACGTCGCCATGTTAACAAGATGTGGACTGTTTTTTTTTTTTTGATTAGTGATTAATGTGGCTGCACGATCACTCGTGGGTTGTCAGATCACATAATAGCAATCGGACTACGAGTTTTTAGAATTCATCTCTGCTGCTTTGCTCCGAGGCAGCCAGAGAAATGTGACCATTTAAGGAAAGCTGGAGATATTCTGCTAATTTTACGTGGCAGTGACCTCTCAAGTCTCAACCAATCTGTTCCAACGTGCTTTTTATAAAGAAAAATGTCATACGACTGGAGATAGGCAAATTCTATAATCACTTACCAAGGCCTTGTTGAGTTAAAATGAGAGGCGTTTTTTTTACACTACTATCCAGACCGATCATGACCTAAAATGAACTATCATATAAAAGACTAAACGTACATCAAGCGCCATAGTGTTTGAGTATTGGCGGTATGTCAGTCATAATGAAACGTTTATGGTATTATCGAATGCGACACACAAATTGCCGACTTAAACCAGGTACTTTGGACAAATATTAATCACAATAAGTTTTAATTTCTCGATTCAAAAAAACAGTTGACATCAATCTGAAATACCGTAATGTCAAATTTCGGCAACACAATGTGTATAATAGGCCTATATCTACATGCACTTCGCGGTGTAGATGCTGTGTTCTTTGAGAACTTGTCTCAATATTTACTCTACTGCCGCAGAGTAGATTTCGGAATTCGGGAGACTACTTCATTGTGAAAAGAAATATCCTATCAAATCTAAAATACTTTTTAAGTATTGCAGGTGAAACAAATCCCAACTTGCACAGGTTTAAAGACACTGGACACAATTGGTAATTGTCAAAGACCAGTCTTCTCACTTAGTGTATCTCAACATATGCATAAAATAACAAACCCGTGAAAATTTGAGCTCAATTGGTCGTCGAAATTGCAAGATAATAATGAAAGAAAAAACACCCGTGTCACACGAAGTTGTGTGCTTTAATGCTCGATTTCGAGACCTCAAAATCTAACTCTGAGGTCTCGAAATCAAATTCATGGAAAATTACTTCTTTCTCGAAAACTATACGTTACTTCAGAGGGAGCCGTTTCTCACAATGTTTTATATCAACAGCTCTCCATTACTCGTTACCCCAAGTAAGGTTTTATGCTAATAATTATTTTGAGTAATTACCAATAGTGTCCACTGCCTTTACCATGTATGACCATTGAACACCCAAGTATTAAGGTGTTATAATAGCTATAAGTTGTACTTTCTGCTGATCGTGTACAGAGTGAGTTCTCCCTCTTTACAACAATTCATAAACAGCACGTTTTGTATCCCGGGCCTCGAGAGGCCTACCGTTGAATACATACGCTTTATAATAACCCACGGGCTTATCGCACGGAAATCGTGTTGACTTGCTCGCTTTGGCCTCTCCGCGTGTCACCAATCCGCATTTCGTCCCGTCTCCTCAGCTCAGTCTGATATTCGTCGATTAAACAGGTAACATTTCGCCAGTCCGCGGACATCTTACTCCGAGTGTTTCATAAAGGTACTGTTACTGAGTCAACACGAACGGTATACTGATGGAGACGGTTGCTGTATAAAATGGCCCCGGAGAGTTTGCACGATAAATACCTCCAGTTTAAATTTACACGAGAGAAAAAAAGGTATGAATCACACCTATAACTCGTTGAGCCAAAAAAAAAAGCGTGATTTTCCCTAAGTGTAGTATATCACTTAAATCAACAAACTAAACTTACAGCTATTAGGGATTTTGATAATGATAGCTTTGTTTGGAAACTGGAGAGTTTTGCATCTTCTATTACTTCCCTAAAAAGCTTTGAATTTGTCATCCCACAACCAACTGATATTAAACATGGACCAGCCTGGTAAGAAACTGCTCTAGAAGTGTCGTGGGTTCGAATCCCGCCCGAGTAGTATGCCTGTGATTTTTGTTTTCACGGAGCTCGTACTGAGTATACAGTGCTTACACACATCGGTGTAAATGGGTAAAACCAAAATTATTCTTTATCCCCGATGCAAATTTCCATCTATTACTATGTAATAATTATTCAAAATCCTTGCTACGGGTAAATCTGTTTAGTAACTTGCATACATGAGCATTGAAGTATCCAAAGACATTATTTTAGTTACGGGCCTACACTTTTCACTGTAGATTTCCCGTCTTTAATTATCTTGTTTCTTCACATAGTAAGAGCCTACTGGCAGTTTGAAGTCTTAAATTGAACCATAAAATAAATACAATCTTTAGAGCAGAGCTTCAGCCAAGACAGTAAAAAAAAAAAAAGCCCGTAAGCAAAACCATTTAATAATAGTCCCTTTTACAAGAAGGCGTCGACTTGGAAGACATCGGTTATGACGTGCTTTGTCGTCTCTCTATATTCGTTCCATAAAGTAAACTGCCGTGTTTCGTTTATAACAAGCCCGTGGGTGAACGTCCTCCCCTCCCGGAATATCACAAGCAATCTTCCGGATGAGTTCCGTCGGAAAGGTTTTTTTTTTTCTTTTCGGGGGGGGGGGGGGAGGGATGAAGAATATGGTATCTAGGGCCCGGCAGTGAGCGGTACCTGCTCCTACTCCATGCAGTAAATAGCCTATGAGTGATGACACTACTGTAGATGACTACAGTTTTGCCCAGTTCGCCCCCTCATTACCGCCGTTAATGCTGTTGTAGCCGTAGGGTTGCATGTTACTTTCCTCTTCAGACGCATATTGTTTTGGCAATCTGGGAGCACGTATTTTGCTAACCAGAGGCCGCCGGCAAGTTCGTTTTCTCTATACATCGTTGTTGATGTCCCATTGTGGGATCTTTTTTTTGTAAACTCAAAGTATCCCGGTATGCGATGCAAAGCAGTTTGCTTCTTAGACCCTTTTGGAGTAGTTTAAAAGGGTACGTTAATGGGATAGGATAATTTGCGGTCAATAATAAATAAATACATTTTAAGCTGAAACCTTACTTTGCAACAATCGGTGGCGAAGTGGACATCACACACAGAGCGACGCCATGCACAGATAGTTTCTAATGAATGTTCCTGAACATGGACAGGGCAGTAATGCACCACTAAGTGCGTACCGGTCGCCAAGTTTTTTTAAGTATAGAATTGCCATTCTCAAAAAAAAAAAAAATCCTGAATCCCTTTTTTGAATCGATTTAGAAAACAAAATTTCCTCATTGAAAAGCACTTCGACATTAGCAATTTTGATGTACATGGAAGAAAACAAATTGCGTACTAGGTCACTTGTGTCTCGTCTTTGGATATTGTTGGGTACTGCCTAGCTCCCATATACATTGATTAAATTCCACTCATATTTAATCTCTCCCATTCCGACGAGTCGGAAGCCTCATCAGTGCTTGGGAGAGAGACTTCATAAAGTATCACGAATCTTGGAATATTAGAATATTTTAATATTCGAGTATAAGGAAGAGCAATCAAGATTCCTGATGGAAGAACACGCTCCGGCAAGAATCGTGATCCACAGCATCTCTCGGTCTATAAAAAGGGTACCGTGGACGGACGGGGTGTCCGTGCCTGAATTACTCAATTTCGATCGGCTTCTTTTCTTGAATGAAAGTAGAGATCGAGAGGACCGCCACATCGCCCCCGGGGTCACACACGAAGATGGTGTGTGAGTTTGTTTATAAATGATACAAAAAAATACGAAGAAGCTGTGACATGAGAAGCGAATTAGTGGACGGCCGATTCGTTTTTGCATACACGAGAAACATCCTCGGCGGTATAAAAAAAATAAAATAATAAAAAAAAAAAAAAAATGGGGGAAAAGGTGCGGGGCTACACACAACTTAGTCGCCGATCATCCCAGACAATTGCATTAAGAGTTCGTTTTCATTTGTGGTAGTGCTTGCAAACCGGATTACAGGCCGTTAAGAGTGGTTAAAAAGAGGGGTTGAGGGTAATAATAGAAGCGGATAGCTCACAAGATCACGAAATGTATACTGCTCCCGGCCGATTATTGAATAAGTGGGCAGCCGAGTCTGGATGGATGCGTCAATACACCCAGGCTGATTGCGGGGCGACCCTGGGCAAATACCAAATCATGATGTACCGTCAATGTGCACAATTTGTCGCTTTGTCCCGCGCGTAAAATTTCTCGCATTTCAGTGGAAAGTGAAGAAAATACAATTTACTCCACGTGTGTGTGTGTGTCCAGAAATTTGTTAATTCTATATTGGGAAAAGCTCCAAATACAAACAAGTTTTATCAAATGCCTGAAGTTCCTGCACATACGATATCTTGATTATATAGGTCTACCCCATTTAGAGATTGGTGTTAACATATCACTTGGTTAAAAATCAGACGATCAAGTTGAGTATAAATTACTAAAAATCTTAAAACTTTCCATTTACGCAGCTTAAGCATACGTAATATATCTTCCGTCTTTACAAAGTAATATGACCTTGTTGTAGTTTATTACATGTGCTGATTGCATCTACGTGCGGATTAATCTTGATTCGAGAAACTGAGTCTATCACGGGCACTAAGCATTGAAAACAATTTATTGCCTTCTAGAGTTTCGTCAAAAAGCACTTTGTTTGGTTTCTTTTGAAGTTTAAAGTTTCCTTTAGACGTTTCAAACAAACGATTGTTGGGGGCCCCTTACTATTCGGCTGTGTTGGATGGGCTATACCCTAACAATGGTTTAAATAAAATAAATAAATTCACGAATAAATACAACTGTGTATCCCCCCGTCCTTGCTACTCAATTGTGTATCCACATAACAATATTACGTTCAATCAAGTCAAGCAAGTGCCCCAGCCCTCCCCTCACCCGTCTTGCCACTCTAGTCCATTGTCATTTAAAGACACTGAACACCTTTGGTAATTGTCAAAGACCAGTCTTCTCACTTGGTGTATCTCAACATCTGCATAAAATAACAACCCTGTGAAAATTTGAGCTCATCGGTCATCGAAGTTGCGAGACAGTAATGAAAGAAAAAATACCCTTGTCACACGAAGTTGTGTGCTTTCAGATGCTTGATTTCGAGACCCCAAATTCTAAATCTGAGGTCTCTAAATCAAATTCGTGGAAAAAATACTTTTCTCAAAAACTACGTTTCTTCAGAGGGAGCCGTTTCTCACAATGTTGTATACTGTCAACAGCTCCCCATTACTCGTTACCAAGTAAGGTTTTATGCTAATAATTATTTTGAGTAATAACCAATATTGATTGTCCACTGCCTTAATTAGGTCTTGCATGATTTCTGTGTGTTTTTATTTGAGGCCCCACTCTCTTGCCTTGTGCTGTTTTTATGTTTGTTTATTTTCCTATAACAACTAATTGTTACTTTTTATTGTTTTATAATGTTGAATATTTTGTATCCATCCTGTTATTGGCGCTTGCGCTGTTTTGATGCTGAATAAAATACAGTAATAAATAAATAAAATAAATTACAATAAAACAATTCATAATTTTCGTCAATCCTGCAAATTACCCCCATACAACATATACACGGCGTTTCTTTCAAAGACTTTTTAATTTGAAACAAACTAATCAAATCCAAAACTCGGTCAATCAATTCATTTGATAACAAACGATAAAATATCTGATAACGATGGACCCCAAGCATCACTCAAATAATTACAAAACTTGATGAGATAAAAAAAACCTCGCAACTGTGTATCAAAGTACAGCTCCTTTCAACACTGCACACAATAAAATGTGATCTTTCTACATAATAATACAAGACTGGATACACCAAGTTTATAGGGGCAGGTGTTTAAGGAAACAAAGAAAGCCAAGCTGGGTGGCCCTTAGGGCATCTTGACGGTTCCACAAGCCATAACCAAACCCAAGACAAAACTGCCGCAAGGGTCTTTGACTATTCCCCTTCTTTGGCGAGCCGACATTCTCTGATGCCTTTTTTTTTTTTTTTTTTTTTTTACAAAGCGCAGCCCGCACGTCTCATTTGAAAACGATATCCTAAAAAAAAAAAAGAAAAAAAAAAAAAGATATACCGCCGGAGAAAGAAAGAAAATGGCATCTTTTCATGGATTTGAGCAAGTTACAAGAGTTTTAGTCGATGTGTCCATTCAGTACCAGACTGACTTCTTGCCTTCCCGTCTACCCTCGTCCAGTGCCTGGGGGTGTTTTACCATAGAAACAACTCGCTCCTGAATATTGTATACGGCGGCCCCGGACACAAAACCTCTGGTGCAATTGTTGTTTGTTTTTGTTGTGGTATCAATACTTATTCAGTATTAAGAGAGGGGGCCGGTCACTCAGTGTGTTAAAAACAAAACAAAAAACAGGGGGTTACAGGCACTAAGCACCTTAACTCAAAAAAATTGTTAGCATAAAAACTTACTTGGTAACGAGCAACAGAGAGCTGTTGATAGTATAACACATTGTGAGAAACGGCTCCGTCTGAAGTAACGTAGTTTTTGAGAAAGAAGTAATTTCTCACTAAAATATTTGAATTGAATTCGAGACCTCAGCTGAGGTCTCGAACTCGAGCATCTGAAAGCACACCACTCTTGCGGCAAGGGTGTTTTTTTTTTCCTCTTTCATTATTCTCGCGCAACTTCGACGACCAATTGAGTTCAAATTTTCATAGGTTTGTTATGTTATGCATAATATGTTGAGATATACCAAGTGAGAAGACTGGTCTTTGACAATTACCAAAAGACTTGGATACCCGAACCAGACTACGGTTATTTTCAATCACTTTCAACAGCCATTGATAAGATTTCATTTCGTTTTTTATTTAATTTCGAGCTGGACTGTCCGATATATTTTCTCGCATTGTGTTTTTTCCCCCACTTATACCTGTCTGTTTTGACACTCCTCAGTGTTTTGTTTTCATAAGTATTTTTTTATGACAGTTTTATAACCGACAATGACAACCAAAAGGGCCTGCATCTGACTATAGAGTAGAGAAAGTGAGAGAGACCCAGCTGTTTGCATGAGCTTGATTGCCCAGAGGCGCAAAACAATGACAAAACCTACCCTCATCAAAATGACCAGGCAATTACTGACTGCAGCGAATATATTTGTCCCTTCTTCTATACAACTTGTTTTTTAATAAATATCACTGGCATGGCGAGTGCACGATTTTGGACGCTACACAGAACAGTGGCGGGGGTAAGTCAAAACTAGCATTTCGTGAACCGGAAAAGATCTTAATGTGCCTGGACAAGACAATCCTGGACGGTGGGCGGCCAGTAGGGGGAGGGAAGAAAAAAGAAAAAGAATTCTAAAGCCAATCTTTCACAATATCTCTGCTTGTATTATTATGTGTGCCCTGATAGGACACAATCACCTATGGGTTGGGATATAACGAGTAATTCGGTCTGACATGGTGTCGTAAGTCGAATAGTGGGAAGGCGTGCTCGCAACACCTGGGGCCGTATACCGATGTCGCCCCGTTGACTGCTACTGCAAATAGGGCCGACTGGAAGTTTTTTTACCTACCAGGAAAGTCCCTCCCCATTCCTGTATTTCTTACTTTGTAGCTTGTGGCGAGCCGAACTTAAAAAGTACAGCTAGTGGTAGCTAATAAAACATGTAATGACCCAATTGATTAGAGGTATTGGGTCGCACTTTGAAAATTACCCCGAAAATAGTGCATTTTTTATGCGAAAGCCTCTTTGTTATAAAATTGCAAATATAAGCATCCTGCGAAATGATTTCGTCTGAAGTGCCAGTTGATTTAAAATCACTAAGACAAAGACTATGTACAAATTTGAATCTCTAGAGATTACCCGAAGGCGACGTTTGGAAATTCAAATGTCCGTGGTGTCCATTTGTGAACGCTTCGGCCAGACATGCAGTTGGTACCCGCGGTCACCTCGCTATTTATGGTGGGCGGATTCGAATGTTGTTGATGAAAACACGACAGATTATTTGTTTGGCATACTTTTTTTCTCAACAAGTAGACACGATTCAACTGAAATTTTTTAAGATGATTTTTATGGTGTCTTTCTATAGATAGTTTTGGCTCTATATCAGGACTACTGTCAAAAACCAAACGGTGGCCAATCTTTACCAAGTATTAAAGTAGTACTAGTAGCCTACACCGCGTTTTGTTAAGAAAAAACTCCGATAGAATCTAGTTGTACATTACTTCAGTAATTGAAAACAACTATGACTGAAAATTGAAAACAACTACTTAGCTGTGGTCATACACCCACCCGCTACCGTATACCACTTGATAGCCCATTTGAATAAATCGCTGATTGACAACAAGTAGGTCCAAGAATATTTCTACTTCTTTTTTACAGAATCCGATATCCACATAACAGATGCAGGGACTGCGGGAGAGGGCCAATTCGCTCCAGACGCAAATTTAAATTGGCGGCAACACAATTGAAGGAACATTTGGTAAATCCATCCATTCGGGGGGGGGGGTTAGCAGACACCCATTATATCAGGTAAAATAATTAGCATTTTCTCATCAGCCTTTAAAGGAGAACTCTGTCTATTCTGTTTACAAGAATAAACCCAGTACGTTTAATACTTTCACATTCACATTATGCTCACTGGACTTGAGCCAAGACTTTATATAAAATACGAGCGGTTTAAGGCCCTCCTGAAAAGAAAACTTAATAAAATAAAAAGTTGTAAAAGCAATGCCTTGAGCGTGTCTATCACTAAATAAAAATTGTCCGTCACCCATTAGGAAAATGTTTATTTAGAAAGAGGCAGGGCTGAGCGCTCATAAAACTACCAATCCCGCGGTATTATGACTTGGCAGAAAACATTAAATACCTACAAAAAATAAATGTTTGGAAACCTCAAATTGTAACGACCGAGTCCAAGGATCACGAGATCCAAGTTTAGGAGCGGGGCAGTGGGTCCCCCTACCCCTAAAACGTCCCCGGGGCCCGATGCGGCCCGCCGCGGTCTGTCCTCGCCCGGCCAGGGATATCAAACGTGCTAATTGACATGGCGACATTGTGAGTACACAGCCTGGGATTGGGGCAAGCTATCGGCTTAGCGAGTACGACTCCCCTTACACTATACCTCCTCGGCAATCAGACGCCAGTGATCATAAGGGAAAAGAAGAAGGAAAGGGAGAAAAAATACTAAAATACAAAACATTCTTTCTACTCCTTTCTATATACAGTGCGCGGCTTCACTTCCTTCATAATAAACCTCCATGCTTCTGTCAACATCCAGGGGTATAGCACACAATAAACGCACAAATATAAATCCCTACCAAAATACTGGATCCACAAAAACTCAACCCAAACTTTTCTTTCTGAAGTTTTAGAGACTCCCCGAAACCCTAAAACTATCGTAGTTCCATTGAGAGTGTGTTATAATGGATAATTGGTGTTTAATAAGGTTGCTTTCTTTAGGCACTTAGGGTCCCAATGACACTTCTGGTGGGGTCTGGACATCAGACGGGAGGACCACCCGCCATATTGGATCTACGTCACCCACAATCCAACCGTAGAGAAAGGGTTTCTGTAAACGATCCAACCATGATCCAACCAACACAGTAAAATGCAATTACTCTGTTCCTCTTTACGCCCCCTAAATTAGAGGCATTGATAAGACTTGATTTAAATGGTCAACAAATCAAGCGACACATTGTGTTAATCACTCGGCAATTACGACCATCAAACACATTTAAGTATTGAACATCAAATCCCCAATTATCAAGTACAATCAAACTGCATTAACAAAAATCCAAACAACAAATACATGTATCTGCAGCTCACACGACTAGTTTCCCAAGTTCCACGTACTTAAAAGACTCGCTGATCTGGGGTTATAATTTATAGCTCTCCGTTAATCACATTCACACTTCTGAGGAAATTATTTGCCTCTCCCCTCCGCCCTCGTCATTAAGAAACCCAAATAAGATCTGATAAATAGACACCTTGGTGGGGTCATCTGTGTTGTTGGATTTGGGCACAATGTACGCTTTCACACTGCTGTGACGCTTTTGCTCCGCGGGCGGCCAGCCATATCACACTACTACAGTAGTACTTACAGACAAACCATGACAGGTTGTGTTGTCTGCTGTTTACGGGACAGTGTTATTAATACAGAAATTCTCAACAAGTACAATACCTTGTTCTTGATGATGAACAGTACTGATGATGATACATTGCTGTTGTTCATGCAGGACAAATACAACTACTGCTTTGCAAGCATTTTGGGGGATGATAATGAAATTCAACGAAAGAGACGCAAGTTGGATTTGAAACTTTGCATGGTTGGGAGTATAGGTGAGCGCACCATGTCGGCTCAGTTTGCTTTTGATGTCTTTATTAAATTTTAACATCACCAAGGTCTGGTAAAATCAGATTAAAAATGTTTCATGTTGTTGTGTTTCTGCATATTGAATGATACGTTTATAAGTAAAAATCGCAAAAAGTTTTTCCATGGGCCGTCCCCAATTTCTGCTGGATTTATGACGACAGTTATATTGAACTGTGATATGATAATAACACCTTGCCGGGTTTGGCTATTACTTTGGGCAATTGGCGTTTACGACCTACGGATAGGGTTGGTCTAATTTGTGTATAGAACTGCTGCATAGTTGAAATATATGGACGACCAGAAATAGCATTTACCATAAATAAACAAACACCAGAAACACACATGATTACGACACCGAGTCCTCACTGTCAGTGTCAATGTCTAGTTCCTGGAAGACTATGGTACGCAAAACCACACTAAATGAATCGCAACATCACTACCTATAAGTCTTCTTATTACAAATGGATTCATATTTTTAACACACTCATTAGACCGTATCCGAATAGCCATGCTACATCTACAGCTACGACTGTTGCTAAAACAAGGAGCTTTGTACATGACAACCAATTGACTTATTAAAGAAAACCAACAAATAGGCTTAATGCCTCAACCTGTTGGGTGTATTTCAATTTGATTGAAAAGGGCCATTCAATTTCAAACTGCACCAACATACCAAATGTAGAGCTGTTCCGAACCTTGTAAATATGAATAAAAGTTCAAATAAAAGCGCATATTGTCAAACTGACTTTACAATTTTTTAAAGATCTACATGATTAGGTCCACGTTTGAATCCAAACTAAAACATTAATTAGTAAAACATGTTCTCATTGAAGGAATGACGTCACCCTGCGACTTCAACAGTTTGGTATCAACGACTGTTTGTCGTTATTATAGCGGGGGGAAAACTGTTTTAATTCAAATACCCTGTCCACTGCATTGATGTGTACTCATACGTACAAGTTGTCAACTACTATTTATCAAATTCAAATCATTCAAAACAACTTCAGTGTGGATGAGAAGGCTACATCCGAATGTTACCGAGTCTGAGGCCAGACTTATCCGAGCATGCGATATTCTTCAGGTTCAGTGACATCGTTACTAAAGGATGCCTAGTTCGCAATGGCAGGTGAAAGACCAGTAGGAGTCGACTGGAGTATGAATAAAGGCCTATCCGAATACAGACCTGTCATGCTTCGTTTTTTAAAAGGGCAAGGGCACCAATGCATCTTTTTCCTTGGTAAAGGGCACCCTATGAGGAAGTTTGACTAGGGGGCATAGAGGCAATCACATTTGTTGCATCCACAAAGTATCAGCCGTCGATTTCACCAAACTCTTCATAACTTAGGATTAATCTTAGGACTTATGACGGGTTCAGTTCCATATCCAAATACGTAGGACGCATTGAACCCATCCTAAGTTAGGATGGGTTGCTCGTCCTAACTCGAGTTAGGATTAATCCTTGCGTTTCGTGAAATCGGCCTCAGGTCTGTCAGTGGATACATCTTTCCTGGCGCCCAAATGGCTCCAATTATTTTGACAAAATATATCAATTCATCAAATATTTAAAGCCCATGGAGGGCAAAAACATGAGTTAGAAATCTTCGGACTGTGGCCATTGGAAACTACCACGACGCCATAACTCATTTATGAAGACATTTCCAATATAGATCTTGCATCTCACTCAAAACGTCTTCACAAAAAGACATCCAAGATTTACTTGATAAATGCTATCATAGAAAATGTATACTGATGCCCTGTGGAAACACTTAGTTATTTATTGGAAAGCTCGATTCAAATCAAGTTATTTGTTCAATTCTTGTAGTGGCCTTCTATCGTATAAAAATATGATTTGTGATGATAGTGTTCGTTTTACTGCTGCTGACTGTGTATACGCAGTCTAGGTAATATATGTATAATTTACTTCGGAATATATGTTTTTAATTTTTAATGAGATCTGTAAAATAGACGGTTTGGACCTGTAGTATTTATTAGGCATTGAATTCAAGAAACATGTGGCTAAAGTTGACACTGGTTTCTTGTTGACAAACACTGTTGTTTTAGTGTGTAAGTGAACAACTTTTCGTATTTGCGGCACCATCATGATTGTGGGCAAAGTGGAAAAGAATTCACAATGTTAATAAATATTCTAAATTTAAATGAAATGAAATTCTCTCGTTTGATCTAAAATTCAATACGTGTACTTAAAGGTGTGACTACGCATGTGCAGTGCATTTCTGTCAATTAATTAATGTTTTAAAATTAAAGAAAGGAAATATTGTGTTCCCTCTGACGTCTCAAAGGCTACGGGTATAAATTGAATACATGACGAGAGGTATATAGAGAGAGCATTGCCAACCACTGACCCGGTGGTGTGCATAAAGCAACAGCATCGCCCCGGGCGTTTGGCGGCTGGCAACGGGTTCTCTCTACCTTTATGGATGGTCACTTAAAAATATCGCCAGCCCGCTTCATTAAAGCTAGAAATAGACGGGACGGGTATATACAAAAAAAGAAGGGAAAAATCTCGACCATTCTCTGTATACAGATCGCACATGACAGGCAAAATTAAGAGGAACAATGTAAGATGACGTCGGGAAGGGGTCGAGTGAAATATGCAACGGGATGATACAGAGGCGGAGTAATAACAAAACGGCAAAGTTACGATCCATCATCCGGGGACAACTGTTGGCATATTGCCCCGAGGCAGGGCGATCTAAAGGCACCCAATATAACAACGAAGAAGAGAGAGAGAGATTGAGAGGAGGGGGGGGGGGGGTTCAGCAGGTTTCCTATAGTGGGATGGAACCCTCCACCGTTGCATCTTCCAGGTGGTTCGAGAGAATAGAGAGAGAAGGGGAAGGACTCCGAGAGTGAAACACCGGGAAGCGGGAGGCTGTCGCTGTCATTTAGCGGAGAGGAAGCGGAGACGGGCGCTCACGGGACGGGGCAATACGCTTTGATCAACCCGCTCTTTCTTCAGTCACACTTCATATCCGGTGCATGGTGACGGACTATGGGGGTCTATAGGAAAGGGTACTGGTCGGATTGAAAGACTACGGGTAAACGACCAAGTGGCGATATATCCAAATAACAAGCTACTCTATTTTTGGAGAATAATAAATGGCAGTGTGTACATGTTTTCCATATCGTAGGCCTAGGTCTTCCCAGTTTATTTTCGGTTTTCCTTTTCAAAACCCGATGTTCAAAACCATGTGCAAAGTTACCACCTAGTATTTGGGTGTGTAAGTGTGCTTTTAGAGATATGAGCTTTATTTACTAAGAAATATTATAGAAAGAGACATTTGCAAATTTCCAAAATCTTCTGACAAACGTTCGAATCGGTTCTAAACAAGATTGTTTTTCCTTTTTTCTTTTCAAAACTTTATGTTCAAAACCACGTGCATAATAACCACTTAGAATGTGTCAGTGTGCTTTATAAGTAAGAAGTATATGGAGAGAGACATAACATAGGGACTGAACAATAATGTTGCACTGTAGCCCTTGTTTGGGCTCATTGCTGAACAAAATGAAGGGACTGTGAAAAACCAGACACGAGTGGCGAGAAATCTGTCTGAGTGTCGGGTAGTAGATGGGGGGGGGGGGGGGGGGCAAGTGCACAAAACTTTAACCCAGCAGGTATCAAATGGGTAACAAAGTCGGCAATAAGTGAGAGCCCGGGGGCATACGATGAGTTATCACTAAACTTGCTATAAAGGTCATTGACAGACACACAATTGGGTTCATCAGCGGATCACAACAGATCATCTACATCATGCTAGCGCTTTTATCACCTAAGCTTTGTATCGTGTGACTGATGATCAGACATGTCATACTTAACATCATTTTGTTAAACAGCCTCTTTACCCACACAGGGTCATGTAAAATGAAATCTGTACACAGCAGACGGACCCTCCACAAAAACCCAGAGTTTTGTATTCTTCATTATTACTAACTCCCTGTCACTTATTCAAACAGACTACAGGTCGGTTGATCATTGACGCACTTGACGGTGTATAAATAGACGATAATGACCAGGGACCAATTTCATGACTCCTGCTTACCGCGGAATACTGCGCTTACCGTCCGTAGGAGGACGACACGTAAAGCGCAGAATGATGTGGTAAGCAGAGTCATGACGTTGGACCGTAGGCCTTAAGTTGTTACTTTGCCAACCCGCTCTCGGCTAGCAAGTAAGCAAGCTTACTGCAAAAGCTACACAGCGTATCAAATAATTAAATTGATTTGGGGATCTACGAAAAAAAAATCCTACGATAACTAGTTTGGAAACATGGCAAGGTTATCTGTTCTTAAATTCATGAATCCCTTCAACATTTAAACACAGCCTAAAACCACACCGCACACATATGTTTTAATAAATAAAACAACTCAAAAGCTTACGAATCACATAAAAAAAAGTTGAAAGCTTTCCGACATTCCTTTCAACACAAAGAGATTTTCCCTTTTTTTCGGAAGTATAATAATAATAATAGTAATAACTTTCGATTTATATAGCGCCTAATAATTAACACTTAAGAGTGGATGCTACTTTACTAGCATTAAAGGCAGTGGACACTATTGGTAATTGTCAAAGACTAGCCTTCACAGTTAGTGTATCTCAACATATGCATAAAATAACAAACATGTGAAAATTTGAGCTCAACCGATCATCGATGAAAGTCATCGATAATAATGAAAGAAAAATAACCCTTGTCACACGAAGTTGTGTGCGTTTTAGATGGTTGATTTCGAGACCCCAAGTTCTAAATCTGAGGTCTCGAAACAAAATTCGTGTAAAATTACTTCTTTCTCGAAAACTATGGCACTTCAGAGGGAACCGTCTCTCAGAATGTTTTGTACCATCAACCTCTCCCCATTACTCGTCACCAAGAAAGGTTTTATGCCAATAATTATTTTGAGTAATTACCAATAGTGTCCACTGCCTGTTTAAGGTATGGCGGACGTGATAGGAGTGTTCTGTTTGGTTTAGGTGAATACACACAAATTTATCCCAAACCTAAATGTTGTAGCATTGTGTCCGCCATATCTCAAAAAGGCTTATTGGCATGTATCGGTGGATTACTTGGGCCAATTGGCACTAGTCGACAAAGCCTATGACTCCCCTGTACAAGCAATACACCAGGGAATGTGTGTGGGTAGACGAACAGATCATTTTCTGAACGTTGGCCTGGCTTACTGATGAATTGAAGAATCGGCGAAAGGAAGAGATCAGGGTTAAAGGCAAGGTATATCTTTTGACTTTGGAACAGTTCGATTGTTTTACGAATGAAAATATAGACAAGAAAATTAACATCTGAAACTTTTAATCCAAAAGGTATGTCACAGCTTATGACATTTTCCATACTATTTTCATGTTTTATTTTACAGCGTGGACGAAATAAAACAGACAAGTGTATATTTGCGGTTGGTCAATTTAAAAAATAAATTTGACATATCGCCGAAAATCTGGAGCGGTTATGTCCACGCAGGAAGAATAATCCGCAATTGGAATACAACATCTAAGAAATGTTTCATGCATGAAACGCTTCTTAGATTGAAATATTGTTGAATCCCTTTCACTAAAACCAATTGCAATGGAGCAATCTCAAAATGTTATAGATTATCAACAGCTGCAGTACTTCTACCAAGTAAGTTTTATGGTCTGATTCATATTTTGAGTAATTACCAACGGTATTCCCTCCCGAAATAATATTTCACCGACTATAACCGTTTTTCTGCACGACCATTACGGTATACCCGTAAACCGATTCGAACCAAGCTACAAAGCCATTAATCGCAGGTCTTTTAGAAAACGACATCATAAGCTATTCATTGCATAAATTGGATACAATTCAACCCAAGATCCACCTGTATTCATTCGTACAGGTTACGACCAGACAGCTTCATTAAATATCTCCAATTCACATCGAGTTGAACAATGTATAATTGAAACCATTTGGCGCGTAATCATCATTTACGGCGGCCATTAAGCTCATACGCAAAAAAAAGGAATAAAAAAGAAAAAAGAAAAGAAACGCGCATTAGTTTATACATCCTGTTCACTGAACGAAGTGGTGACAATAGCATTATTTCATAATCTATTGTTATTGATGATTCTAGTATGAAATGAAAAGTAGGACAAATTAATCACCGTGATAACCCCTGTCATATTACGGGCTTAGTCTATAAATAAAATTATTTATTATAAGTTGACAATACATCATGCGTGAAAATGGTCTGTGGTCATACATTTCACGATTTGTAATTTCTCCTAATAGCATTTCCAAATCGATGATTACTCAAAAAGACATAGGAGAATGAATCTGTAACAACTCTTCAGCTTTAGCTCCCTTGTATCTGATGAAGTATGTTGTTACGAAAGCTCACGCTCATGCTAATATTTACTTACAGAGTCATTAAAGCCATTATACACTTTCGGAACAGAAAAAAAAGTTCACAGATTTACAAATAACTTACAAGGTTTACAGAAGGTAAAGGTAAAAGACTTCTCTTGAAATATTATTTCATGAAATGCTTTACTTTTTGAGAAACATCAAACAATTATCAATTCTCGATAGCGAGAATTACGGATTTATTTTAAACACATGTCATGACACGGCGAATCGTGCGGAAACCTAGGGTGGGTTTTCCCGTTATTTTCTCCCGACTCCGATGACCGATTGAGCCTAAATATGTGCAGGTTTGTTATTTTATATATAAGTTGTGATACACGAAGTGTGGGACTTGGACAATACTGTTTACCGAATGTGTCCAATGGCTTTAAAGTGATACATTTTATCTCCTATAATTATGTAAGCCTACCTCGAAAATATGACGATTGGTTTCAAATTTGGGAAATGAGGAAAGTAAGTAGGGACTACAGGATGGCGGGCAATGTAAGTAGACTTGGTTGAAATGGAATTCCAACATAACTTAAATGTTCGCCCATATGAGATGAACGGAATGGAAGAAGTATGGCATGTACGCAAACCAGATACAAGACGTCTGGATGAAAGAGATACCATGGTTATGACAAGGATATACCATGCAGGCTAATGAGTAAGTCGGTGTACATGAGCATTGGACGATACAAATAGGTCTTGTGATCAAACACTTATAAATGTTGGAATCAGGTTGACTATATGGATATTTGTATGTAATGTTTTCAGAGTGATGTCTTCAGACGATGCATCTTCTGAAGACATCGCCGGGTACCGGGTCGAAAATTATTCAGTTCATGTCACACTTGGCCATTTTTGAAGCAACCTACTGACTGCATGCACAATGGACACTTCGGCAGCACACGAGACTTATTTCATCTGTAACTTAACTTTCCACAGAAGTAAATAAAGAGCCAATTTAAACTTGAACGGCTTTTCTTATTTTATATTCCTTTGAACTGGTTGCCTGTAAATTGCCTGTGTTAACTGAAACAAATTGTGAACTTCATACATGTTCAACGATGGAAAGTTTCGAAATATGCGTATCTAAATCAGTGATATGAGTACTGGAGAACAACTTTTACTTTTAGTTTTTCCATTCCACGACACCTCTCCAGTCCACCAGGTGAACGACCACGCAGTAAACCGGGACCGCAGAGCCCAGCACACGGGGATCGAGACGATCACGAACACAACCCACCCCGGGGGCAACACAGAGAATCAACCAATATTATGATCATATTTAAACCTTAGAAAAGGCTGACGCCACCAAGTCGGCTGGTGGTTTTATACCAAAGGGGCCCGCGAGGTATACTGGCTAAACCCTCACTAGCTTCATTCTTTGTCTGACCCAGTTAATTATTATCCGTGGATTGAAGAGATTTTGATGGAGGAGAGAAAAGAAACGTGAAATTGGGCCGGTATTTGGACGTGGTTTGATGGCATAAGATGCATGTCAGAGCTGCCTTAGGGTGGGTATATTGTTAGGGGCTCTATGTTGCAACATTGCCATATTCCAATGTTGGAGAATATAATCATGAACAGCTTTGGGTTTCCGCCAACACGTCTATACTTCAAAGTACCAACTCTAAAACTCTCAGACTATACCAACTTCTTCGTAATTATATAAGATTTCAACTTGCGATAAACACGACTTCGAAATTGCCATTATAAAACCTTTTGAAAGCACACTCTAGTGGCATATTCATGATACGAAACGTCAAACAATTTTCAGTGGAGAATGATCGCCGTTTCATTCTAGACTGTTGTATTGCTTTTGGAATAGTCTAAAGGCTTTTAGAAAACCATATTCAGAGTAAAACAAGAACCGTACACAATGTCAGACAATAAACAAATATATCCAAATTGAAAAAGCAATAACGAGAGAACCAAAAGGTACAATGATGACAGCGGTCGTCAGAAAGTTAGTTGCAGCCCATTAAGAGTTAATGATGTATAAACCAAATTGCCTGATGTATAGTGAACGCAGACATATTGCTCCCATTTGAACATCTTGACGTAAAGAAAACGGAGGTTCACTTTTGTGGAAAATTTATCATATGGAAGGATAATTTCCCTTGTGAAACATATCACAGATTTGTTCGGACGAGACGGTTTTGTCTTTACGGTATAGATGGAACAAATGAAGTGAAGCCGGTCAATACATTACTACGAACTATAAGAAAACCCTTCTCGTTTGGAGATTTGACAATGAAATAGCGCCATTTTGTTATTGAGCCGAAAACCAACTACAACTTTGGAATGAATACAACCAACGTGCAGACTGTCATGTGGCGAAGACTGCCGTGTTTGACTTCTTATTGTAGGTCCATGTCACACGAGGCAATTTACAGGGCAATCTCCATGAAGATGAATGGATTATCATCTTATCCATTCACATTTGAATGTTCACATATATTCTTGGGGAACCCAAGACATTGTTTGAAAAATTACTCATGTGCTACCAAAGTGGTCGTGTAGTATGGTTGCCTCCAAGTTGCCTGCAAGGTTGCGTCGTGTGACAAGGCACTTATAAACTAACATTACAAACAATGATGTTGATAACTACGACACTCTTACTGACTCAAATCAAGATATCTTTTCCCATTTTGTGCAAACACTACCTTGAGTTAAACTTTGCAAGGTATCCACACAGAGTTCAGAACGCCTGACTGCAATAGTGGACATGTTTTACATTGGTTACAAGCAGATACATCGCGAGAAATTTATGCCTTTCATTTTCTAAATGAATAAGAAGGAACGAAGAGTAAAAGTCCTAAAACAACCATGGACAACGAAGAATGCTTAAAAGCGTGAAATAAATGAGTAGTAAGGTAAGTTAAAGAGGAAAACGTCAATAGACACAGAAGAAGACTTCAAGTCTGCCGAATGAGGGCGCACACCAATGAGATCCCACGCGTTTAATATCAAACCCCGCAATGCTTCCCGACCTTGCCATTGCTTGGTAAACTTTGAAGAAAGATGGAAATGCGTATCACTCGAGTTACACCTCTTTCCGTCTAAGCTCACAGTGCGTATCCTCTTCTCACTCAAGCTGAAACTGTCTGGCATGGCGATGATCCATTCGTCGACCCGTCAGCTGACGTTACAAGTCGTCAGTGTGCGTTGATTTCGCACCCTTGACGAGTAGTAGATCCCTAAGATATGGTGTCAGGTTACTGCCGGATGAGCGTGTTAAACTGCAGTTAAGCCAGTGTTAGCCCTCCTTGTCAAGATCGATGTGGGCAGGTCGGGGAAGATACGTGATCTAACAAGAGGGTCTTGAAGAAGTGACCAGACGGTTGTCTGCGATGAGTGGACGGCACTCGACTCTTGAGCCATGATACAAGTTTCTTATCCCGCGCTCTTTTCGCGCGTAAACAATAACTATCTATCCATATTACACATCTTTCACTGGCCGCCATCTTTGATACCCGACAATGGAAACGTGCGCGCGACGCGCTGCACACACACACAACTCTCAGCCAATGATAGCTCTTCATTGACCTCAATTAGGGGGCCGCTTTGGGCTTGTGACGTATATGCAAGTTGTGTATACATCATGTTGTCAGTGTGCCGGCTTAGCCTTTCATAAACGAATACATTCGCAAGAGCTTTAATCAATGAATACACTATTTAATTTTTTCAAACCATGTAACGCTCAGCATATCATTATTCAATTATTAATTCTTACTTAACGCTAAGCAAGACTATCAAAAAAAGGAGCAAAAGGTCGAGGTAGAAAGAATAGCTATAATTACAGCATACTTTCTCCCATTTCGAAATATTCGTTCCCGAAACATAAACCATAGCACAGTCAGTGTTGAAAACGAGAAATATATTTCATATTTCAATTTTTTGCTTAGTTTGGTGTGTACAAACACCTGGCCAGGTTCACTCACTCATCGCCAGTGAGTCCCAGCGGAAACCACTGGCAAAACCTTCACTCCCGACGGTGCACCTCCATGGCGCAAACAGGGCACCCCCGGGTCCTCGTGGCGCGGCCAGCTCCCGGTAGTAAGGGGAAGGTAGTCGACGGTGCCATGACCGGGAAAGACCGGACACCGACCGGGTCATCTTCCACAGTCACCTTGCCCCCTTACTGTTCAAGAGATGTTCCACCTTCACCTTACAGGATGTTTATTTGCATGATGATCGAGCAAAGTTAAGTTTATTTCCTACAACATCTCAATATCTAGGAACTTAGTCCTCACAAAAGTGAGAATTTATCAACTCACATATTGACTGAAAATCGTTACATCTGATCAAAACGCGACGAATCTTTAAGCCCCGTCACTTCTATAGTGCAAGATCGTTGAACAGTTTGGTATTTTGTCAGCGTTATGCTGATTATTTGATAGCAAAAACAAAACAGTGACAAACAAAAATTTATTTTCCGGTTCGTTACGAAAACAATTAAGATACCTACAAACTTAAATCCGAACTGTTCTGCAAAACTCGGGAAGACAAATTGTACAACAACCTGTCATGTTAAAAACAAACATACGGATACAGACGGTACACCTAGTTGGTCACAAACGATACGGCGATAAAAGAACAAGACAATCTCTGAGAAAGGAAAGCAAAACATGACAGCAAGACAAAAACACCTTATTTAAGAGAAGGCTGATGCAAAATGGGGAGGGGGGGTCCAACGAATAAGAACACAAGACAAACGTGTAACGACCTCGTGTTGAAAGTAAATAGTGTTTCAGTGGGCCTGCAATTAGATACGCGTTATTTTGCAATTTTCAGGAAAGTTCGGGCTGAAGTTTTTTGCGATTTCTCTGCGATTTCTCAATATTGAGAAATACAAAAGTATAAACTTGTAAAGAGTAACTATAAATATCACTATGAATAGTAAACTTGCGGGTACAACTATGAGTAAAATCTCTTTCGAAGGAGTGGTGGCTCTTAAAAGAGCCGATTTGGTCTCGACGTTTCGAACAGTATACTCTGCTCGTCTTCAGGAGAAGACTTGTTAAACTTGTTGAAATCCAGGGTCTGTTGACCAAACGGGGTTGTACAAATAAACCCGGTTGCTATATAGTGACTGGTTCTGATCACAATTCCCATATGGTGACTAGCACATCGTCTGTTATGGTCTGTTCATCATTTTGGTATCTCCATTCCGAAAGTGACAACAGTCGTTATTGTAGCAGTAAATTATCCACTATCTTGCAGGATGGGTCTTTGTTTTGTCTTAGGAACAACAAACTTTATTTGAATCACTCGGATAACTTTTATTTTTCTTCTTAGCCTGGCTAGCCTTGTTTATGGCATATTTGCATTAAACAGAAAGAAGAAAACAAATGATAGAAGTGTGTTCCCAATGCAATACTTAAATGCATTAATGGAGCCCTGCCTAGAATTGTCTAATACATTGAAGCGTATTGATATTTAAGGCTAAGGTAAATGACCAATGGTTCTTTCAGGCCGTTATCTGCTGATTACTCGTACTTAACCAAAGTTGTCATGGCAAGAATTCAGACAGTAATATTTGTTGTTTTATAGTCAATGAGGTTGTTATCGGATTGCACACTGTTTTTCATGTGGATGACACGCGAACTGAATTTTACCAAAATGCGAATTGTTCAACCATATTTTCTTTCATAAATAACATGGCTTCTGTAAGATCCAAGTTTGAACACTCAAGCTACCCAAGGGTCAAGGGCGAATAGTTTGTCTATTCAGTGTCATCGCAGTCAAGAGCCGGTTCAATTTGGGGAGGGTAGTGGAGGTAGTGAATGACAGGTGTTGACGTGAAATGACTCAAAATTCATTGACTATCGTATGTGCGCAAAATCTGTCTGCACTCCAAATCTGTCTGAAATCTGTGTTTTTTCTTTGGCGTGCAAAGGTTTGATTACATCGAACAAGTAGCTCTACAAAATAGCAAGAAACAGCGCTAAACACATTCAAAAACTTTACTTTGGTAGTAAATAATTCAAATACTATACCTCATTTCGACATTCACGTCAAGCCTAAATAACTTTTTATCAAATGGGGCTTAATTTTCACATGAAGTGTGGATAATGATGCATCATTCTAAAAACAATGCAATGTGTTCTCCTTTGTTCTAGACCCGGAACCTACAAGATGTTACTCTAGGAGGTTTACAGACTCTGTGCATCACTAAAAAGACAAAACTACATGTTACTTCGTGACTGCTTTATTCTTCCAAACAAGTTTGAAGTCTCAATCAAAGAGATTTTGAGAAAATCCGGGAACAAATATGAGAATTACCTCCTGATATTGTTCACCTATTACTAATTAATAGACTTGACAGTAATTAAATTGCATAGGTTACGTAATGAGCTCATTTTGATTTGGAAAATATATATAGGCTCCTTAAAGTTTCAACAACATCGTGTAGGCCTATGTTTGTCAGATATCCATTATGTTTTACAGAAACTTGTTAACTTTGACTTGTTACAACTTCAGTATTTGTTGTTCCCGATCCCCACAAACCCACACCATATCAATGAGTGATGTCCAACTCCCTTATCGCACAAAATCGAAATTACAGAAATCCCCTGACAGTCAATTTATACAAACAGTACAATCCAGTGTGTGTTTTTAAGGATAAGGGTAAGGGCTACACCGTGTTCGCAAATAAGTAAAAAGTATTAATATCGGATTGTCATTGGCACCGTGCAGCACACACACAAGAGAAAAAGCCACCGCGACGCCCCGCGGCACAAGCTCAACTCCTTCCACCCTGATAAAAAAAAAAAAATCTTAAGCCCAATTTTCGAGCTGTGTATGCCTTCAGCACTGCCGGGGAAATCTCTTTTGACGTGGTTACAATAGGTGAGCATTGGACTGCGAGTATATAAGAGAAAGGGTACCGCACGGCATGCAAACCGACTGAGGAGGAAACCGCCTCGGCGCGTGAACCTTGCTAGAAAGTGGGGCAAGGGACACGGGCGGACTCGCGGGACGACAATACCGTCCAGCTTCGGTGTTTCAGGACATTGTCCTCGGCGTCTGCAAAATCAGATTAGACCGTCGCAATCCTTCCGTAAGATCAACCCAATACAATGCTGTGACATTCAGCTCGATTCAGACCCCGTATTTATAAATAAGAACCTAGCAAGCGATACAATCACTCTGGGCGGTTCAAATTCGTTAAACAACAAAAAATGCCAACTTGTTGTCCAGTCAGATGACTTATAATAGGTTGACCCTATAGGCCTGTATACACAAAACACGCATTGATATTGTGCTGTTATTATTTTGTAAGTAGTAAGCCCCAAACGTCATTTTAACAAACATTTTTTGATATTGACCTGACACCAATTCCTTCGACCGGTATTATTAGTCTACGCGAACTTTCAATGAGTTAGATAGAGAGATAATGTTTGACTCTATCAAGAGAAACTAGAAACAAAATGCGCTCTGCGGGAGCAGCGTTGTGGCATCAACAACTTGGTGTACAAAGAGAGGTCTCCATCTCAGGTTAAGCTATGGTGTGTTTTTGAAAACTCATAAGCAAAATGTTGCGTTACAACTTATTATAATAGTACATTACCCATGTTTTGGTGTACGTGTGTGATGGAAAAATTAAGAGGGAGAAGGAGAAGAAGAAGAACTAGACTTATAGTGCAAAAAGTGACTTAACTGGTCAACATTATGCATAATAGGTTTAAATCAAGAATTTTGCCAAAACAACAGTTAACAATGAAATTTGAGCAATTATCATTTAAAACACAAAGAATACTGTAGACAAATCGAAGAACTAGAAAACCAAAAGATGAAACATCAAAGCAAGTAACAGAGGCCAGCCCCCCCCCCCCCCCCCACAAAAAAAAAAAATCAAAATAGCAATTTCCAAACATATTGTTTAATTGACACAGCATTTCGTTCTCTTCCGAAAAACCAAAACAACAACACCACAACAACCACAACAACACCAACCAGAGAATTATTGTCTGATTGAGGCTACGTGCCTTCAAAAACGTATCGCCAACAAATTGTTTTCATCCCAAAAAAGTACAAACCAATAAGAGGACAATCGCGTATATAATCTTTTTCTCCCCCACAAAACATGGCCGTACTGGCTAGCATCACTCAGCGTTCCTGGATATCCAGCGGCTTCATGCGTAAAACGAACAGAGACCACGCTGCAAATCCACCACAAGTTACAACTGTTTACGACTATGTTTTCATCCGGACACGTTTTTGATGAAGGCTTGAGGACAGTATTACGACTTGCCGATATGATATTGGCAGAGCCTTGTTCTTTCTTCATCAAAAGATTACAAAAATGCACAAAGGGGAAATCTGTTCACTGTGGAAGAGGTCAAGCTTTTCCAGAACTCTCACACGCTCATTAAAATAAGTACTAACAATATATTCTAAACAATTAGGTTTTTTTCACAAGCATTTTCTTTTCTCAGGTATGGGTAAGCATTTGACCAGTTTTCTCTTCATAGACGCATGAATTCATACATAAATGAAACACTCCTGGGTCGACCCTTTATAAAATAAACCCAGCATGTACATCATTGATCACTGGTTTCGGAAATTAAGATATTATACAGGGTTGGTAGAGCTGACAAAATGGTGGCAGCGGTGTCCATGTTTTGTGCAATCAGCCATAAATATATACATTTGGGCTTAATCCGTTGTGTAAGCCAGGGGAAAATATTGAAAACCACAAACAAATTCAGCATGTAAACACATTTTCCTTAATTTTGGTTTTACAACTGAAATCAACTCTTGCGGTTTATTTATAATAAAATAAAATTAAATGGTTTTTAGGTTTTCAGATATATAAGCCTTCAGTTTTCTCGAAAAAAGTTCATTTTACTTTAGGGTTTTTTCCTAAAAAAAAACATTTATAGAAAGTATGAACTCCATTATCGGTAAGCGTTCAGGCTAACTGTTTGATCCTTACAAATCCTGCATAATAACGTTTACGTTGATGTCGAAAACAAACGATGAGTAAATCACGCACCGATATTAAAACATGGTTATAAAGTTAAAACATTCAAAACCGCTCTCGTCTTAATGCGAGCTTACGAGTCCATCACGATGGCGAAACCATGGTGGTAACCAATAAACAATGGTTGGGATAAGCAAACAACAACAGATGAGAAAGAGAAAAAAAATTAAAAAAAATTGTAATTAAACAATTCAAATTCTAATTTGTTTCCAAAGACCTTCGTTTGCAGTGAATTGAAACGACACAAGACAAGTAGCAACATAATGTATCTGTTTCCAGATGCTAATTAACCCTCATTAGGGAGGCAATTACACGTCCTTGACTTAAGACAGCGAAACAAAGCCAATTGTGGACCAGTAAGACCACTAACTACGCTGAAGGGACATTGTGGATTAGGCCAATTCTCTTACGCGACCCACTGTCTGCATTATTATTCATAATGCCTTTATTGCCCGAAACACTTAAAGGCACTGGACACGATTGGTAATTGTCAAAGACCAGTCTTCTCATTGTATATTCCAACATAGACATACAAAAACAAATCTGTGAAAATTTGAACTCAATTGGTCGTCGAAGTTGCTAGAGAATAACGAAAGAAAAAAACTTGTTGAAGAACTTTGTTTGTTTCAGATGCCTAATAAAAGGCTTCAGGCACGAAGTCCTCTATTGTTTTAGTGAGAAATTACCCCTTTCTCAAAAACTACGTTACTTCAGAGGGAGCCGGCCGTGTCACAAAATTGTTATACTGCTCGTTACCAAGTAAGTTTTTACCCTGGCAATTATTTTGAGTAATCACAAATAGTGTCCAGTGCCTTTAAAGAGACATTTGTCTGTCGAAACTGAACAGCACTTTTATTTTTCAATATCATGCATGACAGTCCACATTACAACTAATGGAATATTTGAAGACAGTTGGATTACACTCATTGGTGTATTTTATAAAACCTAGAAAATGTTAAATAGTCTCCTGGTTTCAAACATATATTTAAAGGAACTGCAAATTTACAAAAGCCCTTTACATCTTTAAGGTGTGGTCGAGTTTGTAAGGGAATGAAATCTAAATGTCCTAATTAGAATGACACAATCGGAACTAATCAGCAGGGATCTCTCTTCCTGTTCAGGAAACACAATTTTAAGTATCTTGAGTTAGCTCATTTCGATGTTTCCTGGACTGAAATCAGTGAAGAGATAGAACACATGGCCGACTTCTGGACCACAAACAAATTGAAGATTGGGCAATCCCCTCGTCTAACCATGGTACAACAACGTAGGCCAGCTCTAATATTTCTTCGAAGATAACTCAGTTATCCGTCTTTTGAGTACTTTTTCCAAGATAACTCAGGTATTTAATAGTTCTTCCAAGAGAACTCAGCTGTTTAGTTATAGTTCTCCATAAGAGAACTCAGATATTCAAGAGAACTCAGCAAATTAGAAACTACAGAATCCAGTAATGATAACGGTTGGCCCACAGCATACAATTGCGCTGAGAACAGCTTCCTTTGATGAAGATAACCAGGTTACATCGCCCGAAACGTTGATTCAAGACGAATCCTCCCTCGACCCCCGCGTAAACCACAAAGCACACATTTATATAACTCTGATTTATGACTGTAATATTCTTTCTATGCACGCAGGGTAGACTTTGACAATGTCCTCGTCCCCAGAGGTATGATGGTATGATGTGGTTGTAACCATGTTCAATGCATCAACCTCGAATGTGACTGTGATCGACATCGGGTCACCCGTGGAGTAACAAAATGATAT
Source organism: Asterias amurensis (assembly GCF_032118995.1). Taxonomy (NCBI): domain Eukaryota; kingdom Metazoa; phylum Echinodermata; class Asteroidea; order Forcipulatida; family Asteriidae; genus Asterias; species Asterias amurensis. The sequence continues at coordinate 21,207,318 of NC_092651.1, read as the reverse complement.
TCCTGTCCTATGACAAACAAAACGAAAACTCTTTGTTTGCATTTTCAAATATAGAAACTTAGCCGACCATATTGAACCCTAAGTTAACACACAATCCATCATGTTCTTCCCCAAGGACCGCCTTAATTAAACACTGCGCTAACTTGTCGAAACTTAAGCTTTCTTGTCGTAAAACATAGTCACTCGGGTATGGCAACGCCCGATTTCTTCTGAGGTGGGAAATCTGATTTTAGGGTTGAATGTAAGGGCTGTCCTTGATGTCAACATATTCTATGGTTGATGCAGGAGGATCGTTGTTGTTTTAGTTGTTATGTTTGTTTCGTTTGTTGATTTTGTTTGTTTGTTGTTAGTTTTTTCTTAGTTTTATTGGGAGTATGGGGGATTGTCTTTTGAACTATTGATTGTTTATTGATTGATTCATTTATTGGTTAGTTAATTTCATCATTTCATTTACATTTTTGTAAGGGATTTAATGCAAATGATGTATCATTGTATCTCGCATTTGGTGATCGATTGCCGCCATCCCTCCTCCTATTGTGTCTTTGTGAGATTTAAAAAAAAATATATTTGTTTAATGCAAGTCGCCCAAAACAAGGCTAAAAGCAACTCTAGGTACATGGCTACAAGGAAGAAAACATAGACATGCAGAAACTCAGTGGAGCTGAAGGTAGGAATTGACATTCCTCTTATAGAGAGAAGATCATAGGATGAAGGGAAACATGTACGGAGTTCCAAAGAGTGAAGTACGAGGGAAAAAGCTACTGGAGAAGCTCTTTGTTCTACATCTCGGCACAGCCATAGTATAAGGATGAGAACAAGCAAGGATGAAAATCTAAAAACTCCTATAAAAAAAAACTCCTCACAGAGGACTTTCGGGTGGTGTGGTTCTTCTGTATGAAAAAGTGTGCCAGAGTGTGCCCGAGTATAGGACATGGCGATCTTGTACATTCCTTGACGTTTCTGGTCGGCAGCCACCTGGTCATACTATGGGGGTTTTTTGTGTCACAATTTCCACAGAAATTCAAGCCTTATTAAAGTAACAGCTGAATAGGTTTTGAGATGTGCCCCCTTTCTTCATATCAAAGTTGATAAAATAATATGCAAAATATTCTGTTTTTCTCCACCGAGCTGTGTACAAATTCTGCATGAAAAAAAGTCCAGGCTCTGTGGCTCTTGGGTAACCAAGTGCATGGTGTCACAGGCTACCAGTCCTTTCTTTTTGTCCAAAATACAATCACCCGGACTACTTTTTAAAATAAAACGATACCCTTCCAAGACTAGACAATTAGTAAACCTCAGTGGAAATACAAGACACACACTGCTGGATTCAGCCCATCGGAAATGACAGATTGTACGAGAGAGAGGAAAAAAAATCACAAGCAAAATGCAATGACATTTCGATACCATCGCGTTGTCAGTAACAAACGAGCCGTGGAGGTAAATGACCGTCGAAACTGATATAAGGTCACACTGTGTCAATGGAAGGTCATAGGTCATAGACATCGAGAATGGCAAACACCTCCACAACAGTATTGCTATACACACGACTAGGTAGTGTTTACTAATGATTTTTTATTTTTTTGTAGACAAGGCAATTAAGAAAGCCTTTCTCGAGAAAAAGACCTACGATCACATTTCAGTGACAGTGATTTATAGGTGATTGAAAGTCGGCTTTCTTTACACCATTGTGGATATATCATGAATTATGTTATTATAGGTTATAGAAGATTCTTGGAAGAGTTGAGAGAGAAAAAGTGTGATGTGTTTTTGTAATCATTTCGGCCGCAGGATGAAATGATACGCGCGCACTCAAAGACACTAGACACTATTGGTGATTGTCAAAGACCAGTCTTTTCACTGGGTGTATCTCAACATATGCATAAGATAACAAACCTGTGAAAATTTGAGCTCAATCGGTCGTCGAAGTTGCGAGATAATAGTGAAAGAACAAACACCCTTGTCACACCAAGTTGTGTGCTTTCAGATGCTTGATTTCAAGACCTCAAATTCTAAATATGAGGCCTGGAATTTAAAATCGTGGAAAATTACTTCTTTCTCGAAAACTACGTTGGTTCAGAGGGAGCCGTTTTTCACAATGCTTTATACTATCAACCTCTTCCCATTACTCGTAACCAAGTAAGGTTTCATGCTAATAATTACTTTGAGTAATTACAAATAGTGTCCACTGCCTTTAAGCCTTGTTCGCAAAATGAAATTGCGAAGTTTTGCAAATTGATCCGTCCCAAAGGGTGCTAGACCAACACATTATAGCAACATACATGTAGTGTATCACCGTGCAATAAAGGGCATATTGCAAAACCCATTATTGGATACAAATTTGCAAAGATTTGCAAAGATACATCCTATTAGAATGGTGCTATTTCTTTACCAAAAAATATCACTACACATTACAGCACCGTGCCATAAAGGGCATACTGCAAAACCAAATACGGGGAACAATTGGCAAAGATTTGCAAATTGATCCATCCCAATGGTGCTATTTCTGTACCAACACCTGATACCGCTACAAATTACAAAACCTTACCATATAAAAGGCATACTGCAAAACCCAATAGCAAGACACACCATTGCTTCGTCCTTCGGATGGGACGTAAAGCCGTTGGTCCCATGTGTTGTGTAAACGCATGTAAAAGAACCCAGTGCACTTATCGAAAAGAGAAGGGGTTCGCCCCGGTGTTCCTGGCTGGATTGGCAGCATATTGCGCCACAGCACCTTGTAAACCACTACATGGTGCTTAAGGATTAGGTCTTATATCTCAAAATTCGCCCCACTCCTTGCAGTAATAATACCTGGCGCTTTGTATCCTTTGGCAAAAGGCGCGTTATAAATACGGTTATTATTATTTGCAAGTTCATCCATAGGATGATGCTATTTCTATATACCAAAACATTATATAGCTACACAAAACAGCACCGTATACCCCTAACAGGGAATACTGCAAAACCTAATATGGTAAATCAAGATTTGATTCGGAGTGGTTTGGCGGTCTTCGTTGATATTAATCATTCTCTACGTTTCCATTTGAGTCTTCCCAAAATAGTCTCAGCTACCGCATCAAATCATGTATGCGTGTTTATACCAGTGGGAGATAACAATTTTGAACGATCGCCCGCATCTTTTCAAGAAGTTTGTGCTCGATAAATTTTTGACTTCGTTACTAAAAAACGCCTCTAAACGAAGCATTTGATTATGATTTGGCATTTTGGTTGTCATGAACTGTATAACATTGAATTGAACTGACATGGAAATGTCTCCGATGGATTAAATCTGACATTCACAAAGGACATGATGGTAAAGAAGTTATTACCCTGCACAATTTTAATTTATATTTATGCCACCAATCTGGTAATGAAATTACCTAAAAGTACCTTAAAATATATTTGTACGATCGAGTAACATGGCATTTCACTCGAAAAAAGTTCATCTTTGAGCCAGATGTAGTATATCTACATCTATAATACTTGGACGTTAACCCTAACAACATGATCGTGAACTTTGATTCAAATCCTGACCCTCCTGACCCTATAAACCTTAACCATATGTAAACTTTAGACCTAACTATATTAGCCCTATAGTTCATTATAAACCTAACCATAACTCTAGTAAACTTTAACCCTCACTAAAATGTAACGCTAACTACAACCATAAGCACAACCAACCATAACCAAAACCATAACCATACAACCAGAACCCACGTAATATACATCGAAACATTCGATCATAAGATTATGTCTCTCTTTAAAATTGGCTAACTCATACAGCATCTGGCTTCATTTGCAGCAAACCATTATCTTTTTGATGGTTATCCACAGTACTTTATCGTAAGTGAAACATAAATGAAGATGTATTCAACACACAGGCGGGTAATTCCCTCTTGGACCAACTGCCTTCAGGAGCAAACAATGGTCATCTTATGCTATAAACCGTATAGATTTTTTTTCTAATTTTTAATATCAAGCAGTATTTTTACACCCACAACATTTGAGAAAATGAATTATGTTGAGCAATGAGTTGTCATCACTTGCTGATAAAAGTATACTCTACGTTTGAAGGTCCGTTCAGTGGTCCGCATGAGTGCTTATAACAACGCGGGCAACAACAACGGTATCGCCGGTGTTCATTAACAACGGTCCATTAACATTTGCAATGAACCTGGTCCAGGCGTTGGTTGAAATGTGTTATGGATTCGTCTGTGATGATATACAATCAAGTCGATGAACAACACCTTTTTATATTTTAGCAATTGGTTTAAAAACGAGTATTTCAGAAGCGTCAAATGAAATATTTAAGATCTTACTTGAAATAATGAAAGGTTTTCCTGGTAATTTATTTCAAACAAGCAGCCTATTCCACTTCCATGCATTCAAGTTAAAGCGATTATGCCTCAGACCGCCATTCAATTTCACTAAGGGCATGCGGATTTATTTAGCATTTTATCCAATTAAATGTAAAGGGCGTTATTCTTTTGCCATGCGTAATCGGCACTCAATTCAACGAGGGTCAGAGTACTGGCGTACTAAGAGATAGCTGCTAAATTTGAATGCCGTTTAAGTGGATTGTAATGTTGAATGGTTATCTTATTTTCTTTTTTCAATCACACGACGCAAAAAACAATATTGCTTACACATCCATTAAGTAAAACTGAATGACTCTTATGAGAGCTTTCAATATTGCGCGCGAAATATTATACATTTCGAAATGGTGATATACCACGACGTTTGAATTAGCTTCAGACATCTTCGAGGATAACAAAGGTAACTTCTAAATAAATATGCACAACAAACTTTTTATTTGTACATTAGAGTGCCGGCATAATCCCTATTAAAATTTTCAAACAGACAGTTCATAAAGTGAAATGGAGAATTGGATGAAAAGGTTTTCCTCCTGCAGTGGAGAGAACTACGTTTAAGAAAGAAGACGAAAAACAGCTTTTTTGAAATTCAACCATCAATGACTGCATACACCATATTTTGTTAAGTTCATCTCGACTGCAAAACACTTTAACATTGAGATTAAATTAGCGGCAACTCAATACAGAACCCGTCACAGTCTGATGATCGTTGACTTGTATTTTGTTTTTGTCTGTCAATTAACTCTACACTTTTCTTACCGTACCGCTATAGATCGGGTCAATCATACTGTCTGTGTACTAACAATACCTGCTTAAAACATGCATCCCAAGCAAACCTGATAAATTACAACCGTCAAATATTCATGAAAACTAAACCAGAAACTATAGACGGAACTGGGGAAATGTATACGCGTGTGTTAACTAAAAGGCCGGCCCTCACCAGACACTTCTAACCTACTATAGCATAAGTGACCAAAGCACCGTAGGCATCAAGTCTCTCCCGACTTGCACTTTTTCGCTAATTACAACACGACGAAGATTCCTTGGTGTATATAAAATGTGCATATATAATCATTTCCTACAAATGAAATGCTGCGCCCTGTGCCTTTGATTTACTGCAAGCCAAAGCTAGGCCGCTAATGAAAAGGCATCCTTTATAAGGAGATACTGGTTCCGGCAATTTGCGCGGCGCGTAGTATACAGCGGGATTGGCCTGCTACGCATCGCCGGTGAAGTGGCTTATTCTCCCCGCCGGTGAGTTACACGATGATTGGTAGTCCACCGTCTCGCCTTCATGAGCACGACCATTGGGTGGAACGAATGTCACAAAACCAACGTTATTTGTTTGGGCTTTGTGTTGTTGCTCTTTTTCATTTTTTCCCCTTTCTCCAACTCATAATTTTGAGTTTGATAAACGGCATATCAAAATTGCCAGCCGTTAAGCGATGAGCACTATGAGAAAATTTTATTAAAAACTGGGGTTGCAGTAATATTACGAAGCGACAGTATAGCTATAGGAAGATTGCACCAGAGAAAAACCCCACAGCATGCAATCAACATCTACAACTCATTGACTACTGATGACCAACAAACCAAAAATATTAATATCTACGCTGACAACAATGTCTTCTCTACATTAAAAGTTATGGTAATACAACATCCCTTTTGACAACCATAGTTGATTGGAAATTATTGTTTTAATAGTTGCATCACAGGCAGCATAGCTGCTCCTACACAGAAATACACAATACACGACTGAGATTCCCAACCATCGACACCTCATCAACATAAACATCTATACTATACGACTACTGATGCCCAACAATATTAATATCACGACAACAATTTATTCTATCCGGTGAAAGTTGTGCTAATACAACATCCACTTTTGATAACCACAGTTGAATGGAAATGATTGTTTTAATATTTGCACAATGCACCGGGCCTGCCCCCAACAGAAATCTACCCAACACTCGGTATTAAGGAGATACACGACTGAGATTCCCATCCGTACACGTGTCTCTTAATTTGATCAAAGCGTCAATTTAGGGAAAGCACATCGACCTGAAGCAATAATACAGAGATCAAGGTCACCAACTCATGAAGGTAAAACCCGCTCCGAGTTCATTCTACGGGTGAAAACAACCACAAAACTGCAAGGAGATTTTGTAAATACATGGTGGGTATGATGATGTCTCGTATTGGTAAGTCTTTAGTGTGTTTGGTAAATATTTTTGTGTCCAAAGTTTCACTGAAACTGTCTTTGAAGATCATTAGTCAAGACAGTTAATTGAAGTATCAGAGGTCTTAGAAGTACATTTGAGGGATTTGTTGATTCATGTCGTGGATAAGGGTCTACATCAGTTGTTGTTTTATCTTCAAGAGTACATTTATTGGTATCATCTTGTCGAAGAAGCGCAACATGCTAACGGTGTTTTCCTTCTCGAACGACAGATGTAACGGTTAACTTGTAGTCGGGGATTGTATGCAAAATGATTGTATGTAATTAAACGATGTGACTATTTCCATGTATTTGGTGTTTTGAAACACTGCATGTCGATCTATTTACATGTATCATTATAATTGGCGTGGACCCTGTTGCACTGACGTCATCAAACTGCCATCATTGAGGCCGCCATTTTGTATGTTAAACGATGATGCGCTATAAAAAGATACCACGTAAATTTGAAAATAAACAAAGTAATAGTAATTGACTCGAAAAATCTCCATTTACTCTAAAAAAATTAAACCCAGTTTCAGACAACTATCCGCTGCTTGTTATGTGTCTTTTTTTTCCCTTTCTTTTTTTAACACAACCACAATCTCCAGTTGCCAGTTTGTTGAAGCCCCAAACACAGAACTCAGGGAAAACAAATAAGGAGCGAACAAATCAAATAGAGAAAGCAACTAAAACGTAAAAAACAATTTATGGTATAAAAATACAATCACTGACATTCCTAATCCATACGGTAAAATGAAACCAATAGGGGCTACTTCAAATCCCAATAATGGACGCGAGCAAAAAAAGGGCCATGCCAAATCGTATTGTGCACCATTGTCTCAAGTAGAACATGCATACAGCACACCCCCCCCCCTTTCTCTAAAAAAAAAAGAAGAAAAAAAAGGGAATAAAAAATGACTAAGTGATTAACTCTTCAGCTTTGACTTCTAGAATCCAGCTGTTGCCTGAGACCCCTTCCCTACATGGCCGTCATATATCGTTCTCATTCCTAAATTACTGCCACATGTTTGTCAAACACGAATAAATTCATGAACGAAATTCATTTTCCCGCTAAAACCATTTCCCCCTCTTTTCTAGGCAGGAGCGTCGCCGGCATACGGATCCAAACCAATCTCAGAACCATTTTTAATTTTAATCTTCGCGGTGCTTTCATGGGAGAACAGCAATTTAATGTATCGAGTTTCATCCAACCTCCCCCCCCCCCCCCTCAAAAAAAAAAAAAAAAATTACTTTATCTTGAGGTGAACCGATCCTTTAAAAGCCATCCTAAAATCTTCTAAATGCCGAAAGAAAACTGACACCACTTTCGACTATGATATGGGGAATGCACGGGGGACTAGCGATATTAACTATCAAATTCATATAGGCCCATTGCAAGCAGATGCAGTTGGTATTGGTGACTTTATTTTACGCGGTAAATGAACTCTCCTTGTTTTAACTTCCTCTTACTTTGGTTTATGATGACCGAGATGTATGCATCACTAACTTGATGCCAACGAACCACATACCACACAGTTGATGACAGGGACTTTGAAATGAGCTGCCGTAAACTTTTTGGTGAATAATATTAATCAAGAGGTACGTTGGAATTTTTAACAATCTTTTTTTTTTTTTAAGTGTCCCCCGTTACTTGCGAAGTGTGTCTCTTCACTAAAAAAGTTTGTGGAGCCGTTTTTTTATATGTATATATTAAACTGACTCATCGTGATTCATGAATTATTGTGAGGTGGTTATCACTCCTCTGAACATTTTAAGGTTTATGGATGATCGATGATGATACCATGGAGCTTTATTGACCGATAACGTAACGGACAAGGCATTGAGAAAGTTTGAAAAGGAATAGGCTGGAAGTGGTATTCGCAAAGTGAAAAAAAAAAGAGTTTAAGGTCACCATCGTTTCTTCTTAATTCAGTGGAGGGGTTCATCATTTTAGTTGAATTTTTAAATCTGAATCTATATAAACGGAAAAGCGTGAAAAGAATAGTATGCAAGTATTTGCAAAGTTTTACAAAAGTAAAGGTTTAAGTAATTTGTGTAATTCACAATTCATTGTTGGGTGTCCATCACTAAAGCTTTATGGATGGTCGATGTTGAGACCATGGAGCTATAATAAAGAAGCTAAGACCGATAATTTAACGGACGAGGCATTACATATAGGGAACGTGTGAACAGACTGGAAGTGTTGTTAAAAAAAGTATGGTTTAAGGATACCATGCACTATTCCTTATAGATCACTCGGGCTTTCTTGAAAGTTTTCAGGAGCACAAAATTAATTCATATCAATACTTTTATCGTTATATTTGATAGCCTCTCATATCAATATATTGTTGTTGTTGTTGTATTTGGAAGGCCTTTTTGAACTTACAACCGTGCAGTGTGGATGTATACCCGTAAACAGGATGGTGGCTGATGGTAGAGACTCTACTACCGTGTGGAGGAACCATCGTACTGACCGCCTGGAAAGGCAATCACGGGTTCCAAGCCGAGTCATTACGGCAGACAACACACACGCGGCATCTTTTGATGGTTTCATCATCAAACGCAGGAAGCCAACAAAGCAGTTATGGCCAAAGCAATATTACTACTACTACTACAGTCTCCCCCCCCCCTACACACCACACAACACAGTGTAAGAAATCACCGATTGCTCTCTATGTAGATTACAATGGATAGACGTTTGGTCTCCTAATAGATCCAGACAAGCCACTTATGGTACATTTGGGGGAACGTCTGCCAATGATAGAAAGAGGCACTGGCATTATTATTATTATTAAGGAAGGATCATCCATGAAAGCCCCTTATGACTAATGCCTTTAGTTTATCCCAGAGCTTTAATAACATGCCTAATCAGCGATATTTCCTGAAGGTAAATGGTACCGCAGATGAGCTCGAACGATCGCCCTGGAATGTCTCCCAGTCTAAAATGATGGCACTGAAGACGAAATCTAGGTCAGCCATTGGTTGAGAAAAAAATAACCCCCGTGTGCCATTATTGTCATTTTGCAAAGTGAAAAATCACCTTGACTTCTGCTTCATTTCTCAGTTGAGACAAAGAACAAATTGAATATTATATAGATTGCGTTCATAAGTCTTTATATATTTTTTGGACAACTTGATTTGAAAAGAGCATGTTGCATGTATGTAATAGCACCAAGTCAAATGAACACAGGCTTATGTATCTTGGTTGGATAGACCTCAATGTGATTAAAGTAGACCTACAGCTTAGTTGGCCTCTCAGCCCGAATTAATAGAGGAAATAAATGAAATAAAAGTATTATTACTTTATTCGGAATTAAAATCAAACATCTATACAAAGGAAATACGTAAAATTTACACTGATTAAAAGCCAAGAATAACCAAAAAGCTGATTATAAACGGCTTATTTACATCGGATCCTTAAAAAACAAAAGACACAAATAAATACAAAGTAGCATCAAAGTACAGGACAACTTTAACAAGACAAACAATGTATAAAAACAATTCTTAAAGTGACTTATTCAAATTAGTTACACCCTATATTGAATTATGTTGATATCTGCCCTGCTCAGTCAATTCCTTTAAACGGCTGGCTGCTTTTCAGCACACGCCCGCAAGATTAAAAAAAAGGGAGCAAACTGAATTTTCCGGACAATGTGAGATTTAAAAGACGAGGTAAATATGAGAATAGGATTACTTTGCAATGTGAAATTAATGACATTTTAAGCCGATTTAGTAGAGTCATCTCGCGCTAAATCCTGTAAAGTCAGCGAGATTACAGGTTCAAATTGCTAGGGTTATACTCCGGGGCTGAAACACACACACACACACACGCATCGATGCAAAAGGGCAGTACTAAAAACAACCAGAGTTATACGGGCCAAAAACCCCAAACCAAGCGATGTCCCGGGGTACATAAACACTACGGCCGAATTGCAGCTCCCTGAAAGTAAGTTAATAAAAAGCTTAACACTCATCATTTTGAAATCAATTTCGAAATAATCGACCGATTTCACAAAGAGCTGACTTTCCTTAAACAGGCTAAACCTTTGAGCCTATAACTTAATCAGTACGGTTTAAGAAGAAATAACCCCTCGCTGTTATAATAAAAAAATAATATAAAAAACCGCTTTGGGACACAGTGGTTAAATCGTAGCCATCTGTGGGTCTATTTGGGGTCCCTAATCATTTTTCTTTACATTAAGCTCTCTTGGATATAATAAATGCCTTCATTTTTAAAGGCACACTCTTACGCCTTTGGTAAGACATGATGGAAACCACTTTCATTTCACACCAAAACAACATGAGGAAAAATGGTCATATTCAATTATGAATTATACTATTTGAATAAGCATCTTGACTTTCATGAGCGCCTGACTTTAACAAAATCTTTGATCTTTGTGTTCCATCAAACCACACAACAACTCAAACAGAAGTATCGACAACTAAGTGTACCAACAAAATAAGTAGTTTAAAGAAGTTTAAGTGTTTTAACCCAAAACTGAGTAGTTTTGGTGGGTTTTCCATATTCGTCATCCATAGATGCACCAACATCCCGTTTGAAATTGTGAACTGGCTATTAACATTCCAAAGATGTGTACAAGTTAAAATTTTCTTCTGGAATCACTTATAGTCAGCATCAATTACAAGTTCCAAATGAATGCTTAAGTAAGTCCGATTAAGTATAAAGAATTCGTGATAAAAATCGAAGTAGACAAGATCCTCACATTTGCAAAGATAATCAGAAGAAACAATTTCAAGTACTTATGCAAATGTTATGGTGAGAAGTGTTTAAAGGCAGAGGACACTTGGTAATTGTCAAAGACCAGTCTCCTCACTTGGTGTATCTCAACATATGCATAAAATAACAAACCTGTGAACATTTTAGCTCAATCGGTCGTCGAAGTTGCGAGATAATAATGAAAGAAAAAACACCCTCGTCATACGAAGCTGTGTGCTTTCTGATGCTTGATTTCGAGACCTCAAATTCTAAACTTGAGGTCTCAAAATCATTAGTTTTAGGAGTGGTTACCAACCTTTCCTTCAACAATATTTTACAACTATTTTTTTAATTGAAACATATTTTAAACGATGTATCCAGTCACGCTTTGAAAATTGATAAGATCCAAACAACTGAGACAAAGAAAACATGAGAGTTCCTGTCGAGATATCCAACTAAACTGTTTTTCTGAGTGGGCGTCTCACAAATCAACAAACAAGGTTAGAGAATGTAGGTGTGTCTCTAATTCTAGATCCTCCAAACTTCAACATTTGACATCTTATTTTGGTAAAAACTGGAAGCCCCAATATCCCACAGGATAACTTCAATGCCCTGTATTTTTTTTTCTGGGCAATACATCGACACTAATTAAACGGCTTGTGGTCTGAAGATGATGGATTGGGACATATGTCAATAATTAATTGCAATGCAAGTCGGAATAACTTGTCCGGGAAATCGGACATGGTCTCTGTCACCAGGCACCCTACCTGGCTATAGCGTAGCCCCAGACAAAATAGCGAAGTGCCGTCTACATGTTCTGACCGCCTCCGGTGAACACACATGTACATTTGTGCATTTCAAAATGCTGGAAATGCGGTCAATGTTGCCCAAATGACCGACAAGTGTACATTTCTAATGTTTTAACTGCCTTGATTTCGTATAAAAATAAACTTACAAAGGATCAAATATAGGCAAGGTGGGCCTATACCTTAGGTATTATAAAAATTAATTACCATAAAAACGTACTTTTTATAGTAAGAAGCACTGCAGCTGTTGATAAAGTATACCATTTTGAGAAAACAAATCTCTTCAAAGGAATGTGGTTTTAAAAAGAGGGATTCAACAACATTTTGTGAAGATTAAAGGAACACGTTGCCTTGGATCGGACGAGTTGGTTTTTGAAAGGCGTTTGTAACCGTTTTTTATGAAATGCATATGGGTAGAAAGATGTTGTAAAAGTAGAATACAATGATCCACACAAACATGCCTCGAAATTGCACGGTTTTCCTTTTACCTCGTCGACTAACACGGTCGGCCATTTATGGGAGTCAAAATTTTGACTCCCATAAATGGCCAACCGTGTTAGTTCACACACAGTAACAGGAAAACCAGGCAATTTCGAGGCAAACTTGTAAGGATCATTGTATTCTACTTTTGAAACATCTTTCCAACCATATGCAATTTATAAAAAACGGTTACAAACGCTTTTTATCGACCAACTCGTCCGATCCAAGGCAACGTGTTCCTTTAATCTTCCACGTTTTGGACTTATTGACCACTCCATATTTTGGGTAATATCTCAACAAAACTATATATACAACCTTTTGAAATTAACTTTTCACATGTTAATTTCTAATTAGATTAAAACAATCGAACAGTTCCAAAAACAAAAGGTACACTTTGCCTTTAAACAAAGTACTTTTTTTTTTAATGTGATTCACACTGCTGTCTTTGTTTCGAAATGTATATAACTTATCAAGAAGGGTACCTTTGAAAGTTCGAGTGATCTTTCGGGAAAGTACATTTGATGTAAAAGCAATTAAGATGGGGGAAAAAATCATCAAAATTGCTAGCTACGAATTGCCGTCTTTATTGGTAAATATTTCAGAAGAAAAAAAAATGTAAATACAATTTGTATGTTCTTTCGATCAGTGTTGAGGTATTGTCGGAGTTGTAAACTCAATAATTTGTTCAAAATGTTTCTCCAGAATTCTAGGCGGATGTGTGGTTTCATCATTTGTGCAGAAGAAGTACAAGGACCAACTAATCGGAAAGTGTAAACATGTTTTTATTTGAACGGAGTTATAAACCGACGGCCGTAACCCCTGTCAGAGGTTCAATGTATATTGAACGCAGAGAACGCTATACCTCAAAATTTACTTGTAAAGATTATATAGACCTATTTTTTCAAGCAAAATAAAGATTTTAAATTAAGGGGGTTCACCTTTGGTAAATACTCAACAAATTAATGACGATAACACATCATGGTATAAGAAGCACCGCAGCTGTTGATAATTTAGAACATTTTGAGAAACGGTTCCCTTCTATAAGGAATGATGTTTCAGAGAAAGGGGTTTAAAAAAAAACAAGCTGACAAATGTTTCTTGCATGAAGATTTATTCAAATCAAAAACATGAAATATGCCCTCTAATAACGAACCCTATACTGCCCATGGGATTTTTTACTATAATATGCCCCAACAACGCGAACAAAGCTCATTTGCCAAATATGGTATCACAAAAGTCAACTTGGATGAACTTCAAGCTCCTTCTGGGCTTTTATTCCATTGACTCACATATTAATGCCCTCCCAAAACATTATATATCCATTGACCTAGAAATCTAATTCTCTATTCAATTGAAAGTCATAACCCATCCACATGTAATTATTCCAGCTCTTGACTTTTCATTATGCACTTTGTTCACCTAGGCTACAAAAAAAAATGAAGATTTTTTATGTATTTTTGATGGAGCGAGTTTGGACTATGTTTAAGCACTCACTTTGTATTTGTCGTTTCGGTTGCTCAAATAAGCACTTGTGGCGCACTCACAACAACTCTCTGATTGCGCCCGTAACAGACCACGCGTGGATGACTTTAAAAATCTACAATTTAATTTCATATTTTGTGATCCCCCGTTAGATCATATAGTCGGTGTTCCTCTGAGAGGTAAAAACTTCTGAAGCCTTTTTTTAATCAGGTGGCATCATCCATTCTGGTAAAACGAGGAAGAAAAAAAAAACCACACTGCAGGAAACATCAGGTATCATGCGTCGGCTTCGTATTACATGTAAGTAATCATGCAAATGGTCATAACCATGAGTCCATTAAGACAAATGGATTTTATTAATACTCGCATATATACCGAGATAGGGGGAGGGGCGGGGGGGGGGGGTTCATTATAGCGAAGTCTGCATTTACTAGCACTATACAGAGCAGGAGCGGTTTTGTTAAAAGAAAGTAGCTTTATGCTGTGCCGCGGTGTTCGAATCAAAGTAACTCAAGCACAGTTTTGGCTGATTAGTACAACTTCATTTTGAAAGTTTCTTTTATGCCAAATTGATCAGCGTAGTTTGAGCATCCACATGCTTTGTACTGAAAGCTCGGTGCTATTGATATAAGCCTAGGCGGGATGGGGGATAGAAAATCAAGAAAGTAAGTTGGACAAAAGTAGATCAGAGCCGAATGTCATATGGCTCTGCTGAACGTGGGATTATGCGCTTATCGGCATGCTTTAGATCAGGGCCCAATTTCATGGCTCTGCTTACCGTCGAATTTTGCGCTTACGATCACGATTCCCCGCTTACGTGTAAGCGCCGAATTTCAGCGCTAGCCTTGTAAGCGTAGAATGCCTAGTAAGGTTGAGTACGTACGCGCAGAAGCCAAAATTCGCCGCTAACCCGTGAAATACGCTTGCCGTTAGCACAGAATTTGTTGCTTCCGTAAGCGCCGATTCTGTGCTTACGGTAAGCAGAGCCATGAAATTGGGCCCAGGACCACCGTATATAAGCGCAGAATTCTGCGGTTAGCAGAGCCATGAAATAAGACCTTGGTTTATGTGTTACAAGACAGGGAAACTGAGTTGTAAAAGCAAGCAATTTGATAACCTTATTATTTTGACCAGTTAATTTTCAACAGTGCGACGCATGTATGAGATTGCATGACTCATTCAGAAATAATAATACAATTTTATCAACCACGTTCTTTTCAGAACCAACACTACTCACAATAGATATTTACATGGTGTTACTGCAAACCTCACATAAGTATACTTCCACCAGGCAAAGTTTAAAATCCTACTAACAACACGCCCACAAAAAACAAGCTAAAAAACCCAAAACGCAAAACAAAACACACAATTCAATACACAAGCTGGATCTAACGGCTCATCGGCATTACCCGACTGCTTTGACTAATACTATTGCGCCACAAACGAATCCTATGATTGACGGAACCATCATTAGTAAAGTTTACAGGGAGGAAATTATGTTTGTCAAAGTCAATTGTGGGATCTTTTCCTTGATTGTTCACATGTTAAGGTGAGCCAGCCACGCAGGAGGCGCTTGAATTGTCACGGCCAGTGATGTTCATCGCCAGGTAGTATTGCTCAATTAAGTAAAACACAAAACACAAACAGGTAATCTGTATGGGAATTGATGCATTGCATGATGAGGTAACCTAATCTGTGTATAAGGTATATATCATTCGGAACTTCCGATAATCCCACTTATAGGAATGGCCATATCAGTTTAAAGGCAGTGGACACTATTGGTAATTGTTAAAGACCAGTCTTCTCACTTGGTGTATCTAAACATATACATAAAACAAACCTGTGAAAATTTGAGCTCAATTGGTCGTCCAAGTTGCGAGATATGAGTGAAAGAAAAATAACCCATCACACGAAGTTGTGTGCGTTTAGATGGTTGATTTCGAGACCTCAAGTTCTAAATCTAAGGTCTCGAAATCAAATTCGTGTAAAATTACTTCTTGCTCGAAAACTATGGCGCTTCAGAGGGAGCCCATTCTCACAATGTTTTATACCATCAACCTCTCCCCATTACTCGTCACCAAGAAAGGTTTTATGCTAATAATTATTTTGAGTGATTACCAATAGTGTCCACTGCCTTTAAATTTATTGAAATGAGGAGGGCTCACGGGCCTGTATGCTTCGTGTTTAAAAGGGCAAGGGCACAAGGCATTTTCTCCCTAGTAAAGGGCACCCAATGAGGCAATTGTAAATTTCTACAGCAGTATTTTAAGGGCACCATTCAAACTACACAAATTTGAGTGTTTTGATCAAAAACTGAAGGAACCAAAAGCGAGTTAAATCATACCTTGTTTTCACACAACAACATTGGTTGCCCATGATCACTGTAAACAGCGTTCATTACGCACAGTTACTTTTAAAGAGCTGGGATTAGGTTTTGTCTAGTATTTCTGGTAAAACAAGCCAGACAAACTCGGCCTCTAATCACATTTGTTGTATAGGTGTCCTCCACTGCTTATCACCAGTTTGAAGCCACTCCCAGTTCACTATACGATGCGGCTGAGCGGCACCAATGATGATGAAGAGAACTTGTCAATTCGGACATGGTAGAGACCTACAAATGGTCCGGGTTTTATAGTATACAGTACAAGCAAATCCGCCAACATGTTCCGCATCATCAGTCTCATGAACAACCGTAAAGTGTGCCTGTAATATCAACCACAAAATGCAAATGCGCGGCGGCCTGGGAAAGACTACGGGCCGCACTAGACGAGAGGGTGACGGACGTGGGTGTGCGGACGGTTCGGAGGCACGGGTGGCTGGCAGCGCCGTGCGACAAGGGCCTAGGGCCGTCATGGGTCGGGAGCTGTACGGTCTACGGGCTTCGCTGTCGCTCCGCTCCACTTGCAGCGAAACGAGCCTCTCGGTGAAAAGCCAATGAGACGTGTCCCGGACAACTGTTCTCCATAACTACCCCCCCCCCCCCCCCCCGGTGAGCGCGATGAGTACAATGTTTTCACTTGATGTCTTCATTTCTTTGGGACGGACTTTTACGTTATTAGGTTATAGGGATTACCTTAAATGAAGGTTATCCTCCCCAGAAACCTGAGAGTCTTCTACTAAAGTGTGAACGGACAGTTGCATTATGAAGCTTTTTTTTTTGTCCATTAATTTAATAAGTTATCAAATCTTACTGTGTGGGGCAGTTTTTTTTAAAAGCAGCAAACAATAGGCACTTAATGATAATTACAACCTTACAGTATAGGACAACATGTTAAAGGAACACATTGCCTTGGATTGGACGAGTTGGTCTACAAAAAGCGCTTGAAAACGGTTTGTTACGAAATGCATATGGTTAGAAAGATGTTATTAAACCAACAAAACAAAAAAACTGGGTTTTTTTAAGACAGTGATCCCCAAAGTTGCCAGAGTACAATTGTTTTGCTTTGGACAAAACAATTCCACGCTGTTTCAGGTTTTATAAAAAACAAAATCCTAAATTGAAAATACAAAATTTTTCTAAATGGTTATCATACTCATCTTAAGCACAGTAAAAACAAAACTAACCGACGAGTGCACTATTTTGCAATGAACAAAACTATAGCTTATATAAAAATCAATCCTAGAATACCCAATTCAGTTTTTGAATGATTAACATGTTCATCTGATAGAGACCAATCTAATCAGCGTGACCCACATTTGTGTTCCGGAATATTAAACAAAAAATTACAAACGATGAAATCTAACCCTACAGCCAATAGTAACAGAGTTCGCTAATATCAAAGAGGTCTATAAAACGTATCATATAAACTGTGACCACCAAACTCCCCCCTCCAATCGGCATAATTGCTTATGACACTGCAAATGGTGTGCTTATAGTTTTTGCGCGTCACTTTGTAATGAGGCCAACAACACACCCCCCCCCCCCCCCGGTCTGGATGAAAGCATGGTTAATTATAAATAAATTGGGACGGTGTCAAAGAAAAAACGCTTGTTAAATGACACCCATCCCATGCTCGTTTGATTGTAGTTTTATTTTTTAACAAACGCACATACACGTCCCAACCGTATGGCAAACAATGTAAAGTAGACCGGTGTTCCGGAAATACTCAAGAAATCACCCCCTTTTTCTAAATAATAAAAAGGGTGTTAATTTAGCTTAAGTGCGGTATTTATCACAAGTTGAAGAGACATGTATGTCTAGTTTCTTCTTTTACCCGAGACACGAGCTGCCCGAGTTTGCCAATTTGAAAACTAGCCGCAACGGCGCTGCTTGAATTCGGGCCCGTATCATATCACTCGTGGAATACCAATTTAACCGTTTTAATCTACTTGAAACCTTTTAATCTGATGTCAACGACTTTCCAACGCAAACATTTTGATAGATGCTACAGAGAAAAAAGGATGGGAGAGAGGGACTGGGAACTAATGTGGATATAACGAAGCGGGAAAATCATTCAGTTCAATTGGCGCTGAGTGTGATACCACACGTATGCAAACAAAACCGTCATACATACACTCTGCAACGCACTCGAACTGATTCGTGCAAACAAACGGCATTTCGACTGCTGGGGATTCAGCTATTTATCACACAGCAAGGTTTTTCTTTCGAAATCTGTCTTGCTTTCCTCGTGCCACGTGACCATTTATCTAGATTAACCAACCCTAATCGGTGTGTACCATGTAAAGCTGTGGCCGCAATTATGATATTAATGTTTGTACTTGCATTAATTTACACTTTGGGACAAATCAATTTGAATCACGAGAAGGCACCATATATAAACCGTTCGCTGATGTGCAAACATTTCATTCTAAGGTAAATTTTTAGGCCGAGTTTTAATTTGGGGACTGCAAGATTAGAAATCTGAAAAGTCCTTTAAAGAAAAGGCGCAAATTGATGGTGTGCCTTGTTTAGAAAGTGCCATTGTGATTATTGACTAACATTTATTGCATCGCACTCGAATCATCCAAACATTATTTTGTTCATGATGTTATGAAAGTACATTGAAATCGTCTCGACATACAGAGTTGTATGGCACAAGGTTAACATAATTAAGAATACATTTACGTTGACAGAAATTATTCGACGACTTTAATGAAAAAACCAAGCCACAACCTTTCCGTTTAATCTATTGTGATGTTAATGAGATGTCACTTGCATTCCGAGTTTGCAATTATATTGTCAATGCAGTATTATTTGTTTTTACCCAGTCAAGCGATGTATAGGCTAGTACCAGCCCAAGTCCCTTTGCTCGGGTGGGATTCGAACCTACGACCATTGCAATTCTAGAGAAGTATCTTACCAAATCTGTATTTTAATTCAGTCTCTGGACTGCGACAAGCAGATGTTTTTACAATAAACCTGTAATAATAATAATAAAAATAGACCACCGAGATTGACCGGTAGCTAGAGGCAGTTCGAATCGTTTATTTTAGCAGCGGGGATACGGTAGCGATTTTAGTGACATGACAGTTAAAATAACATCGGGAATAAAGAATATTGTCTTGTGTTTCTGTGTGTGTTAAAGGCAGTTGACCCTATTGGTAATTACTCAAATAAATTATTAGCATAAACATTGGTAATGAGTAATGGAGAGCTGTTGGTAGTATAAAACATTGCGATAAATGGTTCCCTCTGAAGTAACGTAGTTTTCAAGAAAGAAGTGTTTTTCAAGAATTTGATTTCGAGACCTCAGATTTAGAATTTTAAGTATCGAAATCAAGCATCTGAAAGCACACCAGTTCGTGTGACAAGGGTGTTTTTTCTTTCATGATTATCTCGCAACTTCAAAGACTGATTGAGCTCATATTTTCACAGGTTTGTTATTTCATGCTTATATTGAGATACACCAAGTGAGAAGACTGGTCTTTGACAATTACCAATTGTGTCCAGTGTCTTTAAGCACTGTATACTCTACGCAGTACTTTCCCACACAAGTTTATATTAGCACATGGATTTACTTCACAGGACTCAGGAAAGTACTGAGCACGAAGTGCTAAACACACGTATCGGTAAAACTTACCAATAATATTCTTCATTCCTGATCCAAATTTAACATTTTCAAACGTAATGGTTGATTGTTTTACTTCGAGTTTTAAACCCGATTTGCCCTTATCAGTGTTAAGCTTCGGCTTTCGGAGTGATATTTATTATAAAAGTAGCTAGAAGAAGATGGTGACTATACACCTCCACACCCGGTTCGGGTAATTCAAAAGAAATAATAAATGCCCCTTGCCCAAAGGGAAGTGATTTCCTCTCCATGGAACACAAGGTATCAAAACAAGAGAGAAAGTAATCACGTAGCGGGCGAATCGCCTCAAAGACAAAAGTCACAGACGGGGGCAAACTGTGGACCGACTTTCCAAACATACGGGCTAAATTCTCCAGAGTACGGTCCACACATACAAAGTCAAGACACAGACCGAGGCGCATGCCTCATCAGTGCCGCTAGCCGCGGACGGTGTCCCCCCCCTCTGCACGGTAGCTTGCTCGCCAAACTCATCCCAGTACGGTCGGGAGGGAGGGAAATCCTCCCGGGAAATCAGCGATATGAACCGCGCAATTTCATCGCCATTATCACGGCACGGTGCGGGCCTTAAAGGCGCTTTAATCAGTCCAAAATGAACATATAATCGTCGAATAATGAGATTAATGTTGAGAGGGGGAAAAAGAAGAAGAAGAGGGGAAAAATACGGGAGTAATAAGAACGGGCGACGGATAATTGAGGAGAATAGTGAGCCGAGACGGGGGTCAGTGCATCGGCCCACTTGTGCCCATAGGGAGAGATGGGAACGGTGCGTCAGATGAATCTATTAAGAGACCCCCGCTATATACGTGTGCTTCGTTCTAACCTCGTACAATAGAATCGGGAAAAAAGATTCGGTGCCATGGGAATAGTCTTAGCTTCAAATTGCAACGATTATTCCTTTAATTGGGATGGCCAAATTGAATTAGACCCTCTACTGTTTGTAGTCACAATACACAACCCGGTTTAAAGTTACGATGTTTTACCCCTGTTTAAGAACAAAACAAGATTATTAACTTTGGTTGGTAGCCGGATCGATCGACAAGTGTATTACTTCCACCGCTTAACAAAATAATCCACGTTGACCTCTGAATAAGAGAACACGTCAGAGGGAGAGAGGTCATTATCAGGATTTAAAACTTTGCATGGTGGAAGTATAACTAAAAGAGGTTTTTAGTAACACCATGTGAATATACCTTCTTTTTTTTAATCAAAGTGTTGGTTCTGAAAACAACCGGTTCTTTTCAGAACCAACAATACTCAAAAGAGATATGTAACACCATATGAATAGCTCTGATTTTTTAATTTTTCTTTTTTAAAGAAGTGTTGGTTCTGAAAACCAACGGTTCTTTTCAGAACCAACACTTCTAAAAAGAAGAAGAGATATTCACATGGTGTTACCTTTTCAGAACCAATAATTACTACTAAACAAAAAGATACTCACATGGTGTAACATTTTATCTCCTTTATAAAGTGTTGGTTCTGAAAAGAACCGGTTCTTCCGAACCACACTTTACTTAAAAGAAATATTCACACTTTCCGAACAAACCAACTAAAACAAAAATATATTCACAAGGTGTTACCGCAAACCGCCCTCAGAGTAATTATCATTGCAAACGCTTTTCATTCTCTACCAATCGACATAATTATATTGGTATCATACTGTGCATTTAAACATACCACATCCAAGGCCGCCAAACATCATTGGTCTTATGGTATTATACATCAAAGCTTCATCAATCCGATTCCACCATGAAATATTAATACATTTAATCTTCTCTTTATTCCAAGGCGTGTGGACCTCTTCATGCGAATCTAATCGGATTACTAGAGGATTTCTCTGTAGAGCAATGGTTTACAAGGGTGATTAATAGTGGCCTTTAATACCATGTAATACTAGGCCTCTTTCTCTGTTGCATCTATGAACCCATTATCATGGTCGTCATCTAGGAAAAGACAAAAGGTAAAATCTGGTTTTCGACAGAGGCGGTTGTCTCTGCATGATTAGGGTCTTGAGAAAACAAGATGGCGCTGAGGTTTACCATGACCGACTGAATGAACAACAAATCCACCCTACAAACAATCAAGATTGGTTTGAAATTTGTTTCTTGTAAGACAGGAGGCTTTTACTGTAGACCTACACCACATGATCCTGCCGGCAAAAGTACAGGCATTGAATTACATGGAGGGCATGGAGGCCGTGGCTTTCTGTTGCCCATGGTCTTGCCCTCGGTTTACCAAAGACTTTAAGGTTTCCCAAATGTCCTTTGAAATATAAAAATGGTAATGCCTTCTCAATGATGAAATCCAAGGCATGAAAGTACGGCAGAACAACACACCCAAATGAGCACCCTTTTTCCTCACCTCCCAGCAAAAATTAACCTTTCCCCGCATCAGAAATATCTACTTTCAACCCGATCTTCTCCATTGGAGTTGGATAGTAATAATAGAAAGTCCAATAAAAACAAAATTATACGGAGTCAATCAAGGAGTACAATACGTGCATTTTTGCCTTAAAGGCATACTGCCCTGTATAAAGTATGGTTGAGAACTCATTCAATCGGCAAACTGGGCTTCCTGTGGGTGAAAAATCACATTTTATTCTCGGATTATGCTTTCAACTCGTGCGAACTTGAATCAAAACAATTTGGGAAGATTGAGCAAGTCTGGCTCACTGACTGCAATGCAGCCAACATTGCTAGTCTGTAACGAGGCTGGTTGTTTACGATAAAACCCAAGACTGGTGCTCAAAAAATACATGCACCCCTTCAAAAACTCCTAGGTCATAACTGATCCGGTTTCAAGACCCTGCAGGGGTTTGACCTATTTCAGGGTCAGTATTACCCGGAATCTATGTCAAACGGACCCGGAATCTGTGTCAAACTCACCCGGAATATTGTGTCAAACTCGCCCGGAATCTTGTGCCAAACTCACCCGGAATCTTTGTCAAACGGACCGAAACTGTGTCAAACTGACGCAGAATCCGAGTCAAAATCCCAATTTGTCACCAGTTTCCAGGTTAGTCTGACACGGAAATGGGTCAGGCTCCACCAGTACCCAGAATCAGGGTCACTTCTCACCCGGCAACGTTTGTATTCAAGCGCAAGCTTGTTCAATATTCCTACATCCACTTTAAAGCCAGAAAGTGTCGGTGATAATTCTTAATGAAGTCATCAAAGCCGAGCCGACGACAGGGGATACCAGCTGTAGACGACGGCAGGTGTCTTCTTCTACATCGGGGTGTTACTAATCACATCACAGGGCTACATCATCTCTACAAACCTTATCACGTCTAATATGGTGGCAGCTTACTACACTATAGCCAATGATTACTCTGAACACTGCCAAGTGTCGTCAACAAGGAAATAAACATAGACATGGGAAAGAGACCGGTCCTCTATTTAAAAAGGACGAGCCTTCACATAGTTTGAAAATGACAGATTCTTGTCAAAATCAGTCTTTTGTAATAACAACGGTTGTAAAATTTACGGTTTTCTTAAAATGTGGTCTGAAATGAAGAAACGCCATTCAACAGGACGAATACAACGTTACCGTTTTCTTGTACGATGACAAAAACCAGTAAAAGACCGTGTTTGTTTTACTTGGAATTTGCAATCTAAATACACTTAAAGTATTGGGTTTGTGTTTGTTTTGGAGTATCGATCACAACACATCAGTTGATTGTACGCACTATTGTTGATTTGATGATATTTTAAAGCGCGCCATCTAGAGTCGAACTGTGACGCACCGTCTTGGTAAACGAGTGTTGTAGTTTATGGTAACATATCCTCAGATGGGGTATTTCCCCAATAGAGCATTGTTCACTGACATGGTTATGGAAAAACAGACGCCTTTCACGGAGCTGTAAAAATATTGCATCTACAGGAAGATTGTGGACAACAATCGGGGGGATTTATTTTTACAACAGTCAGGGAGATATTTAGAACTCCGTTTAACATTTCTGGGGAAACGTTTCCATATTCAGGGAGATTTTCAATTTTGTTTATCAGATTATGGATTTTTTGTTTCATTTTCATGTGGAACTTTCTGCAGAATCAAAGAGGGCAGGTTGCGCAGCTCTGGTTTCATCAATATTCACTATAATGCTATAATAATTCTACCTTGAAGCAGCAACTGCATTCCAACCACGTTTAAGTGACCGATGAGGTAATAACGAAACAACAAAAAAATGACCGAATTAGAGAACACTTTAGAACAAGGCTAATGGTGCATGCTCCAAGATGCACATCTGTTTCCAATACGATAAGAACGTGACATGTAATCCAATGCAATAGAGACGGGATTGTATCAAATCCTAACATAACAACAGTTAAATTAGGACCAAAATTTATAAAACGCCAAACACATCAGCAAGGGGTCACATTACGAATCAAATGTATCAAAAGATAATTTGAAGTCTCTATTAATATGGCCTGCAGAATTAAATAAAGCTTTTAATTTCTCATTAACCCCTTCTTGTGGTTTATTATTATTATTGTTTTAAGTAACTAGTCACAGCGATGTGGTCGTCGGTAATGACTTATTTATGTGTTTATTTATTAATCCAGACTATAAAAATATCAGAATTCAATTATTTAGCCTTCGAGAAAGACTAACTTCGAGTAAAGATAGGATCGAACCGCAAGACCATTAACTATTCTTTTATATACAGAAGACTTTTTGCGGAAAATTATGAAATCAAAAGAATATGGAAACACCAAAACACAAACAGCAACCAAATAATTGACCTAAAGCTAACTTTCACGTGCTAACAAGAACTAGAAGGTGTATTACTAATTACAATGTCATGTTATGCAATCTACAACTCAATGCATAGACACACAGTCAAACTGAAATATGAAATCGTGGATGACCTATAAAGATAAGGTCATGCCAAATTTGCAGATTGATGAAAGGAGCATTCAATTGGAGGCAAGTCCCTTTTCCTTTTGATATCACCACATAGGGATTAGGTTTTCACTCAACAATGGGGGATGTTCCCCCCTATCAACCCATCCCCATATGATGTTATTCGTGAATGTACATTGGTTTCCGAGGGGTGGATGTCGGTGGGAGCGGAGCACCGCCATCAGGGCTGCCCTGTTGGTGTGCTGGAGACACGGTATACTATACATGGAGCTGCTGTCCACCCCTGCTGTATCACTCTCGGTATAATACATGAACCATGAGTCATTTATGCAAACTACATGGTGCTTGCATGGTGTAAGGAATATCTTCTTGAATCTTGGCATCGTTAGATGAACTAAATAATTCTTTGTGGTTTATATTATGTGGGATATATAGTAATGATCTTGACGACGTCCATTTCCACATATTTAGTCTGTATTGGGTGTTTTATTTCAATCATCTTATTTGTTTATCGTTCTATTTTTTTCTTGAAAACTAGATCAACTACGGGTAGGTGAGTACATCATTGATTCCAAACTTGCTTAGTAGCTAGGTGTGATCCAAACGTGTTAGATAATCAATGTATATTCAGAAGAAAAAAATAAGGCTCACAAAAGTTGTAATGCAATAAGTTAAGCATTTATGCAATTATTTACATTCGAAAAATTGAACTATATGCAGTTAAATTACTTGCACAGGTTTCATTCTCCCGACAGAAGTCCAAAGCGATAGCGAAATTGGTTAATATTGCGAGTCAAATCAGTTACCTTAACCATATAACAGAGAAATTACTGTCCTTTCTCTGTGCTTTAACATAATAATATAATATGCACGTTCTGATCTCCTGTCATTACATCAACCGTAAATATTAAAAGCTTAGCTGTCACATGGCCGTAAATACATTATGATTGTAAGTTGTAAGAGACTACGTCAGGGTTACAGTTCCCGTCTACTTCACATGTTTTCCATTTTCAATTTCTCCAAATCCCCGGAAAATGTGCAGCCCGTTTGATTGAGATGTAAAGACGTCTTGGTCGAATCTCGACTTAATAATCCCATGTCTTCCAAGTCTCACGGGAGCTTGAGTCAAGTATGAGTAACACTCTGTGCTCATCCAAGAAGCAAAGAGGATTGTCTTGAAGACTTTTATAATAATCCAAAACATATTTGCCCGCGATCGCCGGGATTACAACGCATTTAGGAAATGTTTCTTAATTTGAAAACGTTTCCGCACGTCATTCGTGTTTTTTTTTTCACAAACTAATCTGTAAGGTAGGGCAAGCATTTATTTATTATAGAATGGTTAAATTCAACTTACAATCTAGTTATCAAGCAGACGATACAGCGTTTGGTTCTTTATACGTTTAAGGTGTGATTTGCATAGTGAAGGGTTCGTGGCCCGCGAAAACGAAACAGTATAAAATCCTTTTTCTAAAACCACCGTCTTGTGATTATGTTTATTTGTATCGATAGAGAGAGGGTCGCCAAAACGATCGTTTTGTAAATTTCCTTCTAATGGACGTACGACTTACGGGGCAAGGGGAACTGCTCTCCCAAATTTGGGCAAAATAGTGGGGAAATCTGGGCAAATCAGTGGGCAAACTTTTGGCAAAATGGTATGGGAATCCGGGGACAGCGAGAAAAAAAGCAAAACTGGGTATAGAGAAAGCAAACGGGTATATTGAATTCAATTTAAACTCAAATGCTCGCATACAGTACAAACAAATTTAAAAAAAACATTTATAGGAATGTATATCAATCACAAGAACTACTACTGAAAAGCAATGTTGGGTATTTGTTGGGGGGATTTTCTGTGTGGAGTTTCAGGCAAATCAACCCCTCGGCACCCCCCCCCCCCCCCTTAACCAAAGAGTCACCATACACCAGTGTTCCTTGTTGACACAGAGTTGTGCATCACTGAGGAAATCCGCTAGTATTCTATTACTGGATGGAGCTGTCTGTTTCACATAATAATATTATCATCACCCCTATTATGGGTTAAGGTAATATTACTCATATTATCATAAGACCTTTCAAAAAAATAAAAATGTTATTCCATGTTTGAGAAAGAGTGATGGGGTTACGCATATCAGGGGTTAAATTTGTCAACTTCAATTTTGGCCTTGTATACGAAAAGCCCGTAACACACCCAGACATCAGCTCTGGGTCTCGATGCCCGGGGATTGACAGACGAGAAACGTCATGAATTCAGAAGTTTCCGCGCCCGAATGTGGAAAGTATTACCTACACATGCCTTGATGTGACATTCTCTGTAAAGTGGTACAGAATCGGTAACAGTGCGTTTAGACTTAAAGGCACATGGACACCTTTGGTATATTAGGTGCGTTCGTTTAGCTGCCCTGAGTCTATCCCAGTGTGTGGCGGTTTTTTCCCCAGGACGAACGTGGGTAATTATCTGCACACGTTTGTCCTAGAAAGAAAAAACGCCACACGACAGGGTCGACCCAGGGAAGCTAAACGAACGCACCCAAAGTCATAGACCAGTTTTCTCACTTGGTGTATCCCGACATGCATCATATAACAAATCTGTGCACATTTTGATTCAATTGGTCATCGAAGTTGCAAGAGAACAATTAAAGAAAAAAACATAATTGATGCAAACATGTTGTGTGCTTTCAGATACCTAATAATAATAGTAAAGTCTTCAGGCCCAAAGTCTTTACATATTTTGAGTGAAAAAGATTACCTCTTTCCCAAAATTTACGTGAGAGGGAGCCGTTTCTCACAATGTTTCATACTATCGACAGCTCTCCATTGCTCGCTCGTCACCAAGTAAGTTGTTATACTAAGAATTATTTTGAGTAATTACCAATAGTGTCCAGTGCCTTTAAAAAGTCCTTACATGCTTTTTAAAAACCATTGGCGCTACGGATACCGGCTATGGTTAAAACGCTCCCGTGGGGTTGCTTGAAAATTGTCCTAGCCCGACAATTACTCCCATGATCTCCTAATGAAGTTGTCATACAGAGTGACATAACCCATGCCAACCGGTAACCAGTTGATTGAAGGGGGCGCGTCCCCCTATATAAGTTGGGGAAAAATCCACGGTGAGGCTTCAGGTAAAACGTCACATCGAGCGGGTCCCATTACCCTTTAGTCTTGATTCAAGTCCTGTTCTTGTGCTTAGGTCCCTAAGCATATCCGCCGTCAAAATGTAGCTTCGTTAAGGCGCGGCACAGGTTGGGGAGTTTTCTGATGATTAGACGATCGGACTGAAAATAGGCGGGATTGGGACTTGAGTCAAGTCTACATCAGCTCCCCCCCCCCCTCCTCTCTATGCTATGATACACTGACTCGCCTGAGGGCATGTTATTCCATAGCATGAAACTGATATCACTATGTATACATAGCGAAGACATTACTGACAGGAATACCATATAATGCAAACCAGAGGGATGTGTCCCCCACTGGTTGCATCAGGCCCATGCACTGCATGACGGCAGGGAACTCTCACGGTGCGCGGAAATTACATACAAGTTGTCGAATATCCGCGGTAAGTAGTCCACATGCGGTTATGCTTTCCGGATACATAATTTCGACTACGTGAGTAGGTGGTGCCCCGTAAAATCTATAAGGACAGTTTGAAATAAGCCATCGATAGTATGTTTTTCTGCTGTAATAATGTGTATTGAGTACATGCGGGTAGATGGTGATTGTGAAATCACAGTGAAACTACCACGTCTTAAAGGAACACGTTGCCTTGGATCGGACGAAATGCATATGGTTAGAAATATGTTTTAAACGTAGAGTATAATGATCCACTCAAGTATCACTCAAAATTGCACGGTTTTCATTATACGTCGCGAACTAACACGGTCGGCCATTTAGGGGAGTCAAAAATTTGACTCCCATAAATGGCCGACCGTGTTAGTGTTAGTCGACGAGGTAAAAAGAAAACCACGCAATTTCGAGGCATGTTTGTGTAGATCATTGTATTCTACTTTTACATCATCTTTCTAACCATACCGATTTTATAACAAACGGTTACAGAACGCTTTTCAAGGACCAGCTCGACCGATCCAAGGCAACGTGTTCCTTTAACAATACAAGATATTATATAGGACACTAATTGTACACAAGCAAAACTTGTAATCGAAGTGTTTATGTAGTATAAGTGACGCTTAAACCAGCTCAAAAACATTGCTCATTCTCCCTCATTTAAGCCATCAGTGCAGAAAGTACCCACAAACTAAAATGCTCCTGTGCAAAAATGAATGACGCGTGATTGAGCACAAGCAAAACTTAAATCGAAATTGTACGTATATAACAGATTCAGAATTTGTTTTAAAAAAAGAAGAAGACATGCGAGCAGTAAGTAAGGGAAGAATGCATTTGTTGACCACTAGTGTAACAGCATTAGTTTGTATATAGCCTAGTTTGTATATCACATAATGAAAGATGAATTTAGCATGAAGATATTAACAATTATTGGTAACCATTATAATGCGCATGTGGCCGTCCAAAAAAAACACTTGCCAGATGTAAAGAAGGCAGACGCAGAGCTAAAAACAAAAAATCTTCTTGTAAATACTGATCTACCTCAAAATTGCTGTCTTGGGAGTTCACGACCTTGATGACAGCAAAAACAACCTTATATTCTTCAATAGACAATAACACACCGAAAGGAAACGCGAAAGGGTTTTGCTAGATCGGCAAACAGGCCACCCAAGAAATTGAACCCTGGGCTGTCACAGTTGTTCTTGTAAACTGCAGTGTGTTCCTCATGTCTGGTCCGGACTCAATGACTCTACCGGCTGCTGCGGGTTTACATCGCCCGTAACATCGCAGCAGTGGTCGGTCGTCTTGACAAGAAGAACACGCTGCTATGGGGCGCCGGCTACTGGGGGGAGGGTCACTAGAAAACACCGTCAAGACGCATGCCTGTAGAGCAACTTAATTTAAAGTCATCAGTATTGTGAAGACTGACTTGATCCATACGGTTTGCATAAAGAGCAGTGATGACATAATGAGCACATGATTGTTTGATTTTTCTTTTCAGGATTTATCTGATACCCTTTTTAAGTATAGAATCAGTATTCGGTGACACTGACTAGGGGCTACCAAAGAAACTGATGCAGTCACAACTGGGGAATCACCAAAATCGCGAACACTAAATTAATCCATCCGGTTTGCATAAAGAGAAGTGATGTTTGATTTTGACTCCCGAATTCATCTGATTTTTTTAAATTTAATTTTTTTGGAATTGATATGCAGCTAAAATAGGAAAGACCAAAAGAACGGATGCAGCCAGAGCTGGGTAATGAGATGGCACTCCATGCTTCATATTAGTAAACAAGAATAAAATCAATTTTCATCATTTTGATTGCAAGACAACAACAAAAATCAAGCAAAGACAAGCAAACCCCAATATAGACAGACACTTTGTGGGCAAAAGTCACACACTTCTACTTCTACTTCGATACTTGGCATAGTCCTTCAGTCAGGATATAAACGCCAAGGATACACTGACGGACACACGAAACCCAAAGGATCGAGTACAGGGTATTGAACAATTTAAGCATCGTATATAATATTAATAATGCTTTATATCCCAACAAGTGGGGACGGGATGCAACTCTGTCTTTCCGAAATGTTTCAAATAAAGCAATTTATGAAAAGCAAACAACACCTGGCCAATGAGCTAACAATGACATTACGACAATATTTTGTTTTCTTTAGTAATTTGCTAGAGACAAATTGCTTCTGAGAAACAAGGTGTAAGCCTGTAATATAAATGAATATATAAACAAATGATTTGGGTTGTTCAACCCAAAATCATTTATAAAATGTACCCAGTCAGTTTCCCTTGTGGTTTATTGTTTGATAATGAATACATAAACAAATATATAAAGTAATAAATAAATGAACAAATAAATAAATCTATTAGACTTGCACAATCGTCTGGTGGTTGCATGGATGGATGAGTGTACCGTTGTATCACTTTACAAAGCACAATGACTGACAGTACATCCAATAACAGCATGGGTAACATGTGTAAACAAGTCAGTAGGCGGATAAAACATTATCCAGAGAACAGTCACTTTACCTAAAGTATTAGCCTATATCCAGTAATCATGACCATAATATAAAACCACTTAACATGTCTACGAAGATGAAAGAGAGTTGTTTTTGACCACAAATACAACCATAAATACATCATAACGTAACGATAAAGTGCGGCCTGCCCCAAAGCATGGCTCTCGGCAGCACGACGGCGCCTCGACGCCCCGCCGGACTCCAGATTTGGTCCAGCCGGACTCGAGCTTTGCGCCCCGGACCAAATTGCAAAATCAACGGCTGCGTTGACGGAGAGGGTCGCATGTCTGACGGGGTTTTGATGAGCATGTTGAAGGACGCATGGTGGGGTTTTAAAAGCACAACAAGACTCCCGATAACGACTCCGTGTGAGAAGGAAGGCGGTGGTGATTCCAGGTTGTGTTTTGCCTTGAAAGTGTCAGCCCGTCCTACCTGTCCAGAATGAGCTAATTGAGTTTGATATTAGACAGTGTTAGTGTTTCTTCATGTTGGTTCTCGGAGTCCGGACTTGATGAGGGGGAACACCCGGGAAATTAGCCGTCGATAACGCGGAGGAGGCACCCCCTCTTATCGGTGCGTTAGGCTAACGGCGTGGTCATTGGCGACTAGGCACAGCGGGGTGGTGTTTAACTCGCCATCACCGGAGAAGGACAGCTTGTCAAGAATGACAAAATGACAGTGGAATGGGAAGTTATTAATTGCGAGGAGACTTTGTACTATGCAAAGGATAACTGACTAGTATTCACTAGTAACTGGTATGAATTTCGTCAATTGAACTCCCGCTCAAAAGCCACATCGCTCCATTCTTCGAAACCTTTCTGTCTCTCACACGACCTTTACTGGCTGGTTCATCTAAAATATGACCCCCAAAACGTACAGTGGATTTGAGACAGTTAACCCTTACTAACAGTCACAAATTTAATCAAGGCAAAAACGTGGCCTCTATATGCCGGAAGTTTACTTTGCCAGATTTTTGTTGTCGAGAGATCCCAATGGTAGACGGGAAAAGTCATGCTTTGGTGCGTGAGTGTCACAATTTCTTATTTCTGATCTGCCGAGGTTGGGTCACGCTACGCTATATTATGTTATACTCTGTTATATCTATGTTATACTGATCGGTGGTCGGGCCATGTTAGATCAAACACTGTTTACTTTTGAAGCGCCCTCTGTTGATTAAATATATTAAAATACCTAATCATCATCAAACCAGCTGGAAAAGGACCCTGTCCACAACGACCGCAACAGAAAAACAATATTTTAAAATCTCGTTGAAAAACTCAAATGGCAGAAAACAGCCTATAATTCACGATTCCTTATTGTATTTTTTTGTTAAGTACATTGTGTTCAGCCATTTGGTTCATTGGTTATTACTTTAAAAAAAATTAATGACCAGGGGTCGATTTCACAAAGAGTTGGGACCAGTCCTAACTTAGGACTAGTTCTAGGAGATATTAAAAACGTATGGCTAGTCCTAAGTTAGGACTTAAACTCGTCCTAACTAGAGATAAGACTGGTCTTAACTCTTTGTGAAATCCACCCCAGCAAAGCTTACAAGAGCACTGGAGCGCTATTGATATTATAAACTATTGATATAAACGACCTCCTTTGAAGTATAATGTAGTTTTAGAGAACAGGTAATTTTCACCCCAAAATTTGAATCTATAAGAAAGGTTTCAGGTATATTTATGCATCTGAAAGCACGAAGTTCTATGCCATAAGGAAGTTCCCCTTTGATTATTTTCTTGCAACTTCAATGAGCAACGGAGCCCAAATGTTCACACGTTTGTTTTTCTTTATGCATAGACTATTATGTGACGCAACATTATGATGATACTGGTATTATACAACCACAAGTATATCCTGCCCATGATGTTCATGACCTAACTACAGCTTAGCTCAACATAATCCACAACGCATGGATGGTGCACACAAACCTATCCAGCCTCACAGACGTACAACTGGCCTCACCAATGCACAATCTGAACCATTTTACGTTTATAGCAAAGCAGATATAACAAAGCTGCTGAAAGAATACTAAATATGAGAGCACCTGATGGGCCTCTGGAAAAATTGAGATACTAAACAAAATCAAGAAATTATTTAGGTTGTAGATAACCCGCACAAAATGCCACATCACATTACAAAAATTAGTATAGAGACTATTATGCAGGGAAGGTCACCAGTATTTTCTACAACATGACTTAACACAAACCTTTTTGTTGTTGAAAAATGCATGCGGATTAAGTGCGTGTATTTATAAATTATGATTTATGAGAGAAATTATCGATCATATTCAATTTCTCAATTTATCAACACGGTATAGTGCTAGCGCTTCTGAATTCGATTTGATTTTCATTGAGAAAATAAAAATGCATCTTAACAATGGTAGAAACCAGACATGAAAATGTCACAACGTTATTGTTATTAATCATACGTTTCTGGTAATTATGGAACTAAGGATGACTCAAGTGAACTTCATCACTGTAGCTAGCAAGCCTGCGGAAACCTATAAAAGGTGTGCTTGCTTTGTGAACCAGAAATACTGGGGTTAAACCCTACTCTTCCACACTAAGCGTTATGGTATATTTTACGTGCAGTACAAATCCTGATACAAGGGACATAGGGCTTAACGTCCCATCCGAGGGACAACACATTACGGTAAAGTATCTTGCTCAAGGGCACAAGTGCCAAGACCAGCCGTTGATTTCACCAAACTCTTTCTATCTTAGAATTAATCTTAGAACTTAAGTTCCGTATCCGTAGACGTTAGGACACATTGATCCTATACAAAGATATAACAGGTTACTAGTCCTAACTCGGGATCGGATTAATCCTAGCGTTTCGTGAAATCGGCTGCAGAACTCGAACCCACATGTTGCTGATAAGAACAGGGTTTGAGTTCGGTGCCACGGCATGCCACTGTACTGCTGCCCGCCAGGCCTTGCATACAAAGTCGTTAATAGTTCAAAATACTTGATTTCACCTTGCTTCTCCAGCTCTACATTTATTGCACTTCTATTATTTCAAGACATTAATTTAATGTTTTGTTTCCGTTTATTGTCATGCCGTCGTCTAAGATCTGTTGGTTCGTTTGTTTCCTCATTTTAACTTTCTTGAAAGGAGTCTTTATTTTTTTAACAGACATCACAAAAAAGTCCCGACCGAACAACATCAGGTCTTGTCTTGAGTGATGTGTGGGCCCCGATGAGCCGTAAACCGGGGGACTCAGAGTCCGGGGCTCTCAAGGCCGAAAACACGGCGGCCACGTCTACGCCAGGAGGGAGAAAAAACTTAAATAATCTCGGCCAAACTACCGTCGCCTTGCTGTCCCAGTTGATCTACATCGGCAATTAATGAGATTTATACCATGCGATAAGTGCACGGGCCATTATCGTTACAAACTGTTGAAACATTTTGTTGCGAGGTTCCTCTAAAAAAAATATGATACATTTGATAGTTTTGAAAGAAGATTTTAAGCGATGACCAAAAACGGAATTAAAACAGTGATGAGACAATCACACCAGCACACTCATCAAAACCAATAAACCAAACCATATTGTTGAAACATTTTGTTGCGTGGTTCCTATAAAAAAATATGGTAAATTTGATAGTTATGTAGGAGGATTTTGAGCGATGAAAACAACAAAAACGGAATAAAATAGTACTGAAATATTGATGGGAGCACAATCACACCATCACACCATAAAGCTTTACTTTTCAACACACCATAAGAGAAAGGACCACAGATCTACGATCACACCAACCAAAACCAATAAACCAAACTACATCGTTTGCTGCCACCACACGTTTGAAGAAAATAAATACCAACTTGACCCAACTTTAGTACAGGAAAGCCTTGGCCCCCACATAACAGTCATAAAACACTCGGAGAACTAGTTTCCTTGTCTGGTTTAAGTGAGTTCAATTCACCCTACATCTAGAGAGGCCCTGCTGAGAGCTCCGGACACACACATCTCGAAACTCTAGCCCAGTGCCGAGATGGCTGGTAAATCACGCAGGATTTATGGCTGCCGAGGACAATAACGCATACTCCACATTTACATGGTTTACTTTACGTTCCATTCTCAACAAATAGAGCTTCCCTTGGTAGAGTTGTTTGCTGGCCTTCGTTCATACAACAGAACGCAATGCAAAGTGGTGATAAATTTAACCGCGAAAGACCAAAAAGGACCCCAAAAGGGCGCCCTCTGTTGGCAAGCTATACCATTGATCTGGAAGCTAACCATTTCGAGCGTCGTGATGCTACTCAATTTGTCTTTCCTGGCACTCTCGCCAATCGCCATGTACAAATAATGTTATAAAAATATAATTAGTTAAAACAAGGTTAAATATATACACAATTATTAGAAATAATGCACTTACTTGGATGGAGGCGGATGTAGGATGGGATGACCGTAGTCTCCGACTGGGCGTTGGTGCACTCTGCAGCTAGCCAACCTAAATGCTATTCTAACATAGTTTCACCTAACACACACAGAACACTTGCACCAAACATACAACGTCTGAAGCATTCCCCAAAGTGGCAGTAAAACACAAAACATTCTATTCAAAAAATATTTTTTTATTCAAAACTTGTATCAAATAACCAGCAAGACTTTTGGGTGTAGAGATATTGTTATCTCTTTTTTTTCCCGACTGGTAAGTTTTTGCTTTTCATTAGTAAATGTATCCAATGTACTTCGTCAACTTCGTCAATGCATGAATTGAATTATTTTCTTTTGTCAACGATTCACACCTATATATATAATCATTGTGTTATCTGCCTCTTTGGGAGTTTGCATAATATTTAAGACTGCTTCACCGGATGTACCCTCTTATAATATTTTAAGGTGCTAGGTCATTTTACACTTTTTGTTTTGCCGATTTGACCCCAAATTTTAGATTTTAAATTTTAAAAAGGTTTTTATTTTATTTTATTTTATTTTATTTTATTTTATTCAGAAAGTTTCCATCTTCCATTTAAGGTATGGCACAAAAATCATCTACTGATAAGTGGTTGTCAGTTAAATTTAGATTCGAAATTAAACATGACAAAATATTAAAAATTTAGATCCTCTTGAATTCTGAAGCAAAAAAACAATTTGTTTATATTTTTCCCCCCAAAAATTGAGATACAATCAATAGACACCTTTTTAGACACCTATGGACATAAAATGCACCTATACTAAACAAAAATGTGGAAAATACATCGATTTTCAATGAGTTTATTTTCGTGTTTATATGACAGGGTGCAAGTTCAACAATGCTTTTTTGAAATTTCTCGTGCTCAGCGGTGGTTCAATGACATTGGTTGAAGCATAGAGAAATGTCCTTTCGCTGTGGCTGAAATTTGTTTGACCCGTGAAAAGTACAGGTGCAACAACTGACCCCATAAGGAAACACCGGCAAATCCCCACTGTCACAAGAAACCTACTTATTTATGAATTCCAATAGGGGATATCAACACTGCCCAGTCACACCATCAAAATAATAGGAAGATGCTGAAGGATAAAAGGGAGAGAATTCTGCCGACAAGAGATGGAATTTTTCACAACTCTACGTTGTCTGAGCAAAGCCTTTGGGGGTCTGGTATCTTACAAAGGTGGCAAGTACCAACTCTGTAGATCAAACATTTATGAAAGTGTCAAGCAAAGTTACAAGGATGGCTGACAATTGCTACCCCTCGAGAGAACAGATAATGGGGACTTGAAGTGGAAAATACAAGAGTGTGAGAGTAAAAGATAATCTAGAAGAAATATCGAAAGATGCGGGATTTATAGACAGAAACTATTTCGGCAAATATTATGTTTAACCATCCAATCTTTTGAATACATTTGGGGTAGAGAATATATTTGGGGAAGAAGTATCCATGGTAAATATTATTTGTATACATCCAATCTGGTGGATTTCATTTTAGTGGGTATTTTTAGATGTTGATATGAATATAGATATTGCAGCAACGATTATCAATCCTTTGTGGACTTTGTCTGATTTTCAGCTTTGGCCTGATTGACCCAAAATCTAAAATAAAATTTTCATGACAATTGCACATGGAATTCTTGCTTTGAAATTGATATGAATTTAGATGTTGCAGCAGCCATTATCTATCCTTTGTGAACTTTCTCCGAATTTCAGTGTTGACCTATAAGACCAAAAATCTTAAATATCTATACCTTTTAGTAACAGTTGAGCATGTAATTATTGCTTTAAAAGTTAATATCAAATTCGTTATGTGATTTCCATCTGTAAGCTACTTCTCTATATGATGCATGCCCACCGGTTTATAATTGATGCGCCCTCACAGTTTGTTGTTTGTTTGTTTACTTCATCATAATTAATTTGTCAGTTGCCAGCTCATCAACAAACAGATTGTCAGTATCAAACAATTGGCCAACCATATGTTCTGTATTTGTAAATGCCAAGTCTAATTAATAAATTCTGATTAATATTTCGCGTTGCCTTCCAATTATCTCAAATGACAAAACTAGGTCTACCTCTGGACATTCTGTAAAAAGCAACTTGACCGATTACCTTCATTAAGCCAATGGAGATAAACCAAACAAAACCAAACTACCCATTATCGGCAAAGTACAACACTCCAGAGACTCTAGCCCCGACAATTACGGACTGTAGACCAACAATTACAGACTCATTTGCAACGATCCACAAGGGATGCATTCAAACCATGTATAACCAGGTCTAACTGACAACCCATCCTTGGTTGATAGCCCGTTTGGTGTTAGTTCACGGATGGGAATCTTCTTCTTTCCCCCTGTGGACGCCTATACTGAAACCACCCAACCATGGAGTGTTAACCATCATCAATCCTGCGTCACGTCACAGGGATGTGTTGCAGACATAGGAGGTGTGAAACGCCAGTCATCCCAACCTCCCAAGTCCAACCCTTAATGTTGAATTGAGCACTTGTGGTCATAAAATATGTAAACGAAAGGCACTGTTGTTCAGCCACAATTTCAACCCTAAAACTGACCAGCCCCCATTACATGTAATTTATGCAGTGCTATTACCTCAAGTGCTTTAACTGACAGACACTACTATCGGATTTCTTGCTTGAATATTCTATTGACAGAATGCTTCATTTGCAGCACTGTGCTCTACTGCAGACACAAACCACAATATACACAGAGTGACTGCAAAGTTAGCAGACAAACTAGAAGTGTCAAATTCAAATTCTCTAACTGGAGAGGTAATTATCCTGAGATGGAAGACATTCTCATTTCAGAGTGACTGCAAGAAAACGAGCGTCTTCATGTTGATACTAAAGTATAGGAGCTGATTTCAATATTTGTTCTAGCAATCCTGCGAGTAAACATGTTGACATTTTCAAGACATTGCGATAGGCTAAAGTTTAAGGCTTGGATCACTAGTTGGGTCTATTTCAATATAAAGTGACAATTCCAAGTATCTTGCTAACGGCTTTTATTTCTTAAGTATCCCTTTTGAAAATGTTATGTTGTCCTCTATGCAAGTTAGTGTTACTTAGTTTAATTTCCTTATTTGATGTGTGTTGTAAAAAGTTTGTAAAAAGTTAGCCTTCGAGAAAAACTCTGCTAGGGTCGAAACCTCAGGCCATTAATATTTGCTGTGCAAATAAAGAAAACATAAATAACAAAAAGAGAGAGAGAAAACATAATCAAGGGCTTTGTATTGGGAGGTCAGTGCCTGCATAAATTAAATCCTCCACCCCAACCATCCACAATAGAAAACAGAATCCGTTCAGACTCAAAAATTGCTTCCGAATGCAATTACACCCAAAGACAAACGACACTTCATTTAGAGACAACAAAACACAGGCCATTAAATGGATGACAAATTACCCTTGGTGTAATGACTAAACCCCCAGTGCTTGGAACGGACGGCAGGGTGCCATATGGAGGGTGGCACCCTCCCCCATGTCGCCAACATCCATTTCCACACCATCCGTCGTGGCAGAGGTGCCACAAAAGAACACAGACATCCATCATATTTTTATTCCCCTCTTTTCCTTGTTTTGGCGGCAAAATTACATGTCAACAGACTCTACAGGAGTGCAGGTGTTTTGGTCTTTTGTTATTTTCACTTTGATGAGGAGTATCTATAGCCAGGGAAGCTGGTTTTAGAAGCTGTGGCGATGGTTACTTTATTTATTTTTGTGGATACGGTTTTAATATCATCAGGGATGAGAGTCATTGCTAACAAAAAACATAATGTCTTGTATTTTGGTTATCAGGACCGTTCCAAAGGGCAAATTCGGTTAAGCAGTCCATGCACAAACAGACAAACATAAAACTTTCAAACGAAAAATCTTTGCTGGAGAATAAAATGTACTAAAAATTCAGCTAACTCTTGGTCGTAAGTTGAAATGTTTTTTTTTTTACCAGAGTCACTGGCTTTCCAGCAAAATTCATGATACAAGTATTTTGTGTGGTACTTTTATTAGCCTTTGGAAATGTTCTACGGTCGAAATGTGTGACCATTGTCAACCTTTTTTTGCATTGTTTTGCTTCATAACTTTAAAGAAAACATTACTGGTTCAGTTTGATTTTTCAGTGCAAGTTATTTCTCAAACAAAGTTTGATGTCTCATAACAATCATGGATGAATCACTGAAAACCCATCAAAATACGCAATACTGCAATACCTAACGGTAAGTCGGTTTTGAAAAATGCTTTTCAAAATAGACTTACCCCTACCAAGCCTTACATCCATAAAATGGGTTCAGGCAAAAAGTCTTTCATATCCTCACTTTGATGTGGTATGCAAAATCAACAAGGTTTGCTCAAAGAAGTTTAATCCGAAACCATCGGAGAGCTCAAGTCCGAAACCATTAGAAAACAGGTCCTTGGTTTACAGCATTGACAAATGTTAGAAGGAGACAAGTGTCACAGTCGTATGACTTGATTGGTTTTCAGTGTATAGACCTTTATCATGCAGCCACCATCTTGGTCATGATCTTGTATCCGGTAATAGTAATGAATGCTAATATTCATCACACAAAATGGAACCAGACTATTTTCTCCTTCCAGCCTTGATTGGGGAAAAATCAAGATAACCGCACCATGATAAAGGACTATGGAATTAAAATCAATAAAATCAATGGAATCAATGGACTCAATGAAATTAAAATCACGTCTAACCTTTGCATCCAACTCCTTGTACGCGGATTCCTCCTCGTCTACCTCAAAGTACATCTCAGATGACGTAATAGACAGTGTTCCCTTGGCGACCACACAGGGTGCAATGAGAGAAGCTGGGGTGCTATACACAACCGGTCCTACAACAACAAAAATAGACAC
Source organism: Asterias amurensis (assembly GCF_032118995.1). Classification (NCBI taxonomy): domain Eukaryota; kingdom Metazoa; phylum Echinodermata; class Asteroidea; order Forcipulatida; family Asteriidae; genus Asterias; species Asterias amurensis. The sequence continues at coordinate 21,166,956 of NC_092651.1, read as the reverse complement.
ATGGTTTCATTCATGTGGACAACACTCTGACAAAACAAAATTAAAACCATTTATTTATGTTTTCTACAAAAAGGGCACTTATTTTGATAAACTGTTTACAAGTTGGTTGAATTTCAGGTTATTTTAGAGTATAGAAATGAATGAACTCCTCCAACAACCAATGATGTCATGTATAAAGAGTTTCTAATTGTACATGTATGTCAACATTGAATGCAAACAATATGTAACTAGACATGCAGCTTCAAGGTTCAAGTTGCTATGAGCTTTGGAAGTGTGCCTTATTTAGCCGAAAATCACTGGGAAAAGGAAATGAAAACATCTGATGTCCCAGTATATAGCATAGTTTACATGTATTTTGTCTTGTTTTGTTTTCTACATTCATTCCCTTCGCTTTAATTGTGCTTTATTTTGCTTGCATCACCTCTTTTATTAACTGTGTCATTGTATCACTAGTTTAATGTTGCGTGTGTCCGTCTGATGTCTACTACTGTTTATGTCCACTTCGTTTGTTTGTCTGTTTCATTGTTTTGTTTTGTATTGCTTTGTTTTGTATTTCGTGTTTTGTCTTCCTTGATCAATATTGTTTATTTAAAAGTATTTCTTGTTTGTGTTTAAGGCATTCCGTTTATAAGCTTCGGCTTCCTGTGTAATGCCTCCACGTATTAGTTTTGTATCAAGTGTTTTTTTTTCCTTTTCCTAAAGTGATTATCCTTGGTGGAAATAAATGTTGATGAATTGAATTGAATGTAAAAAAAAAAACAAGATGTGAAGATGTGCTACAAGCTTGCTCCAAACACAACAATATTCAGCTCTTACACATCACCGATGGGCGTCCCAAAGCACTCATTATATATTTTCTACAGGTATGCAGAGCTGTGTTTGGAATGAGAAGACCCATTTTACATGCAAATTTATACATGATGTAGCACCTTGTAATGGTTTACAAGGTGCTGTGGTGCAAACTTAATGCAGCCAACCATGTCAGAAACACTGGGATGAGCCCCTTCGTCCTAAAGATAAGCGTACTGGGTTTGAAGCAATGAGACGAAAGACGAAGCCATCTAGAGGCCTTGTTACACATGTCAATTTTTGTCATGCAACTCGGAGGCAACTAACTGCAGTGCATGCAAAAGGAACACTTTAGCAGCACAAACAAAACGTTTTAGCAGTCACTTTCTCCAAGAAGATAATGAGAAAAATGAAATGTGGATGAATGTTCTTATTTGAGATTGCCTGGAACAGGTTGCCTGTAAACTGCCTGGTGTGAAATGGCCATAAATGTCTTGCCATATGTCAAGACCAGGACTCGAACCCACATTCTTTAAACTAACTTACCTTCCAGTGATGTCTCAAGCTCTACTGCCTTGAACTGGATTCCTCTGTATTGCCTCAGGTGATATAAAAATGTGTCTTACATAAGGACACAAGTGTCATGACCAGGACTTGAACGCACACTTTGCTGATCCTAAACACCAGAGTTTGAATCCGGCGCGCTTGATCACTCAACCACAACATGCCTTTGCATTTTTATTTTTAAATCCCAACAATGACCAATAATTTGACGAAAGACGTAACAATCTTGCTCAAGGACACATTTTCTAGACCAGGACTCGAACCCACACTCTGCAAACTAATTGACCTTCAAGTTATGTTTCCACCTCCACTGCCTAGAACTGTTTGATGGTAAATTACCTACGTCCTTTTGTGTTTTGCTCAGGTACACAAATGTCAAGACCAAGACTCGAACCCACACACTGCAAACTAAATTTACCTTCTAGTTCTGCCTGGAACTGGTTGCTCGTATATTGCCTCATGGCCTAATGCGTCTTGCTCAAGGACACAAAGGTCAAGACCAGGCCTCGAACCCACACACTGCAAACTAAATTTACCTTCAAGTTCAGTCTCTAGCTCTACATCCTTCTCGTCCTGCAGACTGGTGCTATCCTCTTCAAACTCACTGACTTGAGAATCGAACCTCCGACCTCCAGCGAGCTGAGAATGAAGAGCTTGCTTAGCATTCTCAACCACATCATCATCCTCACCTGAAAGCATGAACGGGGGAAGATGGCACAATGTTTAATATTAATATTGTCATGATTATATTCAGGCTTGTTGGTTCAGTGGCAGAGCCAGACTTTTTGTCAGGGCGGGGTGAAGGAGGGCGACTGGGGACAAGTAAGGACAAAGTCATAACTCATGGGGGAGGGACATAAAAAACATAACCAAGTACGAGACAAAACTTCTCCATGTTCCTAAACTGAAACTTAACTCATGTGTCTGCCAAGGTGTTATGTTTTTTAGTTTGGCACCCAATAGAACTTCCCTGAATGAGAACATTTTCCCATAAAAAGACTCAAAACTCATTCGTACTTCAAGGGAACTTGGCAAACTCCCACAACAGGTTATACCAAGCTGGCAACAGCCAATCTCTCTCATACAAACAGTGTTTTAACGTCTATGATTATGAATTGCACAAATCAAGAAATTGTGATTCAGTAACTAGACGACAATACTTATTCTAGTCCTTGTGAAATCAGCTGTTGGCTTGGTAGGATTCGAACCCGGAAGCTTGTGATTGCTAGTCCTGCAGTATAACAACCGTTACTGATGACTACTTACCGTGTTCTATTGCAGCCATTAGGGTAGCCTCTGGATGGGTGGATCCATGAGGGTTACGTATCAACCTACGATGACGTCGGGTGTTATCCTCCCACATATCAACACGATAAAACTCACGTGGTCTGTCAACAACAAAAACAAGGAACGTATATTATTTGGCTTTTGCCCTCACACTGAATTTTTATTAAAGGCAGTGGACACTATTGGTAATTACTCAAAAACGTTAGTAGCATAAAACCATACTTGGTATTGAGTAATGGGGAGAGGTTGATGATAAAAAACATTGTGAATTAACATATTTAGAATTTCAAAATGGGAATTGACTGAGAAGTGTTTTTTTTTTTTTAAAGGAATTAACAGGGGCTTTATCCTAGAATTTTGCACAAACTTTCCAGTTAGTACGGCGGGTACATGATGGGATTGTGCCTTTGATGATACAATCATGTCATTTGGCACGAAGTAAAGAGTAGCCTATGTCACAAGAAAGATATTTGGCTATAGGTCTATTTGTCCTTTGAACAAGTTTATGGTAGTAACAGTTGCTTGTTATTTGCCCCCAAAATGTTCCCCATTTTCCCACTGAGGTTCAAAAGACAACTTTTTATTTTGCCAGAAAAAATGAACACACTTTGAACAAACTAAATATCCCAGGTGTATGTAGTCTGATAATTGTATGATAAATTTCCAGCAGTCCGATTGAAAGAGCCAGGAACTTTTTGAATAATGTTATTATAATTGTTCACCACACTTTCATCTATGCATCATTTGCTCTCTTTTTCAACAATGACACAAGTAGGTTACTTATAAATCATAAATGCATTGTCCGCTTAAAGACACTGGACACTATTGGTAATTGATAATGACCAGTCTTCTCACTTGGTGTATCTCAACATATGCATAAAATAACAAACCTGTGAAAATTTGAGCTCAGTTGGTCGTCGAAGTTGCGTGATAATAATGAAAGAAAAAACACCACATGAAGTTGCGTGTTTTCAGTTGCTTGATTTCAAGACCTCAGAATCTAATTCATAAATCTAAAAATCAAGTTCATGAAAAATTACTCCTTTCTCGAAAACTACGTTAATTCAGAGGGAGCCGAGTCTCACAATATTTTGTACTATCAACCTCTCCCCATAACTTGTAACCAAGAAAGGTTTTATGCTAATAATTATTTTGAGTAATAACCAATAGTGTCGGCTGCCTTTAATCAAGGACAAACACCTCTTAAGACTCATCTCTTAAGAACATCTACCGAGACGTGCAGCTGCCTAGAACCGCATCTGAAGATGCTACAGTCCGCCAGCAAAAAAAGAATCCAGTCACGCAAACCCAGCCCATTCAACCTTAGCCTGTACTATCATTTAATCGTCCGTCTCTGTTACACACATCACCCAGATGTAACATCCATCTATCCTCCCGCTACAAAGGACCGAAGTTCCTTGGAAACTCATGATCCAAACCATTAAATCCTTCCCGAACTTGAACCATGAGGACCTTTCCAATCGCCATATTAAAATCAATACCTGGTTAATTCTTCGCCGATCTTTGATGTGGAACATGGATCAAAAAGAGATCATCCTGGTTTTTTTCCTTCTTTTCTAGTTCTCCATTATTTCTGAAGGGTACAGTGAGAGATCTGGGCCCAATTTCATAGAGCTGCTTAAGCAGAAAAAAATGCCTAACAATTGACTGCTAAGCAGATATGAGAATGATACCAGTCACAAATTGTACATGTGACATGGTATTTTGACTGGTAACCTTTTTCTGGTAACCATTTTGTTGTGCTTAGCTACTTTTTGTGCTTAAGCAGCTCTATGAATGTGGGCTGTGGCCCTAACCTTGTAAGTAGTCGGTCTGATATTATGAATCTTTGATGTTGAACATGGATCAAAATGAGATCGTTCAATTTTATCCCCGTCTTCTTTTCTAGTAACACCATTATTTCTTACGTTACAATGAGAGAGCTGTCCTTAACCTTGCAAGTAGTCAGTACGATAGTTTTGAATCTCTTTGCATGTTTCTAAACAGCTGCTAATTTGTGGAATCTTTAGAAGTAAAACAGCCGCACAGGAGGCGCCTATGTAATGAACAGACGCTTATTGAATTGTTGCCAAAGGCTTTGGTCTTTTCCTGCGTTCTTCAAACTTTAACTAGATTAAAGCTTATGCACTTTACCAGATGATAGACTAGAAGTATCAAAACCTATAGCAATATACCTAGTTTGATCACAGTGCTAAACTGGGTGTATATGTTTTAGCAAAAACTTTGTGTTTATACTGTTGATAGGTTTCTGAGAGAAATGTAAAACGCTCAGCAGAAAATCATAAGATAGAGTATAAGCCACCATTGTCTGGTACCCTGTCTTCAACTCTAATTTGGAAAACTGACAGGCCTTGAATTTGTTTATTGTTGGGGCAGATTAATTTTCCTCTAGTCAGGGGCACCTCTATGAGGAGAATGTAAACTTGTACAGAAACCATGCAAAGGGCACCACAGCAAAGCACAGGGCACCACAGTAGTAACTGTGGTGCCATGGGCGCTTTCAAGGCCTGAACTGATCTTCAGTCACATAGTCAGAATACGATGCCTCCCAGCCTCCATTTGGTTGTACATGTAAGTATTTATCCTCAAAGCCAACACGGCTTCAAAACGAGATGAAAAGGTTCTCCGTGCCTCCACCTGCCACCTGTTTAAGCAACCAGACCTCAGACTTTAACTCAACCTGACCAAAGCCAAAGTTGCAAAGTCAAGATTAAAACACATCACAGGCAGTCATATCTTGCGCTGTTGCAGACATGATGGCACTAATACCCTACCCCAAAGAATGTTTTAGTTGGTTAAGTTTTTTTCGCTGAGTAATCTACCCCGTAGTTTCAACAAAGTGCAACTGATCTAACGGGATTAGCGCAGTTGTATTGCTTGTAGCGACTCTAATGAACACTGTGTTTAGACTTAACATTCACGTGTCAGGTACCTCCATTCCCGCAGATGTTTATAACTATAAAAGCATATTGGTTACACCAAGGCTATTTGTATTAGCAGACGGAACGAGCTTCCCAGATGCAGGATTTGCAGGAATTTAAGTAGTTATAATTGAGTTTAAATTTCCCAAGTGCAAAATATAAATTAAAAAAAACATGACGCAACCTGTGATGCATAGTAAAAATTTGTAATTAGTTCTTTTGGAACTAATATCAATCGGGTCTACCGATTTAATATGGATACTTTTATACTGATAATGCAGTCTCGCATGAACATGCTTTTCTTTGAAACTCTTTGTAGGTTGAATGTAAATACCATCCCAATTGCTCCAAATTTTCAGCTCAAAACTGCAAGGTCATAGTGAATTTTGCAATGGATTTCATAAAAATTGATTTTGCATATTTCGTTTGCATATTTCGGCGCTCTTGGTCAATGGAGTTTATTGAGTAGTTGTTTGTCAAAAAGAAACATCGAATTTCCAAGAATTTTGTTTGTTTATGGATAACCAAAAAAATGTGATTTAGGTGCATTTTTCAATTGATGCCCTGAAATTACACTGAGCCAAAATGTTTCAGAAAAACAAACAACAGTAGGATGCTTCATGTAAGGTCTCTATGTTAGGTTGGGTGAAAGATTTGAGTGGTTTTGTCAAAGATCTTTATACACATCCATGAACCTGGTGTGTGTGTCGTGGCCGAGCAGTGAGCACTTGACTGATTTTTTTTTTTCAACGGAGTGTTGGTTCAAGTCCTGGTCATGACATTTGTGTCTATAATCAAGACAATTTAGCTTAATTGCTTTGTCCTTCATTAAGCCGGGTCCCGTGCACTAAGGATTGGAAGTGCACAGAAAAAGAACCCAGAACATTTATTGTAGAGAGTAGGGGTTAGCCCGATGTTTCTGGTTCACTTAGCAAGCTTGTTTTACAGGTTTCCTCGTGCTTTTGTGCTACATTGATTCAGCTCACTTATGAAGCATCCTGGGTTTCATCATGGAGGTAGCTCCATGGTTTCATTACCAAAAATATATAATAACAGTAACAATAAGATTGGTTTTCTCGGTCAAATTCGGCAAATGAGCAGTCAATTTCATTTTCATGCGTGCGAATTCAAGCTGTTTTGCCTCTCCAGTTGTTACTGCGTTTCAAATTCAGAATTCGGCCATTCAATTTCATTTTGAGACAAGTCAAACTCCTTTAGCAATCTGTTCAGCTTAGCCTATCGTCATTCTTTTTCGTGACACACATGCCTCAAGAAGCGTCTGCGAATTTGAATGCTGCTTTGAAATTTTTTTAAATTGAATGATTATTTTGTTACATCGAATGACGCAACATTACATTTGACTTATCATAAAACAAACTCGAACGACCCTTTTCAGTAGCATTCTAGAAATAGAATAGCTTGGTGGTTTAATTGGCTGCTCATTTGCCGAAATGGACCGAGAAAAACCTATACTATGAAGGAGAGTTGCATGTGAGATACTTGTGAGGTATCAGGCTCGGCTCAAAGCTAATCCAAAATAACGTATTATAGATAGCTCCGGAAAATACGCAGATAAATCATAATCACTATTTAGATGAGGATGAACAGCTCAACAGGTGTTTTTTTTTCTCACTATAATTACAAAATCGTTACAGGGGTTTCATTATCCAGAGAAGACAGTCAGAGGAGAGTATGGTCAATACAGTGGGATTGGTCATTTGTTCTCCCTTTATTTAGTTCAATGGCCCTTGGGTAGCTAAGAGACAGTGAGCCTGGTGCTGAAATTTTCAGTAGCACCTGCCGCTACCTCTCTCTCTCTCTCTCTCACTCACTCTCTCTCGCCGCTTTATGAATGCTCTTGACAGAACTGTACCCCTTGTCAGGGCCCAATTTCATAAAGCCTGTAAGCACAACAATTTGCTTAGCATGAAATTTCTTCCTTGGTAAAAACAGGATTACCAACCAAATTGTCATTTGTTGCATATTGCTTGATACTGGTATTCAGCTGTTGTTTGCTAAATCCTGGAAAACCCCGTGGAAATTTGGTTGGTAGTCCTGTTTTTACCAAGGAAGCAATTTCATGCTTTGCAAATTTTGTGCTAACAAGCTTTATAAAATAGGGCACACGAGAACATGGTATCCTTCTGTTGGACTTCAAACAGTGGCTGCTTCAAAATAATTTGACTGTACATCCAATAACAAAAGCATGAATGACAGAAGACAAGCAGAGTATACTGTTAGAAACGTTGAGACCAAACTGTTTTTTTTTTTCCAGAGCCAACACTCCCACAAAAGAGATTTTGATATATTTGATACATGGTTGTACAGGCCAGTTGACTATTTATTTATAGTTAATTCTTATTATTCAAACAAGGCAAAGCTTCAAACATCACTTATTAATGATAGGACGACTACAAATGTCTTACACACAAATTGACTCAGAGTAACAACTTTTGCATTTGGGAAGCTGGTTAAAAATCGTTCACATACAACACAACTTTTACAACGGTTAGCTCTTGGGAAGCGAGCATCTTTCTGCTCGCACGTTTGACGACTTGTGCATACAGATTAAAAATAATGCATTGAAGGCGCCTTCAGGACAGCAATAATAGCTAAATTTCCTTTCCAAAAATACTGAAATCCGCTTAAATAGTATCAGACCCCCGCCAGCTTGCTGGATACGTCGCCTGCTGTGCTACAACAAATTTCCTACCCTCGGATTTTACAAACGGAACAGTGGCGCCCTCTGAACGGTTCTTTTCCCTGCTCCATTAGGGCTCGAGAGGTCAGATGGCACTGGTCCAAAATACGGCTTACCCAAGGTGTGATTATTGCGCACCCTTGGTAATTACGAGGGGGCTTGTGTTCGAGCCTCCCTTTGCAGTCACTATCCTCCGAGATTAGCTACGTAACGATGCCTAGTGACAGTGATCTTAGACTATTAACTGATCATACATCATATCCTTTCTAAAGCAGACATATCACTTTTGGTGACTTATAGAGAGTGTTAGAGACAGTGTTGCTATGTCGACAACACCACAAGCCAAACAGAGTCTCACCCCTTAACCCCTAACACAAGCAATAGCCGGCAGATTTAACTACTAATTGGTCAGTTTACAAAATGGATGTTCTGGGTGGCTAAGTTCCACTGCAGTCCCTTGATCTTGAGTCCAGTAAAGCTGCTGAGAATACTTGGGTAAAAAAGTTTGGCATAGACAAAAACAAGACAAAAAAATTAAAGGGAAGGAATACTTATTGGTAATCACTCGTTTGGTAACTAATGGCAATACAAAACCTTGGTTGGAAGCCTACAGTAGCTTTTGATTTCACTTTGAAGTGTGGTTATGCAAAAATATAACACAATGAGGTATGTTACTTTATGAAAGACAAATGAACGATGGACTTGTCTGGTCATACATACTTTTACTGGCCCTAAACTGAAATTGCTGGCCTCGGGCCTGTGGTCCAGTGTTTATTTCGAGACCTGGGGTTGATTTCACAAAGAGTTAGGACTAGTCCTAACTTAGAACTAGTCCTAGGAGATATTACAAACTTAAGGCTAGTCCCAAGTTAGGACGAGCAACTCGTCCTAACTCAAGATAAGACTAGTCCTAACTTTTTGTGAAATCAATCCCTGGGCTTCCTAGGGGATTTCTTGGCTATACACGTACAACCATGCACCAATTTCCATCCCTGACAAAACCTCCACCAAGAATACTGCTCTGTCATAGAGTAATCTAAAGCGCCCTCTGTTGATCCACAGAGAATGATCAATGGGTGGTTTCCCTCCCAGCGTGTGTCTAAGTCCCCAGCTGCAGCAGTCAATGTTAGAACTTAGTCATTTTCATTTTCTACATAATCCATTAATTGTGTATAATCCATTATTCGTTATCCCTCTCATTATTGGGCATCAACAAATCAACAATTCAAATTAGATTTTTTTTAGTCATCCTCTAGGCCTATTATTAGTCATTTGTTTTGTTTATCTTTGTTTATCCACACGTCTGCATAGTTACAGTGCTGTACTATTTGTGGTTTTCAAGAAATAAAAAGATCAAACAAGCGAAAATGTAAAGTTTCTTCAAAAGAAATACATTTTCAAACATTCAAATTTAGACATAGTTGTATAAACCTGGCTTGATATTTGGCCCTTGGGGGAAAAAAGTAGGACATTTTTATTGAGCTGATGGGCTGACATACACGAACATTACATTCAAGCTCTGGTGTTTGATCAGCAGAGTATGGGTTTGAATCCGGGTAGTGACACTTGCTTAGCAAAATTGGGGTGGTAGTGCTTTCTGCTCTACCGACCAGGCTTCAGGCTGATGATACCCAAGCCTACATCCATATGGACTGTAAAAGGGGCAACCCTGTTTCAGCCCTAGGAGTAGGTGGTAACAGCCTCTGGAAAAAAATAATTGTAGCCCACACCTTGAAGTGGCCTTTAGGCCTTGTGTGTCTGACGACTTGCATACCAAAAAAATATATATATAAAAATAAATAACAGGGCTTGAATTTTTGGGGGAAATCTACAAGACTGCAGAGGCTTGTAGCTCAATATTTTTACTGGGTCACTTTCTACACAGTTTCACATTTGGGCTGCGTTTGGTACATGCACACGGATGAAGATTTGTATCATTTTTTTTTTTGTGGGTAACACCTCAATACTCAACAGAATTTGAAGAACTTTGGTTTAATCAGTTGAAAGGGAAGGTACACCTTTGGTAATTGTCAAAGACCAGTCTTCTCACTTGGTGTATCTCAACATATGCATAAAATAACAAGCCTGTGAAAATTTGAGCTCAATTGGTCGTCGGAGATGCGAGATAACTATGAAAGAAAAAACATCCCTGTCACACGAAGTTGTGTGCTTTCAGATGCTGGATTTCGAGACCTCAAATTCCAAATCTGAGGTCTCGAAATCAAAATTCGTGGAAAATTACTTCTCTCTCAAAAAGTACGTCATTTCAGAGGGAGCCGTTTCTCACAATGTTTTATACTATCAACCTCTTCCCATTACTCATTACCAAGTGAGGTTTTATGCTGATAATTATTTTGAGTAATTACCAACAGTGTCCACTGCCTTTAAATAAAAACTGCAGTGAGGTGTTATAATTCAAAAACACAAGACAGTACACTTGTACTGTTGAACACTTGTACTGTTGAAAGTTTACAGACCCTATGCTCAAACCACTGGCCTAGAGCCTGCGGTCAAGTGTAAATTTCAAGCTCTGAACATGTTCCCCCCCCCCCCAAGTAAAAGGAAAAAGAGGCATATAGAAACGAAAAGATGACAAAAGAAAGACCTATCAAATTGTAACAAATGTTATCAAAATTTACATGTACCGGCACATACAAACTAAAGCACTTGCCACTTTAGAGACAGACTGCCGTTTCAAAGCCTATAAAAAAGCATTTTATATAAGCATGAGTTGGGGTATGGGTAATTATGATAAACGGCACAGGAAACAGTAAGGAATAAATCACCCCTTAGATTAATGGGGATGAGCTTCTAAACAGGTGTATTGCCAGGAGATTACAACATCATTAATGTGACTTTCACCAGAACTGCAAATGATCAATTTAGCGAACGCTTTGCGGCTGCCGATAAGCGCTTTTTTTTTTTTAGGTTGGCGATAAAGGTGAAATCACAGCGGGGTGCAAAAAGGGTGCCTGACATTTGCTTGTTTCCGCTTTGAACTTCGTATGTGTTCTACTGAAATACTGATCAAGACTCCCCGTTGCATTTTGCAGTTAACCGGACAGGGTTGTGAGTGCATGCAACTGGTTTACAAACTACAATGGACCTATGGCTTCACATAGAAGCCGAAGAAGCAATAATAGTTAAGTGTCTTGCCTAGGGAAACAAGTGTCAAGATCGGGACTTGAACCCACAAACTGCTGATCAAACAACATCATTTGACTCCTACTCGCTACACGACTGCTCGATAGAATGTGTCAGTTTGTGTATTCACCTTTGTGTACATTTGATTGCCATGTATACTACCATCCAATATGGAGTCCAACATGGATAATTATTGGACACTTTGCAGCACCATTTAAAAAAAAAGTCCCCCACACTTCTTTTGAAGTTTAGAAATTTCTTTTAAATAATTTTCAGAGTGTGGGGTGGTAGAGTTTCTGTGTCTATTATGTGTTAAAGAGGGAAAGCTGATTGAAATTGAGTGATGATATTCTGCGAAAATGTACACACAAAGCACTCAACATTTGTACGATATTTGTAAATTCAGTCTCATGGAAGTAAGGGTATGGAACCAAAGAGTAGGTAAAAATGCCAACTTCCCCCTGCTCAAGATTTCATAAAATAAAACTACTGATCATTGACGACATGAAGTCTTCATCATTCACTCTTCATGTGTTGCTCACATTTGCTCGCTTTCTGTCTTTACGTCTCTCCACAATCCGTCTCTCTACACTTTGCCAAGACTTGCTCACCCCCCCCCCCCCAAAAAAAAATCCTGGCAACTGCTTTTTCATACCCGCGTCAATCAGCACCCGCGTATATCGCAAAAAACAACCTTGTCAAAGTTCATATCCTACTAGAGTGTCCGCAGCTGATAAGCACACAAGACAATGTCACTATTCCATAAGGTGTTAAAGTAATGTAACGATGTAGTCCTCACCCTTACCCTCCTTCTTACTCCCCGTCTGTCATTGGTCGATTGGTTGGCAAGAGGACAGGAAAGAGACCCTTGAAGTATTGGTTGACGTTCGTGAGTAATTTTTTTGCGCAAGAAATATTAAATGTAATAAGGAAAGGAATCGAATTAGACAAAAGATCAGATATGTCTGATTACTTTGCTGAGGTCTGGAGAGGGTGCCCCGTGGTGACATAAGAGAATCAGATTATACAGGTCACTGTCAGAAGGGAAAAGTACATTCAGTTGCAACAAAATGTGTTCATAAATATTTCCTGGCAAAATGAAAAAACACACTTGTTTAGCATTCTCCCTGCTTCATTTATTTGTCAACTTTGTTTTCTCCCCCCCCCCCCTCCAAAGTACAGCAGTACGAGGGGGAAAGCTACATGTAGCAGAATATCTAGTTAACTCAAGACTATAAAAACTGTGTATTGTTATTATTATCTTAGAGCCCCAACTCTTCATAGTCAACGATTGTTGGACTAGGCTAGTTAACTATTTGAAACCAGCCTACTGGACATGGTCTACTAACAAAGCAGGTTAAGGAAACCCCTCGACAAATGAAATGGAGATGAGGTTTGATAGCAATAAAGCAATAATATTCTGATTCAATCTATTCCAAGGAGGCGTTACATATCAGAGGCCAAGATGTTCCATGACTCACTGTTAAACCACCTGGCTAGCTCGACATCATCTCTGACTTAGCCCAGGACACAAAACATTACACAACATACAAGCCGAGGGGGGGAAATACAAGATTTAAACTCCAATTGGGATAAATCAACAAGCCATGCTTTGGCTTCCCGTCAAAGCCGTCAACCTCGCTGGGAAGCTCAGACAGTTCCAGCTGGAGCGACACATACAAAGCCGTCCCGTGAAACAACTGTTCCGGCGTTGAGAAGTACCCTCTCCTCGCCTAAACAAGGATTCCCGATGCCTGATGTGCATGGATTCAGGTTAGACAGACGATTGCTTATTCATTGTCATTTCAGCTCCAATAAAAGTCAATGAAGAGCTCTCCATCATGACTACTGTATACAAGCGCAACGATGATAGATTCTTACCGAGTTTGGACTAGATACGCTTTTTTTCCCCCTTCTTTTCCTTCCTTCTCTGTATTATGAGTGTGGAGACACTCCATGTACATACAGTGTATGATCTGTCAGATGTAATTTATACTTCCAACGTGCCACTCTTAATCAGGGAAAGGGTCTTTTTGAGGCCAATGCGGAACAGAAGGGAATTGCGGGGGCGGGGCAGGACTGTTCAAAACAGTTTAGTCTGGAGTCAGATTAAAAGAACATTCTAGAAGAGGAAAAACTCATGAAAATGTATCTCCTGATTATGTTAATATCATTATTGTGCTCCAATTGCAATGAGGCTTTCTGAAACAGTTCGTTTTGGGTGTATACAGATACAGACCCAAAGCACCCAAACAGCGCAATTATATTACTACTTTATTAGGTTTGCAGAGGTACAATACGCAGAGGTACAACTATTCCATATAATACATGTGTAGCACCATGAAATGGTTTACAAGGTGCTGTGGCGCAATACACAGCCAATCATATGAGGAACACCGGAGAAAACCCTTTCTCTTAAAGGCCAGCAGTGGACACCTTTGGTAATTGTCAAAGACCAGTCTTCTCACTTGGTGTATCTCAACATATGCACAAAATAACAAACCAGTGAAAATTTGAACTCAATCGGTTGTCGAAGTTGCGAGATAATAATGGAAGAAAAAACACCCTTGTCACTCGAAGTTGTGTGCTTTCAGATGCTTGATTTCTGAGGTCTCGAAATCAAATTCAAATTTTTTGTGAGAAATTACTTCGTTCTCGAAAACTACGTTACTTCAGAGGGAGCCGTTTCTCAAAATGTTTTATACTATCAACAACTCTCCATTGCTCGTTACCAAGTAAGTTTTTATGCTAACAATTATTTTGAATAATTACCAATAGTGTCCAGTGCTTTTAAGAAGTGCATTGGGTTGTTTTATGCGCATTATGCAACACACTGGACCTACAGCTTTATGTCCCATCCGAAGGATGCAGGTATAATGGTTACGGTAAGTGTCTTGATGATCAGAAACACCAAACATTAAGTCCGGTGTTCTTATCCGATCAGCCAGACCACGCCACCATGTTTCCACCATTGTGTCAACCATGTTTGTCTTTAAAGCACTTCATGACTCTGCACCTGACTACATCAAAGATCTTCTTCAAGTAAGGCACTGTCATTATCCTCTGCGTTCTACTGCCTCAACCTGACTCGTCATACCTAAATCTCCTACCACCCACTATGGCACCAGTCTTCCGGAACATGCCACCCAGCGACATCAGAAACATTCACTGTCTCGTTTCAAACTCATGTTAAGAAACTTCTGTTTACTGCAAGTTTCTAACACTGCTGTTATGGTAGAATTTTCTGCAGAGAGCTTCATTTTTTGTAGTATATTTTCTGTAGCATCTTGAGTAATGTAGTAGCAGGCATGATATATGTTCCTTGGAAAAAATGGTTGCGCTATTTTAAGGGCTGGACACTATTGGTAATTACTCAAAATAATTATTAGCATAAAACCTTACTTGGTAACAAGTAATGGAGAGCTGTTGATAGTATTAAACATTGTGAGAAACGGCTCCCTGAAGTAACATAGTTTTTGAGAAAGAAGTAATTTTCCACGAATTTGATATTTGAGACCTCAGAATTAGATTTTGAGGTCTCAAAATCAAGCATCTGAAAGCACACAATTTCATGTGACAAGGGTGTTTTTTTCTTTCATTATTTTCTCTTAACTTCGACAACCAATTAAGCTCAAATTTTCACAGGTTTTTTATTTTATGCATATGTTGAGATACACCAAGTGAGGACTTGTCTTTTACAATTACCAATAGTGTCCAGTGTCTTTAATAGACTTTTCAGGCTATTTTATCACAATTTTTATGAAGAAAAAAAAAGTAGGAGCAATTAAGTAGGAAGAATGTTAGTATTAGAAAGTGCGCTTTGTATCATACGTACATTTATTTATGTTCAGGGCCCAAGTTATAGAGCTGCATTTTATAAGCACAAAAACAAAATTATGCTTACCAGAATAAGGTACCAGCCACAATACTATGTCACATGTACAATTTGTGACTGGTATCCTGCTCATTTCTGCTTAAGCAGCTCCATGGAATTGAGCCCATATTTCTTAAAGCTTCTAAAGCAGAAAATATTGCCGACATTTGTTTTCAGCAGGACATTAATCACAAATTTTTTCATATGACATGGTAGTTTGGCCGGTAACCACATTCTGCTAAGCATAATTTTGTTGTGCTTATATTAGCAACTTTTTCTCTGTGAAATTAGGCCCAGTTGGGAACACACAAGTACAATGTACCACAAGTTGAAAACGCTATTGTTCACTCAATCTGCAGAGTGTAGGGTTACAATTCAGAGGCAGGTGTGGCCTAACAAGAAGCTTGATCTCTTAATCATCACATTCTGAACCAGTCACCGCAGTCTGGAGCGACACGTGACGAACTTGGTACATCTTGTGGTGGGTGTTGAGGGGGGTATCGAGGGTGTTAACGTGTATTGCTTGGAATGCGCCTCCATAGATGGATCAATCAATAAATGGACCTTATGCCTTGAATTGATGCGTCATCCCGCCACCATCTTTCATCATTGAGAGGGCAAGGCCATTTTTATCTCTTGCAAAGGGCACTTCCATTAGAAAATCTTACAGTCTATGAACTTTTTTTGAAAGGGGCATCAAGGCCAAGTCGAATGATGACACAATAGAATTGCACAGAGTTGTATGCGCAGCGTACAGCGTGGGCAATGAGAAACCTCCTTCTGACCTCTATGTGAGGGGGGCCTTACTCAAATGTGATCATGTGCATAGATTCTATTCTACATGGTTTGATATTACAATGACAGTTATTGTCAGCGTGCAACTTTGTGCATAGATTCTATTCTACATGGTTTGATATTACAATGACAGTTATTGTCAGTGTGCAACTCTGTAAATGCAGAGTGCGCAGGATGGGCCTATAAGAAACCTCCCTCTGACCGCTACGCGAGGGCACCCGACTCAAATAATATCATACATAAGGTATCTCCCAAATGGTTTGATATTATTTGTGACAGTAACTGTCAGTGATTCTCAAAAATGCATCCCTGTGGAGCATTTTCTTATTCTTTCCTTTGACCCTGCACTTAACAGTTTCCAATAGACTTTGAACACACAATTCTATGTGGAGCACCCAGGTCTTTAGAATTCCCCTATGGAGGTCTCTTGTTTTCCCTTCTTTGTTTTGTCCTCTGTCTTCATAAGGTACTGAAAATGAGCAGAGTTTTGAAACTCAACCCCTCCTCTATTAACTTTATGCGACCTAGCACTAGCAGCAAGCACTCTTGTGGAACAGATGAAATCCTTTCTCCAACCAACAGAGGAAAAATCTCAAAATTTGAGGCACATTTCCCAAACTTTGAGAAAACTGCAAAATTGTCTCAACTTGACAAGGTGAGTCATTGTGATTGGTTCTAGCTTACCTGTTAGTGACGATACCCCAAGCACCGTGCTTATTGGTCAAGATGTTGATGGTCTTCTGGAGTAGCTGGTTAGCAAAGATGTGGTCCCGCCTCCTCGCTGCCGTGATGAGGTGGTCACACATCTTTTCTTCTTCTTTGCACTCCATCGCAGACTGAGCGCACAAGGACTGAAACCAAATAAACAAAGACAATGAGATGGCATCTTGAACAGACATCGATGATAGCAGCCTCGCTGTCATGGGCAGCAAGCGTGCCGTATCGATACCTCTCCTAATTTAAAGGAACACGTTGCCTTGGATCGGTCGAGTTGGTCTTGAAAAACGTTTCTTATAAAATGCATATTGGTGGAAAGATGTTGTAAAAGTAGAGTACAATGATCCACACAAACATGCTTTGAAATTGCACCGTTCTCATTTACCTCGTCGACAAACAAGGTCAGCCATTTATGGAGGTCAAATATTTGACTCCCATAAATGGCCGACCGTGTTAGTTTCGCAAAATAAAAGGAAAACCGTGCAATTTCAAGGCAAACTTGTGTGGATCATTGTATTCTACTTTTAAAACATCTTTCTAACCATATGCATTTTATAACAAATGGTTACCAACGCTTTTTATAGACCAACTCGTCCAATCCAAGGCAACGTGTTCCTTTAACCCTGGTAGGGATGTACTGATTTTTAGTGAACCAACCCTAGGGGTTATGAGCTAGTAAGCCATGCTGGGAAAAAAATGGTGTTGCAAGATCGATTTTTCTGTTCTTCTTCAATACCTCAAACTCTGCGTGTTTTTGCACGTCTTCCGCACGGTGTCTGCTCAAGATGAACTCAGCCTCGTTTGCCACACGTAATAGATGGTCCCGCGTAGCGTGCGAGTAAATCCTGCCCTCGTTGACCAACTCGATGAACGCGAGCCCTGCGTGTTTCTGAATGGAATTCTGCCACTCCTGGGAGCAGAGCATCATGACTAATTCAATCACGGAGTTGGATGATTTCATACTCACAAGACCTTTAGAGGAGAAAAAAATACAAAATTATTAATGTTTTTATAAAGTTTGAAAAGGACAAACTGGTTAAAGACAAATGATTCAAGTTTAGATAAATATACATGTGTAACTAATTATATAAACTGGTTTGAAAAAAGAAAAATTTACTAGAGCAGGACTCAAACCTGTGACCACAAGATTTATGCCAGTGCTCTATCAACTGAGCTAACTATGTTGGCGGTCTCACTATTTTGTCAATATTTTTGTTCGGGGGGTCCCAGACAGAAGCCATACAACCTGTAAATGCTATATAGCCAGGTATCACACCAAAGTTTACGATACAATCGGGAAAGTGGCAGCAGAGGGATCACCTAAAGGGGATTCAACTTTTTATTTCAAATAACAAGTAATAAACCATATGGGTAAATTTGAAAATAATTTTGGGTCGACAGAGAAAAAACATATGTAATTTTTTCAGGAATTTTTGTTTATTTTGCAACTTTAAACATTCTAGAATGAACAGGGGTCGATTTCACAAAGAGTTAGGACTAGTCCTAACTTAGGACTAGTCCTAGGAGATATACAAATTGCATGGATAGTCCTAAGTTAGGACAGGTAACTGGTCCTAACTCGAGATAGACTACCGGTAGTCCTAAAACTCTTTGTGAAACCCACCCCAGGTGCACTAGAAATATAATAAATTACTATTATTAGTATCATCATCAAGTAAAATGTGATATCTCTATGTTTTCAACAAGAGCTTAAAGACAGTGGACACTATTGGTAATTACTCAAAATAATTAATAGCATAAAACCTTACTTGGTAACAAGTAATGGGGAGCTTTTGATAGTATAAAACATTGTGAGAAACGGCTAATTCTGAAGTTATTTTCCCCGAATTTGATTTTGAGACCTCAGAATTAGATTTTGAGGATCTGAAAGCACACAACTTCGTGTGACAAGGGTGTTTATTTCTTTTATTGTAATCTCGCAACTTCAACAACCAATTGAGCTCAAATTTTCATAGGTTTGTTATTTTATGCATATGTTGAGATACACCAAGTGAGAAGACTGGTCTTTGACAAATAAGGTCCAGTGTTTTTAATATCAACCCTCCTTTGTTTAAACAAATTTTATTCTTTTCATCTGTATCCTGTGTAGGTACAAAACATGATTTCACTTTTCAAAACTCTCTACACCGACAAATTTCTTCTGTCAACATCTTTGATAAAATGCAGACACGCTCTGCATTTTGAGTCAACTCCCCGCCTGTTTTGACGCTTATTGAAACCTGACCAATAAATCTACCCGGGAACCGCCAAAACCCTCTGGAAGACATTCCAAAAGTATAATCGTAGTCATAGAGGTGCTGCTGTAATCTCCGCCATTCACCTGCGTCAATGTTCCTCCGCTCCGGTCTGGGTTTTGTCCTCCCATGTATTGGATCAAATTAACAGTATGGAGTTAATAAGAACCCACAGTACAAATGTATTAGCACACCTCCTAAACTGTATCAAACACTCCACAGAGATTGCCGGTGCCTGCGTAGTGTTTTGTTGACACGCTGTGTGGTTGAGACTCGAACCTGGCGTTCATCAAGCAGACAGCTGGCGACATAACGAGACACTGGTGGAAAGCATCTTTCTTAAACCGAGTCTTACTTTCCCTGAGGAAGTGGAATTCCTGGGCGGAAGTTAATAAATTCTGCTTACCCCAAATAAACACCTTGTTTCATTTGACTGGACTGGCCAAATTGCAATATTTCTTTCCCCTCACGGTGGAAAAAGAAAATGTCAGTATACTAAATCAAGTCTTAGAACATGACCACACCCTGCTTTATTCTACTGCCGCGGAGTAGATAATCGGAGGTTCGGGAGACTTCTCAGTTCTGAAGAAACTGTCCTGCTTTTTAACTATTACCAGGGGGGATGGTATAGAAAAATAGACTGGACTAATACTATAGCTTATAGGATCGTAATTAACTGTACTGCCGCGGAGTCAGTTCTGAATTGGTCTCAACGTTTCGACTAGCTTGCTCTAGTCATCGTCAGGAGACTGTGACCACACCCTCTCGTCAAAATATGTTTCAAGTGTTATGCTTCGGAGAACATTGTAGTGTAACTCTACAAAACCAACTTTATAGAATGACAAACACCTTGTTTCATTTGACGGGACTGGCCAAATTTATGCCATATTTCTTTTCCCTGCAAAAAGACAGTCCCTACGGTAAATCAAGTCTCACAACATGACTACACCCTCTCGTCAAAATAGTACCTCTCAAGTATTCTGCATTTGAGGACGTCTTTTTGTCATTATAGAATGACAAACACCTGACATTTGACTGGACTGGCCAAAATGCCATATTTCTTTTCCCGGCAAAAAAACAGTCAGTACATTAAATCAAGTCTCACAACATGACTACACGTACATGTCAGAGTCTGTTTCTAGTGTTCTGCAGGCAATGGAGGAAATTGCAGGGTAACTCTTCGAAATAAACTTAATAGATGCAATACACCGACAAACACCTTGTTTCATTTGACTGGACTGACCAAGTTGCCATATTTCTTTTCCCCGCAAACACAACGTGACTACACCTATATGTCAGAGTCTGTTTCAAGTGTTCTGCAGGCAATGGAGGATATTGCAGGGTAACTCTTCGAAATAAACTTTATAAATGCAATACACCGACAAACACCTTGTTTCATTTGACTGGACTGACCAAATTGCCATAATCCTTTTCTGGCAAAAAGAGTCATGTACATTAAATCAAGGCTTATAACATGACTACACCCTCTCGTCAAAATACCTTTCAAGTGCATTTGAGGACATCAATCTGCATACAAAATTAACTTTTTAGTTGCAACAACTGACAAGGATTTTAATGGGTTTCTGATTGCAGAAATACTTAATACTGTGGTATCTTCAGCGTGGCATAAGTATAAACGTCATCTGATAACATTCAATGCATGAAGAAAGCTAGCAACAATATCCTGCATTATTTTAGATTATAACAAAAGTATTTTTGCAGCTGCCAATTTCATTCTCCATGCCTGGAATTTCATCTTTGAAAGCGCAAGGCTGTTCTCATTTTGAAAAGGGCACTTCTAATTAAGATTTCAATCTAAACAAAATTGAGTCAACTGGCAAAAAAAAAAGCTGCACAAGTGTGCACAGCTCTCTCACAAACTCCTGTGTTAAGTTTTTCAATAATAAATGTAATTTTTGGCAGTGTTTATAGGGTTGCCTTTTTTGTACCAAAAAGCGTTTGCGCTGATGCCCAAAGAAGTTAACTGCAGATGCTGTGACCATTGAGTTGTTTTTTGTTGTTGTTGTTGTTTTTTCTCTTCTGTTTCGTTGAAGATGAATTTAGTAGTGTATGCAATCGTTCTCAAAAGCATAGTTTATTGTACATTCATGTAAGTTGAAATTGGTGTCACAAACATGTCAATTTTGAAGTTCTTCTGTTCTCAGTTTTTGAAGAAGGAATAACCCTCTAATAATGATGATAATAACTAGTTCTCATATAGCGCAGTTTACAAAAAACAAATCAATGTACTTTACATAGTGCCATGGTTATTGGGACAATAACATTCCGTTAATCTTTCTCAGCTCCCTGGGGAGTATACAGCCCCGAGCTGCCGTGGCGCTCCGAAGGCTTTTTCATACACAATATCAACCTCTACCCATGTAGGTATCCATTTATGCCCCTTGGTGAAGGGAAGATAGTTATACATGTTGCTCAAGGACACAAGTGTCACGACCGGGATTCGAACCCACAATCCAATGACTAAACCACCAGAACATGAATTCGATGCTCTAACTCGCTCAGCCATGACACCCCCTCTACTAAAATGAATGGGTATCACTCGAAATTGCGTGGTTTTAGTTTTACCTCGTCGACTGACACGGTCGACCATTTATGGGAGTCAAATTTTTGACCGTGTTAGTCTCAAAGTAAAAGGAAAAACCACGCAATTTCGAGGCAAATTTGTGTGGATCATTGTATTCTACTTTTAAAATATCTTTCTAATTATATGCATTTTAGCTTTTCAAAGACCAACTCGACCGATCCAAGGCAACGTGTTCTTTTAACAGCCTTAGACATTGTGCAATGTTGCGTCAACATTCACCCCGACCCACCCATTTCCCAAGGTCTCTGTCCCGGCTCTGATAATCCAGGCTAGCAAAGTGACATCAGATCCCAATACAGAGCACCCGAATGCACCCACCTGGTCAATCATAAACTCATACAATCCATGGCTCTTATCAATAATAATAAATAACAGCAATTAAAAATATGACATTAGCAATCTGCGTGCATGTACAGTACATGTATGTGAGTTATTCGAGCAGAGGTCACGCACGTTTTTCAACAATGACACATTTGTGAGGGTGCCTGTCGTCCGACTCATTTTTTATTTATATCGGTTTATTTTCATGGTCAGAGAGTCACTTCAGGTCATCTTTCAAGCTAACTGGTTATCCTTATTATATCTCATGTGGTAATGACACCGTGGGACCCTGACTGGCACAGTGACCTGTAGGCTCAGGGATGTGATAGGCTGTTGAGAAGAAGAAAAAAAACTGAACCCTGAGCGCAAAGTGCAAAAGCATGCAAGCTCAAAAACTATTTATCTTTAGTTTTAAAAGCCCTACTCTGCAATCTGGGGAGTTATTACAGTGTATATGGTTATTAATTGTATCTCCATTTCTTTTAGAATTTGATCTTAAAAAAAGAACAAGAATAAAAAGAAAGGAAAAAACGATTTTTTTTTTTAAGTTTTTTTTTTTTGAGGGGGGGATAAAAAGAAATTCTGTTTTACATCCCTGTATGCCTGAAGGTACTTGAGCAGCGTTGTACTTGTAGAAAAGATGACAAAGAAATGCTCTGTTGATAGCGGAAAAACCCCAAACAGGGAAAACACAAGCAGTCTGGAGTTTAGTTCTTACTAAAGATAGTCCTTACTTAGATAGTCAAAGATAGTCCTTACTTAGGTCTAGTCCTAGGACTGTTTAGGAACTACGTTAAAACTTAAGGCTAGTCCTGTCATTGATTATCCCCGTGGAATACTGTACAGCTCAGGGGAGGCCCCCTAGGGGTTCCAGCTGCACATTTCAAGAATATCCCAGGGTTTTACCCCTTACCCCGACTCCGAAGCAGGGGTGGCCACACCCTAGGGCACGCTCATTTGCCCTGGCAGACCGAGGGCAGACCGAGGGCAGACCAAGGGCAGACCGAGGGCAGACCGAGGGCAGACCGAGGGCAGACCGAGAGCAGACCGGGGGCAGACCAGGGTAAAGCAATCATAGTGTGAAAAGGCTGGCCATTAGTTCTGCCTTCGATTTCACCAAACTCTTTCCTAACTTAGGATTAATCTTAGGACTTAGGACGAGTTCAGTTCCGTATCCGAAGATGTTAGGACGCAATGAACCCATCCTAAGTTAGGACGGATCACTCGTCCTCATCGAGATAGAATAAATCCTAGCGTTTAGTGAAATTGACTGCTGGGGAATATAGTAGTGTGAAAAGGGCTAACATCAATATCGATATCCCTGGTTCACCAACTCAGAAAAAGACAAACCCTCACCTTCAATAAGCAGTTCCTGCCCATGGCTCCCCAGCAGCGTCTTGGACAAAAACGGCGCAAAATCAATGAAAATCTCCCTCAGCAACGGTGCGGCCGTCTCCAACGCCTTGGTCAGTCTCTCCTCAACCGTTCCCTCCCCGAGGTAACAATCGTTGAATGAATTCACCGTTTGCGTCGTGCTCTCTAGGTCCAGGTTCTTTGGTCTCTCCTGAGGGGTTGCGTTTGCCTCACCCGGTGCGGCATTCGGTGGGACAGAGTGGTCCATGGGGAACGGTATGGGTGGATACGGAGGCTCGGGGTCGTCATTGGAGTTCTTGCGACTGTGGTTCTCCTCTTCCTCTGGGACCTCCGGGGTTGCTGTGGCTGTCCAGGGCCAGGTCTGGAGAGGACGCTTCTCTGCTTTTTAAAAAAGACGAAGAGGGTGACATGATTATTTACTAATCTGTACTCATTATATGCAATATAGCTCCATTCAAATCCTTGTAGACAAAATTTAGGGGAAAAAAAATACCCAAAACAAAGTGGGACAAGAAATATTTGAAAAAGAAACTCGTTTATTGAACTATATTAGAAGTATTGAAGCTGGAGTACTTGAAACCAATCACCCAATCTGAAAAGTCCAGCAACATCCTGCATGTTTGACACCTGCCTCTTTTTACATAGAAGTGTCCCCCACCCACATTCTTCTGGCTGTTAAGGCTCGGTCACACAGGCCCTGATAACGAGAACGATACTGAGAACGAAAACGAAAACGATAAAAATGCACACCCTTGATTGGTTGAATAAGCGTGGGCATATTCTGCGTGGAGCAATTCAACCAATCGAGGGCAAGGATTTTTATAATTCTCGTTTTCGTTCTCGTTCTCTGGGCCTTTGTAACCGGGCATTTACTGCTAATCACTAGGCAGGTATACCATGCCAGATATGTGGCAGAGGGTTTCCCCCCTAACGTTCCCATACTCTTTTCCTCTTGTACAGAAGTTTGCCCCCCCTTAAAATCCTCTAAAGAATTCCTGAGATTCCCAGAGCATCAAGAAGACACATTAGGTAGGGGGTAAACCATGACACATAAATGTTTCAAGGGGGTACTGCACATTTGTTATATGAGAAACTTACCCACTTTCTCCGAGGCCATAATAATAGACGAGATCGAGGCTGTATTCAAGGGTCCAGCAGCTCCATTCGCATCACCACCCTCATCCGGACTAGACTGTGCCGATCCATTTGGAGCACTACCGTTCATCTCCACTTTGCCGTTCAACTGCCTCACTTCAGCCTTCTCAGGGGCACCCGCATCGCCTTGCTCCTTGCCTTGCCCTTCTGGAGTGGGTCGGGCGACGGCGACAGAATGCTCTTTGTCCTCCTTGTTATCTTCGGCCGTTTCCTTTGATGGGATCTCCTCCGCCATCTTCTCCTTATTCCCGTTTTCGACGTTTTTTACATCCATCGACTCCTTCTCCGGCTCCGGCGAAAGATCCTTGGAGGAATTAACAGCGCCCTCTATTGTCTCTTCCTGAACGGCTTCTATGATGCGTTTCTCTTTTTGAAGCTCGTCCTCTTCCATTCCGGTCTGTGAGATTTCTGCTTCTCCTTCGATGACCCTGTTGTCCACATCGGGAGCGTCTTTGGATGTTAGAGGTTCATCTGAGTCTGGAATCTTTTCTTGAACCGTGTCGCTGTCCCTTTGAGGTGGGGTGCCTGGTTTGATAACCGGGGGCAGCTGATTGTCAGGCTTTGGTGTCTCAATCTTTTCAGCGAAATCTGTCCAATGAATATTAACGACAAATTAATGCAGCTTACATCAACAAAATTCATAGGCACCTCTGTTTAAACCATATGCATTGCTTGCTCTGGATTTACAAGCTGTTACTTTCCTCCATCTTTTTAGAATTTAAACGAGCAGGTGCACTGCACTCAAGCTTTGGTGTTTCTGACCAGCAGAATGTGGGCTTAAGTCATGGGCCCAATTTCATAAAGCCTGTAAGCACAATTTGCTTACCATGAAATTTCTTTCTTAATAAAAACAGGATTACCAACCAAATTTCCACATGATTTTCAGAATAAGCAAACAACAGCTGAAAGCCAGTAACAAGCAATATGCAACAAATTAAAATTTGGTTGGTAATCCTGTTTTTATCAAGGAAGAAATTTCATGCTAAGCAAATTTTAGTGCTCACAGGCTTTATGAAACTGGGCCCTGGTCCTTAAACGAGACACTAAACCATTAATGCTTCAGTATTTGGATTGGACATAAAGCCGTCTTTTGGATAGGACATAAAGCCGCAAGTCTTATGTAATACACGTCAAAGAACCTAGTACACTTATTGTTAAGAGAAGGGGTTCTCTTTAATAATAACTAGTTCTTATATAAGCGCATTTCACAATAACATAAAATAAAAAAACTGTAAACAATTAATGTGCCCATAGGATCACTTTATCACTAAAATATAGTACAAGGAAGGATTAAAGCTCACCATTCTCTGTGGATGGCTTCTCTTGGGGAGTACCAGCCAAACTACTTTCCTCCGTCGAATTACCCTCCTTCTCCTTCATGACCTCCGGTTTGGGTGTTGCCTCCTTCTTTGGTTCTTCCTTTATTGACGGCTTCTTCGCAAGGCGTGTTAAGACCGTCTGTGTGCCTCTGTGTTCTGATGGCGTGTCCGAGGCCAGAGATTGGCTGCTGGCTGCGTGGCTAGGCTGCTGACGGAGGGAGTTTTGGCGCGAGCGCGAGGATGGCGTTGATGATCCCACTTCGTTGTCTAGGATGTCACGGTAGCGAGCGACCATGAGAACGGAGATGAAGTAGACAATGGCAAGGGCAAGGAACTGGGCTTGCTTGCTTTCCTCCTGATAAAAGAATTAGAACACACAAAATTACTTACGAAGGAAAATCTTTCCATTTCAAAAGAAATATTTAAATCTTACTTTGAGAATGAATTCAGGGGAATGAACCTGAAAACAATCTTAAAACAGTATTTAAAATCTGCTGGAATTATCAACTGCATTTTTTGTCAACAAAAAAGTGGGTCTGTACATTCTAAAGAAGAATTTTTGCATCAGACAAAGCATCAAATTCAACGTTGTTTTGATTGAACATCATCAAAATTCAGGAATAAACGTTTTAAAAATTTTTAAAAAAAATGTAAAAACCCATATGATTTTGACCAAATTCGTAAATAAAATGCTGTTTGAACCAATCTCAAATGAGGCTTTAACTTATAAATTGTATACCCACTTTCTTAAGAGTGAATCACAAAACTGAATTTGACCATGAAGCCCACTTTTTAACGACACACACAAAGACTGACCAAGGAAAGAAAAAAAAGAGTTCACAGAATAAAAACCCACCACATCTCTGTAGACAACTGCCCTCAGTCGATGAACGTCCATATCTTGCAATAACCGCCCGAGATCTTTGATGGGCGACATCGGGCCAGCCAGGTGCTCCACGATATTCTAACCAATCACAATTCGGAGGGAAAAACAATGACACTTTAGAAAAACAACAAGTTGAATATCATGGATGTTGTTTGCAAAAAAAGGAGGATTAATTCTTGTTAGAGACTTGGTGAGGTGCAAAGTGTGTGAAGCTGAGGAGAAGTGCCCTGTGCAGTGTGAAGCTGGTTAATATAAAACAACCATGATAAAATATAACCAGGTTAAAATAAACACAATACACCAGAGAGAAAAAAAGACACATCAGGATCTTTACCCTAAAAATCAAACTTTGATTAATTAGCTTTACAAAGATAAAGTTTAAAGTGGCACAATTAATTGTTGGTTATGAACCAATAATTGTTTATCACAGCTGGTTATGGTAGAGTGTTTTTGTTTTGTTTTGCTTTTTAATTCTGATATTGAAGCCAAGAAATCTCTGAACCTAAGCGAACTGTTTATCACTATACCAGCCAAGAACCCCTTTGAGAGACGACTAAGATAATGTTAAAAGTGGCACAATTAATTGTTGGTTATGAACCAATAAATGTTAATTAGAGTGTTTTTGTTTTGTTTTGCTTTTTGTAGTGAAGCCAATGATTTTTAGAACCTAAGCGAACTTTTTATCACTTTACTTGCCAAAAACCCCCTTTAGAGAAGACAAAGATAATTTTAAAAGTGGCACAATTAATTGTTGGTTATGAACCAATAAATTGTTATCACAGCAGAGCACGCTAGGGTGGTTTTGTTTTGTTTTGCTTTTTGTAGTGAAGCCAATGATTTTTAGAACCTAGCGAACTTTTTATCACTCTACTAGCCAAGAACCCCTTTGAGAGAAGACAAAGATAATGTTAAAAGTGGCACAATTAATTGTTGGTTTTGAAACAATCATTTTGACCACAGAAGATCACGGTAGAGTATTTTTGTGTTTTTTTAATTCTGGTATTGAAGCCAAGGATTCTCAAATGTTTAATCTCTATACTAGCAAAGAACCCCATTAATAAAAGACAAAGCTTCAGAGTTAATTGTTGCTTATAAAATTACAATTTTTTACCAAAGCAGGGCATCATTGAGTGTTTTTGTTTTGCTTTGTCTTTTAATTATAGTATTGAAGGCAAGAATTCTCAAAAAAGCAAAGTTAATCAATCTAGTCAAGAGCACGTGGAGAGAGGACAAAGAAGGAAGTTTCAGTTTTAGATGAGGGAGGAAAACCCCAGATTATTATTTTAGGGCAAAACCCATCAGGTATGGATTGAAAACCCAATCCATGTAGTGACCCGGACAGGATTCGAAGCAGTGTCCTGGAAGTGGAAGGCAAGAAAAGAAACCGCTTGTGCCCTTTAAATGTTTCAGCAAGCAGATCAGTATTATCCTTATCATGGCGGTTGATTTGACTCAAGAAAACTTCATAAAACTAGTTGTGCTCAACATTTAGCAATAGTTAAAGGCAGTGGACACTATTGGTAATTGTCGAAGACTAGCTTTCACAGTTGGTGTATCTCAACATATGCATAAAATAACAAACCTGTGAAAATTTGAGCTCAATCGGTCATCGAACTTGCGAGATAATAATGAAAGAAAAAAACACCCCTGTCACACGAAGTTGTGTGCGTTTAGATGGTTGATTTCGAGACCTCAAGTTCTAAATCTGAGGTATTGAAATCAAATTCGTGGAAATTAATTCTTTCTCGGAAACTATGGCATTTCAGAGGGAGCTGTTTCTCACAATGTTTTATACCATCAACCTCTCCCCATTACTCGTCACCAAGAAAGGTTCTGAGCTAATAATTATTTTGAGTGATTACCAATAGTGTCCACTGCAAGTAAGAGGCACTTCTATGAGGAAATTTGTATTGGAAAGGGGCATCCGCAGCAAAAGCACAAGGCACCATAGCACTTGCTGCGGGTGCTGTAGGTTATTTCTATGCATGTTACTTTTATTTTGATTTAAAAAAAAAAAGTATATATCTATCTGTCCATCTTCGATTGAGAGTAGAAATGTAAAAAAGCAACCGGAATGACTGAAGTTGTCAAAAATACTTTAACAACCAAAAGAGTGCAAAATACATCATAGTTGGGGTTTTTATACAGAAAAACATGTACAATGTAAAACAGTTCAGTGCATCAACCAAAGTCAACAAAGTCTACACAAAATCTGTGCATTGTCTTTAATTTCAATTTCTTAAACCTGCAGAAATGGTAACATATACATGTATATATGTACACAGACATCAAGGGGGGGGGTTCCCTTGAACAATTGTATTATACATAGAGAAAGACTCTGCTAGGGTCGAAACGTCAGGCCATTAACTTATTTTTGCATACATAGAATTAAGTCCAAACATCAATTATTCGAATGCTCTAGCCCCCCCCCCCCCCCTCATCACCAAAGTCAAATTTGCATAACAACGAAAGAGCTATCATTCTTTTGTATTGATCTTAAAAAAAGGTACATGACATAAATGCTTATTTCATGTGTAGCACATGTAATTTTTGTTGTATTTTGAGCTTTTATTATCACAATAAAGAAGGTAAATCATCCTCAATGCAGCTGTGAAGCTGAATTGCAAAACCCAGCTACATCGTGTTCAAACCACAAGCATGTTTTAAAGGTGCCTTTTGGCAGCAAGCCATATCGACCCATATGTTTTTTCTGGAGGGAGGAAAGCAAACTCTTGTGGCATAGGCGGGAACCAATGCACAAATCTACTCACATATGGCCCTAGCTGGGAATCGAACCAGGGCCACAGTGGTGAGAGGCGAGCGCTTTTAGCACTAGCCAACCATGGATACACAAAATGGGTATAAACTAGAATGATACATGTATGTGATGAAGATGATTTGGTTAATAGAGGAAGGTGTTTTTATGAAGTTTATGAAATGCGGTTAATCGTGGTGATGAAATTAATTTCTTGGCGGCATGATATTAGTGTTTAATCCACCAAATATAACTAATCCAACAAGTGGAGGGGAAAAAAAAAATGAAAATCCATCGAACTAAAGAAGAGAAAATAGGAGAGTATGATGATGTGCATTATACCTTCATAACCGATGAATACTTTCCCTGTAACTACAAAATGATAGAAAATGCAAAACAAACAAAAATGGAGAAAATGAAAATCGGATGGGAACTCAGAGTCAACATGCAGATGAAAATATGACACACAGACAAGGCAGCAAACTTTACATGCTTTATCTCATGTGGGGGGGGGGGATGCTGTTCTATTGTGTCTTTTTGGCATTGAAGTGTAAGTTCTTTTTGTGTTATAGAATCAAATCTTCCTCTCAGATCTGGTGAGCCTTTCCAAAGAAATGAATTCGAGCAGGCCCATAACTGGGAGGGGTGGGGGGGGAAGACGCCCCCTGACATCCATTTAACCCCCCCCCCCCCCCCACCCCCCAAAAAAATCCCCCAAATTGTTTTAAAATAGTGTGTACATCCCCTCAGACTTTCCCTTGAACCGCTCCATGACTGGCGGGGTTAACAAACCAATGTACAATTTCTTTCATAATTCGAGCCCCTCCACCAATAAAAATTAAAAACTGGTTATGGGCCTCAATTCAACAAAATCAGGGGGAAAAAATGCATCATGAACCCCGTTTTTCAAATGGTAAATTATAAGAAGCTAATTTCGATCCAGTTTAATGGCACATCCGTGCAGATGATTGCATAACTATGGAAAACAAAACAAAATCATACACTATATAACATCATGCATGAAAAGCTGAGTTATTTCATAATAACACAGTCTGACAAAATGTTGGAAATGGATTCAGAGAAAAAACGTTTCAGAAAGAGTTCGTAAAGTTAAAGATTTTCAATACAGGTACAAAATAACCAACATCTTCCAATGGACATTTATACACCACAGCTAAAAAATGGATTCGGGCGAAGCTAGTATGGGAATGGGTAAGAAAAACCAGCCAAATTTAAACAACTTTTTTGAATTGTTGCATCAATTTTTGTTAGCAGCTGGGTCAAATTAAGGTTAACTTAAGGAGAGACATACATATGCTCACCCTTTTCCGGGCGCCTGCCGTTAGTTTTAAACCGATAGGCTGTGTGCGTCCGTTTGTTAAGACATTAATTAAAGACAAGTCAGGTCAGTAAATCAGGTTTCCTGAAATTCTAAATACATTCCTAAAGTCTCCAAAGATTCCACAACCTTTTGAGTGGGTTTTTTGAAACTTTGAGAAGTTTGCGGTTGCACCATGTTAAAATCTCTTTTGAGTAGTGTTGGTTCTGAAAAGAACCGATGGTTGCATGGTGTTACCGCAAACATCTATTAACTTTTGGAGTCTATACACAATCAACCTTATTCCTATGTAAATAATCTATATTTTATGATATAAAAACTCTGCTGGACTTAATTATCCCCCAAAAAGCAAGTCTCTGTGATGGTTTGAGTAACTGGGTGAGGTCAATTGATTATTATTTGTGTAAGTTATGAAAGGTGCAAACAATTCTTGACTTTTCATTTGCATCTGTATACTGAGCTAGTAACCGAGTGTGTATACTGAGTTTGTGTGCAGCAAATAAGATTAAATAAATAAATGAAATAAAGAAATATGAATGTAAACCATACAAAGCAAAAGCTCTTATGTTTTCTACTAAAACAAACATCCACTATAAATGATATAGGTTTTCTCGGTCAATTTCGGCAAATGTGCAGCCAATTTAACCACCAAGCTATTCTATTTCTAGCGAAATCGAATGCTACTGAAAAGGGTCATTCGATTTCGTTTTATGATTGGTCAAATGTAATGTTGCGTCATTCGATTTAACAAAATAATCACTCAATTTAACAATTCATCAAAGCAGCATTCAAATTCGCAGACGCTTCTTGAGGCATGTGTGTCACAAAAAAGAATGATGATATGCTAAATTGAACAGAGTGCTACAGGAATTTGACTCGATTCAAAACGAAATCGACTGCAGAGGCAAAACAGCTTGAATTCGAACGCATGAAGAATAAAAATTAACTGCTCATTTGCCGAATTTGACCGAGAAAACCTATATCAAAATTGTAATGTCATAAGAAATGTTCTTATACATTAGAATACCATTTGAAACCTTTGGTTTTTGAGCGGTTTTGTCCAAGCAAGAAGAATAACCCGAGAAACAATCTGAGAAACGTTTCATGCTAAAAATATTTCTCAGATTGAAATGATTTGTGAATCCCTCGCTCTAAAACCACATTCCTTGGAAGGGAATTGCACCTCATACATTATCAACAGCTGCAGTTCTTCTTAATAAGTAAGTTTTTGTGGTCATTAATTTTTGGAGTAAACACCATAGGTATACCCTGCCTTTAAAAGAACACCTTGCCTTGGATCGGTCGAGTTGGTCTTTGAAAAGCGTTATGGTTAGAAAGATATTTAAAAAGTAGAATATACATGTATCCACACAAGTGTCACTCGAAATTGCGCGGTTTTCCTTTTACAGCATGAAATTAACACGGTTGGCCTTTTTATTGAGTCAAAAGTTTGATTCCACAAAATGGCTGACCATGTTTCTTTGCGACATAAAAGGAAAACCCTGCAATTTCACGGCATGTTTGTGTGGATCATTATATTCTACTTTTAAATTATCTATCTAAACATATGCGTTTCATAACAAATGGCTTCAAACACGCTTTTCAAAGACCAACTCAACCGATCCAAGGCAACGTGTTACTTTTAGAGAATCTAGAAAAAAAAATTACTATTCTGAAACCAATAGACGTGTGATTCAATCATTTGTGTTGTTCTTGGATATTGATGTTTAAACCAGAACGATTAGATCAAACAAAATAACAAAAAGTTGGAATTAGTTGTTCATCTGTTGTTATCGATTGTCTTTTTTAGGGACGTGGTAAACTACTTAGCAGTTAGAGTTCTAATGGGTACTTAAAATTAGTACAAAATAAAACGCCAACTCTAAAATCATTCCTTGTCATTAGGGTGTGCATGTGTTTGTTACTGACGTGGAGTGGGTAGGACGGTTGTCATGAATGAATGAGGACTGATCAGTGATGACAATAAATAGTTCCCACGAGGCGTCAAACAGTCCGGCCATCTTTACGGGCAAATTCACTATTTCTTGTACGAACAACTATAAGCAAGTTTGAGTGCGCACTTTTTAGTCGACCCGTGATTGACAACTGAAGAGCAACATACATGCGCAATCACTCAAACAACTTGTTTGGAAGTGAAGTCTACCATCGGTACATTATTCAATACCTCCATTGCATTCCGCCTTTTTGCTATAGTATCACTGGTTCCCTTCTGCACTTTACACATGTTAGCATGTCGAGCGCATCAATTTCACGTGCGACTCCCAGGAGTTTGTTAAAATTCTGTGCAAAATTAGTCTTTGAGCCACTCAGCTAAATAGAGTACTGCCTTTACAAATCTCAACGGTAACATCCAAATTGCCCGTAAAGATGGCGTCTATTTGGGAACTATCTATCTATTGGAATCACACACATGCAATGAGATGATTACGGAGCTATCTTCCAACAATTCTCTTCATTCTTTACTTTGGTCAAATCTAGTTGAAGTCTGCAATTTTCCTAAAATGTACTCTCATATTTTGGTTGACATACTTTCATTTTAAAGCAAAAAAAAATCTCCCTATTATTCAGACTATACTTAATAAAAAGAAAGTTTGTTTTTGATATTTCACCGAACAACCCATACAAGGCATGATAATTAGTTTGAGGAAACAATTTTGAACAATTTTTTTCCAGTACATGGACTGACCTACATGTACACATGGTGTATGCTGTAATAGACTAATCAGACAAGATAATTGGAAAACAGACGAAGAATTTCATGCTTGCCATACCCAGCTAGTACACGCTTATATACTTTCATACGTGCAGCTTTTTTACTGAGATGCATCGTGAATCAACTAGAGTAAAGCCAGGTTCATATTTCCTGCAAATGCAAATGCGAAACTACTTTTGCATCACAATTTCACAATGAATATTTCACAAACAGTTGAACTTTGTTCAACTCCTGCGAAACATTCGCTGCGAAAAAAAACGGCCATGTGACGTCAAAATTAACGCCGCATTCGCATTCGCATTCGCAGGAAGTATGAACACTTTCAAAATCCTTCAAAATAGCCGTCTCTTAAAACAGACAACTTGATTATTATTAGTATCTCACGTCATTCCACCTTATCCTCGACTACTCATTGAGACATGAGTTGACTTTCGACCCTTAAACCTTACCCTTGCTGACGGCTGAGTAGCATTAATGAGAGTTTGGATGCGACCGGTTGGACTGGTAGGCTCACTGAGGTTGATGCTGCTCAAGCTGACATGGCTGGAGTTTGGCGAGGGCTGCGTCCTGAAGCGACACTCCAAGACATTACGGATGGCACAGAAGGTAGCTGTTGGGAACAGGTCAGGTGAAAAGTTTTATAAACAATAAACAGGCAGGAATTATTATTTGGAAATGACGCAGATAATTTGGGTTCAATGACTGCCAGAGTCCATTAATTGATGCTATTGGACAGGCCTATCCAATATTAACTACCCAACTCAATGAGGAATTACCACTACATGGTGTAACCGCAAACCTTACTAAATAACAAACAAAAACATGTTCCCAAGTTAAATGAAATGGATCACTGTGTGTGTGGTATTTTAACGCTTTTGGGTTGACAGGGGAAAAATGCCCAGAGCGGGACTCGAACCTGCACACCTGCGGCCTCCAGATAAACATGCCAGTGCTCTACCAACTGGGTTTTTGAGCTTACAGGCTTTTGTGGGGGAAAAAACAATTTGTGTGTTTGTGTATAGCTTTTGTCTGTTTAGGGTTAATTCCAATTTTCTTAACTGTGTAAAAACTTTGTAAATTTGAATGTTATTCAGATTAAAATAAACCATTAGTAGTAAAATAACAAATAATAATTAATGAAATTATGCAGTGAATTAAAACTTACTGAGTCTGAGGCACTGCCTCAGGATACCTCCTCGTGGCATATTCTTCTCAACCTCTAGCTCTCCAAAGTTCTGATTACTCGCAAACACCAAGACGTCTACCAAGTTCATGATACGATTGATAAAGGATATCCCAACCTCTAGCGGTAGGCCCTGCGTTGGCTCAATCACGTCTGGCTCATGCTGTGGAGACAAAAACAAATTACTTTGTGTCAAGATTGACATTATAAAAAAAACATTAAAGAGGGTCTCTAAGTTCAATTTGGGGGTTTGAGATGTACATGTACTCATTTTCCAATAGATAGAATCCTCATGAAAAGTTTCTAAAAATGGTGTAAATTGTCATTTTTTTATTTTATACTCTTTCAGAGTGATACATTTTTATACATGACGTCATCGGACATCAAAGACAAATGAGTCTAGTACATTCTAAAGAGAATTTTGTGCACCAGTCAAAGTGTACCATTCAATGCCTTTTTGATTGAACATCAATTAAATTCAGGATTGAACTAAAAATTCTCTGCACACAAATGTGCGCTTGTATGAAATGTGATGTCATCGAATGTTTATGGATTTTGACAAAAATGTCATTCAAAGGCTATCAAACACCACTGCACTTTACACTTTTTTTAACATGAGGTTAGCGGTTATAGACTTGTAGTTCCCCCCCCCACCCCCCCCCATTTTCATTAGGACTCTGTCTGTTAGAAAATGGGTGGATCACAGAACTGAGTTTAACCTTGAATCCCCCTCTTTAAAGCAATTTGGCTTTTGGTTTGTTACAAAAAAACAGTTAGTTAGGTCTCATCACACATGCTGCATAACTCAATATTCATTCTGTATTAAGTAAGTTATTAACGGAATCAATGTGTGGTGAAGAGGTTTTCAACTAGTGGTTTAATCCCAATGAGGCCTTGTTCTTGATAATTTTACAGAGACGAAGTCGAGGTAAATTATCAAGAACCAGGCCTCGGCGGGTTTAAACCACTAGTTGAAAACCGATTCAACTCACTTTGATTCCCATTCATAAATACCTTTTCGGTCAAAAACGTCAACACTTTTTGGTCAAAAAGTAAAATAAATGCAAAAATTATAATTGTTTAATGATTTCTTTCAACACATCACCCCTCCAGCTATGAAATGGTAAAGCCCTCCGCCGCCCTCGGTTAAACAACTCCTTATAAGGGAATGCTGTGCGCATCGCGCGTATCGCGTGATGTGGCACAACTGTATCAGCCGTTGCCCTCGACCAATAGGAATGAAGAAACTGTCTTATAAGAACAGGTGCAAGCTTGCGTGTCACGCCCATGTTTCAACACTTTTTACTGGTCATAAACAAAGGTTTAGACACACCCACGTGACGCGCTCTCCACCAATAGGAATAGCGAAACTGTCTGAGGTATTTATGAACAAGATGTTATACAGCGGTGATCAAAGGCCTTTTATTAGTTAGCAAAACAGTTCAACACAACTTAAAACTCTAAAGGATGAGAAACAAAAGTACATGCCAGTCTCTATTCCAGGTTAATGCCTGTGCATGCGACATAATGGATTGTCCCAGGGTGTAATTTTACATCAGCCAGTCAACTGACAAAAAAAACAAAAAAAGGACCTTTCAAAATTGTTCCGCACATTCACAATTGGCCTTCATAATTTAGTTTGGTAAAATTTGGCCGACAAAGATGTCATCCAACATGAAGTAAACAATAATTCGTAGCAAAATAGTGCATTATCTTCATTCCAAAAAAAAATAAGCCTGAGCATATTTGTTGCTTATAATATAATAATAATAATAACAAATTCTTATGTAGTGCATTTCACAATAAAACGCATCACTGCGCTTTACATTAGGCCCCTGGTCATTGGGCTGATAACATCCATGTAATCTTTCTCAGCTTCCATTAGGGAGTATAGAGCCCTGAGCTGCCGTGGCGCTCAGAAAGCTTTATCATTCACAATATCAACCTCTACCCTCGCAGGTACCCATTTATACCCCTGGGTGAAGAGAAGCAATTATAGTTAAGTATCTTGCTCACGACCAGGATTCGAACCTACACTCCGGTGACTTGGCATCAGAATTTGAATTCGATGCTCTTAACCACTCTGCCTTGACACTCTACAACCTCATTGTCTCTATCAGGCTCATTCCAACATGCTCTTCTCCTAACGTGTGAGTTAGGCCGTGTCCGAAACGACGACTTTGGCTACAGCTACGTCTAGATTAGCACGTCTGCCAGTGTTGAAGAATAGGCAGACGCGCGCGATCTAGCAGTAGCTGTAGCCTAAGTCGCTGTTTCGGACACGGCCTTAGATTTGAACAATGTCTGGTACAATGGCTTGCTAAGACAAAAGTTACCCCTTAAATTTAAATAACAATTTTTCTAACGGCCTGATGTTGATTTTAAACTCCTCAGACTATAGAGACATCGATATGGCACATGACTCGAGGCAAGCATCTGCAAAGCTTGCCCCTTTTTTCTTAGTCTGGTTGTGAAGCAAGGGCTCTCATTAAAGAGAACTTATTCACTGTACTAGCAAAGAACCCAATGGAAAGAAGACAAGGAAGGAAGTTTCAGTTTGTGGGAGAGAACCCCTGAGAATAATTTGAGGGGAAACCATCGTAGTCAGGTAGGGACTGAAAACCACATCCACAAGGTGCCTAGAGGTGGACGGCGACAAAAGATACCACTACATCGACCCGACCACACAACCAAGTTGACACAGAAACTGTCTCTACAGCCTGAGGAATTGAAATTTTAAGCAGTAATTTCTGCCAAATCAAGTCATTATACCAATATTTGTTGAATCTAACTCGCAAATGTCTTCTTGCATTCACACTATGATCAGCCATGCAAGACTTACATGCCACCAACGATAGTACAGAGGATTGGCAATTAGAAGATGACCCTTGGAATGTGAAATGAATAAGTAAACATCAATGAAATTAAACACAAAATAAGTAAATACCCAAATGTAACTTTTTGATTGTAAGTCAAAGAGATTTTGTCTAACAATTAGGGAGATATTTAGAGTTACATTCAACAAAATAGGGAAGAAGTTTCCATAACCAGGGAGATTTTGTCTAACAATTAGTGAGATATTTAGAGTTACATTCAACATAATAGGGAATAAGTTTCCATAACCAGGGAGATTTTGACTAACAATCAGGGAGATATTTAGAGTTACATTCAACATAATAGGGAAGAAATTTCCATAACCAGGGAGATTTTGTCTAACAATTAGGGAGATATGTAGAGTTATATTCAACATAGTAGGGAAGAAGTTTCCATAACCACGGAGATTTTGACTAACAATCAGGGAGATATTTAGAGTTACATTCAACAAAATAGGGAAGAAGTTTCCATAACCAGGGAGATTTTGTCTAACAATTAGGGAGATATTTAGAATTACATTCAACATAATAGGGAAGAAGTTTCCATAACCAGGGAGATTTTGTCTAACAAGTAGGGAGATATGTAGAGTTATATTCAACATAGTAGGGAAGAAGTTTCCATAACCACGGAGATTTTGACTAACAATCAGGGAGATATTTAGAGTTACATTCAACAAAATAGGGAAGAAGTTTCCATAACCAGGGAGATTTTGACTGACAATTAGGGAGATATTTAGAGTTACATTCAACAAAATAGGGAAGAAGTTTCCATAACCAGGGAGATTTTGTCTAACAAGTAGGGAGATATGTAGAGTTATATTCAACATAGTAGGGAAGAAGTTTCCATAACCAGGGAGATTTTGTCTAACAAGTAGGGAGATATTTAAAATTACATTCAACAAAATAGGGAACAAGTTTCCATCATCAGGGAGATTTTCAAATTTTGTTTAGCAGAACATGGAAAGATTGGTCTATTTTCAGGGAATTGTCAGGGCAGCTCTGCATATAAAACACTGATCATGTGTGCCAAAAAAAATTTATATTTCGCTACACACTCAAGAAGAAGAGAACTTGTATTTATTCCCTGAGTTTTGCTCTGTCTTTTCAGATGCCTGTTATCCCATAAATGTCTTCAACACATCTGAAGACCAACAGCTTCTGTTTGAAACGTCAAGACCACACAAAATCTTTTTAGAGCCACCATTGCTCTCAAAAGAGATTTTACACGTTTATATCCGGAAGTTTACTCATTATAATTCATTCTTACATCTGAACAACCTCAAGTGGGCTAAAGAACTTTTTGTTTTTACATACTGATCGATTGAAATTTAATTAGATGGACTTCTGGAGAAAGCCTTCTGGAGAATGCCTTCTCCAGAAGACGATCAGAGCATACTGATCGAAACGTCAAGTTGAAACCAACGGTTCTTTTCAGAACCACCCCAACTAATTAGAGATAGTCATTACATATCGTATTTCCACCGTGCAAAGTTTCAAATCCTACTTAGATAGACTTCCTACATCTCTACACTTTAGGATGATACATGTATATTAAAAAATCTTACACTTCTTGATGTTGCAGAGGAGAGCATTGGGAGGATTCCTCCTGATGAATAGATGAGGTTATCCATGATCTGAGACACCATCTGAGTCACATTCTGCACGAAGATTGTGTTCTCTGCAGCATTCACATAGTCGATAACAGTTTTTGTGTTATTGCTATTAAATATAACAAAACAAAAACAATACATGTACATTGGTTTTGAGGTAATGCTTGGTAGGGTTTCAATAGCCCTGTTTACTTTGTATCTCTTATCCCTGTGGAATACAGCCCTTGGACTTTTTTTAACCAACGATTACCCCTTTCACACTGTGTCCTTATTCCCCATGTCAAGAATACCCCCGGGTTTTACCGCTTACCCCTACTCCAGAGCAGGGGTGGCTATTCCCCAGGGTTTGCCCATTTGCCGGGCAGACTGGGGGAAGACAGGGGTCAAAGTGTTCGGAGTATGAAAAGGCCAGCTGTTATTCCCCAGTGGCAACCCCAAAAATAGAGTAGTGTAAAATAGGGTTATGGATAACAAAACAAAATAAAAATAAAAGCATGACCGCTTGTGATAAACTGCAAAATGTATTAACTTTTACTCCATGATTTCATTCATGGAAAGCGTGCGCCTCATCCAAAGGCGCTGGAATGGGCTCAAAAATGCACATGTGCACTGGACCATTCCCCTGACCTAAAAACCATTTGCAAGTTGGTTTGCTCTTCTATGTGTAAAACTTGAATGACACACTTAATGGCAAAGAGAACTTGTGAAGCTATGATTAATGTTCAGTTTGCTCTCACCTGCGCCAAACTTGTATATCAGTCTCGATGGCAAACAGTAGATCGGACATCATCCTCTGATGCATACTAGACCAGGAGTATTCAGGAATACGATAAGGTGCTTGGTGAGGACCGGGACTGAAGAATCTAGAACTCTGTCTGCCCAGGGATGCCTGGTCATCGTCTTGCGGCTTGTTCTTTGGTGGTAGCCACTGGCTCCTGCCACTGCCAGGTACGTGAGTTGCCCCCTGGGCTGTCGGGAGTTGATTGGCAGCGAGGGGGTTGGGGTGGGAGGCCGTGGAGCTAGTCGCTGTGGAGTCGGAGCTTGCAATACTGGCTGTTTGGTCAGATATTTCCTTAAGATTTAAAATCAAAAATAATGGAATGAGTTTAAGAATAAGAATCAATAACAGAGCTTAATATTTGATATAGTTAAATTTGCATCAAGATTAAGGGCACTGGATAAAATATTTGTGATGGCCCTACAATAAATTAGACAGCTGCTCATGGTGCATAAAGACATGGTGCGTAGTGGTATCCTTTCTCGCCTCCCACCTGTAGGACCCTGGTTCGAATCACGGCAGGGGGACTTTGTGGATTTGATTTTCATTCCCTTCCTGATGGAGTGGGTTTGCCTTTTTGAGAGTTTATGGCTTCACAACCAGAGTAAATGAAAAAAAAAAATGGAATGAAAAGAAATTACACCTACCTTGCTAGACTCTTCTTCAGGTGATTTATCATTGCCACTTGTTGCCGCTGCCTCCTGAGGTGTCTCGTCGCTACCTTCATCCCTCTCTGAGTCTTGCCCAGAGAGGGCACTCTTGCCATCCACTATCTTGATGACATCATTAATCACACTGTCAAGCATTTTACTGATGAAATGCTCGTCTGTGTCTTCTGAATTGGCTTCTGGTTTACTGGAAGTAAGATAAAATACTCAATTTTAATACTATAATCAGTGCTCCGAATTTACTGGACCGCTGTCCTGGGGCCAGTTATGTTCACTTCGTCTTCAAGAGAAAGCTGGACTCTGTTACTGTATGCTGCATAAGGAGGTTGTGTTTACCTATTTTTTATTTGACAGCATTCTTACATTGTACATGTAGGTGATTCACCACAGAATGCTTTGTCCTCTCTGATGACACTCCCATTCATATCTTTGTCTCCTGTTTATCATTCAAATTTTGGTACAACATGTGGAGCTGAGATGGTTTAAGGAATAATTTAAGGCCCAGTGACCAGGGGTTAGAATGTTGGAAGCGCTTTGAGACGCCCCTATGGTTTAGTCTACCACCTTGTGCATTATCAATTGAAATTATTTGGGGTATGAATAGAAATAAAAACAACACACAAAACAAGGTTTAGCTGACATGTTGGCTAAGCTAAATGGTGCGCTATTTTCATTCTCCATCTACTTAGCGATCGTCCTGCCTTCTCACCTTTCGCCTTTAACCCCCTCAGCTGTCTGACCCTCAGCGTAACCCCCAGTCATGGCTGCAAGTGGACTGATGGAATCTTCATGGAAGACACCATCCTCTAACTGAGCAGCGTTGATGGCTGCTGAGATGCTCGCAGCTCCATCACCGCTTTGGGAGTTCTGGTAATGGTTGTAGGCTTTCAGAAGCTCCTGCTTGTGGTCCTCAAAAGATACCTGAAATAGGTAATTTTAAAGTACATGATTGAATGTAGGGTCATACTTTGGTGCTTTAAATTTTATTTATATGAGAGATCGCCTAAAATCACCAGGTCGGATACCACTTCAAGGTGAGAGCTATACTTAACTGCTTTGGGCTATCAACCCAAATCAACTCACTGCCACCAGGGGCATGTTGCCACCTACTCCCCTGGGGCTGAAACAGGGTTAAGGCCCGGTCACACAGGCCCCGAAAATGAGAACGAAAACGGGAATGATTAAAATGCACGCCCTCGATTGGCTGAATAAGCTTGGGTGTATTCTGCGTGGAGCAATTAAACCAATAGAATGCGTTCTCTTTGCGTCGTTATCGTTATCGTTTTCGATATCGCTGCAGTGTGACTCTGCCTTTATTCCCTTGTTTAACTGTAAAGATGTAGGCATGGTAATCATCCACCAGGAGCCTGGCTGGTAGAGCAAAATGCACTACCGTCACAACTTTTAACGAATCAGTTACAGTTAAGTGCCCTGCTCAAGTGCACAAGTGTCATGACCGGGATTCTAATCCACACTCAACACCAGAGCTTGGGTCCAGAGAACTAGATCATAACTACAAAAAATTTCTTGCGTACTTTCAAGTGGATAATCAAAAGTGTGTCCACCCAGCCCTAAAACTGAAACTTGCTTTCCTTGTCTTTTCTTTATTGGTTCTTGGCTAGAAAAGTGATTAAAGACACTGGACACTAATGGTATTTGTCAAAGACCAGTCTTCTCACTTGCTGTACATGTATTTCAACATATGCATAAAATAACAAACATGTGTAAATTTGAGCTCAATCGGTCATCGAAGTTGCGAGATAATAATGAAAGAAAAAAACACCCTTGTCACACGAAGTTGTGTGCTTTCAGATGATTGATTTCGAGACCTCAAATTATTAATCTGAGGTCTCGAAATCAAATTTGTGGAAAAATACTTCTTTCTCTAGAACCACAATACTTCAGAGGGAGCCGTTTCTCACAATGTTTTGTACCATCAACCTCTCCCCATTACTCGTTACCAAGTAAGGGTTTATGCTAATGATTATTTCGAGTAATTACCAAGAGTGTCCACTGCCTTTAAGTTTGCTTTTCTGAGAGTCCTTATCTTCACAACCAGGTTAAATAAATGAAAAGAGACACAACTACAAGAATCATCTTGCGTACCTTTGAGTGAATAATGGACAGAGTGTCAACCCACACTCTCCAGCCTCCCCATTCGTACTTCATGGCGTGATGGAGGAGCATACGAAGGAGTGAGTAGACCATGTCCGTTATCTTCTTCTCTTCCTCGTTGTTGGGGTAGATGTAGGCCAGGCCGATCATCCAGTCCTGCCAAACGGAACACTGCAACAGAATTCTGCAGACAGGGAAAACATAGCTAGATATTAACTCTATCAGTGCCAATGTGTTACAAATTGTAAGGAATTTCGAACTGCAAGAGAGTTCTGTACAACGGAAAAACCAATGTTATATTATCTCTATCAGTGCCAACTGCCAAAGTAGTACCTATTTTAAGGAAAGTAAAATTGCAAGATAATTCTGCAGAAAGGAAAAACAACGCTACATCAGTGTCAAGGTACATGTACAATCTTTTTTTGTTATCAATGTTCTACCCTGGTATCACGAGAGGGTATTATCACTCATGAAGCAGTATTGACTTTGGGATGTACCTGGGTAATAAAAATCAGCAAGATAGTTTGTTTGGTGACTTGGGTCAACACAGAACAACATCATCTAGTTTTCAGAAAACAGCTAAAACAGTTGGCGACTCCGTATATTTGTCAATATCTTTGTTCGGGTGTGCCAGTCAGAAGCCATTCAACCTGAATAAATTCAGCAATATTCAAATCATCTATGTCAATGTTGTGCCTTCCCTATAAACAATTATCACGATAGACATCATGCTTGTGAGGCCACAACACAAGCCCCAGTAGCACCCTGATGGAGGTCAGAGGAAGACCTATCACTGTGTTGTGCGCTGTATACACATTAACACTGTTTCCATTGTTCGCCCTCAGCAACAGTGGCCTATGGAAGGGCTAGGGGATCTTTAACATAAATGGACAAAAAAACATCAACCTCAAACACTGAGTTGAAATTCAAAGAAAATTAGAGAAATTGACACTGACCTCCTGTTTTCCCTGCTTTGGTTGAAGAGTAGAATCATATCAGACAGGAAGTGTTTCTTGACCTCTAGTGTTGCCTCACTAGGTACAGACTGACGCAACAGACGAGCAGTCACATGAAATATACCTGAGAATAACAAAAACAAGAAGGGAGATGCGTTCAGAATGGCTTGCAACTTGGATTAGTCTCTTTTGTTGGCAAGATCACAGAGGAAGGGATGCACTCCATCGAATGCCTTTTGCATGAACATCCTCTTAAACAAATCAGCAGAGTGTTTCCTGAGTACCATATATCTTTGTTTTCTAGCAACGCTGAACCATTTGATTGGCCCATCAGAATTCTTTTTCAGCTTTCAGTCGGAATCAATTTTCTGATCGTTCCAGTTGGTCTTTGAAAAGCGTTTAAAGCAATTTGTTATGAAATGCATATGGTTAGATAGATAATTTAAAAGTAGAATATGTGATCCACACAAACATGCCTCAAAATTGCAGTTTTTCTTTTACGTCGCGAACAAACACGGTCTGCCATTTTGAGGAGTCAACATTTTTCACATATGCTTCTCATATACAAAATTTAAAAAATTTAAATAAAGAAGTCACAGCTGCCTCACCAGTTTACCCCTACTTGACTGGAAGCAAATATAGACAAAAATAAAGGAAAAAATAATTGAGAAATGAAAATAATCTCACCAGGATTCAGTACTCTGTAGGTCTTGTCTGGTTTGATGTGGCTGCCTGTAGCTACCTGTAAGCTGACTCGCTCTGTTAACAACTACAGTCGGATCATAACAAGTAAAAGATAAATAAATTCAGATATCAAATATCAAACCACAATGGAAA
This sequence comes from Asterias amurensis, assembly GCF_032118995.1. NCBI lineage: Eukaryota > Metazoa > Echinodermata > Asteroidea > Forcipulatida > Asteriidae > Asterias > Asterias amurensis. Next base: position 21,122,380 of record NC_092651.1, on the reverse strand, counting down.
CTGACTGCATAAATTAGAAATGTTTTGGGGTTTAACTCCAAATCAACGTAAAGAAATTTGACAACTGGTATGAGCACTAGGAAAAAGGAAAGAAATCAAAAATTAAAAAAAATGTAAAGAGAATAGCACCTTGGAGTTGGAATAAAAAAACAAGAGAATGTTGGAAGTGGGGGAAAACATAATGTTGGCTCATGACTTTAAGAATCATCAGTGCATTTTGTATGGATTTCATAACATTACTTTTGCACATTTTGGAACTCCTAGTAAATTGTGTCAAATGATCAAGAGTGGTGTTCAAAGTAGTTGTTTAGCAAAAAGAAGTATTCATTGTCTGAGGAAAACACTTAAAGTGACGATAATAGTGTGAAGCACTGTTGACTGAAATGCAAGAAACTTATCAGGGTAGAATAAATGTACCTCAAATAAGCAGTTGTACATGACCATGGATAGGGAGTTTGAAGTCAATAGCAGTCGTTCACCAAGCAGAGAATACAGATTGTGAGCATACATCAAATCCAACTTCCTCCTGCAAAATCAAAAACAAAAGGTCATGAAAAGTTCAGACACAACAATAACACCCACAGTCAAATTTGGTAACTTCAGTTGTGAAGTTGTTAAAATCTACAAGTCTTTCTCAAATATTGACAAAGAATAACCAAGCGTCTCACAAGAAATACTCACAGGGGCGAAGATCGATCAAGAGTATTTATTTCTTTTTTAATTAGACTTACTTGTGTGGGAGGCGGCTCAAGAAGAGTGCCAGAACTTTGATTGCCATGGCTCGTACTATTTCATCATAGGACGCAAGCAGTTTGTAGATCACTCTGTGCAAGCAAAAAACAAAAAAGTCAGTCAAACAATAATAAATTTAATGGCATTTATGAATGGGAATAAAAGGGTAGCGACGAGTTCTTCAGCGGCCGTTTAAAACCGGCAGGGTTGTTGCCGTGTAATAAAGGCCCTCGTCTTCTAACCCACACCCTGATGACTTAAAGGCAGTGGACACTGTTTGTTATTACTCAAAATAATTATTAGCATAAAAACTTACTTGGTACTAAGTAATGGGGAGAGGTTGATATTAGAAAACATTGTGAGAAACGGCTCCCTTTTTCCCTCGAGTAATGTAGTTTTTGTGAAAAAAGTAATTTTCCACGAATTTGATTTCGAGACCTCAGATTTAGAATTTGAGGTCTCGAAACCAAGCACCTGAAAGCACACAACTTCGTGTGACAAGGGTGTTTTTTTTCTTTCATTATTATCTCGCAACTTCGACGACCAATTGAGCTCAAATTTTCACAGGTTTGTTATTTTATGCATATGTTGAGATACACCAAGTGAGAAGACTGGTCTTTGACAATTACCAATAGCGTCCACTGCCTGTAACCACAAGAACTTAAGACTGGTGCACTAGATCACTCAGCCATGAAACGCTATATTACCTAATGCCATTTTTCCTGTCGAAAGCAACAGCCATTCCATTTGAGTTTTCTGCCATGAGCGACAGTAACAGCTGCAGTACATCCTTCAGATTGATGTCCTAAGAGAGATAAGATAAGTAATAATGACACAGTTATATGACGCTACCTTGATTACTTTCAATCAGTAACTGGGAACTAGAAAGCTAATTACACTCTATCCTTGACTGACCTGCATGTACACAGGGTGTATGCTCTAAAACACCTTTCAGGCCTTGATAATCAAACAAATTCAGATTTTTCCAAGAGCAAACAAAAAAAACGGAAAAGGAAGAATATCATGCCTGTGTATTATACATGATTGGTAATTGGTAAAGATAAAATACATCATTGTTTGATTTTATAGTCTGTAAGCTTTGTACTGATTATAAAGTTCATACTAGAACCATGTTTTTCTGTGAAATATTTCACTCTTAAATGAAGTCTTACTTTCGAAACAAAATCTGAAAGCCTAAACCAATCACTGACCTCTGGTTGAACGTGCCTGCGCTCCACCAACAGAGCTATCTAGCCCCTAGTGTTGGTGGTCTCCCTATTTTGTCCATAACTTTGTTCAGGGTGCCAGTCAGAAGCCATACAATTTTAAATAAGGTCAAACACATCGTGGGGTCAAATTATCAAAGGATCATCGAAGTAGCAATTGTTTTTAGCCACACCCACCTCATGAATAGTCATAAGATAGTTCAAGATAATCTGTAGCTCCTCATCATTTGCTGAGCGTTCCTTTAGAATCAGTTGCTTAGTGATGCGTAGGATTAGAGCTCTCAGTGAAAGAAGATCTTCTGCACTTGGTCGAGGTCCGTCTGTAACCAAAGAATAAAAACAAATCAAACCAAGGATAATTTTTTGGGGGGCGACGTTCGGTTAGCTTCCTCAGGTTGAACTAGGTTTGACACCAATGCGCTTGAGTAGCTTTGACGTTATTGTCGTGGCTGATTAGGGTCAGACTCCAGTAACCCACTCATTGACAACCACTTGAAACATCTACCATCCCTAATTGACACTGATCAACAAATGACACGAACAGAATCATTGCAAGTGATTAAACAAATGTTTTTACGGAAAGATGCACATGACAACCCCCGATCGATGAGCAGGCATTGCCCTACAACCATCGATGGATTAAAGTAAAGTAAAATAAAGAGAAGGCTCATTTTGGTCTGACCACGGTGCATGACATACGTGGCCTTTTGCCGGCTATGGTTTTATTTTTGCTGTTTGACTTTAACTATTGTTCTCGTAATTTTCAGTGTAATTACCATTTTTAAATCTGTTTAAATTATTGTTAATATCTGTATGTTGTTGTAATGCGCATCTGTACATATTTTTTATGAAACTTGCGCATAATAAATGAATAAATTATTATAATTATTATTATTACTATTATTATTATTATTATTATTATTATTATTATTATTATTATTATTATTATTATTATTATTATTATTATTATTATGACATAACAATGAGAAACTTCCTAAATGGCCGAAGTTTGACACCCATTTAACCCCTACAACAACAACTTTGTGTACATTCAGTCACCTTTTAATGGAAAGCTATATGTGCTTTTGTATTAGCATGAGCTTGTACAAGGTTTTAAGATTGCAGTTTTACCACGAGAATACCAACATGACATCTCCAATTACTCTACAAATTGTTTTCAGATGTAACGCACATAATAAACGTAGTTTCGGTCGGCTGTCCCAAAAGGCATTGAATGAGCATTCACATAGCTTTTGTCGATGGCTCACCCGTATCGGATGAGCACAACAGGGACAGTCCAAGCAATCTAATCAAACGCACCCTTAGTCTCTTTACATACCTCAATCTATATCCTATTTCCCATTTATTTACTGTAGTTCCCCATCCTGCACGTGAATGGTAAAGCAATTACAAGCTTCAGGCTTGAAAAGTCACAGAGACTCTGTCACAGAGACTAAAGTCACAATACTATGCATTTTCACAGATCCATAAAGGAACATTACAGAATTGGTAAGGAAAAAAACTTGTCTAAGATCACAGATTGACATAAAACTTACACGGTCTAATGATGATGATAGAAGAACACATCCGCTGAAACATTTCTGTCTGAAATGTCATATTTGATAAGAAACAAATAAAACTAATTTCCCGTTTGGAGTTCATCGCTCAGTAAGCTGTTTATTTTGGGTTTTTTTTTTGTAATTGATGTCATGCAAAATGTGTAATCAGTTTTTCACTATTTTCCCAAACTTCTACAGGTATGTCACTTAATGTATATGGTTGATTGCATAAAGTGCTTACACTACCAGCAACTGTCATGTTTGCACACAAAAAACAATTCTGTAATGTGTTTTTTTAAATATGATATAATACAACACCCATGTAGATCCTTGTCATTTGAAAATCAGACTTGAGTAGGAAGAATACGAATCCACATTCATGACACCTTTAAGACTCTTACCCAGCCCTTTAGCGGTGATGCCGCTTCGGTCCTCCGGATTAACAATCCAATAGTAGTACTTGAGGGTGTGCATGAGCTGTAACACAGTACTGACACGTCGGATGTTGGTGTAGATATTGGACTGGCCAACAAACTCATTGGATAGGAACGTGTATAACGAGATCTGGGTCTGCGGAGTTAAAACAACATTAAATAATAAATATACAGAGTCTTTGTATTGTGCCAAATCCACCGAATTAAAGCCATTATACACTTTCGGTACAGAAAAAAAAGGTTCAAAGATTTACAGATAACTTACAGGGTTTACAGAAGGTAATGGTGAAAGACTTCTTTTGAAATATTATTCCATGAAATGCTTTACTTTTTGAGAAAACATTAAAACAATATCAATTCTCGATAGCGAGAATTACAAATTTATTTTGAACACATGTCACATGACACGAGGAAACGTGCGGAAACAAGGGTGGGTTTTCCCGTTATTTTCTCCCGACTGCGATGACCGATTGAGCCTAAATTTTCACAGGTTTGTTATTTCATACATAAGTTGTGATACACGAAGTGTGGGCTTTGGACAATACTGTTTACCGAAAGTGTCCAATGGCTTTAAGGTGCTCAGCTGTTGTTTGCTTAAATCCTGAAAATCACATGGAAATTTGTTTGGATATCCTGTTTAATCAAGGAAGAAATTTCATGCTAAGCAAATTGTTGTGCTTAGCAGGTCTATGAAATTGGGCCCTGGTAAGGCTTACCTTGACTGGTGTATGAATCCACAGTGCCGGGTTGAATAGAATATGATCCACAAGATGTCTGAGTAGCTGCACACCAGCCGGTACTCCGTTGTAATACTTAGCAAGATCCAAGAACAACTCAAGAGCAGTCTCTGTCATGTGTTCCATGGATGCCTATAAACAAAAACAAGTTGGTAGTGTCAGTAGATATCATCATCATCATTTAGCGGTCGCAACCGAGATTCCATGCACAGTAAAAATAGTAAAGTTAACTAGTGCTCAAAGTTTATATTGGACTGCACAAAAATTTGCTTAGCATGAAATGTCTTCCTTGATAAAAACTGGATTACCAACCAAATTTCCACATGGTTTTCATGGTAAGCAAACAGCTGAATACCAGTAACAAACAATATGCACAAAATTGAAATTTGGTTGGTAATCCTGTTTTTATCAAGGAAGAAATGTCATGCCAAGCACATTTTTGTGCTTAGCAGCTCTATGAAATTGGGCCCTGGTCTAAGGCCAGTGACTTTATTGCAAGGCCAATCTTATATAGCGCACACATCTACGAATAAGGTACTCAAAGCGCTTGATTAGACAAAAACATTTTTTAGAATTTTTTGAAATTATGCGACCAAATTTTATATGGAACCTTATAGTGGGTTTATGAGGTGCTGCCGTGCTTACAGCAGCCACTGCCAGAAAAACATGCGGCAAACCCATTCTTTTATGTGCATTACACAACACACTGGACCAACGACTTCACTTACCATCAAGCAGTGAACTATACTTTTGAAAGTCTGCTACTGCTGCTGCGAGTACATAATTTGTGTATGTACCGTTTTGACAATGTACCGTTATGTACATGTACATGGTCCAGTGCGATCAATGAAATAAAAGGTCAAAGGTACATCTTGGCTCAAGGCTGGTATCTGGTGTTAAAGTGTGACATCGGATATTCAGGCTACAAACACTAGAGGTCAGGTTGAAGTCGACCTTTGACAATAAAGAGTGTATGGATAGGTTAAAGGTTGAAGTTGACTTACTTTCTGTAGTAGGTAGCCAAGGATGACGAAGCCCCTGCCTTGAACCATCTGTTGCTGTGTGGACATGGATCCCTTCAGGAGATCACACAGGAGGTGAAGTAACAGCGGGCTAAAAAACAAACAGGAAAACATATATGGTCACAAACTTTTTAAAATAGAAAAACCTACAAAATATTACTGTGTATTCAGTTTGCGGTAACACCATGTACATATTTTTTGTTTGTTTTACATTTGTTCTTGAGAACTTGTCTTGCTGTTTGTTTGCGCAGAGTAGATTTCAGAATTTGGGAGACTTCTCAGTTCTGAAAAGAACAATCCTTCGTTTTAACTACTACCTGGGCGAGAGGTAGGAAATCGGCCAGGACTACCAACTTTCGCTTTACTGGATCAAGGGGACTTGAGATTATTAACTTCACTGACGCGGAGTGAGTTCTTAAATTTGTCTCAATGGCAGTGAAGTTGTAGTGAAGTGAAGCAAGCTCTCAAGAGCAAATCTACACAGCAGAGTGGATAAAACATAAACATGGTGTTACCGTAAACTTAATAAGGGAATCAATGTGTGGCGAAGAGGTTTTCAACAAGTGGTTTAATCCCAACGAGGCCTGGTTCTTGATAATTTTACGTAGACGAAGTCGAGGTAAATTATCAAGAACCAGGCCTCGGCGGGTTTAAACCACTAGTTGAAAACCGATTCAACACACTTTGATTCCCATTCATAAACACCTTTTCGGTCAAAAACATCAACACTTATGGTCGAAAAGTAAAATAAATGCAAAAATTATAATTTTTAAATGATTTCTTTCAACACAACACCCCTCCAGCTATGAAATGGTAAGGCCCAGTCAAGGCCCTCGGGTAAACAACTCCTTATAAGGGAATGCTGTGCGCGTCGCGCGTATCGCGTGATGTGGCACAACTGTTTCAGCCGTTGCTCTCGACCAATAGGAATGAAGAAACTGTCTTAAAAGCATAGGTGCAAGTTCGGTGTCTGCCCATGTTTCAACACTTTTTACTGGTCATAAACAAAGGTTTATACACACCCACGTGACGCGCTCTCCACCAATAGGAATAGCGAAACTGTCTGAGGTATTTATAAAAACATATTAACGCCTCACCTTGCAATGCCTAAAAACTCATTATTAAAAAATGCTTTGCATCAAATTCATTCGGACAAAGAACATATTAAGGTTGAGTGACACATTGTTAAGCTGATTTATAGTTGAAAACACAACAAAGTGTACCACTTTACATCCGTCACGTTAAAAAAATTTCAAATGGTTGTCATTTATTTTCAAGTTCAAGAAAACACCCAGAAAGTGAGTTACATGAAGGCAATTTAAAGGCATCAAATATTCCTTTAAACTTCTTAATTAAGAGGGGTAACATAATAAAATACTCACCATACATCTGGGTCGATCGTCTCCTCCGTATCGTCCTCAGATACCGGTTGAACAAAATCCAGTTGTGTAAAAAGAGGAAATATCATATGGATACCTCCAATGGAATGCAAGGTGCTGTGTATGGAATGTGTAACGATGGCACGAACATCCTGCAAAGAATACAAAATTAAGTCAATATATCCAAATTAGTCATGAAAACAACCAGCTTGATTGTTGCTGGAAAAAACATTGATTTTTATCGGGTTTCTTAAAGAACTTTTGGGGCATGTACTTGTATGTAACTGGGACGATTCCATTGATTTGCTTACCATAAGCAAAGAATCAACGCTTACAACAGCAGGGAATTTCCACGCCAACATCAAGTGCATTTCACAGGTTATCAGGCAAAGTTTGTTTGTGCATGTTACTAGGCATTCTCCGCTAACACAGCTAGTACAGAACTTCGGAGCTTGCCCCGTAAGCGAAGAATAGTGATTGAAAGCACATAATCGGCGGTAAACAGAGCCATGAAACTGGGCCCTGATCAGGAACACCACGCCCCAATTTTGTAGAAAATCTTAATGGAATGCAAGGTGCATTCAAAAACTTACCTAGAAAATACTGCTCAGGAAATCTCTTTGCTTTAAGAAGAAAATTACTGGGGCAATAGTTATGGAATTCTGGCTGGTAACCAGTTTCTGTTTAGCAAAATTTTTCTGTGCTTAGCAAGTGTTAATGTTTACAAGCTTTAAGAAAATTGGCTCAGAGCTTGAGTCTAATGCACTTGACCGCTAGTTTATGACCGCTAGTTTATGACACGCCAATAAAACTCCCCTATCTCCTTACCTGGACCATTAGTGCATGAGGGGAATGCACAAAGAAAGAAATGTTGCCCTTGGGTGATGAGTCAAGACACAGTTGAGACTCGGTTGCAGCGGGGCTGTATAGGAACACAATGCTGTTGGTCATCTTGCCATCATAGAGGATCTTCTTGTAGTGCTCTGAGAGGCTGACGTCACTCTCCGAATGGAACTTGAAATGGCTCTGAACAATTTTGGGAGGAGATAATGAAAATGTTATTAATTTTGGTTTTATCCATAAACAATGATGTGTGTTAGCACTGTATACTCAGTACTTTCCCGAGCTCTGTGAAAAAAATTCACAGGCATATTACTCGGGAGGGATTCAAACCCAAGACCTTTGCAATTCTAGAGCAGTGTCTTACCACCTAAACCACCGAGATTGCCCAGTAGCTAGAGGCAGTTCAAATCCTATATTTAGCAGCGGTTACCAAAACGATTTAATAGATGGAAATGGAATTTGCAGCGAATAATAATAATAAAGAATAATAATTTTGTTTTTTACCCATATACTCAGTACTTTCCCGAAAATGTTCTTAGATTTGTTGTGTTGCCATTTAGCCTTTGAGAAACACTCAGTAAGGGTCGAAACATGAGGCCATTAACTATTTTTTACTTTATAGAATAGGTTCTTTTGGTTCAGAAGCCGTTTGCAACAGCTGAGTCTATTTTCTCATTTTTTTATTTTTTTTCCCCAGGAATGAAATTTGTTGAATTTTCACATTCGTGAAACAAAAGCTTGTTGGCCTGGGTTCCCCTTTTTTCTAGACCAGCAACCTCCCAGATGTTACAATTCAGGAGATTTACCGACTATGTGCATCACCAGAAAGACAAAACTAGAGGTTTTGACACAATGTGGGCTACTTCTTTCTCCCTTTGGTGACTGCTCTAACTGTTTTAAGAAAATTTAAAAGCTCAAGGAGGTTATGAGAAAAGAAAACCTGAAATCAGGGGGGAAACAACTGAGAAATCACCTGCCTGGAATTGTATTGATCTTTGGGTAATCAAAGAACAATCCACTTGACAGATTTGAACCTGGGACATCCATATTAACATTTCCAGAGCTCTTACCAACTGAGCTATCTAGACCTAGGATGACAGTCTTTCTATTTAGTCAATATCTTTGATTGGGGTGTCAGTCAGAAGCTACTCAACCTAAAACTGCCACATAACCAGGGAGCACACAGAAATTTAAGACAAAACCCGGGAGGCAGCTGTAAAAGGATCACCTTAAGACAAAGTTTAAAAAAACTAAACAGCCCTTTTTGGTCTCAAAAAGGAGGATGAGGGCATTTTAAGTATATATTTATTGTTATTTCTTTCAAAAAGAAAGAGCCAAACTAAAAAAAATCCTGGCTTTATAAATTTTAGAAGTCTAACATATTGGTATAATAAATCAATCGTCGAAAGAACGGTGCCAAGAAGATGTCAAAATGCATCATAAATGTATTCTTTTTGGAGACAAAAATAAAATTTCAATAAATTTTTAAAAAGTGTGCGGCTTCAAAAAAGGATGCAGGTATGGACGATCAACTCCTGTTATTTTTACCTGGCCTAAGGGGACGTGAATTTTCATTTTAAATATCAAGTTAAAGCCATTGGACCCTTTCGGTAAACAGTAAAGCCAAGGCCCAAACTTCTATATCAAATAACAAACCTGTGAAAATTTAGGCTCAATCGGTCATCGGAGTCCGGAGAAAATAACGGGAAAACCCACCCTTGTTTCTGCACGTTTCGCCGTGTCATGACATGTGTTTAAAAAAAATCCGTAAGTCTCGATATCGAGAATTGATATTGTTTTACTGTTTTCTCAAAAAGTAAAGCATTTCATGGAATAATATTTCAAGAGAAGTCTTTCACCACCACCTTCTTTAAACCCTGCAAGTTGTTTTTAAATTTGTGAACTTTTATTTTTTTTCTGTACCGAAAGGGTCAAGTTGCTTTGAGGGATTGTATACATTTGGTAATTGAAACCCACTGGGGTTTTGTATTCCTATACAATTGTTGATACATACCACAAAACTAACCTAAGACAATTTTATTTCAAACGGTCGTAGCGTTTTTGAGATACTGCCGAAAATCTGCAACGGTTATATCCACATGCATGTAGGAAGAATAACTTGCTATTGGAATACACAATCTGACGAGCAGAATCGTGGTAACGCTTCTTATACTTTAAAAGCGATACTATTTCCATAACCACAGTACTTCAAAGTGAAATGTTTCTCAAAATGCATTACACCAACCAAAGCTGCTTTACTTCTTACCGCATAAGTTTTGATTACCATTCATTTCAGAGTCACTACCAACCATAAACAGATCCTTTAAAGGAACAAGTTGCCTTGGATCGGACGAGTTGGTCTATAAAAAGCGTTTTGTAACCGTTTGTTATAAAATGCATATGGTTCGAAAGATGTTGTAAAAGTAGAATACAATGATCTACACAAATATGCCTCGAAATTGCGAGGTTTTCTTTTTACCTCGTCCAATAACACGGTCGGCCATTTATGGAAGTCAAAGTTTTGACTCCCATAAATGGCCGACCGTGATAGTTCGCGACGTAAAAAGAAAACCGTACAGTTTTGAGTGATACTTGTGTGGATCATTATATTCTACTTTTAAAACATCTTTCTAACCATATCCATTTCATAACAAACGGTTTCAAACGCTTTGTATAGACCAAGTCGTCTGATCCAAGGCAACGTGTTCCTTTAAGAAACCACCTATTTCCCTTGTGGTTCCTTCCTTAATACTTGCATTATTCATGATTAATCTTCAAGCACTAAACAGTTGTCATACCTTTGTATCTATTGCACTGGACTCACCCAAGAAATTCCATGTATAATCAACATCCATAGTGTGATGCACTTAGTTTAGTTTCGACAATTCCCTACTGTATTGAAATTAACATGAATACTGGAAGCCATGACATTTAAGAAAATGCAAAAATAACTGCATTTCTGCGCCACCAAAAGTATCAAATTACTTGTACTATTATCAAAGACAAACAGTGTACCTTCTTGGTGGCGAGATTTAATGCAATTTTATCTAATGGTATGTTAACCAAGTGGCCCACGTCAGCACTTAGTCTACTATACAAATAATGAATGTTTATGAGCGCAATGGTGAAAATATTTTCACGAGTTGATAAATGGATGGTTCCATTCAACGAGATCTACGCATTTGGAGGGGAAAATATTAGCCACTAGAAATAGAATGTCCATAGTAAGATTATAAAGTGGTTTTACCATTACAACCACTGTTCATGTCGATGGCAATGACCTGACTTGCATATAATAAATGTTGCCTGACCAACAATCCATCAATCAGATGTCAAGAATCTACTAAAAGTGCGGCCCTTCCGTGGCAAAACAGGCAATTTGAAAAATACAATTTGATAAATAAAAACGGGACGGAAATGTAAAAAGAGGCAGAGGTACATTGTAGGACATGTTATATTCAAAACCTTACATAGTATGCCTTGGAAACTTTGAAAGGAAAAGCTCCCTCATTTTACCCTCAGTAATGATCTTATATAAAAAAATATATTATAAAATGTTCAAGTTGGGCTGTTTTGCTATCGAAGGGCCGAGTGTTGTACAAACATTTTTTTTATAGTAAACTAACTACAGTTTTTCTGCTCAGAACTATAAGGTCCTTAGTGCAATTTGTCCTTAGTGGATTTCGTAAAACTGCTTTGCATATTTTGGCGCTCCTGGTAAATGTTTTTGTTTGGCAAAAAGAATCATTTGTTTTTATGTACAACAATAAAAAAATTATTGTGATTAAGTTTTTTTCAGAATTTATACCCATGTTTTCATTAAAGCCACTGGACACTATTGGTAATTGTCAAAGACCAATCTTCTCACTTGGTGTATCTCAACATTTGCAAAAAATAAGAAACCAGTGAAAATTTGAGCTCAATTGGTCGTCGAAGTTGCGAGATATGAATTCTAAATCTGAGGTCTCAAATCAAGGTAGTGGAAAATTACATCTTTCTTGAAAACTACGTTCCTTCAGAGGGAGCCGTTTCTCACAATGTTTTATACTATCAACAGCTCCTCATTGCTTGTTACCAAGAAATGCAAATAACTATTTTTAGTAATTACCAATAGTGTCCCCTGCCTTTAAGGACATTTTGATTAATACGTATACGAAACTGCCATTAAGGACCTAAAAGTTCTGAGCAGACAATTGTCTGAAATGTTTGATTATTGTTTACCCTGTAGTTTGCTCCAAGCAGGTACATGGCATGTACTTGATGAGGTGACAGAGCCTCACTGAATAGATACACTGATGACATCTGACCACAGAAAGTCCTCTCTTTGTCTGCCGTTGGTGCCGATCCAAGAAAACACTTATCAAAAGGCTGTCAAGAAATATATAAGACTGTTGTTAAAAGAAGACAAAGAAAGCTCTGTTAGTATACACGGAAAACTACTTTTAATAAAGCAGAAATTCATTTAAAGTCAAAGCAAACTTGACTTAGCACAACTTTTGCTTAGCAAAAAAAGGTTACCAGCCAGAACACCATACAGCTACTACAGCTACGATTGGTAACTCGGTCATTTTTTGCTTAACCTAGAAATTTGCTAAGCAGAATGTTGTGCTTAACAGCTTTATGAAACTGGGCCATGCACATTATGTTGTCTGTATCTGCTTACCAGGTAAATAGTGGCAATTCTATGAATCAATACACAAACACAACGTAGTTTGAGGGTGAGCAGTCGATATTAGCTTCCCAAGTTATTGGCAAATAAGATTCACCATCAGCTCCCCGAAGTATTGCAAGTTGACAAACCTAGTTTTAGGGTCAATATTAACTCCCAAGGTAGCTAGGCCTAATGGAGAGTTAAAAAAAACCTAGTTTGTCAACTTCCAACACCATGGGGAGCCAATATTGACTGTCTATCCAGAATAAAGCAAGTTATGTTTGTTCTACTTTATACTTCAAACTTCTCTAGTTCGGCACTGCTGAGCTTGTTCAAATGCTGAATGACATTTTATGTGTGCCACCATCTTTTCATGATCGTGTAGCTATGGCAATGTTCACGCTTGTTTTCTAACGTGTGCGTCAGTTCAACAAGTGCTTTGTAAAGTGCATTCACACGTAGACCAGTCTACTACCTATGCATATTTAATCCTGTGCGTAAATACTCGCGCAAGCTTGGTTAACAAACAAAAAAATAATCTGGCTTGTAATAATACTTGATATAATAATACTTCTTATAAAATAAAGCGCACATATCCTAATGGCTTGTTCGAGGCGCTTTACAACATTATTATTCCTGTTCATCAAGCATACTTTAAGACCATTCCTCACACTTTCTCAACTCCCTGAAGAGCATACAACCCCAGGCTGTTTAAATTAACACTTAAGGGTTATCCTTCTTCTTTTTTTCCTTTTTTTTTTTTAATGCAAGTTGCCAGACACACAAAGCCTGAAGCAGAAGGCCACTACAAGGTGTGGGCTACATAATTTTTTTCCAGAGGTCGTTGCTACCTACTCCTAGGGCTGAAACAGGGTTACCCCTTTTACAGTCCATACGGATGCAGGCTTGGGTATCATCAGTCCGAAGCTTGGCCGGTAGAGCAGAAAGCACTACCTCCCCAGTTTTATGTAGCAAGTGTCACGACCGGGATTCAAAACCACACTCTGCTGATCAAACACCAGAGCTTAAATCCGGGGCTCTTAACCGCTCAGCCATGACACGCCACAAACTGTCTCATCCCTCTGAGAATCCCATTTATACACCTGGGTTAAGAGGCATGGGTATCATCAATCCAAAGCCTGGCCGGTAGAGCAGAAAGCACTACCTCCCCAATTTTACCGAGCAAGCGTCACGACCGGGATTCAACACACACTCTGCTGATCAACACCGGAGCTTGAATCCGGGGCTCGTAACCGCTCGGCCATGACACGCCACAAACTTTCTCATCCCTCTGAGAATCCCATTTATACACCTGGGTTAAGTTGTTCAAGTGTCACGACCAAGAATGGAACCCACACGCCGATATTATTTGTGATTTTACCCTTACACCCATGTGTGTGTAAACACAGTATCTCAAGGTTCAAGGTTCATTTTATTTATTTTTTTTCTCAGTACTTTCCTGAGTTCTGTGAAGAAAATCACAGGCATATTACTCAGGCATCTGTCAGGTGGGATTCGAACCTGCAACCTTTATAGTTCTGGAGCAGATGTCTTACCAACTAGACCACCGAGCTTGCCCGGTAGCTAGAGGCAGTTTGAATCCAACATGCACACTCCGTGCGTTCAATCATAAGATCTTGATAAATGGTGAATGCAGGCATGTGAGCGGGTCATGGAAAAAAACGAGGAAATTCTTTTTTTGTGTCCGGATTTTGGGCCAGCGCTTTGGGTCTGTCCGTGTCCGGATTTTGGGCCAGCGCTACGAGTCTGAATAACAGGCTTTGTACTGCAGCGTAGACAAAACATTAACAGAAACATAGGCCACAATCGTACCTGGTAACAATGTGTTGTTCATCCTCATTTTTAAGATGTCTTTTGTGACAAGCGCGATGCGTCCTCGACTACCATTATTTAGTTTCCAACTTGTCGACGTGAAGTCAATGTGAAAGACAGTGTGCGCCTAGTCTCGGCTCAAAGTGTTGGCTTTTTAATACAGTTTTCAGTAAAGCGCCCTTTCTTGGTGGAACGGGACAACGACATGGGCAAAAGTATCCATCGTGCTTAACGAAAAACGAACAACGGATTTAGTCAAAGACTATCACGAAGATGCTTGATGAAAAAAATGGGGGGAAAAATGCGGACCGGCCACCGCCATTCACGGCAGAGTCGGGAAAAACGCGGAGCCCGCAAGAAAAACACGGAGTGGGAAAATTAAAAACGCGGAAAGTCTCACATGCCTGTGAATGGCACAGTGTGGTTCATGAATATGTATGAGGTGCAGTGACTAGATTAGTAACATCAGTCGTCACATTTGTTTGTCTTACCTCGTTTGCTCCTACGTGCCACTGCATCTCACCGGACGATACCAGCTCACCGTTCACATAGCTACGCATCTCACTCGTCCTCCAGCGATTGTAAATGTGCACCACGCTCACCATGTACCACTGTTCAAATAACGAGAATGTTTGGTTATTGTGGATCTATTTGCTTTTTATAAGAGAAAGATTGGTGTTGTACAAACCAGGTATTTTCATTTGGGGAGGAGGGGGGGGGGGAGAGGGCAAGCAGGGAAAACACATGGAACATGTATTGTTTTGGGGTCTGTTTGGTTTTGGGGTTGTTGGTTGGTTCGTGTTGGGGAGGTTTTTTGGGGGGTGGCTTTGTAATGTATCCAATCATACATTGTTTGTGCATTTTTTAAATCTAATAAGGGGCAAAAGAAGGCAGAGGGGTTTTTTTTGGGGGGGGGCTCCTGTCTGCTTTTCCTCTCATTCCCCAGCTGTGAAAGAGATGCTGCCATCGGAGAAAAACATAAGTGTGAAAACGAAATTGTTTTTCTTAATTTCCAAGGAGGAGTAAAACAATTACTTTTATAATGTAATATTCTTTCCCAAAAAAAGATGATGATTTGCATACTGACTCAATAACTGGAGACTCAACAACAATGTATACACAGCTTGCTGGCATGTGTACATGTATGCATACTATACATTATTCTTTCCTTTGGTTGTTGCCTTTGTGTGCATCACGTGCATGTTCATGCCAATTCTATAGAGCTCATTTTCTAAGAGTTCATCCAAAAAGATACACATACATGTACAGTTTCTGCTGCTGTCTAAATTGATTCACATCTGCATCAATAGAAACAGCTGCTGAAAAGAGACCGATTTACATGTTCATGCAAACTGTTCAAATGTACACCCACTACAGTAAGGGTTACAATTCGCTGAAGTTATGTATTTTTTTTATTCAAATTGCTTTTCGTACAAATTTAATCATAATTGCAGTGCTAATAATTGGTAACATTTTCATCAAGGCTGCCACCATGGATTCTCATTGTATTCCATTGTATTCCATTCAATGGGGGGTTAGTCCAATCAGTCAGAGATTCCAGCATATATCATGGCTGATTATCAGCCGCGGCTTCGATACTCTGTTAATCACGGTGAATATCTACCAAAGAGTTATATGAACTAGATGGCGCACTGGTGATGCTGCTTGCACAAACGCGACGGGACCGCAAGGAGACACGCGCGCCATTCTGTACGCGCGTTGAATATGAAGTACACGTTGGAATTTGTGTTTATTGAACGCTACGCGATGCTGTTTTGTCAACTTACAAAATGGCCGCACAAACACTCTGTGCGATGCTGTTTTTGTCAACTTAGAAAATGGCTGCATGCGCGCATGCCGGGCTGCGTATATAGGCCAGTGCACCCTCTTGTTCTTATATATAACTCTATGATATCTACTCATAGTTTCTCGCACGACAACATCAAATCAGAGTGCTAATTATAAGAACCTTTTGCTGCTCTTTGATACTTCTAAGAACCACCATTCACTCAACATTGCGGACGGTATACTCTGTCAGTCGTCAGGAGACTGCTGGATTCCAAATGGGTCAGAATTGGAAATCCAGTAGGGCAGCAGTCTCCTGGCAACAGACGGAATATACTGTCCAAAATGTTGAGCCTGTAAGTTCTTCTCAGAACCACCATCACTCAAAAGAGATTTATCTACATGGTGTCACCACAAATGTTCTTACATGTATATCGCTTAAAGGCAGTGGACACTATTGGTAATTACTCAAAATAATTATTAGCATAAAACCTTTCTTGGTAACGAGTATTGGGGAGAGGTATAGAATAGTATAAAATGTTGTGAGAAGTGGCTCCCTCTGAAGTAATGTAGTTTTCGAGAAAGAAGTAATTTTCCACGAATTTGATTTCGAGACCTCAGAATTTGAGATCCTGAAATCAAGCATCTGAAAGCACACAACTTCGTGTGACAAGGGTGTTTTTTTCTTTCATTATTATCTCGCAACTTCGACGACTGATTGAGCTCAAATTTCCATAGGTTTGTTATTTTATGCATATGTTGAGATACACCAACTGTGAAGGCTAGTCTTTGACAATAACCAATAGTGTCCAGTGTCTTTAAAGGATAACAAAGTCTAGAAATGTCATTAGTTACGCACCTTTCTCGGTTGGAAGTCATACTTGACACAATGTTGGAATCCTTTGCCTTTGATCTTGACTGCTGTGATGACCAAACAAGATCCCATGAAGTGGCCGGAGTAACCGATTCCTCTGCCCGTCCGGAAACTGTAATAAAAATGTGCAGAATGTTGACTTAGTGTACATAACAAGTGTGTAATCACCTTTGACCAGTAAAAGTATACGGAAGTATAAATGGAATTGTAAACACGTACATGTTAGTGTAAGTGGCATTATTAAACAGTCATTCTTTAAAAAAAAATAGAGTTTACTTTTAAAGGATGTTCATTTTTCATCAGGTGTATTAAGCACTATAGTTTCTTATAAGAAAAGTCGTCCAGCACAACGACAAAGGGCCACTCTAAGGTGAAGGTTACAAAAAGCAAAGACAATTTTGTCGAGAAAGAAAGCATTTACTCAGTACTTTCCCAAGAAAACAAAATCCACAGGCATATCACTCAGGTTGGATTCGAACCAACGACCGTTGCCATACTATGGCAGATGTCTTACCGCTAGACCACCGAGCTAGCCCAGGGCAATTTTTCACAGAACTCTGAGTATACAGTACGAGGGCAAAAAAACAAATAATAAGAATTTACCTAAGACAGTTTTACTATAAAGTTAACCGGGTCCGTCAGAATGATAATAACCGATTGTCATGACTTCTATCCCAATTTTACATTTATAATATGTGTTTAATTCATCATGAGTGCATTTGTAGCACCACCAACCAGAAATTCTCAGAAAATTATTTCGGTCTGTGAATCTTACGCCCGGAAACTTGTTTCTGAACACGGTCGCCAAAACACGCCCCAGATGTAGAGCGATAAAGATAACAGACTAATCCTGTTATGACAGACAACAACCGTACGCAATTCCCTTTTAATCCACACTCGGCTTACAAGCACTTCATGTTGCTTTGGATGAAATAGATTGCACTGGCTACAAGTATGACAACAGGACAAGATTTTGAAAAGAGCCCTGAGGATTTGCACTTAAAACTGTCTCGTACAAGTAGATTTGTACAAATAGAATAAAAGCATGAAATTTGGTTGCGTGTACATTGATCTCAACCTGCCAAAAATGTTTTTTAATGGCCTCATGTTTCAAAAATAGCAGAGTCTTTCTCAAAGGCAAAAAAAACACCACACCCACAAAAAATAATTTGCTAGCGGCACGGGAACATTCAGGTAGAGAGAAGTAAAAAGAGGCAGAATGCAGTCAAAAGAAGCAAGGGATGAACCATGAACAAGGAGACAAATGCGTCAACCGTAGGTTGGAAATACAAAGGTGGGAAGAGGGAGGAAAAGTAAATAAATAGTGAATGAGACAGATATAAATGAGAAAAAAGCCAACACAGCAAATTTCAATGTTTGACCGACTCAACTCAACCAATTCATCTCACAACTCTTGTTCAATCAAAAAAGATAGTGAAACATTTGGTTTCCAGCTTTTATTTGTAAAAGAAACCAGCTGTAAGGTTTACTCAACCGTCAAGTTGGCTCAACTGTCGAGTTATCTCTACCCTCAAGTTGCCCAAATGTCAAGTTGACTCAACTGTCCAGTTGTCTCAATTGTTGAGACGTCTCGAGTTGAGTTGGCCAACTGTCGAGTTGTCTTGACCATTGAGTATACTCAACCGTCAAGTTGGCCAACCGAAGTGATGTCTCAACCATTGATATGTCTCAACCATCGAGTAACTAGACTTGTCTTAACCGTCTAGTTGTCTCAACTGTTGAGATGTCTCGAGTTGAGTCGGTCAAACATTGAACTGTCTGAACTCCAAACTAGCCCCTTTCCGTAACCCCCCTCCTTTTTTATTGTTCATCTCTTGATTTTTCTGATTGCGTTCTGCCTCTTTCTTTTCATTCCTTTCTACATGACTTCAGTTACACTAGTACACGTCTTTGTGCGCACTTGTTTGTTCTTGTTTAGCCTTCAAGAAGGACTCAAACTGTGAGGCCATAAACAAATTTTTGCATTTACACAATTGGTCCTTCTGGTTGGTAAGCAGTTAACAACAGCCAATTCTATTTCCTCATTTGATTTGAAGTTGTTAGGTGTACATACATACTGTACACTGTCTATTATACAAAAGGCAAATTGTACACTAGGCTTGTGTAGAGAATCTGTGCAAAGAAATTATTGCATGAATGTGTGTATGCTTCAGGTTCAAATGTGGTTATACACGGTAAAGAAGTCAAATGGAAAATTAGATTATATGCAGCGTGAGAATTATGCATGCGAACAACCGCCCTGGTGCAACACTGCTTAAATCTCAATGTGCTTCGCTATTATAGTGTTATTCATTTCTACATTCATTTACATGTATGATAGTTGATATTGGGCCAAATTTCATAAAGCTAAGTAGGTCTTGAATTTTTGTATGGTGGAAGTATAACTAGAGGTTTGCAGTAACACCATGTTAATGCCTCTTTTGAGTAGTGTACATGTACAATGTAGGTTCTGAATTTTTTTTTTTTAGAGCTACATGTATTTATATAGGATTTGAGGCATTGCATGGTGGGGTATCAATATATATTGGTTTGCGGTAACACCATGTGTGTATATCTACTTGCCAGGTAGAGTTGTTCTAAGGGAACTGTCTTGCTTTATTCTACTGCCGAGGAGTAGAAATCGGGGATTCGGGAGACTTCTCAGTTCTGAAAAGAACTGTCCTGCTTTATAACTATTACCAGGGCGGATGGTATAGAAATTTGACTGGACTACTACTTTAGCTTATAGGATCGTAATAACTGTACTGCCGCGGAGTCAGTTCGGAATTGGTCTCAACGTTTCGACTAGCTTGCTCTAGTCATCGTCAGCTGCATATAATCGTCTCCTGACGATGACTAGAGCAAGCTAGTCGAAACGTTGAGACCATTTCCGAACTGACTCCGCAGCAGTACAGTTATTACAATCCTATAAGCTAAAGTAGTAATCCAGTCAAATTTCTATACCATCCGTCCTGGTAATAGTTATAAAGCAGGACAGTTCTTTTCAGAACTGAGAAGTCTCCCGAACCCCCGATTTCTACTCCATGGCAGTAGAATAAAGCAAGACAGTTCCCTAAGAACAACTCTACCTGGCAAGTAGATATACACACATGGTGTTACCGCAAACCAATATATATACATGTATTTAAGCACAAAAAGTAGTTAAGCACAACAAAATTGTGCTTACCAGGACAAGGTTACCAGCCAAAATACCATGTCGCATGTACATGTACAACTTGTGACTGGTATCCTGCTTATTATAAGATATAAGCATTATTTTCTGCTTAAGCAGCTCTATGGAATGGACCACGCTCTACTAAGCGTGACATCAATCTGATGCTTCTTGAAGCTTCACAAATTAAAATGTCAGAACACTTGATTGCGTTGTAGAGCTTGGGAAACCTGTTTGCATTCATAACAACAAAAACACAACCAAAGTACACAAATGATTTCTTGGACAAAGGTTGTTTGTTACATATTTTGTTTTTTTTAAGGATATTGTATGATCTGGGGTCGATTTCACAAAGAGTTAGGACTAGTCCTAACTTAGGACTAGTCCTAGAAGATATACAAATTGCATGGATAGTCCTAAGTTAGGACGAGTAACTGGTCCTAACTCGAGATAAGACTAGTCCTAACTCTTTGTGAAATCCACCCCTGGCCTCGAAGTAACCTACAGCACCCACAGCAATTGCAGTGTTGCCCTGTGCTTTTGCTGTACTGCCCTTTGAAAATTTATATATTTTCCTCATGGAGTGCCCCTTCTAATTTATATGCCCCGTTAAGATTAAAGTTCAAGGCCTGTAGGATGTTTTATAACATGGTAATGTACGCCTATTTATTTAAGTTGTTAATGGTTTCCGCTTTTGATTCTATTGTAAAACGCATCGAGGAATCTATGATTCATAATGCACTTTATAAATGCTGTTTTTCATATTTTATTATTTTATAACAGAGATATCAATATTTCCAGCTTGCAAATAAGGAGATTTTACCGCAATTTACTTTACTATAAGGAGATTTTGTTCAACAGTCTGACAAGGAGATATTTAGAAGTTGATTCAACAAAATAGGCAGAAATTTCATTATCAGGGAGATTTTTAACGCTGTTCTTCAGAACATGGAAAGATTGGTTTATTTTCAAAGAACTTTCTGCAGAATCAGGGAGAGTTGACAGCTCTGCTATTATAGAGCCTTCATTTGTCGATTTTAACTCCTTGTTATTTGCTGCAATGCAGCCTTTTCAAATCAAATCAAATCATACTGTTTATGCACGTAGTAAGTTTACACTGTTTATTAGACTTTGTTGTAAAACTGCTGGAATTTGAAGGGGGAAAAAGCTGAGTTTAGAAACAAAAAATGAGGCCTCATTTAAAAGCCTGCCTTTAAATGTGAATTCCACATTGTGTCCATTAGGTTCCAGCAGTAAATCACCACTGTAGAGTATTCCTTACCAGTAGAGATATGGTTTATCTTTCTCGATGGATGGGTTGATAGGATCCAAGCGGAACCAAGTTGTGAAGGTAAATCCATTCTGGTACGGCCACCTTGCCATAGGGGGCATTGCAATAGCCTGAAAATAAACAACAAAGTTACAATAATAATAATAATAATTATAACAACAATGGTAACAATACACACCATTCATTAGGCGCCTAATACGGTAGTTTCTAAGCGCAGATTCACTATTTCCTGAAAGTATGTGGGACTACGTTTGGAATTATGAGACCTATTTTTTTTCACATAGTACCATTTACAAGGTGATGTGGCACAATATGCTGCCAACAAACCAAGAACACCTACTCTTGTTGATAAGTGCATTGGGTTCTTTTACATGCCTTTACACAACGCATGGGACCAATGGCTTCATGTCCCATCCAAAGGACGAAGCATTATGGTTAGGTGTCTTGTCTAAGAACACAGGTGTCGATTTCACAAAGAGTTAGGATTGGTCCTAACTTAGGACTAGTCCTAGGAGATATTAAAAACGTATGGCTAGTCCTAAGTTAGGACGAGTAATTTGAGATAAGACTAGTCTTAACTCGTTGTGAAATCCACCCCAGGGGTCATGACTGAGATTCGAACCCACACTCTGCTGATCAGAAACACCAGAGCTTGAGTCCGATGCTCTTAACCGCTAGGACACGACACGCCACAAATTATCACAACATTAATTTTTTTTTTTCAGATTCAACACAAACTTGTTATAATGATATAAATAACAATGCCCCTTACATTACTCAAAGCAGACATTATACAGTCTTAATACCTACTCCCCCACAAGACTGAAGAGCTTGTACAGTAGCTCCAAATGTTTATTAGACCAGAATTTATAACAAGATGAGTTGAACAAGCACCCGGGGAAGATCCAGATACATCTCATTTATCATACTGTGTGTCAAGCCTACTTTGAATTGAAAGATGTTTTCAGATTCATAAAGTCAAATTTTTTTCACACTGAGGTAGCCTATTCTTATTCAATTGAAAAACACAATACCACCGGGCGTGTCCAGTTTTGAACTTCCCGACCCGTTGCTAAAATCACTGGACTCGGGCCGGTGGTCCAGTGTTAATTTTGAGCCCCGCTACAGTAATGAAGTTTGGTTTGGTTTCTTGTGTATGTTTTTTCACAGAGTGCTAGTGAGTGTCAATCGGGCATCTTTAACAAAAATTCAAAGGATTCCTCACTCCTCACTGCAAAAAAAATAAACTTAATTTTCTAACAATCTGGTACCACTGTAAAGAGCTGCTGGCACAGACAGTCTATGAAACTACTAAAAAATATTAACGTTTACATTCATTGCCACTACATCCTCACTATTATGATTCTGTCATACAGGACCGTGGGCAAGTCATTTAGACTACCACGAAGGAGACTAGAATAATATTTAGGTGAAGACGCATCTATCACAGTTGAATTTTAATTCAGGGTGCTGCTTGCTTGTTATCATTCTTGGCTGGACTGAATGCAATCTGATTCACAAATGTACCTTAAAGCCATTGGACACTTTCGGAACAGAACAAAACAAAAAAGTTCACAGATTTACAAATAACTTACAGGGTTTACAGAAGGTCATGGTGAAAGACTTCTCTTGAAATATTATTCCATGAAATGTTTTACTTTTTGAGAAAACACTAAAACATTATCAATTCTCGTTATCGAGAATTACGGATTTATTTTAAAGACATGTCATGACACGGCAAAACGTGCGGAAACAAGGGTGGGTTTTTCCCGTTTTTCCGATGCCCGAATGAGCCTTTAAATTTTCACAGGTTTGTTATTTTATATATAAGTTGTGATACACGAAGTGTGGGCCTTTGGACAACACTGTTTACCGAAAGTGTCCAATGGCTTTAAAGGGAGGGGACTACAAATTTGGGCAGAAAATCCACAAGACTGTGGGACTTGCAGCTCAAAATAGATTACTAGAACAGAATTTATTTTTCCAAGACCAGAATCAAAATGAGTTGAACAAGCACTAAGAGAATATCTACATGAACATAGATCTCATTTGTCTCATGTGAATAAAGCCTACTTTGATGCTCAAGATAATTGAAAGATAATTTCAGATTCATTAAGTCATAACTTGTCTACAAAATGTTTGGTGCATTTTTAAATTTCTGCAGCGCATCTAGATTTCCTTCTGTTTTGTTCTGCACTTGATGGATTTTTATTATTAAATTTAAAGTGTACACGTCAGTGTTAACAATTTTTCCACTTGTCAAATGCCACTGGTTACAACACCAGACATGCCAGAGGACCAGTCGAATTACTCTCCAAGTGGTCAGACTGGCTACGTCAGTGTTGAAAGGCGCCCCTGATTAGTATACAAATATTGACTGCTTTGAGTGCTATGGTTAAAACTATGACTCCCGAGGTGATCCCCGGAGCAATCTATTTTCCCTCGGCTTCGCCTCGAGAAAAAAGAACACTCCGAGGATCACCGAGGGAGTCATAGTTTTTTGCACAAGTAAAAGCAGTCAATATTTGTTTTATAACACCCAAAACATTTCTAAATACTGTACTATTAAGTTACAGACCTGAATGCTACAATCCACGGACGACGCGAATACAGATTGCGAAAAACTTTTACTGTGCTGCATGAAGTGTCATGTAATCCAAAATGGTTAAAGACTATTAATTTATCATCCTCGTACATGCAACAGACGTCTGGGTACTGCACGCCGTGTGATAGTCTTCGGACTGGCGCACGGCAAACCGATGCACTATCACACGGTCGTTGTCTAGTAAAACTAAGACATATCATGTGACGCGCTCTAAACCAACGAAAAGGCAGAATATTGGTAAGGGGTGTTATAATATAAAATATGGACCAGTGGAAAAGTAGTGAAATGACAAGCTAAACTGGTCCTGCTGGATAGTCACAGAAAAAGTTTACGGCAAACCGTGCATTTGGTTTGAATTTTTTTAACTATTTATTTTAAAGGCAGTGGACACAACTGGTATTTACTCAAAATATTTATCATCATAAAATCTTTCTTGATTACATGTAATAAGGAGAGACAGATGGTATAAAACATTGTGAGAAACAGCTCCCTCTGAAGTGACGTAGTTTTCGAGTAAGAAGTAATTTTCCACGAATTTGATTTTGAGACCTCAAGTTTAGAATTTGAGGTCTCGAAATCAAGCATCAGAAAGCACACAACTTCATGTGACAAGGGTGTTTTTTCTTTCATTATTATCTCACAAATTTGACAACCGATTGAGCTCAAATTTTCACAGGTTTATTATTTTATGCATATGTTGAGATACACCAACTGTGAAGACTAGTCTTTGACAATTACCAATAGTGTCCACTGTCTTTAATAAATAAAAAAATATATAAAAAATTGTCAGCTGCAGTTTGCGCATATTAGCCTGCAATTCACGCCAATTGGTCCGATATGCTAACCCTGCTTTTGATTCAAGACTACAGTAGGTATAGGACAGCCATGGCCTCAAACCAAACAGCCTTGACTCAAAGACTCAGAGAGAAATGTCCATCAAGCGTCTGCTTTGGATTTTTTTTTTTTAAGAGTATTATAGAAGTGCTATTCAGAGCTCAGGTGGAAACGGTAATTACATGTACGCCACCATAGTGGTATTGTTTGCACGTCTAATACTAAAAGCATTACCTAACCTAATTAACAGTGTTCTATTATGTAACTCACACTTAGGTCTTTGTTATTTGATTAGTGGAACACTCGTCACGTGTCATCCTTTATTTATTGCCATGTATTTACTGCAGCAATATTGGACCATCGAAACCTTCGTATATGGAAATGAATATAGGACAGGTAAATTTATTTTTAAAGGTTAATACTCAGCCTTGTTCCCAAAACAATTGATCCTGCTTGTTTGTCCAAAGAAGGCAAGGTTATGTCTCATGGCGTACAAGGTTGATGTATAAATGGACTCATTCACCTTAATTAGAGGGTTTTTTTTTTTAAAGAGTTTTCGGAGTTTGGGATGGACCAGTTTCCATGTCTATTTTATTATTTATTGTTTGTTTATTGTTAAACATTTTCAAATGATGTGCGAGTTCTATTAAACAAATTTTGAATGTATTTCGTTCATGCATTGTCGCAGAATATAATCAGCTGGTGAGATCTAGTTGTTCCATTTCATTCGGTTTTGCCTCAAGAAATGGATCAGTATATTCTGCGACAATCCACTCATTTGCATTCAGTATTTGTATGCTATAGATCTGGAGGATTTGTCAATGGACAGTGATGTCCTGCACATGAATTAATAAGGAATGCCGAAGATGTGAAAACATGCAAAACTTTCAAGAATGCAAAGGGTAGCTTGTTAAACCTGCTTTTTAAAATGACCGCAATGCCCTCAGCAGGCGTGTATACACACAACGGCCCAATTTCATGGCTTTGCTTACCGCTGAATTCTGCTGCGCTTGCGATTACCATTCTCCGCCTACTGTGTTTAGCGTTGAATTTCTGCGCTACATGTAGCTGTGTGAGCGAAGAATGCCTAGTAACACGGAGTATGCAAACGAACAAGCCACGGAATTCCCTGCTCCCGTAAAAGCGAGGATTCTTCGCTTTAAAGGGTATGCAGAGCAATGAAAATGAGCCCAGAACACAGCCAGGTACTCCATTGTGTAGCCTGCACAGGCGACCGACCAGGGGCCAATTTCATAGAGCTGCTTAAGCACAAAGTTTTGCATAAAGCCATTGGACCCTTTCGGTACAGGAAAAAAAAAAAAAAAGTTCACAGATTTACAAATAACTTACAGGGTTTACAGAAGGTAGTGGTGAAAGGCTTCCCTTGAAATATTATTCCATGAAATGCTTTACTTTTTGAGAAAACAGTAAAACAATATCAATTCTCGTTAGCGAGAATTTCGAATTTATTTTAAGCACATGTCATGACACGGCGAAACGCGCGGATACACAGGTGGGTTTTCCTGTTATTTTCTCCAGACTCCGATGACCGATTGAGCCTAAATTTTCACAGGTTTGTTATTTGATATATAAGTTGTGATACACGAAGTGTGGGCCTTGGACAATAGTGTTTACCGAAAGGGTCCAATGGCTTTAAGCAAAACAATCCTTGCTCAGTAAAATCAGTTTACCGGCCAAGACTCCACACAATTGTTATGCTATGTAAACAACAGCTAAATACCAGTCACAAGCAATGTATATGGCATTAAATTTTTGCCAGTAACATGTGTAAAATTATCGAGCTATTTTCGTGCTTAAGCAAATTTTTTGCTTAAGCAGCTCTATGAAATTGGCCCCATGTCATTGAGGTGTGGGTTCGATTCCCGGTCATGACTATTGTGTACTTGAGCAAGACACTTAACTATTGCTTCTCTCCACTCAGAGGTAAATGGATTCTTGTGAGGGCAGCTATGATTGGCTCATTGATTTAGCATGATGCCCTTCATAATTAACAGCATAGGCTGTGTACTCCCCAGGGATGTGAGATGGTTTAAGGAATAAAATAAATGCCCTAGTGATAAGGGATAATAGTGTGTTTATGAAGCGCAATGATCAGCAATTGGAAATTGCACTACTAAGAGCTGTTATTATTATTATTCTTTTGCCACGTTAAAGTTCCATGAAGCAGTTAACGGATAAAACTGAATAACCATTGCGGCACTGTTAACGATGGACCGTGGTGTTTTCACCTGATTCACTTTCCATTCTAACAATTGAGACATCAATCCAACATTTACTGCGAGTGACCTTTTATTCAGTAATTACGAAATAAAATATACCATTAATAATAATAACGCATAATAATATTGAGTATTTGCTCTTCAAGGCTCTTGAATTGAGTGTGTGTAGCAGTACACCAATACAACATGGTTTGAGGCTTGACAATTGATGTAATTAGCTCCCGGAGGTATTGAAAGTTGAAAAACTCTATGTAGGTCCCCAGGCTGCTATATTTTCATGTGTATGTATCTAGGGCAATGTTCACGCATGTGTAGTACTAACACCTGTACACATAATCAACAGTCCCTTGATTGCTTCATGCAGCACTCTGTGTATTTAAAAAAAAAAAAAAATTATGCAAGTCACCTGACACACAAGGCCTGTAGGCCACTTCAAGGTGTGGGCTACAATTATTTTTTCCAAAGGCCATTGCCACCTACTCGTAGGGCTGAAACAGGGTTACCCCTTTCACAGTCCATACGAATGTAGGCTTGGGTATCTTCAATTCGAAGCCTAGCTGGTAGAGCAGAAAGCACTACCTCCCCAATTTTATGTAGCAAGTGTAGCGGACTGTTGCACATGCGGGCGACAGTCTCCTACACATTGCGTTATTTACCCTGTGCGAAAATACTAGCATGAACGTTTGGTAGACAGCAAAAATCATCCGAAACATGATGGTGTATGAACCAGTGAGAATTCGGCTCTTGATCATGTATGTACTGCATAGTCATGTGCCCACGCAGACAGAAGCAGAACTGTTGAGTGGCGAACTGTATCTAAATTCTCCTGAAATCTTCAATGGTGAGAGCTGGATTAAGTTACAAAATGTAGAAGCCTCTTTGCGTTACATACTATAGAAATTGAATTATAGATGGAACATAACTTTCCGCCACGACCCTTCACAGCTTTGACTCTTAATCTGCGTACAGCAGTAAAGAGTTCGACTGGTGCTACAACTGCTTATAGACCACATTGAAAATGACGTCACCATTCCAAACTCTGCCCTACAACATGTGCGTGGTGGTGTGCCGTAAAAAACAAATGCTGCGTGCTGCAGGCTTCTTTGATGTACACATTTAGACGCGCATACGGTTTGCTGTACAAGATTGCGACTTTCATAGCAACAAAGTGGTTATTCAAAACGGTCTATTGCGAAAATTCCTGCTGGCCTGGGTTCCCCTTATTCTAGACCCGAAACCTCCCAGCATGCCCAGATGTTAGAATTACAAGGGATGAGATTGGATGAATGTGGAAATTCCTGAAAAATAGTTTGGTACTTGAATGAGAATCAGTATTCAATATTGCCAATTCACACAAGAAACAAGACAATGATGGTCAGTGCAAGATAAAGATCTGCTATAGTTTCAAATCTTCTTATGCTGTTGCTGAAATCGGTCCAACCGACTGTGCAGTACATTTTAACGTCACTAATCCTACAGTGTAGACTGATAATGCACAACACAGTACATTTACACTATAGGTTCAAGTATTTCACAACACGTCCACTGTACGTGGACATCACAAGTATCAGTCCCTAAGCGAGTTATTGTTTCTGCCTTGCCACCTTTCCCGTTCACCATATCACATCAAGACGATCAGGTGAGGCAACCGATAGACATAATTCCAAAATATCCAGAAATAATCACTTCAGTGCGCATCCAAATTCAATTACACTCCGGCACATCCCGGCCAGGCATGAGATATCGTTCTACATTGTCACCCGAATCGGAAGGGAGAATTTGTTGGCATCATCTATTTCTCTGACAGCCCCGGGCTCCCGTATCAGCTGATATCCCTATATCCCTTGACTCGCCTCGGTGGTCTGAGATCATGACAATAGGGTAACGTAACATGTACATCTAGTTCCAACCAAAGGGCGGAATCAATATAATGACCTTTGGTAATGTCATTGATGCGAGGGCCGTTTGGCACCTGATGAAACAGTACACCCCCGGGAAATGTGATCAGAGACAAGTGCTAAGGGATGTCCCTTATACTGAGGAAAAGTACAAAAGCATCATCAGGGAGAATTTAAAACTAAGTGAATTCACAGCAAAAGGAAAATAGTGCAACAGTTGATGTTAGAAAAGGAGTTGGGACAAAATAAAACATAATTGGAGAGTTTTGGACGGTCATTTTTCACAGTTCTCACCAGTAGTGCATGCACAGACCTACGCAAGCAATACTGAGTATGTGCGAAGAGCCGCAAAAAGGGAATGTTATGTCTGCTGCCGTCAGCATCTCCAAAAAGCTACCATTACAGTTTTGCTTTTCACATTGCTTCATCAGGCCTTGAACCCGTTCTTCACTGTTGAAAGTGCACAGCAATTTTCCTCTGGTAGCGGGCACTTCTATGGGAATGGGGATATCTAAGTTTGCATTGGAACACTGCAGAGGGCACCACAGCAAAAGCACAGGGCACCACAGCAATTGCTGTGGGTGTAGTGGGTTATTTCCAGGCCTGCTTCAAAGTAATTTTTGTTTCTTTTTACATTTCAGTGTCCACATAGAAGAACATGGTAGCCGAGAACAGTGAATTCTGAGGAGGACTGCGTTATAATAAAAAATACTAATCATAATCTGGGAGGCTAATCATCCTTACTGGCAGCTGAGAAGCTAAATTGTGAAGGACACGGCTACACACTGTGTCCGAGCCACAGGAAAGCAAGGGCGCCTTTGGCAGCCAGCCACATCGACCCAATTAATGACCACAGACCACAGCAAGAGATCGAACAGGTTTGATTTTTTTCCAGAGGGAGGAAAACCAGGGTGCCTGGAGAAAAAACCTTGAGGCATAGGAGAGAACCAATGCAGAGTTCTACTCACAGTGGCCTTAGCCGGGAAGCGAACCAGGGCAAGAGGACAGCAGTTAACTCACTAACCATCCATGCCACTCTCCCCAACCTCTGCTTGGTTATTTTGAAAACCCACGGGTTTACATGTATCCTTTTTGAAGAGGCCAGACCTTGTACAAGCTTAGGCTTTTTGTCCGACCTCCCTATACTATTATTAAAGATGCTATGTCAGATTTTTGGCCGATTTGACCCAACAATTTTTTATTTAAAATTCAATAGGTATTTTGATGGGGGTCGAGAAAGTTACAAGCTTTCATTTGAGCCATTGCTCGAAAGAGTCCACCAATTATTAGTAGTAGTGAAATAAAGTGCTCAAAGTTAGTTTTTGTCGGGATCCCGACAATATATCACGTGACCAATTCTTATGTGTTTTATAAGAAACGTTTTAAATTTTTGTCATGGTTCCTGACCATTAAAAGTAAAAGTTAAACTTTTCTCGTTAGAGCAGGTGATACTCTTTGAAATACCATTCACTCAAAAAAATCTATTTTTTAATGTTTGGGGCCAACAATCTGACATAGCATCTTTAGATTCCGATAACTAGTTTTCCCTTATATTATACTGCCTAATTGTATGAAAATAAACCTGGAAATAAACCTGCAACCTAAACCCCCCTCCCAGAAAATCGTGGGAGATATCTCTGTTGATGCACAGAATTTATGTTTTTACTAAACTGACAGCTCTGTGCACAATAAAACACATTGATGAAGACCGCCAACATAGGGCTAGATATAGCTCAGTTGACAACAGGTTAATCAACAGTCATTGGTTAAAATCCCGCGGCTCTAGTAATTTTGTCTATACTCAACCTCAAATATTAAAAAAAAGTGTCACACTTTTCCTGATCCCCGAGTATCGAGAAAGATGTCGCTATTGGCAACCAATGTTTTTACTTTCCGACAGCTCTGTACACAAAAGAACAAAAACAGCGAACTGTACATGTATGTACTTTGTATCAATGTTTCGTGCTGGTACTTTGATGAACATAAATTCTTCATTTGGTATACAGCTGCATACATTGACCTACAAATGTACATAATTGCCAATACTGTCATTTGCACACAAAAAACGCATACAAACCCACACCCTGATGACTTACAGGCAGTGGACACTATTGGTAATTACTCAAAATAATTATTCACTTGGTAACGAGTAATGGGGAGAGGCTGATGGTATAAAACATTGTGAGAAACGGCTCCCTCTGAAGTGACGTAGTTTTCGAGAAAGAAGTAATTTTCCACGAATTTGATTTTGAAACCTCAAGTTTAGAATTTGAGGTCTCAAAATCAAACATCTAAACGCACACAACTTCGTGTGACAAGGGTGTTTTTTCTTTCATTATTATCTCGCAACTTTGACGACCAATTGAGTTCAAATTTCCACAGGTTTGTTTTTTATGCATATGATGAGATACACCAAGTGAGAAGATTCAGGTCTTTGTCAATTACCAATAGTGTCCACTGCCTTTAAAATCGGGCTTGAAATTAAAACAAAAACTATTGATGTGGTCACAGAGAGAGAGAGAGAGAGAGAGAGAGAGAGAGAGAGAAAGAGAACTATTGCTTATTATCCATGCAGTATATACATTGATAAAATATTCAAATATTTTTATTGCTAGTATCATTAAAGACACTGGATACTATTGGTAATTTTTAAAGACTAGTCTTCAAAGTTGGTGTATCTCAACATATGCATAAAATAACAAACCTGTGAAAATTTGAGCTAAATCGTTCATCGAACTTGCGAGATATGAATGAAAAAAAAAAAACACCCTTGTCACACCATGGTCACACAAAGTTGTGTGCTTTCAGATGCTTGATTTCGTAACCTCAAATTCTAAATCTGAGGTCTCGAAATCAAATTCGTGAAAAATTACTTCTTTCTAAAAAACTAAGTCACTTCAGAGGGATCCGTTTCTCACAATGTTTTATATGATCAACAGCTCCCCATTACTCGTAATCAAGAAAGGTTTTATGATAATTATTATTTTGAGTAAGTTCATCTGGATTGTTGAAGATCATGACGAAGCTCCTAGCTAAGGAGTGAACCGTAACTACTAGTACTAAATTATATGCAAGTATCATACATATTTGGGATTTGTAAAAACGAATCTTTTATTTCATTATATTACTAGTAGTTTCATAATATAAGGGTTTATTGAAATTTCTGTTTATGTTTACAGCTGTTTTATATGCATCGGCATGTTAATTGTTTTACATCTTTAATCTGTAAAGTTCCTTGAGCATGTGGATTTGGGCGCTATATAAAGACTGTTTCCTATTACTATTTCATGAGAAAACACCAACCACTCTGCTAGCTGCTATTGTGTCATGAGGTGAAGTGAATGACCCACAAATTATAAATGCATTCTGTCGTCGTATGTTAAGATCATGGATACACGGGCCGAGAGTGAGAGAGATGGTCTCTAACATGTGAACAGCAATTTGTAAGTCTCCTGACGATGACTAGAGCAAGCTAGTCGAAACGTTGAGACCAATTCAGAACTGACTCCGCGGCAGTACAGTTAATTACGATCCTATAAGCTAAAGTAGTAGTCCAGTCTAATTTCTATACCATCCGCCCTGGTAATAGTTAAAAAGCAGGACAGTTCTTTTCAGAACTGAGAAGTCTCCCGAACCTCCGATTATCTACTCCACGGCAGTAGAATAAAGCAAGACAGTTCCCTAAGAACAACTCTACCTGGCAAGTAGATACACACATGGTGTTACCGCAAACCAAATATACATTGATACCTCACCATGCAATGCCTCAAATCCTATAAGCAATTTGTAAGACGAGAAGGCCATCAATTTGACCAGCATAATGAATATTATTTGTGTTGTCGCCTAACTTGTGTTTCCCTATTAAAAAGGAAACTTGAGTCTTAAGGGCAATTAACTAATGTCTTTATGTTCACAGCATGATGTGCGACTGTCGTATTTGTTAGTTAAACGCTTTCTAATGTGCATTTAGACCTACAGTCTACATGTATTCCAATGGATATCATTTTACTAATTTTTGATAATTTATAAAAAAATATCAAACAAGTAAGGTGAGGTTTGCGGTGGCACCATATGTAAATCTCATTTGAGAAGTGTTAGTTCTGAAAAGAACGGTGGTTGACAACCCATTGTTTCAATCAGTATGCTCTGATCAACAAGTTGCAAAAATTTTGAGTTTAATTAACTAATTGATCCTTTTGTACTACATGGAACGCACGCCCACAGAATGCACGCCCACCATTTCTGGACACAATTACTTTGCAAACATTTTTACTCCCAATATTGCGGACGGGACCGGTGCATGTGAGTATGCTAATCGCTGTGAAATGGGTTCATAATGTACTTTTTTTTCTCACGTACAAATTAAAAGTGTGTTCGAAAAATTCGAGTTTCCAAAGATCACCTCAAGAAGACTTTTGGAGAATCAAATTCAAGTGGTATCCGTTCTATTAGCTAATACTGCGGCCGGCCAGAGATGTGGGCCCAATTTCATAGAGCTGCTTAAGCACAAAATTTTGCTTAAGCAAAATAAGCAAAAAAATTCTTGCTTAGTAAAATCAGATGACCGGCCAAGACTCCACTCAATTGTTATGTTAAGTAAACAACAGCTAAATACCGGTCAAAAGCAATGTATATTGCATGAAATTTTGGCCAGTAACATGTGTAAAATAAGCGAGCTATTTTCGTGCTTAAGCAAATTTTGTGCTTAAGCAGCTCTATGAAATTGGCCCCTGGTTGGTACCCGCTGTCACCTCACTGAACATGGATGGATTCACCTTACTTTATGAAAATACTGTGACAGTTTTTATTATTTTCTCAACCGGGGTTCTCATTCTGTGTCAAAAATTTTAAAGTTTTGGCCGATGCGTCCTGAATTGAAACTCATGAGGTCTTTGGAATGTTTTCTACTTTGGTTTTATCTTGGTTTGAAAAGCACTACTGTGCCAACTTTGCAGCGATGATCAGCGCAATGGCCAAGAGCTACTGAGAAATGTCGAAAGGCACGCTGGAAGTTTGGGCCTAAGTCTTAATGAATCAAAAACAGAATATCTAACAATCAACATCAAAGACAAAATTGACATCAAGACTAGGAGCAGTGTACAACTAAATGAAGTTGACAACTACAAGTACCTTGGTGCCCTTGTGAGAGACAGCAAAGGGGAAATTACCAAAAGAATAGGCATGGCATGGTCGGCGTGCAACAAAATGAATGCTGTATGGAAATCAGGCCTCAACAAAAAGACCAAACTAACCATCTTCAAATCAACTGTAGAATCAATTATATTGTATGGCTCGGATACATGGACAGTCACCCGGGAACTTGAAGAGAAACTGGATGGGTGCTACACAAAACTTCTGCGGAAATGCTTTAACGTTCACTGGAGTCAACACATGACAAATACAGAACTGTATGGTAAAGAACCAAAACTATCCATCAAAATACAAAATCATCGTCTGAGACTAGCAGGGCATTCATACAGAAGCACCAAAGAACCTGTCTCTCAGCTAATCACCTGGTCACCGAAACATGGAAGGAGAAACAGGGGAAGACAAAGGCTCAGTTATACAGATGTAGTTGCCAGGGACATCGGGGTGCTTCCAGCTGATCTTCCCAACTTAATGAGAGATCGACAGGGATGGGCAAAACTTAGCATGATTCCGACCCCGGTCGACTAGAGAGAGAGAGAGAGACTGTGCCGACTAAAATATCTCTTATGGTTTTCTGTTAATTTTTTTATTCTTTTTTTTCCTTTCTTATATGCTGAAATTTGCACGTACGGACATGCAACTCAAGCTTGTGCATGGGGGAGAACCCAGTCAACAATAAGACAATGTATTAAACCAACACCTTTACAAGTGACTTTTTTTGTATCTTTCTTTCTCCAGAAGATGATCAGAGCATACTGATTGAAACGTCGAATTGAAACCAACGGTTCTTTTCAGAACCACCCCAACTCATTAGAGATAGTCATTATAGTATACATGGTGTTACCGCAAACCTTTCTACATGTATATCGTATTTCCACCATGCAAAGTTTCAAATCCTACTTATGTATCTTTCTTGATAATTTTGCCTATCAATCACCATTACGTTGACAAAAACCAAACAATGTCCCTACATGTACATTTAATGAAAGTTTCAGAATTCATAATGAAATGCAATTACTCACCGCTCCGTTCTTGCCAGAGAAACTGAAGAATACATCAGGGCCGTGCTTGCGTGGTATCTGCTTCAAAACCTGTAGTAACTTCACTGAATACTGTGGCTGGACAAAGCACAAAAAAAGGAAAGTGTTTTTAAGGTTTGGGTACTTTTTGTATGACACAAAACACAAACGTCCACAGATTTACATTAAGTTTACACGGTTTAAAGATAATGAAGGTACAAAGCTTCCCTTAAAAATATTACTTGCTTAGGTGCTGTAGTTTTTGAGAAATGAGTAAAACAATTTCAAAACATTATTTTTTGTCTCAGTGAGACCAAAACTATTTTAGCATGTACAACATCTTTCCTGAAAACATTGCTCTATGATTTTCACTTAATTTTTCTCAAAAACTTGGCAACTAATAAAGCTGAAAATTCTACACGTAAATTATATCATGTGCTTATTGTTTTACAATTGTAAAGTGACTCCTTCAGCTACTGCTGCTTGTCATTTGGTTTGTATTATACTAATAAATAATAAATAAATAAATTAAATATTACAGACATCTTTCATATCTTTATTCACATCAGTAGGGATTCATGTCATGACCAAACCTCTTTAAAGGCAGTGGACACTATTGGTAATTACTCAAAATAATTATCAGCATAAAACCTTTATTTATGACGAGTTGATGGTATAAAACATTGTGAGAAACGGCTCCCTCTGAAGTGACATAGTTTTCGAGAAAGAAGTAATTTTCCACGAATTTGATTTCGAGACCTCAGGTTTAGAATTTGAGGTCTCGAAATCAACCCTCTAAACGCACACAACATTGTGTGCGGGTTTTTTTTCTTCTTTAACTATTATCTCGCATCTTCGACGACCAATCGAGCTCAAATTTTCACAGGTTTGTTATTTTATGCATATGTTGAGATATACCAAGTGAGAAGACTGGTCTTTGACAATTACCGATAGTGTCCACTGTCTTTAAGGCAAAATAATAAAAAATTCATGTTAAGCATCCCTGCCCGCTTCCTTTTTAGAGGACGCCTGGTTTTCAATTACAGCAAAAAAATGATACATTTTTAACAACCCCTGAATAAAAAACTTGAATTTTAAATAAATAAGTTTGTATTTTTAGAATTTAGCACACCAAAAACTGCCTACCATCATGAAAAAAAACCAGGCTGGTTGACTTGAAAAATATATCAGGCAGCCCAAAAAGAAAATTTTAAAAGGAAAACAGCAAGTCGCTAAACATTTTGATTCTTGTGGCCTTATTAATATCAACCCATTTCTTTACAATTGCCTTTTTATGAACCTCCAATGTCAAGATGTGAATTTTTTGTCTGCCCACTTGTAACACTGCCTTCTAGCTCTTAGAGATGGTATGTCAGATTTTTGGCCCCAAACATTAAAAAATTGATTTTTTTTTTTGAGTGAATGGTATTTCAAAGAGTATCACCCGCTCAAACAAGAACAAGTTTAACTTTTACTTTTAATGGTCAGGAACCATGACAAAAATTTTAAACGTTTCTTAAAAAACACATAAGAATTGGTCGTGTGATATATTGTCGGGATCCCGACAAAAACTAATTTTGAGCACTTTATTTCACTGCTACTAATAATTTGGGGACTTTTTCGAGCAATGGCTCAAATGAAAGCTCGACCCCCATCAAAATACCTATTGAATTTTAAATCAAAATTTTGGGGTCAAATCGGCCAAACATTTGACATAGCATCTTTAAAATGTTCTTTGTACCTTTTTTACAGTAATTTTAGTTTGGAAGGTTTCAAATTAATCAAAAGTATGTACTGTACATGTACATGTATGGCAGATTAATTTTTAAAAAGTTGTTCATTTGTATGGAAAAAAAACCTGTACATTCTTTTAGGACATCATGCTTTCTTTGATCTCTGCAATTTTTATTTCGCAAAGCGTACAGTGCACTAACTTGTAAAAGTGCACAGTCTATTGAAGGATCGTAACTTACTGCACTACCGCGGAGTCAGTTCTTGAATTGGTCTCAACGTTTCGACTAGCTCGCTCTAGTCATCGTAAGCTAAAGTAGTAGTCCCAGCCAATTTTCTATACCTTCCACCCGGGTAGTAGTTAAAAAGCAGGACAGTTCTTTTCAGAACTGAGAAGTCTCCTGAACATCCGATAAATCTACTCCGCGGTAGTAGAATAAAGAAAGACAGTTCTCTAAGAACAAACTCTACCTGGCAAGTAGATACACACATGGTGTTTACCGCAAACCAAATTCAAAATATGTTGTTGTTTAGATCATCTTCCCTTCAAGGGCACTCTGCAAACTCCCATAAGGGGATATAAACACCAAGCTGGCAACAGCCAATCTCTCTATTACAAACATTTAACGTCTTTGACTATTAATTGCACAAATCTAGAAATTGTGATTTAGTAACTATAGTCAACAAGACTTTTTCTAGTCATTGTGAAATCAGCAGTTAGCTTGGTAGGATTCGAACCTGCAACATTGTATATGCAAGTCCTGCAGTCAAACCACTTGACCACAGTGACCATGTACTTTGAGGGTTAAAAGAGACATGAAATTGTACAAAAGAATTTAATTTATACAGAAGAATCTTTTGTAAAAAAGAGTCAAATTTTGAGTACAAGCATGGAGGTCTATTTCCTCTATGGTACAACTTATACATGTACCTACTGGGCTTACACAAGTGCCATTGTGGGGAACATGTATCTTACCCAATGAAACAATGGACCCCACAAAGTTTTCCTTAGTTCAACTTGGACCCCACAGAGGACTTCCCCAGAAAAGAGAATAATAGAACAACAACAAACCTGATCCGTACGGATGTGTGTCTTAGCGTGTCCTTCCATCATAACCATCTTACCATAGAACGCATAAAGGGTCATTCACACAACTGTGTGTGCAAAAGTGCGTGTACCCCACATGTTCATGTTCATGTAGGCCTATGTACATAACCTTTTACATTGTATTTCATATTCACGGTACCCCGTTACAAAATTAGTAACTGGAAGATGTGTACTTTACCTACATCAATAATTATGTACACTGTAATTACAATAGATTGTGATGAAATTCAGCTTCATCATCATTAAATGCCCAATAAGACTATGGTGAGCGGGCATTATGCGCCTAATTTGTTGAACAGACTTCCGGCTTGTTTGAGGACTGTTAATGAATTTTGGCGTTGAACAAAGAATATTTAATTAGAGCAGGATTTGAACCTGCCACTTATCCGGATTAACTGGCTGACATTTTAATTCTGGCTCTAGTCAATTTATCTTTGCTCAACCCAAATTTGACAGTTAGTTACCAAAAGTGTCCAGTGTCTTTAAAACCTGGGGCCAATTTCATAGAGCTGCTAAGCACAAAAATTTGCTTAGCATGAAATTTCTTCCTTGATAATAACATGATTACCAACAAAATTTCCATTCGTTGCATATTGCCCGTTACTGGTATCCAGCTGTTGTTTGCTTATCCTGAAAATCACGTGAAAATTTGGTTGGAAATCCTGTTTTTATGAAGGCCAACATTTCATGCTAAGAAAATGTTTGTGCTTAGCAGCTCTATGAAATTCGGCCCTGATAAAAATATTTCAAGCCCTGTGGTCCTGTGGATTTTCCACCCAACTTCAAACCCTGTGTGTAATGTGTATACGAATCAAAGGGTTCAATATGAAGAAATGGTCTACAATGTATGCTTGCAATATCACTGCCAAACCAGATAACATGTAACTTCTTAAAGAAAGAGTCTTGAAGGAAGAGTATACCTTTGGTTATTTCTCCCAAAATTATTGACCATGAAAACCTACTTTGGAGAAAAAGGCAGCTGTTTTGAATGTTTTATCCTGAGAAACATTTCTCAAGTAATAAGGAATGTGGTTTGAGAGAGGGGGGATTGAAAACAAATAAATCTGAGAAGCGTTTCTGCATGGAACAGTTTCTCAGATTGTGTATTCCAATTATTCCGGATTATTCTTTCCTGCGGGGACATTAACCACTCCAGATTTTTGGCAATATCTCAAAAACGCTTCTGGTCACCTTTTGAAATGAAAGTTACACAGGATTAAAACATTCTACCTCCGTGATTAAAGGCACTGGACACATTTGGAAAGTGTCAAAGACCAGGGGCCAATTTCATAGAGCTGCTTAAGCAAAAAATTTGCTTAAGCACAAAATAGCTCGCTTATTTTACACATGTTTCTGGCCAAAATTTCATGCCATATACAATGCTTATGACTAGTATTTAGCTGTTGTTTACTTAGCATAACAATTGAGTGGAGTCTTGGCCGGTAATCTGAGTTTACTAAGCAATGAATTTTTTGCTTAAGCAAAATTTTTTGCTTAAGCAGCTCTATGAAATTGGGCCCTGTATTCTCATTTGGTGTTTCTCAACATACCTGTATGCATAACATAACAAACCTGTGAAAAATTGAACTCAGTAATTGCTCGTCGAAGTTGCAAGAGAATAATGGAAGAAAAAACACCCTTTGTTGCATTACTTTGTGTGCTTTCAGATGCATAATAAAGAGGCTTCAGCTGAAGTCTTTCTATTTGAGTGAGAAATTACTTCTTTCTCAAAAACTATGTTACTTCAGAGGGAGCCATTTCTCACAATGTTTTATACTATCAACAGCTCTCCATTGCTCATTCTCTAGTAACTTTTTATGCTAAAAAATAGTTTGCAAAAAATAGTTAATGGCCTGACGTTTCGCCCCTAGCAGAGTCTTTCTCGAAGGCTTAATGACAACACAAGGCTTAAATGACAAACGACCGACACTTCAAAAAAATATTTTGAACGATTCCAAAAACCAAAGGTATATTTTGCCACAAGGTGTTCTCTGCTATTAAATTACTCCCAGGAGTCTTCTAAAGTTGCAGTCCAAGCAATTACTAGAATCAGAAAGAGCTCATCAGCCAAAAAACCCACCATGAGTTCAACAATAATGGAGGACCGTCCGTTAAAGGCACTGGATACCGTTGGTAATTGTCAAAGATCAGTATTCACACTTGGTGTATCCCAACATATGCATATAAACATAACAAATCTGTAAAAACTCATTTGGTCATCGAACTTGCAAGAAAATAAAGAAAGAAACACAACCCAGTTGCACAAATTTGTGTTCTTTTAAGATGCCTGAGAAAGGCTTCAGGCCTGAAGTCTTTCTCAGGTTTAAAATATTTTGGTATTAAGAAGTTACCTCTTTCTAAAATAAAAAAAAAAACTATGTTACCTCGGAGGGAGTCGTTTCTCACAATGTTTGACACTTACAACAGCTCTCTGTTGCTAATTACCAGGTAAGTTTTTACGCGGGTATATATTTTGACGAATGACCAAATGTTTCCAGTGCCTTTTAAGGAATTGTACACCTTTGGGTTTTTTAAAAGTTCGATTGTTTTAATCCTATATCAATCTAAAAGGCTGTTGTATACAACAGAGTTAACCCGTGAAAACTTCATTCCAAAAGGAGGTCCGCTTTTCTTTTTTTCTCAATAAATAAATAATAAAATAACGAAGTTGAGAGATAACTATGAAAGAAAAAAAACATCCATGTCACATGAAGTTGTGTGCTTTCAGATGCTTGGTTTCGAGACCTCAAATTCTAAACTTGAGGTCTCGAAATCAAATTCGTGGAAAATTACTTCTTTCTCGAAAATTACGCCACTTCAGAGGGAGCCATTTCTCACCATGTTTTATACTATCAACCTCTCCCCATTACTCGTTACCAAATGAGGTTTTATGCTTATAATTATTTTGAGTAATTACCAATAGTGTCCACTGCCTTTAAGTAGAAAGAATATCATGCCTGCTATCCAAAACTGCTGTACATACTTCTCAACACGCAAGTTTTTTTAGCCATTAATTTTCAGAGAGATTACAAAGCGTGTCCAGTGCCTTTAAAACGGACTTCACACCCAGCCTGAGGCAGTATCAGGTAGATGGCTTTACAGAGACACACCTGCTGTAAAGAACATCATCATCAAGTCATTCGGGACGAGACAGGATGAGAAGAGATGAGGTGAGATGAGAGTGGAGGAGGAGGAGGGGGGTTAAACAAGGAGAGGAATCTGTGTCTATGACACTTGATTGAACCTTGCATGTTTTGTTTGAAATCCATGCAGCTTCTTGACAAGCGGTTCTCAAAATTGGGTTATATTGTGCAAAGAGACCAAATATGCGTAAGGTAGTTGATAATATCGGTAATAATACATCTACGTTTAGGTACAGTGATGTTTATAATGTGATTTGAGGCGTTGCATGGCGAGGCATCAATGTATATTTGGTTTGCAGTAACACCTATTTTTTTATTTTATTAGTTTTTATTTTATTGATTTATTTCATTGAAATAAAATACATTAAAAAGCAATGTTCAGTATGAAAACCGATGGGTTGAATTGCACTGGTACACTTAAGTACAATATAAAAGTGAACTAATATAATGTATTATATATAAAACACCATGTGGATATCTACTTGATGGGTAGATTATGCTCTTTTGAGAACTTGTTATTGCTATATTATTTTCTACGACCACAGGGTAGATTTTCAGAATTCAGGAGACTTCTCAGTTCTGAAAAGAACTGTCCTGCTTAATAACTACCTGTACTACCTGGGCGGAAGGTAGGAAATGGAAAGTACAACGGTAGTGACTGCATATATGCAGACATAATGTTCAGTGTATAGTGTACTGTAAAAAATGATAAAACATGGATGGTAGTAGTACATGTAGCATTTAAGACTGACTATAACATTTAAAAAAAAAATGCATTTAAGCTTTTGTGGCAACAATACTTCTTTGCATCTGATAAAGTACAATGTAGTTGTTGCTATGAAAGCATAAAAGTGCAGTTTGAATGTAATTATTTAGTCTTAAAGTGCTACCACTTCCTTCCAGGTTTAATCTTACAGAATTACATGGCCTTTTTAAATTATTGTACAGCATTGTAGAAGTGAATTGAATTTATTGAATTGAATTGAATTGAATGGTTTTTCTTGTCAAGTATATAAAAAAAACATGAAATTTAAAAACCAATTTTACAGCAACATATAAAATATTAAAATGAACATCTGGAAGCAGGGTATTTTTAGCAAAAGTGATGTCATAAGTGTCTAGAGCTATTGTGTTCACTACACACGCTGTGTTGTTAAAACCTTCCTTTAAAGGGTGCATGTACTTTATGTAGGACAAAAAACACAATGTCCACAGATATTGACTAAACTTACGCAGTTTGAAGATAATGATAGTATAAAGCTTCCCTGAAAATATTTTGTGCTGAGGTGCTGCAGTTTTTGGAAAATGAGTAAAACAATGTCAATGTCATGAAAATAATTTTGGTCTCATGAGACCAATTTTTTTTTAAGCATTTACAAACATATCTTCATTACATTGTTTTACTCATTTCTCAAAAACTACAGCACCTCAGTAAGTAATATTTGAAGGAAAGCTTTCCACTATCATTATCTTCAAACCCTGTAATTTAAATGTAAATCTATGGACACTTTGAAAAAGTACCCACATCCTTTAATTTGACACTGTGCTATGGTACGTCAGAGCTAAAAAAAATTAACACTAGACTGCTTGCCCCAGGCCAGTAATTGTAGCGTTCGGCCAGTAAAATCAAGACAAGTCTGGTGCTCTTGTGGTTTTTTTTTTTCAGGTTTTCTTTCAGTCCATACCTTCTGTAAACCCTGCAAGTTATTTGTAAATCTGTGAACTTTTGTTCTGTTCAGAAAGTGTCCAATGACTTCAAAGACACTGGACACTAATTGTAATTATCAAAGAACAGTCTTCTCACTTGGTGTATCTCAATCAATGCATAAAATAACAAACCTGTGAAAATTTGAGCTCAATTGGTCGTCGAAGTTGCGAGATAATAATGCGAAAGAAAAAAACACCCTGGTCACATGGAAGTTGTGTGATTTTAGGTGCTTGATTTCAAGACCTTAAAATCTAATTCAAGGTCTCAAAATCAAATTTGTGGAAAATTACTTCTTTCTCGAAAACTACAATACT
The DNA here is from genome assembly GCF_032118995.1 of Asterias amurensis. Classification (NCBI taxonomy): domain Eukaryota; kingdom Metazoa; phylum Echinodermata; class Asteroidea; order Forcipulatida; family Asteriidae; genus Asterias; species Asterias amurensis. The sequence goes on along the minus strand of NC_092651.1, from coordinate 21,079,094 downwards.
TCAGAGGAAGCCGTTTCTCACAATGTTTTATACCATCAACCTCTCCCCATTACTCGTAACCAAGAAAGGTTTTATGCTAATAATTATTTTGAGTAATTACCAATAGTGTCCACTGCCTTTAAAATTTAATCTTCTCATAGTGCTTTTTGTTTTAATAAAAACAGTTTTTACGTTGAACTGTGTAGAAACAACCGGACAAGTTCTGTGGTCTTGTGTTTAATTTTGTAAATTTGTATTCAGCATGAACAAAATGTTCACGCACATACTCATACTGCCAAAGTGCAGGATGGGCCCAAACCATTATTTTAACCACCCGGCCGGAAAGATCAATATAAATAACTAAAGTAGTGTTTCAATTAGGGACTGTGTTAAGAGCCTGTCTTCACAGCGCGGTAAAGCCGGGGTCAGTGGATGATCGCTAGTCCATTAACAACGTCCAGCCACCGACCAAGGTCATTATTACGCAGTGAAGATAAGCTTCTCACACTGTTACATTATTGCCATTTATAAATTCCTTTAACGAGAAAACAAAAGAAGACAACTTGTGCTGTTGGGATTTTGTTTTTTCGCCAATTAATTTAGGTTGTTTTATTCATGTTCAAGAGCCAATCTTGAGGCTCTTTTTTGTTTTTGCACAGGGCATAATTTCTATCATATTTAACTATTTGTTCACATTTTCACGAACAAGACTACGAGCATTGGAAGTTAACAGCAGTCGAAAAACTTTGATTAGTGTTTAGTTTTATGTTTTGCATAGTGGTTGATTTCATGTGTGTACCAGATGCCTAACTTACGTCAATTAATTGCGTGTTCTGAACAGTCTCTCGTTGCCAAGAAACAATATGCATTTTTTTAAAAGTTGATTTGATACATGTAGTTCCAATCATACTTTTACATACATTTACATGTACAATGTATTTTCAGAACTGAGAAGTCTCCCAAACCTCTGATTATCTACTCCGCAGTAGAAGAATAAAGCAAGACAGTTCCTTTAGAACAACTCTACCTGGCAAGTAGATACACACATGGTGTTACCGCAAACCAAATATACATTGATACCTCACCATGCAATGCCTCAAATCCTATAGGCATACTTATGGTCGACAACTTGTAGCAAGTATGATCTTATTCAAGGCATGTACATGTATGTGCTTCATTCGCGAGTGTTCCATCTTATATTCAAAGGATTTATGTGTGTTTAATCTTGTTGATGCATGGGGCGTCATTTAAAGTCACGAGTCTCTGCATGCAACCAAAGCACTTGTATGGAGCAATGACTTTCCAGCGTGCTCATTTAGGTGACTGGCCTCCATTGTGACTTTTCTCTGTTTACAAGAGCAAAATTGCTTTCCAATTAGCAAAGTAAAGTCCACATACATCACGTAGTATGTAAACATGTACATTGTAGATGTAGACATTTGTCAGAAATGAGAAGTTATTGTCTGCTATTACACTTTTGATCATTTGTATTAATGTATGCAGCGTCCACAGACTACAGGGGTACGTACAAAAAGTACAGGCATGCAACTGCAGTTTGACGAAAAAAGAAAAGTGAAAGAAGACAGGCCTACTTTGTATTATAGATTGTGTATTGTGTTTCTCATTTTTTCTACAACACAGCTGAGAAACCCAAAATTAAGAAATCAGTTGGGCCCGTTGTCATGGATGGTGGCATGATGACGTCAAAGCACAGGTTGACTATTCAGTCAATAATCTCTCACCATGTTCCAAAGTATTGCTTCAATCCTTCATCATACCTCTTCCCTTCTCAACATACAAACTTGTACTGTACAAACATGAGCATGGCTAATGAAATCTAGGTCTTAGGGATCAGAGTGTTTTGAAAGAGCGAGGGAGTCCTCGCTTCACTTTCAAATAAATCCAACCATCAGGAGGACAAAGCGAAATGCTCAATTTACGGGGCCAACGTAAATAGTACTAGTTACCCCGAACATCTTACGTCACACCATTAGGGTAATGAATAACACAACGGCCCAAGTTCATAGAGCTGCTAAGCACAAAAATTTGCTAAGCATGACATTTTTTGCCTTGATAAAAAAAGGATTGCCAACCAAATTTCCTTGTGATTTTCAGGATAAGCAAACAACAGCTGAATACCTGTAAGAAGCAATATGCAACAAATGGCAAATTGGTTGGTAATCCTGTTTTTACCACTGGAAGAAATTTCATGCTAAGCAAATTTCTGTGCTAAGCAGCTCTATGAAATTGGGCCCAGATACCGGCCTTCACAACTTGCTGGTTCCTGCCACTTGTACCTTTGACCTTGCATGCCGAAAAACGTACGCACTCAATGTGTAGTATTGAACTGGTAGTCTTGCATCATTATGTTTATCCAATGAAACCACTGGGTTTGTAAGGCCAGTGCCTGTCATTATCTTTGCGGATAATTAAAGGAGACCATTATCCATCATCAGTTCTTGTACACCCCAGGGAGTCTCAAAGCACTCATTAGTTTTTCTACTAGGCATGTGAAGCTATGTTCGAAACATTACACCCAATTATTTATAATGGTTTACAGGGTGCTGTCGCGCCACCTGCAGTCAACCATACCAAAAACGGCAGAGTGAACCACTTCTCCTAACAGTAAGTGTACTTTCATTTTTATGTGCATTACACGACACGAGGGACATCAACAAGTACGGCTTTACCATCCGTCCAAAGGATGAAACAATAATGGTGACGAGTCTTGCTTAAGAACACAAGTGTCAAGACCGAGACTCGTCCCACAGTCCACTCATCAGAAACACCAGGGCCCAATTTCAAAGAGTTGCATAAACCACAAATAATGCTGAACAATTGTCTGCTTTAATAGCAGAAATTAGCAGGATACCAGTTATAGTTCGCCTATATGTGACATCACAGTTTGGTGGTAACCTTATTCTGGTAAGCATAGTTTTGCTGTGCTAAGCTGTACTTTATGTGCTTAAGCAGCTCAGTGAGACTGGACCTTCAGCTTAAGTCCGGTGTGTTTGACTACTCAGCCACGACACCCCCATCCATTGCCTCAAGTAGGGCTCCTCTTTCTCTCACTCTCTGTAACTCCCCTTCTGTATAACTTACCCATCTTCCACTGTCACCTTTCAGGAAGCTGAAGATGAGTTTGAGTTCCTTGACCGAGATGCTGTAGCTTGCAATCACTCCAAGAATCTCCATCAATAGATCTGGGAGGAGGGAGAGAGAAGAAGATAAGCCACAATGAGCTGTAAGAGTTTCAGTGCATTAGAAGCAAAGATTAAAGAGCTCCGAAGAAGCACGATGGGGAAATGGAGCTCTATCTATGGTTGGATGATGAAATACTCATATAATACTCAACGTGAAGCAACGTGTAGTGTTAGGGCCATGTCACACGAGGCAATTTACGGGCAACCAGTTCCAGGCAATCTCCAAGAAGAAAAGGCATTCCCATTTGAATGTTAAAATTTGTCTTTTGTGGATCGTTAGACGATGTTATAAAATTCACTCCTGTGCTACCAAAGTGATCGTGTAGCATGTGCTGCAGTTGGTTGCCTCGAAGTTGCCTGGAAAAGTTGCCTTGTGTGACAAGGCCCTTAGAGCGCCAAGCGATGTGGAATCTTTTTCATTTCATGGGATTGTACAATTTGTATATTTCACGGAAAAGGTCTTTTAAGTAGCATAGGACTCGAACTGTCTCTAGCCAAGGGGAAATCTCGGTGGTCTAATTGGTATGACACTGCTCTAGAATTGCAAGGGTCATGGGTTCGAATCCCGCCCGAGTAATATGCCTGTGATTTTTTCACAGAACTCGGGTAAGTATTGAGTGTACAGTGCTTACAGTGGTTACACACATCGGTGTATATGGGTAAAAACCAAAATGAATGGTCTTTTAAGCAGATATCAATAAAATTAAAACAAAAACTCCAACATGCCTGGAATTTAACTTTTAAGAGGACAGGGTGATTTTTAATTTTCAAAAGGACACTTCGATTGGAAAATCTTAAAGTCTATGAGGCACTTTTGAAGGGGCACCAAGGCCAAGACAAGGGGCAAACAGAGGAAAATGCCTTCCTGATCTCCATGAAGTTCTAGGCCTGCTCCAAAAAAAGATAATATCGAGCAAGTGAACTGATATTTAATCTTTCAGAAAGTCCAACATCACAGCCTCAGGTCATTTGGCAAGTGTATGCACACCTGTTTGCATAGAAACTATGTACTGTACACACTGGATATAGAGGGGCTCGATTTCACAAAGCACCAAAGATCCATCTTTACAAGATGAGTTGTTGCCACAGTATTTTGTGTTGTGACACTACACTATGCGCAGCAATTAAGATCGACACACAGTTAAGATCTTAGCTCTTTGTGAAACCGGCCCCAGGCATGCCAGGTTGTGTATGTGTACAATATGCACTTGGTGGGGTGGCTGAAAGAAATTATTTGTTCACCGAACATTTAAAACCCATACTCCCCGGGCTCTTTTGCCTACTGGTGACCTCAACCTACATGTACAGGTGACCTCAATCATCAAGTAACCCTCCTCTCCTATGCCACTTCAAACCAAAATGTTTGGCCTTAGACTGGATTGGAACACCTGACCCGGTGAAGAGCAAATTGTTATTTTAGCCTACAGCCCTTGGTCCTTCTGAATCCTTCATTTCTACAAAAAAGATATTGACCCACTGCACGGCGACCAACGCACTAACACAACCCTATCCTGTCCCCCACATAGGGTGCCAAATGTACACACAGAAATTGCCCCAAAAATGGTAGAAATTGTAGCGGATTCCGCAGGTGTGTTCAGCGTCTGCAAGGGGTTAGAAGGATCTGGGAGGATTAAGCCCGGTTCATAGTTCTTGCAAATGCAAATGCGAAGTGAATATTGAGGCCACAAATTTGCAACGAATAATCCACAGCAGTTGAAATGTGCTCCACTCCTGCGAAACATTCCCTGCGAAAACGGCCTGTGATGTCAAAATTCGCATTTGCATTCGCAGGAAGTATGAACCGGGCTTTAGGGTTTGCTGCACTCTTCCAATTAAGTACAATGTTTGTATACATACCTGACAGCATTTCATTACATGACTGTAGTTTGTTGACAAGCTTCTGGATGAGGGAGACCTCGGTACACGCTTGGAGATTCAGAAGACTCTTTCTCAAGATGGCGATAAACATGCTCCATATCTCAGCCTGCAGAAAGAGGAAAGAATTATACAAGAACAACTAATGAGCATTTATTAATTTTGGTTTTACCCTTACACCGATGTGTGTTAGCACTTTATACTCTGTACTTTCCCAAGAGTTCTGTGATTATTTTTTACAGGCATATTACTCTGGTGGGATTCGAACTGATGACTTTTACAATTCTACAGCAGTGTCTTACCAACAAGACCACCGAGCTAGCCCAGTAGCTTGAGGCAGTTTGAATCCTTTATTTTAGCAGCGGATACTGCATCTATTAAACTAATGAGCAACTGGAGAAATTGGACATTAGATAGAAGTTGTAGAACTAGTATTTTAAAATATTGGCTTATTACTAGACTAATGGTCTCTTCATGAAACCACAAAATGACCTACTACTCATTTCTGTTTCTAATAATGTTCTACTTCCTCTTTCCAATTTCTAACAACATTTTTTTTTTCAAGTATTGACTTATTTCCATACTAATGGTCTCTTCGTGAAACCACAAAGTGATTTGGCATTTGAAAAACAAGCTTCTAGAGGAAATGAACATGCATGTCATGAAATTGGGCGAGCCTTAAAGACATTGGACACTATTGGTAATTGTCAAAGACCAGTCTTCTCACTTGGTGTATTTCAACATATGCATAAAATAATAAACACTGTGAAAATTGGAACTCAATCAGTCGTCGAAGATGCGAGATAATAATGAAAGAAGAAACATCCTTGTCCCAAGAAGTCGTGTGTTTTCAGATGCTTGATTTCGAGACCTCAAATTCTAAATCTGAGGTCTCAAAATCAAATTCATGGAAAATTACTTCTTTCTCGAAAACTACTCCACTTCAGAGGGAGCCGTTTCTCACAATGTTTTATACTACCAACCTCTCCCCATTACTTGTTACACAAGTAAGGTTTTATGTTAATAATTATTTTGAGTAATTACCAATAGTGTCCACTGCCTTTAATGTAAGTTGATCTTTGTGAAAACATTAAGACAATTCAACAAACATACATTTCTACATTTTCTGAATATTGCAATACAGGACTTGAATTTTACACTGCCTGAGGCCAGTGGTTCTAGCTTTAAGCCAGTAAAATTGGGAACGGACAAGTCCGAGTGTCTTGTGTTTATCTGTTGAAGTTATTACATCTCTTAAATTCATAAAAAAGTATGTTCAAAGGTGGACTTTGATTCTGGTCAATGTTTTAACAGGTATGAAAGTACACTCACTTATAAGACAAATAAAAATCCTTCCTTAGTGTTTAAAGGAACACGTTGCCTTGGATCGGTCGAGTTGGTCTATAAAAAGCGTTTGTAACCGTTTGTTATAAAATGCATATGATTGGAAAGATGTTTTAAAAGTAGAATGGGTAATTCACACAAATGTGCCTCGAAATTGCGTGGTTTTCCTTTTACTTTGCAAACTAACACGGTTGGCCATTTATGCGAGTCAAAAATTTGACTCCCATAAATGGCCGACCGTGTTAGTCGACGAGGTAAAAGGAAAACCGTGCAATTTCGAGGCATGTTTGTGTGAATCATTGTATCCTACTTTTACAACATCTTTCTAATCATGCATTTTATAACAGACGGTTACAAACGCTTTTTAAAGTTCAACTCGACCGATCCAAGGCAACGTGTTCCTTTAATTTGTTCAACTAAAACAATTCATGTGTTTATAAAATGTCTTTACTCCTTTAGATTCTGTCTTGTAAAATCAATTTTGGTCCATTAAACATTTTCAGCTACAACCCCTGTGGTCTTGCTGAATTTTACTTGTTGAAGTCCTACAATGATTACATCTTTGGGGATGTGTGTCTCTTTCAGAAAATGCAAAAGCAAATTGTTGAGATAGACGCCCCCTTCGTTTACTAATTATTATTTTAACATTTAAGCTTAATGTATGTCGCTCTTTATGAAAACAATGCCGAAAGTGAAACAGCATACTTACAACAGTTAGTAAGTATAAAGGCAGTGGACACTATTGGTAATTACCCCAAATAATTATTAGCATAACACCTTAATTGGTAACGAGTAATGGGGAGAGGTTGATGGTATAAAACATTGTGAGAAACGGCTCCCTCTGAAGTGATGTAGTTTTTGAGAAAGACGTAATTTTCCATGAATTTGATTTTGAGTCCCTCGGATTTAGAACTTGAGGTCCCGAAATCGAGCATCTGAAAGCACACAACGCCGTGTGACAAGGGTGTTTTTTCTTTCATTGTTATCTCTCAACTTTGAAGACCGATTGAGCTCAAATTTTCACAGGTTTGTTATTTTATGTATATAATGAGATACACCAAGTGAGAAGACTGATCTTTGACAATTACCTATAGTGTCCACTGTCTTTAAATGCACATAGGCTATGCAGGGCTTTTTTTTTTTTTTAACTTGACCACAAGCCCAAGGCCAGTTGTCTTAGCTGCTTAGTGTCGGGCCAGTAAACACATGACCCGACAAGCCCGTCAGTCCACGGCCGGTCTTGTGTTGTTTTAAATGAACAGTAATACCTCACTGTGTAATATCTTGGACAAAAACAATTTATGTTCAAATGATGACTTTGACTCTGAAAAAATCCATACACAATGAACCTTTCCATTCTATTAAGTAATGAATGTACATGTACTATTATTATTATTAATTATGGTTAGTTTATTCAGAACACTCCTTGTAGCACAAAGGCTGAATTGCGCAGTGCTTTGCAAAAACAAAAATAAAACATTAAAATAAACAGAATACAGAGTTAAATTGTAGTACCCATAAATAATAATAATAATAATATCAAAGTCTTATATACATGTAGCGCACGTATCTACCAACAAGGTACTAAAGGCACTGAGTGTATACAAACCTACAGAAAGATAGGTTATTGAAGTGATGAATTCTGAGACCCAATTATGTAACAACCTATAAGGGTTTACAAGGTACTATGGTGCATATAGCAGCCAAAGCCAAGAACACAAGGCAAACCCCTTCTCTTTTCGATAAGTACATTGGGTTCTTTTACATGCGTTACACAACACATGGGACCAACGGCTTTACTACCTATCCGAAGGACGAAGCATTTTGGTTCTGGTCATGTTAAAAAAATTCTGGTCCAGACAACATTTTGAGCTACACTGTACAAGCCATGTGGTGAACACTTGGTAATACATACCACACACATATTGAACTTAATCACTCATCACTGATTCACATTATTGTGTTCATCCAAAATGAGTTTTGAATTGATTAATTTAAATTGTAAATGGGATCGTATAAACTCTGCATCATCAATAACTGAACACTATGTATTTGTCATGCCTGTCATACGCCATGTGCTAGAATTGAATTTATAGTTCATGTACGGTTCAAGCACAAACTGTGTGTTACAATACAAAGACAAGGGGTTTGCCGTTCACTTTTTCAGTGACTAGACAGCAGGACCAGTCAGCTTGTCATTAAAGGAACACGTTGCCTTGGATCGGACGAGTTGGTCAAAACAAAAGCGTTTGTAACCGTTTTTTATAAAATGCATATTGTTGGAAAGATGTTTTAAAAGTAGAATACAATGATCCACACAAGTTTGCCTTGAAATTGCGTGGTTTTCCTGTTACTGTGCGAACTAACATGGTCGGCCATTTATGGGAGTCAAAATTTTGACCCCCATAAATGGCCGACGTGTTAGTCGACGAGGTAAAAGGAAAACCACGCAATTTCGAGGCATGTTTGTGTGGATCATTGTATTCTACTTTTACAACATCTTTCTAACCATATGCATTTTATAAAAAACGGTTACAAACGCTTTTCAAAGACCAACTCGACCGATCCAAGGCAACGTGTTCCTTTAAACTAGTCCACCCGCTTTTTTTACTATTTCAAATGAAATAGAGATGCTTTTAAACACTGAGCAAGCCACTAACCCGGCCAAAATGCTTGGGCCACCCATTCGCAACACAACTATAAACATTCTCTCCCCCTTCCTTGATGGCAGCGTAGACCGCCCCATGAGCCTTTTTGAGGTATGGCGGACGTGATACGCGCGCATCACACGCCGCGACTGATGCCACGCTCACCATGTTGGTGGTCATTAGGTTTACGTGTTGTCGCTTAAAATGCGCACTTCACTGAATAACATACGTTCTATTTCTATGGTCAATACGCACAAATTTACCACAACTTTACAGTGTTGTAGCATTGTGTCCGCCATATCTCAAAAAGGCTTATGAGAGCCAACATTGAAGGGGGAACGGGGGCCGTGTTGCGGGGGCCCAACAAGATATGGCCCGGATTACAGCCGGACCAAATGGAGTGAATTTTTGACTGGTCCTTGGGTGTTTGGCCAACGGACCGATGCTGCAAAAACAAGAATCCTGATAAAAGCTGCTGGACATTGTACTTTTGAATATCAAGTCACAGGGCTCAATTTATTTAAAGGGAAGGTACACGTTTGGTAATTACTCAAAACACATATGAACTTAAAAACTGACTTGGTAACGAGCATTGAAGAGCTGTTGATAGTATAAAGCATTGTGAGAAACAGCTCCCTCTGAAGTAGCATAGATTTTGAAATAGAGGTAATTTCTCACTAAAACAATAAAAGACTTCCAGCTAGAAGTTTTTTATTCCTATCTGGAGCACACAAATTCGTCCAACAAGGGTGTTTTTTACTCCCAACTCCGATTACCAATTGAGCTAAATTTTTCACAGGTTTGTTATTTTATGCATATGTTGAGATACACCAAGTGAATACACTGGTCTTTGACAATTACCAATAGTGTACCTTCCCTTTAAGGAAAATCTACACGACCATAAGGATTGTTGTACACGTAGCTTAAAATCTACAAAGAACCAGACTTTTTTGTACAAGATCAGAATCAAAATGAAAAAAGGGAAATATTTGTACGGTACATGCATGTAAAACTAAAATGTTATTTTTTTATCCCTGGTGCATGCTATACATGAAAACAAAATGCAAGTAGAATGTCAAGTTAGTAAGTGTATCAAACTAAACCTAAATCTCTATTGGGAGGACTGTCGACTCAGCCGTTGTGGTCTTTACGCTTTAAACAGTTTCTTCCCATCTTTAAGAGAATGCTATCTTTAGGCAGAAGAATGCTGGACTGCTGAGGATACTGTGGGGGGCTAGAGGGATCCATGCTGTTCCCTACTCGGCCCCAGCATCATCAGGGGCAGCTGTCCGGCATTATCCTGAAGACGAGCAGGAGTATACCACTCGAAATGCAATACCACAACAGCTCTTTTTCACAGCCAACACTTCCTCCAAAAGTACATGTGTAGATTTACACAAGACTGTGCCTGCAAGTTAACTAGTGTAGTTACTATTATCAACACTATGAAAGCTTCAATTGTCACTGAAGATGAAAGTATAAACTATTGAGATTATTACTTGAAACTCACAACATTTTGAAGTTGAGGTCCATGGCAAGTGTGGTACTCAAATTTCGTACATACATGTACAATATGTAACATGTTCATTGTGACATGTACATATGTAACATGTTCATTGTGATACAGCATTTTCAGGAATAGTGTACACATGTTGACTGGCAATGAGGTAACTAGTGTACGTCTATTCCCCCGAGGGACTTTGAGTGACTAGAGTGACTTGGAGTGACTAGAAGAGGGACCTATATAGGCCCCCTCTTCTGGTCACTCACTGGCCCGAGGGGAAATAGACGTACACTAGTTACCGAATTATGCCCGTCAATATGTGTTGTATAACACACCTCGGTCTTAAATAAGAACAGAAATCTGGAAAAGAAAGGAAGTTTCAAGTCGAGAGGGCGCTTTAACCAGGCACTATTTTCAAAGACTTGTGCCCACCTGGCTACTATTCCCGCAAAACACGCGCGCGCGATCACTAGACTATATTAGTTGATCCCATGTGGCCGTGTTTCAGCCAACCAGGATACAGAACAAGCAAGATGTGTGTTATAATATAGTTTATTACTCAACAGCATTGAAAGGTACATCAGAATCAAAGTCAACATCTGAACATAATTTGTTTTTCTCCAAGCTATTACACACTGAGGTGTTATTACTCAATTGGAAAACACAAGACCGCCAGACTTGTCCAATCATGTGTTTACTGGTCCATCAAATCACTGGCCTCAGGCCAGCGGTTCACTCTAAGATTCGAGCCCTCAAGATGTTGAACTGTTTCCTCACCTGTAGTTTCTCCTCACAGTGATCGATAAGCTCCAGGAGATGGTTGATATTCTCAGGATCTTCAATGACGAAGTTGGACTCCAAGTCAAACTCTCCACCCACAAGCTGTTCAACAAAAACATACAGAGAAATATTATTATTTTATTATTAATTTATTCTGGTTGTGAAGCCAAGGACTCTCAGAAAAGCCAAGAACCCAATGGAGAGAAGACAAGAAAGGAAGTTTCAGTTTTAGGTGTGAGAGAATTATTCCAGGGAAAACCCACGCAGTCAGGTGGGGACTGAAAACCCAATCCACATAGTGCCCCCACTGGGATTTTATGCATATGTTGAGATACACCAAGAGAGAAGACTGGTCTTTGACAATTACCAATAGTGTCCAGTGTCTTTAAATATGTACATACTGTGATACTCAAGAGAATAAAAGAAATTATCTGATTTTTTCACAAAAAATTTTCACAAAGAGGTAGCCTATTATTATTGAATTTATATACACCAGACCACCGGGCTTTGTCCGCTCTTGAGTTTACTAGCCCCGATGCTAAAATCACTGCCCCCGGGCTGGTGGTCCAGTGTTGATTTCAAGCGATGCTTTTGATGTATTTTGCGATGTGTCATTAAGCCTTTTGGGTGGTAAGCAGTTTGCAATTTTGCTAGTTCTATTTACTCAAACCCCTTTTCACACTACTCTATTCCCTGGGGGCAACCCTGGGGAATAACAGCGGGCCCTTTCACACTTGGAAAGCTTTACCCCTGATCTACCCCAGCAAATGGGCAAAACCCTGGGGAATAGCCACCCCTGCTCTGGAGTAGGGGTACACGGTAAAACCCTGGGGTTTTCTTGAAATGTGCAGCTGGAACCCCTTAGACGAAGACATTGTGGAAGTGAGCTGGGTAAAAATGGGGTAAAAAAACTCCCGGGCCTCCCAGGGCTGTCCACCGGGATAAGAAATACAATGTGAAAAGGACTTATGAAAGATTACAACACACATACTATCGCATAATAATAATCAGGCCTGTTAGTGAACCCTTAAAAAAAGAGCTGATACACCATATGGTGTAAGAATGTAACGTCAAAAGAACTAGTCACACATTTACGCTGGTCGAATTTGGGCACCCCAATAATCCAGTAACTAGGCTATATCATGTAGTTGTACGTAATTGTTGCCAAGCTTTTATAAGGCATGCCAGGCTTATATTACAGGGAAAAAAGAAACAAATTAGGACAGAAACAAAAATATAATATAGAGAGAAAAAAACGGAAATAAAAAAATCGGCCTGATCAATAAAAAAACGTATATATCCGCTTTAAAGCAGATATTTCACAGGCCAGAATAATGCAATTTTTAAATAAATACTGAATATTATTTCTACAGCTATGTAGAGCTATGTATGAAATAATACCTATATGTGAGGTTGTATTAGATTGCAGGGTCCTGATAATTGGATTTATAACAATTCAATCTTGGTGTGAAGTTAATCCCATAAAATTGCAAGATGTTACGTTAAAGTTTTACAGCCTCTCTACAAGATTTGCCAAAAAAGGAAATTGGAACGTCTAGTCATAACAAAGGCCTGGTCTTTCACGTCAGTGATGCACTCTTGCCAGAAAATCTTGAGGTGCACAGAGATCAAAACAAGATCTAGAAACCCGGGGAAATGCTGACACATAACATGCCTGCATTAATTTACACTGTGGACAATTGAGTACAATATGTTGTACAGGGCCCATGTTCATAAAGCTTGTAAGCACAAAAATTTGCTTAGCGTGAAATTTCTTCCTTAATAAAAACAGGATTTCCAACCAAATTTTCACGTGATTTTCAGGATAAGCAAACAACAACTGAATGCCAGTAACAAGTAATATGAAACAAGTTAAAACTTGGTTGGTAATCTTGTTTTTTATTGAGAAAGAAATTTCATGCTAAGCAAATTTTTGTGCTTACAGGCTTTATGAAATTGGGCCCAGGTACTTTGTAACATTTTACAAGGTATTGTGGCACAAACTTAATGGAACCAACCATGGCAGAAACACTGGGCGATGAGTCAGGCCTGATACTTCACCGAGGCAATATGCCCCCAGGTCATTGCCTTGGTGCCCTTGAAATGCTCCAGTAGAAATTTACAACTTCTTCATTTCGTGCCCTTGCCCTTTCAAAAACGAAGCATACAGGCCTGGATACGTGTACTGCAGCCGATTTCACGAAACGCTAGGATTAATCCTAACTCGAGTTAGGACGAGCAACCCATCCCAACTTAAGAAGGGTTCAATGCGTCCTACATATTTGAATACGGATCTGAACCCGTCCTAAGTCCTAAGATTAATCCTAAGTTAGGAAGATTTTGGTGAAATCGACAGCTGGATTCTTTTATGTAAACTGCTCAACACACAAATCCTACAGCTCGGTGTGAGCTCCAAAGGACAAAGCGTCAATGGTAAAATGTCTTGCTTTTAAAGGACACAAGCTTCTAGACCAGGACTTGAACCCACACTCTGCCGATAAGAAACACAAGAGCTTAAGTCAGTTGCGCTTGACCACTCCACCACGACACCCCACATATTGTATCTTTTATTTTTCCTGTCTGTAAACACAGCCTAATTTAATGCATGCTATGAACAAAGTGCACATCTCACAGTATACAAAATAAAAATTTCTATAAATAAATATTAAAATCAAGTTATGTACATTTGTACAAGACGTGTACATAAACCTTTACCAAGGCTCAAATTTCAGAAACTCTCTTCCAGATCACAGCATCTTTGAACTTTCTCACTTGACGGAGAAATATTTGCACATGCCCATTTGTATGTCACCAACTATATTTGTTTACTTTTTACATTTGCTGTACTTTTAGAAGTCAATGTCTACATGAAGACTTATATGTAGACTTGGAAAATCAATCAATCAGTCAGTCGTAAAATTTACAAGGCGCCAATTCATTGGTCGCTGCTCATACATGTAGCACTGTACAGTAAGCTCTCAAAAAGGTTTTGAGTGAAGTTTTGAAGATGGCTACTGTAGGAGATTGTTTGATGTTCCCAGGGAGATGATTCCGCATACCAGGTAGAGCGATAGAGAGGCACGATCCCTCAACTGTGTTTGCTTGTAAAGAATATCAAGTTATAAACCAAGTGGGAAACGACCCTGGCTGCTGCTTCCCCCAGGTTGTTTTGCAAACTTGGGTGTGATCCCTGGCTACACGGCAGCTAATAGTTGTATGGCTTCTGACAAAATAGGAGACCCCCCCAGCATACAGTAGGACTAGTTAGCTTGGTTGATAGAGTACTGGCACGTTAAATGAGAGGTTGTTGGTTCAAATCCTGCTGAGGCTCTAGTCAACTGTTTGAAAAGACGCTTGGCTGTAGGACTTTTTGGGGACTTCATTTAATTTATTCTGGTTGTGAAGCTAAGGACTCTCTGAAAAGTGAACTTAATCACTTCATTATCCAAATACCCAATCAAGATAAGACACACAAGGAAGATTCAGTTTGAAATTATGGGAGGAAAACCCCAGAGAATACCCAATCCATGTAGTGTCCCCAGCCTGATGCGAACGGAGGTCCTAGAGGTGGAAGGCAGGGAAAGAAACCTTGAGTGTAGACTGGGCCCCTGTCTTTATCCGCAAGGATAAAGACAGGTACCTGCTACTCAGATCCAGTGATTCCATTGGATACAATGATATCATTGAATAAAGGTGCAATGACATGAGCTTTCAATAGATGCCCAAACAGTACACTCCAATCACGTCCGCCATAGAATTTGACTTCGTACCTCTACATTGTATGTGAAATGAATATAGGTCAAAGGTGCAAGTACACCCCGGCTGGAGGCCGGTCTCTGGCGTTATTCACGAGCCTTGAAGTGTGACGTCAGATGTTCAGGCTACCTTGAGTGTTACACTAGTGCTACATAGAATCACATAATACAATGTAAGTGTATCAAAGCATTTAAATGTATGATAGCCAACAATTCTCGCCATTACCTTTCCACATTCCCGCAAGGACGTAACTAAAGAAAGAGCATTAAGCAATTATTGTGCAAAATTGTGTTTCAAGAAAACCAAGCATGAAAGTTTGATTGGTTTTCTGTCATTTATAAGTCCTTCCTGTATGGTTTAATTCTTCACAGGAATGGAAAAGCATGTCTTTGGGGGTAACTCTAGCCACGAAAATGTAACTCTAACACTGTAACAGGGCTGAACAATAATGCCACATTTTTATGTCTGGAGAAATTTTCTTGCTTTTGACATTCTGATGTTGGAACAAAATGTACTGTGTGTGCCTTATGCCCTTTCACGGGTTACCTTAAATGTTTTCACATTTAATTGACAGCCTGACTTCCAATATGAACATTAATAATGTCAGGTGTAGGTGAAGTGTTATCTTTCCTAGCCTTCCACCTCTAGGACCCGGTTCAAATCCCGCTGGGGGCACAATGTGGATTGGGTTTTCAGTCCCTAACGAACTGCATGGCATGTGTTCTCCGTGGACATAATACTTTTTCCTCCCACATCTAAACCTGTCTCCTCAATGTACGGTAGACGGCAAGTACAGTGATTAAGTTCAGTAGTCCTTGGCTTGACGACCAGAATAAATGAAATGAAATGAAATGAAATGAAAAAAAAAAAATTCCTACTGCAACAAAACAGGAAGTCCTTGAATGTACAAAATAACATGATTATTATGAATACATACATGTAATAATAGTAGTACAAATCAAACGCATGCAATATAAACATTGGTAGTTGTCGAACACCAATATCCACACTAAGCTTGGGCGATATATCCACACTAAGCTTGGGCGATATCACGATATTATCGAATATCGCGATATTAATTTGGAAACGATTTCAATATCGGATGGATTTGGTTTTAATCGAAATATCGATAAATCGCAATATATTGCGATAATCGCGATATATCGCGATATCGATTAAATATCGCGATGTATTTGCTAGCCGAGACATCTTGCACCCCCATAGGTTTGGACAAAAACCAGAAGAATATGTCATTAGAACACCTCTCTTATGCTATGTCTCTTCTACAACTTTCACTTGGAGATTGAAGACTGATGATGTCAAATTTAATTAATCGCGATTATATCGAATATCGCGAAATATTGTCGGCGATATATCGTGAATAAAATAAATCGATATCGCCCAAGCTTACCTTAATCCACACGTTATGTGACCCAACACACATGCATACATGAAATAACAAACCTCTAAAAGTTAAGGCTCAATTTGTCATCAGAGTCACAAGAAAATAATTACAAAAACATTATATGTTTTCACAGTTTTCAAACAATAGGGTTTTGGACTAGACCTATACTCACTATAGTTCTAGTTTTAATTGTTCAATAGCTGTAATAGTATTTCAGGTGAAGTTTTTCCAAAAGTGCAAATCTGTGAACATGTATAATTTTAACTTGACTAATGATCTGGTGTCTTTTAAGTGGCCATTTTGAATAACAAATGTTTGAAATGTTTCAACATTTTGAGGGAATTGTTTTGAATGGTCATCAAATTTTATTAAAACTATGATTGAGAGGAGAGATGTTGTTTGACTGCCCATTTTAAATTGATAATAATTTCATCGAATGATGTTGTTAGGAAGTTAATTTCATTGAAGAACTCCAATATAAAGAAACGTATTGCACTCTAAACCTTGCATGCTTGGAACAATGAGGGAACTACCCATAGTAGAATAATTATGCACTAATATCGGAAAGCCTTCCTCAATTTTTGATGGGAGTTAGTCTGGTACCATTTCCCGAACAGCGCTATTACCATGGTTCAGCTTGAGCTGTGTGGGTATACTAATTAACAAATCCATTGTGTGTCGTTAGTTGAAATTAATCCCTCTTTGTAGTGCATGTGTGTGGAGCTATTAAGTAACAATGCAAACTGACCATAACTAAAACCCATGGCTTGAAACTGCTGATTACCCATTTACATAGCCCAAACCCTACTACCAACATCATGTATGCAGTACACTTTTGTCTGACCGTCGTGTACACATACGACCATTATGACTGTGCCAATGATGACTGTACAAGCGACATGATGATGGCTGTGCACCCCGTTACCATGGCACTAAGACTGATGATAATGAAAGGCGTAATTACACGTCGCATGGCATGATCTCAGCAGGCGGCGCGGGGTTCTCTGAGATGACAGTGGCCATCAGAGCTTGGGAAGGAAGTGCGCCAGTGAAAGGGTTACAAACGTGAAGCTTCTTCCGAGTGTTGCACAGGACACTTCTACTCCTAGCTTAGTTGAACCATGGAGGTGGATGAACGTGTGAAAAACAGAATGACCTGTGTGCATTCATGCTATAATTACCTGTGACATAGAGATTTTCCAATTTGTTATTCCTCGTAACACAGTACATGTACCCATGTAAACTGTGTTGTATGTATGATCACAATGGCAAGCAACTTGCCTAATAGTAAGCAAATTTTTAAGGGGTTTTAAGAAAGTTTCTTAATTGTAAGCAAATTTTGTAATGGTAAACAAATCGCTTAATGGTTAACAAATTGCTGCATAGCAGTAAGCAAAATTCTTAATGGTTAGCAAATTGCTTAATGTTTTAAAAGCAAAATGCTTAATAATAGTAAGCAAAATTCTTAATGGTTAGCAAATTGCTGTCGTCTCTGACCCCCCCCCCTCCAACTACATAAGACGGTGAAAATTTTGAACAGTTTCGACGACTCCTATGGGTTGTGTTTGATAGCATTTTTTTAACAGAAACAACGACACACGCATCTGATACTTTTAGCTTCACAGAAGCAACAGAGGCAATTGCCTCCATGCTTCTGGTCATTGCCCTAGTGTATTGTGGCGAAGTGGTCAAGAACACTGGACTTGAGCCCTGGGCCCAACTTCATAGAGCTGCTTAAGCACAAAATTTTGCTTAAGCGAAAAAATCCTTGCTTAGTAAAATCAGACTGGCCAAGACTCCACTCAATTGTAATGCTAAGTAAACAACAGCTAAATACCAGTCACCACAAGCAATGTATATGGCATGAAATTTTGGCCAGTAGCATGTGTAAAATAAGCGAGCTATTTTCATGCTTAAGCAATTTTTTTGCGTAGGCAGCTCTATGAAATTGGCCCCTGGTGTGTGGGTTCCAGTCCCAGTCATGACACTTACCCTTAAAAGCAAACATTCAACACTATTGCTTCAGAGCGTAAAGCCGTAGGTCCTGTTTCATGATAATACAGGTTAAAGAACCCAGTACACTTATTGTTTTAAAGAGAAGGGATTTGATCCAGTGTTTCTGGCATGGTTGGCTGCGTTCAGTTTGCACAGTTGTTAACCATTACAAGGTTCGACATGTAGATGTATGTAAAAATGGGGCGTATGATAATAATATCAGGACAATAATTTATGGAGTTGATATTGCGTTCTCCGGGTTTGGCCTGTTCAAGGATGTATTACATCAAAATTCCAGCTAAGCATTACATCAAAATTCCAGCTAAAAATTACATAAAATTTATAATTTCAAATATGATAGCTCTGCGTACCAGTAAAAAAATAATGAGACACCCTTCAGATATGAGGATCATACTATTATTGTTAGGCCTATTATTTGGGGCCCCTTGAAACGATTTCCAGTAGAAATTTATATTTTCCTTACAAGGATTAAGTATGTACCAGGCCTGCGTACAATGTATGTATACGGTAATTTATAATCACTCGCCTTCGGCGGCCTTCCATAAGGCCAGGCCCCTAACCAGGATGGTGCTAAAGTAGCAGTTTGGCCCACACGCAGATGAAGTTTGTAAAATTGCGTTTTGGATGATCTTTCCCATAAATTTCTGCCCTTAACAAAAAGGTTTTCATCAACAGCAAATTTCATGGATTAGTAATTTGAGGATGGGTTTTATAGCAATGGCCAGGCATGAGAATCTTTCGGTTTTAACCGGAAGATTTCGGTGTTTTTCCTTTCAACTTAGTGGTCTTCAAGTACAGTGTTAATTTGATATGAATTTTGGGTGGTTTTTTTTTGGGGGGGGAGGGTAGGGTTGGTTGTATGGAATTTGTAAGTTCACCCAAAACAAATTCTGATGGTGATGTAATTTAACCTAACAATTCTGTTTTTGTTGAAAACTACTCGGGAAGTGGCACCAGGATAAGCTGTGGAAATTTAGTAGAAGTATTTGGCTGACAAATCATAGTAAAATTGTTCTATAAACCTGATGATTACATGTGCGAAATATTTGAAAGTATAAGGAATTAAATATGTAACACTCATCTCAACCGATAATTACTAACTTTGGATGGGTTCAATGCGTATTAACGTCTTTGAATATGGAATTTAACTCGTCCCAAGTCCTAAGATTAATCCTAAGTTAGGAAGAGTTCGGTGAAATCGACGGCTGGTCATTGCCTTGGTGCCCTTGAAAATGCTCTTAGTAGAAATTTACAATTTCCTTATAGGGTGTCCTTCGCCAAAGAGAAAAACACCCTGGTGTCCTTGCCCTTTCAAAAACAAAGCATACAGGTATAGGTCTGAAGATTGCTCCACAGTTCTAAAGTACAGTGTTTGAGAATAGCATGTTGACCCCTTACAGAGTGATTGGTAGCAGGCAAAAATCAATTGAAATAATTTTAGTGATCGGAGGTTCCTAGCCGGCTGGCACAATGTGATTAAGTCATCGATGTAACTGGGTGAAGAAATGCCCTGCAGTGAACATGGTGAGTGGATGACATTGAGCGAGAACTTTAAAGGTAGGGTCATAAAATTTATGCAGACTAGTAACCCCAAACAAAGGTACTGACAAAGTATGATTATACAAACAGACATGTAGGGCGCGCTGGCATGTTAATCCAGAGGTATATTATAATTGGCTCAAATGTGCTGTAGTTAATTTTTCAAAAATTATTTAGAATTGACCCGGTCTGTCTTCCTTCTGGTTAAATATTTGTTAGATCAGTAATAAAAATACATAACTTGCTTAGTGAGATTGAAGCACTTCAGCTGTCGACAAACTATTTTGAGAAAGGTTTCTCTTCGAAGTATTAAGCCTTTTTGAGATATGGCGGACACAATGCTACAACACATTGAAAGTTGTGGTAAATTTGTGCGTATTGACCATAGAAATAAAACGTATGTTATTCAGTGAAGTGCGCATTTTAGGCGACACGGCGTTTACACGTAAACCTAATGACCACCAACATGGTGAGCGTGGCATCAGTCGCGGTGTGTGACGCGCGCGTATCACGTCCACCATACCTCAAAAAGGCTTATGGGGTTGGATTAATTGTTCACCCCAAAAAACATTTTAATCTGAGCAACGATTCTGCAAACATCGTGTCTTACATTTGTGTAGATTCCTAAAAATTGGTGTCCGTTCACAACTGCTGCATCCAGGGATGCCAGTTAGTACCCACTGTCACCTCACTAAGCCTGAATGAATACAAATTTCTGCAGGTGGTGTAAACATTGTGAGAGTATTTTTGTGGTTTTCCCAGCAAGTAGACATCGTTTTCAGTGGAAACTTTCCACATGTGACTTTTATTGTATAATTCTCTACAATTTTGCCCCAAAAAATCAGCATTATCCTGACCAAATCCAATTTTTGGCTTTACCTTTAAAGGCAAAGTGATGAGTAATGGGGAGCCAGTGAAGAGAGACTCGGGTATAGGGGTTATAAATGTTGGCTGCTCGTTTGGATAAGTGCAACAAGATGAGCAGAGACATTTTTGGAGGCGTTGGAGCTTGTCAATTTAATATCGTGGCAGGTTATACCTGAGGGAGATGCACAAAACTCAAGCATTAAAGACATGAATGTGTGAATGTGTGTTCCATAGCTGCGCAATTCACACACATTGTAGGTACGTGTATTTACGAATGAAGGGGATATTTGCGGATATGATAACAAACCAATTTTGATTCGGGTGCGACGGAATTGATAAGTCACATGTTGCGAAAATAATCAAATGTAACGCCAAGGTTTTAGCATGTGGAAGAAGGGGTGAATGTTAGAATCAACAATCCTGATGAATTGAATATTAACCTTGGCATCAGGGCTTAATTTCATAGCTGTTAAGCAGATAGTAATTTATTTGCTAAGCAACAATGTAAAGTTATGGAATAACATGAAGCAAGTTTTGTTCCTGTTGTTAGCAAGGTTCTGTGCTTACACGCTTAATGAAATCGGGCCCTAACTTGTAGTTCTAAGTGTGTGATTTTGACCACTTGCATTAATGCCACGCACAGTGACTGTGCCATGGGAGGCCACAGGTAGGCATGTAAATGCTGCGTCGCCTACAACACTTTGTAATACGCAGGGACATTGACTCCCAACATGGTGCAACCAAGGTTATTGTTAGGTGTGATGATAATGTCAGTTGAACTGGGTCAATATATTGTACTTGCCGCTACGATTCAGGCACTCACCACGTACAAGTATGCGAAATTTGTGCGAATATATAATGTACACAAACATTCATCTAATTGGAAAAAATGTGCACAATGTACGTCAAATGTTCTTGTGTGCAGGCCTGATACTTCACGGAGGCAACATAGGCGATTGCCTCCATGCCCCCTGGTCATTGCCTTAGTGCCCTTGAAATGCTCCAGTAGAAATTTACAGTTTCTTTCCTCATTAATAATAATAATATTAGACTTTTCATATAGCGCGCATGTCCGTCACTCAGTTACGCTCCGGGCGCTGTAACATACAGGGTGCCCATTACAAAGAGAAAATGCCTTGGTGCCCTTGCCGTTTCAAAAACGAAGCATCATGCCCTCTGAGTGTTCCCTAGAACTTTACTATACACACTGAGACATTTGACATGTTTTAATTAATTTTAAAAAGTGCTATGGTACACCTGCTGCTACATAATGATGTATGCTATGACACTCCTGGGGTGACAGGTCTTTTTCTGCAGCTGCACCACGCATCTCAGACTGTCCGCCACTTAATCTTAAATCTTGTCTTTGTACCGCAAAATGTAAATCTCTTCTTAAAACTAAATCTTATGTCACCGGTTTTTAAAGGCTAATTTGGTTGCGTCTGTTATTTGTTTTTGGTTTAAGCGCGCCTTGAACACCCAGCAGGGTGGATTTGTGCGCATTAAGTTTTTATTATTGTAATTTATTTGATTTGATTTCTTTCTTTCTTTTCCAAGAAGGAACACACCCCATAACCCTGCAGTTTACAACATGACTGAGAAGTTAAACCATAAACAAATTATTTTGAACATTGGATTCTTTTAACTTAGCAGCCATACAAATACTTGGCTCAGCAATGTAATCCTGAGGGGTCATCAAATTTAAAAAAAAATTCTCCTTCCGTTAACATACTAAAATCTGCATTATTTATTGAGAATTGAGATGGTAATTATACATGCACCACGGAGGTAGGAAATCCTTCCTCTGTGGTTATTCACTTTGTACAACACGATTGTCTGTAGACGCAGTACAGACCAAAATCAATTGATCGCGTGTACAAAGCGCATCCTGCCCTGGATTGTACATCTTATACGCATGGACTCTCTGCATGGGGTCATTTCATTTTGGTCAGTAGTGTATAGTGTATCTCAACATACATGTACATATATATGCACTAAATACCAACAAGCTATGTAAATTTGAGCTCAATTGGTCGCCGAAGTTGCGAGATAATAATGGAAGAAAATACACCCTTGTCACACGAAGTTGTGTGCTTTCAGATGCTTAATTTCGGGACCTCAAAATCTAATTCTGAGGTATTGACATCAAATTCAAATATTTTAGTGGAAAATTCCTTCTTTCTCGAAAACTACGTTACTTCAAAGGGAGCCGTTTCTCACACTGTTTTATACTATCAACAGCTCTCCATTGCTTGTTACCAAGTAAGTTTTTATGCTGACAGTTATTTTGAGTAATTACCAATAGTGTCCAGTGCCTTTAAAGACACTGTTCATAAGATGCAAGAATTGTTTTTGTTTTTTAATGCTCAGGTGTTCTGAAATGAGATATTATAAGTTATCACACAAGCGCGAGTGGAATACGAAAAAATATAGCTCTTCTGCGTCCCATATCCAACGAGGTCGAAGGCCGAGTTGGATACGGCCTCGTTGGATATGGGACGCAGACGCGCTATATTTTTTTGTATTTCACGAGCGCGCGTGTGATAACGAAATTATCTTAAAGTCTCACTTGCAACGCGCAAAGTTTAAAATTTCAGAGCGTTATTTCACACGCACAAAGTTTAGAATGTAATTTTTGCACTGTCCGTATACGGAGCGTGACAAAATGACATTTCACAATACGCACTGTGTAATAAAAACAGAGGAAGTAGGATATAAAAACAGAGGTCGTAGCATAATATATGTTTTTATCCCCCTAGTAGTTCGAGCTTCTGATTGGTAGATTAGCGCGTACTGGAAGATAATATAAGTTATCACACAAGCGCGAGTGGAACAGTGTCCTGAGTGCCTTTAACGTTTTTAGTGACTTGCCAGCAGGACCAATTAGTTTGTTAGTGTTTTATTTCTCCCCAGAAGTTCAACAAAATTACACACGAAAGGGATGCAGAAATGTAGAAGGCAAGACTGGGGACTGAGGAGGAAAAGGTAAATTTTCCTATATAAACCTGAAGGTTCAGTTTGCAGTATATTGAACAATCAAGTAATACAAGCTCAGCCCTATATAATACTATTTATAGGCAATCAGTTCCAGGCAACCTCCAATAACATAATTTATCCCCATTTCAGTTTTCTAATTATTTTCTTAATGAGATAGAGCAATGGAATATTTTTGTGTGCTGCCGAAGTGTTCCTTTTGCATACATTGCCCTGTTGTGACATGGCCTTTAGACTTTACAAGAGCCAATTGTAACTGAAATTAAAAAATTTACTCCCACCAGGAGAAGTTAATACATGTATGCTGCAAGTCCTCGTGGTGAGGCCTACTAAACCAAAAGCAATTTATTTTAACAAAAAGGGTAGTTGCATTGGCGATCCTTGTTGATTTTTACAAGAAAATTAGTGTGACTGTAATGTCGCCTCGCCTCTATAATGTACATGTACGTAACTTTTATTATCCACCTCAATTTCCAACCAAGTAAATTTCCACTCTATCCTTAAAGGCAGTGAACACTATTGGTAATTACTCAAAATGTTAATTAGCATAAAACCTTACTAGGTAACGAGTAATGGGGAGAGGTTGGTAGTATAAAGCATTGTGAGAAATGGCTCCCTGTGAAGTGGAGTAGTTTTCGAGAAAAAAGTAATTTTCCACAAAATTTGATTTTGAGACCTCAGATTTAGAATTTGAGGTCTCAAAATCAAGCATCTGAACGCACGTGTGACAAGGGTGTTTTTTTTTCTTTCATTGTTATCTTGCAACTTCGACAACCAATTGAGCTCAAATTTTCACAGGTTTGTTATTTTATGCATATGTTGGGATACACCAAGTGAGAAGACTGGTCTATGACAATTACCAATAGTGTCCAGTGTCTTTAACGTCTGTCCATCACAGTAAACTTTTTGTTCTTGTACTGTTTACGGAAGTAACTTTGGCTTTGGCTACTGCTGTTAGCCACAACAACATTGGCGTATTAAGGCTGAGTCACACTGCAGCGATAACGCAAACGCTAACAATAACGACGCAAAGATAACGCAGTCTATTGGTTGAATTGCTCAACGCAGAATATGCCCACGCTTATTCAACCAATCGGGGGCGAGCTTTTATTAAGTTCTCGTTTTCGTTCTCGTTATCGAGGCCTGTTCGACCGGTCCTTTAGACTTTTTTAAACTACAGCCATAGCCACAGCCACAGCCACAGCCACAGCCATAGCCACAGCCAAAGTGAGCCTACATCTCGTACTGTATCAACTGTACTGTGCTATTCAACTACAATATTCAATCATATGAACACCTGTAAACCTGGGCAAGTATATTGCTCCATGGTATCATACATTGTAGAGAAAGGACGACAGTTGTCCTTTCTCTATTATGATTGTATGTAACACATTGAAGGCCTACTGCATACTGTACTATGTGTTCACCTTGTACACAGTGTACTGTACTGTAGACGTACATAAGTAATGTACAAAAAACCTTGAAATACAGCCTAGGGAACCTTGTCTTGGTGTAGTGCATCAATACCTTATGGTCAATACTCCTGCAACCCATACTTTGATCTTCTACGGGCAAGTCTTTTTCTTTTCGCTTGGTAACAGGGAAATTTTAATTTCTACTAACCGGGAGCAATGACCAATGACCAGGGGCATTGAGGCAACGGACGTCCTTAAAGTATCCATGGGCTACGATAAAGAACGCTGACCTGTTGTGGAGTATCAGTACCTTGTGGTCAATACTCCTGAAAGCCATACTTTGATCTTGTACAGTGGACAAGTTTTTTTCTCCCCTTGGTAAAGAGTACTTCTATGATGGAAATTTAAATTTCTACCGGGAGCAATTCGACCAATGACCAGGAGCATGGAGGCAACGGACATCCTTGAAGTACCCAACTGGCTATGATAGGGAACGGTAGGGAACGGTAGGGAGTGCTGTCCTGGTTTGGTGTATCAATACCTTGTTGTCAATACTCCTGCTGCAAGTCTGACACTGTGATCTTGTATAGGCAAATCTTTCCCTTGGAAAAGAGCAAATTCTACCAGGAGTAGTTAAGGAGCAATGACAATTGACCAGGGGCACGGAGGCAACTGACCACCATGAAGTATCCAACAGACTAATGTACATGTACAACAAAAGGCAAAATGTTATCAGGCCTGTATGTCTGCTTTGCTTTTGAAAGGGCACTGAAAGGAACCAAGGCATTTTCTCATTGGTAAGGGGCACCATGAGGAAATTAGAAGTTTCTCCCGGAGCGCTTCAAGGGCACCAAGGCAATGACCAGGAGGCATGGATGCAATCGGATGCAATCGCCTTCTTTGCCTCCGTGAAGTATCAGGCCTGTGATATCATCCACCCAGCACGTGCATGGTTCTCCCCAGGATTTTTCAAAACTGCGGGGCAATATCTAGACCAGTTCAAGAACTGTAACATCATGATTTCTGATACATGTATACTAGCTTAGTGCATGGGGAGAAACCTGATGATCCTGAGTTATAGTGATCCTGAATGTATGGCAAAATTGTCATGCACACAGAGTTGGGTTTTTTGGGGGTTTTTTTGTGGGGGGGGGGGGTTTATTGCTTGTCTAAGTACAATAATTTAATAGTGTATCCTGCAAACCTTTCCAGGCATAAGAGGCTATTGAATCTGTTTTATGTGCAAAGTACTTTGTGTGCATCCACAAATTTACATGCACAGGCACACATCAATAAGCACATTGTATCATTCATTGGGCACCATATTACCATTATTTACTTGAAGAGCCATTATGGATACAACATATTTTTACAATGCTTAAATTGCTTCAATTTCAATATTACAAAATCTTTACCATGTCTATGTGCGGTACTATATTTTGGGAATTGCCAGCACAATTGTTTCCACACAAAAAAATAGCTAAACAATGTCAAGTTAACCAGGGGTCTCAAAGAAAACTCCAGGATTTATTGTTCTCTTAAAAAAATATGAGATTCATTCAGCCAGGTGAATCTCAAAACCTCGGCCGTAAGCCCAAGTGGATAATTTATCAGATTATGGAATAGTCTACCTACATTATAGGCCTATCCGAACCAGGAACTCAAACCGTGTCCAAGCCTTTAAACAAGCCCTTAAGACCCATCTTATACCCCTAGTCTGTAGCTGGTTGACAGCGTCTTTGTACTGTCTTGTTTTCCTTTTTCTTCAGCGCCTTGTATCCTTTGGCAGTTTGGCGCTTTATAAATACAGTTATTATTTATTATTATTGTGTCTAGGGCACAATTTCATGCTTTAGTGCAATTTAAACCAGTCACAAATTGTACGGAACGGAATTCTTGGCTGGTAATAACCTACTTCTGGTGACCCAAATTGTTTTTGTGCTTAGCTACCCTTTTGTGCTTTTAAGCAGTCTATGAAATTGGGCACAGAATCTATACCAAGAATCTCTTTTCAGTTGGTACCTCTCCTTGAGCCAAATAGAATGATTACGCAACATGGAATCGGCGTAACAAATTCTTTTTTTCTAGAAACCCAAGCTAAAAAAGTGTCCAGACGAAAAAGGTTCTCAACAAAAGCACCAGGATTGATTGTTTCTAGAAAATATGAGATTAATTCAGCTTGAATCTCAAAACCCGAGCCATAGACCTTATTTCTCGAATCCTGCCTGGATGATTTTTCTTAATTGTCGAAAAGCATTGTGGGAAGGAACAGGGGGCTTTGTACAAGTATGCCCCCTGTTCATCCCCACAATGCATTTCAACATCTCAGGTCTATGCTCCATGACCGATAAATAATCCCATATCCAGAACCTACAAGTAGGCTGGAACCTCTGGGTACCTCTCATTGAGCCAAATACAATTGATTATGATGGCAGGGGCAGCCTCTTAATCTTGTAATCCTCTTCTTATTATAACAAAAAAACATATGTCTGGATTAAGTTAGTCTGGATTAGGGGATTACACAAAGGGAGATTTCAAGTGTGAACTCTAGACCATCTGCCAGCTTAGTACAACAGGGAAAAGGAGGATTGCAGGCAACACAATGTCTAATGTCCCAGTTTACACAATTAGCCAGTTTGTTGGACCACCACCTTTGTGAATTGCATTTGGGTCATCTGTGCAGCAAACTGGTTAATAAACTACAGTAACTTTACTTTGTAAACCATCTTGAATTTTTAATTTAGAAGTAAACAATGAACATGCCACCAGCATGCAATCTATACTTGTACACACATAGTAAATTGTATGACTAATTAAAACATATCCTAGTGCAGACAATGTGGACACAACTACAATAAAAGGTTTAAAGTGACGTGCCTTTACATTTCAATTTCCTGATTGCAACCAACGCTCTTAAATTATTTTTCCTTTTGTCACTGAATGTTTTGAACAATGTACTTGTAGACCTGAAAATGTATCCATCATTCAGCGCAATTTAGAACTCAATTTTAAACACAGTGTTGTTTTTGACAACCACTCTCTGTCAAAGGCCTCTTTATGTTTTCATATTTAACAAGTCACCATTAGCTAGCTAGTCGGGCCTATATGCTTCGTTTTTGAGTAAGGGCAAGGGCACAGAGGCATTTTTTCCTTGGTAATGAAGAAATGAAATTGGAAATTTCTACTGTCAGAGCGTTTCAAGGGCACCAAGGCAAAGACCAGGGGACATGGAGGCAATCGCCTTCATGCCTTCGTGCGGAAGTGTCAGTGATCAGGTTGGCTAAATGTTGTTGTTTTTCAGGTTGGCTAAATGTTGTTGTTTTTAACCTCTGTGGACCTGGGCACATTTCCCCGACCAAAGCCTTGCAGGTCAATTTATAAGCTTTCAGTCACTACCTGATTGCATGGGTTTTCCCCATTTGCGATATTTCCCCAACATTTCTTCTTGCTTTCCTCTTCATCCTTTCATTGGCTCTAGTAATTGTGCGGTTTTTGTAATAAGAAATTATGTTTTTAGTCTCGAATTTGCAGCAAATACAATGTAAAATGTATTATTGCACTTGTATACAAACAGGTGTGTACCTTGCATATTAATGTACAATAGAGTATGGATGACGTACTGTGCATGGTGTGTATGTAACATAGGCTACAGACAAGATAATTCATGTAAATACAAGACAAACATTGCTGTAATCACTAAGTAAATAAGAATGCCTGTCAATATCTGTCACATAATAATTTGTTTGCCAAAAGCAAAGTTGTACTACTACTTGTAGGACTTGGACACGAGTCTGTCTCGAGTCACAATTTTTGTGACTCGGACTTGACTCAAGTCACGTTGGTAAAAAGACTCAGACTCGGACTCGACTGATATTACTCTTGAGTTGAACTCAAGATCTTGTGGAAAAGTTTCCGTATGGCGCCACCATTTTTTCATTCGAAATAAAATAATATAGTATCTAATTTACCTGATTGATATATCCCTTTTTCTAAAAATGAGTGAAAAAGTGGTGGCGCCATACGGAAAGTTATCCGATCTTGTTTCTCGCAAGACACGTATTTTCACCAATAATCTTTTTTTTAATACTAAAATCAATTCAAATAAAACACAATGCTGTATGGTGCTGAAAAGTTATAGTGTTTGTGATTATTATTGTGTAGACATGGCCTTGTAGAGCAAACGTATGTTCAATAACACTGGGACGTATTTGTTGTTGCTGTAGTCTATGGTCTTTAAATGCATCATGTTCTGTGCTTTAATACGCGTTGTTCATTTCATCAACTGAAGTGTACAATGTGTAACTGAAACTTGTTCCTTGTGCTAACAAAGTATTAAGTATGGGACACAGTGAATAAAGGAAGTTTCAGCTTAAGTTATTATCAGTAACAATTAAATCATTTTGCTATGATAACATTTTTCGGAAAAGATTTCCGTATCCTGCCACAATTAATTAATTCACCTGTTTTTTCCAACAGGAATATATTTCCTTTTGAGTAAATTAGATGCTAATTTATTTCATATCGAATTAAAAAGTGCTTAGTGGCAGGATACAGAAATGTTCCCCTTTTTTCGCTGTGTTTATTGTAAAAAGGAACCCTTTTTGTCAATAATAGAGTGGTACTGTTACGACTGCCCTGTGCAATGCAACAGGGTCCAGGGACTGTCGTCTTACTACTCAGCTGTCAAAAAAGCACTGCACTTGCACTTGACTTTGCAAATTGCAGTTCACAGTCACACTCACACTCTTAGTTTTTTTTTTTTTTTTTTTTACATACAATTAACAAACATTCAATTTACATAATGCCACTTACAAGGTTGAGTACGGTATCGACAACATCCCTGTTGGAAATCTCACCCACTTCGATTCCCACTTCGATCAATCCAATCAACACACCGAATTTGATCTTAGTCGTGCCGCTCCCAACTACACTTGCACTTGCCGCAGATGCAGCAGCAGTCTGCGGTGTGTTGCTCTCTCCCAAATCGCCATTCTTATCGGCTAGCTCGCTACCCTGAGCCTCGGTAGCCATCGCGTAAAACTCCAATTGGATACCTCACACGAGAAAACGGGGACGTTGAGACAACACGCCAAGAAAATGAAGGTTTAAACGAAGATTTCTTGCATGAAAATATTAATATCCACTGCACTGGAAAATCAGCAATACTGGGCTGCCATCTTGGCCCGTGTAAATTGATCGTTGGCCATCTACGATTTCTACCGTTTATCATTGATGTTATGCTTAGACGGCTAATCCAAATCGCAGGATACCAGTACCAAGAGGGGTTTTTCGATGTTTTTAAAGGGCGCCACCAACTGCGGAGAGCAAGAAAACAAAAATACATTTTGAAACTTTCGAGATAAGAGCAAGAGCCGCCGCGAAACATTTTAGCCTTGTTGTGTCAGATGGGCGAAACCGAAAGTGTTGGTTTCTTATATAAGACCGTTTCTAGGTAAATTGAGGGTGTTTTTCATTTGAAAATTTCAAAGGCATACTTTTTATGAATATGAATATTATTATAGCATGTCCTATCTCGGCCACTTTTTACACCTTTATCCCGTTTTTATGGCAATTAAAATAGCTTATTGTGAAATTATTTACTGTGCCTTTGTAGCTATGGGTTTTTCTCGATGTCATTTGTGTTAGTTTGGCTGTTTTGCCATGTAAGGGCTGGGCAGCGGTTGCAGCTACGGCTGTTTCTAACACGCGTGTTCTAGGATGATTTTAAATCAAGTGTGTAAAGTTGGTTGGTCAACTGAATGATGAAAAGCCCCAATCACATCCCCCTTGCTGCACTTGCTACGACCGCTAATTGGCATGGAGTATAGGAGAAGTTAAAACTGTGTTGATCTAATAACTGGTGTCAAAATGAGACAATTCTAATAATAATCTGAGGGAAGTCATCGGACATCAACATTGGATTACTCCTTAAAGTATGAAAAGGGGATTGTTGTAAAAGTGAAAAATAAAAGGTAGACCGGATACGAAAATTTGTTGACTTTAGTTAAATAGTAGGGGTGGGGGCGACTGGAGCCTCTATCGACTTCTGTAGGGGAGGGCACTGGAATATTTCGGACGGACGGGCCGGGCGCGCACGTACCCCCGGGGCTCAGGCAGAGTCCCCTCTCAGTGGCAATGCGGCCAGGCGAGTGTGGTTGTTTTAGGAGTAAGTTCAGATTTCTACCTCCATGGTCACTTGACATAATAATACACTAAATTTGTGCTAATAAGATGCACTTTTTAGATTATGCCTTTTGAGGTGAAAATGTTTCACCTAAATCAACATTTCGATTTTGACACCTTTGGTAATTGTAAAAGACCAGTCAAAGATCACTTGGTGTTATAGGCTATATCTCAAAATGTATGCACTAACAAACCTGTGAAAATTTGAACTCGATTGGTCGTCGAATTTGCGAGATAATAATGGAAGAAAAAACACCCTTGTCACACGAAATTGTGTGTTTTCAGATGCTTGATTTCGAGACCTCAAAATCTAATACCGAGGTCTCGAAATGAAATTCAAATATTTTAGTGGAAAATCACTTCTTTCCTGAAAACTACGTTATTTCAAAGGGAGCCGTTTCTCACAATGGTGTTTACTACCAAAGCTTGTTACCAAGTAAGTTGTTATGCTAACAATTATTTTGAGGAATTAACAATAGTGTTCAACATGATAAGATGCAAGAACTGTTTGTACACGTTTGGTAATTGTCAAAGACTAGTCTTCTCACTTGGTGTATCCCAACATTAAAGCATAAAATAATAAGCCTGTGAAATTTTTAGCTAAATTGATCATCGAAGTTGGGAGAAAATGATAAGAGAAAAAAAACACCTTGTTGGGCGAATTTGGGTGTACAGATAGGAATAAAAGACTTCTGGCTAGAAGTCTTTTATTATTTTAGTGAGAAATTACCTCTTTTTCAAAATCTATGCTACTTCAGAGGGAGCCGTTTCTCACAATGTGTTATACTATCAACAGCTCTCCAATGTTTGTTACCAAGTCAGTTTTTAAGTTAATATTTGTTTTGAGTATTTACCAAACGTGTCCCTTCCCTTTAACGCTCGGGTGTACTGAAATGAGATATACGCCCATTTTCTCACTGTACCCCATCCATTTAAAGTTTTGGGAGCGAAATATTAATATTACATTTTGACACATTTCAAGTAATACAAACTACACCTAAGGTAACATGTTGACCTTATTTGTTTCATAAAAAAATTAAATTATTGATTGAATGTCAAGAATGTTTGCCTTTTTCATGGTAAATTAACTTTATATCGAACGAGGTGCTCATTATGTCAACTCAAGATGGTTAAATACAACGGTTATTTTGATTGGTTAAAATAGCTGTAGGTCCATCGTAGCGAGCACCAAAATTGACGAATCAGGGGCAAGATAACAAGTGCTCTAACGGTGTATTTTTCCGCCGTTTCGATGCAAAACAGAACAGCAGTTCCACAGTAACGATGGTGAGTTACCTCGATTTTTTAGCTAAAATTGTTTTCAGACAACGTCGGGATTTCTTAATCGTAGGAAAAGTGTTGACATTGGGTTGGGGTTAATAAGAGGAAGCATACTGCATGGAATTCGGCTTAGTTTCAGCTGGGGGGAAACCTTTGTGAAAAGAAATAATGACGGCGTCCGTGCATTCTGTTTTAAATGTTGTGCATGCATACTGCATAACTGTAACACTACAGTCATGACAGTGTAGTCAAGTCACATTACCGTGGGGTCCGGTCTCCTAATAGATACCGTGGTGGGCGAAAATTCATACTGTGAATCGATAGCCAAGAATCCTTCACCAATCTTTCTTCTTTTTTTTTATCTCAAGAAATGTTGAACTTTACTTGTGGTTGTAAATTGTATTGTATACATTTTTTTAGAATTTTAATATTTTTGAGTAAATCAATATTTTCACAACTGGACTTGCAAATTTTCGCTGACCATTATCATGATGTCTGTCAAAATTGCCATTAAATCATTAAAATTTGTATCTTATTCTTAAATATTGTTTAGTGCATTGAAATATCATTGTCCAAAAACTGTTTTATGTTTAAAAAAAAAGACTGACATGGAAAGTTTGTTTTTCAGTTTTCACCTAAAAAACATTATACAATGTCATAAGTCAAGCAGGGCCCAATTTCATAGCTTCTCTGTGAAAGCAGGGAATTCTGTGCTTACGTAAAGCATATTTCATGGGTTATCGAGTAATTGAGGCACGTGTGTGTGTGTACTCCAAGTTTCTAGCCATTCTATGCTTGGTCATTCTAGCGCAGAAATTCTGCCCATGCACAGAAGCGGAGAATGGTGATCGTAAGCGCAGAATTCAGTGGTAAGCAGAGCCAAGAAATTGGGCTCTCCTTGACTTATGTCATTGTATGTCAGACAATTGTATTTCGTTTTTGAGGTGAAAATACGTACTTTTTGGGCCAAGGCTCGAGCATGTAGGACAGCAGTTTAGATAGATTTGAGAATTTCATTATGTTGTTACATGCAAGTCTTTGAACCTTTTTCTGTAACAAAACTCATGTTGTTAATGATTTTTCTTTCCAGACGACCAGATATAACAAGCCGTCCATGGGAGGGGGTCAGAGAAAGAAGACCGGGCCCAAACCAGAGCTGACCGAAGAGCAGAAACAAGAGATCCGAGAAGCTTTTGATTTATTTGACACAGAGGGCACAGGAACAATAGATGCCAAAGAACTTAAGGTATGAGTTTATATTGGGGACGAAAAAATTGTTTAATCTATCGGTCATCTGGAAGATCCTCAATGGTGAAAGTGTTGTGCAGCAAGCCACAAATGATTCAATATCCAAATGGATATTTTGTTTGTTCTGTTGTACCAAGGACTGTCTGCACTCAGAAAACTGATTGACGGTGACATGTTTGGAGGTGGGCAACTTAATTTTTTCTGATAAAGACCATGTGCCAATTTTATCGTCATCTTGAGATAGCGCTCTATATGGCTGTTTGCTGCATTGTAATCGCATGTAAAACTAAAGATATAACTTGTTAAACTTCCAGAGGTTGTGGGCAGTTTGAAGAGTATCATGCAGGGCGGTTTCAGTGTGGTACGTGTGCTAAAGGGTTAAGCATCTTTCATACCAGTACAAACCTAAATTAGGGACTTACAGATATTAACTTTCTCCTGCAGATGATCGGAGCATACTGATCGAAACGTTGAGTTGTCAACCACAGGTTTGTTTCAGAACCAACACTACTCAACAGAGATTTACACATGGTGCTTCTGCATACCTCACCAAACTGCATTGGGTGGATGGTGCGTTAATTTGTCAAACCTTTATTTGATTTCTAGGTGGCAATGAGAGCGCTGGGATTCGAACCAAAGAAGGAGGAGATCAAGAAGATGATTACCGACATAAACAAGGAGAACACTGGGACCATCGACTTCAATGAATTCCTTACAATGATGACAGCCAAGATGGTAGGTGTCGTTTATTAGTCACAACAAGTGGTAGAAGCTTCTTGTTTTGACCCTAGCAGATTTTTTTACCATAGACTCTACTACTACTAGGGTCAAAATGTGAGGCCGATACAATTTTTCCATTTATTTCATTTGTCATTTCATTTTGTGAGCTGTTTGCAGCAGCTCTTCATTGTGTTCATATAATATTATTTATTCAGCTGTTATTGTACAAAATAAGCGCTCATCAAAAAATATAAACAGATCAATAATGGCAAACTGGAGACATTTTTGTCAAAATGCATGTGATCAAAAATACACAGGCATGTCATTTCTCATGATTTTCCCTGAATTCAGGCCTCGGTGCTCCTGTCTTGGTCCCGATTCCCCCTTCAGAAGTTTCCAATAGACTAAGATTTCAAAATAGAAGCGCTTTTAAAAAAATTAAAATGATCTTGCCCCATCAGTTGAATTTCCAGACCTGTAAGAAGGGGAGTGACCATAACTGGACTCGGAGGTGTTGCAGGGGTTGCCCTTAACTTTTTTTTCAACTGGCCAGCAGGACCAGTTGGCTTGATTTTTCACTGGTCCGCCAGGTTTTTGACTGGTCCGTCAAATTTTTTTATATGTTTTTTTAACTAAAAAAATACTGTTGTATACCAACTGCTCGATTTTTAATCGCCGCTATTTCAAAATTCAACATGAATTGCAACGTCAACTTATCTGCACTGGAAGCCATACTTTATTTATGTGTACCAAGTTATTGTGTTCGTAAGGGGGCTCACTAATTTGAGAGTATTTTTTCTTTAAAAAAAGTAATAATAATCTTATTAAAATTAATTGAAAAACAGGTCAAATTATTTGTGAGAGCAAATTGGAAAATTTAACATGATCTTTATTTAGGTAATTTTTTAGTCTACGGTTTATTGTAAGCATTGGACATCGAAGTATTCTCAAGTACGAAGAACATTTGTATGAATTTGTTTTTATTGTTTTACTTAACAAAAAAAACCACTTTAAAACCGACTGTTAAAAATATTAACTTTTTATGTATTGCCTTCAAATCTACAGTGGGGAGGGTTTACGTGCGATCGCTTAAGTTATTTTATCATGTATAAACATTGCCTGTTTGTACTTTTAATATTAAGTATTCATAAACACAATACATCGTACCGATAACCGAAGTTCCCAAAATCTTCCCACTTTCGTCCAGAAAAAACCCAACAAAAAGTAGACATCAAAATAGTTGCAACATCCATGGAGAAGCATACGGCGTTTTACGGTATTTTTTTAATTATGTGTACGGAATGGTCGGTGCCGTTGTCTGTTTTGTGAAGAAAAAATTCATTTAAAAGCAGCAAAAACAACTGCGCCTTTGTTAAACCATGGAGGTGTTGCATTCGAGAACCCAAGTATTTCTTGAAATTTGAACCCGCAAATAAAAACAACGAAGCAACCGCGCATTATATTTGACCAATAAAACCATGGAGCAAAACTAGATCGCCCACCGATCGCCCGCAAAAAAAAACAAGCCCCAAATAACAAAAAAAATTAAGCAAAATCAGGACGGAAGAACCATACTAATCCCAATTAAATACTCCTTTTT
The DNA here is from genome assembly GCF_032118995.1 of Asterias amurensis. Classification (NCBI taxonomy): domain Eukaryota; kingdom Metazoa; phylum Echinodermata; class Asteroidea; order Forcipulatida; family Asteriidae; genus Asterias; species Asterias amurensis. The sequence continues at coordinate 21,042,737 of NC_092651.1, read as the reverse complement.
GCTCATCAAGAGTATCCTAACTTTGTAATTTTTGTTCAATGAAGCCTCACCGTCTCGCTCGTTTTTCGTAAACACGCTAGACTCTTTTCCCCACACGGAAATCTGCTCCGTTGACGACGACGACCATGCTGCTGCTGACAGAATGTGTTTTGCTTTGTGGTCTTTTGTCAAGGCGATTGAAGCTAGTTTTGTAAGCTATCGCGTACTTTCACCAATAGATGGCGTCTATTCTCACGCTATCGAATATTCTGAAACGCCCTCTAGCGATCAATGTTTCTTACACTTTTTGGCACACGTGAACTAATACGAAGACTACAAGCATTTACGTTGCATGATGGGATTTTGCGCTGTGTGTACATGTGTATGTGATATCGTGGGAAGTTTGCCAGCGTTCAGCGGCACTTCGGGTGATTTTTTTACGTTTTATCCAAACCTTGAGTGAATGTTTTTATGTTTTATTCGAGCCTAAAAATATTTAAATAATAGTCATAGTTCTGTAGTACCGCTGCCGATATTTTTGACTGGTCAGCCGGACCAGTTGGCAAGGTGTTTCAGCTGGTCCGCCGCGATTTCTACTGGCATTTGGCCAGCGGACCAGCGTTAAGGTCGAACCCTGTGTTGCTGGTAGATTAAATCTTACAGAGGGGCAAAATAAAAAAAATGTGATTTCAAATAGACAGCCCAGGCAGCATTCATGCTTTCAAGATAACGGGGAAAAGACAAATGCTTGTATTTCTTACTTAGTAAAATTTTGTTAAACTCCTCTTCCTTTTCATACAGAGTGAAAAAGACTCAAAGGAAGAGATCTTGAAAGCGTTCAAATTATTCGACGATGACAACACAGGAAAAATATCCTTCAAGAACCTCAAGAGAGTTGCCAAGGAGTTGGGAGAGAACCTCACTGATGAGGAACTACAGGTGAGCCTATCAAGTCTCCTGAAGACGATCAGAGCATACTGATCGAAACGTTGAGTTATCAACAACCGGTTCTTTTCAGAACCAACACTACTTGTGGAAGTGTCGAGGCCAAGCGGTTAAGAGCACAGAATTCAAACTGGTGTTTCTGATCAAGAGGGTTCAAGTCCAAGTCGTGACACTTGTGTGCTTAAGCAAGACACTTAACCATTGCTTCGTCCTTCAGATGGCAGGACGTAAAGCCAACGGTTCCGTGTGTTGTGTAATGCACGTAAAAGAACCCAGTGCACTTATCGAAAAGAGAAGGGGTTCGACCTTGTGTTCCTGGCTGTCGCTGCTGAATGCGCCGAAGCACCTTGTAAACCCTTATAAGATGCTATGTTATGGAGTTGGTCTCATTCTTCAAGCTCAACCAATACCTTGCAGGAAAATACTGAGTGTTGAAGCACCTTGAGCACCACTGAGTGGCGGATATGAGCACTGTAATTTATATTTTACCATTGAATTGTTAAACACAAATTCCTTAAAGGCACTGGAAACTATTGGTAATTACTCAAATTAATTGTTGGCATAGAAACTTACTTGGTAACAAGCAATGTAGAGCTGTTGATAGTATAAAACATTGTGAGAAACGGCTCCCTCTGAAGTAACGTAGTTTTTGAGAAAGAAGTAATTTTCCACAAAAATATTTGACTTTGATTTCGAGACCTCAGAATTAGATTTTGAGGTCCCGAAATCAAGCATCTGAAAGCACACAACTTCCTGTGACAAGGGTTTTTTTTCTTTCATCATTTTCTCCCAACTCCGATGACCAATTGAGCTCAAATTTTCACAGGTTTGTTGTTTTATGCATATGTTGAGATACACCAAGTGAGAAGACTGGTCTTTGACAATTACCAATAGTGTCCAGTGCCTTTAACTTCTAATTGAAATTGAAACAGACTATAGACTATAAAACACTTTTCTATGAACGCTATCCATGAAGACTGATATCCTTTTTGTTAGAACAGTAAGATTGGAATCAGTACGTTGTAGACTAACTTTATTTATGTCCACTTTTCTTCCTCGACAGGAAATGATCGATGAAGCGGACAGAGACGGCGACGGTGAAATCAACGAGCAAGAATTCCTACGGATAATGAAGAAGACGAGTCTCTACTGAGGATCTGAAATACAAGTATTGCATTCCCTGGTATTCCTTAACTGTTTTGTACATGTACAATTATTTATAGTTTGCACTCTTATGTAGGTAGCGTGCAATAGAACTTTATCAAGGCACTGCAATTTTGTTTTTTCACCTTTTGACCAAACAGGCCGGATGGGAAGAAAAGTCTTGTGCCTTTTTCTTCATGTGAATCCTTGCCATTATTGTGTCTCTGGGTACCTGACAAAGATGGTTTGACTTTAATATAGATGGTATCACTAGGTATTCAACCAATAATTGCCAACTATACAACTGTCCAGCAGATTTGAATTATTGCAGACAGCTTGTTTTGCGAAAGCACTCTTCATGACTAGGCAAATATTCTAAAATGGACCAAAATCCGGAACAAATTTTGCACATGTATGTTTTTTGATAATCTGGGATGTAAATAGACCAGGCTGGTTCTTCAAAGAGTCATTGCCTTGTAACAGTTGTGCTCTGATTATCATCAAAGGTATTTGTAATGTGCATCAGTATTCTCTACGCCTTGATCTAAGGGCCATGTCACACGAGGCAATTTACGGGCAACCAGTTCCAGGCAATCTCCATGAAGAAAAGGCATTCACATTTGAATGTTCACCTATTTCTCTTGTGGATCGTAAGACAATGTTTGCAAATTGACCCGTAATCTACCAAAGTGGTCATGTAGTATGCACTGCAGTTGGTTGCCACCAAGTTGCCTGCAAAAGTTGCCTCGTGTGACAAGGCCTTAAGACTCTTCGCTACTCTTCATTTCGCAGACGATTTCTTTTTGTTTTCAAACAACCCACCGCACAAAAACCATGAAGCTATTTGAGGTATGGTGGACACATTATGGTGGCACTGTTCAGTTTGGGTAACTGTGTATAAACCCAAACCTAACAGCGCACTCTGTTTGTGTCCACCATATCTCAAAAGACCAATGGAATGCTAGCAGTTGCCATACACAATCATTGTGGGTGGCGGCGGCGTCATACCAAAGTATGATCCTACCTTAAACAAGAGACTAAATGAGATATGATATCTTAGAAATGTATTGCACTGTTTACTTTAGTACTCAACCGGTTTTAAATCCATTCTCATGTTAATAGAAGAACTTTAATCACACATTTGGTTGACATTATTGCACGTACATCTTTCATTCAAGGATTTTAACTTTTTTTTACTGAAGTGGGTTTTTGTAGTAGTTTTCATTAAAAAGTAAGCTCCTATATCCAAAAAGGAGTTCATAATATCTATTGACCTTTCGCACCAAATTCACCTGCGGCTACTGTCGCTATAATTTTTGGAGTTAAATTGCGCCTACAATTATGTGGGCGCTACACTGTAGAACACACAGGGACACCGACTCTCAAAATGGCTCAACCAAGTTAAATGTGGTGTTGATGTTGGGTGAATTAGGTCAAATGCCAATCTATGCATCTCCTAAAATGGATGCACCTTTCTGATTTTGGTATAACAGATTCAAAACTGCTGGTGTCAGAAATACATTTCAAATTTATGAACCAGTTTTGTCCAGCTATTTCTCAACCACAAGTGAAAAACGGTTTACTGTTTACAAACACAAGCTTCTTGGAGTGTTCTTTCTAACTTTCACTTTTGTCCATAGTGGTTTCTTTTGTAATACGCAAAGTGTACCTATGATTGGAATGCTAAATCTATTGTACATACTTAATAATAATTAATTGTATTGATTTTCTGTATATAGTTCTGTGAGTCAGTCATGGATAAATTAGTCTGTAAATGTACCGTCTGTAAATTGTATTCAGACAAAATGAGTGTTAAATCAACTGATTTTGTTTTTTTAAATGTGTGTAATAGATGTTATTTCAGGGACAAAAGATTGGTAGTAGCTTGTAACACTGTACTGCTAGTAACAGGATTCGACGTAGGCCCAATTTCATAAAGCCGTTCAACAGAATATGTAGTCTTGGCCCAAGATGACTGTGATCGATGGTGGATAGTGTAATACGCTCAGTTGTAAATCGTTAAAGCGTGCTCTCTTATGGTATGATTTAACCAACTTAACTGGCTTGATTGCCAGTCAAGCTCGCCAGTCAAGATGGTAAAGTCATACTATAAGAGGGCGCTTTAGCGATTTTACAACTGGGCATAGTTAACTATCCACTATCGAGCACTTATGTCTTGGGCCAAGACTACAGAATATGCTGCTCAGCAAACAAATTTGTTGAGTAGTAAGAAATTAGTGGGGTACCGGTGGCAACAGTACAAACTTTATGGAATATTGGCTGGTAACCTGTTTCTGCTAAGTAGGATTGGGCCCAGACCTCTCATCATTTGGTTAGCTCGGCAGTTTAGCTGTTAAGACATATTGGGTGGGTTTCACAAAGAGTTAAGACTAGTCTTATCACAAGTTAGGATGAGTTACTCGTCCTAACTTGGGACTAGCCTTAAAGGAACACGTTGCCTTGGATCGGACGAGTTGGTCAAAACAAAAGCGTTTGTAACCGTTTTTTATAAAATGCATATGGTTGGAAAGATGTTTTAAAAGTAGAATACAATGATCTACACAAGTTTGCCTCGAAATTGCGTGGTTTTCCTTCTACTGTGCGAACTAACATGGTCGGCCATTTATGGGGGTCAAAATTTTGACCCCCATAAATGGCCGACGTGTTAGTCGACGAGGTAAAAGGAAAACCACGCAATTTCGAGGCATGTTTGTGTGGATCATTGTATTCTACTTTTACAACATCTTTCTACCTATATGTATTTTATAAAAAACGGTTACAAACGCTTTTCAAAGACCAACTCGACCGATCCAAGGCAACGTGTTCCTTTAAGTTTGTAATATCACCTAGGACTAGTTCCTAAGCTAGGACTAGTACCTAAATCTTTGTTTGGTTTGGTTTCAATCTGACCTGAGTTGCCTTTTTTTTTATATTTCTACACAGAAGTTAACTGAGTACTGCTTGTCACACACTAACTCTTCACTTAAATGAAATCAACATTGGGGTGTACTTGATAGTAACTAGTTTGTGAATGTCAACAATTGTTAGTACATTAAAAGTGAATAAAATAAACATTCCTAACATTTTATTTGTGTGTGTCCCTTTTTTTCTTCTTTTTTTTCTTTTCATTGTCAAGATCCTGTGTAATAATTATTTGCTTACGGAGTTCATAAATAACAGGCCTGGAGTTTTAACTTTGAAAGGGCAGGGCTATTTTCATGTTTTGCCAAGAGCACTTCCAATGAACAATCTTAAAGTTAATGGGAAACATTTGAAGAGGCACAAGACGAGGGCAATAGAGGCTGTTTCCTAAATGTAATTCCTGGCCTGATATAATAATCACTTTAAGCAACTTAAGTGTACAAACTGTCATCTTGTTCATGATGTATTTTGACAAGTTTGATAACTTTTTAAAGGCTCTGTACATGTTCGGTAATTAATCACTCAAAATGTATGTTAGAATAAAAACTTAATTTGTTTTGAGCAACAGAGAGCTGTTGATAGTACATGTATAAAACATTGTGAGAAACGACTCCCTCTGAAGTCCTGTAGTTTTTGAGAAAGAGGGAATTTCTCATCAAAATAATAAAAGACTTCTGGCCAGAAGCCCTTTATTCCTATCTGAAACATATACTAATTTGTACAACAAGGGTGTTTTTTTCTTTCATCATTTTCTTGCAACCTCAACTACTAGTTGAGCCCAAATTTTCACAGGTTTGTTATTTAATGCATATGTTGGGATATACCAAGTGAGAAGACTGGTCTTTGACAATTAGCAAAGGTGTATAGTGCCTTTAAGGACAATTTGTTTGTTGTGAAGGGCAAGCATTCACTAACAAAAGAAAAATTGGGTGATTTGTTTGTATTGTTTTAATTATGTAGTGTTCTCTCAAATTGAGAAACTTGGTTTTAGAAATTATTTCACAGTCCAGTGCCAAAACTAGGATGGGCACAATGGGGGTAGGTACATTTTCTAAGGGTGAGGATACTTCTGATCATCAACAACTACTTTTTGCTTGCATTTTCCTTAATAAATAAGCCCCTTTCCAGTGCTCATTGTTGCAAGATGAAAATAAAATACATTGTCTGTGTATAAGTGTGTATAAAACATTGACAATATCACATTTAATTTTGTTCTTCTTCAAAGTAACGCTTCACTCTAGTGAATTTTAATCGGATTTTGTTCATGATTTCGTAGGGGGCTACCCATGGGGATTAAAAATTGCAAACGATGTTTGTTATTATGTTGTTTGTAAACATGGTCCACGTGCCCACTAAGTTACATAGCGCCACCTCGTGGTCTTGACACCACATACAAGTTCCAAACAATCATCACTGTCATATTGAGTTGCACTGGTAGTCGTAACGTCCACCTATTGTATTTCGGGAACATACAGTGTACCAGTTTACACCGGAAGTTGGCCCCAGAACTATTTAATTCTACTGTGTAGATCGTGTTAATGGAGCATAAAAATAGATCGAGAGGTGAAACTGCTCGAAGGCCATCCGAGACGAAATTGAAGACGTACCAAAAACCTTTTAAATTGACGCATTTAGGAAATCGGTAAGTGATATTTGTTTATTCATAGTGTTCAGTATAATATATTGGTCACGAAGTGATACAATTTCTGTTAAATCATGAGGTTCTGCGGCATAGTTTTATGAAATAATATTTATAACCCGTCTGCCATTGCCAAATGATAACGTGTCTGTCAATGTCAAAATTGTTTTGCATTATATTGCACTTACATTTTACAATACATTGATTTTTTTAATGATGGTTGTTGCATGCAATTGCAAGGGATAGTGATGGAATTGGGGTTCTCTATTTAATAATATTCCCTTACTACTTCTAAAAGTAGAATTATGATAAGGTTTGTTCTGCTGTCGTCTCCTCAAAAACCTCTTATTTTAGTCTTATTTATTAAATTAAAGGACATGTCATCAACATTTTGCCACGTTTATTTCTTTTATACTATTATTAACCCTACCTCAAGCTTACTTAAATACTAGACTACAGACAGTTCTTATTTAAAACCAGCTTCTCTCAAAAATTAGGCTTAATCGTGTGTTCTTTGTACTTGTACTCTCATTTTTTATTTTATTTTATGCAAGTCGCCAGACACACAAGGCCTAAAGGCCACTTCAAGGTGTGGGCTACAATTATTTTTGTCCAGAGGCCTTGCCACCTACTCCTAGGGCTGAAACAGGGTTGTACCCCTTCCATACGGATGTAGGCTTGGGTATCATCAGTCCGAAGCCTGGCCGAGCGAAAAAGAGCGGAAAGCACTACCTCCCCAATTTTACGTAGCAAGTGTCACGACCGGGATTCAAATCCACACTCTGCTGATCAAACACCAGAGCTTGAATCCCGTGCTCTTAACCGCTCGGCCATGACACGCCACGAATGAGCTTTGCAAAATTTATCTTGTGAAAAAAATGATATCGAGGTCATACTTCTAATACGAGGAGTGTGTTTGTTTTTTTGTTTTGTTTGTATGAAGTTTTATCATTATAACATTCTTTGTTTGTGTTTACTGTATAGTGTTTTCAATTGTTGTTCATTATTATCAATAATATTATAAAAAAAAAAATAAAAAATTATTGTTTAATCTTCAACATTATATACAATCCACTTCCCAATTAAATTAAATAATGGTAAAAAAATAATTTAAGTTTTTAGATAAAATTGACAGGAATAATTGCAAAATGTCAAGAGGGCAACACATAATTTACAAAAGAGACACAGAATTCTGGACCCTGTGCAGGTACTTCTAGAAACTATAAGTGAGCCTTATAGGGGTCTAACATTTTGGGCCTCCTTAACGCTATACTTTTTCTAATTTAACTCAACAAAAAGACAATACAAGCATTATGAATGTATATTGAGTGTGTGGGGAAAGTTTTGGTTGTGTAGTACAATACAAAGGAAAGTGGAGTCATTGATGGCAAACGATCGTAAAATGTTCACCTATCAATGATGATTTTAAAAACGTTTAGCGTTAAGGAGGCCCAAAATGTTAAAACCCCTATAAGGCTCACTAGAAGTACCCTGCAGGCACATTATGCAAACAGCTTAAGATGTACTTATAGAAACTATACACAATATATAAATATTATATCATATTTTGTGGAGATGCACTTTCTTAATTGTACCAATTGTTGATATCAAGAAAGGGAACACATCTCAAAACTTGTTTTGCTTTTAACTAAATTTATAACCTTTCAATTTGTATTGAAATTATTGACCCAAAATGTAAACATTTCCAGTGCAGTACATTGCCTGCCAGAAAGGCCCTGGAATGTACACAGCGCACAAGGTTACTCTTTTTGTAAACAAAGTTTACGCGGTCTATTGGGCGAACATTGTTCACTTAATAATCCATTTTCAAGTAATTCCTGCTTAAATTTGAATTCCTCGGACTAGGCCCCTATAGCTGTATAGTTCGAGGAATTCAAATTTAAGCAAAAAGAGTAACCTTGTACACTGAATACCAGGCCGGTATGCTTCTTGTTTTTTGTAAAGGGCAAGGGCACCAATGCATTTTCTCAGCTAGACAGTTGCTACACATGTCACATGATTCAAGCATTTGTGCACAGCTACGCACATGTAGGAGACGGTGAACACCCATACACACAATTTTGAATGTGTATGGCATAATGTTAGCAGGGTTTGCTCATCAGGAGGTTGCTATAGAAAAACTTTCCTGACAATCATTTGATGCTCTGGAATCTGAGGAATTTAAATCTACAGTAAACAAACCACAAGGGAAACTGACTGGGTAAATTTTTGAAATGACTTTTGGGGTTGAACAAAGAATTGACTAGATGGGATTCGAACCAACGACCTCCGGATTAACATGCCGGCGCTCCACCAACTGAGCTATCTAGCCCTATATTGGCGGTGTCCCTATTTTGTCAATATCTTTATTCGCGGTGCCAGTCAGAAGCCATACAACCGTTAACTGCCGTGTAGCCAGGGATCACACCCAAATTACGATACAACCTGGGAAGCGGCAGCCAGGGGATCACCCTAAGGGGATGCGACTTTTTGTTTCAGACATCAATATAAACCACAAGGGAAACTGACTGGGTAAATTTTTGAAATGACTTTTCAAGAATTGACTAGAGTGGGATTCGAACCAACGACCTCCAGATTAACGTGCCGGCGCTCCACCAACTGAACTGAGCTATCTAGCCCTATATTGGCGGTGTCCCTGAATTTAAATCTAAGCGGTAACTTGTGACAAAGCATGTCATTGGACGTACAAGACAAATGGCTCATTAAAGAATACATTGACAGTGACAGCTCTGAAAGCAGTTAGACCTATCTTTGGGTAATGTGCTGAGCCTTATGCTTGATTGCTTTACTAACACCATACAAGTAAAACAGTAGGCCTACAGTGCGATCTTGACCGAGTTCCGGTAGCGATGTATTCTTGCATTTACTCCTGAATCTTGCTTAGGAAATTATGGGCAAATAAACTGCACAACATTTTCCCCTCATTTTGTGGCAAGTGTGTTGTGTGTTGATTGAAGAATATTGCAAATCATTACATTTTTTTAATTTTAATTTTTAAGGTATTTCTCTTTTTATTGTACAGTGATGTCCATTGTCTAAGTGACAGATTACTTAAAAAAGCTCAGGGCAATAAAACGCAACATTCCTCCCTCACTTTGCAGAGTAAAATGTCTAAATATATTATGAACGCTTGGCACGATACAGTTTGAAGCAACATAATTGCCAAGGGCTTGTTTGTATGTATGGGCCAATGCACTTTGATAATATTTGGTGTGCGTCTCATCGGATGGGTTGCGTTAGAACTCAATGATGCGGAATCCAAGAGAAAAAAAAGTCACCTACATCGCTAGATTTATGAACAAAGTTTGTCTTGTTACAACAAAATGTTTTGTATTGTAAATTTAAGTATTTAAGTTTTGATGATCACAAATAGAGTAAAGTATAACACAGGTCTTGGTCATAATGTGAAAACACTGGGGGAATTTTAAGAGTGCTAACAAGTGCTTTCGCAACAGTGTGTGACCAAAGCCTGTAGCACTGGGCGTTATATTTGGTTTTACCCACACACGCAAATAACTTGTCTACTCAGTGCATTACAGAGTCCTGTAAACAAAATCAACCTACATGTAGGTATACTGTATAGGAAGATGATGTATAATACATCATCTTCCTATACTGTGCAGAAACCTCCTCTGGAGTATACTCGCACATTATTATTATTGAATGAGATTCGAACCCATGACCTTTGCCATTCTAGAGTAGATGTCTTAGCAACTAGACCACCGAGATTGCGCGGTAGCTGGAGGTTGTTCGAATCTCATATAATCCTGCTAGGCTGGAGAGCATATTATCTGTTGAATAAAAATTCATGCATAATGGGGAAGGTCATATTTTGTGGGTGTATCTGGACCTTTGAGTTCATCTTTTCAAAATCCAATTTGTAAAAATAAATTTAGAGCGGATAAGTCATTTAGAAGTTGACAGATATATTCCTTCACTTTTAAATGCTAGATGCTGCTTCGAGAGACGTGCAGTTTCTCCCCATTAAATCAAACTGACATACTTGTTGTACCGTTCTCTCCATAGTGTTTTAGCAAAGTGGGTGATTGGAATATACATCACTCTGATCACGCTCTTTTCATTAATCATACCGCCATATTTCGCCGGTGAATTGCTTTTGTTTATGGATAACTTAAATGGGAAGTGATTAATCAAGGAGGCTTTTGTGTGGGGTTGTACTTTTTGGGGTCACAGTCAATGTTTTACAAAATTACACTGGCGTAACTACAGTAGTACACGCTATCCTCATTAAAACTATAAATGGAATGCAGGCCTTAAATTACACGACGACTATGATGCTTAGTGCTTCACAAATTGTCATAAACTTGTCATTAAATTTCATAAACTCACAACCGGTTAAGTCAAATGTTCTTGTGTGTTTGTTTAAAAAAAAAATTACGTTTAAATGTTGAGTTTGAGTGAGTCTGAATATCTTTTTTATTCTGCTGAGTATCAAAGATTACTTACCCTTATTTAAAGCCGTTGGACCCTTTCGCTAAACAGTTTTGTCCAAGGCTCACACTTCGTGTATCACAACTTATATATCAAATAACAAACCTGTGAAAATTTAGGCTCAATCGGTCATCGGAGTCGGGAGAAAATAACGGGAAAACCCATCCTTGTATCCGCACGTTTCGCCGTGTCATGACATGTGTTTAAAATAAATCCGTAATTCTTGATATCGAGAATTGATATTGTTTTACTGTTTTCTCAAAAAGTAAAGCTTTCATGGAATAATATTTCAAGAGAAGTCTTTCACCACTACCTTCTGTAAACCCTGTAAGTTATTTGTAAATCTGTGAACTTTTTGGGGTTTTTCTGTACCGAAAGAGTCCAATGGCTTTAAGACAAACAAAATGAATCTTCTTTTTGTGTTTGTTCAAATAAATACGTTAAATCTATTAAAACTGTTTTTTATTTTTCATTTCTGGTCCTTGCTAGTTTTGAATCTGGTCTTGTGAACCAAATTCTAGTCCAGTAAAAATTCTGAGCCACAAGCCCTGCATGTGTTATGAATTTCCACCCAACTTTGAGCACTAACACAATGTCATAGCCAGCCAGCAATGTAGTAAAGTTAAACTGCAAGACTTGGCCATCTGGATTCGACCTGCCTCTAGCTACCGGGCAACCTCGGTAGTCTAGTTGGTAAAACACTGCTCTAGAATTGCAAGGGTCGCGGGTTCAAATCCCACCCGAGTAACCTGCCTATGATATTTTTTCACAGGACTCAGGAAAGTACTGAGTATACTGTGCTATTTAACACACATCGGTGTACGGGTAAAACCAAAATTAGTATTATTTATCCCGATGCAAATTTAACATCTCTTATATCGTTGCGGTAGGCCTACCCACTGCCAAAACTTAGGATTCGAACTGCCTCTAGCTACCGGGCAACCTCGATAGTCTAGTTGGTAAGACACTGCTCTAGAACTGCAAGGGTCGTGGGTTCGAATCCCACCCAAGTAACATGCCTGTGATATTTGTTTACAGGACTCGGGAAAGTACCGAGTAAACAGTGCTAACATACATCGGTGTATGTGTAAAACCAAAATATAAATTGTCCATCTGTGTTTAACCGTCATCACTAAACTTTCCTGACAACCAAGTAGGATCCTCACATGAAGTGATACAGAATGACACTTGCTACATGGACATGTAATTGCTCTGACACTGGGTAATGCATTACCTATCTCCTGTGGTGTTCAAAGATGACTTCAATCAGATACCATCTTTGTCAAGTTCCCCTTATACAGTCATCACAACCTAATAGTAATGATGAGGATGTAATAAAGGGGCCAGACTGTTTGGAGTCGAGTCTTAGGTTGTGTTCAAAATGACGTCTATGGCTACAGCTTGGTCGTTGCTAAGGGTGTTTCTACCTTGTATAATGTCCTTTACTTCAACACATGACGCAGCAATCAAGCCGTATACATAGCTACCAATGTTGCGTTGATGTGAAGAGGGAAGTTATGATAGTTTTGCGTGGGTGAAGGGTACTTCATGGGCCAGACTGTAGAGCCAAGAGGGTATACCTTTAGTAATTACTCAAAAATTATTTACCTTAAACACCTACCTGAGCGGAATGTTTTCAACGGAAATGGTATTGTATCTTCTTTATAATGCACTTGTTCACCATTTTAATGTCATTTTGATATGTGTACACTTCTGAATTTTTTTTAATTATCGATTAAAAATCAGGCCCCAACCTAAAGGTTTTAAATAACTTAAAACACTTCTGCCGTTGAGAGCGTGCATCGAAGGACAATGCTGCTGACGTCATTTGTGGGAGTTTGCTTTGTTATACCTCCACGCTGCAACAAAGCGGCTTTACAAATTTTAGCTCCCAACTATGACGTTTTGAGAGTGATTACGTATCAGGGCTTTTCGCAAATCTCTCAGAAAAGCGCTGGATAAGGGCATTCGAAATGATTGTTTTTTTTACACAATTGAAATCTATTTATAATCATATGACTTGATTTCCTTATTCATTGAAGACATTTGAAGTGAAATTCAGCAAAGTTTACGACTTGACATTTTCGTTCAAGCAGGTCTTTAAAAATTTACTTGGTAAAGAGCACTGGATAGCTTTTTATTGTGAAAAACATTGTTAGAAACAACACCCTTTTTTGAAAATTTAGAGAAAGTGGTAATTTTTCCTGAATCTGAGAACGGCTGGCTTCAGGCTTCACAGTTCTATCCAACAAGGATGTTTTTTCTTCTTCTTTATTTTTTTTGCAACTTCGATGACCAATTGAGCCCAAATTTTCACAAGTTTGTTATTGTATGCATAATAATAATTAGTTCGTATTTAAAATAGCATTTTACAATAACCCTAAAAAGCCAAATTTGGAATTTGAAGGGATTGGGATGATTAGGGTTTTAATTAAACTAAAAAATGTTAAATTGATGAGTGTTTTTTTTTTATAGAAAGTAATACATTCATATTATTGATAAATTATCTATGAAACATGAATAGTTCAATATGAGAAGAAAACAGACAAGTTATTTTTGACCTTTTTGTACTAAAGAAAACATGATGATTCAAGAGAGAAACCCAATTTAGTTTGTTTTGTTTCACTAATCCTAACCTTAATCACATGAATAATTAACTATCCAAACAATTCCAGTGTAATTTATCATAACATGTCCAGTTCTGAAATTACAACCTGAAAAAATAAAATGCCATCCAAAAACAAATTACCTTCCAAAAACAAATAACGCCAATATTTAATGTCAAGCAGATGAGCAGTCAGCGATTATAAAAAAGGTTTGGGGACAAGATCCCCAGACTCTGATTATCATCAGTCAGCATCATTATCATTACACTAATGGTCCTCATTAACGTGTGGGTGTTGGCAGTCGGGTATAGACGTGCAGGTAGACTTGTTCGCTAGTCAGTCGTTACCTTTATCACCTTCACCATAGAGCAAGTGTTGCTTCTCAAAAACAATGATGGACCATAGAGCAAGTCTATGGGTGGACAGTTTTGTTTTTAAAAAAGCCTTAGTATTTTCTTTGGATTGTAAGTTACTTGTACTATTTTGTTTTCTGGAAATTTGGTGGAAACTCTTTTATCAGCGAGCTTTCAATAATAATAATGATGGCTGGCCGTCGTGAACTTAAAAGCCATTTTACACTTTCGGTAAACAGTATTGTCCAAGTCCCACACTTCGTGTATCACAACTTATATATATAAAATAACAAACCTGTGAAAATTTAGGCTCAATCGGTCATCGGAGTCGGGAGAAAATAACGGGAAAACCCACTCTTGTTTCTGCACGTTTCGCCGTGTCATGATATGTGTTTCAAATAAATCTGTAATTCTCGCTATCGAAAATGATATTGTTTTAATGTTTTCTCAAAAAGTAAAGCATTTCATGGAATAATATTTCAAGAGAAGTCTTTCACCATTACCTTCTGTAAACCCTGTAAGTTATTTGTAAATCTGTGAACTTTTGTTCTTCTTTTCTGTACCAAAAGTGTTTTTTGGCTTTAAGCCCTAAATCTTTTTTTTTTTATTCAATTCAATTCATTGTACCTTTTTAGATTGTTTCACCTTATATTTGACTTTTGAAGAAACACAAGTGAATGTAATTTTTCAGAGAGGAAAAAAAAGGATCTTCAAACAAAGTGATGTTTGGAGACTAGACAACCATGACAACTCTGTAGTGTATGGTAAATTTATGCAGTACATAATAAATATCCATCTCTTGTGCATGGTTGCTGCGGGAGGATAGTCTTCCATCAAGCCTGAAGCAGACCAACTCACACTCTCTGTTTACAAGATACTCCTAAGCATCTCAGCATCTTGCTGCATTCTCACATTCTAATCCTTGGCCTTCATCGTTACTTAAAGGGCAGGCGGGGGAAGTAGCTCTGAGTTTCCTTTGTTCCAATCCTTGCTTAAGATGGTTTGTTTCTCAATACGGCATATATAATTAGATTTTGTGCACCCCTAAGGTTGTTTTTATACTTTTTATAAAAGAAACTCTTACTAAACAGTATCCATTAACAATGGAAATTATTTCCTTTTTCAAAAGAAAAAAAACCCAAAATACAAGTTATTTATTTATGAGGGAACCATTCGTAACCATTATGATTTATACACTTTCTTTGAATTTCATTCTTGTCATGGATATTTATAGATCACTCTGTGCCCCATATGAGTGCAGAACTGATGGATTTAAAAGTTAAACATACTGCCCCTCTAATCCTAGGCGCAACCTTGATTAGAGTTCTATGTATTTTTTGCACTGGCAGAGACTACAAGTCACGATAATATCCCTTTAAATCCTATGAACAGAGAGAACCATGATGAGTCAGAATGTTTGACAATATTAAAGTTGACTCCACTGCTCCTTTAACCCTTGCTCTCTTACACCTCCATGTCATACCATCCTCTCCTTGGAGATCCGTCTTGAATGGCTTCCAGACCTTCAACAATGAGACCATCTTATGTTTCACGAACCCCCATAAACCCCCAAGTCCCAAATACCCTCCTCGGGGGGAAAGCAAATGGATGAGCAGATCCAGAAATATTCATGGCTTGATGTGGGAAAGTAGGTTGATTATGTGGCATGAGTACACTCTGCAGATGCGAATGACAAATCCGTAGTTCACGTCAAAAACTGTTCTGGAGGGAGAGTGGCGCATTAAGACGGAATTGGTCATCGGGATAAACTTATCGGAAGTACACGTACTTGAAGAAAGAATGATTCACTACGATTATAAATCACCCCCAATTCTCTGCACATTCACTGTACATTGAAATTTAACATTGGTCGTGACACACAAGCCTTGAAATAACCCATGGTACCCACAGCCATTGCCGCGGTGCCCTGTGATTTGCTGTGGTGCCCTTTGCAAAGTTCCAATGCAAATTAAAATTTCCTCATAGAAGTGCCCATTACCAGAGGAAGTGCTGTGCCCCTTCAAGAGCGCAGTTCAAGGCCTGAAATTTTAATACCTAAAAAAATGTAATATAAATGTAATATGAACCAAGCTCTACAGCCTTTTTTGTCTACGTTCCTTTTCTCAATGTTTTTCCCATGTTCTCTTTTCTGCATCGCTTTGCATCCACTGGTTACCTTGAGATGAGAGTCAGAGTGAAATTCAGCAAGGTCTGAGTGTAGTGTGTAATTTTATGCAGAATACATTAATACCATTGTATTTAGCATTTGAGTGTGCATTGCATAAGAAAAAAAAAACTAAAATCTTCAACACCCTTATAATTCTGGACCCAAACCCCCTAACTGCTTCCATCCAAGACAAGAAACCGAACTAAATTTTGTTTTTATGAAATTGTATGCCAATATACGCCTCGTCATGATTGCATGTATTGATTTAACATGGAAACATGATGCAGAATTCTTCTGATTCATAATGCTACGGGGAATGAGTGAGAGAGAGAGAAGTGCTCGGCATTGCTAGGGCACGGCTAAGAGAACTGCATCAGGGTTTCAAGGCAAACGGTATTATATTGGTAACTACTCAAAATAAGTGTTAGCATTATAACAATTACTTGGTAACGAGCAATGGAGCTGTTGATAGTATAAAATATTGTGAGAAATGGCCCCCTCTGAATCTGAAGTACATGTATTGAGTTTTTAAGAAAGAGGTAATTTCTCGCTCAAATATTAAAAGACTTCAGGCCTGAAGCCTTTTATTAGGCATCTGAAAGTACAGAAATTTGTGCAATCAGGGTGTCTTTAGTTTTCTTTCATTATTTTCTTGCAAATTCTATGACCAATTGAGCCCAAATGTTCACAGATTTGTTATATTATGTGTATGTTGGAATACACCAACTGAGAATACTGGTCTTTGACAATTACCAAACGTGTCCCGATACCTTTAAGTCTGCGTACATGTGACATTGCTGACTGAACATGCATCATGCTAATGCAAACAGGACATGAATAAATACTGCTTGTAGAAAAATATACACGGAATTCAGAATTAGACTGCATCTATAAATGACGTCTGGGTACTGCTTTTAGTGACAAGATTGAACTGGTGTCACGGCTTGTGATTATTCGGCTGGTCACCTGTACTATTACGAATGAAATGTTAAAATTGTAAGCCTTTAAGAGGAAAAGTATACATTTGCTTTTTTTAACCGTTTGATTGTTTTAATCCTACATAAATGTAGATGTACACAATAAAACTAACATCTGGAAGTTTCATTTTAAATGGTGGTCGCGTTTTTTGAGATATCGCCGAAAATCCGAAGCGAATAATTATGTCCTTGCGGGAAGAATCATTCCTAATCTCATAGTAATAAAAATTTTGGAGCATATAAGTACTGCGATCTTTTGACGTACCTGCAGTCTTTCCAAGTGAAATTTTCTGAAAATACTTTTTTTATACTGCTATAGGCTTCTAACCAGAGGTTTTTGTTGCCATTACTTTTAAGAGTGATTATACATCCCCTTTAAAGCCATTGGACCCTTTCGGTACAGGGAAAAAAAAAAAGTTCACAGATTTACAAATAATTTACAGGGTTTACAGAAGGTAATGGTGAAAGACTTCTCTTGAAATATTAGTCCATGAAATGCTTTACTTTTTGAGAAAACGGTAAAACAATATAAATTCTCGTTAACGAGAATTACGGATTTGTTATAAACACATGTCATGACACGGCGAAACGCGCGAAAACAGGAGTGGGTTTTCCCGTTATTTTCTCCCGACTCCGATGTCCGATTGAGCCTAAATTTCCACAGGATTGTTATTTTATATGTAAGTTGTGATACACGAAGTGTGGGACTTTGACAATACTGTTTACCGAAAGTGTATAATGGCTTTAAGAGTGATTATACGTTCCCTTTAAGTGATTATATTTCTAAGACAAATCTCTGTGTAAATGAAATAATGTCTTGGGGACAATTTCTGAATTATCGATAGTTTAACGTTATTATTTTGTTCTCTTTTAAAAAAAAAAAGTATTGGGATGGTTCAAAAATAAGAATTGAAAATCAAAATTTAATTCTCAATCTATAAAAAAAAAAATATTGAAAAGGAAAGGAACGACCCAAAGCATAAAGTTAAAATCGAAAATGGGAGTGGGTTGGGTCAAGAGAAATTAAGAAATGGACGCGAAATTTAAACACATTAATCATTCTAAAAGGCCTCTTACATACACATCGTGCACATTATGTATGTGTCTTGCTTAGTCAGGTATAATGTATGCATATCCTTGATGCTGTTGGCCAAGGTTTACTGTTACACATGGTGAATCACGTGTTTTGTAGTTTTGTCTAATATTTTAACCCAGATAGGAAGAAAACTTTTAATCAAAGTGAATTCTACACAATTTGTAAAAGTGGTTACGTTTATAATTAACACAATTTTGGAAAAACTCAAGAGTTTTTAACAGTCTCCAGAATTGCTGTGTCGGAGCAAGGTTGACCGAATTTCAAATTTGTTAATCAACAATCAACATGTAAAAAAAAAATCCCTTGAAATGTTTATAAATCAATGTAAATTTTGTGTGCACATTTAAGTGTCCATTGCCTTGATAAAAAGTTCCCAGTTGAATGAGCTCATGGTTGAAAAAAAAAAAAAATGATTTCCCACCAGACCAATACATGGGTAACTGTCACTGAATGGAAGCGTATTGCTCTACGTAAGGTTGCTATTGTATTGGTTATCAAAATTATGAGGCAATGTAATGGACACCAGGCATACTGTGCTTGAAAGGGGAAAGGGTACTAAGGTATCTTTCTCCTTGTGAAGGGTACCTCTCAAATTTTGATTGGAACGTTTCAAGGGGCACCAAGGCAATGACTATGGGCAACAGAGGCAATTGATGAGGATTGCGGCGCCATTGTCCTGCCATTGCAGGCAAATGTTTTTGAAATGGCCCTTTAACATTGCGCAAGACTTCACAATCTGCTTAACTGAATGTGCTTCAAGCTGCTTGCTGTAATTGGGTACTGGAATTGATTGTGTGGCTTTTGTTTTTCTTGTCAACGTTTCTAAGCTTTTCATGCATTTTGCTGGTCGTGGCGGTCATGCCTCTGTTGCCCTGGTGTTTGCCTTGGTGCCCCTTCAAAAGTTCTCATAGATTAAAGACACTGGACAATATTGGTAATTGTCATAGGCTAGCCTTCACAGTTGGTGTATCTCAACATTATATGCATTTATATAACAAACCTGTGAAAATTTGAGCTCAATCAGTTGTCGAAGTTGCGAGATAATAATGAAAGAAAAAACAACCTTGTCACACGAAGTTGTGTGCTTTCAGATGCTTGATTTCAAGACCTCAAATTCTAAATCTGAGGTCTCAAAATCAAATTCGTGGAAAATTACTTCTTTTTTGAAAACTACGTTACTTCAGAGGGAGCCGTTTCTCACAATATTTTATACCATCAACAGCTCCCCATTTCTCGTCACCAAATAAGGTTCTATGCTTTAAAAAAAATTGGAGTAATACCAATAGTGTCCAGTGTCTTTTAAGGTTTTCCAAATGGAAATACCCTTTGCATAATGAAAATGGCCTTGTCCTCTCCCATCTCAGGGAAGAAATTCCAAGCCTGATTTTACCTCCCACTAGATGAGTGCTGCTGGTACACAAGTCACAGTGCTGTTGTATCCCATCTGTTGTACGACCAGAGTTTGTTATTAGTACCTTGTTGGCTAGGATAAATAATAACAAAATTAATACAACCAAAACTGCGTAGATAAATTTTAAATAAACAAATATTGCATCATCCCCTTTTACGATGTAGAGTATTTTAAAACACATGATTCATTCATACTGTCAGGTTTTACAACAGCCTAGTCATCCACACAACTCAATAGGATCCCTAATCAATAACCTTCGGCTTCTAATTAGTGAAGTAATTAAACCATCCCGATAAAATGACACCATCTATTGTGTTTGGCTAGAGTGCACTTTGAGACATGCTTCTAAGTCAATTAAGACTGTTTTTTTCATTAACACCACTGCGCTTTAAGCAAATAACAGAACACTGTAAATAACTGAAGTCGTAGAGGATGCTCTATGTTAAGACATGCACACTAAAGTTGTATATTTTTTAATTGATTTGTTATACCCAAGGGAGCCCTGGCAGTGCAACACTTTTTTTGGGTCAAAGCTAGCAAGAACAAACCTTCATAGATAGAAAAATACTAAACAAATGTGGGTGTGTAATATTTAATGAAGGAATATGTAATCAGTAAATGAATACAGAAAGATGCCTAAAGGGAATTGTGTGTATTGTTTGAAGCTTTGCATGGTGTGGAGAAATAAGAAGAAACTATAAATAAATAGTAAACGTGCGGGTACAACCATGTGTAAATCTCTTAGGGTGAGTGTTGGCTCTGAAAAGCTAGAGTTGGTTTGGTCTTGACGTTTCAAACAGTATACTCTGCTCGTCTTCAGGAGAAGAATTGTATGTGTTTAGCACTGTGTACTCATTTCCCCCCCCCCCCCAAGTACAGTGAAAAACAAAATCCACGGGCAAATCACTTGGTGGGATTTGAACCCACAACCTTTGCATTGCTAAAGCAACGTCATCTTACAATCCATGATGTACATAGGGTTCTCTCCGTACACAAGCTAGCGTATATCAGGTAGAAAAAATATGCGTAAATTAAAGACATGGACACTATTGGTAATTGTCAAAGACCAGTCTTCTCACTCAGTATATCTCAACATATGCATAAAATAACAAACCTGCGAAAATTTGAGCTCGATTGGTTATCCAAGTTGCGAGATAATAATGAAAGATAAAAACACCCTTGTCACATGAAGTTGTGTGCTTTCAGATGCTAGATTTCGAGACCTCAAATTCTAAATCTGAGGTCTCAAAGTCAAATTCGTGGGAAATTACTTCTTTCCCGAAAACTATGTTACTTCAGAGGGAGCCGTTTCTCACAATGTTTAATACTATCAACCTCTCCCCATTACTCGTTACCAAGTGAGGTTTTATGCTAATAATTATTTTGCATAATTATCATTAGTGTCCACTGCCTTTAATAACAGTAGATACCTGTAGGGGAAATACAAAAACAGTTAAAAACTTTTTTTTTTTAAATCGTAAAGATGAAACCTATTAAATTGCACCAGATCGCACATTAGGACTTTTAAAACCATATTATACATTTGGAGGCCCTTGTTTCAAACTCAGTGTGCTTGGGCCAAACTTTGGGTCCAGAATGCACCCAATGGACTTTAAAACATCCTGGGGAGAGCAGGGTTGTAGCTCACCAGTTTTAGTCAAGGGCTTTAAATCAAATGTTTTCGAAGTCCACCAATGGCAAGTGAATCAACAAATTTATTCATGTTAAAATTTGTGGTCCACTAGTGCTTCAGGCATGATGCCAGGTTTCCAAACTGTTCATGTTATGGGGGGCCGTGCAATAAGTATTTTGACTGTGTTCTGTCTCTGTGACATTTGATACTCCTTATCATTAGCTGTGTGTCTCAGATCAATGCACAGTGGACAATATTTTGAATTAGTCTAGGGGAAATATGAGTTAGGCAGCACAATGTATTTGGCTCAGAGTGCTGGGCAAAAATTGTGGGTTCTGGGCAGGCCCACACAGCACCGCCCACCCAGCACCGCCCACCGTTGCCAGACATTGGCGGATAACCCTGTAATGTATAATATGTATACATTGTACATGTATGCGTACATGGCATGTTCACATAATGTAAATTGTAGTTTTTTTTAATCCCTCCGCTCCAAACTGCACCCCTGTCTAGCCAAATGGATTAAACTTGAATCATTTCTTATTCATGATCTTCTTAGACTGGCTATGAGGAGAAGGTTCTCCATCTCAACTAAGAAATTTAGAGTATTAGGATTTCAACCGTTTCAGGTGAATGTCATGCGGATAGCGTTAAGTATACATATTATACATACTGTTTGTATAAACACAAATCTTGGTTTTATCTGGAGTGCTGCAAGTTTATCTCGATAAGAGTGTTGACTTGCTGCATTTTTGATGAAATTTGGGGGAAAATAGAGTCTGTTAAACCTTATAACTGGTAAAATCAGGGCCCAGTTTTCAAAAAGCTGCTTAAAAGCAGAAAATAGAGCTTACAAAATAAAGATTGCTGCTTAGCCAAACTACACTTGTACATGTATACCAGTCACAGATGAAATGAGACATGCTATTTTGGCTGGTAACCTTATTCTTGTAAGCATTAAGTTTTTAATAGATGTTACTTTGCATCAGGGAGAAAGACTATTATTTTTGGTTTCACCCATATACACCGATGTGTGTTTAGCACTGTATACTCAGTACTTTCCCAAAACTCTTTTCCCGATGAAAAGCTATTAAATCCTTGCGGTAACCGCTGCAAAAACATAGGATTCAAAGTGCCTCTAGCTACTGGGCAATCTCGGTGGTCTAGTTGGTATGACACTGCTCTAGAACTGTGGCGTGTCATGGCCGAGCGGTTAAGAGCATCGGATTCAAGCTCTGGTGTTTGATCAGCAGAGTGTGGGTTCGAATCCCGGTTGTGACACTTGCTACATAAAATTGGGGAGGTAGTGCTTTCTGCTCTACCGGCCAGGCTTCGAAATGATGATACCCAAGCCTATATCTGTATGGACTGTAAAAGGGGTAACCCTGTTTCAGCCCTAGGAGTAGGTGGCATAGGCCTCTGGACAAAAAAAATTGTAGCCCACACCTTGAAGTGGCCTTCAGGCCTTGTGTGTCTGGCGACTTGCCTAAAAAATTTGTTTTAAAAGGTCGTGGGTTGGAAACCCACCCGAGTAATATGCCTGTGCATTTCTTTTCACAGAACTCGGAAAAATACTGAGTATACAGTGCTAACACACATCGGTGAATAAGGGTAAAACCAGCATGAATAAGCGTTATGTTGTTGTGCTATAGCTACTTTTTGTACTTAAGCAGCTCTATGAAATTTTGCCCTGATAGTTCTGGGTCTAGAATAAGGGGAGGAATCAAGAACCCAGGCCCTTAAAAAAAAGCGCTGTGAAAAATTGAGCCCATTGGTTGTCAAAGTTGCGAGATAACTATGAAAGAAAAACACCCTTGTCACACGAACTTGTGTGCTTTCAGATGCTTGATTTCGAGACCTCAAATTCTAAATCTGAGGTCTTGACGTCAAATTCGTGGAAAATTACTTCTTTCTCGATAACTACGTCACTTCAGAGGGAGCTGTTTCTCACAATGTTTTATACTATCAGCCTCTTCCCATTACTCGTAATCAAGAAAGGTTTTATGATAACAATTATATTGAGTAATTACCAATAGTGTCCACTGTCTTTAAGTCATTTTTCCCTTTGTTGAATCTCATCCACTGTCAAGTTCAACAGTTGAAGGGATAAACACTCTCCTGCATGCTCTGTGTAACCTTTATAGAGTTGATGACTCAATTTGTGAATCATATGGCAGCATCTTAAGCGTGTGTGAGTGTTTTTTCCTTTTTTTTCTTTTAAGCCATTAGGAATGGAATCAAGCAGTGGGAAATATCCAAATACCTAATCTTCAATCCTATCAATTACAGGTGTTAAGATCAAAAAGTTTTAATAAATACTTCTTGGAGATAATCCAAGCTGCAGCTAGTGGTAGCCAGGATAATAGGATCTTACCAGTACTGTAGTTCATTTTTAAATTTGATTAATTTACAGGTTTTTGTAAACTGGGCCAAATTTCATAGAGCTGCTTAACAAGAATGTATTATTTATACATTTCTGGTTCGCATAATTTTGTTGTGCTAGTAATAGAATGCTCAGCATATTTCTTGCTTAAGCAGCTGTGAAAATTCATAGAATTGCTTTTAAAAGCAGAAATATTACTTTTAAAACAATTTTCTGCTTAGCAGAAATGAGCAGAGGACCAGTCACAAATTGCAAATGTTACATTTAAGCAAAATGTTGTTGTGCTTAATCAGCTCTATGAAATTGGGCCCTGATGTTGTTAGCCAAGATTTAATATTGCACTTGTACTGTACGTTAGTATGTGTCCTTGCCCACATTCAAGTGCACGTGCCCACATTCATATGCTTTAAAGGCAGTGGACACTATTGGTTATTACTCAAAATAATTATTATCATAAAAATTTACTTGGTAACGAGTAACGGAGAGCTGTTTATAGTATAAAACATTGTGAGAAACGGCTCCCTTTGAAGTTATGTAGTTTTCGAGAAAGAAGTAATTTTCCACGAATTTGATTTCGAGTCCTCAGTATTACATTTTTTAAGGTCTCGAAATCAACCATCTAAACGCACACAACTTTGTGTGACAAGGGTGTTTTTTCTTTCTTTATTATCTCGCAACTTCAACGACCAATTGAGCTCAAATTTTTACAGGTTTGTTATTTTGTGCATATGTTGAGATACACCAAGCGAGAAGACTGGTCTTTGACAATTACCAATAGTGTCTAGTGTCTTTAAGTATGTTTCTCATTAAAACATAGTCACATTGCGACATTATTGTTTTTAATGACAATGTAAAATTTTCTATCGGCGCAGGACCATCAGCACATTCATGTTTAGTCATATGACATTGACACTAACTGTATGGATTTGTTTCCCTTAGAATACATTTGTCTGACAGCACACGTCTGCTAATTAATACAGGTCCATATGGTTCACATTCACAGCGTCCCCCACGAGGCCAAGAAGGTACATTCACCACAATCCTGACTGCTCCACACCTGTGCACAGGCAAAGTTACGTGTCAACAACAATTGTAGCCCCCCTTTGCCTATAATTTCCTATGCACGACAACTCATCATCCTCGTAGAAAAACCCAAAGGGGCTTGAATGGCAAAGCAACTGCTTTATTATAGGCCAAATAAAAAAAGTAGTAGTTGATCGTCCCCTCCCTCATCCTTTTTTTGAGGCTGCATCCTTTTTTTCTTTATTTGTAATTTCTTTTTTCAAAAAGACAAATTTTCTGTGTATTTCTCATTTAACCTACTGATCATTTAATAACTTGTAACTATACATAAAGTAAGTGGTGACTTTAAACTGAAGAATGTTTTTTTTTTTTTAAATCATCCTCCTCTTTTTGGAAAAACGACGATCAACTAGTATTTTTTTTGACCTGGCCCAACGTTGAGTCCATGCCATGGGGACAAGGTGTGTGCTTGAGTGACGTGTGCATACGGTCAATCCCGTACACACCGTCGTCGTAGTCATCATCAACGTACTGCCCTAACCCGGACAGCTTACTCCAAGACTGACTCAGTACACTCTTTACTCTTTCACAGGGACGACAACTCGTGTCTTGTTCTATCCAGCCAGACGCGGGACGGGTCCGAGCGAGAGAATAGGGCGTTACTGATGACTGGATAAAGTGGATATTTCGTCTTCTTCTTCTGTTTTCTGGGAGTGACTGTTTTTTTCTCTCTCAGGATGGCCGAGACGGTGAGGATGTCGAGATACGGAGATCATCAAATAAAGAAGAATCGCAAGATGGGTGAATACAACACCTTCATCTACATAGGTAAGTCATCTTCCTTTATTTTCACTTAAGTTGCTAATTAGTGTACAGTTAATTAACGACTCGCTTAAAACTAAGGAAAATCCCTTTTTTTTTTTTTATCAAATTGATTTGTTTTTTGTGTTTATCAAACTGGTTAAAAATTAACTTTAGTCCTTATAGATTCAGTTTACTACAAAAAGAAATTACTTGAAAAAAATGTAATTTTTCTAAGAACACGCCCTGCCAAAGATGAAGACTTAATAATTAATACATGAGTTATTCAGCAACCCGCAACAGATAATCTGGTTTGTTTCCCCCCTTTGAGTTGATTCCTGGACAACAGATGAATTTGATGAGGACCATATGACAATGCAAAGAGCTAGTCGCTAAAAATTTACGATTTAGAATTGAAATTGATGAATTACTTCATTGGTGGATGTGGGTTAATTTGACACCCTATGTAATGTTCAAAGTGCACTGTAAGGTTTTTGAATCAGCACAAGTTTAAATAAGGCCCCAACCTGTTGGCTAGTGAATGCACCCGATGCAAAAATTAACATACATTGACAGCCCCTCCCTGTTGTGAAAACAATATGAAAATGGAGGGCGAAGAAAAAATGTGTCCTCTAGCTTCGGTTTGGTTACAACTTGTCATAATGGAGTGACTTTGGATATAATATTTGTGGCTATTGGCTGTGGCTACAATTTTGTTGAGATTTAGCCGAAGCCACAGTAAGCCATCAACTCAGAGACTGGCCAAAAGTGATGGGAAAATCCAGATACAAAGGTCATTTTCCTTCCAGAACTTTCTCTTTGAAATATTTCGAGGCGGTGGCATTTGGTTATTTAAGTCAAACTAAACATGATATAATTATAATCTTCCTTTGGTTTTGCTGAGTTTGATGTTATGATTTTTGTTGTCCTTTGTTCAAATTAAAACCACTTAAACTTTGCCAGCTGTTTTTTTTAAAGATAAATATCTTTTTCAAGTATTTAATTTATGTGTAAAATTTCATGTAAGTCAGTTCACTGTTTGAAATGACTACAGAAGAATATCTTCACTTCTACTTGCTTCGTACTTCCCAATCCATGTCTCCTCTGGCCTCTCCCTTGTTCCCATGTATTGTCTCCCCACCCCCACCCCACCCTTCCTTCTCTCCTCTTTCCACCCCCCTTTCCTTTCCAAGTCATCCTTAGTTTAGTTTCTGTTTTTATGTTTATTTTAATTCCGTTGTATTTTAAAACTATTTATTTGTGCAGTGTGACATTTTTTATTATATTGTTGCTGTTTTAATGTCTACGGTTCATGTATGTTTTGTGCTATTTTTAATATGTGCAAATCGAGAAAGTGATTCTCATGCTGGGCATGACGAATAAAAAAATCTAATCTAAATCTAATCTTCAGTTTGGTGTTTTCACCATGAACATTTTACATTACACTACACCTTTAAAGTTATTAGCAGACAGGTTGGAAATTTATGACCCAATAAGGTCATCTTGCCAAGATTGCAAATGGTTGTACATCATGCTCTGGATCACTGGACTACTCTGTAGCAAATGCAGTGTATCTTCATAAAATATTACATTTATCCGGAATAATTAATCAGTAGGTCTTCCTGGAATTGATGACAGTTAATTAAAATTACAATAACAGATGAGCTTAAGAAAGTTCAAACGACTTCTCTGCGAGAATTTTGAAGTAATGATGGGCTTGTAGTTAGCTAAAACTGTTTACTGGACCAGACTTGTTTTTAAAGACTAAAATCAAAATGAGAGAAGCGTTTAACTGTTCCCTGAAAATAAACCAATCTTTCTTTCTGAATGAACCATTTGGAAAATCTCCTCGATTATGGAAACTTTTTCTCTGTTATGTTGAATGTAAAATTTTGAATGTCTCCCTGATTGTTGTACGAAATCTCTCTGATTATGGGAACTTTTCCCCTTTTATGTTGAAAGTAAAATTCTAAACATCTCCCTGATTGTTGTACAAAGTCTCCCTGATTACGGAAACTTTTTCCTTGTTATGCTAAATGTTAAATTATAAACATCTTTCTGATTGTTGTTCAAAATTTCCCTGGAAACGGTTTCCCTATTATGATGAATGTAAAATTCTAAACATCTCCCTGATTGTTGGACAAAGTCTCACTGATCACAAGATGCAAATGTTGGCATCTCTTGTTGTAGCCATCAGAAATGCTCCAAGACCTCTTGGGAATTGCACTTGGTGGGGTTAAAGGTCAACAACGTACGAACCAAGAGTAATCTCCCCGCAGCGGGATGGGGGATTCGGAAGGATGCATACTTCACATTATGATGATTGTGATTCCTATGAATGGCATATATTTGTTTTGTCTTGTCCATCTCATTTGTGTGCATTGTTGGTGTTTTACATAAATGCAAATTGGGATCTGGCCATGAATCATTTTTGATGAATTATTGTTCACATTATGATGAATGTGATTCATGAATGGCATACTTAATTTGTCTTGTCCTTGCTTGTTTGTATGCATTGTTGATGATATACATAAATGTAAATTTGGACCTGGTTATGAATAATTGGTCATTCAACACACATACATAAAGGGCTAGAAATACCCACTGAAATTCTGGCTAGAGTCTAGTAGTTTTAGCACTTGGCCTGAAATTTCACATCAAAACATGTCCCTTCGTCTAGAATTATTTTCAAAACACACTTTCAAAGAACTTTCAAAGAATATACATGTAAATTCCACACCCCATCGTCTTGCAAATTAGCAAGTATGAAAGAAAGACAGACAAATTTGATTTGATTGTAAACATTGTTTTTTTGCCAGTGAAAATTATAAGCAACAGGATCTGTGGGTCAAGTGAAAATTTAAATAGATTTAATAATTGCACAGCGATAAACAGTACTTTTATTTATTTGTTATTTTGTTTTTTAGTTGAGATTGTTTTGAATTATACAGTATTTGGCGAGTGATTCATTTGACACTAGTCCTTGGATTGGTTCTGCTGCTGTTCTTCTGAGAATGTTCAATCCCTTAACACGGTAATTGATTATTAAAAATCAAATTATTCTCGGCCTTGGATCTACCAGGATTGCTATGGGAGCTTTTCCATACGCTAGAGACTGCGCACACATACGCACTGCATCATACATAGTAAATAAATATGCTCTCAAAACAGAGTTTTAATTTGTGTTGTTAAACAGTTGAAAACAAAAAATTCTTTGGTAGACTTTGTTAGGATAGTTGTTGAGAAATATTCTTTGAAATTTAAAGTCACATCCCCTTAAGGTTATCCCTCTGCTGCTGTTTCCCCAGGATGTATCGTAAAGTTGGGTGTGATCCTGGGTTGTGGAGCAATTACTAATGGGAGACTTTTGGGACGCTTGGTGGCAGCAGACTTACCAGGTAAAATCTATTGTTCTCGGTCATGTGCGCACGCTCAGAACTACGTAAACAATGACAATTTACCTGGTAAGTCTGCTGCCACCTAGCGTCCCAAAGTCTCCCATTGAATGGCTTCTTCTTGGCACCCCTGAAGAAAGATTGATTGATTGGCTTCTGACTGTCACCCCAAACAAAGATATTGATTAAGTTGGGAGACTGCCACAATATGGATAGATGGCTCAGTTTGTACAATGCCGCAACATTAATCAAGAGGATGCAGGTTCAAATCCTGCATAAGCCAAAGTTCCGTCCTGTTTAAGAAAACAATTCTTGTTAGAAAAGAATTTAAAAATTGCAGTGCTTAATTCATGGGCTGGTTTTGCTCTGGTACATGTCTCCATGGAATTTTTTTTAGTTTTTTGTTTTTTTTTGTTCTTCCTTTTTTTCAGAATTAACAAAAAATCATATAAATAAAAAAAATCAAAGTCAACACTTGTTAAAAGTTGAATCTCTATGATTATCCAACGAACTGACCTCATTTTCCCTATTCAAGCATCAGTTCATTGACATTTCCTTCAAAATTACGTTCGTGCTCATTTCTTCGTTATCAAAGACCGTACCCTAATGGGAGACATGAATCCCATCTTGAACACACTAGCTTTATCTTGAAGACACTAGGTTGCCGCTCCTACTTCACTTAACATCCAAGAAGGTTAGCGACACGTGTTTGCGTGCATCGTCGATGATCACGATGCTTGTCACGTGACCATGCCTCCGTCATCCCCTCCCTCCTCCTCGGTTTCAGTTCAGCAGCGTCTTCCAAGACGGTGTGTGTCGTGTTGCGGAGTAATGAACTATTCATCATCAGACGTTGGATGAGGCCCCCGCAAGGGGGAGAATAATTCTAGATGAGTGCTTTAAGATGAACGCTGCAAGGGGAGAGAGGATGCAGAGTGTGTGTTTTCATTGATGAGTGAACGAGTGATCTAATTTCTTCATTAGTATGCATGGATTTAAAGACACTGAACACTATTGGTAATTGTCAAAGACCAGTCTTCTCACTTGGTGTATCTCAACATATGTATAAAATAACAAACCTGTGAAAATTTGAGCTGTATTTGTCGTCGAAGTTGCGAGATAATAATGAAAGAAAAAAAAATCTTGTCACACGGAGTTGTGTGCTTTCATATGCTTGATTTCAAGACCTCAAGTTCTAAATCTGAGGTCTTAAAATTTAATTCGTGGATAATTACTTCTTTCTCGAAAACTACTCCACTTCAGAGGGAGCCGTTTCTGACAATGTTTTATACTATCAACCTCTTCCCAGTACTTGTTACCAAGTAAGGTTTTATGCTAATAATTATTTTGAGTAATTACCAATAGTGTCCAACTGCCTTTAAGAAAAGGTGAACATTTACAACCATATATCTACAGATAGACTCTATTACACCCCTGCAATAGTTTAGGACTTCTGGTCGCAAGCATTTGGCAATTCTGGAAGTATTTCTTGAGTTAAATCTGGACCTTCCTTTACATTTTTTTTCTGTTATACTTAGCTTCAGACATCCCACCAAAGAACGGTTTCATTCAACAATTTAGAGTCCACTCTGTATAAGAAATAGTTTGTGCTCATTGTTTAGATATTTAATTTGATGAACTAGTCCTGTATTTGTAATAAGAAGTTTATTTTTCTTTGCTTAATGGGGTGTTTGTTTGTTTGTTGTTTGTTTTCTATGTTTTCTTCTTAATTCATTTTTTTTCTCATTTTTTTTTTTCATTGTGATTTTTCTATATTTTTATATAGACGATGTGACCTCTGATGTCACTCGAAAACCATAACATGATTCGTGCGCATACCGCCGGGCAAAGCCTTTGTATTTTGGCAGCCAGCTAGAAAGTGTATGCAATCTTACCATGACTACGCGTCTTTTTGCCCGGTGAAACACGACGCATACAGTGTTTTATTAACAGAGGGCGGTTTGAATGTAAACATAGGTCACATCGCTATACTACATGTATGTCACAATCTCACTGCAATTAAACAAAACTTGATGGCGGATTTTCAAAGAAAATTAACTCGCATTTCCGACTGTTTTTTAATTTTCTGTCAAAGTTTGTCCAGAAAAAAGAATCACATAGTTTTCACTGAAATTCATCATTGTCCAAAACACAGGAACTAAATTTTGCAGGTTATTTATTAAACCCAGGTACTAAATTCTACAGATGCTATTTAAATATGAAAAACGTGTGGGCTTTATTATGTATGTTCAAAAAAAATTACAGGGACTATATCCTGTAGATGTTATTAAACTCAATGACTAAATTCTGCAGATTTTATAAAACCTAATGAAACAAATTTTCAGATGTTAAAAAAACCCAGGGACTAAATTCTGCCATATTTAAAACCCAAACTGCAGCATTAAGTCACAAATCACTGCCATCTCTGCAGAATTGCTTCAATATTGTGATGGAGATTGCTGGATATTTTGTTCTTGGCGCCAGGAAGTCTGACGACCCTTTTCACACAACCTTGGCCTTAACCAGTTATTCTATGTTGCCATGGTAACTATTATGGTCGCACAATTTGTTTGTACAAAAGAAGCTAGAGATAAGTTCATAAAACATGTATATCATAAATCGTTCAAGGATGCGTACATGCATGGCTCTACAAACGTATCTGAACACGTATCAGTCATTTTTTCTACTCTTTGTCTTTGTTTGTTAATGAGCGTCCACAAAGTTATGTACGTTTTTTGTACATCTTATTTTTTTTTAAGGGAAGGTGCACATTTGGTAATTACTCAAAGCAAACATTAGCATAAAACCTTACTTGGTAAAGAGTAATGGGGAGAGGTTGATGGTATAAAACATAGTTTTTGAGAAAGAAGTAATTTCTCACGAATTTGATTCCTCAGATTTAGAATTTGAGGTCTCGAAATCAAGCATCTGAAAGCACACAACTTCGTGTGACAGGGGTGTTTTTTTTTTTCATTATCATCTTGCAACTTCGACGACCGATTGTGCTCAAATTTTCACAGGTTTGTTATTTTATGCATATGTTGAGATACACCAACTGTGAAGACTAGTCTTTGAAAATTACAAATAGTGTCCATTGTTATGAGCGTCCACAAATTTAGGTACCTTTTTGTACCTTTTTTTAAACAGAAATTTGTAATAAAGGAAAGATCTTTATACCAGAGCAACATTTGTGTGCTTTAAATCATAAGTTTAAACCTGTGTTGTACCATTGGGGTGGGTTTAGATCGAGTTGCTGCAAAATGATCACACAACTAAATTTGTCTGACCAAGCAAGCAAGTTAGCAAGCATCGTTCATGGGTTAGGTTATTAACCACATACATTTTTTTCCATTACATTACATTGCTTCAAAGTGAAATGTTTCAAAAAAATGCTTTACTATCCAAAGATGCTGTAGGCTTCTAATAATGCCATTAATTTTAATAGTGATTACCAAACGTATAACATCCCTTTAAAGCCATTGGACCCTTTCGGTAAACAGTGTTGTCCAAGGCCCACACTTTGTGTATCACAACTTCTATATCAAATAACAAACCTGTGAAAATTTAGGCTCAATCGATCATCGGAGTCGGGAGAAAACAACGGAAAAACCCACCCTTGTTTCCGCGCGTTTCGCCGTGTCATGACATGTGTTTGAAATAAATTCGTAATTCTCGTTAACGAGAATTTATATTGTTTTGCTGGTTTCTCAAAAAGTAAAGCATTTCATGGAATAATATTTCAAGAGAAGTCTTTCACCATTGCCTTCTGTAAACCCTGTAAGTTATTTGTAAATCTGTGAACTTTTATTTTTTTTTCTGAACCGAAAGGGTCCAATGGCTTTAAGAGGATGGTTTGTGCAATTGTTGTCATCCTCTCCATTTATGTTTGGAGCCAAGCAGGGGAAAAAATTTAAAAAAAATCAAACACAATTAGCCTCTCTGAAGAAGAAACAGAGGATGGCATAGCCTTGTTTGTTGTCATATAGGACGGAGTGAGGTCATACGGTCCAAGCTCTCTGACGCCATCCTAACTGATCATTGATCTCAGACATCTAACTGTACGTTATTTATTAAACAGGAATAATTAATCTTGTTTGTACATGTATTGGTAAGTCAGTCTGTACGTGGCACACGCAAGAATATGGAGCACCCATAAAGATGCAGCTAACGTTTTGGGTAGAGGTGCCAACTCTTCCTTATACTGCAGAAAGTTTCCTGAAAATATGACAAATCTTTCTGCGGTTGGGGTGTATTTATCCAGACTCACTTATTTAAAGGGAAGGTACATGTTTGGTAATTGTCAAAGACCAGTCTTCTCACTTGGTGTATCCCATCATAATCATAAAATAACAAGTCTGTGAAAATTTGGGCTTAAAGTTGCGAGGAAAGGATGAAAGAAAAAACACCCTTGTTGGGCGAATTTGTGTGCTTTCAGATAAGAATAAAAGACTTCTAGCTAGAAGTCTTTTATTATTTTAGTGAGAAATTACCTCTTTCTCAAAAACGAAGTTACTTCAGAGGGAGTCATTTCCCACAATGTATTATACTATCAACAGCTCTCCAATGCTCGTTACCAAGTCAGTTTTTAAGTTAATATTTGTTTTGAGTAATTACCAAACGTGTACCTTCCCTTTAAAGGAATTTCTAACCACAGAGACTGATAATTCTGACAAGACTGTTGGGTCTTTGAAAAAGTCCAGAGATCATTTTAATCAAATCATTGAAGAAAATGTAATCATTTGTGTGTAATTTTACAAAAGCCAATAATCTAATTGTATCAAACAAAATGTGTTCAAGAGAGAGAATCTTGAGACTTTACACAAAATATTTGAAAAGCAAGTCATCAAAATATTTTGTTAAAAAAAAAGTAAAATGCATAAGTTTCCTTCGGGCTTCTGGTAGCCATGTTGTGTGAAGTTGGTGTGTCTTACAGTGGAATTACATCAGACTTACAAACAGGATTTCATGTAAATCATGTCTGTTTTTATACAAACGCACAAAAAGTCACCAACATTTTTAAATTAAAGATGCTATGTCAGATTTTTTGCCCCAAACATTAAAAGATCACTCGCTCTAACGATAAAAAGTTTAACTTTTACATTTAATGGTCAGGAACCAATTAATTCTGTTTTGCGTTGGTTAATTTTTATATATATTTTTTTTCTGAAGAGAGGACTCACTAAAAGGTGGAAGTACAATATGAAAATTACAGTTGGAAAAATCATCTTATCAATTTCAAATGGGAATAAGATATTGTTATAGTATGTTTAATGTTATACTCCATGCAGGTGAAATAAACTTCCTAGAATTGAATGCAGCAATTTAAAAAAAAAAATAAGTCCTGACAATTTTGTTAAAATTTAAATGCTATTATTTTTTGTTTCGTTCAAAATCAATTTAGAATCAAAAACAAATCAAAGCAACCTGAAACACACATCGCCTCCAAAATCAATAACAAAATTTGCAGAAAACACAATTTTCAGCATCTACAGAGGTTGCCTACGTGCCTTTATGACTTGAATGCGCAAGAAATAATAATAAGCAGTTCCTATGCCGCATCCCTCCTGTAGCCCCGGGGAACTCAAGTCTCTCCGCTATGACTCACGCCGGCTCTCGCATCTTCGTGCTTTCGTACTCGCCCTGTCGAAAGAGAGATCATGGCACGGTTTCCTATTTCAAACGTTTCAACATGATGGCGGGGAGGAGAGAAAGTTCGGTTTCCTAAATGGAAGGAGTGACTTTGGGTTTGTCAGGAAGATGTCCCTGGAGTTTTGGTCTCATATCGGTTGGATTGAGTGAAGCCTTAATGCAATCAAGATGTAGTAGTACTCTGAAACATATGGGTGCTGTAGATGCTGTAGATGCACTGTATTGTATGTGAACAGACATGTAACGTCGCGAACAAACACAGTCGGCCATTTTGTGGAGTCAAAATTTTGACTCCATAAAATGGCCGACCGTGTTTGTTCGCGATGTAAAGGGAAAACCGTGCAATTTCGAGGCATGTTTATGTGGATCATTATATTCTACTTTAAAACTTATCTATCTACCCATATGCATTTCATAACAAACGGTTTCAAACACTTTTCAAAAGACCAACTAGCCCGATCAAAGGCAACATGTTCCTTTAAGTAGCTGTTGAAGTCCTTTTACACTTGAGTATTGGTATTGACCAAATTCTCATGACGTCATTCATTATCACATTCACAATACATATAGGGTGGCATGGTGGCTTAAGTGCGTAAAGTAACGGTTTTGCATGTTATAAGTAGAGTTGTGCACTGTTTCTCCCCTGTGCCGCTAGTGTTTTTTCTTCAGGCCCTCCAGTTTTTCTCCTTCTGGAAAAAATCAAACACTTTCGATCTTTGGCTGTGCTCCATGGTCATATCTGGGTCAATGTGGCTGCATGCCTACAGCCTAAACACGTTGTAGCCACGTCCTTGCAATATTCAGCTTCTCAGCTGCTAGTAAGGAAGATTAGCCCCTCAAATTATCTTGAAATTAACATTTGACCGCAGGTGAGGCCAGTATTTTTAGCCTCGAACCAAGAAACTCAAGACTTAACTGGACAAGTCTAGTGGTATTGTATTTATACCTCACTGTGTAATAAAATTAGAAAAAGTGATATTCAGTGTTGAGTCTTGTAAACATCTTTCAATTATGTACATTGTTAGGTATTAAAGCTTGCTTAATTCTTTTAGATAAAATTAATAAGATATTCTCTTTAGTGCTTGCTCTAACTGTATTAAGAGAAAGAGAGAGTTCTCTCTCATACTCTCAGTACATTCTGTAAAAATAAATAAGTAAATAATACTAGTTGCTTCTAATATTAGCGCGCATATCCGTCACTCAGTGACACTCGAGATGCTTTAACTAACAGTATTTTCCTGCAAGGTGTATAGGACTACGTTTGAATTATGAGACCTACTCCTTTCACATAGCAGTTTGCATGTACGGGTTTACAAGGTGCTGTGGTGCAATATGCTGCCAATACAGTAAATACTGAAGTGTACAAGCCCTGCGGTCTCATGGATTTTCTTCCTAAAATGAGCCCCGTCCCCTTGTGTTTTACAGTGTGTTACGCATTGTAGGCGACACAGCATATACATGCTGACTACAGCATGGTGTACGTGCAATTTGACTTCCAATATGTCAAGGTGTTGCAGACAGTAACCACATGTGGCATTGGGTCAAAGGGTCAAGAAATACAATCAAGTAAATTATCATCAAATAATATGAGCGCTACGGTTGTACCTTTGACAATTTTAAATTGGAGGAAGGTTATACGTTTGGTTACAGTAACCACTCTTAAAATGAATGACAATACAAACATTTTTTTAAAAGCCTCCAGCAGTTTTCGAGAATTTATTCTCTGTGAAGTAATGTGGTTATGTAAAATGATGACCCTAAAATTGAATCTGAGATTTAGCAACTCTTCTCAGATTGTGTATTGCTATATTAGGGATTATTCTTCCTGCGTAGACATTTTCACTCTGGATTTTAGGTGTCCAACTTTTGAAAATATATTTTCATTTGTATGTTTTGTTGCATACAAACTACGTATCGGATTAAAACAATTGGATGGTTTAAAAAAGAAGAAGAAGGGTTTTCTTCGCCTTTAAGCAAAACTTTAAAAAGATGACCATACGACCATGTTGTACGACCATGAAGTCACATTTTTCCAACTCATTTTAAAAAATGACAAGAGACACTTAAGATTTCTTGAACCACCTTGCAAATTAAAGCCTTTTTATTCACTCTGGCACCGGCGTACTATTTTTCCGCCGCTGTCCGAAAAATCAAAACCATCCTAGATATGAGTCAAGCCCTTTTTATTTCTCCTCCCGCTTCAATCTGACGAAGCCAAATTGACAAGTAAAGTCAAATTAAAGCTCCACTCGCTGCAATTTCGTGCCTTTCTTTCCCATCCTGATGAGCTTCTTCATTTTGCCCGCTGCGTACACACACACACTCCTATAGTGATGTTATCACGTCCATGCGCCGGTAGCTTGCTTAATAGCACGTTTTGAATATTCATTGTGTGGTTAAATAGTATACATTTTGCCAGCTACACACTGGCGTAATCCAAGCGTGACATCAAAAGAATTGGCGGCATCCTTTGATGGCGTCTTTATTAATGTTAGATGTCGCTTGCTCTCCCCTGAGTTTGCTGCATCAAGCCCTGTGTTGTTGTCGAGAAGGACTGGATGAATTTTGACTTAACTGGGTGGCATCTTATCTCGAGGAATGATTTGAGGGTGGGATGTGGAATAAGGGAAAAGAGGAGAGAAAAATAGTCGGTGTTTTGTAAAAGATGGTTTTTATGATGGCACGGTCAAATTGAGCGTGAATGTAGCTGGGCACACTCTGATCAAATGTCAATGCTTATTAGACTGGCTGGAGAATGAGACCTGGGCCTAGTTTCATAGCGCTGCTTAGAGCACAAGATTTTAGCTAAGCACAAAACAATTGTGCTTACCATAAAAATGTTACCAGCCATAATGCCATGTTGTGTGTACTGTTCGTTACTAGTTTCCTGCTAATTTTTGCTGTGCAAAAATTGTTTGTAAGCGATATTTTCTGCGTGGGCAGCTCTATGAAATTGGACCCTGGTTTAGAGCTATACAATTTGAAAGTAGTAGGGTCGTCATTGTGTTCTTCGTCTTCAATAAATACAAAATACTTGATCCTTTGTTGTAACGATGATTGCTGTATGATGACGACAATGAGAATATTGCAATGAAAACCTCTCTTTTCATAAGGTGCTCTCATTTTGTAATAATGAAAAAAAAAATTGCTTAGAATCAATCTGATAGCTTGCTGAGTATAAATTAAATCGTTAGACCTCAATATAACAGCAATTGCCATGGTGCCCTGTGCTTTTGCTGCGCTGCCCTTAACAATGGTCCACCGCAAAATTACATATTTCTGAATCCTCGTATGAGTGGCTCTTACCAGAGGGAAATTGCTGTGCCCCTTTAAAAGTGAAGATAAAGGCCTGTCAGTACTGATCCTCCAGAGAAACAATTTTTGTCCGAAATGCTGTCAGAATTGAGATTTTTTTTTCAAAGGCCCCCTAAAATTACCATAGTTTATTTTGGATGCTGCAATCACAATAAGCGCGTACATGTGAACAAATAGACACAATGCACAGACAAAATAAGGGATATTAGTATAATGTGCACAAAATCCCTGAAAAAACACTATACTGTTTTTCGTTGTTTTCACCAAAAAGGGGCACATTTTGATGAGAATTACACAGGTTTGTCGGATGATGTGTTTGTTAAACCCTAGATGGTGGATATAAAAGTATATGTCTGAAATACTCCTTCAAAACCAATTTTAAGTAACATAACAGTTACTACTCGGGTGGGATTAGAACCCTTGCATTTCTAGAGCAGTTTCTTACCAACTAGTCTACCGAGATTGCCCGGTAGCTAGAGCCAGTACTGAGTGTACAGTGCTAACACACAATTAATATTCTTTATCCCCGGTGCAAATTTAACATCTATTATAACAGTTACTTCTGATTTTTTGTGTGTGAAGCAGTCATGACAGGAAAAGGATGGGATGACTGTGTTAAATTCTGTGGGGCAGTTAAGAGGAAATTTGGGGACGATGATACAAGCATGGAATTTGGCACACAGTCAGAGCATATCATGAGAAAGATATTTGGCTGTAGGGCCATTGCAGGTTTTTCCTGCTAAAAACTATGTGGGTAGTATAATAAGCAATGGCAGACTTTATATAAAATATTGAATATTTTTGGTTACTTCTTGGTTACTTCTCTCGCAGGGAAGCGATTTCGTCCCAGCAACTTTGCGTAGCAAAATATTTTGACTGAACATGTTTTGTGCACACTGTGAATGCTAATATTGAGTAGCGAATTGATGATTTTTGAATAGCAATTGGAACATTTTATGTAGCATATTGCTCTGCTATACAAGGGAAATGCACACTGAAAGCTAATAGTGAGTAGCAAATAGTGATTTTCGAGTAACAACTGTACATTTTGTGTAGTATTTTGCTCTGCTATACAATGGAAATCGTTTACTTTCATAACATACTTCGACCCACAGTGTGCCAAATACCATATTTGTATCATCACAGGCACAATCCCATCACCTACCTGTCAAACTAAAAGGGCTTCCAGGTCAGAATAAACACGGGAAAAAGATAAGCCTACATCGCACAAAAGGATAGTTTTTTTGCAACAGTGTCTGATTCCCAAGCAAAGTGAAGATATTTCACGTGGGAGGAAATTTGAGTATGCCCATGTACTCTCAGTGGCTATAGTTTCTTGTAGATTGAAACTCTGTAGGCATTTAAAGAGGCAGCTTTGACTGTTTTGATCGACATGCTCAGGTTAAAAGAAATCCTGATTTTATTTTTTAATATGAAATGTCTGCAGTACTCAAATTACATAACTTTCCTTGTTAAGTAGGACAAGTTCGTCCGTTTTTTCCTTCATCACTTTTTTCTGCTCTAGAATGGCTGATATTTGATTTAATTTATTGTTTTTTAAAATATTTTTTATTGGGTATATTTACTTATTGGTTTATTTTTTGGGAGGGGAAAGGGGTGGGGTAGTTGTTGCAGGTGTCAAATTATTTAATGTAATTTAATTTCCCTTTATTAAGATTACATTTCGTCGCCCACAGTCCATATTGGATGTGATTTACTAACAGTAATTTACAATAAATAGTAAAGAATAAACAGGCAAGAAAATTGCAAGAAGGATTAAACAAATGTTAAAAAATACAGTAAACAGTTAAAATATTTTCTCACTTTTTGTAAAATTTTGGGTGAGGGTTGAGGGTGGGAGCTTGAGGGGTCAGCTATTTGTTAGTGAAATTGAGTGCATTGAAAATTCGAAGACCCGTTTATTGATATTCAGCCGAGACAATATCCACTATCTAGAGTCTCAGCGCTCCAGAAATTAAATATTGTATTTCATAGAAGATAACAGTCTGGTAAAAGTCGGTGTGCCGTAGGTTACAGAAACGTAGGCTATGTGTTGGCTCAAGTTACAAACATTCCGAGGGATCGCCCATCTGTCGATTAATACAATTTATACAGAGTCAAACTGAATGGCGTGAGGAGATTTCAACGAGAGAGTAATTTGAAATTGTATTTTGAGTTTTTGAGTTTTGCGCCTGGAATTGGAATTGCATCTTTGAGAGAGCAAGGACATTTGAAGTATATTTTAAAAAGGAAATATTTTGAAACATTGCCCAGACTAGGGCAACAGAGGTAAAGCCAAGACCAGGGCAACAGAGGTCGTCACCTATGTGTCCTTGGGGGGTAATTCTTTGTCCTTAAATCTGTTTGTTTTTATTTGTTCCATGGGTGAATCTGTGAAATATGATGTGTTCAGTATTGCCAGTTTTTTTTTACACATCCTTTTTAGGGAAGCATCTTTCAGTTTGGTGGTTATACTGTTATTATTTTGAGCTGTAGAGATTTTTTGTGTGTGATTAACCAAATATAAATAATGATTACAAAATACCCCTTCATGTGTTTTCCCCCTTACACTAGCAAAACCAGTATTGCCAAAAAAAACCACAAAACCCAGACAGTCAGCCTTTAAAAGAGAAAGCAGGCCTTTGTAACATAATGTAAAAAAAACCATAAAAAATCTTGTTTAAACAAACAAGTTAACAAGAAAATGAAAAAACTCAGCATATTCTTAATAGTAACACATTTCTTTCAGTAAGGTTATCTCTTAATAAATATTAAAGAGAAAATCTAATTAGCTGTTGCAAAAAAATAATTAATGGCCTTAAGTTTTGCTGAAGGTTAAAAAATATTAACCAAAGAAATGGGAGCATCCCCCGCATTGCCAGTCCCCTTTATTCAAATAAGACTACAATTCCTGACCAGCATGGCAATGCAGCAAAACATTTATATATGCAGCTGACCCCTTCGCTCATCGTTAATTATAGCGTCACTTAATCAGTGCATATTAATTCCTTGATGCCTGCCTCAGCCTGCAGGAAGGAGGCTAACCTTCTGATGCACTATGTTCAATGCACCTGTCTGTTTAAACAAGTCATTATAATAATTAGCCCTTTTATAGAGATCACTCATTTCTGTACAATCATTTTTCTGAGAATTACTGCGTGATGCTCCTCAGATCGTGTATTCCTATCAGGGATTATTCTTCATGCGTGGACTATTCCCTCCAGATTTTCGGCAATATTTTCATTTTGCAAAGGGTACTTCCATTAAAACAATTTTTTTCTCAGGGCAACAGATGCTACGGCCTTTGTAATTTCAAGCCTGTTGAGGTTGAACCAATTTAAAGGAATCAAATCTGTAGGGTCTTCTCTGAATACATGTTCACATAATTCATGCGCCTATGTCTTAAAGGAATACAATGATCCACACAAATATGCCTAGAAAATGCATGGTTTTCCTTTTACCTCGTTGACTAACGCGGTCGGCCATTTATGGGAGTCAAATTTTAGACTCCCAAAAATGGCCGACCGTGTTAGTTCGCAAAGCAAAAGTTGTATTCTACTTTTAAAACATCTTTCCAACCTTATGCATTTTATAACAAACGGTTTCAAACTGTTTTTTTTTTTTAGACCAACACGTCCGATCCAAGGCAACGTGTTCCTTTAACCAAAAGACTAGCCACTGATTTATGCCAAGCTCACTAGGTCAATTGGGCTCATGCAGGAAGTATTTTACATACCTCATCGGGGCTCCATAGACCCTCACTGGGGTGTCTATTAATTTTAAAGCATTGAGCCAGTCACCCAACATCTGATCAAGTCCTGCAGCAGAGTGTTTATCCGAAACATATTTTGAAGCTTTGCCGATTTATTTTTTCAACTGAATTCCAATTGAAACAAATGCAAAAAGATTTGTTTTCCTAGTGAAAGTGCTGAGAACACCTGTGGTTTAACAGATTCTGTTGAAATACTAGCCTGGCACTTGTAATGTTAAATGCCATCATTTGTCAAAACTCCAGAAATGTACAAAATGTGTTTTTATTCAAATTTCATTCAAGAACAGTTATTGACATTTTCCCTGACAAAGTGCCATGCAGAATTCAAAATATCTCAAAAGA
The DNA here is from genome assembly GCF_032118995.1 of Asterias amurensis. NCBI lineage: Eukaryota > Metazoa > Echinodermata > Asteroidea > Forcipulatida > Asteriidae > Asterias > Asterias amurensis. The sequence goes on along the minus strand of NC_092651.1, from coordinate 21,000,713 downwards.
ACAATTTAAAGCCATTATACACTTTCGGTACAGAAAAAAAAATAAAAGTTCACAGATTTACAAATAATTTACAGGGTTTACAGAAGGTCATGGTGAAAGACTTATCTTGAAATATTCTTCCATGAAATGCTTTACTTTTTGAGAAAACATTAAAACAATATAAATTCTCGATAGCGAGAATTATGGATTTATTATAAACACATGTCATGACACGGCGAAAAGTGGGGAAACAAGGTTGGGTTATCCCGTTATTTTCTACCGACTCCGATGACCAATTGAGCCTAAATTTTCACAGGTTTGTTATTTTATATATAAGTTGTGATACACAAAGTGTGGGCCTTGGACAATACTGTTTACCGAAAGTGTCCAATGGCTTTAAAGAGGCACCAAGGCTAACGGCAGAACAATGGTCGATGAAGTTGCAAGAAAATATTGAAAGAAAAATATACTCCTCTTGCATGTACATGTAATTGTGTGTTTTCAGATGCCCGAGAAAGTCTTCATGCATAATAGCCTTTCGCAGATAATTGTTTTGTGCATGAAAAAATACCTCTTCCTTTAAAACAATATTACTTCAAGGGGTTGTTTCTTACAATCTTTTATAATATCAATAGCTCTCCACTCCAGTGCTCTTTAACGCAGTAACTTTTTGTGATAATTATTTCTTGGAGTAATTACTAAAGTTAAACCCTCCCTTTAATCATTGAAATTTCAGTTTTGGAGCAATGAAATCCTGACTGTTAACTTGAAATGTGTAATTCTGGGGTGAAAATATTTTAGAGTTTGAGGTTGTGTAATACAACTCAAATTCCTTAAGACGTTATTTGCAGGGCTGTAATTTCTTCTAAATCAAGCCATTTAAATAAATATATCAGCACCCGAGTTCGATATCTCAACGATATTTTGTGTGTGTTGTGAAAATTAAGGAACCAATTTGCTACAAGTCCATGTGTCGTTAGCTTTAGTTTTACAAATATGACATAGTCACATACATTTGTTTACCATTCATGTGATATGTCTCGATCTGTCATATCCAAACAATCTTTCACTCTCACCCCACACCGTAATGGAATGTTCCTGGCCAAGTGTACAACTCCTGAATGAATTAGATTAAATATTCATGAGCACTGCGCTCTGATTGGTCAAGGCAAGTGATGAGGTAAGTGTGCTCGCATCTTGGCTGCTGTCTGTTGCAGGGAGCACATACAGTATACACACATACACTATAGGAGCACACACAACATCCATTTTTAGAAACGCTCACCACCTTGCGACGCTCAGGAATTTCACCTTCCATTTCTAGCAGAGAAGGGCCACAAATGTCTGCGAACGTGAGTGTTGACAATCATACAATTTGTTGGTTTCTTTGAAGTGTTAGATTTCATCAGAATGTTGGTTTTCTCAAGTTGATGGAGAGTTGGTTTGCCGGAGTTATTTTGTTGTTGTTATTTTTTGTTATATGTATTGCGTGGAGGTTAATCTTGGACTCTCTGAAGGGAAGGATGGGGTGCAGTGATTTGCATAATTCTTTCGGCTCTGCTCCTCTAATGTCTTGAACCAGTACCATACTGTAGGAGTTTTTGTTTCTTGAACGCAAACATTTTGACTGATGTTGTTCCTCTTTCGTAGTCATTTTTTGTTAGGATCGCTGTCCATTTCTTAAAGTATGTATTAAGATGTAGGAAATCATTGGCAACTGATGGGTTGTTGTTGTTGTTGTTGTTGTTGTGTTTTTTCTTTTCATTTCTTATAGCTGAATAGTCAGGCACTTGTTTTGTATTTAATTGTCTGGGAAAACATGTATATTAACTTCTACAGGCTCGCTGCTTTCTGGTTGTTTTGGGATTTTTGCCCTTGGGAAAATCAGAAAACTTGTTATTAATAGCCTAAAATGTCTATTAAAGCCTGCACCATGTGTATTTATATTTAGGTCAGCCCTTGTCCTCGATCAAATATTGTTACTTTCTCCAAGGATAAAATATGAAGCCTGTTTCTATTTGGAATAAAATGTGTATGTTTTGCGCCAGGATGAGCATCATCATTTAAAGGCACTGGACACTATTGGTAATTATTCAAAATAACTACTAGCATTAAACCTTACTTGGTAACGAGTAATGGGGAGCTGTTGATAGTATAAAACATTGTGAGAAACAGCTCTCTCTGAAGTAACGTAGTTTTCAAGAAAGAAGTAATTTTCCACAAATTTGATTTTGAGACCTCAGATTTAAAATTTGAGGTCTCGAAATCAAGCATCTGAAAGCGCACAACGTCGTGCGACATGGGTGTATTTTCTTTCATTATTCTCTCGCAACTTCGACGATAAATTTGTACTCAAATTTTCACAGGTTTGTTATTTTATGCATATGTTGAGATACACCAAGTGAGAGGACTGGTCTTTGACAATTACCAATAGTATCCTGTGCCTATAAAGGGATTCTGTAACGTAAATATAAAAATAATCAAAATCCGTAAATTATATTTCAAATCAACAACTTGTAAACCCGGAGTGCTCATTGAAGCTAGATTTGTAATCCTCATCATATTATAGGTCTTGGAAATTACACATGTAAATGAATTCAATCAATTTAAATGTCTTGTGAATGTATTGACATTTAGAGGTCTAGCAGTTGGGGGGGGGGGGGGGCACTTGTTCATTGCATCACCTAATCTTGATCTGCATCAAGAAAGATGCTTCACAAAATGCGGAGCTTGAAATTAACACTGGACCACAGGATCAAGGCTGATGATTTTAGCTTCAGGCCAGTGAACACTTATAATATCTTGTTGAAAAAATAACTGTCTATCAGTCTTTCAATTCTGTTGAGTATGGAACATAGAGTTATATATAAGAGCTAGAGGGCGCACTGGTGATGCTGCTTGCACAAACCGCGACGGGACCGCAAGATGACAAGCGCGCCATTCTGTATGCGCGTTAAATATGAAATACACGTTTTAGTTTTTTTATTAAACGCTCATGCGATGCTGTTTGTTCAACTTACAAAATGGCCGCACAAACACACGCTGTGAGATGGCTGTTTTGTCAACTTAGAAAATGGCTGCCTGTGCGCATGCCAGGGCGCGTATATAGGCCAGTGCGCCCTCTAGTTCTTAAACTCTTATGGTATGGAAGTACAAGACAAATGAGGTATTTTTGGCATTTGTTTCACTCATTTTGATTTTGGTCTTTTTAAATAAATTCTGGTCAAGTACAAATTTTGAGCTACAAGCCCTTCAGTCTTGTGAATATTTTCTTCAAATACAAGCCCTGAATTTTTGTTGTTGTTGTTTATTTATTATACTTAAACCTTTTTAGTTACAGTAGCCTAGCAGAAATTTCCCTGAATAAACCAATCTTTCCATTTTAGTATGAACAAAATTGAAAATCTCCCTGAATATCAAACTTCTTTGCTAGTATGTTGGAGATAATTTTAAATATCTCCTCGATTATTGTACAAAAAATTGCAAGCTGCAAATGTTGGCAGTTCTGTTGATGTATCAGTTGCTACTCAAATTATGATCATTTACTTGTCAGTTATTAGTATTCAGTGTCCACAAAACGTATCCAGTCCAGATATTTTGCCATGAAAAATTGCTTGACCAAATCGTTCTCTGTAAACATTACCTCCACAGCTCAGTACAATGGCTATACGATCATCTTTTTCTCTCCCATTCATCCAGAATCTGTTTATTGATATAAAAAGCTTCATTGGCAGACATGATACTCACTGTCATATACGTCATTATTGGCTTCTTAAGACTTTTTTTCAAGCTACTTCTGCTAGCAATTTTGCACTGATTTCCTGAGGACATTAAAATCAGAAATCAGATTAAAGTCAGAAGAATATGGTACTTGATTGGGTGACAGTTTGTGTGTTGTGAGTACTTGTAGTCATGTAGTAGAAGTTCAGTTGTTGACATGACGTTTACATAATTCAAGGAATGATATAAATAGTCAGTTCTTGCAGGTTTAGCCATGGACGTTGTTTGTGTTTGTGTTTTCAACACTGATTGACATTATTTACACTTGTTTTCTCTTGTTTTCTTGGGGCGTTTGTCTGCGATTGATTAATTTCTTGTCAGAGTGTCTGTTTTAGCTTAATTTTTGTTGTGATTTACTTTGGTTTGTGCTGTTGTATCTTAATTGTTCAAGGACTTTTTAAAACAAAGGTATTTGTTTCCATATTGTAGTAGAAAATACAAATTCATTATTTGTATTTTTAAATCTATGTATTTGTTTTCTCTCCTTCTTGAAAGATTTGGATTGTTCAACGCTCCTAAGTATTAAAAAGACATACTTTTTAAACAGAAGTATTTGTTTCTATAACAGAAGTATTTGTTTCTATATTACAGAAGAAAACACAATTAATTTTTATTTTTATAATCTATGTTTGTTCTTTCTCCTTTCTCGAAAAAGAAAACCACTATAATGTGTGTCATAAAAACAACACACACACACACGCACACCTTGATACAGTTTAAGCAAATGATTGATGGCTAAATATTCATTAACCAAGGATAGCGCCAGCCCATAGTCACGTACGTGTGCGTGTACAACCTCAAGCTTAGCTACTCTATATTTACCGCTTTCGAGTCACACGACACAAGCAGCGACGTCGTACTGTCAACCACGACAATTTTCTGAACAGCAATTAAGCCTTGGTAAACATTGCGTATCGTACTCACCCTAAGTGCACTTATTCATGATGATTCGTGTCCGGAAAGGTTAAAAGTGAAGTCAGAATAATTTTAAAAAATCAGGAGAAAGAAAACTAGAGTTTGTTTTGACTTGTGATTTCTTTTTCAACAGCTGCACTGTGTATATAGTCTATTGGGAGTAGAGATAAATAATGTGGGGAAAAACGGCCCTGTCAGATTATGAAGTGCTGTTGTTGTATAGCTATGGAATTGTCCGTTAAAGCTTTAGAAAATGGAGGTGCGAGAGGTAGAGGGAAGCCAGAGGCAAATGATGAAATGAATCCCTTCTTGAACGTTATCTTTATTCATTGGGTCCTATTGTGGATGGCTGTTAGGATGAGAGGGGGAAAGGGAGATGCCTGGAGCTGTGTAGGAGTAGCTCCGGGTTGGTAGGGTTTGATGCATGTCCCTGTAGACAGGCTTTCATTGGATGAGGTGCTGGTGATGTTATTCGACTCCTTTTGTTGAGCATAATCTAGATAATTTTGTCATTAACATCACTAAAACACAGCGTGTGTTTTTGTGCCTGTTCATGAATATATCGTCGGCTGATTGTTTTAAGGTCATAAACTGCAATTTTACATTCGTACTGATAAAGACGTAATTAAACAAAAAATTTGCAACCATTTGGGATGGGAAAAAAAAGGAACAAAATATCTACAAATTAGTGTTTTATTAGACAAGGAATGTTTCTTTTTGCCAATCAAACACTTTGAAGACCACTCTTGATCAAAAGACTCACCAGGGACTCTAAAATGTACAAAAGCAATTTTCTGAAATCAATTCATATTGCACTAAACCCCTTACAGTCCTGAGCGGCATATGTTAGTAATAATAACAAAAACCATCATAATGAGGTCCCTACTAGTAGCTTGGAAAGAAAGACGAAGCAAGTAGTGAAAATGGAGACAAAAGTCAGCATTCAAGACCGTTCCATGTAATCAAATAATGAACAATATCATTTTGTAACTAAAGGACTCAAATAGATAGTTCGTGTATTTACATTTACCTCTGTCTTATGGTAAAAAGGTTGAAAACAAAATTGTATGAAGGCTCTTTATATCCATGTAGAGTGAGATTGCAAAAATGTATTCTTTGCCGTTTTCCATTGTAAATCTTAAATTTCCCTCTATATTTTCTTTTTCTTCCTCAGACACCAAAGAGACCAAAGAGGCTATGACATCCCTAATCAACCCTTCCTACGATAGTAACGCTATCTCGCCCGCCGATCAAGTCAACGCAAACACAACCATCACCAGCAACTCACTGTCCAACAAGCTTAGCGATGCTCTGGAGAATGACAACAAATCCTTAGGCCTGTCCCTGGACGAAGCCCTCACAAATACCAATCTCACCTTCGAGTTCGACAACGGCGGATCCAAGAGGAACTCCGGCTCGGAGAAGAGTCGAACCAAGTACGCCTCCACGGACCTCTCCACGATGGGGATCGGAAACCCTTTGGAAGCGTTGGTTGACAGCGACGGAGAGCTGGATGAGAGACTCACCGTCGCTGACGACAACATCCTGAGAGAGAGAAACAAGAAGAAAGCGGAAGCCATGTTCGCTGACATTGATTTTATCGACGACGGCGAAGAAGATGATTATGAAGATGATGAGGATGAGGAGGAGGAAGACGAGCAGGAGATGATAAACGAGGATGAATCGTCGAAAGACTGCGGGCGGGAAAAGGACTCTAAGAGAATGAAAATGTTGGACAAGCTGGATGGAGAAGACAGAGAAGAACCTAAGGATCCCGATGCCGATCTGGTCTCCCCAGAGGAGGAGGTCCGCGCCGCCAACTTGGGAGGCTTCCTCCGTTACTACGCAAACCTAGAATCCATTGCAAAGGGTCGGATGGAGAACCCGGATGATGAGACAGCCTCCATTAACGGGAGCATCAGTGACTCGGACGATGAGAGTGAGATCAGAGAAGGATTATACGAACCTCCCCAGCACGCCACCCCTTATGATTCCGGTCCCTCGACCATGGATGATGACAGCACTGACTGCGAGTCCACATACGAGATGCTTTACAACAGTTTCGGACTCCGTGTCCAGGAGGAAGGCTTTTCAAAAGAACTCCTCTCGCCGACAAACGGACAGCACGATCACGGCTACGTGAGCGAAACCTCCATAGACGACAAAGCTTCTCCCATCAAACGTCCTGGTGTGCTGCTTCGGGAAGGAAGCAAACCATCTCTGAGTACTCTGATCGAGGACTCGAGGAGCTCGGACAAAGTATCGCTGGACGACGAAGCTGAGTCTGGAGTTGAGAGTACCCCTGAACCCAAGACCAACAAAGACCCGCTTAAGAAGAGCACCTTGCAGAAGCCAACATCTTTGCCTCCTGGATGGAAGGAGGTTGCTGATATGAGAGGCACGTACTATTGGCATGTACCTAGCGGCACCACCCAGTGGAATCCACCGTCGCCTGTGAATGGTGAATCTTCCACAAGTCCACCAAGGAAGCCTGCAAGATCGGTAGGTATCTTTTGTTCTTGAATGAAGTTTTCTCTCAGAAATATCATTTTATTTGGTTGTTTTGCCACCTAAAAGTCATCAAAAATATGCCTGTTTTATAAAGCAAGTCTCGCTCTTTTAGTGTGAAGAAAGCACATTGCTAAGAAATTCGCATCTCATTAGTTCAAGACTTTTGAGATGATAAAGGTGTTACACTCACTGTCTTTTTCTACTGTTCTCATCACTAAGAACAATCAAAACTTATTGGTGAGTTGGACGCCTGCCATCTTCTCAAAAGTCTCCCATTAAATCAACAGCCTTTTGATTTTCAAGCACTACATTGTCATGCGTAAAAAACAAGATTCGGTTGAACAAAGAAACGATGACTAGAGTGAGGCTTGAACTTGCAACCTCCAGATATTAACGTGTCAGAAATTTTAGAAACTTGAACTTTTCTTTTAAGTTCTACAATAAATAATCACCATCACTGAAGGTATTTTTAAGGGTAAAATGACACATTTATATCAGTAATAAGATTTGTCCTGAGATCGTGAGAGTGTGAGAATAACTGGGACATATGCAGGGGATTTGCATAAATATTAGCCATGAAATGATTGCAACAACCGAGAGAATGTTGCAAATGATTCATAATTTTGCATCCATTAAATTGTTAATGGCATTATAAGCATTGCTAGTGACCTTTAAAAAAGTGCAAGAACTGCATGATATACCAGTGACAAAATTTGTTCAATGTTAGTTGGTAAAATATTACCCTACATACATTGCATAAATACATTTCCTACTGTGAATCAGACAGTTTAATGTAAATCTGTTTGCTTATCAACTACATGTGCATGTGGACATATCTTATGTAGGGTTTGAGGCATTGCATGGTGAGGTATCAATGTATATTTGGTTTGCGGTAACACCATGTGTGTATCTACTTGTCAGGTAGAGTTTGTTCTTAGGGAACTGTCTTGCTTTATTCAACTGCCGCGGAGTAGATAATCGGAGGGTCGGGAGACATATCTTACTAGTGTCTGCTAGAGTGCCATTTAATAAATTGCCCCAATTGGTTTGACCATCCAGCAGGAAAAAATCCCTTGCCCCTTTTAAATTGAAATTAAGGACCTGCGCACGATTTTCATAGAGCTGCTTATGCACAAAAAATAGCTAAGCACAACGAAATTGTGCTTATTAAAATAAGGTTTCAAGCCAAAGTACCTTGTCTAATTATGGTATCCTGTTAAGGACAATCGTCTGCTTAATCTGCTCTATGCAATTGGGTCCTAAACAGGCTAAACATTTCTACTACGACACTGTACAGACCACAGACCGCTAAGTTTTGCTTAGCATAAATTTTTAAGCAAAGTTGCTGCTCTAAGCAGCTCTATGAAATTGGGTCCTTAACACAGGCTACACAATTCTACCAGGAAACAGTACAGACCACATGATCCACTCCAATTTCAGCCATCTTCCAAACACAAATCAAATTAATGAGTGGCAAGCCCGGTGGTATAGTGTTCCACTAATGAGCCGCACAGCATCTCCCCGCTAATGCGTCGGGGGCAGCATCTGCTTGTCCTAAGGCCCACACCCGACCAAATTATCAAATCAAGAAAGCGAGGCCATTATGCTCATAATTGATTTTTCTGCACAGACCACTTTGTCTTGGGCATTGTGGTTTGGTAATAGGAACCTTTCTTTGGCTGGGATTTTTTTTTTCAAACATGGGGCAGGATTTCTTGCATCTTGGTGTTTGCCGCCATTTTGTTATGGATTTATTGGTTTGAAGTATCATTGGATACGATGTGCTCATTAAAATGCCATCAGGAAAGGATGTTTGGAGAGTGCATGGTAATGGCTTGTCTGCTATTCTACAGGATAATAAATTAAAAAATAATACAAGATAAAGGATTTTTTATGGAATAACTAATGAATTTGTGTCACAGCAGAGAAATGAAGAAAGCTGTGGGCGAGACACGAAAAACCATTTCAACCATTTTAACACAACAAGTATGAAAGAGCCTCAAAATAATTGAGATATGTACTTCTGCATACATTCTGGCCTTCTGTTTCTTTTATAATTACAAGTGTTATTTTCAATTGTTTGTGGAATCGAGACAAGCTCTACCTCTGAATATTTTAGATTGATACATCGATCACATCTTACAAGAAAAATTACTTGTGGTAAAATTGAAAAAATTGTGCCTCAAATATTCTTATCATAAAATCATTTCAATAAGAAAAAAGGTTTACAGATGATACCTTTGAAAAATGTTTGTATTAAAACAGAAATGGACAGGTGAAAATTTCAGGGGGAAATTTGTTATGCACTTTTTAAAACTCTTCCATGCACCGACCGGTCCCTAGCGATCGTTTTAAATCCCTTCAGAAAAACAGTTGTTAAATGAATAAAAAAGAAGATTGCGCTGCCACACAGTTTTCAGAATAGGAAAGTGGATACGAAGGAGCTATTGTGACCTTTTTTTTTTCTCTTTCTCTGGGGGGGGGGGGGGGGGGGGAGGGGGGAGGGGGGATGGGATTCGCATGAAATAAATATTATAAAAAATTTAATGTGTCCATCTGATCAATCTATCACTAAAATAAATGGTGCATGAAAGGGTTACATGATGATTGACGACATGCCTACATTTCCACTTTATGCTGATTTTATTCTGCTGGGAATTGTGAATAGTAACCACTGAATTTAACTTAGATCTATGTTATTTCACAAAAAACTGTGATCCATTTGGGAAATGTAAGAGGTTGTTTTGGTCAAACACCTCAGACAAAACCCTTTACAATATTTGTCATTTTAAGAGAGTAAAACCCATTAGGAGATAAAATAACCGCCTTGATGTGCAAGTTTATAAAAGATCTGGGCGCATAATGTGAGTAGAGAGTGCAAGTTTGCATTCAGCTTCGCTGCTCTCTCCATCCCGTTGTGCGTATTAGAGATTCAAGTCTGAATATTAATGATTTGGGTAATGGGTGAAGCAAGGGCTAAAAATAATGGAGGAAGCGAAATGTTTTATGCAGGATTTGGAAGGATATTTAACATTGTTTCATACCAGAACCAATTTTTTACTGTGAAATATTTTACTCTTGAATGAAGTCAACTTTGATAATGGTTATATATACAGGATTTGTGAGGATAACAAAACATAATTGTAACAATGAAAATTGTAAAATAAACATGAAATAAGGATGATCGATTTTTATGGCGCAATGTAGGGTCAAGCAAAAAAAAGAAAAGAGTAATAGTAAATTAAACACAAACAAGGAAAATAAATACGAACCCTGGCATTCTTGCTTTTGCCTATTTTTTACTTTTTTTCCCGGGTACCTGGAATATTATGACTCATTACTCAAAATTGTGAAGTTAACATCAATTCATGCATGCTTGCTTTTGCGTATTTTCCGATTGTTATTATTTTGTTATTTCGGCGACTTTGGGTTACAGTGCTTCATTCTGGGGAATAACTCATTCATCTCCAAATTGTTAAGTAAACATGAACCATGCATGCTTGCCTCTGCCTATTTTTCCCTCTTTTGGATCTCGGCAGCTTTTGGGTATCACTATTGGTGCTTCATTGCGGGGGAATAACTCATTCATCTCCAAATCATCAAGTAAACATGAGCCAATGCTGATGCTTGATTTTACCTATTTTTCCTTTTTTTTGATTTCGGGGACTTACGTAGTGTATCATCGGGGCTTGATGCAGGAATTTTATAACTCATTCATCTCAAACGCTGTTCCTTTATTTTCCTTTTTTTATTGCAAGTAAAACTTGTTTGATTTCGGCGGCTTTGGGTATCAAGGCTACATGCAGGAATATTATAACTCATTAATCTCAAAATTGTTAAGAAAACATGAACCAATGCAAGCTATAGGAAGAAACTAAATAAATACTTCAGGACAAGCAGAGTATACTGTTTGAAACGTCGAGACCAAACCGGCTCTGAAAATAAGATAGTTGGTTAGGTTCTCTGGGTGTATCTCTACTCTATGTGACTCAACAACATATGCACATGAACATATTTTACTTTTTTTCATAAAAAAATAAAATAAATTTTCGTAAAACCCCTAACCCAACACTCACCCTAAGAGATTTACACATGGTTGTACCCGTAAGTTCACTATTTATTTATAGTTTCTTCTTATTTCTCCACACCATGCAAAGCTTCAAACAATACAATGCAAGCTTGCTTTACTTTTTTTTTCTCTTTTGATTTCGCCGGCTTTGGGTAACATCAGGGCTTCATATGAGAACATTATAACTCATTCATGACATCGGCCGGCACCGAGTGATCCAGTCGTGACTCGATATCCCTCGAGATGAACTGACAAACACCGCGGCCCGATGTTGCCCCGTTGTCCCGATGTATGCCGGAATTAAGCAATTTGACATTTCCATGCTTGCAGAGGTCAGGGGGGAATTAGAAGAGAGGCGAAGCAGATGAATGAATAAATCTTCTATGTTAGAAATCTTTCAGACTTGCAGCTTTTCAAATCTGGCCAATACTAGATTACATTCATTGGATCGAATGACTGAGATGATGAGAATGTTATTAGTTTGACATGGAGCTGCAGAGCCACTGAAATGCGCTTGTTAATATCACAAATGATTTCACAAATTCAAAATGGCGAGCCAGACTTCAGTAGTACAGTCAGTACACGCAAGGAAACGTAAAACTTGGACACATACGCACACGTACGTTAGTTTATTTTGATGTATTGTCTAACATTCCGGAAACTGAGAGCTCTACGCCCAGCATTATTGCAAAGTGCTAGTTAAATTCCTCAGACTGAATCCAGTATTTTATTTATGCATGGTGTACAAGTAGGGGCAATCTTTTGCATTGAAACCTTCTTCAGGTCAGCAAAGACTGGTGTGTCAAATTTCAGTTGAAATTGGATTAGATTAGATTTATTTATTTGTCCACGTTATAAACATTGAAACTTGACATCCACTGGCCAAATACAATATACACAAACAATATGAAAACTACAAAAATTACAAAATAAGTTGTGTATGAGGTGTTCCCCATCTCTTATTTAATGATGCAGACCTCATTCAAGTCTATCCTACAAAGAGCCATTGAATTTATATTTTAATATCATGCTTAATTTATTGATGGCATGCACATTATAAAAACAGTTGTATAAACTATGAAATGGAATTGAATACATGCTTATCACAACAATGACAAATTTGATATGTTAGACTGCATCCAAATGAGCAGTTACGAGTGCAGCTGCGGCTTGGTCGTAATGTGAACAAGCATTGAAGCTTAGGATGCCCATAGCAACAACCTTTAGCAAAAAAACCTGAGCAATAGCCGCAGCCAGAGCCGCAGTCGCCAATTGTGACACAGCCTTACCCCCACTTATAAAAGATGACAAACCTTGTCCTCCTACACGTACATGGAGCCTCTTTTTAATTACATTAAGGAACTACAGAAGTAGGCTATACATGCAGGCCTCAAGTTAACCCACGCCACACACAGCAATTGCTGTGGTGCCCTGAGATTTTGGTGTAGTGCCCTTTGCAAGGTTTCATTTCAAATTTACATTTTACACCTAAGAAGTACCCCTTCCCAGAGGTAAATTGCTGTGCCCATTCAAGAGCGAAGTTCAAGACCTGTACAGGTATCAGCCTAAGTTTCAATCTTAGATGTTCTTTTTTTTTTTAAGACAAAAATTTAAAGCCCTGCAGTCTTTGAAAATGTCTTGTCTGACCAATCAAAAAATCAAGGGACCAAATTTCTACATTAAATCCATTTTCCCCTCCAGATAATTTCTGCAAACAATATTTTCAGTGAGGCATCTCATTGGAAGAAAAAACAATAGCAGCACTCCACAGGTTGTTAGTTGTATACATTGCGATGGCGCCAGTCGCGCATTACAGCACACATCAATTCATAAGCAAACACAAGCAACACGGCACGGCGTAATTGCACTGCTCAGCTCAATCATGCCCCCCCCTCCAACCACCATCTCTTTTTCTTAACACCTACATTGCATTAGTAGCCATAGAGAGAAATACCATCGGTATGAATTCCAGCATCCTCTGTCCGTGCTGTCCATTTTTTTCTTTTCTTACTCCTTGGTGTTTTTTGACGGACCTGTGTGCTGAAAGCCCACGGGAAATGATGCGTAATCAATCTGAGCGGAGGCTAGGTTTGCGCGGCTGCGTACTTGAGGCAGTAGGGCTGCTTCGTTCTTCAATTATTCCGCTTGCGTAGAGAGGGAAAAGGATGACTCATCGACACAACTGCTGTAAGATAAGCAATGTTGGACCGCGCTCTAGCAGCCTGGCTGGCACGAAGGATTAGATTTTTTTTCTCGCCGTCTTCTTTTTCTTGTTAATTCTTAAGGATGAATTTATTGGAAGCCGTCATCTGAGGTTTATTTCTTAGTGACGTCTTACGTACTTCCCTTGAGCAGATCGTCAATAATTTCTCATTAGGTCCAACCGCAGGTTTCAAAAGAGTTTAAATTTATTTTTTAGTACGTGCAATTCCTCACCAATTTCCAAAAATTCAATTATGATTTTATCTATAGGATTTCCTTTCTAACCCACTACTTAGAGTAACAAAATATATGCAGTGTGTTTAACTGATTGCCTCGTGAAAAAATCTGATTTGAAAATACAAGGTCAATGAGTTTTAAAAATTTTAAAATTTGTAAGTTCTAAAAAAAAACAGCCCAATGAGAAAAATAAATTGTTGTTGTGCACCAGCTGTAAGCATCAAAACTATGGAATACTGGTGCTTTATAAATGTCCATTATTATTATTATCATTATATAGTGCTAAAATTTGTCTATGTATTTGTATAAAAAAAATTGGGGGAAAATGTCATTTTTAATATCACACGCCACATGAAAAAACCAACCAGTAAACACAAGGGTAAGGAACATCACATCTGACACGTTTCATTCAAGATTTCAAAAGCACTCAAGGTACTGATTTACTCATGGAACATTTTATTAGAAATTGAAGTACCTCATATATTTCACCCAGAAACACTCATATAAATTCATAAGGGCTTAAAGTTCACTTCGTGGTTGATCCTGGTACACTGCAATAAAATGATGTTTGACATGTTGAACTCGTTTACAGACCATAGTGGTCGCAAATCGGAACTTCGCAAGCAGCTGGGGCAAAAATGCCAATAACAGCCTTGAATGGCTGCAAGATTTTGACTTACTTCTACTCATAATTAATGTTTGAATTTCACTCAACCACCTATGTAAAGGTCATGTCCGGAGTTGACATTCAAATGTTTCTCTGTTGTTAAATTTACCATTCAAAACAAAATTTCTGCTTTCAATATTTTTCAACAATATTTTAGTGACAAAGAAATGAGTCAAAACATCAACTGTAGTTGCTATGTCTGGGCATATAAGGTCATAAGAAACACAGAAGCACTAAAGCATTGGGGTTTTATTTTTAGAATGGTAAGACTGATACTTCTCTTGCAGGCAATGAAGACAATTGCCCCCTTGTCCCCGGTAAGGGTTTTTTTAATATGCATTTCTGGTAAGACAAAAAGAAAGCAAAAAGAAGATGTTCTTAAATATTCTCTGACAAAATGGAATAATACATCTACAATCTTTAAAAAACACATACATTTAGAGTAGCAAGTGTACACTTTAAAGGTTAATTAAAACAAATTTTAAAAATGTAAATGTTTATTTAGTTAATAAAGGAAAATATTGACAGCTTAGTATAGTGGAGTTTGTTTTTCCATCTGAAAATAACTTTAAAACAAATTCTGATTAAAACGTTTACCCCCTTGCAATAATCCAAAAAATCAAACCGCTTTGTTGCTTTTATATAACCCCAAAGCTCTCCCACACACCCACTGCACCGAGCCAAGAGGTTCGGAGAAAATGCAGTCAGTGGGCAAATTGCTGGCGAATATTTGATTAAGAAAAAAAGGAAACCGTAACTGCAGAGCTACGCGTGGTCTGTCTGGACATGTTTGCTGAGTGAGGGCAATTTACCCGGTAACGAGTGATCAAATGCACGGTGCACATATGGACGTATACGGCTTTCAGTCCATTACCTGCCTGTCCGGTCGAGACTCGGCAAACCCTCTTGAGAAAGAACGAGAACAAGATGATGAAGAATTGACACGAAGGGAGAAGGGAGAAGTCGCGCTGCAGCATAGGAGATGTATATATGCATAGGTTTTAATTTCAAGCCGTTATTTTTAGACGGTTGAATTTTTAATCATATAGCCTGAGGAGACATTTTCATCAGGAAAAGCGGATGAAAATCTTAAGGGTCTCGAATATTAATAGATGAAACACTTAAGTAAGATGAATTAAGACGTGTATCTTCAAACTGAATGTAGATCTTAAAAATAATCAAAATAACTACTAGAAATTCAGTGTTTGAGACGCAAGCTGTTTGGTCTTCCTGACATGTGGTAACGACTTGATGAAAAATGTTAAGTGTACAATCAATGATTTTTGGGGGTTTAAGAAAGAACAATTTACTAGAGTGGGATTATACAAATTAAATCATATATAGGACTTATTACAACATTTTCTTTACATTTTTTGTGACAACCTAAAATAAGGAACTGAGAATATTTTGTTATTTGCTCAACAAATATATGAATAGAAAGTTTTCAAGTAGCACCAAAGATTATAAAGCGCCGCAAGGCGCAGTATGCGGGACTCGGGCTGGAATGTGAAATCCCACTGGACGCCATTTCGGCAAGTAACTCTTTTGATACAACAGTAGATCAGTGCAGATCAGTGCAGACAATGATCATTCCTATCAATGGGAAACAAAACATTCACTTGCTGAAAAGGCGCCCATGCGTATTTCATGTTCCAACAAAAGATAAAGCTTCAGTTTCGCATCTTGCGCCTTGCGGCGCTCTATAATCTTTGGTAGCACCTACTTCAGGCCTCCATAGTACGTCCAAACAACATATAATTTCTAACACATCGATATCATGATGTTTGGGTTTTCATCACATTGAATGTCATCTTACTGTTTCTGAGCTCTGCCATTTTTTTTTAATGGGGCGTCACATATTTATCTCCAAGACAAATTTCCTTGACCGCTCATTAATTGTGGGGTTTTCCTTCCTCACTTCCCCCTAGCAATTTCCCTTCCTACAAGGTTTTCCCTTGACCGTCTCATAAAGTCTGGGTTTATTTTTAACACCTTTATACAAAATCTCCCGTGGATATGTTGTCCATTTTGTCTAGTCTTTTCCAACAGCGAGTACTACTGATACTCATACAGTGACTGAGAGATTTATTTTTAGTACAGTGTAGAAGATAAAATACTGAGCTGCATGTACGAGTCAATAAAAGATATATTCTCGTTTATGATTATGTGACAGATCAGAACACCCACTAATTTGTTTACTCTTTATTAGTTCCATTCCATCTTAATTTTTTAGGATTGAACAAAGAAAAATTTACTAGAGCGGGATTTGAACCAACGACCTCCGGTTTACGTGCCGGCGCTCTACCAACTGAGCTATCTAGCCCTATGTTTGTGGTCTCCCAATTTTGTCACTATCTTTGTTCGGGGGTGTCTGTCAGAAGCCATTAAACCGCAAACTGCCGTGTAGCCAGGGATCACACCCGGGTAACGATACAACCTTGTTCAATCCTAAAAAATCATTTAAAAATGTACCCAGTCAGTTTCCCTTGTGGTTTATTATTTGATATCCCATCTTAATTTTTGTTACAATTTGTTTTATTTTGTCTTTATATAACCCTCTGTCTTTAATCTGCCTATCTAATGAATTTCCTGTAGAACACACAAATGCTGTTAGTGCCTATCTACGGGCAAACCAGACGTGTCTTTTTTTACACTCTCATTATTAGTGATATGAGGTGGGAAACATGACAAAATGTCCATCACATTAAAGATAGGGAATGTCTTTTTGTGACCAGTCAGGCTGAGATGGGTTAAAGAAAAGAAGTTGCTGTACACATGTACATGAGATACATTAGCCTCATCTTCTTCTCATCCGTTCCTACTCCGAAAGACATTGACACAACATGACAACATTGCAATAAACTCCGCCGTAAAACAGAGCAATCTAATCTAAGCTTAATCTAGTTGTGCAATTGTACTCTCATTATCCATCGCTAACTGTCATGAAATCTCTCAACAAGACTCCATCAGAATCAAGGAGTAGAACTGTCTTCTTATTGAAGAATGTGGACTGCAGGCTACTGCATGAGTCACACACGTACAGCCGTCTTGAAGAAAGATGTCAAGAAACTGTTGTCTTGGTAGAGCTACGGCTGTCAGTTGCAATAAGGCTACCACTTGGTTCATTTGAAGACAAAGTAGTGGTAACTACTAATTAAAAATTTGTGGATAAGATCCAGTCTGAAAAGCTGATTGATTATAAAGTCAAAGGAGTACCATTCCCAGCGTTCTCACTATACATCAACAGTGGTTTGCTGCCCAAATGCCAGTTAAAACACCCAAGGATCAGTCAAATTTCACGCCAAGTGGTCCGACCGGCTACCTCAGCAGGCCTGGAATTTCACGGAGACCATGGAGGCCGGATTGCCTTTGTTGCCCTAGTCTTGGCCTTGGTGCCCCTTCAAAAGTTTTCCATAGATTTTAAGATTTCCCAATAGAAGTGCCTTTTTTTAAAATGAAAATGGCATTGCCCTCTCAAATATGAAATTCTAGGCCTGCCTCAGTTTTGAAAAGCTTCGCTGTTCGATATGAATTATGGACAAGTGACCAATTTTATGAAAAGTTATAGACGATGTGACCTATGTTTACATTCAAACCGCCCTCTGTTGACAAAACACTCTATACGTCATGTTTCGCCGGGCACTGAGTTGCGCAGTCACAGTAAGATTGCGTACACTTTCTAGCTGGCTGCCAAAACACAAAGGTTTTGCCCGGCGGTATGCGCGCGAATCATGTTATGGTTTTCGTGTGACGTCAGAGGTCACATCGGCTATTGGCAAACCATGAATCCCCCAGAGATGTAGTTCCGTTAAAAAAAAAACTGTTCAAAGTCGTGAAAATAACATATTAATAATAATAACAATCGATACTTTTATAGCTCCGGTATCTGCCGCAAGCGATGCTCATGGTGCTGCTCTACAAAAACAAAACAAAAGCAATGAAAGTAGCATAAAATAATAAGAAAAATAAACTCAACAATATGCTTCTCTACGTAGATGAGTTTTTGAACTGTTCTTGAAATGAGTAATGCCCATTTTTATGGTCATTTAAAAAATAAAACCACAAACAATACAAGTCTGATATTCAGGTTTAAAACATTACCGGTACATTTTTTGTCATTTCACTAAAACATACAAATATCAAAGGTGGTTGTTGAGTATTATCCTTTTAAAAACTTGATTTCCCCCCTGTCATTCGTCACATTTCCTTCTCCCTTTGTCTGGATTTCCAGCATGGGACTCCCCACCCCCTCTCTGGAATAGAAACACATTTCAACTCAACCAATTACTTGAATATTACTGAAACATAATTCCTTCATGTCCGGTGCATTAGCGACCATCTTTAATGTGACATTTCACACACATGATCAAACTGTACAAGTCCATGGGACACACGCGGCTAAGGTTTCCCCATCACCTCTGCACAGCATTATGCATCGTGGATTTATACATGCCTGCGCGCTTTTAACGCAAATGAAGCATCGGGGTAGTGGTTTGGCCCCTAGGCTGGTTGCCGGTTTTATTTTGCACGCGAGCAGAGTACGGACTCTCCAGCGGGGAAGGTGTGAAATGAAATGCAGGGGATGAGATGGATTTGGCACTGTGCCAGAAGTGACGGAGGGCTGCTCACTGTTTTTCTTACTTATTAATGCAGCGTGCGCATATTTTTGGTGTGTTAAGACAGTGATGAGAGACAAACATTGGGGGAGGAAATAATAATTAACATTGGCTAATTTTATGGAGAATATTACTCAAGAAATGTATTCTTAAAGCAAAAACAGGTCATACATATTCATACAGGTCACAAAAACTTGAATGAATCATTAACTTGGGACAAATACTAAAAAGATTCTTTTTTTAATTATGTAACTGTTTAGTCATTGTTTTTTATCCTATGGGGGGGGGGGTCATTAAATTGTACACAGGATTTAAATAACTCCACTATACCAGTGGGGTCTATTTTCTTTCTCATATTGATTCTACATTGAAATGACTTGAATCTTAAACGTTAAATTTAGCGTAAATCGATGCAGTACCCGCTGCTAAAATATAGGATTCAAACTGCCTCTCTACCGGGCAATCTCGGTGGTCTAGTTGGTAAGACATCTACTCTAGATTGGCAAAGGTTGTGGGTTTGAATCCTACCCAAGTAGTATGCCTGTGATTTTAAAACACAGGGAAAATACTGAGTGCACAGAGCTTACAGACATCAGCGCAAGGGGAAACAACAATTCCACTATTTCAACCCTGCTGGAAGTGTTTCTAGGAAGAGTTTATCTAAAATTTCAGATTTGTATTGAATTCTTGTTGACCTTTTCTTTGCTCTGCAGCTGGAGAGGTTGAACACAGAATCCGAGAGCCAGGATGGAGGAGACGGGGATAACAGCTTGAAGGACTTCCAGCAGTCCACAATACGCTACGCTAACCTCAAACTAGGACCAGGCTCAGAGAAAGATCCAGAACCACCGACATCAAAAGAAAAGAGCGTGAGTATTAAGGATTATCTTGGAGTAGTTGATCTCAAGTCATTTTTCTTAGTAAAGAAGTGGAGAAAATGAAATGATTTGATGCTCCTTTATTATAAGAGACCATAGCACCCTCAAAACATGCCCATTATTTATAGTGGCTGCAAACGGCCGCCATTTTTTTTACCATCTCAAAGCGATCAAACTGAAGGTCCTGTCCAAAAATGAAAATTTTCAATGTTACCAAAAAACAAAATTTCTGTTTCACATTGTTTTTGTTGATATTTTTATTGACAAGTATTTGATTAAAAAACGTTAATAATATCTGTGGTGTCTGGGAATATTGTGATGATTATACAGAAATGAATAGTTTCTCTCTATTTTTTTTTACTATCAACCTCTCCCCATTACTCGTAATCAAGAAAGGTTTTATGATAATAATTATTTTGAGTAATTACCAATAGTGTGCACTACCTTTAAAGGATTAAGCAACTTGAATTAATACAAGTAATTTTTTCTTGCATACACACCCCAAACTTTCACAGCTTGTTTGTTACTTAAAACTCAGCAAAAGTAGGACAAGCAAACCCGCTGCAATGAAAACCACCTTCAAAAATGACTCTTTTTGTTCTGATCCAATTACCAAAGAAAAAAATGGGTAACATCTGAGGAAGGGAGGATGAAAAGTTCACTAACCCTGACACAACACTGAGAGTGTGACCACCTCCTGAATTCAAAAATAGTCCAAAAATAACTCTTAATATTCTGATCCATTTACCAATGAAAAAAGAGAGGGGGGGGGGGTTGAAAAGTTCACTCACTCTAAAGACAACACTGAGAGTGTGACCTCCTCCTGAATTGAAAAATAATTCAAAAATAACTCTTTGTGTTCTGATCCAATTACCAAATGAAAAAGAGGGGGGAAATCTGGGGGATGAAAAGTTCACTCGCCTAAAGACAAGACAGAGAGTATGACCTCCTCCCGAGTTCACCCCCCCCCCCCCTGAACATCTTCATTCCTCCCTGGTGGGTTATTAGAGCTCACATTGTAACTGCCTTTAATCTTGTTTTTTCTCCTCCGTCGTCTTGTAGCCGAGGGGTATCCGCTTCCACGTCCGCTCCCTGGGATGGGTGGAGATGGAGGACTCAGATCTCTCGCCGGGCAAGAGCAGCCTGGCGGTCAATAACTGCATCCGACAACTGTCCTACCGAAAGAATGACATCAGGGATACAGCTGGAATCTGGGGAGAGGTAAGGGGGAACAACATTTGTTTTGTTCATCAAAATGTAAATCTGGCCCCAACTTCAGAAAGCTGAAAATTTTGCTTGAGGAATTTCTTTTCTAAGCAAAAATGGAATGGAGCACCAGTCACAGCAATGTAAATGAAATGTATCTTTGGCTGGTAACCTGTTAATAATCAGAGCAGTGACTGACTCTACACTGAAAACTCTGAACCCCGTTAAATAAGCCCACTTCTATCCCACTTTTCAGTCTCCTGACGATGACTAGAGCAAGCTAGTCGAAACATTGAGATCAATTGAGATCCACTCTCAGCGCAGCAGTACGTGAAGTTAATAAAGAAAGTCCCATCCATCCACTAAGCGAAAGTGGAACCTTTCAATTGCTTTAAAGACACTGAACATTATTGGTAATTGTCAAATACAACTCTTCTCACTTGGTGTATCTCGACATATGCTTAAAATAACAAACCTGTGAAAATTTGAGCTCAATTGGTCCTCGAAGTTGCGAGGGGAAAAAAATGAAAGAAAAAACACCCAGGTCACGCAAAGTTGTAAGCTTTCAGATGCTTGAATTCCAGACCTCGAATTCTAAACTTGAGGTCTCGAAATCAAATTTGTGGAAAATTACTTCTTTCTCGAAAACTACGTCACTTCAGAGAGAGCCGTTTCTCACAATGTTTTAAACTATCAACCTCTCCCCATTATTTTTTAGTAATTACCAATAGTGTCCACTGCTTGTAATCCTATATAAATATAGATGTGTACAATAAAACCAACATAAGAAAACTTCATTTCCAAAGGTGGTCATGTTATGGTTTTGAAATCCACACCGAGGAAGAATAATCACTAATAGGAGTGCACAATCTAATACAAAATTACTGTCAGTAAAGCTTCTCAGATTAAATTTTGGGGGCATAAAAACCACATTACCTTGAAGTGAAATGATTCGGTAAATACTTTTTACTGTCAAAAACTGTTTTAAGGCCCGGTCCCAGTGCAGCGATAACGAGAACGATAACGATAACGACGCAAAGATAACGCATTCTATTGGTTGAATGAGCGTGTGCGTATTCTGCGTGGAGCAATTCAACCAAATAGAACGCGTTCTCTTTGCGTCGTGATCGTTATCGTTCTCGTTATCGCTGCAGTTGGACCGGGCCTTTAGGCTTCTAACCAAGAGTTTTTATTGCCTTTACTTTTAAGAGTGATAACCAAACATATACCTTCCCTTTATAAACATGCAATTTATGCATAACTCACGCATTATGTCCCCCCTGCTTTCAAAATGTACTTACTCGGTTATTCTGAGCTGTCACATTGAGTTGAGATTAAAGACTCGCAGATGCTCAAGCAGGTTAATGCCACCGTATCAAGAATCTTAAATGTCAACGAAAACTTCTTGAAGCCCTTCTTTTTATCCCTTCCATCTCTCACCGATTTGGGGCAAAATGTAAAAATTAAAAATACAAAAAAAATCCACACACATGTCCCCTACAGGTAATCAAAAAAACAAGCTAGGATCCTGGTAGCATAACATTGATTCCTTAGCGCCAGGATCAATTTGGAAATTGGGAACATTTTAAGACTGCCGGACATTTAGACGGACGTTAATGTATGATTCAAAGAATTGAAAGGATCATCAAATGTCACAGGTGGTGAAAAAGGAAAATGTCAAGAACAATTTGTGTACCATCCACTCCAAACCGCACCGCCGTTTGGGATTCGTGGGAGGCGTTGGCTCTACACAACTATTATTATCCACATGAATGTACTTGAATGACACATGCGGTAAATAAATCTGATTTCGATAATTCGAAGACAAAGTATACCTTTGGTTTTTGGACATTTGGCTTAGTTTTAACCGTATTACAGATGTAGTGAAATACAATAAAACTAACATGTGTAAATTTCACTTCAAAAGGTCGCGTTTTTGAGATATCGCTGAAAATCTGGAGCCAATATGTCAATGCATGAAAAATAGTCCCTGCGGAGGAATACAAGAATTCACTTTCTGGGGCATAAAAACTTATATATTTTTTACATACCCAGATTACTTGGCAGTGAAATGTTTCTAAAAATACTTTATACTATTGAAAGCTACGGTATGCTTCTAATCCAAAGTCTTCATTGCCATTGTTTATTACCAAACATAGATTTGTAAACCTTCCCTTTAAAGCCATTATACACTTTCGGTACAGAAAAAAATTTTTTTTTTTACAGATTTACAAATAATTTACAGGGTTTACAGAAGGTAATGGTAAAAAAATTCTCTTGAAATATTATTCCATGAAATGCTTTACTTTTTGAGAAAACATTAAAACAATATCAATTCTCGATAGCGAGAATTACGGATTTATTTTAAACACATGTCATGACACGGCGGAAACAAGAGTGGGTTTTCCCGTTATTTTCTCCTGACTCCGATGACCGATTGAGCCTAAATTTTCTCATGTTTGTTATGTTATATATAAGTTGTGATACACAATGTGTGGGACTTGGACAATACCGTTTCGAAAGTGTATAATGGCTTTAAGTGGAATCAGTGGAATTTTTTTTCTCCCTCTATCGTCAATGATGATTAACCCTTTTAGAGACTTTTAGAGACTACTGCGTTCACAACGCCTTGTGGGGTTTCCAACATGTTGTATAAGTTAACTCACAATCGCCTGAAAGTATGCACACAGAAAAAGATACCAAAACTGCATCTATGCTCTTGGTCTTTTCTTCTTCTTCTTCTTCTCTCTCTGTCATCACTGATGATTAACTCTTTCAGACCATAGCGGCCACAAGCGCCTTGTAACAAAATGCCCATCACGATCGCAAACGGCCGCAAGGTTTGACCTACTTCCATCCACATAAAGAGGTCAAAGTAAAAGGTCATGTCCTGATATGAAGTTGTCTAAAGTAGTATGTTAACATAGTATCCCAATTTCTAAACAATTTCAAAACAACATTTTAAGTTATTTCTGTTTATTTTTTTTTCTGACAAAGTGTTATTAAAGAAATTAACAATATTAGCATTGCCTGGGCATTTTTTAGCCTTGTTACTGGATTAATGGGGTGCACCAATTCAACCAGCGTAAATGCGTGACACGCTCTTACTTTGACATTATACGATCATTCTTAGATCATGTAGTGTTTCAGCTCTATTTTAAAGGGTCCACTCACAGGCCTGACTATACTCCGTACAAAAAAATGAATGGTCTCTAACATTGTCTAAATGATTAATTGGCTATTTTCTCTCGGTGTATACAGGGCAAAGACATGTACATGGTTCTGGAGGATGAATATTTGAAGTTGACAGACCCTAACGACGGAACGATACTTAATTCTCAACATGTCTGCAGCATCAGAGTCTGGGGAGTTGGTCGTGATAATGGAAGGTAAGTCCTTGTGCAGAAAACATTTCTTTCGTAATAACATTAATTGTTGTTGTGAAACATAAATCGTGACATGCTCTAACAGACGCTTTTGATAAAGCTGTAGTACTTGATTAATTAAACAAAATGATTAACTGTACAACGGTCAAATCACATTTTTGTTTGGAATGATATATGCTACGTGTAAATTTCTTTGGGTAAAATTTGCAGCTTTAAAAAAAATGTTTCTTTAAAGCTGCTGCTAGCAAAAACAAACCATCATTATATTCATTCATAATAATTTATTCTCCATATATTGAGTTTTACATAAAAATCTCAAAACGCTGTACAGGAAATAACAACAAAATAAACAGTTAACCATTAAATCAGTCAACATATAGTTATTTAATTAAATACAAAAAGTAAGAGCACACAATAATGAAGTAAAAACCTTAGATCAGTAGACCACGTTATAACAAACACTCATCACTTTCACAAAAATCTTTCTCAATGGTGAAATTTATGAAATGCAAACATTTACAAAATACTTTAAGGGAGCGAGTAAAGAAAAGAAAATGAAACACAAAAAAAAACCAAAAAAAAAACCACAAACATCTAAAAGTGCAGAGACAAATGATAGTGTGAGAACCAGACAAAAGAAATAAAAATAAAGAGGGGAACAAATTATATAAGGTGTCAAAAATATTGACATTTTAGAGACAAAGTACGCGGTTGGTAAATAATCCCCCCCCCCCAAAAAAAAAAATAAAAATAAATAAACAAAGAACCACCCCAATATGTAAACATTGATTAATTAACTTCGGAGAGTTTCATTAATTATAAAGTCCAATTCTACCAAACATCTAGAAGCATAATTATGACAAAGCAACAAAAAAAAACATTAAAATAAAAACAATTTTTCAAGACATTCCCTCCCCCTAATAAAAAAATAAACCCCAAAACACACAACCCAATATAAAAAATCAAATAAATAAAAATAAGTAAAAATTGCTTTTGATAGCCAAATTCACAAAAAGTACTTTTATGAACATGGAAAAAACAGATTTGACCAAACCGCTATTTATTCTTTAGCTAAAACTGGAGATGTGATAAAATCTTCACAGGTTTGTATGTTTATTGAAAATCTGGGAGACGGGAATGGAGTTACCTTTAATGGGATTTCAAGCCCTTGTTGATCCTTAATCCAATATTGGAAGAAGACGAAGAAGAAGAAAAAATCCTTGGTTTTTAGAAAAGATTTCCAGCTCAACCCGTCTGACCTTTTTTAGTCTGATTGACCTTTTAGTCTAAATTCTCTTTCTCCAGCTCAGCAACCAATTACATTATGAGGATTTATGAAGGGGGGGTGGGGGGTTAACCCTACGTGGCAAACCTCTGGGAATCCACTTACGCTAACGAGGCAATCCAAAATCGAGTCCAGGCCTCCATCATCGAGGATCAGTATTTATTTTTTTCTATAGCCGGAATTGATTGCCAGGCTTTTATAGCCTTTTTTTTCTAGATAAGCTTTTGTTTTGGTTTCAACACCAGAGCATCCTTTGTTTTGTTGAAAGAATCTTTTTCAAAATTTGTTTTTTTCAGGAAATAAGAATTTGTGTTTACAACACAATGCTGGCGCATATTTGAACGCGAGAACCCAGTAAAATATGTGATTTTGTTTTTTTTGCACATGTTGAACAGTGTAAGCAGCAAAGACTTTGCTGGGGTCAAAACGGGCCATTAACTATAATTTGCATTTATAGCATCTAGGTACTTTTGGTTGGTAAGCAGTCTGCAACAACTTACTTCACATTTTGAGATTAAACAAATTATTACTTTAAAGTTTTAAAACAAAAGAAATTTTAAACTGGTCAAGAGCATTTCCATTCTAAAGACACCTTCGTAAGTATTAATATGTCCATTGTCTTAGGTGAGAACAATTAAAACTTGATGGGTGTTAATAACCGCTTCTCCAGCAACCACCTATCCAGGGCCCCATAGTGAGTCACCCCATGCATCTTATTCATAACAATTACTCATTCATACTTAGAATACAGAAACGACACATGAGACTTAGGGGACAGGTATAGCTGGATGACACCAGAATGTTACAGCTATGTGTCAGTGACATTTGAAGGAAAACAACTCCCACACTTATTGACTTCAATTTTGTTTTAAAGTTTATGAGGATAGGGGCAGAACAGGTTTGGTTAGATTACACTAGTTCATGTAGGCTATATTACAACCATGTGTCAGTGACACGTAAAGGAAAACCTCCCCCTTTTTTGGGGGGGGGGGACTGTGTTTTAAAAGCCCCCACAAATTTAAAGAAATAAGCAAACTCGGCCAGTTTTATTTTGTAGGAGGGGGAGGAGGAAACTCTATTTTTTTTAGCATTATTTTATTATTTCAGCAATTGCTTTGAGTGTTCTTAGTGCACGCTTAATGTTCTCATGAAAAGGAGAAGATATAATTTGTTTTGACAAAGGTTTCAAATGATGTATTTGCTTTGCTCATGTAATTTTAAATGGTAATTTTTCTCCCACATTTGAATGCCCGAAGCAGCTCAAAGCCAAAACCCAAGTTGCCTGCAAAGATGGCGTAAATCCGAGACTATACTACCTTTAAAGATGCATGATTTTTTTACAGGCCTCACATACATAATGTTAAAAAAACACAATCATTGTTGACCGTGCACATTACATGTAAATGAGCTGCATGCAATCTCCATATATTACCATCACTCTCCGCGCAAAATGGACGACAACAAAAAGTGTAAATTACCCCCAGAGTGCCTCAGCGCGTCGGAATAATAGGATATGAGTAGATAACTTCCCCGTGGCAATCTACATAGTAGAGAGAGAGAGAGACTATGAATAATGATGAAGCATCCCTGAATCACCACACACTCACACAGTAATATAAAACCATGGTCAGTGGATTGGGTTCTTCTTTAAAGGTGGGGGGACTGTAGAAGAGAGCGAGCGGCTAATTGTTTTATATCCCAAGCATGCCATCATTGTCTGTGAATGGTCGTGTATGGTGTGTTCGGGGTATTTTAGTGAAAATCTAATACCTACGAAAGTACTTGAAGTTTTTTTTTTTTTTAAATGCTCTACATGTATGTCGTTAATACGTCGTCTATACAGTAAACCCTAGGTCAAGCGGCAGATTTAAGAATTAACTGAAGTTTAATTGTCTCTTTAAAATTGTTTTGTGCTCAGAAAATAAGTCAGATTATCACCAGTAGTAAGAAAATAGTATTAGCCAGTTCAAACTGCTTACTAACCATCCGGATCAAACACACAAAAATCATCAATATCAACAAAGCATTAAAAATGCTCTAGATCAGTGCACAGAGGGGCTTTGAAAACCAAGATAAACACCAAGTAGAAAAATGTTCTTATAATGACCTCATTCCAATGGGAGACTTTGGAACGCTAGGTAGCAGCAGACTTACCAGGTAAATTGTCATTGTTTATGTAGTTCTGAGCATGCGCACATTACCGAGAACAATGGATTTTACCTGGTAAGTCTGCTGCCACCAAGTGTCCCCCATTCAGTGTGCTTTGGTTAAACTTCCATTCCACACTTCTACAGTTTTGACCAATCCTAGGGAGAGCCCTGCTCTGTACATGTAAACATCATCACGTTCCAGATTGTCCAGTTACCTGACTCGATATAACGCAAATCTACTCTCTGCTTAGCAGTTTAATGAAAATGGCTTTAGTGTTAAGTGACTTTAGCCCTGGAGTTTCTAGTTTCTGCTTAGCGGTTAACTGAAAATTGCTCTAGTGTTATATGACTTTAGCCCTGGAGTTTCTAATTTCTGCTTACCGGTTT
The DNA here is from genome assembly GCF_032118995.1 of Asterias amurensis. Classification (NCBI taxonomy): domain Eukaryota; kingdom Metazoa; phylum Echinodermata; class Asteroidea; order Forcipulatida; family Asteriidae; genus Asterias; species Asterias amurensis. The sequence goes on along the minus strand of NC_092651.1, from coordinate 20,972,445 downwards.
AATGAAAATGACTCTATGTGACTTCAGCCCTGGAGTTTCTAGTTTCTGCTTAGCGGTTTAATGGAAATATCTCTAGTGTTATGTGACTTCAGCCCTTGGGCGCTTAATTTGTATATGGATTGTGACAGATTGGAATTGAGTAATTTGTGAGCCATGGACTAGTAATACATGATGGGATTACTGAGTCTGTTGCTTGATTGATGAGGACCATTTGGAATTAATTTTCCTCATCAACGCCCATTCATTTATGAAATGAGAAGAGGTATTTTTGTGGATGTTTTTAAATTGTTTGATTTGACATCATGTACAGGTTAAAATATTTGTGCATCTAAAAATGAAGGGGGGGGGGGGGGGTGATAGTCTGTTAAAAAAAGATGGAGCCAGATTTCATGAAGAATGAAGATGTTAATCAATCGTTATTTAACCGTTTACACATTAGAGACCATAGCCGTGTCAAGCGGTTTGTACCAAATGCCCAGAGCGGCTGCAAGATTTGGTCAACTTTTGCTCAAACAAGAGGATCAAAGAAAAAGTATGGAACCAAATCAAGGTTTTCCATCGATTTGAATCGTTATTTATCATGTAAACATAGAACCTTCAACTCTAAAAGAAAACCATGTATTTCTGTTTTTCATTAATTTTCATCAGCCATTTTGCGTATTTGGCAAATCACTATGTAGCTCCATCAAAATGATAAACCCTTGGAGTTTTAAAAACTGTCTAGTTGGTAAGACACTGCTCTAGATTTGCAAAGGTTGTGGGTTCAAATCCCACCCATGCCTGTGATTTTTTTCACCGAATTCAGGAAAGTACCGAGTATACAGTGCTAACACACATTGGTGTATATGGTAAAACCAAAATGAATATTCTTTGGAATTTGTTAGTAGGTCAAGATAGTAGAGGTCAGTTTCAGTCTACTTGTAAATTATGAGAGTCTTGGCACCTGCTTCTTCTTGTCAGCTAGCTCTGTGGGCCAAAAGTCTCAGTGTGTTCCACCCATAGCCCTTAGTGTCGCCTCTCTCACCCTTTATGGCCTTGGTTTTTCCCTACCCTATGGACCGTATTGAACAACCCCTTTTTTGCTATGAAAGTCGCCATCTTGTAGGGCAAACCGTACGCGCATCCAAATGCGTACATCAATGAAGCACGCAGCACGCAACATTCCCGGTTTAATTTCTACTTCACATGCACGCACGCACACGCGCACAGAGGCCATGTTGTGGGTCAGATATTTGAACGGTGACGTCATATTCAATACGGTCTATTGCCTCTATCTCACCCTCCTCCACCCTTGGTCATTCAGGCTCCCAAAATATTACCGATCTAAAATGGTCTTGAAGTTGAGGTCTCATGAACAGGAATGGAAACAAGAAGAAATGTTCAGTTTTTAGATGTGGCAGGAAAACCCCAATAGAGAATAACCCATGCAATCAGGGACTAAAAACCTGATCCACATGTAAGACTTCAGGTTGAGGTGGGATTCGAACTGGGGTCCACAGAGGTGAAAGGCAGGGAAAGAAACCATCAATCCAACCTGATCCTCTAGTCTTTCATGGGCCGTAGCACAGCACACTCTGCATTAAGCAGTGCCACGAAATTAGGCCAATGTTTCAACATCGATACCGAACGGTGGTCTACGTCTGTACATGTAGGCGCCCATTAAGGCTTGGATAATATAATAAATAAATTCAGACTTCAACACCTGTCTTTCGTGCCGCCAGTATTAGTATGAAAGTACAGCCGCAATGTCAAGGTTGAATCTGGCTAAAGAAAAAGAAGACAAACCATGCATTGCGTTATTGAGGAGGGTGCGACACATAAACCGCTGGGGTGACAGAAATGTCTGTTGCGTGTTTTACTGTTTTCAATATTTTATATTTCATTTAAATATTGCAGATCTATTACTGTATTTCTGAAAAGGATAATGGGGGTGGGGAATGCATGGTTTATGAGAATATGTTAGATGTAAATAAAATAAAAATATAAAAAAAAAACATAAAAAAAAAAACAGTGATCATTGTCACAATAATCCAGTGTCTTTTTATTGCTGCCAACCAAACTTTTTATTTAGGGTCAAAATTAAGATGGTAATAAAAATAAAGAAAGAAACTAGCATACAAAAAAACCAAGTAAATTTTCAATTCATAAATTACCACATGATTTCAAATTTACACATTTATTTCAGTGTAACCTCTACAAACATACCCTTAAGAAAACAAGGCGTTTGCAACATCTTAAATTACATTCTAATGAAATAAAACAAGGCCTTCTTATTCATTAATCCTCCCAAGAAAAGGCTACTATTTGTGTCATTATTTTATTATCCCCTTGCCGCCCCTCTGCAAAGCTAAGATGCCGACCATACCCTGTGACTCACACAATACCGTTGATAATTCACTTATGCACCTTCCAGTTGTCCACCTTCATTATTTCAAATCAGTCCTTCAATTCTTCCAACAGACTGGAATAACAAAGTTATAAGCACCTCGGTTTTCCAACCCTCTGCGATTTTTCGACGGTTTTCCGTTTTTTTCTCCTGCCGCCTCGGAGCTTAAGGATTCGTCACCACGTTTTTTTGAAACTGTCGCTGATCCGTCGCGTGGAAATGATTGCTACATACGCACATTCATAATTCAGTGCACTTGTTTATTGATTTAAGTGTGATTATTAATTCATAATCGTATTGTTGGAGTTTCCGTTGGGGGCACACGCAAAAAAAACACCACACAAATGACGGGCTGCATGGGTCTCACATTTTGTGTATGTCCTCATGCACATGTTTGTTTGGCCTACATGCACACGACCCACCCTATGGGTTTCAATTACGTGCGTTGATGTGTAAAATGCAGGAATGAAAAGTCTCAACAGAAGGGCAACATGATTAATAACGCTCATGTTTTTTTCTTCTTTCGTCTTCGATTGACTAAATCTGAAAGGTCATTTGATGCCAATTTGTACACTAATCCTGTGGGATTATTTCTTGATCACACTATGGTTGTAAAGGAAAGTTCAAATTATAAAGTTAAAAATATACAATGAATTTAAGTGATAGAGTTGTATGTGAGCTATAACAACAGTACTTTCAACATTGTAATAGGACAATTTTAGTATTGGATCACAGAAAAACAAATTATTTTGCTGAATATATTGCTCTTTCCTTTGGTAAGACTTTATTTTTTATTTTTTTGCTACGTCTGTTGCTTTTTCCATCATAAAACATCAAATTGGCTATTTATCACAAACTTGAGGATGGAAATGAACTAGCTCTCCCTCCCACCCCAAAAGGAGATAGAGGGGTGAAGATGTGTCCAAGTTAGCAGTTTGCAAGTAAGATTTGAATATAATCTGGCAAAATGATTTGCTTTTAAGACACTGGACACTACTGGTAATTGTCAAAGACCAGTTTTCTCACTTGCTGTGTTTCAACATATGCATAAAGTAAAAAAAACGGTGGAAAATTGAGCTCAATTGGTTGTCGAAGTTGCGAGATAATAATAAAAGGAAAAAACACCCTTGTGACACGGAGTTGTGTGCTTTCAGATGCTTGATTTCGAGACCTCAAATTCTAAACTTGAGGTCTTGAAATCAAATTCTTGGGAAATTACGTCTTTCTCGAAAACTACGTCACTTCAGAGGGTGCTGTTTCTCACAATGTTTTATACTACCAATCTCTCCTACCAAGTAAGATTTTATCCTAACAATTATTTTGAGTAATTACCAATAGTGTCCACTGCATTTAATAGTCACAAGGTACTAAGGGTGTTTTCAAGTGGCTTCCTATTCTTTAATGCATGCTACATGGACGATCAAGCAATAGCCACAGCCATTTAATCTCACACAGCTTAATATTCCTTTCAGGGGGAAATACAATGAAGAGATAACATTTTAAAATCTTCAGAAAGGAAACCAGATTCTACTGGTGACACACCATAAAATACACAGTGCACTTACATTGCACTTGAAATAAAAAGGCAACTGAAGTGGATCGCAAATGACCAAAAAGAACTCTGCATACAAAATGGCTTTTATACTAAACAAATACATCGTAAAAAGGACTAGTAACTTGAGCTTGTCAATTCTGTAAATAAAACTGAAGTAAAATAAACTGCACACACAAGTCATAGCATAGGGAATAATATCATATAGAATAAAATGTTAGTAGATTCAACTAAAACAAAATCAATACAGGTAAGTATTCAAAAAGATGATAGCCTGTTACATTCTCTTTGCTGTTTGAGGGTATCGGACGCTTAAAGGGTTTGGGTACACAAAACACAATGTCTACTGATATACATTTAACTTACCTGGCGTGAAGATATTGGAGGTAGAAAGCTTCCCTTTAAATATTACTTGCTGAGGTGCTGTAGTTTTTTATAAATGAGTAAAACAATGTCATGAAAATAATTTTGGTCTATTTTAGAATGATTGTATGATATATTAAGTACCAATACTGGTAAGTTTGTTGTACTTGCTAAAATGGTTTTTGCGACATTGTTTTACTCATTTCTCAAAAACTACAGCACCTGAGCATGTTATAAGGGAAGCTTAATTCTAGCACCATTATCTTCTAACCGTGTAAGTTTAATGTAAATCTGTGGACTTTGTGGCCTACAAAAAGTACACAGACGCTTTAAATGACAACGTGCATCCTCACAACACCTGAGCCACTCCTTGTCGTCTCATTTTTACTGTACTAAAGTACTCCTAGTTATTGCTGCCTGGAACACGGATCTGTCCTCAAATAAACATCACGCTTACTGGTTATAAAAAAAGGCATCGTACCTAATGGCCACTCAAATGGATTGGTAGTCGTGTTGTTAAAGGGGGGAAATGAATTATGCTTTTGAGGTTGCCTCCCCAACCAGTAAATTGTCAATAACAAGGACATTACAGAGCATACTGTTCATGATATGATGTGGGTGTTGGGTACTCCTAGATTTTTTCGGTTTCGTCCTCTATCGTCTTACGTGAGACGATAGCGGACGAAACCGAAATAGTTCTGGGAGTAGGTGTTGGCTTGGCATAGTGGTATCTTTCCTCGCCTTTCACGTCTAGGATCCCGGTTCGAATCACAGCAGGGGCACTTTGTAGATTGGGTTGTCAGTCCCTGCCTGACTGTATGGGTTTTCTCCTGAAATAATTCTCTGGGGATTTCCTTTCAGTTCACATTTAAAACAAACTTTCTTTCTTGTCTTCTCTCCATTGGGATCTGGCTAGCACTGATTAAATAAGGGAATAAAAGTGTAGTGACTCGTTCTTTCACGGTCATTTATAACCGGCAGGATCGTTGTTATGACTTAGACGCCTATTTCCGACAGTTTCCGACTCCGTACGTGCGCATGCGCATATAGTCTTGGTGCAACACGTTGTTGTTTTCCTTTCACACACAGCGCGGCCAACTTACCGACAGTGCCCGTAACAAGAAGCGTCTTGCACCAAGGCTTGTGCGGAGTATCCGCTCACAACCGGTTGTAAACACCGGTCATTATCAAAGGTTTAAACACCCCCACGTGACACGCTCTCCACCAATAGGAATAGCGAAACTGTCTGAGATATTTATGAATTTGCTTTTCTGAGAGTCCTGGGCTTCACAACCAGAATAAATTAAATGTTGTTGAATATCTGATTATGCAGTGTTATAATAATTCAACTTGAATAAAAAGATATTTATGCAAAATTACAATGAAATCATTTCCTTGAAAGGGGAAATTACTGACCTGCGACATTATTGACACTTTCAGCTCTGGAAAAAAGAACAAAAAACAAAAACAAAACATCAAGTAAATTATTTCTTTACAACGGACAATTTTTATTTAAAGTTGAAATGCTTTTAATGCAATCTAGCTGTGAAATAAATAAACAAATTCAAACATACAAACAACAAACGTGGCTTGAAAGCAAATCCAACAAAAATTTCATTAATACAGTAGCTCAGATTATGATATAAACGCATAGTTTGTTCATGTGTGCCACTATAGTCTTTGCTATATCACGAGTTTCATCGAATGAAATGCCATATTTTCATTCTAACTTGACCATTTTGTAGAAATTTGCCAAAAAAACTCATTTAATTGATTACCCGCAGCCGACTAACAACTTGTTTGTCTTTGTTTCTCCTTCCTGTTTATCCTTTGCTAACACGCTCTTCATTCACTGTCACAGAGAAAGGTAATTAACATTTTGTCCGTTCAGAGATTGCATCTTAATTTTTGATTGAGATGGCGTGAGGTTTGATTTTGTTTCAAGACTTCTTCCTTTCTTTTTTACGATTGGTGTACTGGGTTTTTAAAAGAAGTCGTTTTGGAGTACAGTGTTTATGTTCAACTCTTTTCGTACCAGAACATTTTTTGGGGGAAATTCACAGGAAAAATTTGGTTGACCTGTTCACACTGCAGTGCTAAACCTGGGAAATTCCTGGGAAACTCCCAGGAAATAGCAACCCTGGCTTTGGAGTAGGGCTTTTATAATTCCAGGGTTAGCATACTGACTGTTAAATTCTCCCCAGGAAGATTGCAGGATATCAAATGAACATTAGATTGGAAGTGGGGTTGAAATTTCCCAGGACTTTCCCAGGGTTCTCTTTTCTGAGAATTACCTCTGCAGTGTGAAAAGGTATTGAAGTTTTTGAGAAGAATGTTTCTTTTGTTGTTATTGTTGTTGTAATTTAAACCCTTTGTTTGCCATTGCTTCATGTTTATTTGCCTTTGTTTATCACCAAATGCATGTGTCACTGAAATTGACCCAATGATGTGAAGAAAAAAAAAAATAATAATCTGAAATGTGACCCAGTTTGTTTTTTGTTTTGTTTTTTTCTTTAGCCAAATACCCCTAAGAGTTAATTATTTTAATAATAACACCATGTTCATGCAGTGTTCATGCTGTGTTAATTTTTCAATACAAAAGGACAACAAATAAAGCGAAGCTGAAACAGCTGGTGCCATTTTGTGGACAGGGAACCAAACAAAAATTGCTGCTGAATCTTTTAAATTTTTCGTTGATGGCAGAGAATGAATGTCAAAGTTTACACCTTTTTAATGTTTTTTTTTAATGTATGATATATGTAAATATATATTTTCTGAAACTATATCAAAGCTTCCGTACATGTAAGTTGGTGGTATTATTTGATACAATATAAAGAATACACTACAACAAAATGGGTTGAAAATGTTGTTGTTGTTGTAAATCAAGCATTAAATTTTTCATAAGATATCCCCCAAAAACTATCTAATTTTACTTTCTATCACATTATGGCCTGATTGGGTGTAAGTGTCCAGTATGTCATCTGTCTTGTCATTCCTTTCTCACTGTATTTGTAAATCTGTTCTCCTTATTTTTGTCTGCATGAAAAGTACATTGTGTTGTTCAATACACACGGGTCTGGAATAGTGAAATTACAGTTGACCCCCTCCTCCTCACCCTGTTCCTTGACTCGAGCTCTTTGAAATTGAAGTATCCCTTTTTAGAATATATGACCTGCAATCCCTCAAGCCCCTGTGATCACTCTTCTTTCCCTGTCACCCTCCTGCCCCCAGTCCTACCCCATGCCCAACCCTAGTCCTACCCACTAATCTCTATTGTCAGTATAAAAGAGAACAGTGCTCCTACCCCAGCCTAGTCCTATCCCAGCTCCCACCCAATGAGCTCTGGAAACTGAACATCATTTTTCAGAATATATGACCTGCATTCCCCCAGCCCATGTCACCACCCTTCTTCCCAAGTCACCCTCCTACCCCTAGTCTTACCCCAGTTCCACCCCAGTTCCACCCAGTTCCGCCCCAGATCCACCCAGTTCCACCCCCGTTCCACCCCAGTTCCACCCAGTCCCATTCCAGTTCCACCCTAGTTCCACCCAGTTCCATTCCAGTTCCACCAGTTCCACCCCAGTTCCACCCTAGTTCCACCCTAGTTCCACCCCAGTTCCACCCCAGTTCCACCCAGTTCCACCCAGTTCCACCCCGCCCCACCACCAAACAAGACTACTATTCCAAGCCTGTGTTTTCAACTGCATCAGTTCACTGCAAGATAATGCATGATGCACACATATACATTTTTATTTGTAACGTAAAATTAAATCACATTTAACATTAGAAGTGATGTTGATTTTATCTTTTTTTTGTTTTAATGAAATCTGCCTTGCTTTGAAAAGTCTCTTGTACATTTTTAAATCAGGATGTTGATGTGAAATTTTGAAAACTTCAATGCACCATGATCAGTTTCTTGAAAATTTAGGGACAAAAAAAAGAGGGAAACGAAAACCACCCCCAAATGTAACAAACCTTCACTTTAACTCTGATTTCAATCCAAAGATGCATAATTAAAGAAGCCATGACCGCTGGGCTTTCCTGGCCTCTTCCAAAGAAATGAAAATAAAGATATTATAAATCCGATGTTAAATTAAAATTTCAATCACATCTGATCGTGCCGAGGCCTGATATTTCATCTCGTTCTCCTTATCATATTCATCATCCTATGTTACCGCTTTGAAATGTTTTATTATTTTCCACCTTCGCGTTGAAATTTCAATAAACCAGATGTTTTTCAACCCAAGGGTCCATCTTGATAATATCTCTCAAGCCTCAAGCGTTTTGTCTGATATATCCCCCTCTCAAATGATGATACGAGTTCCCAACACTCAAGATGCAGAATTTTCAGCTGGACGTGAGGCCACTTGCCCCACTTTCCATCCCGGTGTTTTTTTTTCTTCCTACACTGCTGGGTAATTTAGATGTGGAATGATTTAGTGACAACATTGACACTGCTTGGCTGATTGCAAAAGAGGACAGACAAATTGGAAGTGACACGTCTTATTCCGTTTCTTACTTCGATGGCAGAGCATCCCATTTTAGGGACGTCTGATGAAGTTGTGCGTAGACAGTCGGTCGGTAACCGGGTCATTTAATTAAGGTTGCTCATGATAGAGTGATCTTAATTACTTGTTTAAGGTCACCGAATTCAACTATGAAAATGATTTGCTGCTGAGGAAACCTTTCTTCTTGAAGATTCAATTTAGGGACATTGGCGACATTGATGTGAAATGTTTCTTTAAAGGAACACGTTGCCTTGGATCGGTCGAGTTGGTCTTTGAAAATCGTTTGTTATAAAATGTATATAGATGCTGTAAAAGTATAATACAATGATCCACACAAACATGCCTCGAAATTGTACGGTTTTCCTTTTACCTCGTCGACTAACACAGTCGGCCATTTATGGGAGTCAAATTGTTGACTCCCATAAATGGCCGACCGTGTTAGTTCGCACAGTAAAAGGAAAACCACGCAATTTCGAGGCAAACTTGTGTGGATCATTGTATTCTACTTTTAAAACATCTTTCCAACCATATGCATTTTATAACAAACGATTAAAAACGCTTTTTTATAGACCAACTCGTCCGATCCAAGGCAACGTGTTCCTTTAATGTCTCTACGCTGTGCTGTTTCTTTACTTCTTTGGTTCTGAGTGTTGAAAATCAGTGTTGATGAGACAACACTGGTTTAAGCCTGGTCCGCAGACTTGGAACTTAAGGCTTGGTCCATGAGTTGGAACCAGATTTGGTCCCTGACTTGGAACTAGACTTGCCCCCTTGCCTGGAACCAGTTTCGTTGGGCTTGGCTAAAAGAAAAGTTGCAATCAACAATATTTTGAAGAAAAAAAAAAACCACCCAGTTTTTGTCTAAGAGAAATTGTCAAAATCTGCATGAATGATTTTACTTTGACTGTTTATTGTCATGATTGTTTTTTTGCAGTTGCTGAATCTGCATGTACTTTGTGTGCATTTGATGTTAACTATATTTGTATGTGTTTCTTATCGAATTTGGCTTTTTAAATATGTATGTCTGACTCCTTCGCTATCAATTACAAATGAAAGGCACCAGTCTAATTCCTGATCAGATTCATTTTGGTTCATTAAGGTTGTATCTGAATTGGTGGCTACGGTTAAAGACACTGGACACTATTGGTAATTGTCAAAGACCAGTCTTCTCACTTGGTGTATCTCAACATATGCATAAAATAACAAACATGTGAAAATTTGAGCTCAATTGGTCGTCGAATTTGCAAGATATAACGAAAGGAAAAACCACCCTTGTCACACGAAGTTGTGTGCTTTTAGATGGTTGATTTCGAGACCTCAAACTCTAAATCTGAGGTCTCAAAATCAAATTTGCAGAAAATTACTTCTTTCTCGAGAACTATGTCACTTTAGAGGGAGCTGTTTCTCACAATGTTTTATACTATCAACCTCTCCCCATTACTCATCACCATGTAAGGTTTTATGCTAATAATTATTTTGAGTAATTACCAATAGTGTCCACTGCCTTTAAGGCTATGACTTTTGCTAAGGTTGTTGCTAAGGATGTCATTTTCTTCAATGCATGATGACGTGAACATCTAGCTGTAGCCATAGCCGTAGCCGCCAATTTGGACACACCACTATTCTTTGGGCCAGTTTTGGAACCATGGCTTTGGCTTCAACTGCAACTTAGGCTATATCCGCCTCTTTGAAGCCACATACTGAAAGGACATGTTTTTTAAAGTAAACGAAGAAGGGGAAGCCAAAAGCTATGGTTGTGGAAATGGTCTTTGAAATGAAAGACAATAGACGTCTGCTCTATGAGCACGGCATTGATCCGCCGCTTGTTCGTTTGTGTTAAAAGTACTTAACATATCGACCACATGTGGTTTAATTTCAGACTGTGAGAGGTTTGTCCCGCCCTTACAAAATAATCAGTTAATGATCCATCGTGTCTTTCATTGATCCCTACATCCGGAACCACGACCAGGCAGTAAATAAACTTTCCTTAATTGTCTCGGCTGTAAAAAATACCAATCCAGTCAATATTTCAAACACATTTTGTGATTCCCGCTAATCAAGGACTTCTCCTTGTTCTCTTACTGTTTGGACTTGGTTGTTTTTAGCGACGTCCCCATTGGTTTTGTACCTGAAAGCGAAGCGAGGACGTCCACGCTCTGTCAAACACTCCGAACCCTTTTAATTTTTAAAGTCCTCGGTTTCAACGGGTAGACACGGTCACTGATATAACTGTTTTGTGTTCTTTCCACACACAGGGATTTCGCTTATGTTGCCCGAGACAAGGTGACCAAGCGTTACAAATGTCATGTATTCCGCTGTGACATTCCAGCCAAGGCCATTGCCAACGCTCTGCATGAGATCTGCGCCAGGGTGATGAGCGAGAGACAAAAGGGTCACACCATCTCCATGGTAACACAGGGTCAGATGATCCAGCAGCAGCAACAGCAGCAGCTTATGCAAATGAGGAGCATTTCATTGGATAGTAATAAGGAAGGCATTCCAACAAGTGGTATGTATTTCGGCCAATCACAACTTTTGTTTTTATAAAGACAAAGTATACCTTTGGTTTCTAGGACCGTTCGATTATTTTACTCATGTAGAAATGAAGATAATATAATAAAAGTAAACCTGTGAACATTTCATTTTGAAAGGTGTTAGCGTTTTTAGAGATATCGTCGAGAATCTTTGGTATGTCCACGCAGGAAGAATAATCCAAATTAAAATACCAAGTAGTTCTTATGATCATTGTTTTTATGGCACTTACTAAAGGTATACATCACTTTAGTTAGTTATACACACTTATTTAGTCTGTTGCATATCTATTTACTTATGTTTTGTATGCATTCATTTATATGGCATCATTTTTTTTTTCTTTTTTTTTTTTCTTTCATTAGTTTTTTATTTCTGTTTCAGGGGAGCGCTTTGTCAATATCAATATGTCTACCAATCTTATCAAGATCAAACAAATTGTTTTTTTTTTCACATTGCAAAGAAAAACATCCCTTAACAATCTCAAATTGCCTGTTGTCTATGACCACCAATAAACCCTAGATCCCCAGTCCGATTTCAAAATTAAAACAATAACTAAAATTGAAACATCATAGATTTCCAAGACGCTCCTCAAAGCACGACTCCACACCCCTAATAATAATCATCAAACATCGGCTCTCCGTAATATAAACCGCTTATCCAAATATCACTTCAATGAAATCAACATTCACGTCTGCAGTCTAAACAAACCCCATCTCATCATCTCATCACCATGGTTATCCTCCACCCCCCCCCCCCCCCCGCCTCATCCTCATCTTCCTCACTCCCTAAGGGAATGTAAATTTCTCTCAGAGATTAGCCTCAATCAATGCAAGGAAATCTAATTTAGTCTTGGAGGATCCCAACAGAACCCTTGCTAAGTTGGGCAATACGGCTTTAATTAATGCACTTAACGCTCACAAAGGAGGCGGTGATGCCTGTGTTTAGATTAGAGGAGTAATTACTTCAGCGGTGGGGTCACCACGTTTTCAATTCCGTTTTTTTTTTTTTTTCCCTTCCTTTTTTTTCTCTTTTTTTTTCTATTTTTAATGCTGAATAAACATGAATGCACTTTCCCTTTCAATGTGGAGTCAGAAATTTGATTATTTGAGAGTTTAGATTTGGTCTGCTATGCATTTGTTGGAAACAAAATTCTGTTTTCTGCCACCACTTTTTTAATTTGCTATAAAATACATTAATATCTGATTTACTCAAATGAGATATTCCTTTTGGTGAAAATGAGTGAAAAAGAGTGAACAAGTGGTGGCAGGATACTGAAATCTTTCCCATTTGTAATTCATGTAGAGGGTGCAGGCCCTGAATAAGCATCTTAAGAAGGCAAGATTCAAGTCTACTTCTTGTGAACATCCTTTAACGAAAATATACTATTTTCAAGCAATTTATGATTAACTGGAAACTGCACTTGAACTATTTTCCAGAGTTTTTTTGGCAGGCAAGATTCTACACTGGTCATAATTGGAAGTGGTTGATAACTTCCATATAAATTCACACAAATATCAGCTCTACAAGTTTTAAGATGTGTTCCCTTTCCTCATATTAAAAATTGATAGCAATCAGACAATGCAATTTCCCCCCCAAAAATGAAGTTTTATGATTTTTGCCGGTTCCACATCACAGAAGATGTGAGATTAATTAAGAATGACAGGATCACAAAATCAAAACATTTCTAGCATCAGGTAAAACAATTAAATTATTTTAGCAGCTCTATAAACTTTGGCTCAGACCTTTACCTAGAAAGTCATTTTCATAAAAGTCATTTGAAAGTCCCTTTTTAATGTTGTAAATACAAATTCAACCAATGGCCTGCTTTTGTCTAATTGATGTTCATATTTTAATTGGTCTTTTGCTTGTTTGTCTTGCTTATAACATTTTAAATTCTTGTCTGCTGTTTTGTTTTGCTGATTGTAACACCATATTTGACTAAAATTAATTCAATTTCAATGTGCAATTTTCAATGTGTAAATTTAGGGGAGTGGCTTAACGTTTCCACATACTTTTATATGTTTTTATTACCAATTTGCATCCTATTTAATTTCAATTTTTAAACTAATGTAAAATTGTTGTAATTCAGCCTTTGTGCTGCGAGGACAGTTTTAATAAACCATTTCATCTATCTATCTATCTATCTATCTATCATTTTATTAAATAATTTTGTTCTTGTTTACTCTTTATCACACAGTTGATTTCCCAACTCCAAAGGCTGAGCCAATAACAGTATTCCGAGCTCACTATGTTGGTTCAACGATGGTCTCAAGGCATGGTGGTAGGTTGATTAAATGTCGAGAAAATTCAATATGCTTTCCTTAGGCCTGTGACTTTGCACAATATGTCAAAGTGATATGTCTCGAGAAATTGTTTTTTCTTACAAACGCCCTGTCGTCAAGTAGTGCCTTTACTTGTCACTGAGGCTGCACATTGGGATATTTCTTAAAGGCAGTGGACACTATTGGTAATTACTCAAAATAATTATTAGCATAAAAAACCTTTCTTGGTGACGAGTAATGGGGAGAGGATGATGGTATAAAACATTGTGAGAAACGGCTCCCTCTGAAGTAACGTAGTTTTCGAGAAAGAAGTAAATTTCCTCGAATTTGATTTCGAGACCTCAGATTTAGAATTTGAGGTCTCGAAATCAAGCATCAGAAAGCACACAACTTCGTGTGACAAGGGTGTTTTTTCTTTCATTATTATCTCGCAACTTTGACGACCGATTGAGCTCAAATTTTCACAGGTTTGTTATTTTATGCATATGTTGAGATACATTGAGTGAGAAGACTGGTCTTTGACAATTACCAATAGTGTCCTCTGTCTTCAAACAAACTCTGCACAGTTTTACAAATTATTTATGGCAGTTGAAAATTTAACACTGTGTGGTTTTAGGAGACCAGCTTCTTCTTGCCCAGGCTTGTCAATTTGTGGTGTTCTTTCTGTAACAATAACCGCACCATGATTTGCAGTTTCAGAAGAACTTATCAATAATAGATGTTATTTATTTTATTTTGTTATTTATTTTGCATCAGGTTTGAGAATATAAACTGTTTTTACTTTTGCATCGATGTGTATGCAGCACTGTGTACTCAGTAATTTTCCTGATTCTGAAGGCAAATAGGAAATGGGCAATATACTTTCCACAGGAAAGGACATGTTGCACACCATAAGAAGTGGCCTGACGTTTTGACCACAGCAAGTCTTTCTTAAAGCCATGTTACACTTGCAGAACAGAAAGAAAGAAAAAAAGTTCACAGATTTACAAATAACTTCAGGGTATACAGAAAGTAATGGTGAAAGACTTCTCTTGAAATATTATTCCATGAAATGCTTTACTTTTTGAGAAAATATTAAAACAATTAGTGATTCATTTTAAACACATGTCATGACATGGCGAAATGTGCAAAACAAGGGTGGGTTTTCCCGTTATTTTCTCCCGACTCTGATGACTGATTGAGCCTAAATTTTCACAGGTTTGTTATTTTATGTATAAGTTGTGATACACGAAGTGCAGGCCTTTGGACAATACTGTTTACCGAAGTGTCCAATGGCTTTAAATGAAAGAGTATGTTGTTAAATTTGTTAGCAAGCTAGATTGTTCAAGGTTAGTAGGCTGGGAGTTTTTGTGGGGAGAGGTGAAGAAATTGAAAAAGAAGCTATGCCTCCAAAGCAATGAAAAACAACTTGCTTTTTTAATAAGCCTATTGGGAATTGCAGCTGCTCATGTCTGTTACTGCTGACAACGCAATTTGTCTATCTCCCTTGACCTTTTGCATTAGACCCTTCCCATGAAATATGTAAATTGCACGTAGCGCGTGCGCACTAACGTTTTAGTTGGCAAAATGAGGGAACATCGCGCTGTTTTGTACACGGCTAATGGGTGCGTGACGCAGACGCGACTGCGCGCCTGCTTAGTGCACAACTCTATGGCGTTTGCCAACCAACAGGGTCTGTACGCATGCGTGAATGTAATTAGCATATTTCATGGGAAGGGTTCATTCCGAATAGGCTTATTGTAATCTTATTTTCTACTGTACAGTCCATTCATAAATGTGTAAATTGTATTGACAAAACTCACAACAAATTGTTCTTAGACACCTTCAACTCATTATTGTCTGTGATTTGACATTTGCTACCAGGAATGGAGTTACTGAACACAGCAATCAATAAAGTAGTTGAAGAAATACCGGAGGACCAATGGACGCCATCAAGAATTGAGGTTGCTGTTTCTACTGTCACAGTCACTGGCATTAAGGTAGTGTTTTAGGGGCCGGTAAATTTTTGCTTAGTGTAGAATCCAGCTAAGCAGAAATGGGTTACACTTTAATGTACATTGATTGAGATGGATACTCCACAATTTTTGCTTCACAAATAATTTGGTAGCAAGAAACTGTGCGCTAAACTCTCTCAGAGGAAAATGGTAACCAGAATTAGCTCATTAAGCAGCAAGCTGGGCCCAACTTCATGGTTCTGCTTACTGTAAGCAAAGAATCAGCGCTTATGAAAGCGTCAAGCCTATTCCATAGGTTATCAGGGAATTGTTGCTCGATTGTACAAGGCTTAATTGGCTTACAAAGCGAGCACAGAAATTTTAGGCTTGCCCTGTAAGCGAATTTCAAAGGTTAGCAGGGAATTTTTGCTTAAGCACGATTGTATTTCATGTCCTTAGGCATTCTTCACTTACACAGCTAGAAATGCGGCTCTTGCCCTGTAATGGATGAATGGTGATCGCAGGCACAGAATTCGGCTGTAAGCAGAGCTATGAATTTGGGTCCAGAATGCAGCCAACCAAATATGTTGCCTCGCTTGAGGTTGGGTTTGACTTTACCCGGCCCCCTGATGTATTTAAATATGGTAGTAATTCTTCTCAGTGGTGAGCCAGAATCTAACCACAAACTTCCCTGCTAATTATTGTGATATTTGTTTCCATGTTACTCAGCATGTAGTGAGATCAGCCCTTTGCATACCATCATGTCATGCAGGGTATTGGCAAAAATACTGGGGCACCTCCTTGGCCTTACTATTGGTATGGATGCTTCAGACCCTACTGCATAGTTCACATTTTTCTAATACTTGATTTTATTTTGGAATTTGCCTGCTATTGTTGTTATGTACCAGTGGCAGTTGTATCATATTTGATATGATTTAGTTATTTTCACAGCTTATACATGTTACTTCTCATATTTTCTGTTTAGACTCCTTTTGTTTTTGTCTTACCACCAAACATGAAATGTTTGTTGGCTTGGGTTCGGTTTGCCAACCATAAATAAAATGAGTATTATAAAACAATGTTGTTAAGTTTAATGATGAGATCTGCATTAAGGGTAAAAAGGAATTCACACAAATTACACAGCGTAGTTACGGAGTGATGACCCACCATTAAGGCCCTTTTTGTGTTGAAAGGACATGGATGATAGCGCCCTCTTGCGGTGAGAATCGTGTCTCAAAGCAAAATGATACACAAAGATTAGCTTGAAGATGCCTCACCACATCGCAGTACAATCGTGTTGCGTCTTATTTTAGCTCAGTCCTTTGTACTGTAATTCTAATCTATACATATTGAATGACAAATGACTTGTATTTTCATGCCCAATTTGAATGCAGCATTTGTTAATATTGTATTGGCCCTTTTTTTATAGCTATAACTGTTTAATTATATTTTTGTTTACAGAGCAAGGAAGTTATTGCTGAAAACAGGATACGATTCCTATCCTTCTTGGGTATTGGAAATGACATCAGGTAAAAAAAAATCTCTAAAAATTCTTAAATTTGTCAAGTATTTTTTTTATTCTTCCCTTTTGTTTGATAATATGTATACAATTTCTAATGAAAACTAATATTTGGTTTTCGGTAATTTTGTTTTGACCCACCCACCAACAATTGCGGGAGAATTTTTTTTTTAAATAGCCCCTAACACTGAATTTGTTTTAGATGTTACTTATTCTATTATAATTTCATATTTGAATGGGTGTTAGTTTTGTAGAATACCGTGCCAACTACAGTACACATCCTCTGACACCCTTTACCGCACGAGTACATTTATTACACTCCAAAAACCAGGCCACGGTGGCCGACTGTCCCCTGTGTACTTCCGACCCATCCCCCTGGGTGTCCACATCATACTTTAGTTTGACGCTTTGAGTACTGTACATGCTCTGCATGCAGTGCTTTGGACTAAACTAGTGTCCGTTGGTCTCGCATCGTTTCCATTTCCTGACCCCCACCCTCCGTCGCGTCATTCCCAATCAGTTTGTCTTGCATCAGCTGCTGTCGTACGGAACTCAGTACCAATGTCTTACATATACGATCTGTTTTATGTACTCAACACATCTCATGAATGATACGTGTACATGTACAACCAATAATTTACATGTTATCATGAGAGGGCATTATCACTCAAGAAATACTGACTTTGTGATGTACCGAGACAAAACAATTCAGCAAGATATATTTTGTTTGTTGAGAATGTTTTTTTTTTTTCAATTATTCAGCATTTAAACAAACATACTCAAAAAAGCTGGACATTCAAAATGCGGGGGAAAAGTTAAAAGGGAAAAGAGTTAAAAATTGAATGATTTTGTGTTTTAAATAAAAGCTAAATTAACTGCTTAGTTTTTAGTCTGAATCTTTGGTGGATCTTGTGATTGTATAAAAACTAATTCAGGCTTATGATTCACAGGATTTTCCTTGCTATCAGGATTTCTCAAAAATTATATTGATTGGTCAAACAGTAGGAAGGTTAAATGTTTTAAAGATTGTATTTTGCAAATTCCTCAACAACATTAGTCAAAATTGCACAAAATTTTGCTGGTTAGTTTTAGATGTGAAAATAGAATCAGCTGTTGCAAACTGCTTTACCAACCCAAAGGACCAAAATTTATTGTTTAAATGCAAAACATAGTTTAGCCTGACATTTCGACCTTAACCAGATTCTTTCTGGCTAGTTTTAGGATAGGTATATTTTTAAAATACGGATTTCTGTCGACCAGTTTTGTACCACTTTCCCTTTAACATCTCCTTCTCTCTTACTGTGTGCACTTTTTGTTATAAACAATTTGCCTACATCTTGTGTGTCGCTTAAATTAAAAATAAGGATTTTGAATGACCATTTTTGTAGCAGTTTTCCTTTAACATCCTCCTTCCCTCTCACTGTATGCATTTCTCATAGACAATTTGCCTACGTCATGTGTGTCGGCAAGCAGAAGTTCCAATGTCATGTGTTCAGCTGTGAACACTCAGCCGGGGGTCTGGCTAAGTCAATTGAGGCAGCTTGCAAGGTAGGCTCATTTATACGACCCTCTTTTTATGGATACATTTTTTACTCCCGTAGCTCATTGTTGGGATTTGATGAGATGGATGCATTCTAGTTAGTGTTTTTTTTTCTTTCTTTTTTCGGCCAATTCCTTTGTGACTCAAATAATGTTGACCACTGATATCTTGCATTTTGACGGATTTGTGAGGCTCAAGATTTGTTTTAAATTGTGTTTTGGCAATTATATAAACAAATCTCAGCTGATCAAAACTCTTTAAAATAATTTAGAAAGCTAAATATCTGTATATTGTGTCAGTGCACGTGGTGTTACACAATGAAGTGTAGAATTACCCCGTTCGTAGTTATACCTTATACACATATGTGGACCCCCCCCCCCCCTACGTTGGCGTAAAAAAGAGGTTCTTCATTGGACATAGTCACTCATTGAACGTAACCGTACAGTACGTCTTCCCTGATTTCATTTTTTTCTTTCTTAAGATGTTAGTTTGATTGCGTCATAATGTAACAGACAATTGTTCATGACAAAGGATCCTCTTTGCAGTGTTAGGGAGCATCTTAAAAGTTCCATTGAGAAGAACATTCTAATCAGATCGGTTAGAGTGGTCCAGTAGACTGCCGGAGCATTCCATTGAAATGTATATCCAATCGTGTATGACTGTTCCCATACTCTGGCACAATGTCGCAGTCCAGCAGAATGTTTTGGTGGTCCAGTGGATGGCGGACATTTGCCTCTAGGAACGTTTCTCCGAGCCTGAAAAGGTGCCCAACTATTGAGACGCTCCCTTCACACTGCTCAATGCATACTGACGTTGAACCAGTTCATCCTCCTGTCTTTACATGTACCTGTGGGAAACTTGCACTCAAAGTGGAGAGTATCAAGTGACAAAAAACTTAGTATGTTTTTTGTTTTTGTTTCAGCTGAGATACCAGAAGTGCCTGGACAATCGTCCCAAAGGCCACCATCTGATGTCAGATCACTCCTATGATGGCAGGGTGAGTAGTAGATACCGGGAAACTAATTGAGTTTGATATAAAGGGGTCTTAAACGAGATCTGCAATATGGGATTGTCTATTTCACAAGTGTTTACAGTTGTAGTGTCCCTGTTACACATTACACTTAATGGGAAACATAAACTAAAATGCACTGGACACCTTTGGTAATTGTCAAAGACCAAAATTCTCACTTGGTATATCCCAACATATGCATAAAATAACAAATCTGTTAAAATTGTGACTCAAATGGTCGTTGAAGTTGCAAGAAAATAATGAAAGAAAAACACCATTAGCACAAGTTTTTGTGCTTTCAGATGCCTAATGAAAGGCTTCATGCCTGAAGTATTTTAATATTTGAGTGAGAAATTACCTCTTTCTCTAAAACTATGTTACTTCAGTGTGAGCCATTTCTCACAATGTTTTATACTATCAACAGCTCTCCATTGCTCATTACCAAGTAAGTTTTTATGCTAACAGTTATTTTGAGAAATAACCAGTGTCCAGTGCCTTTAAAACAATGAGAAATTTCAGACTTTTAGAATTGAGACTGATGAAGAAAAGTAGCTGCTTATTTTCTTCAGAGTTAAAGAAATCATGCTCTTTGATCTACTTCTCTAGTGTTGAGGGTACTGTTCATTAAAGCTCCTTGGTAAACTCCAAAGGCCACCCGAAAGGCAGTACTGCCATCTTTTTTAACATACCCTCCGAACATTTGGATCTTGATCTAGACCTCCTTGCCACTAATGACTCTTATTCCTGTATAACATTGGTCTTCCTTTGCTGCCATATTGATTTTACTATTGATCATTGATGTGCAGCAGCATCTTGTACCAAAATGCCTATGGCAGCCAGCAGCCGTATACGGCTTGCAAGATTCGGCCTACTTCCTCGCAACCTCAAAGGGTCAAAAACAAAGGTCTTGTCTTAACTTCACATTTTCAATGTTTTAAATGTTCAGGCATGCAACTCTTCCGCGGAACTCCGCGGTTTTGGGGGGGGGGGGTTTTACGTTTTGTTTCCCAGACTTTTTTTTTATTATAGCCTAATATATGCCGGGCATTAACAGTGTACAACTACAATCATGTAAACTAAGCCTAGTACATGCTAACAATGCACCTTATAAAGCATAATAAACCTCAACATGTTCTAGGGTACCATTGTGGGTATCATGTCCCGTGGCGTTTCGGCTGCCTCGCTCCGCACTTGCGTTGTGCCTTTGAAAATTTTCCTCTTATTTTTTTCAACGGGCAGTTGCATGCCTGAATGTTACAAAAATATTTGCATTTCTAGAGCAGAACAAATGTTTTTCTTATAAAATTTGTGTTTCAGTGTATTTCCTCATGCTTTTATAGTATCTTACTGGACAATAGAGTCGAGGCAGAATCCCCAAAGAAGGGCTTATGGTGGATATGCCATTGCAAAATCAAACAGCATGAAAATTAAACAATGTTGAAAATTACAGACATAATAGTTGACCGACAAAACTATTGTAACACAACAGAGTATGCCTAATGGTGGTGTCATCACATAGTTTTTGTCAAAATAATGCTGATTTAGAGCAAACTTATTGAGAAAAGAAAGGTACAATAAAAGTCACATGTAAAAGTTTCAGTGAATTAAAGCTCTGTTTGTAGAGAAAACCTGAACAAACTATCATGATATTTTTATCAACAAGTCAAATCCATCCACGTTTTTTGTGTTCCAACTGCATCTCTGGCAGCGGCATTCACAAACGGACTACATAGAAATTTGGATCTCCACAAAAACTCAACATACTTTTATTATTGATTTGGCCGTTAACAGAACTGGGGCTGTGCCATCAAGAGCGGAGTTCAAAATCTCTTCAGTAAGCTGGGCAGACGAGGGCAGAAAGAGGCTCCCATCAGTGCAGTGTAAAGTCACCGGTCAAGCAGACGGACGACATCTATGAGAGAATTCACTGCTTGGGAGAAGAAGACAAATAATAATCGTGACATTTTGCGATTTCTGAAGGTCAATTATGGACATCCATGAAAATCAAAAACAGTGTTTGCTTCGACAATGAAGTGTTTATAAAGAAATAAATGTATTCCGCAAACTGTGACATGATAAGACTTGCAAACGTTAAGAGTTTTAAAGAACACGCAATCTTTACTGTGTATGCAAATATATCTTAATAGCTGTTTAAAAAAAAAGGATACCAATTTTAAGCACATCACTAGATGGTGCGTTAACTATTTTACGTGTGCTAAAATATCTCTAATGGAACACCCTGTGTATATGAATATATGTGTGTGTGTTTGATAGAAGATGGATGGTCACTGCTGCTGGTTTAACAAAAAACAAAAAAGTACTTGTGTTTCAAAAATTAAGTGCTGATATTATATGTAAAGTTAAGAAGTTTGATTTCGAATCAAGAACTCATAATTGATGATAAGAATATGATGTTACATTTATGCAAGAATGTTGTCGGTTGAGTGCCAAGGGTTGCTGTGATTCAAATGTTGATTTTCATTTGGATAAACTTTTCCTCATAGACTGAGGAGAAAGTCCGTTTATCCCGAAATGGATATGAAAGTGATCCATTTTGGAAAACCCTTGGGTGACAACGACACCTGCTGTGTAAGTTAAACATTTATTACCATTTAAAATGGCAGTGGTTTAGGTTACAGTACCGAGGTCATACTTCTTTCTTTTTCAACACACACACACTGACTCCCTAGCTGCTGAAGTTTTGATTTCTTATCACTTGGGCATCTCTGTCCGTGCTGCAGACTTGCCAAAATGCATTCAAAGATTAAAAACTCTGTATAATCTTTGGAAGTAAAACGTGAAATTTTAAGCAGTGCAATGTAAAATAAGAATATTATAGAGAGATTTATATCGATTTATGAAAGGTATTTGAAGGGACTGGTGAAAGTCCGGCTGCCGCCCACCTAAAGACTGTCAGCCAAAGTCAGTATCAGCTGAAAAGAAATTATTATATCGATAAGAATCGCACCGAAATGTGATACAGCCGTCCTAGTTACACTTTGTATTCACATGTATGTAAAATGTGCAAATGAAAGAAACACAACTCGACTCTGTTAACCCTTTAAGAGCTAACAGAAATTAAAATTAACATATTTGGAACTATCCAATATTCACTAAAATCTTGTCGCACAAAATGTGATAATTCGAGCATAAATGTTTGGGCTCTGCCCCCGATTTCACCAAGCGCTGCGACGCGTCGCAAGGGCGAGTTGCGACCGGTTACACGTCGTAAGTTGCGAACTCGTCGCAGCCGCGTAGTTTCTTATAGGTCTGCGACGCATCGCAAACCTTACGATGCGTCGCAACTTGCGATGAGTTTCGTGAAATCGGGGGCTGGTTTGGCAAAGAGCTCAGATTGATCTTGACTGTGAATCAGTCTATTAATTGCTAAGCAAAGTGTGATGTCACAATTGCAAAGCACTATGGTAAATACTGACAACTCGTCTTGAGGTTCGACAGGGCCCAATTTCATAGAGCTGCTTCACCTCAAAAAGTAGCTAAGCACAACAAAATTATGCTTACCAGAAAATGGTTACCATCTCACATGTTCTATCTGTGGCTGGTATCCTGCTCATTGTTACTAAGCAGCTCAACGAAACTGGGCGCTGATATGGAGTACACTGAGACAACAAACCTACTACATTGAAAAGTAAAGTTGACCAAGCTGTCAATACCGATTGTCAAAAAGACAAAAGCTTTTGTCTTTACTCAAAAACGAAACATGCTGCTTTGATATTAAAGTCTACCTTATATCATTGTTTATGATAGCGTAGTGGCCCCTGACTACTTATGACGTCATTTTCAAATGTAATAAGCAGTGTAGCAATATGCTGAATACATGATTTACAATTGGATGCAATTTCGAGCTGTTTTCACATTGTATAATAGATCTTTATCATGCCTGTCATCTTGTTTATTTTTGAACTAAAGTCAATGTAACCATAATGAGGCACAAGGGGAGAAATAGTATGGCCCCTTTGTGTTTAATGAGCATAAGTATTCATTATTTCAATCAGGGAACCTGACCAAGTTGTCTCTGCAGCATGATAAAGTTCTATAGCTGGGGCTGGACAACAGTGGCCATTATGGAGTTTTGTGATGGAGGTTTTTTTGGTGCTTTTGTTAATTACGATCATCCGATTGTTCTTCGACAACATTGATGCTCGAACTTGTTCCAGAGAACAGAGGTTAAATTGATGTGTGATAATGTACAGTGATATTCTATGGGGCCAGTGAAATGTGACTGTGTACCAGTGATGTATTTCGTCAACTACGGTAAAATACGGTAAATTTTATTTCTCAAAGTCATGTGACGACATCAAGCAGCTTTTCTGATATGTCATTTACATAATGAGCTTCAGTGTGTAGGGGTAGACGTCAGTTGTAGTGTAAGAAATCTAGCACCTACTGTAGTACATAAACAAATCTATATATCGTAGTAAACATATTGAAGTTAACCAAAATGGAGTATGTAAAAATAGTGTAGTGTCTGTTTAAATAAAAAAAAACTTTTTAATGCAGCAAGCATGCAGTGTGGGATCAGAACAACCACCGATCTTGGGATTTTCTCTGGAATATATATTTGAAGAGCTTGGGCAAGACGTGTGAAAATTAACCCCGGAGAACTACAATTGATTAATTAAGGCAGCAATCTGAGGACATTCTGTGGGCCGGGGACTTAATTTGCTGCGTCAGGGACAACAGACGATGTGTGAAATAACAAAGGAGTGGTGTGCGTGGCGTTGATTGAGGCTGGATTTCTCTGTCTTCATTGGGGGTCGCCATGGCTACAACAACGAGAGCTGAATAGGAACAACACTGTTTTGATGAACGTGATGTGCACATGCTGATTGACGGGGATCTAAGCTACCCCCCCCCCCCCCCTGCAGATTCATATCGGCAGGAGTGAGTTCCTTGTTCCAGTGACATCAGATGTCCTAATTTGGACAAGCCGTTGTACAAAACTCTTGTGAGAGTCGACAGACTTGCTGGAAAGTGATTAAGGATAATGAATCAACATGTAGGTAGTGAGTTCCATGCTCCTTGTTTCTTGCTTGGATATGATCGCCTCACGGGATGGTTACAAGGTGAATTTTGTAGCTTAGCAACAGCGCCTTGTTGGAGAAGAATACCTGGATGTGGCACTGAGCCAATGGCTCATGAACGAATTGGTTAAACCACGTGATCCTCGGCTAAAAATCACGTGTTTGGTCGTTTTACATCAGGGAGCCAGTGTTAGATGAAGACATTGAGCATGGCTTTTACGTACCACAGTCAAGGGGAGTATGTATTAACAAAAGTGCATCTGAACTGTCAAAGGAACACATAACATCATCTGTACAGTTTCAATGAAAGGATAAGTGCAAAGTCTAGATGTTGTTAGGAAATCTTGTAACAAGACTCACAAACTTGCTCTGCATTTTGGCTCTGCAAGACTGCAGCAGAAAGTAACATTTTAAACTTGCAAAATGTGTGCTGCTGCTTGTTCGTACTCGATAAAAATTTCAACGAAATCGGAAAGAAATCGGGAAGGAGTTCGATGATTTTTTTTGTTTCTTTTTTTTTTCATACCTAAATGCAGTTTATTTTAGACTGATGTTTATGTGAGGGGGAAAAAAAGCAACAGCATTCCAGCTCTAACAAGTAGTAAAATAATGTAGTGGATTTCCATCTTAAAACTGCATGGTTAGTGATTAAGGCACCTTCAGCAGTGTAGTAAAAAGTCCATGTTTATGAAGTTGTGGCTAAGTGTAGTTGTCATAGGTTGTGATCAAAACGTGTTTGAAATCAAGCAAGAGAAAACAAAAATACACATCTAGGTAGCTTTATATAATGAAAAATGTAGATGAATAACTAAACATTCAGGACAAAGTGATGTGTGCACTAAAGTTTGAGGTAACGTGTTTACACAGGTGGAGTGGATTTTTCATGAGTAAAGCTGGGTGGTTGGTTATTGGGAAAAAATAAAAGGTGATTTCTTAATGCATCAACCGCCTCTAATCTCTTTGAAAGAGAGGCTGTGTCCGGCTACAGCCATGGCTATGACTGTTGCTTTGGGTGTTGCTAAGGACGTCCTATGATGACGGTTTATGAGTACTCAACGATTCCAGCCATAGCCAAAGCTGTAGCCATCACTTCGGGACACAGCTTGAGGCTGGCAACCCTTAAAGTTTGAGCAGTTTACCATCATGACCTGAGTGGCTCTATTATTGGGAATGCTTTGAGTCAATCCAGGGGTCTCTGAGCCGACTCAGGGGTTGCCTAATCAACCCACCCAGGGGTAGATTTCACAAAGAGTGAAGAATGGTCTTGTCTCGAGTCAGAACGAGTTACTCGTCCTAGCTTAGAGTTAGAATGAGTTTCTCGTCCTAACTTAGTTATCTCCTACCTAGGACTAGTCCTACGTAGTACTCTTTGTGAAATCAGCCGCAGGGGCCTCTGTAGTCTAAGTCACAGTTTGTTATTTGGTCACAGTTGGCACAATTTAGATAGGTCACAAGGCTATCTAGTGGGTCAATAATTCTGTTGTTAACTTGTAACACGCTGGTAACCACAATGTGAACCGGTTGTCACTTGTCAATTGGTCTAATTATAACTAGGTCACTAGAGGGGGTGCTTTGCTAAACATTTTAACTCCACTTTTATTATGACCATGACTGCTATCTCTTAATACAATATTGCACACACTACTTAATGTTCTGTCATTTCACATGTAAATTCAGAACTCATAAAACAAAATTCCAGTTTGAAATGTGTATTGTCAGTCTACGGGAAATTTTATGAATATCAACTTAAAAAGATGAAGATAATATTTACTACGATTCAATGTATTTGCAAAGACGTTGGATCCTACACAAGATTGTATGTGTTTTTAAAGTGATGTAGACTAAACGCAATCACAGTATACAGTAATTGTTGGAGTTTAATATTGCACAAGCTAGTAGCACATGTAGTTGTTAGCCATGGTGCAGTCGTGATTGTCAGTATTTTAAACAATATCACATAAAAAGGTATTCACTGTAGCCGTAGATATCTAACGACGGATTTCTTGTACTTAATCTAATGGCAATTTTTGCTTGTATTCCTGAATATCAATAAATAAGAGCTTATCGAATCCTTACATTGCTAAATATTAATAAACGTCATTTTCATAATCCCCCAGGTTAAATTTAGATTTTAGTTAGATCCTTAGGTAGATTTAAGTCTGACTCAGTTAAAACCCGAGGTATCATTGTAGTAGATGTTACACATTGATGGAGTCGGAACGACTTTTGAATTTACTCATACCAAACTTTTTACGCCATTCTGAAAGCAATGATTTAATTAATGTTAACGATTCGTCTTTGTCTGTTTATGTTTTTGGAGAAGAAAAACAAAACAAAATGATGTTGTGGATAGTGTTTTGTCCTTGTCATGCATTTTATCTGACAAGAAAAGTTGTAATAGGTAGACAAAACAGATTTTACATAAATGGTGCAATTATTTATTATCAGTACATTATACAACTCTAGTTTTTTTTAATGTGATTTTAGCTGATACATATATTATAGCCGTTGTACGCACCAAACATCAGATACCAGATTTTATTTCCAGAGTCAACATACTTTTCTCAGATCAGTTTTCATTTTTATATGACTTTTTGCCAAAATACCTGAAATGGTTTTTTAGTGTGTTTTTTTTTCTTCTTGTCTCGAGTATTGTACAGCTTTGTTTATCTGATCTTCTTCATTCATCAGTGTGGTTTTTTTTCCTCATTATTTTTGCACAGATTGATATTTTGTTATCTACCCGAGTAGGAAATGTATGATACTTTTTATTATTGTATATTGTTAACTTTGTATAGCATACCTTGCCGTTTATTTTCACCCAAGCATTATGGGTATTTTCAAGATGGCTCATTAAAACCTTGAAACACTTGGGTTGGGGGAAATATTTGAGCATAATCTTGTGAACACCATTTCTTCATGTAATTCTTCATTGGAATAGCTTGTAGCAACGATACCATAAGCCAATTTTGGAGCACCACTTTAGGGATGTATCTCGTTTGAGGTCCTATTTTCCCATTGAAGATAATCAGGATAACCTTTTGGGTGAAAATGTTGTATAGTTGTTTAAATACAAGTATGACCAACAGTTTAACATTTTGTTTACCCACTAATGGAGTCGTCTTTTCCTTGGCCCAAATAGAGTGGCTTTAGCATGAAATGTTGCTAAAAGCAAAACAAAACTTTACTTTATACCAGAATAGGGTTACCAGCCAATATATTTACATGTACAAAATGTACCTGGTGTCCTGCTTAGTAAAATACATACAAACCAGCTACCAATGCATTTCAGCTGGCAATGCTAAAGTTATGACACGTAATTCTGTCGAAATCATCACATAACTGGTGTTTTTAAAACTTGACTTTCCCCGGACAGTGGTTTTTAGGGCTGTCTTGAAAGTACCCATAATGCTTTGTATTTCTGAAAGTTTCAGGTGCACAACCAAATATAGTCTTTAAGGTTTAACGTACATTCATCATGGTTTCGTCGATTCAGAATCCAAGGACTTAAAGGGCATGTTGTGATATTCAAATGAAAAAGATGTTTTACAACCAAAGTGCAGCCTATTGTGCAGCCTATTGTGTACAATAGAACTCTTTTTGCTATGTTAGGGCGATATACCTTCATAGACTTTTGCACTAACTTTACCCTGTCAAAATTAACTCTTTTTATAACACTCCATCCTTCCAAAATGTGGTTCAAAAGCTTTCTGCAAGCTCAAGGAACCACTTTATTTGCAAAATGGGAGATCAGGCTGGCTCAATAGTTTCTTTCCCTACCTTTCACCTCTGTGAACCACTGTTCGAATCCCATCTTGCATGTGGATTGGGTTAACAGTCCTACCTGGTTGCAGGGGTTTTCATGAATTTTTTTTTTTTTTCTTCCACATCTAAAACTGGAGATTTCTTCTCGATCGATTACTGTTCATCCTGTTATTGGATTTCGCTGTTGGATGTTGTAATAAAGTAAATAAGAGAAATTTGTCTGAAAATGGTCATAAGAAACATCAAAGTAGCACACATTTTTCGCTGTAATGTTAGTGCATCTTCTTTGTAGAAAAAAACACATTTATTATCGCCCTAATAAAGCATTAAGATGAGTTCTTTCGCTTTTGCTGTCTTGAATAATTGAAATACCATAAGTTCAAATTACAAGTTTATCAAGCTTTTGTGTGGTTTCAAACTCATGGCATAGGCCTTCTAACTCCTTTTTTCCCTGACTCGACAATCCATGACAAAGGTATAAATAATTATTTTATTTGTATGTTGGACTGTTATTGAAGGTAAAGATTATAACGCTGTCCTTTATTATAAAGCACTCTGATATTTTTGTGTGTGATTGAACTGTGAAGAAAGTATGGTGTTTATGTGTACAGAATTCACTGTATAGCCACCCTCACTTCAGGCTGATGTAAAAGAATGTGAGAATTATTATTGTTATTATTGTTGTTATTATTATTATTATTAAGATGTAAAAAGTAGATGGCTTGCCAATTTTATTTTTCTTACAGTATAGTGTGTAGAAGTTTCACATCAGACTCTGCGACACCCATAGTATTTTTGGGGGTAGAAACAAAATAATGTGTAGTGAGATGGATCCGAAAGGTTGTTGGATTGTTTTAGAAGCATGGACTATAATGGGGTATTGTTGTTCTTCTGACGGTATCATGCAGGGAAATACTATTGTCTCAGAGAATCTTTTCTAAATTTGAAGAGACATCCGTGTAATGTAGGAGAGGGCGAATAAGTTGTCATCTGGGGGATGCTTTCATGTAAAGTCTTGCTCTTGAATTTTTGATAAGATCACCTTATGACTTTTCTTTCTTTTTCTCTTTTAAGGTAGGGGAAGGTTTTTCATTCAATGTATGGTAAACATTCTGTTTCCGACAGCCACTTTTATATTCATTATATAGCAAAATAGTATCTCATTTACTGAAATGAGATATTGCTTTTGGTAACAATAAGTAAAAAGGTAGCAGTCGGATTTGGAAATTGTCTTTTCGAAAATAGTATTTGTGGTCCCAGTCTTAGCTATTATTTGTTGTTATTGTCTCATAATTCCCATCTACTTCTATGATGCGTTTATTTTAACAGGGTATACATGTACATGAATAGAACTTGAAACTTAAACATAACTTTGTTGGTTTGTTTTGTTTCCCCCTAGTTTGGTTAAGAGTCTGATGTGAAACACTTTGTAAAACAAGATATAAATTGTTGATTTTGGGTGAGCACATTCAATTACTGTTGCCTTGCTTCGTTGACCCGGATATCCAAATGAAATAATCTGCTGTCACTTCTAGGCCACCGTACATTAACTCTCTGTCCAGTGTCACATTGTATGTTGATAAAGTCCATTTTGTTTATTTTGTTATAAATATAATAAAATGTCATTTGGACCTATACACAAGAGTGAATGTACATTATATGTCAAAGCAAACTGTTATGGGGTATCCAGAATGAAATGTACAATTTATTCATGATTTAGTCCGCCATTATTCTGTAGAGCAAGGCACCAGTAATCGTATGTCGTTATGCACTGTGTCAATATGTGGATAAAAACAATCAGATGTACTTCTGCTAATAAATGTTGCAACGCATAAATATGACCAAAAACAAAGTCTATCTCTAGTTATTTTGTTGGTGTGTGTCAGATCTTACTTTTATTTGTTAAAATTTGTTTTAAATTAAATTAATATTTGTTTAAATTAAATTCATGAACATCTGGAAATGGGTATAATGGATTCAAGAAAGGGGGAAGGGGCGTAAGCCCCTCTAATGTTGCATCTTGCCATTCTGCTAGAGAGAATTTTCAACACTGATAACAGGCTGGGCATTTTTGAACAAAACAAAAAAGAAAACCGGAAAACATTGCCCACTGGGTAATTTACTCATGGTTTTAGGGTGCTTGTCTCTTTCCTTCTTTCCTATAATACCTCAATTAGTCTTTGCTCAAGGTGTTGTTAAATAGTCTTGGTGCATATTCGCTGGTTTTCCTTTCACGTCCACACAGCGCGGTCAACTCACCGACAGCGCCTGCATCGCTCGTAACAAGAAACGTCTTGCATCAAGACTAGCGTGGACAACCGGTTATAAACACTGTTCATTATCAACGGTTTAAACACCCCCACGTGACGCGCTCTCCACCAATAGGAATAGCGAAACTGTCTGATGTATTTATGAATGATAATTCATCCATAAATCCGTCAATACCTGAATGGTAATTCTCGGAAGAGGGCGCACTTTGACTTTCACGATCATCCGAATTCATTTCTTGCGTGCGTGAAGAAAATAAAATGTCTAAAAACAATTTCACTGCACCGATAGTCAATACATGGGGTAAATATATTCAGAGTTGATAACTGTATAAAATCAGAATTATAGCACAATGGGATTTTGATTCCAGCTCCTCTGATATTCTTCCTGGCTCACTATCCAATAAACTGGGGGGGGGGCGTCCGGGGAGTTAGCATTTCTTGCAATGCCGTCGTTTGGGTCTTTGTAAACTTATAGGCAAATTGTCAAGAACAGACTGAAACAATAAAAGTCACATTTTGACAGTTTCAGTGTTAACTTGCTGAGAAACAGCTAAAAAATCACCCGCGAGCACGTCGAATCCATCTAAAGTTTAACAAGGTGAGAGGACCCGTGGGCATTATTTAAATGGACGCTATTGGTAAGTATAGTATACTCAAAATAATTGTTCGCCTAAAAACTTACTTGGTAACGAGCAATGGGGAGCTGTTGATAGTATAAAACATTGTGAGAAACGGCTTCCTCTGAAGTAATGCAATTATTATTGTGTAGGCCTTTATACATTATTTATCCGTTTACTTTAGAAAGTTACTCTTGAACAGAAGCACAGCGTCGGGGAACTTAAGATCATCCCAAGCTTGAAAAACAAAACATTATTTCTGTGTATACACAGAAATATTGCAAGAGTTAGACTTGTACAGGTTCGAGTAAAAAAACTCACGAGGTGACTTGATCGAGGTGTTCACAATCTTAATAAGGAGAATCAGCTTTTCCCAGGGACAGTGATAACCCATTCCAAGAGAGGTCATAATCTAAAGCTGAAGGTTCCGAATGGATCAACCTCTTTTCACATGACTGTGGTGAACGCAACCTCAATCATCCTCAACCAACATGTTGAAGAACCAAATTGATACATCAAATTTTTATTGGAAAGAAATTGGATACGGTATTATTCATTCCCGTCAACCCAAGTAAGTAAGTTGGTAATCCTATAAAGAATTCCTGGGATTCCCGGAATACAAAGAAGTCACGCACCAGTTCACATACCCAACAATTTTGTATGGGGAAATTTTTTATGGAATTTACCCATAAGGATTCGAACCCATCGCGGGCTGGGCCAGCGCGCAGTTTACGTTAGTAAAAATCAGGGGGCTCCTTCTGAGTTCCATTATTTATACTCTTAAGACCAAGGCAAATAGAGGCATGCAGCATTTGATAATGACCAAGGAGTTGAAGATCAACGGATTTTGTGTGGTTGGTTGTCGATGAATCTGGATGCTCGTTGGGTGACACCAAAGGACCAAGGTAATGACAACTGCCTTAACCGACCTCCACTTTTTTTAGATAAATTGTTTTTTTTTTACCCTAACAAATTTAGACTTATTTTGGATAAATTCACTTAAGTGAAAGTTGGACTTTCCTTCCTTGCAAAAACACCTCTCGGGCAACTGTCAAATGGTCCAAATAGGATACCCTCATTTAACAAACAAATAAGATAAGAATATTACTTTTGGTTTTTACCCGTATACACCCGATGTGTGTGTTAGTAATGTAAACTCATTACTTTCCCGAGTCCCGTGAAAAATATTTGACTCCCATAAATGACCGACCGTTTTAGTCGACGAGGTAAAATGAAAACCACGCAATTTCGAGTGATACTTGTGTGGATCATTATATTCTACTTTTAAAATATCTCTCTATAATCATATGCATTTTATAACAAATGGTTACAAACGCTTTTCAAAGACCAACTCGGTCGATCCAAGGCAACGTGTTCCTTAAAGCATATAGGCTTCTGTGTTAAAGGATAAACGCCTAAACGTGATAATAAAAACATGAATTAAATTCCGTCTGATAATGTTTTTGTTTTTTAAAAAATGAGCACAAAAAAAAGATGGTGTATAACGCGTTTTCACCGATCAGAATGTAATTCTGTTTGCAACTACATGGGCGTTTACTCTTGGCACAAAAACAAACATCCTTGTTATGCAATATCTCAATGTCCTTCTTAATAATAATGCAGATTTTTTTTCATTTGAAAAGTATGAACTAGTTTGACATCTTCAGCTTAGGCGATACCTTACAGTTGGATTTATGTTTGAGCTCGGGCAATGGAACACTTTCATTGGCAAAATTTCACGAGATGTGTAGGCATTGTGACCCTTTCTGATAATAAAATTGCAGTTAAAAAACAAAGTCTCATGCAGGTTGAGACGCCGCGCTTTTATGATGTAGAGGCTGTATGGTAGAGAAGTTTCAGGACTGTGTGCAATACTGTTCTGCTTATTAAAGATCATCATCATCATCATCAGTCGGCTGCACAGCAGGCGGACACAAGCTTTTCCCATGCTCTCCTGTCTTGTGCTTTTCTCCGAATCTCAAGCGGGGAGAGCAGAAAAAAGACAAACAGTAAAAACTAATCATAAATTGCACATGGATGTGACACGCTCACTTCGTTGGTTATAATTTTCTGATATGCAAGGTCAAATGTTTGCACAATAGTAAATTCATTTTGCTAAAAATCGGGTATTGGGCCGACCTGAGTGGGTATTTTTCTTATAAATATCTACCCCGATGACCCTGATTGAAGTGCGCCCTCGGTCGGTAGATTTAAGTTACTAAATAAAACCCAGTCAGTTTCCCTTGTGGTTTATATTGATATCTGAAATAAAAAGTCGCATCCCCTTAAGGTGATCCCCTAGCTGCCGCTTCCCAGGTTGTATCGTAATTTGGGTGTGATCCCTGGCTACACGGCAGTTAACGGTTGTATGGCTTCTGACTGGCACCCCCCGAACAAAGATGTTGACAAAATAGGGAAACCGCCAATATAGGGCTATATAGATAGCTCAGTTGGTAGAGCGCCGGCTCGTTAATCCGGAGGTCGTTGGTTCGAATCCCACTCTAGTCAATTCTTTGTTCAACCCCCAAAATCATTTACAAATTTACCCAGTCAGTTTCCCTTGTGGTTTATATTGATAAATAAAATCACGGAAGTGTTTTGGGATTTCCCATAGACTGGTCGCCTGTTTTCATGCATGTCTTTATCCGCAATGATCAAGACAGGTATTGGTTTTACATGACCGGTGATTTAATTGGATAAAATGATTTCATTGGAAAAACGTGCATCGACGTATCAAGCTTGTTTTGATTGGGGTCTGAGGTGATGTTTGTCGGCTTCTGTATGCAGCTTGCATATAATTTGACTGTGAATCTCCAGTGTGAAATGAATACGAGATCAACTGTATATCATCACACGTGACCATCAGGATCTTGACGTGGCTTTGTTCAAGGTCGATCTATATTTAGGGCGCATTTTCCCGGATAAAGAGATGGCTTCAAGCAGTTAGAACACTAGTTTGATATTATTTTATCATACAAATAGCCTGGGGAGGGGCCTATAAGTTAACCACCATGGCTGACAAAGAAAGAGTAACTCGAAAACTTCATGTGAAGGCATATTGGCTTTCCGAGAGTGGAAATGTGAACGTCACGGCAGAACTTCAGACTCCTCGGCCACAAGAAATTCGCTACCTCCCATTCGCCGATAAGCTATCTCTGAATTATGCTAAGTTGAACTCTGAGTTAAGTAAAGCCTTCGGGATACCTCAGCGCTTCGGTGATGCTCAGTGTAAATTACAGCTGTTCTGGAAAGGTGAGTTTGAAGGCACTGGACCTACGGATCAGTGTTCTCACTTGGTGTGGGGCTAGACCCAGTAACTGGGGCGCTGTATTCCTTTTTTCGAAAATTTGACATTACGCTATGACCGATAATATCAAAACTTCGGAAACAGGGAACCACAGCACCCCAGTTGGGTCTAGTGTGTGGGGCCTATCTCAACATGCATAAAATAACGAACCTGTGAAAAATTTGACCCATTGGTCGTCAAAGTTGCGAGAGAATGATGGAAGAACGAAACGCCCTTGTCACACTATGGAGGTAGAGTGTAATTTCAGATGATTGTGTGAGTACAGATACCTTGAATTTGAGACCTCAGCTGAAGTCTCTTATTTTTTAAATATTTGGGTGAGAAATTACTTCTTTCTCAAAAACTACACTTTAGAAGGAGTTGTTTCTCACAATTTATACTACCAACAGCTCCCCATTGCTCTTCAAGTAATTTTTTTGCTAACAATTATTTTGAGTAATTACCAGTGCCTTTAAGAATGAGGATTTTCATAAAGTTAAAACTATTGCAACACAATTGGAAGCCTAAAGCAAAACCGTATACGGTTTGTAATGAAACACCCAAGAACACAACTGCCAAAGTTTTTGTGGAGGTTGAATCAGAGACAATCATTTTAGATGTGAAACCCAAAAACATCAAAATGCAAGCGCCGAGTAAATGTTCACAAACTAACCCCAAATTAGCAGCCAGCTTAGGTCTATGTTATAGGCTTTAATGTTAAATTACGGGTGTTAAGTTAAAGTGCATTGTTGGCAGTGCTGAAAGTATACTGGTGCTCTGGGTGGATTTCACAAAGTGTTAGGACTAGTCTTATCTCGAGTTAGGACCAGTTACTCGTCCTAACTTAGGACTATCCATGAAATTTTTATATCTCCTAGGACTAGTCCTAAGTTAGGACTAGTCCTAACTCTTTGTGAAATCGACCCCTGTTTATGTACAAATAATATAGCTAATGCCCTTTTCGAAACCACGGCTTCCATTCCAGGTTCAGCTCAGGCTAGCTTGGCCCCGCGGTTGCTTTGCCGAAGATTTACCCCAAACCAAAAGTTCGGTCCGGATTAAACACCTTATTTTTCGATTTTCCCCTGTAGCCAAACTTTTAACTTTTGATTATTTCTTATGTTTTCGTTTTATTCACAGATGTTGAAGGTGACTTTGTTTCATTCTCAAATGACATGGAGTTATCCGAAGCAATTGAGATGGGCGCAAAGAAGGATGTCTTGCACGTGTACTTTCAGCAGATCAATTAATGGGCATATATCGCACGGGAGAACGTCCGCTCTGTTTCGTTACTGCAGCAATGTCACTTTAAAAATCATAATCAACATCACAAACATATAACTGCAACTTTAAACATGTATGTGTTATAGCCTACAGTCTGGTGTACTTTTCATTTAAAATATATTCAAACAAAAACATAATGATGGCCTGAAAAGAGTGTCCATGTTAGGTTTGCCTAGAGAAAACCGATTATTTCAATTGCAGTCATCGGTTTGTATATGTAGCCTATAGGCATATTATAAGCCCCAATACAAGTGCATGTTGGAAAGACAGGAATGTTTTTTGTTCAAACATTTTCCAGAAGACGATCAGAGCATCGTAAAGTTAAAACCAACAGTTCTTTTCAGAACCACACCAACACATTTTAGAGATTATTACATGGTGTTACCGCAAACCTTTCTATATCGTATTGCAAAGTTTCAAATCCTACTCAAACAGTTCAGTCTGAAATAAGGTGATAACTGAGATGGATACTGTATAATTATTTCATATGGTGTCACAGTGTCATGAGTATCTCAGTGTGTGTGTTCCACTTATTATTCTTCCTGCCTGATTCCCTGATACATAATAAGCGCTCCAGACATTCGGCGATATCTCAAAACCGCTACCACCTTTTGAAATGAAAATTCCACAGGTTTCTTTTATTGTACATTTATAATGACACAGGTAAAGTTTATCAAAGGCACTGAAAACTTTTGGTTATTACTAAAAAACATTATCTTAAAAACTTACATGGTAACGAGGAATGGAGAGCTGTTGATAGTATGAAACATTGTGAGAAACGTCTCCCTCTGAAGTAACGTATAGTTTTTGAGAACGAGGCGATTTCTCACTAAAATATTTTTAACCTGGAATGAAGCCTTTTATTAGGCATCTGAAAGATCACAAATTTGTGCACCAAGGGTGTTTGTTATTTCATTATTTTCTTGCAACTTCGTTAACCAATTGTGCCAAAATGTTCACAGGTTTGTTATTTTATGCATATAATTAGGGTACAAAAAGTGAGAATATTTGACAACTTCCAAACGTATCCGGTGCTTTTAACTTGATGACTTACGAGCCACCCAGTAAACAAATTATTTAAGTCATTTTGCAACAGCAACAAAATTATGATTTTCTTTAAAAGTGTTGTGTAAAGTTTTCGTAAGATGTGTCTTCCTTTATTGCGTAGTTTTACTTCCAACACAAGAATGCCAGATGAAGTTGCAAAAGGTTGTTACTAAGTTGAAGGTTGACAGTACTTTTAATCCATTATTGTTAAGGTCAAAAATTAATTCACAAAAACCATAATTCTTTACATAAGTTCACGTAGAACAGGAATATGTTCGTAATAGAGGAGTCGTTACTGTCCATTGAAAAACGATCATATTATTATGCTCTTCCATCACGACCGCAAATCAAACTGTAAACGTAAAAAGACGTATTTGAAAAGTCTTTTTTTTCTCTTTCATTTTTTGTGTGTGTTACTAATGCGACAAAAAGGGTCCCTAATTTTTAACTTTGTTTTATTCAAATCAATTATTGGCTTGTTTAATGCCGTTAATATTTTACGATCTTACGTAACAGTTTCGTAACTAATTAGGGAAACTGACGAATCATAAGCGACAAATCAAATTTCGCTACTACTCCGAAAAACGCCACTGAAATCCACTGTAATAGCTATCGTTAGTTTCACATTTTTGTATTCAATTCAATTCAATATTGGTTTATTTTCAAATAAAAATACAAGACCAAATAAAAAGTCATAGACTAATGGCATTTGGTTAACAAAAAAATTAAATCAAAAATATATGTACAAGTTTACATGATAAAACAATAATATTAAAAAAAATACTATTTTGTAATCATTTTTATCCTTATCTTGGTAGTAGAGTTTTTTTTAGGGTCTGACACAATAATGACAGTTTTGTAAACTATTGTCTTTGCCCGAACAACTTTAAAATCTAGGTCTAATATACTTATGTCCGAATACGTAAAATAACTACAGACATTAGTTGTTTGTGAAAAAAAAAAGTTTCTTTGGTTGAAGTACTGTATGAAGGTAACTTTGTGGTAGGCCTAAACCTCAGTTTGACTTGAGTGTGACCTATATTGATAATTAAATTGCGAGAAATTTTGTCTTCAAAGTGACTACGGTATATTATTATGTTTTCCTCTGAAGTTGATAAACAAGTCGATCACTGGAATTTTCTTCTGAGGTGATCTACCAGAAGGTAGCGGGCCTTGCAATACGACATATTTGGTGAGTCTGGACACGTTTGGTTTTTGTCAAAGACCAGTATTCTCACTTGATATATACCAACATGTGCATAAAAGTTCCAAGAGAATAATGACAGAAAAACACCCTCGTTGCCGGATTTGTGTGCTTTCAGATGCTTCAGGCCTGAAGTATTATTTTAGTGAGACAACTACCTCTTTTTCAAAAACCATACGTTACTTCAGAGGGAGCCCGGTTTCTCACCATTTTGTTTATGTTCAAGTAGGCTTGAATTCTTGATTCTGCTTGGTCGATCCATAGCAAAAATGAGTGTGATATAATACAACAAAAAATTACTGCTTCGAATGCTAAGGTTAAAACTATGACACCCGAGGTGATCCCCTAAAACATTTTAATTGATTTCGAGACCTCAGCTGAGGTCAGACTTCAGTTTCTTACAATGTTATACACTATCTTATACAGCTCCATTACTCGCTACCAATATATGGTTTTATACTAATAATTGTTTTGAGTAATTACCAATAGTGTCCAGTGCCTTTAACAGTAAGTTTTCAATTGTTGCGAATCATGAGGTTAAAATAAAACTGAAAATACAAAACCGTACTCGCTTTTTAATTTTCCATTTCATGTAATTTCTCTATTTGCGTATATCTATTTATTACAGTACTTTAACACATCCTCTTGAACAGAAATATACGCCCTAAAATCCTTTAAAGAATTCCTGGCATTCCAAGATTACAAAGAAGTCACGCACCAGTTCACACACCCAACATTTTATATGGGGTAATTTGTAATAGGGATTCGAACCCATCGCGGCCAGGGCCAGCGCAGTTTACGTGTGTAAAAATCAGAGTTCCACGACCAAGTTGCAGCATAGGCCTAGTACTTTGTGACCAGGGAAGGGAGTTGAAGTTGGATATTGGATTTTGTGGTGTTGTGCTTTGTTGTTTGTCTATGCATCTGTATGTACATTGGAGGTCATCAAAGGACCAAGGTAAGGGCAATTATTGCCTTATCCGACCTCCACTTTTTTTAGATAAATTGTGCGATTCACATTTAGAGAAAATTGGACTTTCCTTCCTCGCAAAAGAACATCTCGAGCAACCTTAAAATGGCAGGACAGGTTGTAAAATAGGTTAACTCCATGCATTTAAACCAACACATAAGATAAGAATATTGACGGAGCAATAGGAGGTCGGATACTGCAAGTTTGCCTATGGAGGAAAGACAACTGAGAAAAGAGGGAATACTGCGAATGGTAAGCGAAGATCTAACCCGTTCTCTTGCAGAGGCCCCTCCCCATTTCTACACACCCCGCCCATCAGGGGCCCCATTGCAAGATGCTTGACCAACTTATTGATGTTGTCCCCAACAATGTTCAGATTTAAAGGTGCCTTCACGCCATCCCAGGACTTTTTCTTGATGTGCATACTGGTCGAAGCCAGTGATGCTCTTAAACTATTCGAAGACTTGAATCTTATTGGAAATTTCCGTCAGGGTTGAAACTTCAAGTCACCGGTTGTCATAATTTTTAATGTTGGCATGATTTGTTTAATTCAAGAGTACTGTTTATAAAGGATACACGCTAAACACCACTGCGATTTTATTAATAATGACTTTATTGAATACATCTGATAAATTATTTCTAAAATTAATAATAAAGCAACATATACAAAATGCAATTGGATATTGTATTTTCCCTACACACAAAAACCCAGCAACCTTTGAAGTACCTTAGTTTATTTTACCAGGGGGATGTTGGCACATCGTTTATCCTGGCATTTTTATATTAATACCTACTCTGATTCAAGTACGCGCTCTATAGATTTTGGCTTGTATAAAAAGTACTAAAAGTGTTTTTATATTGGGCGTTTCCCCCGTCTAAATGTAAATAGACTGTGCAAGTCTCGCGAGAAATTAAACTTCCGGGACCATTGTGGTCCCAACCTAATGGAGTTTTACGTTGGGGAGATTTTGTTCTGTCAATAATTTTAGTTTAACATAAGTTATGACTCTAAAAAGTGAATATGTTCTTGGGAATGTAAAAAATAAGTGACTAAAAACAGAAAAGTAAAATCAATTCAACAAATTAACGAAGAAAACTAAAGAAAAAAACTTGACCTCCAGTTTCCGGTTTACTCTAAACAATAAGAGTATTACCCAATTGACGTTCCCATTACCGCTGAACCTATGTGATGATCGCACCAATTGGACGTGATTCACAAACGGGGTTTATTAGAAAAACCATCCAGGTCGATATCGAACAGCGATCCTCGTCCCGATAAATGTATAATTTTTACGTTAATTTAAACAAAACAATTATTATGTACACGAATTAAAATAATAATTATACGAAAAGTACGTTAAAAATAATAATCGTTAAGAATTCTTTTAATAAATAACAATTTCAATACAATTTGGTTTTGTACAAAAATATACTTTTTTTCGAATTAAGTTCTCATTTTCGCTACGTGCGAGACTTGCACAGTCTATATGGACCATTGATCTCCATTATACTGACAGTATATACTGACGGTTATACTGACAGTATAATGGACAGTATAATGGAGATCAATGATATTGTAGCGGATTCACCCCGGTGTCTCGCCGGGTACCTCGGGACTTCGATCTCTGGATGAGCGGCAGTGGCGTAACTAGACATTTTCATTTGGTGGGGCAAGTGGGGGCAAAGATTAAATTTGGGGGGGCCAAAGAAGTGCAAGATTATTATTAAATATTTTAACTGATATATAGTTGATACACACCAATGCAGTTCTAAAACAGTCTATAGTCAGCATGTAACAAAAGATTGCGAAAACAACAAAATCTTAGAGAACATGTCATTTTGTATAAGATAAAACTTTTTGACTGTATAAAAGGATTAAATTACCAACTGTGGTCAACAAGTACCAATTTAGAGTTGTACACGGTATTCTCAACTAGGCTTTGTGGGTGTGTAAATACCCAAAACATAATAATATTAGGCCAAGTAAAAATAGAAAAATAGAAATGTTTAGCGTCCCCGCCCGCTTCCTTTTTACAGGACACCTCTTTTTTTTTCCTTAAGTTTTTTTATGCACATT
This sequence comes from Asterias amurensis, assembly GCF_032118995.1. Lineage (NCBI taxonomy): Eukaryota > Metazoa > Echinodermata > Asteroidea > Forcipulatida > Asteriidae > Asterias > Asterias amurensis. The sequence continues at coordinate 20,931,255 of NC_092651.1, read as the reverse complement.
TTTTTTTCTTTTTTTTTTTGAAAAAGGGTTATTTTAAATGATCTCAGCAAAAAAATAAAAAATCTGAATGTCTTGTCTGAATGCCTTGACCAAACTGTTTCATTAATGTTTTGTGTATTTCAGCAGCAGAAAAAAAAACAGTTGATATTTGACATTCATGGCGACCATCTTGAAATAAAAGATTACCGATTATGCGGTTACCACAGAGACCGGTGGGGGCGGACTTGTTTTGGGTGAAATCTACCCCCAGGCGCCTAGCTTAATCACCACGCACACACCACACACCATACAGGGGCCGACACTTAAATGATTATGCACCTATATACCTTGTCTGGACTGGTTTATTAGATTATGAACTGTTTCTTTAATAGGCGTTGAATTGAGGTTCCTAATTAGGTGGTTGTAATACAGGTCGGTTGGCTCTCCGTGACTGGTTTATTATATTAGATAAATAGTTGTTCCCTGAATAGGTGCTCCTAGGCTTTGATTGGAGGTTCCTAATTAGGTGCTGAGGCTGATTGGTTGTTAAATGAGAGGCAATCTATAGAATTACTAGAACTTATTAATTAATCATGAATGGACATCGGGACTGATTTAATTTACGAGGTGCAGCAACTCAACCTAGTCCGGCGGCACTTCCACGCAATAATTTGGTCTACAACTTGCTCATGGACAATTAAACCGAACAGCCCCGAGCAGCAACACAGCCGGCAGCAGAAACACAAGCAGCGCCATTCAATGAACAACTGGGAGAGAGCGCAGACTCAGCACGTGCGACTCACTTATATACCCGTGCGGGGTACCCTCAACGCTATCTGATGCACGGACCGCAGCCCGCGCACCAGCGCCCAGCAAAAGGGAAATTCCCTCTAGCACGCAATGCATATTCCGCTACGATATGGACTGTCAATACATTGCTTCTATCGCAGCCTGCATATTGTCATCGGAACATTTTGATGTTCTACATTAACCACCATGGCTTACAGAGGAGAAGAAACTGAACAAGTTCATGTTAAGGCACATCTTATTTCTGCCGGCAGTTCTGGAGGCCGTTGTGATGGAAGCGATGTCAAGGTGAACCTGAAGGCAGAACTTAACGCTCCGCAGGAAATTCGCTACCTCTCATTCTATGATAAACAAGATCTGAGTTATCATAGGTTGCACTCTAAATTATTAAGTGCATTCGGCCTCGACTCGCCCTTCAATGAGCCTGATTTACAGCTATTCTGGAAAGGTGAGTGAATGAAGTTTGTCCATAGAATGTATAGAGTTATATCTATGGGGTTGTCACTTGTCACTTGTCACCAATTGTTTAGGCTATAGTATTGTGACGCGAGCGTTCCATCTACAGACTTTGAGAACACCCATCGCAAGTGCTCTCAAGTATATGCCTGGGCGTGGCGTCCTGTGGTTGTAGGCCACAATCTCAGAGATAAGTAAAAACTACAGTTAGCAGTGACACAAACCCTTCCCTGGATACAAATATTACCATATAGGACCTACCAAGGGTTGTAGAAAAAGACCGCCTCAGTACAGTTCATATTAGCCCTGGCGGCCTTACTACACCACTCACGGGGATTACAAAACAAAATCTCCAGATATAAGAAAATGGTGTCAGGCACATGGCTTCTGCAAGCAGCTGTATTTTTTTTTAAGAATGCTCAGCAGAATGTTCAGTCACATGATTTGATCATCCTGAATTGTGAATTGAAAAAGTGTTGATGAATTTTTGTTTCGGTGTGCAATTTGTTTTATATGGCCTCAACATTATGACATAATTTTTGTACCTTGTAGAAATGCCTCAAACTTTATGTATTTACAAGTACAACTAACAAGTGGAGCCTTACATGCTTACAAGTTTTGGTCAAGGGAGAGGGAACCCTTGATTTGCTTGGTAAGTCAACCACCAACAAATTATCAAGGACTGTTCACATCGCGCGCAGAGGTTTAATATTTGCCACGATTTTAGGGACACCTTGAAAGCGTGACCTCCTACGATATACCTCTCGTTTGTAATGCAACACCCACAAAAAAAAAAACAATCTAGAAGTTTTCTGGAATAAGAGACAATCTTGTTTAGATAGATGTTGAATACCCTCGAAAAGAGTGTGTGAAAACAAATTTGACTGTGGTGCAGTCGTTGGCTTTTTTCTCGGTCCGGATAAAGCACTTGCTCTTCCTTAATTTATAATTTATTGAATATTCATCAGGGTATTGTCATCTTACACTCATGATACCATCATCCATACAGTAAATTATTTAACGATCTCAAGATTTTGGACGGAATTTCCCGAGCTCTTATTCTTTTAAGGTTACAGCCTCTTATTTATTTATGTTTATTTATTTATTTATTTATTTGATTATCTCTATATTTATTTATTTATTTATTTGTTTATTCGTCCAGGCTTTAAAAACATAAAAAACAACACACAGCAACAAAAACTAGAATTGTATGATTTAAAAACATTAGGCAAACAATTAAAGACATATGGAAGAAAGTCCCCCCAAAAAATAAATAAATAAATAAATAAATAAATAAATAAATAAATAAATAAATAAATAAATAAATAAATAAATAAATAAATAAAATAAAATAACAGAACCCTATAGGGATTGCCCAAAACGGACCAAATCACTGTCAAAAGGAGCGATCCCTTTAGGTGTATAAATAAGACATAAACAAGCAATAAAAAAAAGAACCATTTCAGAAATAAAAGTGAACTATCAAAACAAAAGAAACATCAGTGGGGACGATGTCAATTTATTCTTTCTTCTCGTTGTTTTTAATTCACAGATGATGAAGGTGATCTTGTTACATTCTCATGCGGCAAGGAGTTATTGGAAGCAATTGAGATGGGGATGAAGAAGGATGTCTTGCACGTCTACTTTCACCCTAAACCTAAGTAGGCCTGTTGTTATCTCGGAGGAAAACGTCTGCTGCGTTAGGCCTGTTGTTATCTCGGAGGAAAACGTCTGCTGCGTTAGGCCTGTTGTTATCTCGGAGGAAAACGTCCGCTGCGTTAGGCCTGTTGTTATCTCGGAGGAAAACGTCTGCTGCGTTAGGCCTGTTGTTATCTCGGAGGAAAACGTCCGCTGCGTTATACTGTAGCAATGTCACTTAACAATATTCATAATCAAAATCACGATATAGACTGCAACTTTAAATAGCCTACATGTGTATTTTTCATTTAAAATATACTAATAGACAAATAATGACGGCCTGAAAATAATGTCCATGTCAGGTTGCTTTTAGAAAACCGATAATTTCTATTGCCAGTAATTTTGAAAGTCTTGCATGTGTGAATGGTGTATAGAAGCTTTGCATGGTATAAGGGCCTAACTAAATAGTAACCTTTTGCGGCGACAACCATGTTAAACACCTCTTTCTGCTTCGTCTACTAAAGAAATCAGGTTTGGGAAACGTTTCATGCGTGCTTGAACAACATCTCAAATTGGTGTGTTCTCCTGAAGATAAGCAGAGTTTTGTTCGAAACGTCGAGACCACACCAGCTCTTCTCAGAGCCAACACTCCCTCAAAAGAGATACTGCATGGTTGTGCCCGCAAGGTTACTATTTAGTATTTATATAGTTACGTCTAGTCTTAGTGTACCGTGAACTGTGTGCGACTCCCAGTAACCACCATTGGGTAGGCCTACAATTAGCACTCTTTCCACACACAGACCCCCCCCCCCCCCCCTCGATATCGGACCACCCGACCTCTGGGTAATGACCATAACAAATTGTGCGTATAAGAGATGAACAAGACAATTTGAACGATTTCAACAGTATAGCCTACTCTGATAAATAACATAAATTAATGTTATTTTTCATGTGAAGCCATAGCACCCAATCAACAAGATTGACTCCATCAAATGGCCAACCATTAGTTCGCAAAGTGAAAGGAAACCATCAATTTCGAGTGATACTTGTGTGGATCATTGTATTCAACTTTTAAAACATCTTTCTAACAAAGGCCTATGCATTTTATAACAAACGGTTTCAAGCGCTTTTCATAGACAACCTCGACCTAACCAATGCAACGTGTCCCTTAAAGTAGCCTGTTTTTAAATTCTTTGGTAAACTTTAGTTATTATAAATAGTTCAGTCATCTGCAACATACATTGTGTCTTTACTATAGCTATTCAGTAAAAACTTCAGTGAAAATATTCCTATTGAAAGTCATGTAACTTTTCGAAAGGTTTGTGCTCATGCTTAAAATTATGTTGAAGAAAATGCAAATGATTATTAAGCATAGTTAATATACTCAACAGTAGGTAGTTTAAAATATGTAGTTCATTTACACCCGTTACAGACAAGCGCGCCAATGTCGCGCCGAACCAAATATATTAGGAGCGGCTCTAGGTCGACCGAACCCGCTTTTATTTCAGTATGGCGAATTTAACATAACCTTTACATTGGCTCGGCTCATGACAAGATCGACGTCTGAAACCAAGGCGCTCCAGGGTCGTTCCGAACGACTACAACAGTCAAACTTTCGACTTCTAGCGCGTCCAGTCGCTCCTGTTTCAGACGTCGAACTTTTCATTAATTCAGAATTTGGTTCGGCGCGACTGGCGCGACTGGAGCGCCTGTCTGAAATGGATGTTAGGTAACCCATGAGGTAGGAAGGCATTTCTTTCACTTACTGAACATTTCATTGCAATGCAATCATAGCTTATTTAATAAAGGTTTCTTCTGAGTGAAAGTCGAAATAAAATCATAACATTCTAAAGAAACAATAACTCTTGAATTTTTTGGAGAACTATTAATTTCTAAAAGGCTATTAAATTAAATTTAATTTCAACAGCCTTGTAGAAAATAGTTCTCAAAAATGCGGCTTTGACTACCCGTACTCCTTTTTCGAACTGTCATTATCAGTCGTATTCTGGGGCGCTGTACTCCCTTTTTCGCGGTTGTAACAAGTAAAATGTTTAGAGTGATATTTTGCTCCAAACAGCTAAATAAATATACTAACAACAATTGGAAGGATAGCTGCATTTCATCTGTTTAGTTAACTTTGAAAAGACTGAAACTTGCCACGGGTTAACCATCGGATTTTGAAGCGCCAAACTCGGTCAAATTTACAAAAATTATTATTTTTTCTATTTAGTCGTTGTATTTCTCTGGCGATCGCGGCAGCTTGCCATAGCAGCTTTCTTTGTTGGTTCCATTCGTAGTTTAGTATTATGAACACTTTCTTTGTTGGTTCCATTCGTAGTTTAGTATTATAAACAACTCAGTAAAAGAACTACATGTTATTAATATTAAAGTGACAATAATTGTTCTTAAGATTTGAGTTCCTGTATTGCATGATTTTATTCTTACAATCAATTAACATTGCTGGAGAAAAGGCATATGATTGAAACGGTTGAAGCTTGACAGTAATTAAATTGCAAAACATTCTTGTTCAAATAATGTGCTTAAATAAAATGTACTCACCAACTAAGTGCACGACATTTGTAAGATTAAAAATATAAATGTTTGAAGATTTGCATATTTAGATGGTATAAAGATGTATACACGGTGGAAAACTTCGAAATATTTTTGCCTGAAATGTTATAGGTAGTATTGACATTTATCACGCTGTCACCATATTGGTCAAGTTCCCTGTTTCCATAACAGTAATGAATGCTAACATTCACTGCGCAAACATGGCACCAGACTATTATTTCGTTCAGCCTCAGTTTGGTTACAATGAGTTTGGAATGGAGTAAAATCAAGATGGCCACACCATGATAAAGGTCTATGAGCCCAAAACCTGATGTTTGAAAACAGTGAAAACTCAAATAAAGTTTTTACCACTTTCGTGTGACTCCGATGAACTTAAAATTTCACATGTTTGTTATTTTAATTGATGGTCCCATCAAGTGCAGATACATGTCTTTGACAATTAATGTTGTCTGTATGCTTTCAGAAAACCAAGGAAATACAAGAACAAAATGTGCCTGATAAATTAGTATTTTATATACTGACCAATTCATACGCAATTTTAAGGGGTCTGGTTACTTTTTGTTGAACAAAAACACAGTGTCCACAGATTTACATTAAACTTACACAGTTTGAAGATAATGACAGTAGAAAGCTTCCCTGAAAATATTACTTGCTGAGGTGCTGTAGTTTTTGAGAAATGAGTAAAACAATGACATGAAAATAATTTTCGTCTCATCATGAGACAGAAAATTATTTTAGCATGGCACTGTAAAAATATATTAGTCAAAACAACGCTAATTCGTCATATGTGACATGATTTTGATGCAAGTTAGTCAAAATCATGTCTCATACGACTAATTAGCGTTGTTTTGAATAATATATTTTTAGAGATGTAAAAAAGGTATTTTCATGACATTGTTTTACTTATTTCTCAAAAACTACAGCACCTCAGCAAGTAATATTTCAAGGTATGCTTTCTACTATCATTATCTTCAAACGGTGTAAGTTAAGTGTAAATCTGTGGCTATTGTGTTTTTGTTACAAAAAATACCCAAATCCTAGTAATCATCTATTAATTATCTTTGTTTACCATAAACATAGCAATAAATACAAAGTCATTTCTTTTACATTCTGAAAAGGAATAACGGTCACAAAATCATGAACCTGAGATTCAGTTTATTCATTTTTGAATTATCACATTCTACGTAGGCGATACCTACGGGTTGGACTTTGTTCGAGCGCGGGCAATTAAACATTACCATTATGTGATGTTTGCAGCAGGGGTCAAGTAACAGGTCAATCTGGTAAGTGAAAGAAAAATATTAAACCTTTCTTCATTCTCAAAAGCTGTTTAGCTTTAATTCCTCAGTCTCTCACATTTCTTCCATGCAAGCTATTGCCTTTTTCGTTTTCTACAAATTCCAACCTGTTCTTCATAAAAGACTATTAAAATTAATTTAATTTTAACAGCCTTGTAGAAAATAGTTCTCAAAAATAATGCGGCTTGTACTCCTTTTTCGAACTGTCGTTATCATTCGTACTATATGCTGGGGCTCTGTACTCCCTTTTTAGCGGTTGTAACAAGAAAAAAATGTTTAGAATGATATTTTTCTCCAAACAGCTAAATAAATATGCTAACAACCATTGGAAGGATGGCTGCATTTCTTCTTTTTAGTGAACTTTGAAAAGACTGAAAATTGCCAACATCAGCCAAGGGTTAATCATTGGATTTTGAAGCGCCAAACTTGGTCAAATTGATAAAAGTGATTAATGTTTTTTTTCTTCTTTTCTATTTAGTCATTGTTCTTCTATCTGGCGATCACACTCCTTGCCATACCAGCTTTTCATGTTGGTTCCATTCGAAATTTAGTATAATGAACAACTCAGTAAAAGAACTACATGGGATTGTTATTAATATTAAAGTGACAATAAATTTTCATAATTTTTTGAGGTCCTTTACTGCATATGATTTTATTCTTACATTGACATTGCTGAGGAATAAGGCACATGATTAAAAAAAAAGTTAAAACTTGACAAATGTTTCTTGTGTACAGTCTCCAACCTGTTCTTCTTATATAAGTGGATGTATAGCAAATGGGACGTTGTATGTAGAAGTACCATACCGACTAGTGGTAAACCTCAATTTGACTAGATGTGTGACCCAATTGCGAATATCTAGATTTTTCTTTCATTCAAGTAAGTGAGTAAATTAATTATACCATGCCCTCATTCTTGAAACAAAAGTAGACACTGGTTCTCTTGCCAAAATAACAAAGGACAAGAGTAGGGAGCAATTTCAGTAGCAAAATTTCACGACACTTTGAATGCAGTGTGACCCTTTAACATTACCGATACTGGTTTTAAAACAGATAATATTAATTGCAGTTCTAAAAACAAAGTCATCTGCAGGTTGAGACGCTGCGCATTTTATGATATAGAGGCTATGGTAGGGAAGATTCAGCTGGACTGTGTGCAGACAGCAGAGATCTTCGAGACAACTTTGTTGGTGATCATTTTCTGATATGCAAGGTCAACTTTGTACACACTAGCAAATTCATTTTGCTAAAAAATTGGGTATATACCTACCATGTGTATTTTATTTAATATAAAAACCTACGATGATTGTAGTGCGCCCTCGGTCGGTAGATAAAATCGCGGAAGTGTTTGGGGATTTTCCCATAGACTGGTCCCCTGTCTTCATGCATGTCTTTATCCGCATTGATTTTACATAACCTTTAGAGTTAATTGGATAAAACCGCGGTTTGGATAAAATAATTTCATTGGAAAAACGTGAAAAACAGCAGTTTGATATTATTTTAACATTATAGGCCTAACATTTAACAACCATACCATGGCTTATAAACTCAACTGCGTTGGAAAACTTCACGTAAAGGCATATCGGCTAAGTGCCGGCCATCATCATGTTGAAAGTGATGACACTGTGAAAGTGAAAGCAAAACTTAACGCTCCACAGGAAATTCGCTACCTACCATTCGCTAAAGATCTGAACTATGATGAGTTGCACTCTGATTTAAAAAATGCCTTCATCGGGTCAGCCTGGCGCTTCTATGATGGGGCTCGATATTTACGGCTGTTCTGGAAAGGTGAGTCATAAAGTTTAGGCTTTAGCATCATAAAATACAAACAATTGGAAGTCTATATAAGCAAAACGGTATAATTATCAATTTATCGGTCGTTTGAAATGCGACACACATGGAAACAACTGTTGAAGTTTTGGGGGATTTAGAATCGGAGACAATCATTTCACCAACCGTCGCAAGTGTCTTTGGGCGCCACTTGCGCAGTGCTGAAGTAGACTGTGTGTAGCATCACAAACGACCGATAAAAACAAAAACGTCAAAATGTCCCGTAAATAAATAACGAGTAAAATGTCCACCGCCCCCCCCCCCCCCCAAAAAAAAAAATAGGCCTATTGTGGGTGTATTCGATAAGCTTCCCCTGGGTCGACCCCGCAGTGCTCACTCGGGTGAGCCCCTGACAAGAGCTAATCGAACGATCACACTCTCCCTCTCGTGTTGACGGCATGCACCTCGGGTCACCCCCAAGTGACCCACTCCACAAGCAGGGCACAGGGGGCCGACCCGGTTGAGCCCCGTCAAAGCTATTTGAACGTACGGGGGCAGACCGGGTCGACCCAGGGAAGCTAAACAAACGCACTCACTATCGGCTCTATAACAACCGTTGCAAGTTTGTTCGGGTCCCATTGTTGTACAGTGCTGAAAGTAGACTGGTGCTCTGTTCATACAAATAGTATAACTATTATGGCCATTTTCGAAACCACGGCTTCCATTCCAGATTCAGCTCAGGCTAGTTTGGCCCCGCGGTTGCTTTGCCGAAGATCAGGTGATTTATCCCAAACAAAAAGTTCGGTCCGGATAAAACACATGACCTTAGTTTATCGATTATAGACTATCGAATATTTATCAGGATATCGTCATGTCATTATTCTAGATTGACACACGTTGGTGTTAGGCCTACACTTTTGTTAATCCTGCCGTCGATTTCAAAAAGCGCTAGGACACGAGTTAGGACTAGTAGCTCGTCCTAACTTAGGATTAATCTTAGTGTTTACATGATACAGTGCAGGGCTGGGACTCGTCATAAGTCTTAAGATTAATCCTAAGTTAGGAAAACTTTGGTGAAATCGACGGCTGTTTGAACTGTGATGCCTTTTCCTAATTCCCTGCTGTTCCCTCTCCCTCCCCATTTCATGTCCTTACCTATATCTACCCTCATCTATTCTTCACAATGTTCCTTTTTTTGTCAAAACCTTCTGTCATCTTCGTTTATGCTGCTCTCACACTATGCGAATATGCTAGCGAATGTGCTTACGAATGGAAATGTTTGACAATCGCTCAAACTTCGCGACATTCGCCGTGTCTTTGTAAGCGGCGGTAACGAATTCGGAACGTTCACAAGTCATTCTCCACCTCTTGGCGAAGATCGGTCAATTTAGGAAGCGCTTCCTAAATTTCATCGAATGTTGTGAAGACGTTCCGACATTCGCCGTCGATTTTCGTAAGCATTGGTGAGCCAGAACGTTGGTAAAGCGTGCGTATGCGTTGGCAACGTTCGTAAATGCATTTGTAAGGCGTTTGTAACTTTCGCCGGGTCCACTTCCTTACCAATAACACTGTTGCCAATGTTATAACAAATGGCTCACCAATACTTTACCAATATTTTAGAGCATTTGTTGCGAACCGATGCCATAGTTTACGAATGCTTCCACAAAATGGATTGCCATTGCTTACGAACGGTTACCAATGCTTGATGAGTAAACAGCAATGCTTGCGAACGCGTGTTTTTGTCAAAGTGCCATTAAAAATTTATTGCAAATGTCTTGCCAATATTCAGCCAAATATTGAGAATATAACTGGCATTCGCCCCAGGGAGGTGTCCAGAGAGCATGAAAGACCCAATTTCCAATTTCCACCGAGGGGTGACCGAGATGATGAACATAATTATTATTATTTAATAATTATGCGTTATTTATTCTTTAAAAGGGATACTTTAACTTACTTTGTCATTTTGTTGAACCGGTGCAGCATTTTACAGCAGTTTGGGTGCTCCAATACAGGAGGGTTACCTCCTCTGGTTGCAATCATCATTTGTACTAACTTAGTATATATAACTTTTTTTATTTACTTGTTACCAATATTCCTGTAATTTTGTTGTTGTAATGGTAATTTAATTTAAAAAAATTAACAAATAAAATAAAACATCCAACTGCAATTTTGGGGCAAATTCACCGCGAAATTAAAATATTCATATTCGCAAGAATAATATGATCGCCTCAGTGTGAGAGCAGCATCAGGATCAGTGCTTTATATAGTTGCCATTTAGCATGTACAGGTATAGTTTATAGGTTTTTTTTTCCTGTAGCTAAACTTTTAATTTTGTATTCTTTCTTATGTTTTTTGTTTGTTTTTGTTTTGTTTTAATTCACAGATGATGAAGGTGATCTTGTTTCATTATCAAACGACTCGGAGTTATCCCAAGCAATTGAGATGGGCACAAAGAAAAATGTATTCCACGTGTACTTTCAGCCTGTCTTCACCACGGGGGAGGAAAACGCTCTCTGCGTTATACTGTAGCAATGTCACTTGAATAAAATCATAACTAAAATCAAAATCATTAGAACTGCAACTTTACTAATGTATGTGGAATAACCCACATGTGTATTTTTCATTAAAATGTATTCGAGCAAATGGCCTGAAAAGAATGATGTCCATGTAGTCTTGTATTGCATCGGTTTGTTACTGTATATATAGCCTAGGCCTATAAGGTTTCGCATGCGAACGGATACGGTTAGTGCGACGGGTAAGGCATCACTACCTAGGCCTAGGTAACGTATGCGTATATCCGTTCGCGTGCAAGTGATGAACAAGATATGAAAGTTGTTGGTTCAAACGATCTAGTCTGGTAAAAAGTGAGGACTCAGCATGCGATGGCATAATAGTGTCATTATGAGATCGACTACACTGAAATATTGTAGGCCTGCGTCCACTATAACAAAAGCACGGATGTGCCCGCAAGGTTACTATTTGGTATTTTTAGTACTTTTTCGAGCAATGGCTCAAATGAGAGCTTGTAACTTTCTCGACCCCCATTAAAATACCTATTGAATTTTAAATCAATTTTTGGGGGTCAAATTTCAACATGGTTGATCTCCTTCTCGACCAATCAGAATGGATAAACCGTTGCTGGTATTATGAATGATGATGAGTTTGAATCAAAATCATCCCAATGTCCTTTTATAGAAAGTATTTTCATTATTAATGTAAATAACTTTGAGGGGAACAAATTAAAATAACAAATAAGCAAAAACACAAGATGCGGCCTGAAAGAATGGGTTGATATATTTTATTATTGGTCCAATAAAAATTCACAAACGGTCCATACTCTGGTTGCTCTTCAGGGTAAGCTCGCTCTGTGAATGTCACTTTTGTGTTTGTTTTTACCTTTCCACCGCGGAGTAGATTTTGGAAGTCGGGAGACTTCTCAGTTCTGAAAAGAACTGTCCTGCTTTTTAACTACTACCTGGGCGGAAGGTGTATAGAAAATCGTCTGAGGCTATACTACTGAGAAGATGTTATAATAAAGCGCTTAAGAACGTATATATATAGGTTTCAAAGAGCGGTATAAAACAATGTACTTGCAATGCATCTTGTTAGGATAAACAGAGGGGGTGTGACTGCTTGGTAATTTTTATATTTTTATATACTGCTGACACTGTTCCCAACAACGGTTAGGCGCTCACGACGCATGTGTTTTTAACGGTTAGATAATGCTGTAGTTGTAGCTATACCCCCTACTATCGGTTGATAATGCTCACCTTCATTTGGTGTATTGCTTGTGCTTCATTTCTCCATCTGATTCTTTCTTTTGTATATACTGCAATTAGTGTAAATACAACAATGTTTGACAGTTGGAGATTAGTCTCGGTATCGATCATGAACAGCTGCAGTGGACGGTATCCGCCAGCCACATTCCTGTAGATTTATCATAATTCTGCTGCAAAGCAATTGTGCAGTTTGTGGTTGTATAATAATGGTGGAAACTTGAAACTTGCCCTGAGCGGTAATGAATAATCAATCGTACATGACGTTATGTCTTCGAGGTGCGTAACAGTAAATTCAGCTTACAATTGGAAAGTTGGGTTTAATGAAAACAATTCTGAGTGAAAGTCGGAATAAAATTATAACATTCTAATGAAACAATAATACTTGAATGGAGCCTTGTAGAAAATAGTTCTCACAAATAGTGCGGCTTTGACTATAGGCACCCGTACTCATTTTTCGAACTGTCATTACCAGTCGTACTATACTGGGGCGCTGTGCTCCCTTTTTCGCGGTTGTAAAAAGTAAAATGTTTAGAGTGATATTTTGCTCCAAACAGCTAAATAAATATGCTAACAACAATTGGAAGGATGACTGCATTTCTTCTTTTTAGTGAACTTGGAAAATACTGAAACTTGCCAACATCAGCCACGGGTTAACCATTGGATTTTGAAGCGCCAAACTCTGTCAAATTAATAAAATTACTAGTTATTCTTTTCTATTTAGTCATTGTATTCATCTGGCGATCGCGGCAGCTTGCCGCAATAGCTTTTTATGTTGGTTCAATTCGTAACGTTAGTATATTATGAAAAACTCGGTAAAAGAACTACATGTTATTCATGTTAAAATGACAATAATTGTTCATAAGATTTGAGTTCATTTATTGCATGATTTTATAATTCTTACAAAACAATTAACGTTGCTGAGGAAAAGGCACATGATTAAAATAGTTGAAGTTTGACAGTAGTTATATTGCATAACATTTATATTGTTCAAATGTACTCGCAGTCGCATCTAAGTGCACAACATTTGTAAGATTACAAATAAAAAATATTTGTATATAACTTAGATGGTATAATTATGTATACACGGTGGAAAACTTCCCTTGAAATATTTTTGCCTGAAATGTTATATGTATAGACCTTTATCACGATGTCACCATCTTGGTCATGTTCCCTGTTTCCATAACAGTAATGAATGCTAACATTCATTGCATAAACATGGCACCAGACTTTTATTTCGTCCAGCCTCAGTTTGGTTACAATGAGTTGGAATGGAGTTAAATCAAGATGACCACACAGTGATAAAGATCTATAGAGCCCAAAACCTGATGTTGAAAAACAGTGACAACTTAAAAACAATTATCGGGTGTTTTTACCGATTTCGTGTGACTCCGATGAGCTTAAAGGAACACGTTGCCTTGGATCGGTCGGATCGAGTTGGTCTTTAAAAAGCGTTTGGTACCGTTTGTTATAGAATCCATATGGGTAGGAAGATGTTGTAAAAGTAAAATACAATGATCCACACAAAATATGCCTCGAAATTGCGTGGTTTTCCTTTTACCTCGTCGACTAATACGGTCGGCCATTGGGCCTTGAGAGTCAAATGGCCGACCGTGTTAGTTCGCAAAGCAAAAGGAAAACCACGCAATTTCGAGGCAAATGTGTGTGGATCAATGTATTCTACTTTTGAAACATCTCTCTAACCATATGCATTTTATAACAAACGGTTACAAACGCTTTTCAAAGACCAACTTGACCGGTCCAAGGCAACGTGTTCCTTTAAAATTTCACATGTTTGTTGATGATGGCCCCATCAAGTGCAGATACTGGTCTTTGACAATTAATGTTGTCTGCATGCTTTCAGATAACAAGAACAAAATATATGCCTGATAAATTAGTATTTTATATACTGACCAATTCATACGCAATTAAGTAATCATACATTAAAATGTTTACAGGTTTGCCTTGGACAATACTGTTTGCCGAAAGTGTCCAATGGCTTTAATGACCATTAGCAATAAATACAAAGTCATTTCTTTTACATTTTGAAAAAGAGTAAAGAACATAAAATCATAAACCTGAGACTCAGCATATATTCATTTTTAAATTATCACATAAAATTATTCTTCCAAATGTATAAATAAATACTCGGCTGTTATTCTCCACTCATACTGTAAAACAATGCGAGATTGTAGGCCTATTCAAAATTATATGACTTTGATTAAAACAAAAATGTTGTATTTAAAAATTAAACACTTTTCATTTATTTTGTTTGAATTCAGTTTTTGTTTTGCTTTCCTTTTCAAATTTCTTTTGTAAGCCATTATAAATGCATTTTACCTTAAAGTGCTATCTTAAAAAATATTCATTAAATTTTATATAAAATATTTCAATGAATTTCTCCAACAACCGATTTTAAGAATGTTTGTATAAATCATTTTTACAAAGAGTCCCATCCTTTAATGGCTACGATGCCATCTTATGAAATACTTAAAAGAGCAGAAAATGTATTTGAATTTCTTTTGCCAACACAGTGTAAATTGCTCCCTGGCGGGCAAGTACCTTAGAATTCTATAAAGTAATAAGATTTGTGAACAGAAATCATCTTTAAAAAAATTCATATTAAAGGGACTATACCTTTGGTAATTACTCCAAATATGAATGACCATCAAAACGTACTTGATAAAGAGCACTGGATATTGCTGTTGATATTATAAAACTTGCTAGATATGACAACCTTTGAAGTAATGTAGATTTGGAGAAAGAGATAATGTTTCCATCACCCAAAACATTTGAACTTGAGTGGCTTCAGTCTCGGGCATCTGAACACATACAGTTCTTTGAATCCAGGGGGGTTTGTTCTTTTATTATTTTCTTGCAACTTTGATGACCAATTGAGTCAAAGTTATCACGGGTTTTGTTATTTCAAGCATAATGTTAGGGCACACCAAGCGATAATACCAAAATTACTACACAGACTTCAGCCAATAACAAGTAGGCTCCTTTACAATGTATCGTGTAAAAAAAGGAACGTAACAGTACGTAGATTAAAAATAGACTATCATGGAAGCTCAAAGTCTACTGCATAGTTTGTTTGTTTTGTTGTTTTTGTTTACAAATTCCGGACTTACTAACTAAGCCCCACCCGATAAATATTCTGACAAATTAATTTACTACAGCAATAATAATTCCAGAAAACACAATACAAAATTATGTGGGTTTAGGCCTTATAACAAGCTTTGGGGCGGATCAAGAAAGATGTTTCTTTTTTTCCATCTCTTTTTGTTCTGCAAGGGGGGTTGGGGGGGTGGGGTGGTATCGTTTGTTACACAAGGTGGCTTTGAATAACCAAACATTTATATTGTGTATGTGCTTATAGTTCTGAGAATGCACTTATTGCAAAAACACTTGGTTTACCAAGCATGTCTGCTGCCCCCTATTGCCCGCAAAAGTCTCACATTGGCCCCACTTTATTGTTTTTTTTCTAGATATGAAAGATTAAGATCTTTGATAAACTTTTGACATCTAAGGCCATATCAGTGTTCATCCAACTACATCAACACCCCCCCCCGCCCTCCAACCCGCATTCAGTGATAAGATCACCAGCTTAAAGCAACAATCAAAAGGCATTTTCCAAAGCCCTGCTTGAGCTGCAGAGCTCCGGCTTGGGCTCTGTCATCAAACGGAGCCTGGAGCCGGATGCTAAGCCGAGGTTTGGAAAACGTCCCTTTTTTTCTGAGTTAAATTATCGCAGAAAGATGTAAACTGAGAAAATAGAAGATCTCCCTCGCTACTGGATTCAATGAGCCACTCGTTACTGGCTGTCAAGCATCACTGCATCACTTATAGAATGCTCATGATACCAGTCTAACACCATTCTAAATTGGCCTCACTTATAAGAGTGGATGCTCTATCAAGGAAGGCATGATAGTAACATGATCGTTCTATAAGTGATGCGCTAATTCTTGACAGCCTTACTTATAAAGGCGACAGTAGCTAGGACAATTAGTTGTTCTCTCAAGTTCTCAAAGTAAAACAAGACGCCTTCTAATGTACTTTATTAGTCTTCCATAATGAATGGGATCATGGGAACCTGAAAAAGCAAATCGGAAAAAGCGTCTCTTTCAGGGAAGATAATCACTAAGTTTGAAGACTTTCTGTGACAACTTAAAAGCTTGGAAACGTGGAAACCTAGACGGCCTTTTTAAAGCTTCCATACTTTCCTCTAAAGCCTTTGAAAACATGATTAGTTTCCTGCCATTAGTTTTCCTGCCATACTGCATAGTTTATCACAAAGTAGTGTCAGTTTTTCTGGCTTGACATCTAAAAAAAACTTTGATGTGTAGAAAAAGTTAAAGTACATTTATTGCATGATCTTTGTTATAATAATTGCTCTGTTTACTTTAATCACCTTAATCACAAGCACTTGGATGAATACTAGTTGTTTAGTTTCAGCGTGAAGGCCAGATCGACACAGCCGAGCTCGTTGTTACCATCAAACAGTTTTGCGTTCACTTTGAAGTCTCCGTCGGCCAGGAAATCTGGGATGCCTGAAGGAAGGGACTCTATTTCCAGCACTGTGGGCTTCAAGCTGTACTTCCCCTGAAAATTGTAAAAACATTATTTTAAAAGGAGGTGTAAGACGTTCAACTACCTCAATGTCAATTCATCTAGAGTTGTAAATATTGTCATGGCCGTAAATAAAAGACTTTTACTTCCCCCACATTATTAACTGCAGGTTTGTACTGTAATATGTAAAAACAAAAATATATCTTTTTCCTGCAGTTTGACCTTCGGTCGCTGTTTAGATATGAATAAATGTACAAAGCAAACATATTCATATATTTTTACAGATAACAAATCATTGAAAGCCAACAGGTCACCGAAACTGAATTCAATTGCAGGCTTAAACATTACAATAAATGGTGCAAGCTAAATAGTTAAACTTTTCGGGCTTCTTTTATGTTTATTCACATGACAAGTTGAAAAAACCAGGGGTCGAAAAAACAAATCCTTAACATGGTTTAATACATTAAGTAACCCCCCCCCCAAAACCCCCAAAATATAAATAAACTAACAAACAAAAAAACACCAAATTTTGTTCATTGAAACAAAGCTTCTGTTGCCTCATGAAGAATGAGATCTAGAATATTCAAGAATGGGCCCAGTTTCATGGCTTTGCTTACTGAATCAGTGCTTACAGCAAGCGTATTCACGGGTTAGCGGGGATTAAATTGCTTGTACTTGTGCAAACTCCATGTAACTAGGCGTTCTACGCTTTCAGAGCTAGCAAAGAAATTTGGCACCTGCACATAAGCAGAGAATTGTGATCATAAGCGCATAATTCGGGAGTAAGCAGAGCTATGAAATGGGGCACACACACATACGGTGTCACCACAAACTTCAAGATTTGTTATAACTTATCACTTTACCTGTTGGAATGGACATGCACAAGGCAATCCAGCAGCCTTCAGTGGAGGGGGACATCCTGAGCTCGGGGTGGGTGGGATCATCGAGCAAATATCATCATAGGTGCAGGATCCGATATTATCCACACATGGAATGTCAATCCAGATGAATTCCTGTCACGAAAATTCAATCAATTTGTTAAGCCCTTCAAGTTAACGATGATTATATTGTCTTGTATTTCTTGTTAAAGCTTCTGAAATTATGTTTGAACTTGTCTTCCAATGATGTGTTGTAGCCCCCTGGGCATTGCCTTGGTGCCCTTAAAATGTTCCAGTAGAAATTTACAATTTCCTCAAAGGGTGCCCTTTAGAGAAAATGCCTTGGTGCCCTTGCCCTTTCATAACAAAGCATACAAACCTGTTGTACTGTGATGACTATTGTGAATAAACCTTTTATCAATCTATGCATCCATCTTTCTCTTTTGCTTGCAGCTTCATATATTTCATTCTCTTCATTGTTTTATCTTCTTAAAAAAGGCTCTTGCATTATTCCGGTTTATCATCCTCTTGTATTATTATTATGTGACGCCCCACACTGAAATCGGGAACTTCTTTAAAAAATATTGGAATTAAACATGATTCTCAGATTCAAATTTGGGGGGCGAAAACTAATCTCTTTTAACATTTTGTTAAAGCCATTGGACCCTTTTGGTACAGAAAAAAAAAAAAAAAATTCACAGATTTACAAATAACTTACAGGGTTTACAGAAGGTAGTGGTGAAACACTTCTCTTGAAATATTATTCCATGAAATGCTTTACTTTTTAAGAAAACAGCAAAACAATATAAATTCTCGTTAATGAGAATTACAGATTTATTTTAAATACATGTCACGACACGGCGAAACGCGCGGATACAAGGGTGGGTTTTCCCGTTATTTTCAACCAATTGAGCTCAAATTTTCACAGATTTGTTATTTTGTGCAAATGTTGAGATACACTAAGTGAGAAGACTTGTCTTTGACAATTACCAATAGTGTCCAGTGTCTTTAATCAACACACCTTCTTTTCAATCTTGAGCACAAGTTTCAATGGTGTTTTCAAGGTGACTCCGAATGAAGCATTGAAAGAGACGGTGAGTTTTCCAGGTAGGGTTACAGGGCTGGTTGGGGAGAGAGTCACGTTTCCCTTTAATGGAGCCGATGGTGCACTGCAATCGTTGAAACTGAAACCATACAGGCCAAGTTTACTCTGTAAAACAAAAGAGGTATCAACAAAAGGAGACCGTGATAAGGGCTATCCTTTACCGAAGCCCACCTTGTTAAGCTGTTAATAGCTCCGCTTTTAACATCGGTCTCATCACTGTCACCATTACAGCCCACCTTCGATACATGTCTAAAACGCTAAGTTTTCAAAGGTCGCAAAATGCGAGGTAGTTTGATTGCAAATTCGCAAATTTCTCCCATTTAAAAAAGTCCTATACTACAATGTACCTCATTTTATTCCTTACATTTGTGGAATTACTATGACACATAACAGGGCTTACTAAATCATGACTTTGTCCAGATGTGATGATTTGAAAATTGGTAAAAAAAAAACGTGTACAAAAATTACATTTGTCTGACTCATTCATGGGCGCCGCTATGTTTTAATGGCTTCTGGATTACTCACGACCACCGTTTTCATCCATTATTTAAGAGTGAGACCAAACAATTGTTTACTCCATCACGAAAATTCCAAAATTCATCACATTACAACAATCATGGACTCAAAACCAAACAAATTCAATTAATAATAATGTTATATTTTGTTACAAGAAATATGACTGAGTGAACAACTTGGGTCACCGATTCAACATCTTTCCTCACTCAGACTTCCTTCGACTATAGATACAAAATGAATGATGTTTTTTTTTTCCGAAGTACAATCATAGAGGAAGGAAATCTGGTCCGAACATCAACATGCCATACCTTTCCTGTTACACTGGTCTTCTGCATCTGCTGAACGATGTATTCTTGGGCAAATGTTCGCGATGGTGGTGGTAGTGCCGACGTGACGGCAAGAACCGAAGCAACAAAACACATCAACGTTAACACATTCATGACGAAGCCTTATTGTGATCTGCTCTAAATCTAAGAACGTGTTACCTTCTTCGTAAAACTTGTATAAGTGACCTGTACTGTGACAAACTTTATCACAATGGTGTTGATAAGAAAAACAACAAAAGCAACACAGGTCACAATTATGTGTGGGAAACAAAACAACGGATAATGGTATGGTTCCCTGTCTAATAACAACGTACACGTGATTGGTTCTGAAAAGCACCATACTACCGCAGGATCAGGTGATGCAAACACGTGACCGCCCCCGCCCCCACTCATACAACAAGATTGCAGTGGGCTGCCTAATAATTTACAGAATAAAATGAAAACGCCTACAACGAATATAACAAGCATTTCCGTCCCCTGCCTGGCATTTTAACGTTTGTATTGCCAATAATGAAAAAGGAAATTATATATCTAGAGCCTGTAATTCGATAGATTCCCAAGGGCCCATGTGAATGATTCTAAGAAATCTAAGTTTGAAACTGTTCCTGTCAATGAATCTTGCACCGTATCCCGCAGGACGTTGGCTCCACGAATTTTATTTTTCCACTCTTGCCTATCTTGCGCTCTTCGATGTTCCAGGTAGAAGGTGCTGTCCATGATGATGCCGTTTTCCCACCTCTTCCGAGGCCTACCCCGTCTATTTTTTCCACTTACTGTTTCAAGAAGGATGCATTTGCTGTTCCTGTACTAAAAGGTTTATTTGGCGTTCGGTGGATAGTGCTTTTTATTTTTGATCACACCTCTACGAATGTTTTTAAAAGAAGTTCAATGGTCAAATCAGCGTCATGGCTTGAAATGCATTGTAGTTATGCCATTTTAAAGGTTACAAAAAGTTTTCTTGATTCGCTTTGCCTTCCGGCGCGGCGGAGTTATGCTCATGCCGCGACTTGACCGTCGCGTGTCGATGACCGGCATCATGGTTCTTCATCTATGATCTATGATCTTTAGAAACGAAATATAGTTGTACAAACACTACATACAATAAAACAAATTTAAAAAAACAAAACAAAAAACAGTCACCTGATTAGATGTATTCCTTTCTTGCCCAGGTTAGAAATTACTAGTTCTCAGATTTCTGCAAGTCATTGTCTTGCCATTTTGATACTCTAGTTTTGGTTTCATGATTGTGAGGCAACTAGGCAAGTTCTACAAAAGACAAAGAAAAGAAAAGTTAAGAAGATTTTACTAGATGACACTAGAAACTAACAGAGAGAGTTTACAAATTAATTTAAAAGCTTTTGGTTTCGTGCTTTGTTTTAAAATGGACATGTGTGCCTTCTAAATTCTTGTGTTTTTAAAACGTAATGTTTTTTTATTTTTTTAATGAGTATCGAATTTTAATGTTTTTAGTGCACAAAGGAATTTGTTTTTTCACTACTTGCTGTGATGAAATAAAAGTTAAATTGAAAATTGAATTCAATTAAATATGGAGGAAGAAATAGACCTCCGTGCCGTGACTTGAGATCACAGTAGGGCTGTACGTTATACGCCATTGGCGGTCTGCACTAAGGAAGAATAAGTCAAAGTTTGCGTTATTGCATAATAGGCCCTGTAGTCGAGGGTGCGGCTGTTGTCTGATGTTGACGCTTGCCTTAGAAAATGGTCTCATTGAACGACTTGTGTAGTTCAATTCAATTCAATTCAATTCAAAAATGGTTTATTAAAACATGTCTCGCAGTTAAAAACTGAATTGCACATGTCAACATCATATATGTTTTAAACAATTACATCATTACAAATAGAAGTACACAAAGAAAAGGATATTAAACAAGAAATTATTATTATATTCATTGTCAAAAATACATTTGGTAAAAAACCCAGTAGGCACAATTATTATATATACACAATTATTATATATACACACAATTGTTATAGACGATTGACTAATTAATATGCTGGTATTCTATGACAATCCATTGACAGTGTTGTTTAATTCCGGAAAAAAATAGTCTCAACTCTATGGTCTCAACGCTATGGTCTCAATGGGCCTATACCCGCTTTTCATTTTACCTCAAATGATAAGAGCGAATTTATAGCTGTAGGCATATCTCTTGAATCATGTTAATATAATATGCCCTTATAAAAACATACAAACTGGCAACCAACCAGAAACATAAATATTGACCTCTGCTTTGTTTGGTTAACAGGGTTGTACGACACCGTAAGCTAGTACTGTACACCCCGTGCGTATGCGAAACTCTCTTTTGATATTGCACTTTGTACCCTATTATTTTGGTTCTATGTGCCGTCAATGCCTCCGGTAAAATACTCCGGTAATACCCATAATATAGAAGCGGTGTCCACACGAAGTGATATACTAACAGACAGAGGTGTTAAAATGAGCGAAATGAAAGAATGGCCACATCTGGTTGGGAAGGTAAGCACATTGATTTATAATTATGAAACATTAATTATGAACAGTTATAAATTTGACTCATATTTTATTGCACAGCTCAGTGTTCTGAATCCTATGCCTATTGTAGCAGTGTAACTATAGCTGTAACTGTTCATTTTCTGTTTCACCTGTTAATTTGAGACAGTAAAACAAGGAAGTATAGCCTATTGAATTAAATGCGGTTCGATTGTTTTTGTTTCGATTATGGATCTTGATCGCAACTTTCTCGTATGGCCCTCGAATTAATGTAGTTCATTAATTAATTAGTCGCTTCCTACAAGGCTTGCAAGCTTTCATCATCGATGTTCGTTTGTTGTTGTTGGTTGTACGTTTTCTTTTCGGTTTTTTTTGTTTCGTTGGTAGTTATTTTTTTGTTTTGATGTGTTTCCCATACGGTAAAACTGAAAGAATTAGTTATCTGTAATCTTGATATGTGGCACGCAGAGGGTCTCCGCAATAATGTTCCCATACTTTAACCATGTAGGCTGGGGGTAGGTGCCACATACTATACTGGTAACCTCCCTTAAAGGATTTGGGTACTTTTTCAAAATGTCCATAGATTTACATTAAACTTACAGGGTTTGAAGATAACGATAGTGGAAAGCTTCCCACTTCAAATATTACTTATACTGAGGTGCTGTAGTTTTTGAGAAATGAGTAAAACAATGTCATGAAAATACGTTTGTAAATGCTTAAAATAATCTTGGTCTCATGAGACCAAAATTATTTTCATGACATTGTTTTACTCATTTCCCAAAAACTACAGCACCTCAGCACGTAATGTTTTCAGGGAAGCTTTCTACTATCATTATCTTCAAACTGTGTAAGTTTAGTGTAAATCTGTGGACATTGTGTTTTTTGTCCTACAAAAAGTATATACACCCGTTAATGAAGTGCATATATAACGCTGAATTTGGGTTTCGAATTTATCAATGTTTTGTTTCAACAGATGGGTGAAGAGGCAAAAGAAGAAATATCAAAGACAGACACAACCCTTCAGGTAAAAGGTTTCACGCCTTTAGTTATTTTGGTTTTATTTGATTTTCCAATTTATATCACAATGAATTGTTTCAAAATTCACCCTGTCAATACTTTTTTTGTCCGGTCATAAAAAGGTAAAAGTCTTATTTTATGTCATGTTTATTATCTTTTTTGAAGGTTGACTTAGTCCCGGATGGATATATGGTAACTTGCGATTTCCGAACGGACCGAGTGCGCATCTTCCTTGACGCAGATGGGAAAGTCACCAGACCACCACGCGTTGGCTGATTGGTCAAGACCGTGATCAACTAGGCCTACTTCTCTCCAATCGCGATCGAGATGTGAATGAACATTCTTCTTCAATGTGACATTTTCATCACTATTTACAGCAAGCCATTGGACTATTATGTTGACACATGCAGTGAGAAAAGTATTGCCTATTATTATGTGACTTATAGGGTCCATAAAATTATGTGACTTTAATTCGTTTAATGAATTGATTCAAGATCCATAGTTCAAGAGTTAGATTGAAGATAAAAGCTTGTAAATTAAATATTAACCCGATTAAGCCTCTTTGGCATTTCTTTGTAGAATAATCATAACACATATTAAACATGAATATTTTTTATCTTTGTTTTACCTTCGCACGTGGTCGCATATCATCCAGCTATAGTCTTCATTGTCATTGGTTGAAATACAGGTTTGGACTATGTATGATCACAAAGTTTGTACACCCTTTGATTTGCTCTTCCATATTTGGCCTAATTAAAAAGCCAATGCAGCTGATGATTAAAAAAAATAGAACAAAGTTTTATTTTTGAAATGATACCACTACCTTTCTTGTTGTATTGTCTAGTGGGCGGCGTTATATATAACTAGACTAATTAGGTATATTATGTAAGTTCTTCCACACTGGCTAAACGTGAATGCCACTTTTCAAGATCATCATATTGCCGCCGCCGAACTAAAAATGACAATCTGTAGATTGTGTTTTCAACTTTTATCAATTGCATTTAGAATTTACCAGAGTTAAAAAAAAAATTGTTTTAGGTGGCAATGTACACAAGTAAGAACGTATTATTGAATAATTATTATTAAATTAATTGACTGTGCATGTGATTAACGGCCCGGATTTTGAGCTACCAGAGTGTTTAATAAAGAAGAAGATTGGAGAAGATGTATTATTAGACCCCATGGGTTTTGTTTGTCATGTCATAGCGTCTAAGTGATGTATGATGTCACATCAGTGTTAACTTTTGATCATGCGTTCTGACAAAAAGCTGGGTTAGTGAATTTGTCTGCAGCTAGCACTATGATAATAATGATTCTTGCGATTTGGTCGTGCGCGCGTGACGTAAAAAGGGGCGCGTGTCAAAGGGGAAGGAAGGAAGATTCGCTGGAATTTTAAGCGGCACCGAAGGACTTGAGGAAGTTTAAAGCAGCGCCTTTAATTTTCGGCGGGCGGCGACAACATGAACAAAGAGGGCGCACTACCCTGCTCCTTTTATGAACTTTAGATTTAGCATAAAAAGACGGGCGAAATTGTATTGTAACCCTACGCTTCTTTGCTGGAAATGAAGGAAAGTATTGTTCACTGCATTTTAACGATTGCATTTATGTATTAATATGGTTGGGTTGAAAAGAATGAAGATATGTTGAGGTTTCAGGATTACTTTAGAATCGAAGAAACAAAAAGCAAAACATCGAACTGTCGAATGCCGACCGAATGATTCATAATCATATTCATAATTATATTATGCTAGTGCCAGTAAATGGGACGTAATCGGTCATCTGAATTTTGTCATCTGAATTTTGACATAATCGGTCATCGAGATGACCAATAATGTCAAAAAATAATGTCAAAATTTCGAAAAAAAGGAATGACTGATAATGTCAATCGAAAAAAGGAATCTAGCGCCCCAGTCACTGGGTCTAATCGTAATTATGCCATGTTTTGTAATTGTACTATGTCTGTCTTATCAATTTATCATTCATGCTTATCTGCAATGCAGTCAGTGAATGATCTGACATTTTAAAAGCGGAGCCATAGTTGCGATAACGTAACCCTCCTCCCTCCGGCCTGCCTGGTCGGGGGGAGGGTTACGTTATCGCAACTAAGACATTAACAGTTCAACAAGGTGGGCTAGTCTACCTCCATCCATGATGGTGTCACTGACTGAAGTGTTACTCTGCTCATGGAGGTAGATGCTCGATACTGCACTTTCACGTCTACTCCTAGAACTATTTTGGTTTCGTCCGGCTATCGTCTCGGGAGACGATAGCCGAACAAAACCGAAATATTTCTAGGAGTATTTCATGATGACCACACAACACGAGCAACCCAATACCACACCTTGGACAAGCAGTTAGCTTTCTAGTGAATCTAGGTGGTTATTCATCAAGCATCAAGCTGCTCTGTGTTGAGCTGAGTGATAAATTGTTGTCATTTTTATATTTTTCTTTAAGGACAGTTCAATTGGTTTAAAAGTGTTGGAATTAAAACAAAGAATAACAAATGAATTTATTTCAGATCCAGTCATTTGGATCCTGGACTGTAGCCACTGTTTTGAAGCCTAGCTAGAGATTTGTACAATAGTAATTTTTTCCTTTTATTACATTTGCATTAAATTATTAGGCCTAGTACGCTTTTGCTCATATTGAGTCTGCACTGACACGAAAGAAGAAGAAAATGCAAATGTCAGCAAAAAAAAAGTGCCAATACACTACTCCCCAGTATACATGGTGTAGTTGTTAAGTTGCAGATTTTAGTAGCAATGAAAGTTTTAAAGACACTGAACACTGTTTATAATAGTCAAAGACTAGTCTTCTCACTTGGTGTATCTCAACATGCATAAAATACTAAACCGGTGAAAATTTGAGCTTGAATGGTCGGCAGGGTTGCGAGAAAATAATGAAAGAAAATAAACACCCTTGCCACACGGAAGTTGTGTGCTTTCAGATGCTTGATTTCGAGACCTCAAATTTTAAATCTGAGGCAGTGAGGTCTCAAAATCAAATTCGTGGAAAATTACTTCTTTCTTGAAAACTACGTCACTTCATAAGGAGCCGTTTCTCACAATGTTTTATACTATCAATCTCTCCCCAGTACTCTTACCAAGTGAGGTTTTATGCTGATAATTATTTTGAGTAATTACCAATAGTGTCCACAGCATTTAAGCTCACTTCGTCAATCATTGGAGAAATTAAAGAAAACATTGAGAAACCCCTGTTTCACTGTTTTCAAAACTTTTCATATGCTGTGGGTAGTGTAGGTTATTTCGGGGCCTGAACAGTGAACACTGATTTTAAAAAAGAGCCATAACACCTCAACAAGGTGGGCTAACTGGCCCAATCCTTCCCTTACTTTGCATTAAAGAAAGATTTGGGACTGTAAGAACTAATACAATATTTGTTCTCATTTTACTCCAGGAGTCACCAAGACGCAAACCAGTGGAAGATTACATTGTAAATGACGCTGGACTGAAGAAGGAAGTTTTGACTTCCCGATTAAGCTCGGTGTCGCATCATGCAGAGTTTTAATTCTCAACTAATTAACAATAATTTGTATTGGAGGATTTTCACAACATCAGTGTAAGGAACGTCAGATAATTTAAGTTTGTGGTTGACCCTGCAACCACGCCTGTTGGAGGAAATGCTTCACTTGTCCGGAAAGCTATTATCAAAGGGTCCAGTGGGCCTTGGGTGTAAATTTGGATCTCTTCAGAGATCTTTTCCGCTACCGAGATGTAGAACTTTCCTTCCAACATGTCCTAGACCGTCACAGGCCCGGGCAGTCTTTAGCATTACTGCGTCATTATGTGTAAGTACCCTAGCATATCGAGGACTTTTAGTCAGGGCCCATTGCCAACAAACCATTATAGAACCCAGACTTGGAAGTCCACCCCCATCACCAAAGAGAACGAAGAAGACAAAACGGCACAGAAATGTCATCGTACGTAGTTTCTTCTACATTTATAAGTGTCTGAGCTTATGTGGAAGGCTGCTGTGGATCTCGGTGATATTCGGACCGATTATTTCGCTGTATCCCATAACAATATTGTCGGATTCCTTTCGTCTAAGATGGCACCGGATGCTCTTATGGGCCGTTGAGATCTCCGGACCGACATTCATCAAACTTGGTCAGTGGGCGAGCACCAGACGGGACGTCTTCTCGCCAGAGTTCTGCAACGTGTTCTCCAAACTGCATCTGGACGCGCCCAAGCACTACTGGTACCAAACCCAGAAGAAGCTTCAGCGCTCCTTTGGGAAGGGCTGGCGGGAAATCTTCGTTAAGATCGAGCAGTGTGTTCACTCTGGGTGCGTTGGGCAGGTGTACAAGGCGTACATGAGACCAGAGGCTCTGTCGGAAGAGTGTCTCCAAGCATTGGTGGATGATGACGATGAGCCTTCGGAGTTTGACGATGGTGAGAAAACAACTTTTCAGCTGTTTTGTTTCAGATTTATTTCGCTTCAGACTCATTTTTCTCTTTACCTCATTTACTCCCAGTGAAAACTTCCAGTGAGTTGACCAACTATTCAAAAACCATTCAACTGCATTGATCGTGTACCAAGGGCCCAATTTCATAGAGCTGCTAAGTACACAAATTTGCTTAGCATGAAATTTCAATGACCAAGAGCATCAGTGGCATAATTGGAATCTTTCATTCGTGGGGCAGGGTGGGACAGTAGTGTTCTAACAATTGATCTTTTGCTAGTATAAAATGCTATTAGCACCATTCTGATTTTCAGTATAGTGTTTAGATTTAACGATGAGGAAGTCAAAAAAGCTTTGCCCAATTTCAAGTCACTGCTTGAACTATTCTGTATGTAATATGGTGAACACTACACAGAGTGGGCTGTTTGATTTTGGTGTATACAAACATTCATTCATTCAGTCGATGCAGAGCATCGAATGATGGCCCTTCAAACACGTTGGTCCTCCATTGCTGTACGCAGCTCTTCCCGACGCAGTCCAGAGTCCCGGCACAAGGTGTCCACATAGGTGGTTTGTGGTCTACCTCGGGAACAGTGACCTTGAGTAGGGGCCCAAAGCACAAGCTTGCTCATTGCTAGCTCAGCATGTCTAAGACAGTGACCTGCTAGTCTCAACCTTCTTGCCCTAATCTTGGTGCTAACTCTCGGTAGCCCACCTTAGAGCTCCTGGTTTGTGACATGCCTCTCCCAATGAATCTGTTTAACACAGCGAAGCATTCTTGTATAGCAGCCATCCAGTCTCTTCTCTAGACGACTGGCTATTGTCCAGGACTCGCATCCATAAAGCAGTACTGATTCCACAGTGGCAGTAAAGAACTTCACCTTCAGATTGGCCGAAACATACTAATGCTATAGTGTGTCCACCATAACTCAAAACGTCTTATGGATTTTTGCACTAAGACCCCTTACAAGTCATACGTACATGTAGGATCATGCGCTTCTTACAGTCGCTTTGGAATTTTACCCTGTGTAAGTTTGATCCACATGTACGTCTTCATTCATAAATGTTCTTTTATTTTGTATCTTCTTGCTGTTCTCTTTTATAGGTCGTGAAATCATCAAACTGGACTGGTTTTTCCGAAAAAGAACAAAGGATCCGTACCTGGATGATGAGGAAAACGACTCAAGTACGTGTGTTTTTAATGTTTCGTAGTGGCAGTACAAAATGTAGTTTTCTCCAAAAACAACATCAATGCATTTGAAGCAGCACTTTTATATCTTACAAAAGAATTTTGCTATTATTATCAGGACATTTTTGGGACTAATATTATGAAAACGAGGGATCCCCAAAAGTGACTTACTAGCACAGTAACCCGTGTTGCCTCCGTGAAGTGTCAGGCCTGTCATGTAATCGTATAAAATGTGCACAACACTATAACACGTACGGGCATTGACTCCCAAAATGGCACAACCAAAATGATTGTGATGATAACGTCGGGTGAATTGGGTCAATCGAGAGAAATGATAAAAAGATAAGTAAGTTTTTGATATAGGAGGAAAACCCACACAATAACATGTAGGTAGGAGCTGAGAACCAACTCCACATGCAAGGCTTGGGTCCGTGATTTGAACCGGCATTCACAGAGGTAAAAGGCAAGGCAGAAACCACAGCGCAAAACCTAAATGTGAACAGTGATTGGTATAAACATGTTTGATAATTTGTTTGTGTTTTGTTTTTTTAATTGTAAATTATTTCAGATGGTGAAACTGATGAGGAAAATGCAAATGAAATATCCCTTGTCCACATCGCAAAATCACTTAAGGAAAGTGATGATGTCATCCCAGTTGCTATAAAGGTTAGTAAGAAATGTCCGTCACCGAACATTAAGCTGTCAGTTGAATTTTAGGTTTAGCAGATCAGCTGGGTTCCAATTTCAGAGAGTTGCTTAAGCACATAAAGTAGCTAAGCACTAAACGATTGTGCTTACCAGAATAACACAACCAGCCATAATGCGGGGTGTCGTGGCCAAGCGGATAAGAGCACTGAATTCAAGCTCTGGTGATTCTGTTCAGCGGAGTGTGGGTTCGAATCCTGGTCGTGACACTTGTGTCCCTGAGCAAGACAATTAAATATAATTGCTTCTCTCTACTGATTTAAGGCCCAGTGACCAGGGGTAATAATGTTGAAGCGCCAGGAGCGTCACTGTGTGACTGACCTGAGCGCTATATAAGAAGCCACTATTATTATGCCGTTTATACATACCACCTGTGACTGGTTTTCTGCTAAGAAGTTGCGTTCAAGCTGAAAAATTTAAGTAACATTTCTCCCCTTAAAGGGTTTTGATACCCTTTGTAGAGCAAGTTTTTGGCAATGACATGAATCCCTACTCACTGTGAATGAAGATGTATTTAATACATGTATATTGCCGCTAGAAGTTTCAGCTTCATTAGTCGTCACGTTTTTGAGAAAAATATCAAAATCACAGAGCAATGTTTTCAGGAGAGTCCCGTTAATACGTTGTACATGCTTAAATATTTTTCATCTCCTAAAATGAAACTTTAAAGGTAGTGGACACTATTGGTAATTACTCAAAATAGGTGTTAGCATAAAAACTTACTCGGTAACAAGCAATGGAGAGCTGTTCAATGGAAACGACTCCCTCTGAAGTAACATAGTTTTCAAGAAAGAAGTAATTTTCCAAGAATTTGATTTTGAGACCTCAGAATTGTATTTTGAGGTCCCGAAATCAAGCATCTGAAAGCACACAACTTTGTGTGACAAGGGTGGTTTTTTTTCCATTATTATCTCGCAACTTCAACGACCAATTGAGTTCAAACTTTCACAGGTTTGTTATTTTATGCATATATTGAGATACACCAACTGAGAAGGCTGGTCTTTGACAATAACCGATAGTGTCCAGTGTCTTTAAAAAGAGTGTATTACCAAATATCGAATCCATACAGTGTTATAAATTTGTTTTTAAGTATTGGGACGACAAAGTGACAAGAGCAGGATTTAAAGGAACACGTTGCCTTGGATCGGTCGAGTTGGTCTTTGAAAAGCGTTGATAACTGTTTGTTGTAAAATGCATATGGATAGAAAGATGTTGTAAAAGTAGAATACAATGATCCACACAAACATGCCTCGAAATTGCACGGTTTTCCCTTTACCTCGTCGACTAACACGGTCGGCCATTTATGGGAGTCAAATTTTTGACTCCCATAAATGGCCGACCGTGTTAGTTTGCACAGTAAAAGGAAAACCACGCAATTTCGAGGCAAATTTGTTTGGATCATTGTATTCTACTTGTTCAACATCTTTCTACCCATATGCGTTTTATAACAAACAGTTATAAACACTTTTCAAAGACCAACTCGACCGATCCAAGGCAACGTGTTCCTTTAAACCTGCTATCTCAAGGTTGACATGCTGGTGCTTCACCAACTGTGCTATCTTTATGTAATGTTCATGCTATTTTTATTTATTTATTTGTTTTCCTTTTCTTTTCTTTTTTTCTGATAGGTGTTACACCCGGGTATCTACAGACGAGTTCAGTGGGATCTTCAACTCCTCCAAATTTTGGCCAAAATTCTCTCCATTGTTCCTGGTCTTCAGTGGCTTAGTCTCCCAGAATGCATGGCAGAGTTTGAGCAACTCATGAAGAAACAGGTACAACACTGTTTGAGTGATTGAGGGTTTTTTGTTGAGTGGTTTACTTCTTCTTATTGTACTCATTTTTAGCAAACCAGGGCTTTGGTTTACAGATCTGTTATAACCAGATATGGGATTCCAACCACAGGACAGTTTGCCATAATTGCATAGCTGCAGCTGTTTGGCCGGTTGTCTTAAGCGCATTTGGCGTTCGTAGCCATACGTGGCGTGTTGGAGAAATAATACATTGTCACTTTGAAAAATTGTAATTGTCTTTAATGTTTCTTTCTCAGATTGATCTAAGAATAGAGGCCAACAATCTAGATCGCTTCGTGGAAAACTTTGCAGACGTGAGTTATATTCGATTCCCAAGGCCACTCCGACCTTTTGTGAGCAGAGATGTCCTTGTTGAGACATACGAGGTATGCTTTGAGTCCTTCAAATTGTAACACTCAAAAATATATTTAAAACTGTCCTTTTCAAAATACGAGTAGTTTAGACCATTAGACTCCTTTTCTTTCTTGCAAAAGTTGCTCTTACAGGATTTGAACCTTCTCTAGCTACCACACATTTTTACTGTATAGCACTTGATGCTTCATTTTTGAATGAGCAAGGGCACCAAGGCGTTTTCCCCTTAGTAAAGGGCACCACTATGAGGACATTTTAAATTTCTTCTGGAACATTCAAGGGGCACCAAAGCAATGACCAGGGGTATAGGGCTTTGTTACCTCTGTGAGGTATTAAGCCTGTTTGTTTATAAAAATACCTCTCAAAGTTTGCCCCATGGGAAACGCTCGTTTTGCGATCAGTCAAGTCATTTTGAATTGAACTCTTTGTTGTCTTTGTCGACGTCTTAACAACTTGCAGGAAGGAGATCCAATCACATCTTACGTTACCAACTCCGATGATGAGGACAGACCAGAGGGTCTTCATGAGCGACTCGCTGCGATGGGGGTAGAGGCCCTCCTTAAGATGGTAAGTGGACTTACTCTGGCGTATCGTGGCCATGTGGTTAAGAGCACCAGTCTCGAGCTCTGGTGTTTCTGAAGTTAGCAGAGTGTGGGTTCGAGTACCAAATCGTGGCGTATCAGTCTTTGAGCATAATTCTTGCTTTGTCCTTCAGATGGGTAAATAAGCCCTAGAACCTGTGTACTAGAATTGGTAGTGCATGTATAAGAACCCAGAACACTTATCGTAGAAGAGTAGGGGTTAACCCTGATGTTTCTGGTTCACATAGCAAGCACCCTTGTTTACAGGTTTTCGTCAGGCTTGAGAGCTATTGACCCCTTGCACGCACGTCACACGCGGCGACTGTGCCACGCTCAACATTTTGGTGGGCAATAGATTTACGTGTATACGCTGATGCGAACTTCACTGAATACCACACAGTGATATTGCCCACCAGTATGGCGCATCTAAGAATATTCTGATGATGACGTCAGGTGAATTGG
Source organism: Asterias amurensis (assembly GCF_032118995.1). NCBI lineage: Eukaryota > Metazoa > Echinodermata > Asteroidea > Forcipulatida > Asteriidae > Asterias > Asterias amurensis. Next base: position 20,898,536 of record NC_092651.1, on the reverse strand, counting down.
GTCCATAGTGATTTTACAATAAGCCTGACAAGGGTTGTAATAGTTACAGGGACCATTGGTGAGCGCACTCCAAAATAAAAGCATAGTGTTACTTTTTATTTTATTTAAACTGTTGGCCCTGGACACTATAACCAGGGAGAATAATTGACATCCCTTTTGTTAGTTGGGAATGTGTCTTATTTCCATTCCCTTCAATTCGTAATACACATTTTTGTTTTGTATGATGATGAAACACTGTCACCATACACTGGATTTAGTGTTTATTTTTAAGCCTGGAAAGTTTGTTGACATTTGACAAATACATAGGTACCCTGCATTGAAAATCTTAGGTACCTTCACAGATGTTCCAGAAATGGTTAATAGTTAAAATGGAAGTAACAAGTTAAATTTAAGCATTTAGGAAATTAAAAATTGATTCACAACCCTATACCATTCACATACCTTGTCCCAGCTGAATGGTTTTAACTGGTTGGTCAAGTCACTGGAAAAAAATTGTACCAATAGGTAGGAGGGTTAGGGCAATGTATCATTTACAAAATAATGTCTTGAATCGTTCTTGGACTCTACCCATCAGGTCTTTATTGATAACTTCGTCCACGCCGACCTTCATCCTGGTAATATTCTCGTCCAGGGAGTCGACAGTTTCACCGGAGACACGGACAACATCTTGAAGATGGAGGACATGTGCGACACTGTGGTCATCAGCGTCAAGCCGAGGGAATGCCCTCTCAAGCTGGTCATGCTCGACACGGGCATCGTCGGTCAGCTCAACGAGTTTGATCGCCAGAACTTCAGGGATGTATTCATGAATGTGGTGCTGGGAAAGGTGAATTTTTTTTTAAATAGTGTCGTTCAACTGGGGATTAATAAAAAATAAGTCATACCTTGTCCAAAGTCACAGTTAATTTGTAGTTTATTTTTACCCTTACACTGGTGTGTAATTGTTGGTTATCACAGTTTAAATTGTTTTCAAATATTAAGTTATAAACCACAAGGGAAACTGAATGGGTAAATTTGATTGAATGTTTGGGTGATTGAAGGTTTCAACAAAATGTATGGACTTGGAGATAGTGCTGCACAGTCTAGTTGATAGGGCTGTGGGGTGGATTTCACAAAGAGTTAAGACCAGTCTCTAAATCGGCGTAACTTAGGACTGGCCATACATTTATAATATCTCCTTGGACTAGACTTAACTCTTTGTGAAACGACCAATGGCAAGTTATTTTGGAGGTCTCAGGTTCAAATCCTGTTCTAAGGCAATAATTTCTTTGTTTCAACCCAAAATGTATTTGTAAAATGGAGTTGATGTGAAAATGTAATTGTAAAATGGAGTTGATGTGAAAATGTAACTGTAAAATGTGGTTGATGTGAAATAGAATTATTGAAATTTTACATGGTTGCGGTATAATCTAATAGGGTTTGTGATAATGCCTTGTACATGTACATGAAATCTCTGTTTCGAGTTGTGGTGGCTGTTAACAAGGCAGTCATCATAGCCCTTGCTGCTCATCTTGCAACCCCCCCCCCCCCCCCAGGGAAACTGTCTTGTCATACAACTGTGCTCCATAAATATCAGTTTATAAAAGGTAAAGCCAAAATTGTATTCTCAATGATGCAGTACATAATCTATGGTCACTGAGCACGCTCACTGGTTTAGTGGTGAAGACATTTGCTGTAGCGTGTGAGAGTCATTGGTTTGAATCCCACCTGAGTAGTTAGCCTGGTGGGTTTTTTTTTGCAGCAGGACTATGGGAAAACACTAAATATACAGTGCTGATTGCATAGCTGTGCAAGTGTGAAATTCCAATCATATTATTGTATCCCTGATGCATTTATGACATCAATTTAAAATGCTGATATTTATTGTTAGACCGTGTAACCTTTGTTTACAAAAAGAGTACATTCCAGGGCCTTTCTTACAGGCAAGAAATTACTCTGGTTGTAATTGTTGTGTGTCATAATTTTCACAATAAGTTCAAGAGTTATACAAATAATAGCTGAACTAGATTTCAGATAGGCCTAGTTCATGCAGTTTTATTTCTTCATTATTTTCCCCATCATTTTGTATATTTAATTTATCATACCATGTGCACTTTTTAGTCGTATCTTAATTTATTACTTGTTGATATTGTTTGTAGTTTTAGTGATAATGTTTCAGGCAGGGTGGCAGGAAGATTAATTAAGAAACTGTAACTAATGTAAAGTGAATATAATGGTTTATTGGTTTTGATGGAAAGATGCTGCATTTGGCAAATGTGACGTGACATCCCGCCGTAAATAAGTTTCCTTTCTTTGTTTCAGGGAGAGGTAGTGGCCGATTTGTTTCTCCAACATGCAATCCACAAGTGCCCAAATGAAAGTAAATTTAAGACGGATATGGCGGAGTTAGTAAACTTTGCCCACGCACAAACGGTCAGGCTCGGCTCGGTAAGTGCTCTCCTTTTTTAAAATGGTTTAAAAATAGTCCCATTACTTATCTTACGCATATATTCTTAATTCTACCTAATTTCATTGTTTTGATTTTTATCTTCATAAGCCATTTAAAATAAATGTTAATTGAATTTTTCACCCTTAAGTTTGGCGAGTAATGTGACTGTAAATGGTTAACTGTATTCACATTTTTTTCAAGTCAACTAAAATGAGCCCTTTCCATGAAATATGTCATTTAAATTTACACATTTGCACAGACTCTATTGGGCGGCAAACACCAAAAGTGTGTCTGTGGGTGCATGATGTGCAACTTATTGATTTTTCATTGGAAAGGTTCATTCATCAATACAAAAAATAATTTAATTTATTTGATCAGTTTTGTTCCTTAAACATTTTTAATGTGTTAATATTGTGGAATTTCATGGCAATCTTATTTCGTGTTTTTTTTTCAGATGCAAGTTGGAGTCCTTCTGGAGGACCTTTTCTCTTTACTGATAAAACACAAGGTAAGAGAGCCGGGAAACATGCTTAGATACTGGACAAAAAAAGCAACTTTGTGCAATTACAAAAGGCTAACAAAAGTTTGTTTGTACTAGGGTCTGATGCATTAGAAATTAGTAAAATGAAGGTTTTCTATGTTCAACCCAAAATGATTTTAAAGTTGGATTTTCAAAATTTGTTTCTCGTTTTTTTTTTCTGCTAGGTGAAACTAGAGAGTAATTTTGCCTCCATCATGCTTGCCATCATGGTCCTAGAAGGTCTCGGCCGATCCCTGGACCCCAACTTGGACATCTTAGAAGCTGCAAAGCCAGTTCTTCTCGGTGGTGTCTTTTGATGTTGGTGAAACTCGCTGACGTCTGCACTGTCGGTGTTCCTGTGAGTCACTTTGCGTAAACATAACCTCGCCAATCAGTGTGCTTGTGCAATGGCCTGCTGCTCAGAACAAGTGTTTATGCTATGTTTGTGCAGTACTTTTGAACCGCCATTTGAAGTGAAAACTGAGTATGCTCTGAACCATGGTCTTTGCCAGGATGTGATAAAAGCTTGTCCAAGTTTGCTGAAAATATTAAAGATGGGTGTCTCCTTAGGGTAATAGCTGCTAAGCAAGGAAAATACGCTTAGCAAATTGCTTATTGTTGATGTTGCTAAGTACGTCTTCTTTTTTTCCTTTCTAGTGCAGCCTTCTTAATTGAAGATAGTCGCACTGCCAGACACACCGGGGCAAACTCCTTCTCTTTGCGATATGTGTGTACTGGGGTCTTTTACGTGCGTTGATAGTTGACACAAAATGTTATAAAAATTATAGAAATGTATTCACTGAAGATAAAATTTAGTGTAGGTTTTGCTGGCCCTTTTAGGGGGCAAGGGGCAAATAATTGGCCAGTTCAAATGTTGTGCTATTCTATTTCGTTTGAAATTTAAAGGTTCCCATCGACGATGGTGCCATGAAAAAACTTTGCACGCAGGATTGTAATCAGATGCTTGTACTGTTTTTGTTTTTTAATTGTACATACATGTAAGTCATGTTGCAGCCATCAGCTGGTTTAAAGGCAGTGGACACTATTGGTAATTACTCAAAATAATTATCAGCATAAAACTTCTCTTGGTAAAGAGTAATGGGTAGAGGTTAATAGTATAAAACAATGTTAGAAACAGCTCCCTCCGAGAAAGAGGTAATTTTCCACGAATTTGATTTCGAGACCTCAAGTTTAGAATTTGAGGTCTCGAAATCAAGCATCTAAACGCACACAACTTCGTGTGACAAGGGTGTTTTTTCTTTTATGGTTATCTCGCAACTCCGACGACCAATCGAGCTCAAATTTTCACAGGTTTGTTATTTTATGCATATATGTTGAGATACACTAAGTGAGAAGACTGGTCTTTGACAATTACCAATAGTGTCCACTGTCTTTAACCTTACATTTAATATAACCAAACTATGGGTATTTTCCAAACCTCTGAGCTCAATCATCATTTGGGAAAGAGTGGTTTTTTGCAAACAATAGTTAATGGCCTTCACTCTTGAAGTGGCACAGGAATTTCCCGCTGGCAAGGGGTGCACTTCTATGAGAACAATTTAAATTTGTGTTGGAACCTTGAAGAGGGCATTACAGCAAAAGCACAGGGCAAAAGCTGGATACCAAGTCACTGACGGCACATGTAGAATGGTGTTTTGCCTGGTGGCTGTTTTTTGGTAAGCAAACGGTGTTCAGCTACTTTTGTGTTAAGGCAGCTCTATACATTTTGCCTTAGTTTTTACCCTCGACCAATATGTGCAAATCACTGTATAGTCTTTCAGAGTTGCAATTTAATTAGACTTAGATGATGACAAAATAACATTTCATGTTAATGGTTGCCTGCCCTTTAAAGCATGTGTACAACATTGGTAAGTGGCAAATTTTCAAACATCATATTTCAGGGAAAGCTTTCCACCATGGCCAGTTATTGAGTTATGTGCAAGTCAATGAACTCTCAATTTAAATCTAACCAAATGTTGTGCACACCCTTTAAATAAGGAAATAGAACTGAATTTTTGTTTATTTCACTTTCACAGTTTGGATTCTGGTATTTTTTGTGTGTGTGACACCTGTACAAAGTGTGAATGTACCAACAGGAACTTGCAGTATTTTTGACGTCATGAGGGTTAGACTTGTGGCAAGTCGTTTTAACTATTTAAAAATAGTCTCGTGCAGAGCAGCAGAGCAGCAGTCTCGCGAGATAGTTACGAAATTAGCCCTTTTGCTATCACCACGACAGACATTTACAACCTGTCCACAAGTCTACGTGAGGGTGTGTGTGAACCAAATTTATGTAATGCAAAACAAGTAAATGGCAATCAGAATAAGAGAAACTTTTATTGTAATGAAGGGAAGTTTGCCTTTTAAACTTTAAAAGCGCCCTCATGTGGTAAAAATTACGGTCAATAAGTCGATATTGTATATCAGCATCAGTGTATTTATCTTGGAATAAAACTATGCTGCGGAATCGAATGTATTAGTGTGGTTTTTTTATTGATATATTTCTTTCAGATTGTCTCACAAGATTGTATTCTATTTGTGTACTTATTCAGTACTTATTATTACAATATATCCCGGATGACAGGTTGCCTTTAACAGGTGTGTAATTTCTCAGGATTTGTCCAATTTCAGGATTTTTGTCTCCTTGAGCCATCAGATTTTCTTGAAAGAACTAAAGCAATCACCATAAGGAGAAAGAAATTGTCAATATTGTGTCCAAACCTGTAGTTTGTTCTTTCTTATGATGCACAGAGTCTGTAAACCTCCTGAATTGTAACATCGGAGAGGTTCTAGGTCTTGAACCCAGGCCTGCAAACTATTTTCAGGAATATTCAAAGTTGGCAAATTTCATCCCTGTGTAAGGTTTCACCTTTGATTTCTAGAGATTTGTTCCGGATTTTTTGTTTTGTCAATTCTACAGTATCCAAATGGTATATGAAAAATGACAGCTTGGTCATGTGTGGTGTATAACTGAATACCAGGCGGGCGATTTATCTGAATAATTTTCCTGATTTCAAAGATTTTCAAAAAATCTCCTTTGTGTTTTGAGGTTAGTTTTGTCATGTTTTTTTATATATTTTGGTCGCGGTTTATATGGGCGCAGCATGTACGCGGACACCTAAATATTTTTTTGCATATTTTTGGGAAGTGCGGTTTATATGCCGCGCGGTAAATAATCCGAAAATTACGGTACTGGAAAGAAGTGAAGTGAAGCAGTTAACAAAGGGATAAAAAAATAGTCTGCAAACCTTGAATGCTTCGCCAAACGGAACGCCACATGAAAATAAAATAAACAGATAGTGTGGACCTCTTTTGTTCTCAGGTCTATACTTCTTATGTTTTGTTAAAAAAACACATTTATCAAACCGTTTTATATAGAAACTTCTCTGTATCTTTTCTTTGTTTGGACTAATTTCCATCAGCGACTTCAACTTTGGTTTTGTGCACAAGCAGCAAACTGATGACATTCTTGTTCTGTCCAGGGATGAGAAATTTTAGACTTTTTTGCCAGACTGGTGAAGAAAATCATCCATTATTTTTCCCACATTTTAAGAAATCCTTCTCTTTGATCTGACACCGAGGACCCTATTCCTAAAAGTTCTGCGAAATATAAACCCCAGCAGGTGGAAATGTCATCATTTCAACATACCGCCTAAATTTTCATTGGGGATAAAGAATCATTTTGGTTTTTACCCATAGACACCGATGTGTGTTAGCACTGTATACTCAGTACTTTCCCGAGTCTTGTGCCTGTGATATTTTTTCACAGGACTCAAAAAAGTACTCAGTATACAGTGCTAACATACATCAGTGTATGGGTAAAAAAACAGTTTTTTTATACACCTCCTAAAATTTGAATCCTAGTCAGATTTTTGGGTCCAGCAAGGACTTTCACTCTTGTGTCTATCACACCACCTGGGCCCAATTTCATGGCTCTGCTTACCGCCGAATTCTGTGCTTACGAACACGATTCCCCGCTTACGTGTAAGCGCCGAATTTTTGCGCTAGCCTTGTAAGCGTAGAATGCCTAGTAACGTGGAGTACGCACGCGCAGAAGCCAAAATTCGCCGCGTACCCGTGAAATACGCTTGCCGTAAGCACAGAATTCCCTGCTTCCATAAGCGCCGATTCTGTGCTTACGGTGCCATGTAATTGGGCCCAGGATCCCTGCAGCTAAAGACTGCAGTGTCTAAAGTCTGCAGTGTCTAAAGTCCGCAGTGTCCAAGTGTAGACATGCTCACCCACTACACCACTTGAAATGTGCCATACTCTGTAATTAACATTGGCTCCTTGACTCAAGGAATCGAGCGGTGATTCCCCGTTGGCATTACCCATCCAAAGCAGAAGACTGATCAATAGTAACAGCGGGCATGATATTCTTCTGTTATTCAACTTGCTATCTCTTGGAAAAATCTGAATTTTTTTATTATTACATAGGACTGAAAAGTATACTTAGAGCCAATACCTTGGGCCAATTTCATAGAGCTGCTTAAGCAAAACATTTGCTTAAGCACGAAAATAGCTCGCTTGTTTTACACATCTTACTGGCCAAAATGTCATGCCATATACATTGATTGTGACTGGTATTTAGCTGTTGTTTACTTAGCATAACAATTGAGTTGAGTCTTGGCCGGTAATCTGATTTTACAAAGCAAGGATTTTTTTGCTTAAGCAAAATTTTGTGCTTAAGCAGCTCTATGAAATTGGGCCCTTGTGTCCATGTGTAGGTCAGCCCTTGTACTCGATAGAATTTTCCTACTTTTTTCCAAGGAACAAACATTTATGCCTGTAACAGTGACTAACTGCACAAGAACTGTGAATATATTTCCATCACCATAAAATGCAAAGTTATAAACAGGGAGATCAGTGATTCATGTTCACACACACACTCACTATCTCAAGCATTGATAATCTTCAAAATGACTATTGACTCCCTGCACTGACGCCACATGTGGCTACTGTCTGCCCAGGGTCTGCATTTTCATTTCTTTTAATTTCATTTAATTTGGTTGTGAAGCCAAGGGCTCTCTACAAAACAAACTTAATCACTGTACTAGCAGATAACCTAATAGAGAGAAGACAAGGAAGTTTCAGGGTTTTAAATGTGTGAGGAAAACTCCAGAGAATTATTCCATTATTACCCCCTACAGTTTGGTAGGGACTGAAAACCAAATCCACACAGTGCCCACTAAGTAAAGTGTGATGTCACATTACAAATCTCTATGGTGATACTGAAAATTTGTCTTGCGATGAATTTTATTGCTTTGTGAAGTCGGCCCCAGGTGTGATTCGAACCGGGGTCCTAGAGGTGGAAGGCGAGGAACGAAACCACTACGCCAACCCCACTACCCATATTGGGAGTCAAAATGTATGCCAAGATATGTTAAGTAACTGACTTTTAAAATGGCACAACCAAGATTTATTGATGATTTGGTTCAATAGCCTGTCCCACTTAGAGTCGGCCATCATCTTTATGACCAATTGTAAATCATTTTTGAGTACACAACTTTGCAATGTTCATAAATACCATGTGTGGGATGCCATAGTTTTATCAAATTCCTTGCATGATCATTGGTGAAAAAGGACCACTTTGGTCTAGAAGTGGTCGACATTGCCTGCTACCTAACACATGTTTCTCATTATGAGTACCAGTTAATGTCAGCTGCTAGTAAACAAATGGTCCTTCCTTACCTTGGCTACAAAGACAAAATTAGAGCACTTGCCGCACGCCGCGGCGCAAGAAAGCTAAATCCATTTTCCATACAGATGGCATACCATGAACCAGGAACTATACCTTTAAACCATGCACCCAACATTTGTTATCATCAAAGACCAGTACCGGCAACTGTATTTTGTACAACCCAACATGTACATGAAAAACCTGTGAAGCTCAATCAGTCATCCAAGTCACCAGAATATACATAAAGTTCAAAACCCATGTTTCACTATTTATAACATCAAGTTCTTAAAATCAAAACTAATTGTTTTTATAAATTTTTTCAAAATCTTGTATTCATTTTTTCAAAATGTATGGCATGTCATGCCGTAATATTTCATGTGAGTTTTCCACCATTGCCATCTTTATAAACACAAATATTCACAGATTTCTACACAACTTGTGTTGACAATTTGTGTAAAAACAACTTTGTGTAAAAATCAGTAAATATTTAGCTACTTTTAATCTTACCAATGTTGTGCATCCAAAAATAAATAAATTTAACCATGCCAAATTTAATTATGTGAAGCTCATAAAGATGTCATGTATGGACTTGGGAGTCTCTTTATTAATCAACACTGCAGGCTACTGTCTGGTGGGTGGGGGGGGGGGAGGGGGAGTAGGTAGACAGATACCATTGATAAATGTTGGCTGTCCTTTAAAGGAACATTACAGAATTGGTAAGAATAAAATTTTGTCTTAAGACCACAGATTTACATTAAACTTACACGGTCTAATGATGATGGTAGTAGAAAACATCCCTTAAAATATTTTTATCTGAAATGTCATATTTGCTGACAATTAAATAAAACTAATTTCCTGTTTGGAGTTTATCGCTCAGTGAGCGTTTTATTCATTTTTCTTTTTGAATCCGTGTCATGCAAATTGTTTCATCGGTTTTTCACTATTTTTTTTGTGACCCAGATGGCTGATCGATCTAAAACTTCTTCAGGTTTGTCAGTTTATGTATATGGTGGAAATGATTACATAAAGTGCTTACACTGCCAGCAACTCTTTTAAAAAATAAATTGGTAATGTTCCTTTAACCGATAATGTAATATCAACTTGTGGTCTTCATGGGTGTTTTTTGTTCCCGTTAATTATTCTTGACAATACCTGTTCCAAAGACCAAATTTTAAATGTCAAACAAATTGTAGACTCTTGACTGTCTAAACTCCAACTAAATCATCACTGACTGGTTATTTGTACAGAATATATTTAGACCTTTTTAAAGGGAACGTACAGGATTTGTACATGTAGGGAAAAAATATACTGTGATTTTTGTTTTTAAACCAATATCAATCTTTCAGATTAGGCCTGTCTGAAATGCTGCTAATTCTGCGAAAAGCTCATCTGAACTAAATTGTTAAGTACAATTAAAATACACAGTTAAATACTGAATTTTGCTGTGCTGTATAAGCTCTGAAGATGGCTGTTTTTGGAGAGCGATGTTTTAACTTTCTTCTGCGGGGCTATACCTTTAAACATGTGGGGGTTTTTGTTGTTTTAGTTTGGAGAGCTGTGACCCTTTTTGAGTGTTTTTTTTATCTCTTTAAATCTTTTGAAGGATATTTCATAGGAGTTGGTGACTTGGGTCAAGTTGATGGAGTGGAGGGTGGTTCTCTCTTGAATGTGTGAACTTTTTTTAACATTTATTGATTTGCAATTAAAAAAAAATCATATCACAATTGATGCTCAAGACTGGTACATGCTGTATTGCAATTTCATTTTATTTTAAACACTGACATTACATGATCAATTACATGTATCCTACAGGCCTGGAAATTCACAATTGTCACAGAGGTCATTGCCCTCTGTGACCTGCACTTGAACTTGATGCACTTTCAAAATATTCAAGAATGTCTTCTCAAAATTCTGACAGAAAATTCCAAGCCTGGCGTCTGGCCCACCAAAGCTCTTACATTCTATACAGCAAGAAATACTAGATATTTAAATAGTACACTTTTAACAGAAGATACAACATTGGTGAATTCTTCTTATTACTTTTTTAAAGTAAACTTTCTAATTAGACCATCTAAATGCTTCAAATCCATCCCCTAGTTTTGGTTGACATACACCCCTTGCATTTGGAGCAAGTTAGATCAACAACCATAGTTAACCATAGTTCGACTAACTCTGATCGAACTCGCGTTAGTCAACGATAGTTGGACCAGATTAGTTGACTATTCGCGACCATCCACACGAGATTGGTCAAGGTTGGTCGCATCGTTGGTTACCAATAGCAATTTGTCATATCACATTGTGCTGCAGGCAAAAAGGACCAGTTATTCTTAAAATAGCTTTTATGGACTTTGTATGTGTTCACAGCATAGAGCTATGGTTCACGGTCATCTTTTTCACATACAGTCACTAGAAAATGACTAGAGTCGTTTGGACTTTGAATTCAGCGCGCATGCGCTTCGTACGTCACGAACTAACCACTAGTCGACGATTGCACCCTGATTGAACTTGCACATGGCTACACAAGCCCGAACAGCGCCCTCAATGAGGTCAAAGAAAGACCTATCACTGGCGAAGAGTTGCGAGTACAGTGTACGCACTAGACTTGATGACAAGTCGTTAGGCACTGCCTATTTGTTACAAGCACACATTCTGCCGTCATGCAACAGTCACAGTGCGATTAAACATTCATGCAACGGTCGTAGGTAGCGCGATGCAGCTGACTCGCACACATACTGGGATCGAGGATGAGTGTACCGTCCCCGTGACCACACCGCGTTTTACAATTACTGACTTGATTTCAAGACTATGTATGCCCTTGAGCGGTTCTATTGTTTGATTGAAATGATTGGTACCAAATGGAAGGCAGTGCCTCGACAAGTTACCAGGATCTATGTTTCTTTGGTTAGAATAAGCTTAGGCGATATCGATTTATTTTATTCACGATATATCGCCGACAATATATCGCGATATTCGATATAATTGCGATTAATTAAATTTGACATCATCAGTCTTCAAACTCCAAGTGAAAGTTGTAGAAGAGACAGTCATAGCATTAGAGAGGTGTTCTAATGACATATTCTTCTGGTTTTACTCCAAACCTATGGGGTGCAAGATGTCTCAGCTAGGAAATACATCGTGATATTGCGATATTTAATCGATATCGCGATATATCGATATTTCGATTAAAACCAAATCGATCCGATATCGAAATCGTTTCCAAATTAATATCGCGATATTCGATAATATCTTGATATCGCCCACACTTAGGTTAGAACTTTGCTTCATTTTGCTGTTTTGTTTAGCGTGCCTAGAAAACACATGAGAGGTCTGATACTTCACGATTCATTGCCTCCATGTCCCCTGGTCATTGCCTTTGTGCCCTTGAAATGCTACTGTCAAAATTTACAATTTCCTCATAGGGTGCCCTTTACCAAGGAGAAACTGCCTTGGTGCCCTTTCCTTTTCAAAAGCAAAGCATACAGTCCTGATGTGGTTAGAACTCTGTTTCATTTTGCTGGTTTTAGCAGCGTGTCTAGAAAACACACGATGGTGGTTAAGTGTTGGATTTCCTGCAAGCCAACCCTGGGCCGCTAGGCAACGAAACCAAAGACAGCTTAACAACTGAAAGTAAAAAGACTGAAAGGATTTTTCTTATGATTAAAGTGTGTATAGATGGCACCAATGACCGCCATCTTTGATGACAAACAATGAACGAGTGTACACACTGCTCACGACTCTCAGTCAATGTAACATTTCACGCATGCAAGTTTCATCAAAGCCAATTGGGGAAAGTGGCCAATTGGAATATGAACCCAAGACCAATGTTGTACCTTCCTTAAAACAGCTGCAATAGTATATTCTCTTTACACACATTTTCCACCAAATATTTGTACAATTTTTTCGAATGGTTACTACACTCAATCTGTTCTGAACAACATGATGTAAATATCATACCATACATGTATGTGACCCTCCATGCCAGCACCGCACACTTCTTTATATAATACAAAAAAATAACATCTCAAATATCATCGAAAATAACGTTCACAAGTTTGACTTGAGCATCATGTAGTTACTGTCATGTTATGATGTACTCATACCAAGTAAAACCAGCCTTTAACAAAATAATACTGAAGTGACTGTTCATTCAATTTACATGTATTCATTGATCCTGTATGCTAGGTCTGCTTCAAGGATTTTTGAGAACTTTTCTGTGACCTCCATTTTTGTTTCGAATGTCTTTCCAATGCAATGATCCTTTTGGCCGTCTACTCTAAAAAAGTTTACAGTTTAGGTCTCTTTCAAGGATTTTGGAGCAGCTTGCTGTGTCCTCCATTTGTCTTTCCCATAATTGTTCCCGATGCTATTTCTATTTTTAATACTACTACCACCAGTACGGTAGTCAGCACAGCACTCACTTGGACCCTAAAATCACAATGTGAGAACCAATTTATTCAAAAGTTTATGTCTGTATCCCAAATTCTTTGTGCATTGTGTACACAATACATAAATTTATATGCATGTTGGCGATTTGTGATGTAGTGGAAGGTCTTTGCACACATTGTACCAGTTTGGCATTCAGTTACACAAAGTGAATAGTGAATTTACAAAGCAAACAATGAAAACAAATATTGAGGTGAGGGTTGTGTTATTAACCAACAGGAAGTGGGTACATTGTCTGTGTACTTCTATGTACTATTACTCGCAACAGGTACATGAAACCAAGTAACACTCTACAAAGTTAAAAAACATCTTTGACCCAAAAAAATTTAAAAAGTCTGCCAACCAAGCATAGTTTACAAACATACCTGATCGGTGTGGCGGTTTGAACTTTCCGCCGTGTTCAGTTTTCCGAATGACCAAATACGGTAACATTACGTCATGCGACGCCTGCGCTCAGCAAGCGAAAGTAGTCAATGGTTAGTGCCGTACTGAGTCCCGGAAAACTGAACACGGCGGAAGACTGAAACCGCCACAACGGTCTTATGCTCAACAATAGACCGATCCATTAAGCTCCGCCCCATTGCATATTGACCAATTACAACCCATTGCACAACCAAAAGTCTGACACTATAAGTCCGACATGCGTGCGTGTATGCTTAGCGCGCGCGGCAGAGTTGTGCAGAATGGCATTGGAAGGGCTCATGTGTTCTTGCTCACACGTGCGCTGTGGGCGAAGCCTTACAAATCGGTGTATTCTGGAAAATGGATTCAAGAGTATGACTTGCATCGCATTCACAATACACCACAGGAACTTCACAATTTTATATAACAGGTATTTCCTTCATACAACCTACCCAAAAAGAAGTTTTGTTTCCTGTGTAATAACTTTAAAAAAAGAGGGACTATTGGTCATAAAACTGTTTACATTTGGAATTATTCGGGGGATGTGTACATTGAGAAATAAAGTTCATTGACCAAGGAAAAATTGATCTAACTGTAGTTATTTTACAACATGTTCATTTAGGGAAATTTACTTGTGACTACCAGAGGTGTATTCAGTGACGAGTTCAAGACTGTACTATTATACAAATTTCTTTTAGTTTTAGCGCTTATTTGATATATGAACCAACAATTACACAGTAACACTGTTTAAATGACACCAATCTACTAACAGTACAAATCCTTCAGGTAAACGAAGGCAACATCATGATTGCTCCCACTTCAAAAAAGGAAAGTTAAGTCCAGACATTCCGAAGGTGTCGTAGGTTAACTCTGAATGTTCTATAACTTGTTGCTTCATATCCAAAAGGGAATAAGCTGCAATCAAAACTAGTTTTTGGAAGAGTGCACAGCATTAGTTTCCATCTTCAAGTGTTCACACCATCCAAACAACCTGTGGAAATTTCGCACACATTTTAGTGACAACAATCAAAGTTTTAGCCAGGATTTGGTATTAGAATTAAAAGGGTGTCAAAATTTGCTAGAAATTTTAAAACTGGGTATCCAAATTGTTGACAGATAACCGATGTAAATAACCAATACTGTAACAGGGTGTCCAAATTAAAATGCACACTGCACAGTCACACACAAGGAGTCTGACTTTCAAAATGGCACAACCAAGATATATCAATGGGCGGTGATGTCAAGTGATGAGTCCATAGTATTTTGTTTCTTTTTTTCCTTCCTTTTTAGGGAGGGGGAGAACAGGTGTCATGTTATAAACCACCTGTTCTTCACCTACCACTTACTTCAAACACTGCCTTGCTTGATGACACACGGACACTTTGCATTTGTTTACTTTATAAGAGCAGTTCTAAAAAATAAAAACCAATCTCTGATGCGAGAGCAATAATGATGTATACAAAGGCAACTTCTGAATTTTCACCGGTGGGCTCAGTCAACTGTATTCCATGCAAATCGCAAAAAACAAAAGGTATATTTTCCATGAGGTTATTACTTTAACAATACCTTACTGGTCAACAACAGGAACTATGTGGCTTGTTGCTAGGCTTCGTTTTGAGGACAATAGAGTCTGTGGTTGGCGACGTTTTTAAGTCTTGTTTCCGATCCAGTTCGACAACTCTCTGTACGGCAGCTTTAAATGCCTCGTCGACACGCACGGCAGTCTTTGCACTCGTCTCGTAGTACGGTATATTCCCATTGGACGCACACCACTCCATGGCGGCCTCTTGCGTGACCTGCCTCTCGTCCTCATCAACGTCAACCTTGTTCCCGAGCACAACAAATGGAAAGTTGTCCGCGTCGGTGACGTCGGCGTAGTACAGAAACTCCCTCTTCCACATGTTCAAGTTGCGGAAGCTCTGCAAGTCGTCCAGGGCAAAGGTCAACATGCAACAGTCCGATCCTCTGTAGAACGGCGTCCTGAGACTCTTGAAGCGTTCCTGACCCGCTGTGTCCCATATTTGGATTGTGTAGTTCTCCGATCCAATGGTGATGTCTTTATTTAAGAATTCCACGCCGATCGTATGGAACGAATGACTGTCAAAACTATTGCTGATGAATCGGTTCATGAGGGAGCTTTTCCCGACTCCTCCATCACCGAGGATAACTACTTTGAGTAGAACTGATCTGTTGGCCATTTTTGATGCGTCAGAAAGTGCCGCCTTTAACCTATGTGGCCTTTTACTGTGATAGGCGATAGTAGACCTTTCATAAAGATGTATGTAGAAATGTTGTCCTTACATCCACCGGAACTGTAGCAGTTGATGTGTCCATATGTTCTTGTCCAATTAACCAAAATTTTGAAGAGTCTATGCCAATCTGTGTCAGTCGAGAGTCAAACCTATAAAACATAAAAGAAAGGTAGACAATTAGCATAATGCCTTTAACAGTATGGGTTCTGCAGTTTTAGCTAAGAATCTTGATGTCATCAGCAGGCTGGGTAAAGAGCAGATACATCAAGCAACCATCAAAATGAAACTGACAGTGACACTAACACCAACAACTGTGTGCCTGTGTGACACTGACAAGTGACAATGACACCGACAACCAGTTCGATTTTGATCATGCAATTGAACCAGTATAAATTATGTACTTCCTCTTCTTCCCATAAAAATATGGAACTAAATATTAGTTATTTAGTTCCATATTTGTATGGGAAGAAGAAAACCACTGAAAGTGCAATGTATGTGTGGCGATACAGCAACACTCACTCTGGACACTTTTCAGCACACCTACTAAACTCGTCACCTGCAAAAATTACACTGAAGTGACACTGACAGTTTATGGTCAAAATGCCCTCCAACAGTGCACAAAGTTTCTACTTTCACTTCGGAACTCGGTAGGATCCACAAGTCTGGATATATAATGCCGAGGGACTTCTTGTCAATGAACGGTGCAGGGGTGCGTATCTTCTACTTCTACTTCGCCGGTACTTGGCATGTACATGTATACTCCTAGAACTATGAGGTTCGTTCCGCTATTGTTTCAGTTAGGATGTAGTAAACGTATGACTGTACAATGTACAAGTAAAAACTCATCAGTCATTGTTTCTTACATATCAGGGATACGTGCAGCTACGTACCCCTGCAGCTACGTACCACTTAAACAAGCTTAACATCTTACAGTTATATTCTAAATACTAAACAAACACCTGATCCTGACTCAGCAATGTCAGCAGCAGCAGTGAATGAATGAGTCATTACTTTTTTTTTTATAAACAACAATTATATAGCTACAGTACAAATGTACATAATACATTATTGCAATTTTGAAAAAGGACTTTCAAATTCAAAAACATTCACAATATATTTCTCATACCTCCATTTTCACATTACCTCATCAAAAAATATCATCTGGTTCCACGGTACGCAGTGAGAACAAAATGACAAAAATATTACACAACCTCACAACAACAGAACAACATTGATTGTCAATGTCTGCAAAATGTCCTACTACGTCTCTCTTCTGGTTTTACACACGAATAGATGGATGGGTGGTGGGCGGTGTGCGCTGATGATGATGCTGACACACGATGATGGTGGTGTAGAGACAAAAACTAGACTTCAAATCACGGTGTGTGTATGGACGATAAGACGGATATCAGACGATATGATGCACGTGATTCGTGTAGTTGGATTAAACTTATTCAAGTCCGTTGTACAATCAGGCAGCGTTAATTGCGCCATCTAAAACAGTGTGCAAGTAGTTTTCTAACATCTTATAATTTGCTATCATAAATTGGTTATGGACTGCTAACCATGAGTTGCTTGCAAAAATATTTTATAATAAAACAAATTCTCAATAATAAATATCTAAAGAGTACACAGCATTTGGTGGCAGTTCCCCAAAACTCCCGACTTACTGCTAGTCTATTCCTAAACCACCTATTACTGAACTCGGCACCTGCAAACTCGGCACCTTGGAAACTCGGCACACCCACTGGAAAAGTTGGAAGGCACTAAATACTAAACTCCACAGCGGTTCGGCCCATCGGAGAATACCCGAGCGAGAATGACCTTATGACGTCATTTTTCATATGCTTGCATCTTTTAGACATGAAAATATTAACAACCAAGTCCTAGTGGTTAGTCCACTCTTATGTAACAACTCCCCAAACCTGCTGCTACAAATGTACTTGAATAAAGAGGTCTGAAGCAGTGCTTGCATCTTTTAAACATGAAAATATAAACAACCAGGTCCCAGTGGTTAGTCTACTCTTATGTAACAACTCCCCAAGCCTGCTGCTACAAATGTACTTTAATATAGAGGTCTGAAGCAGTACTGGGGTGGATTTCACAAAGATAGTCCTAACTTAGGACTAGTCCTAGGCAATGCTAAGAGATGGGACCAGTCCTAAGTTAGGATGAGTTACTGGTCCAAACTCTGGACCAAGTCCTATCTCTTAGCATTGCCTAGGACTAGTCCTAAGTTAGGACTACCTTTGTGAAATCCACCCCTGATCTTTTAGACATGAACATATTAACAACCAGGTCCTAGTGGTTAGTCCACTCTTATGTAACAACTCCCCAAACCTGCTGCTACAAATGTACTTGAATAAAGAGGTCTGAAGCAGTGCTTGCATCTTTTTAAAACATGAAAATATAAACAACCAGGTCCCAGTGGTTAGTCCACTCTTATGTAACAACTCCCCAAACCTGCTGCGTGGGGGATCGTCGCGAGCCGTGCCGGAATGTTCCGAGAGCACATGAAAAGTTCCGAACCGCTGTAGAGGTTAGTTTTTAGTGCCTTCCTGGAAAGTTGGTAGGCCTATGCACCACAAGAACAACTCGGTGGGCTTTCTTTCCCTTTTTGACATAAAGGGGAGGGGCGTTATTATTTAATGGAGTTCGGGCTTTCTCTCCCTTTTTGAAATAATCCTCCGAGAGAGATGGTTGTGACATAGCCCTATCTGGGGCGGAAAATTTTTAAAGCTTCATAACTCAAATCTTACCTGCAACAGGTCACTAATTTCAACAGATTCACATTCCGTGGCGGCATACATTTTTCTGCGGTGGGTTTTGGTCGTCATATATTCTTCACCAATCCGTACTTTTCGTGAAATAATGCAGCTCCCAACGTTAAAAAATTCCCGTTTTGGATCGTTGTCTGCTGCCGTGCGCGTACACGTATACATTCGCGTGCAAGACGCAAGACGCAAGACGCAAGATTTCTTGGTCGCCATATTATCTTGTCTGCACAGCGTTAACACGCACCACAACGCAAGATTTGCGCGTCGTGCGTCTTGCGTCTTGCGTACACACGGCAGACTGTGAAAATGACGGATTTGTGAAGATTATATGACGACCAAAACCCACCGCAGAAAAATATATGCTGCCATGGAATGTGAATCCGGTGAATAAGTAGCTTCTTGCATGTAAGATAATGTTGTGAAGCTTTAACAAATTTCTGCCCCAGAAATTGACCCTGATAGGACGTCACTGTATATAGTATACAATACGAAAGTGTAAGGCCGCCAGGGCTAGTTGTGACACTACCACTACATGAAGCTTTGTAGTTCTACCTCCATGATTTAGGCCTACATTCAATTGGTTATTATTTCATAAATGCATCAAGACCAAGACGTATAAAGCTAAACCACGGATGGTTGTGCCTGAACTGCGCATTTGCTTAATGTATTTAGCCTCGTTGTGGAATTCGGTCTTTCTTTCCCTTTTTAAAATAATCCTTGGAGGGGGCGTTTTATATGGAATTCTGGTCCTAAAAATTAATTTGACCTGAACATCAGCGTTTATAAGCAATTTTTGCAGCTCTTCTTCTCTAACGTGTTGTTATTTTTAAAAGCAGTGGTTGAAAAACATTGCCCATAATATGCGGGCCAAATAATGCGTAACACGCGGGATCGACAGCTTTTATGGATGGGCAAAGCGCGTTCCGCCTGTCCAAATTTAAGCATGGCATGTGCATCTTGTTTACAAACAGTGATGTGGATGACGCAAGCGATCGAAAAGGTGATCCAACAGAGGGGAAACACAAAGGTACCGGGTCCGGCCGTTTGAAAAAAATTTGATGCACCCATCCTCTGGAAATAACATCTTGTTGAAATAGGCCTACAATAGAAGAATATCAGTTTTATTTGCAACCTATTAAAGGAACACGTTGCCTTGGATCGGTCGAGTTGGTCTTTGAAAAGCGTTTGTAACCGTTTTTTATAAAATGCATATGGGTAGAAAGATGTTGTAAAAGTAGAATACAATGATCCACACAAACATGCCTCGAAATTGCGTGGTTTTCCTTTTACCTTGTCGACTAACACGTCGGCCATTTATGGGGGTCAAAATTTTGACTCCCATAAATGGCCGACCATGTTAGTTCGCACAGTATAAGGAAAACCACGCAATTTCGAGGCAAACTTGTGTGGATCATTGTATTCTACTTTTAAAACATCTTTCCAACCATATGCATTTTATAAAAAACGGTTACAAACGCTTTTGTTTTGACCAACTCGTCCGATCCAAGGCAACGTGTTCCTTTAAAGGAACACGTTGCCTTGGATCGGTCGAGTTGGTCTTTGAAAAGCGTTTTGTGACCGTTTTTTATAAAATGCACATGGTTAGAAAGATGATGTAAAAGTAGAATACAATTATCTACACAAATATGCCTCGAAATTGCGTGGTTTTCTTTTTACCTCGTCCAATAACACGGTCGGCCATTTATGGGAGTCAAAATTTTGACCCCCATAAATGGCCAACCGTGATAGTTCGCGACGTAAAAAGAAAACCGTGCAATTTTGAGAGATACTTGTGTGGATCATTATATTCTACTTTTAAAACATCTTTCTAACCATATACATTTCATAACAAACGGTTTCAAACGCTTTATTATAGACCAACTCGTCCGATCCAAGGCAACGTGTTCCTTTAATATAAACACGCATTTTGAAACATTGAAGAAGAAAAAAGAAGATACGTAATACAAAAAATGAAAACTGCTATAAAATGGCACTTTTGGGATCAGATGCTGTTTTCCTTGTATAGGCCCTCGTGAGGAGCCATTCAGAACAAGACGGTTAATATTATATTCCATTTGTTTTCATTGTTTTAATCATCCTCGTAAGGCCCAAGTGTTTTAAGAAAAACCTAACAAACGGTTTCAAATTTTGAGAACATGGTACAAATGATGAGTTGATTCATGTGACAGGTTTTCTAAAAAAAAGAAACGATGACATAGTCATGATTCATTTGTTGTCACCGTGCACCATGAGCATTAACGCCTATTCGATTCAAATGTGTTTTTCCACTTTGCGAGGCTCTGGGAAACTTTCCTAATCTCAACTTAAAATACTGTTTTGAATGCAGCTCTTCTTAATATAATCATCAACTATTATTTTGTGTAATAAATATTGACAATAATCAATAATCAATGATCCGTTGTTCATGGATTATATATGCTTTGTATTAACGTTTGTATATTAATTATTTTACATACTGTCTGTTGTAATTGTTTAATGGCCAAATAAAGAATAAGAATAAGAGTACCATTCCATTATACTTTCTAGCTTGTTGTGTGTTCCTCGACAACTTCTCAGATTTCTATGCCTGTTATGCTTCTTGTACGAGTTACTGTTTTGTCCACTTTGTGTATAAAGAACTCCGCGGAGAGTGTCTAACCAACAAACATGCTTATTCTTTTTCAAAAATCCTATATAATTAAATCCTGCCAAATAATTCACCAAAACCACTAAAAGTGCCTTTCGATCGTGAGGCTCCTCTTAATCTTAGCATGGAGGCGAACATCATCAGTCACTTCTCCACATGAACAATAATCATTACTTGCAAATCTACTATAAATATCCAAATGTCGCATTCGGATGCCATTTCGATTTCGTGTGTGTTTTTGTCATCTGGGAAAAAAATATATCAATGTGCTTTCTCTATAGAAGACGATCAGAGCATACTGATTGAAACGTCGAGTTGAAACCAACTGTTCTTTTCAGAACCACCCCAACTCATTAGAGATAGTCATTACATGGTGTTACCGCAAACCTTTCCATAATGTGCTTTTTGTTTCAGTGGTTCGAAAAAAATCCATTGAAGAATAAGAATTAAAGGTCTTTGCGACAGCGAAACGCAAGTTTTCAGTTGCGTGGAAACTTGGTAATTCCAACGCCGTTTCGAAAATACACTCTTTTTCGTTCGCACCGCTACGGTATTTCTCTGTTGAGTGTTGAAATCACTCTATGGAATCGCCCCCCCCCCCGCCCCCGCCCCCCAAAAAAGTTACCGTTTCAGTGCTTATTTTCAAAACGTATTTCTGCCATGCCGAACAAAATGATCACTAATCGGCCATTTTGAAAACGGTGCCGATTATTGTGCTTGTGCCGAGTTTGTTTGGGTGCCGCATTTGCAAGGTGGCGAGATAGCAGGTGCTGAGTTTGCTAAGTGCCGAAGTGACCGTTAGATGCCTTTTACATACACGACACACGTCACGTATACAACAATGTGCAGGCTTGTTGTTATTATACTCGGACACACGTCGGCGCTGTGTGAAACTCCGTCCGTACACCGTCCAGTTGTTCTGTTGTTATTGAATCAGACGTCGGAACTTTGTGATGTGCCATTTTTTAACTGAGTGATATTAATGATGTTGTGTGATAATTTGTTACCACCCGTTCATGTCATATCGTCGAAACAGTTGCAGGAACAAGTCCTAATCATTCGTTTGTTGAAGGGTGAAATTGTGTGAGCAGCAGGCAGGAGTTGTGTGGTAAATCTACGGCCGAGGACAGTGTGTGGAAACACCATGGCCACGTTCACGGGATTCAACCGACATCGCACTCGTTTGATCTCTGTGCCCGGAAAAACATGGCAACTAATTTCACATTCGTACATCCAGACAGTGGTGATGTTCATCTTTGCCTCTATTATCCAATCTTCCTTCGTGGATTGTTACGATTTCTACAGCAGTCAGTCGGATACATGGACCACAGCGATAGTTTCTATCACGTACCGGGACCCGACAACGGGTAATATGACAACGGAAATGCTGTACCATCCACAGACTCACAAAGACCCGGGACGATACAGCTCCGGTCCGGTCAGAGATGCCCACGGTACGCTGGTCTACCGGGGTGGTGTACAGGCTCGTGGTTGTGTACCGTATAAACCAAGCAAGGGCAAGCCGAGCACCCTAAAACAACTACGGCATGGGCTGCCTTGGATAGCCCTTGTGAAGAAGGGAAACTGTTCGGACTCGGAAAAGATTTCACTGGCTGAAAAATATAATGCAACCGGAGTTGTTGTCTTTAACAACAAAGCAGGGGAGGAACTTCATACAATACAAAATTTAGGTATTATATTGATTGATTGTACTGTTTATTTTTTTGTTAACTTTTTATTTAAAATTATTTTGGAAAAGTTTCCGTATGGCGCCACCACTTTTTCATTCGAAATAAAATAATATAGTATCTAATTTACCTGATTGATATATCCCTTTTTTTAAAAATGAGTGAAAAAGTGGTGGCGCCATACGGAAAGTTATCCATTATTTTTATGGCAGAAATATTATGGTTGTCCATGTGCTAATCTAGTTGCGATAACGTAACCCTCCCCCCCCCCCCCCGACAGCGCGAACACCATCAAGAGGTGGGTTACGTTATCGCAACGAGTGCTAATCAATGTGTCATTCGGGTACAGACTTGTTTGGAACTTCTCTTAGCTTCAATTAGTTTGAGTTCTGTAGTCCTTGTTGCACTTGCACTGAGTTGACGTTATCACGCCGACATCTTGAAGTACTAAAGAAAAGATTATTCAATCATAAAAAAACACAGTAAAACACACATATACACACATAGGATATGCGCAGGGCACAGGAAAGGGCAATGACCGAGCAACCTTCTTTTGTAATAGTAGACCTCTAGATGAGGGCGCCCTACTTAAATGGATATCATGTGCGTAGGTCTATTCTAAATGTTACCCTCAATCCTGTTGGTAAGTCAGCATTGCATTAACCGCGGCATAGCATGCCTAAAACTTTGTGTGTTGCTTCACCAAAATTCACACGTTGCATCATTCAGAGGTATTTTCTATGAAAAAAAAGCTTACTTCTGAGGAGACCTTGATAAACGCACTTGTGAAGCACGTGAACTTACATGATTGATTCGAACATGCACGTTTCTCATGCTGTGTGTCAAGTGCGATCAAGTTGTAGAATTTGAAACAATGCACCACCACAGTGCAATTAGTTTTAGGTGGTCAAGAATAATATTCAAGCATGACACTCAATGAAATAGTCAAAAGGGGAAATACCCCAGAGGGGAGTGTCAGTGGCTCTTCAAGAGCAAAGTTCCAGGCCTGCTGTACGAACACACTTGTTGAGATTTTGAAGAGAAGTACGTACTATGTACAGTATGCACCAGAAAGAAATGCTCCTGCCTCCTAAGTACCATTAGAGTACCAACCATGAACAAAATTTTGTTTTCCATTCATCACCCACCCTGTATCGGCCTGAACTATAAGGGGATTCCTTCCTCCCCAAAAACCAAACAAACATACATCTGTACTCAGGCCAATTTATTTGGAGGTAAAAAGTAACCTTGAAAAGGTCACCTTTATGTCCAAAATTATTTTGTTTTCCATTCAGCACCAACCCGAACCTGCTTGAACTGTGAGGGGGATTCCACCCGGCCTTCCTTCCGCTTAAATAAATACTAACAATCATACATCATTTTATCAAGCAAGTTTAATCCACATAAAGATTCCGCACCTGAGCACAGCCAGCAGACTTGGGCTAAATGCCTGTGACAGTTGATGATCCATAGACATTTATCACATTGGTGACCCTAGGACCAGCAGGTGCATGAGTAGACTTGTGCTAGTCCAGGCAGATGTAACTTTTGTAGGACAAAAAACACAATGTCCACAGATTTACACTAAACTTACACAGTTTGAAGGTAATGATAGTAGAAAGCTTCCCTGAAAATATTACGTGCTGAGGTGCTGTAGTTTTTGGGAAATGAGTAAAAAAATGGCATGAAAATAATTTTCATCTCATGAGACGAAAACTATTTTAATCATTTACAAACGTATGTTCATGACATTGTTTTACTCATTTCTCAAAAACTACAGCACCTCAGTAAGTAATATTTGAATGGAAACTTTCCACTATCATTATCTTCAAACCCTATAAGTTTAATGTAAATCTATGGACATTTTGAAAAGGTACCCAAATCCTTTAAAGGGTAAACCAAAATGAATATTCTTTATCACTGATGCAAAAAAAACATCTATTAAACCGTTGCAGTACCGGCTGCTACGTAAAACATAGGTTTCGAACTGTCACTAGCTACCGGGCAATCTTGGAGGTCTAGTTGGTATGACCATAGAGCATCTGTTCCTTGCTCTATGGTATGACTGTGCTCTAGAATTCGAATCCCACTCGAGTAACATACCTGTGATTATTTAAACATAACTTGGGTAAGTACTGAGTATACAGTGCTTGGTAAAACAAAAAGGAATACTTTTTGTAATGACACAAAACACAATGTCCACAGATTGACATTAAACTTACACGGTTTGAAGATAATGATGGTGAAAAGCTTCCCTTAAAATATTATTTTCTAATGGCTGTAGTTGCTCTGCGATTTTCAAACTCAGTGACTAATTGAAACTGAAACTTCTTCAGGTAAATTATGTTACATAGCTTCATTCACAGTGATTAGGGATTCTTGTCACGCCAAAAAAATATATCTGCAAAAGGTATCAAAACCCTTTAAGCCATTGGACACTTTCGGTAAACAGTTTTATCCAAGTCCCACACTTCGTGTATCACAACTTAAATATAAAATAACAAACCTGTGAAAATTTAGGCTCAATCGATCATCGGAGTCGGGAGAAAATAACAGGAAAACCCACCCTTGGTTTCCGCACGTTTCGCCGTGTCATGACATGTGTTTTAAAATAAATCCGTAATTCTCGCTATCGAGACTTGATATTGTTTTAATGTTTTCTCAAAAAGTAAAGCATTTCATGGAATAATATTTCACCATTACCTTCTGTAAACCCTGTAAATTATTTGTCAATCTGTGAACTTTTGTTATTTTTTTCTGTACCGAAAGTGTCCAATGGATTTAAACTTAATAATAAGGGGTCTATATGAGAGTCCGTAGCCAGGCTAAATGGTTGATTGCTGAAAATGAATTAATGCATTTCATAATTGAATGGAAGGATGTAGAAGACCGCAAGTGCGTGATTTCAAGGAATTCGTTAGGAACCATTAAATTAGTAATAGTTCACCTGCCTGTATGGTCATGGTCACTCACCTTTGTACAATGGACAGATTGTTTGGAGGTGTTTAGTATTAAATACAATTGTATGAGGGCATTGGTGCAGAAGGTAATCTCAGGGTGAAATTTGGATTATGTGAAAGGGAATGCCAGATTTCACCGGATGTCCATGTTTTATCACTTCAATCAATGGGTGACATCTACCGTCCAGATTAGAGTACCTCATAGAGTTTGTTTCTTTGTTTGTTTGATTTTTGGGTGATCTTCCCGTCAAGGGAACTTGGCAAACTTCCACATTGGGATATATGCCAAGCAGTGAACAGCCAATCTCTCTCATTACAAATATTGGTTAAACCATAGAGAAAGGATAGTGGTTTATAATATCAATGATTATGAATTGCACAAATCGATAACTTTGGGGTACTGTTTGTCTTAACATAAAACTTACACTGTTTAAATATAATTATGGTAGAAAGTATCCCTTTAAATATTATTTGCTGAGGTGCTATAGTTTTTGAGAAATGAGAAAAACAGTTTCTCAAAAGTATTTTTTTTTTCGTCGGATTTACGTGACTCTCCTGAAAACATTGCTCTGTGATTTTCACCTTGAGTTTCTCAAAACTTGACGACTAAGAATGAAGCTGAAAAGAACTACAGGTAAATTATCTTACATACATGGATCGTCATTCGCAGTGAGTAGGGATTTATGTCTTGGCAAAAGAGTTAATCTAGAGTTAATCTACAAAAAGTATCACAACCCTTTAAAGCAATTACGACTATTGCTTCTTTGCTGTACTTGTAGGCCTTCATGTATCCTGTAAACTTGCAAATTAGGGTCCTCCATAGATAAGAGGGGTCCAAAAGACAGTCAGCCTGGCTGCCCCTGGCAATTGGCAAACTGTCTGGCTTTTGAGCATCAAGTCATGTCCTACATTATATCACCTGAATGAGAGGATACATTTTCAATTTGATGACGGTTGACAAGGAGAGAATTTTTATGGATTTAATTTCTATGCTGCATTCGACTGTTGATTGCTTTTATGTGGTTCTTTTATTTCTCAGAAAATCGGTTACATTTAAAATGTAGGTTTAGGCTTTTTTAAAAGAACTAACTATTTGGATACTACGGATCTGTTTGAAAAGATATTATCCTAGTCATGGTATTATTTGGGGTTTTTTTGAAAAATTAAATGGTGTGCAAGTAATTGGTTAAATTAATAAACAAAACTGTAAATAGTTTTGCTCGAAATGCTATGAAGTTTTTTGAAAAAATAAGGAAAACAAATAGTTGTGATCTCTTGAGAACTAAAACATTGAAAACATGAACGTTATCTTTTTCCCCACATTTTTTTTCATTTGACTCCACTGACTGATTGAGCCTAAAATTTCAAAAGGTTTGTTATTTCATATACGTTATGTCAATGTGTGGGTCTTGAGACTTAGATTATAATTATTTTAATGAAAAATAAGAAAGCTGTTGCAAACAACTTACCAACCAAAAGGACCTGTGGTATAAATGCAAAACAAATGTATAATGGCCAGACATTTTGACCTTAGCCAAGTCTTTCTCGAAGGCTAAAAATAATTTATTTTGGTCTTGGACCTTCATGGTCTCCCTGTCTGACCTTCCGGTTTCAGTCTGGGTCAAGGTCTCAGACTATATGGGTCCCAGCTATGGGTCTATTGGTCTTCAGACCATGTGAACTTTGTTTACCATAAGTGTGACCTTGTACATTCTTTTGGGTATTCTGGCAGGCAAGATACTGCACTGTTCACATGGGAAAGTTGACATTTTGTGTCATAATTTCCACATCATTCCAAGAGTTATGAGTTTTTGAGTTGTGCCCCCTTTCATCGTATCAAAAGTTGATAAGAATTAGACAGTGCAATCTCCAAAAAATGTAAGATTTTATGTTTTCTTCCATCGAGCTGTGTACAAATCGTGCCTGCAGGAAGGCTTGGCGGCTCTTTTGTAAACATGTGATGTCAGAGTTCACATCGTCTAAATGTTGGGTCATAAAAAGTGTGGAACTAGTCTGTTTCAAATAACAATGTTGTACTGTGTAGGACTATTAAAGGGAAAATACATTTTCTTTGGAAGAGCAATTTAAACATCTCATAGATTTTAATAAACACCCCATCCCATCATACAATTAACCTGTGGAAATTCAATGAAATTAAATGATTAAGTCAAAACACCCAGTCTATATTTTTTGTAGGTTTTGCATGTGACATTCATAGCTGGCTTATTTTGATTGCAGCATTCAAAATAAGCAACAGGCACATTGTAATGTTGGCCTTAAATGCTGTGCTTCAATGGTACTTCAGATCTAGAAATATTTTTTTCTGAAGGATTAGGACTAGTATGAAGAAGATACTACAAGTAATTTATTGCAAGCCTGTTTTGTAGGCCACTCAATCTCTTTTTATCATTTCACACTCTCAATGAAATGAAATGAATTGCCAGGCCAAGTTTCCGTGTCGTAAACCCTGAAAAATGGAAATCTTGCTTGTTGTGAAATTCCTTTACACTTAAGTGCCCTCCAGTCCAGTAGAGTATGTGATCTGATCTGTGGGATTGTAAAATAAGTTATTGGATGAAGTCCAAGGTCTATAGATTTCTATCATTATCAATGAACCTTGCTCTACTTCGGATATTCGTGTATACTGTGTATGGATCTTGTTTTTTAAAGGATTTGGGTACTTTTTCAAAATGTCCATAGATTTACATTAAACTCACATGGTTTGAAGATAATTATAGTGGAAAGCTTCCCTTCAAATATTACTTACTGAGGTGCTGTAGTTTGTGAGAAATTAGTAAAAACAATGTCATGAAAATACATTTGTAAATGATTAAAATAATTTTCGTCTCATGAGACTAAAATTTTCATGACATTGTTTTACTCATTTCACAAAAACTACAGCACCTCAGCACGTAATATTTTCAGAGAAGCTTTCTACTATCCTTATCTTCAAACTGTGTAAGTTTAGTGTAAATCTGTGGACATTGTGTTTTTTGTCATACAAAAGTTACATAGACCCTTTAATATGAAAAGCATACAGCCTTTATTTGACTGGTCTGTTTATCCAGATGCAACAGAATTTCATTTTCCATTTTACCTGGTAGCTTGATTTGTGTATCTTGTTTCATTTGCCGTCAGTCACTTGTTATATCTGTTTCACTTTGTATTTCTTTGGTACTCTGTATGTGTCATTTGAATTTTGTTGAAAGCAGTGGCATACCCAGATTGGGGTGGGAGGGGGTTTAGAGTTCCCCTGCTCAGAAACCTTTTTCTCTGTTGCCCTGGTCTTTGCCTTGGTGCCTCTTCAAAAGACTTTCAGATGGGAGTGCCCTTTACAAAATTAAATACCATTGCCGTCTCACAGATGAAATTCGAGGCCTGAACATAATATATGTCCATGCCAAAACCAGGAACTTCCGGCTAAAAATAAAAACTGTATCAAACAGATAAGATTTGGAGCTTTCCAATTAGGGAATAACAGTGCGAGTACCCGGTCTTCACTGCGTGGTAATGACCTTGGTTGGTGGCTGGCGCTGTTAACGGATCTCGGTCTGTTAACAGCGCCAGCCACCAACCAAGGTCGTCCGTTAACAGCACCAGCCACCAACCAAGGTCATTACCACGCAGTGAAGACCGAGTACTCGCACTGTTATTCCCATTAATAAATACCTTTTTTAGCGAATTAAACGGCTAAAATTGTCCACATTTTTTTACTTTTCTCTCGGCGGTACTTCCAGACATGTTCAGGGGCCATATTTGAGCTTTTGATGGTTCCCATCTCTTTCGTGCATTAATCACATTACTGATCTTTGAGACCAGTGACTCTTTTAAATAATGATCTGTTCAGCGCCTTACTGGGGTCAAAGGAGGCAAACGATTGGACGATAGCTGTTCTTTGTGCATTAAAACACACACATGAGCTCGGCGTCAGTTTATACGCGCGCACATGTTACAGGCGCGCACTCAAAATTGATACATTTTCAGCGCGCGTACGCGTAAGTGCGCGAAGTTGCAATGAAACTTACAAGGATATAAATAAGCGTTTGATACAGTGCAACATTCGAGGTTTGCACAATGTATGCTGATTTAGTGGCCACTTATTCGCTATTTTCCAAAGCCGGTCTTTAAACCACCATTAACACTCCCACACGTGACCGGGTTTTGACCAATCAGAGATTTGAAACCGTCCAAGGTATTTATTAATGTCACTTATAAGGACTTTAAGCTGAATGTATTTCACACCACCAGGCCTTGAATTCTGCTCTTGAAGGGGCACAGACATTTTCCTTGGGTAAGGGGCACTTATGAATTTTTATTGGAACTGTGCACAGGGCACCACAGCAAAAGCACAGGGCACCACAGCAATTTTTAGGTGCGATTGGTTTATTTTGAGGCCTGCATCACATTGTTTTAAGGTTAATGTTTCGGTTCTCTTCACTTTTAATGCCATTTCACTATTTCTGAGAACAACTTGATTTTGTAACTAAAAATCATAACTTGCTTTTTCTCCCTTTTAAAACAGGAAACATTCCAGCTATTTTAGTTACATCAGAAACCGGCCAGCGTATTGTCACCCTCCTCGAGAACGGCACCAACGTCCAGCTAGAGTTTGCCGTCGGTTCTAAGATCATCAAGAGCGTCCAGATCAAGAAATCCTCGGTTCTCTTCGTGTCGGTGTCCTTCATCGTGTTGATGATCATCTCGCTAGCCTGGCTGGTGTTTTACTACATTCAGCGCTTCCGGTATGCACAGGCAAGGGACAGGACACAGGTGAGTCCACATTGTGATAGATGGTTCAATAAGGTGGGTTTGATCGTGAGAGCTTTTCCTTTAAAGGGGCTGTCTCACTACGTTTCACCAGACTATTTGGTGCTCTGATTTTTCATCAACAGCTCATTTTGGCTCCATAAGCGGGTTTACTTAAAGAGGCTGTCTCACTATGTTTTCACAAATTGGTGCTTAGAATTTTCATCATTGGGTCATTTTGGCTCCATAAGATAGATCTGACAATGAGAGGGTTTTCTTAAAGGGGCTGTCTCACTATGTTTTTTTACCAAACAAATTGGAGCTTGGAATTCACATCAACAGCTCATTTTGGCTCTCTAAGGAAGACCTGAACATGATATGGTTTCCTTAAATGGGCTGTCTCATTACGGTTTCACCAGACAAATTGGTGGGTGGAATTTTTATCGACAGCTCATTTTGGCTCTTTAAGGAAGATCTGACCACGATAGGTTTCCTTAAACGGGATGTCTCATTATACGGTTTCACCAGACAAATTGGTGGGTGGAAAAACGGCTTATATTGGCTCCATAAGGTATCTGATCATAAGAGGTTTCTATAAAGGGGCTGTCTCATACGGTTTCACCAGACGAATTGGAGTTTGGAATTTTTATCAACAGCTCTTTTTGGTTCGATAAGGAAGATCTGACTGAGAAGAGGTTTCCATAAAAGGGCTGTCTCACTATGTTTTCACCAGACAAATTGATGCTTGGAATTTTCATAAACAGCTCATTTTGGCTCCTTAAGGTACGGTTGCACCAGACAAATTGGTGCCATGAATTGGCTCATAATAGTTAAAGGAATATATGGTTACGGATAAACTGGCGTCTTTAACAATGATAATGGTGAATAATTTGGACTCCTTGTATATATGTGCTGGTACTTCTACAGTGGGTCAGAGTTCATAATGCATTGGTCAGTGCAAGTTTGAAGTGAAGGCCACTTTAAAGGAAAAACTAGTTTCTTGAACTTGCATGTGTAATCGGTGTAGTTGGTACAGGTACAGGCTGATAACACTGAGAGATTTCTCTGTTTGAAATACTATAATTATAATTATAATTATAATTTGGGGGGGCTAATCGTCCTTACTCGCAGCTAGAGCTGAATTGCGAAGGACGCGGCTACAACGTGTTCGAGAAGCAAGCATGCAAGGGTGCATTCAGCTGCCAGCCACATCAACCCATTATGACCTCGGAGCACAGCCAAGATCGAAAGTGTTTGATTTTTTTACTCTCCACTTTGAGGAAATTATATTGTGCAACAGTTGCTTGCAAATACACTGTTAAAGATTAGAAATAAATCATGCCCAGCTGGCGATCTGCTTAAAGGGAAGGTACATGTTTGGTAATTGTCAAAGACCAGTGTTCTCACTTGGTGTATCCCATCATAAAGCATAAAGTAACAAACAAGCCTGTGAAAATTTGAGCTCAATTGATCATCGGAGTGGCGGGAAAATGATGAAAGAAAAGACACCCTTGTTGAACGAATTTGTGTGCTTTCAGATAAGAATAAAAGACTTCTAGCTAAAAGTCTTTTATTATTTTAAAAAGAAATTACCTCTTTCTCAAAAACTACGTTACTTCAGAGGGAGTCGTTTCCCACAATGTTTTATACTACCAACAGCTCCCCAATGCTCGTTACCAAGTCAGTCTTTAAGTTAATTTTTGTTTTGAGTAATTACCAAACGTGTACCTTCCCTTTAAGGGGGACAGAGAATTGGAATGTTTTTGTAGCTGTACACAATTTGTTTTTTTCGGTGGTTTTAATTAAGAGCAATTCAGACTGAATTTATGAGAGGGCAAGAACGTTGAAGAACAGAAGAAATACATTCAAAGAATAACTCAGGTTAATAATATACTAAAGATGTCAAAGTTCTCCTTTACCAATGTTGTTCAAAATAATACATGAAGTATCAAAAAAAAACTTCAGACAATATAGACATACAGATGCACCAAGTCAGAAATGCTTATTAATTTCATTCATTACATTTCTTCTTTCTTTATTAAACTGTAATGCCGGTTGCTCTGACGTGCACGGCCAGCTCACGCAAGTGATGACGCATGTTTGTTTGATAGAATCAGTCATGTGTCTTTTACATGAGTTTTTAATCCGTAAGGACTTTCATTACAAATAACAAGTTCTTACAAAAATATCTAGGAATGCTGGGAACAGAATCGGTTTCTATTGGAGATGTGACATATGTTTTGTACTTCAAGGACCAGTCCTTTATTTTAAGAAATACGGAGAGGGTTATTAGCCTAAGTGCTCTTGTTTAAACTGTTAAGAAGAGCTGTTTGCAATCCACGTTACCAAACTTCAACAGTCTAAAAAGTTTAAATTAAAGCAATATTGTATAAACAATTAATGTTCTTGATGTTCATGGTTCTCCCCGGGTTTTTACAAAATTATGCGGCCTTCCTGCCCAAAATTTGTGAATGTTTATCGGAAGCACACTGTATTGAAACAAGGTCTTCACAATGTTTTCTACTTCAGATTTTTTGTTTGCGTATCGGCCGAAGCTTGTGTGAATCAGTCGATCGGATATGCTAACTTTGACAGGGGGAGAACCTTGATGTTTAATTTAAGTTCATGTATCACAGGAATGGATTGGGAGAGAGTAAATGTTGTTCAGTCATGAGATTTCTCAGGATTATCTCAAGATGTCCTGCCGTCGATTTCACCAAATTCTTCCTAACTTAGGATTAATCTTAGGACTTAGGATGGGTTCAGTTCCGTATCTAAATACGTAGGACGCATTTTCCTCAACAATTCTTTAATTCACTTTCAATTTGAAGGAGTGGTTTTTTTTTCTTGTCAGTCCTCCGCTATAGCGTTAAGGATGAGAAGGAGTGCGTGTATTTTTGCACGTTCGCACTTCTTAAAAATGTCTACGTGCTGCTTTACAGGCATCCAGCTGCCCTACGGGTAATCTCAGGAGACTTGGTTGGTAAAGACAGCTGCTCAATAGTTATGGGTTTGAATCCTGGCCACGCTTGTGGAGAAATCTGCCATATTCTCTGCAGCTTCCGTATAATACACAAGAGGTCTTTTCAAAATACTTGTTGCTAAACGAGAACACAAAATGTTGTCTTTATTTATATCATGGTTTCAAGCCAGGGCCCAATTTCATAGAGCTGCTTAAGCAGAAAATATTGCTGAACAATTTTCTGCTAAGCAGAAATGAGCAGGATACCAGCAACAAATTGTACATGTGACATGGTAGTTTGGCTGGTAACCTTATTCTGGTAAGCAAAATTTGATTTTGCTTAGCTACTTTTGGGACCCTGATGCTTCACAAACTCAACAATGCCAATGGGAGACTTTTAGATGGTCCTTTTTCACAGTAATGTGCATGCTTAGACCTAAGCACGCAATACTGAGCATGTGCAAGCACGCTCAGGGCCGCAAAAAAAGGACCGCTTTGTCTGCTGCCGCCACCAGCGTCTCAAAAAGTTTCCTATTCACCTTCCAGCCCTCTGGTCATTGCATTGGTCAGTCCTAGAAGTGCACGAGGGCCTTGAAGGCCAATGGTCTCTTTTGCCCTTTACTTGGCCTCGGTGCCCTTTTAAAAGTTGCCCATTGACATTTAACAATTTCCAATGCAAGTGTCCTTCACCAAATGTAAGTGGACTTGTACTTGCCCTCTTAAAGATGAAATTCCAGTCCTACTCAACCTGCCCCTTGAAAATCTCCTTCAGAATTCTTAATTTACCTCAAGGAGGTGCCCTATACTTCTGAAAAATCTTTCTTGAGCAAAGGATCAGTCCTGAGCAAATGTTCATGACTCTGCTTACCATGAGCAAACTATCAGGGCCCAATTTCATAAAGCCTGCAAGCACAAAAAAGTCGCTAGGCACAGAAAAGCATTGCTTAACAAAAAAACAGGTTACCAGCAAAAATTACATTAGGTTTAACCTAATGTTACTGGTGCCCTACTCAATTTTTGCTTAAAGGAACACGTTGCCTTGGATCGGTCGAGTTGGTCTTTGAAAAGCGTTTGTAACCTTTTGCTATAAAATTGATATGGTTAGAAAGATGTTGTAAATGTAGAATACAATGATCTACACAAATATGCCTCAAAATTGCCTGGTTTTCGTTTTACCTCGTCATCTAACACAGTCAGCAAAATGGGAGTCAAAAAAGTGACTCCCATAAATGGCTGACCGTGTTAATTTGCTACGTAAAATGAAAACAGTGCAATTTTGAGTGATACTTGTGTGGATCATTATATTCTACTTTTAAAACATCTTTCCAACCATAATACATTTCATAACAAACGCTTTCAAACGCTTTTTATAGACCAACTCGTCCGATCCAAGGCAACGTGTTCCTTTAATAGCAAAGAAATTTGTCAAGCAATATTTTCTGCTAAACAGCTTTATGAAATTATGCCCTGGGCATATGGAAGTAGGGAATTACGCGCTTACGTCAAGCGTATTTCACGGGTTAGCGGGGAATTATTGCTAGTGAGGGCATGTACTCTAAATTACTAGGCATTCTGCACCGAAAAAAGCTAGTACAAAAATACGGTGCTTGTCCTGTAAACGAAGAACAGTGATCGCAAGCAAATAATTCGCCGGTAAGCAGAGCCATAAAATTGGGCTCTGTTGATTATCTGCTTAAGAAAGGTCTTCACTGCATAAATGTTATCACATGCACAAAGCATCACGAGGTAAACCTTACATTAAATTTGAAAGTCTTAAGACATGGAATAACTCGACAGTCAATCGACCTGAATTCCCTTGCCAATTTTGTTCGTAGGAAAGTCATCAAAAATCAATAGATAGAATGTCTCGTAACTCGACACTCAAACTGGTGCTGTCTGTTAAGATTGCAAATTTAATACCCTCTCTGGTTGTCTGAACACGCAGGGCTCTACGGTTTATGATGATGTTGTTATAATAAGCGCTTGAAAAGTTATGAAATAGTCCCTTTTTTCACAGATTACATACCTTTTTATTTATTGTTGATTTATTTTTTTAAAAAAATTTAAAAGTTAATTGTGTTAACAACATTTCTGTAAATTTTCTGTTCAAACCAAAAATATCACATGATTGGTTGCTTTGTTTCCAACAAATTCAGCACTACATTTTTGAATATTATTTTGTGTAACATTCATACAAACTGTGGCATGTGTTTTTGTTTTGAATTTGTCAGTGGTTTTCCATAATTTTACAACCTTGGTTGGCAAAAACTTGGGCTGTTATCTTCCAATAGAAAGGCCATTTATGATTACAGTTATTCTCAACGCTTTTCTTGGAGCCAAACGAGAAGAGAAGATGATGAAGAAATTTCAGTTTAAGATGTGGGAGGAAAACCCCAGAGAAGTATTTCCAGGGAAAAACCCACGCAGTCAGGTTAGGGACTGAAAACCCAATCCACATAGTGCCCCTGGTGGGATTCGAACCGAGGTCCCAGAGGTGGAAGGCGAGGCAAGATACTGACCACTATACCATGTGAAAGTGTGTAGTCGTATGACATTTTTGATGCTCCTTGCAAAAAAACAAAAAGCCCCAAAACAGGGACTTCCTGCCTAAACTCAAAACTGAGTTTAGTCATTTGCTCATTGTTTTTTTGTTTATTAAAAGCAAGTAATAATTATTTAGGGGGGTGCCACAATACATGAGGGCCAAAAAAATAGTTCAGTAAGTTTTGAAGCAGACATTTTATCATAGTGATTGAGCATGGAAGTGAGTATTTCATTGATAAAATTGTCCCGTGCGATAATTTCACTTATCTCCACTATTAAATGTATAGAAAAGTGAGAACTAATCTGGCTCAATTAATGACAATGTGCATAGGATTGTCTGTGTGAGGAAGATCCTCGTTACCATGGCAATGAAACCATCTGTCTGCATTTGTATACGTTACGCACATTATAATATTCTAACTGTTCAAATAGTTTACCTTCCAGTAGCGCGGTTGCCAGGGTTACCCTCGCTGCCTCTCCGATTGAACTATCAGCTGGATAAACCAAACCCAAGTGGGAGATTACAAAGTGGCAAGGCAGTAATAATGGTTTTTTCTTTTTCGTCCTGTTATGGAAAGCGGGAAGCCGCAGTCCTTAAGGAAGTCTCCCTCGCAAGGTTAAACCCCCAATCATGTCTGGAGAACGTGATGTGGGTGTAATGGTGTGCTTTTTCAGTCTGACTTTGTGCATGTTTGGTATGATTGGCTGAGCCAAAGGACTGATGAGGTGGGTGGCCGAAGTGGGCAGGGGTTAAAGGAAACCCAATATCAGTGTTTTATGTAGTTGCGATAATCATTACCCATCGATTCTCTTGACTGTCAAAGATTGGAGAGTTACGACAAACCAGACAAATTTGGCAAAATTGTTTGACTGTTTCTCAACATTTGAAAATTTTCACTAATAAGTCATGTGAAATTGTCTGTCTTAGCTCTCACCTTGGGTTTGAGGATGTGACCAAAAGGGACAATTATTGCAGAGATTGCGCCCAAACCTCCCCTACCCCGCCCCTTACGTCCCCAATTCCCTTCTTTTTTTTAGTTGCGATAATCGTAACCTTTAATCCTCCCAACGGTCATAGACCGCAGAGTTACGTCACACCGTAGGTTAGTGTTGGCAAATTTAATTTACTTTTCTTCTTTAACAGTTCAAATGTGTCCACTTGAGTCATGCTGAAATCAAACATAAAAACAGTTTGCCCTGACCAAGAGGTACTAGGGTTATACCCAAATCTCCCTTGCACTCATGTCTCAATTTTTCGTTTTACGTATTTAACCTACGATCCTCCCGTTGTAGCTCTTGGGTCTAAGGGATTTTGTGACTGAGAGGGGCAATCATCGCAAAGGTTAAAAAAAACCTTTGCGATAATTGCCTCTCTTGGCCACAAAATCTCTCCCACTCATGCCCCCTCTCCCCGAGCTCCCCATTATCTAGACAAATTTGTAAATTATGATGGCCTTTACATTATGTATTAGATCTTCTTTCCATTACATCTGTTTTTAAGGTCATGACAGGACGATTAGAGAGTGACAAATGATCAGTGAATGTTGGTTTCCCCGTCGCTGAATGTCACTCTCGGTCAGCAAATCAATCCAAGTCGTGTGACGATGTTTCCCCAGTGAATTGTTTATTCAGATCCTCGGAAAAATAATCACGAGGAAGCTTTCCGAAACGCTTAGCAGTCTGAACGCTTTAGTGAATAGTAATGAGTCAGTTTCTTTATATAGTATGGTCACTGGTGTTATTATAATGGTGAGTCCCTTTTGGTTATTTTTCCTGGAATTTTAGTCTCTGTCCATCAACCCAATTCAAGACCATATGTTACTTCCCTCAACATACGGTAACTCTACATCAAACGCGATATTTATTATTTATTCCTGCTCCATTTCTTGCTCCAATTTCGGTACCTGATATAGGCTTGGAACCATGCCAAGTCTCGTTACCTCTGCCGTGCCGTATCCCGCCCCAACAAGATCAAGCGAAACCTTGAACTGCTTAAGGTTTGATGAGTTTGTGATGCTACGGGCTAGCTTCGCATTTTTAAGCTGCGGTTTTCGGCTTTGCAGTGATAAACCCAAATAAAACGTTAAAAAAAAAAATCTTATATCAATATAAACCTCAAGGGAAACTGACTGGGTAAATTTTGAAATGATTTTTGGGGTTGAACAAAGAATTGACTAGAGTGGGATTCAAACCAATGACCTCCAGATTAACATGCATTCTTTGTTCAACCCCAAAAATCATTTTAAAAATCTTAATAAGGTTCTTGATGAGTTTCATAACAAATGTTGTTGTTAACTCTTTCAGTGCCACGGTCGTACATGTACGATCTATTTAATGTAAACCGAAAGTGCCATTATCAAATACGTACGGTCTATTTTATGTATTCAAAACGTGTCATAAATAGTACATAGCCCATAATATACATGTTGTCACAAGAGGGCATTATCACTCAAGAAATTTGTATTTCTTTGGGATCAGCATGATACATTTTGTTTTGTGAGAAAGATTTATTTACTTTTCCTAGTACAGAATTTCGGGAAAAAAACTGGTCATTTTAAATTAAAAACGCAAACAAAAGCTTGCAATGAAAGAGTTTATGTTTAAAAAGGATAGTAACAGATATGTAACCAATGCCTATAGTTGTCCACGGTTTACCAATTAACCTCGAGAGCACACCTCAAAACCCAGCCTTGCTACCATGAGCAGTGCGTCGTATCGATACCTCTCATCACTAACCCCTGATAGGGATGTACTGAATCACAATGCTGATGAGCTAAAGTGACTACTGTGCAAGCACCCTTGTTTACCATTGGCAGGGCGCCGTATCGGTAGGGATGTACTGAAAAACAATGCTGATTAGCTAAAGTGACTACTGTGCAAGCAGCACACTTGTTTAAATCTTTTGAGTGCATGCAGGATGCTTATTACGTGTGTATCTAAATTATCAATCGTGCGAGGAACACCCCAGAGAATCGTTCTAGGGAAAACCTATGCAATCAAGTAAGGACTGAAAACCCAATCCACATAGTGCCCCCGGCTAGATCGGAACCAGGGTCCAAGAGGTGGAAGGCAAGGAAAATAACCACTTTCTCAGCCTACCTCCTTTAAGATGGCTTACAGGCAGTGGACACTATTGGTAATTACTCAAAATAATTATTAGCATAAAACCTGACGTGGGAACGAGTAATGGGGAGAGGTTGATGGTATAAACAATGTGAGAAACGGCTCCCTCTGATGCAACGTAGTTTTCGAGAAAGAAGTAATTTTCAATGAATTTGCTTTTGAGACCTCAGAATTAGATTTTGAGGTCCCGAAATCAAGCATCTGAAAGCACACAACTTTGTGTGACAAGGGTGTTTTTCTTTGATTGTTATCTCACAACTTCGACAACCAATTGAGCTCAAATTTTCACAGGTTTGTTATGTTGAGATACACCAATTGAGAAGACTGGTCTTTGACAGTTACCAATAGTGTCCAGTGTCTTTAAGATGGTGCTATCAATCTTTCCTGAGAATGAGAGGCCATCTTGAGTTTAATGGCTAATGCACTAATAGATTTATAGCACTCACTCACAAAGAAGATTTAATCTTGCAAAGATTAATAATTAAGTTACTTCACTGATGTACAGTGCAGTTATGATAAAGCACAGTACTAAGTGCTTTCAGAGTATTCATGCTGAGAAACATCCACGTGCAAGATTTCTCACCAGCTGTGATTTTTTTCTTCAAGTAATGAGCAGAAATCTGTCAACTGTATCTAATACATACATGAACATTATATGTGACATTTAGTTTGACTGAAAATACTACGTAGGTTGGGGTTGTTGTTTTTTTATTTAGGAAGGGAAAAAAGGAACGGCTATCCTCTTATTAGCACACCTTTCTACTAACCTGCGCAGAGCTGCAAACTCTCTCTGATTCTACAGAAGGTCCCCTGAAAATAAACCAATCTTTCCATTTTCTGATTCAAATCTCGCAGATTTTGGAAACTTTTCCCCAATTATAAATGCAGATACACTTGTACAATTTCTACTAACTGTGATGTTTTACAAAACGTGAACAAAAAATCTATCTAAAAATACTCTCTGTGACATTTATTGCTTTAAGAGTCAATTAAAATCCGGTAACGTTTTTTAGCAGAAATGCAGCCGAGCACAAAAGCTGTTTCCCACCCCTAATTCCAGCTAGCCGTAGGCCGTCCATTTCCTTTATCGATATTTGGCAAAGAAATCCCCTGTACATGTCATCGTCGACTCCCTAAAGATAATAACAAGGCCTTTCGGGGGTTTCTCAACTCACTGTGGAGCAATGGGGATGATAAAAAAAAGTAGGGAGGGGGGGGGGTAGTGTTGAGGATGTTGTATCCATATTGATTATCTGTAGTTTATGCTGCCTTGGCAGAAGCTGTGTTTAATTAAATATAATCTTTGTGTACATGTACATGGCAGGCACTGTTCTGTCACACACCGTTGACATTCAAACAGGACAAGACGAACAAATTTGTGAATATGAAAAAAGGGGAATGGTTGTTCTCTCAGACTCTCATTTTGTTTATGTGATTATTTCTGCGAGATAACACAATTTGAGTATTGGCTCCCGCTGAAGTAACATAGTTTTTTAGAAAGAAGCAATTTTCCACAATATTTGAGTTCAAGACCTCAGATTTAGAATTTGAGGTCTCGAAATCAAGCATCTGATAGCACACGACTTCGTGTGACATGGGTGTTTTTCTTTCATTTTTATCTCGCAACTTCGATGACCAATTGAGCTCAAATTTTCACAGGTTTGTTATTTTATACATGTTGAGATACAGCAAGTGAGAAAACTGGTCTTTGACAATTACCAATAGTGTCCAGTGTCTTTGAGGACCAGCTTGAACAGCAACAAGTAATCTTTGCTGAAATTCATTTAAAATGTGTTCAATCGAGAAAACAGATTTAAATAGTGAAACAAAAAACAATCATATTAAATACCGTTTTTTAGAGTGAAATAACTGTTCCTTTTCAAAAGTGTTGTAGAAGTGGCCAAATTCAATTGCTATCCGGTTCCTGATAAAGATCCTTCCGGCTCAAACGTTCAGGGTCAGAATGTCCTTTTCTTACAGGTCCAGACTTCAGAATTGTTTGCATCTCGGTCAACACAGAGCAGAAACACAGCAATTACAGTAGTGGAAAACAGAAAATTTAAAATTTGCAGGCATTTAAAAAAGAAATAAACATGGGTAGTCTTTTGGTTTAAGGTTAAAAGAGAAAATAGTCAAATATGTAATTTTTAGAGAATGGACTCAAACAAAGTAATTCTAGCAAACTTTAGTTTCAACAGTTTAAAAAAAACTATTTACATTTTGTGCCTCTGTTGTGTTGCCATTTGTGTTTCGTATTTTTTCTTTTCTTTTCTGAGTATTGCCAATTTATCCTGAGTATTGCTATTGGTTGTCCAGACTTCAAAACAATTTTCCAGTATGAATATTACATACTCTTCTGCTAAATAATTGAGGTTATCCCGTTGGATTGATTGATTCACCCACACACTCCGCGGGGGATGGGAAGAGGTTTAACGTCAATTACAAATTAATATCACAAATCAACGTCAAACACTGATTTACATCCAATCAACGCTATCATTCTTTAAAGGAACACGTTGCCTTGGATTGGTAGAGTTGGTCTTTGTAAAGCATTCTGTAACCGTTTGTTATAAAATGCATTGGTTAGAAAGATGTTGTAAAAGTAGAATACAATGATCTACACAAATTAATATGCCTCGAAATTGCGTGGGTTCTTTTTACCTCATCCACAAACACGGTCGGCCATTTATGGGATTCAAAATTTTGACTCCCATAAATGGCCGACCGTGATAGTTCGTTTCGTGACGTAAAAGGAAAACCGTGCAATTTTTTGTGATACTTGTGTGGATCATTATATTCCACTTTTAAAACATCTTTCTAACCATAAGCATTTCATAACAAACGGTTTCAAACGCTTTTTATGGACCAACTCGTCCAATCCAAAGCAACGTGTTCCTTTAAGGCAGGGTATACTTTTGGTAGATGTCAAAGACCAGTATCATCACTTGATGTATCACCACTATGCATAAAATAACAAACCTGTGAAAGTTTTGGCCCAACCTTGCTGCATAAAATTGTGTGGATTCAGTTGACTGAGAAAGGCTTCTTGCCTGAAGCATTTCTCTGATTCAATTGGTGAAAAATAACCTCTTTCTCTAGACAAACTAGATAACTTCAAAGAGTGTCATTTTAAAGGCAGTGGACACTATAAGTAATTAGTCAAAATAATTATTAGCATAAAACCATACTTGGTATCGAGAAATGGGGAGAGGTTGATAGTATTTAACATTGTGAGAAACGACTCCCTCTGAAGTGATGTATTTTTTCGAGAAAGAAGTAATTTTCACGAATTTGATTTCGAGACTTTAGATTTAGAATTTGAGGTCACGAAATCAAGCATCTGAATGCACACAACTTCGTGTGACATGAGTATTTTTTCTTTCATTATTATCTCGCAACTTTGCTGACCAATTGAGCTCAATTTTTTTCACAGGTTTAGTATTTTATGCATATGTTGAGATACACCAAGTGAGGAGACTGGTCTTTGACAATTACCAATAGTGTCCATTGTCTTTAAACAAGGTTTTATATTACTAACTGCTTTCCAGTACTCCTAAGCAAGTAAGTTTTTATGGTTATTAATTTTTTGGAGTAATTGCCAAAAGTGCACCCTTTAAGAAAGTTTGATTTTACTTTGATCTTCCCCCCTGTACATATTGCTCTGTTCTCTCAAGGTTTATGATAATTTCCTTCCTGACATTGAGATAAAGATTTATAAGGTGACATTTGTAGTTAATGAGTTTTCTTCTTCTTTGATGTTATTTTTCTTAGAAACGACTAAGCCGTGCTGCCAAGAAAGCAATTGCCAAACTTCCCTCCAAACATCTTAAAGATGGTGATGATGTAAGTACAGTGCATCTTTATTATTATAATTTGGGGATGAAAAAGAAAAACTTACTTGAGGGGGATTTGAACCAATGACCTCCGAATTAACATGCTGGCACTCTACCAATGGAGCTACCCTGTATATAGGAGGAAAAAAACACCATTCAGATGCTTGATTTCAAAATCTAATTC
Organism: Asterias amurensis; assembly: GCF_032118995.1. NCBI lineage: Eukaryota > Metazoa > Echinodermata > Asteroidea > Forcipulatida > Asteriidae > Asterias > Asterias amurensis. Next base: position 20,855,347 of record NC_092651.1, on the reverse strand, counting down.
TGAGGTCTCAAATCAAATTTGTGGAAAATTACTTCTTTCTCGAAAAACTACATCACTTCAGAGGGAGCCGTTTCTCACAATGTTAAATACTATCAACCTCTCCCCATTACTCATTACCAAGTAAGGTTTTAAGCTGATAATTATTTTGAGTAATTACCAATAGTGTCCACTGCCTTTAATAACTACACAAGTAGTGTTGTGAAGCCTACCGCTCATGAACACTGGGACACCCTCTTCATTGGGGCAAACCCCCTTCTCTTGGTATAACCTTGATGCCAAGGTTTGTAACAATTTCCCTTCTATGAGGAAAATGTAAATCTGTATTGGAACTTTGCAAAGGGGCACCACAGCAAATGCACATGGCACCAGGCCAAATGCTGTTGGTGTCGTTATGTGACTCATGGGTTATTTCATGGAGCTACCTCCATGGTTATTTCAATGTCTGCTGGGTTATTTGATATGTATCACACTAAGCAATTAAGACCTATGTCTCCAAAGGAGGAATCAATTACAGTTAAAGACACTGGACACCTTTGGTAATTGTCAAAGACCAGTCTTCTCCCTTCTCAACATATGCATAGAATAACAAACCTGTACAAATTTGAACTCAATTGGTCGTCGAAGTTGCGAGAGAATAATGAAAGAAAAAAAACCTTGTTGCACAAATTGTGTGCTTTCAGCTGATGTCTCGAATTCAATTCAAATATTTTAGTCAGAAATTACTTCTTTCTAAAAAACTACGTTACTTCAACAGCTCTCCATTGATCGTTAGTAAGTTTTTATGCTATCAATTATTTTGAGTAATCACCAATAGTGTCCACTGCCTTTAAAAACTATGTTACTTTAGAGGGAACCATTTCTAACAATGTTTTATACTATCAACAGCTCTCCATTGCTCGTTGTTAAGTTTTTATGCTATCAATTATTTTGAGTAATTACCAATAGTGTCCAGTGCCTTTAAGACATGTGGCTCCAGAGGAGGAATCCAATTAGAGTTAAGTGTAATGCTCAAGGACACATGTGTCATGACTTGGACATGAACCCACATAGTGATTTGTGTTTTGACATATACTTTGCTTAGCAATTGAGATTGATTGGCGTTCTCAAGATAATTATTTTCTCCTTATGAAATCAAACCATGGACACTCCTTATATTTTAAAATAAATTAAATGAATAATACAGCGAGAAAAAAAGAAAACAATTGATACAGTAATTGAAAGCGGCTAATACGTGCCTACTATTTCATTATTTGTTCATAAATACCTCAGACAGTTTCGCTATTCCTATTGGTGGAGAGCGCGTCATGTGGGGGTGTATAAACCTTTGATAATGACCAGTGTTTATAACAAGCTGGATTCCGCGTGTCGGGCACGCAAGATTATCACGCGGAATGCAATTCATAGCTATAGTAACAGCGCGTAATCTAAGCGCGCGTACACACAACCCACGCGCATCGATCAGATTCTTCACAATGTTTCCGCTCGGGCCTTTATCACACGGCAATTCGACCTGCCTGTTTTAAACGGCCGTGAAAGAACTAGAAGCTACCCTTTTATTCCTTTATTTATTTATGTTGTTTAATTCTATTTGTATGTTCTTTTTGTTGTCATCAGGAATTAGTGGACGATGATTTCTGCCCTGTGTGTTTAGAAAGTTACAAAGTATCTGATTTAGTGCGGGTACTCCCTTGCAAGTAAGTATTATTATTATTATAAAATCATCGCCAGAGAAATGTTTCTATTTTATAAGTTATGAAGGGAATTCAAAGGGGCTCTAAGGTAAAAAATCATTTTTGTGATGCACTTATTTTCCTATAGAAAGTGGGGGGGGGGGAAGTCTTTCATACCGAAATTTGAAACACGACGTCACCAGACAGGAAAAACAAATTGGTCTGCACATCTTAAAGAGGAATTTTTGTAACGTCTGCACTCGCGTATTTAGAATGCCTAGTAACGTGGAGTATGACATGCACAAGCAAATATTCTCTGCTAACCTGTAAAATACGCTTGACGTTAGCGTTGAATTCCCTGCTTTCGTAAGCGCTGATTTCTTTGATTACGCAAAGCCACAAAATTGGTCCCTGGTCTGGGAAAAGTTTTCTATTTTACAAATTTTGTAGGGAATTAATTTGAAAAAGGCTGACCTCAGAACTGCGTTTAATCAAAAATTCAAACAAAAGTGAAAGACACTTCTCTTGAAATGATGTTGTGAACCGATTATGCACGTGGTCCCTGGACCTCTCTCGTCAAGCTAAAAGAGTTCCGAGATACCGATTATGTATGTGGTCCAAACCTCTCTTGTCAAGCTAAAAGAATTGCAAGATACCGATTATGTATGTGGTCCAAACCTCTCTTGGGAGAGCTAAGAGTTCCGAGATACGCTTGGGGAGGAAGCAAGCCTGGGGTCTGAGTATTTCTTGCGGCGAGTCTTGGGAACAGATGATCTTAATAGACCTCGTTTCGCATTGCGACGGTGTGGCGTGTCCTGAATCTTAAGAGACATCATGATGGAAGGGGGTTTATAAATATGAGAGGAATGCTTGAGGTAATGTGCAGGGGAGGAGGCTGCACTTTGGTAAGAGTCACCCTACCCCTAACTGCCCACCCGCCCCTGCATTTTGTTGAGCAGCATCAAGTAGTAGGACACATTAATGGTCAAAAATGTCCTTCGAGATAGTTATCGAGTTTCCGAGTGAATCGTATGCTGTTTTGTGCAATGGTGGGTACACACTGGCATTACATACATGCATACATACAAATATGTTCACAGCAGTTTGTGACAATACACAGCAAAAAGAAACATGGCAACAATGATACAAAACTGCAAATTAATGTCTTAAACAACCAGACAATCATTGTGGGAGCAGGTGTGACTTCAGATGCTTGTTGAAAATATGACGTGAATCAGCAGAACGCAGAGATGGAGGGAGTTTATGACAAACACAGCAATGTACAATGTCAAATGCCTCCTTGTTTGTTTTTAGGCATTGCTCAAAATCTCCTTGAGCTTTTAAAATATCTTGAATGAAGTAATGCAGACATCGGAGGGAGAAAGAGAAATTTAAATTTGGAATATCAGTGATTTGCAGAATCTGTAAACCTCCTGAATTATTTAACGTCTGAGTGGTTGCAGGTCTGGAAATAGGGTGAACCCATTGCTCGATTTCACAAAGAGCTAAGATTGATCTTAAGTGTAAATCTTTCTTAATTGCTAAGCAAAGCGTGATGTCAAAATAGAAATCACTATGTTTACACTTACAACTCATCTTAAGATGAATCTTAGTTCTTTGTGAAATCCACTCCTGGTTTGCAAGACGATGAGGAATTTTCACGTTCATCAAATCTCATTTCTGAGGCATATTTCTATGGAAGATTTCAGTTTTTAAAATGTCCTTTTTCTTTGCTTGATTTTTTTCAACAGACATTTTTTTCATAAATCCTGTGTGGATCAGTGGCTGATTGAGCATAGAACGTGTCCGATGTGTAAACTGAATATACTCAAAGCACTTGGCTATGGGGTACGTATAGAATTTGTTTTAAATATTAAAGACACTGGACACTATTGGTAATTGTCAAAGACCAGTCTTCTCACTTGCTGTATCTCAACATATGCATAAAATAACAAACCTGTGAAAATTTGAGCTCAATTGGTCGTGGGAGTTGCGAAAAAACTATGAAAGAAAAAACACCCTTGTCACACGAAGTTGTGTGCTTTCAGATGCTTGATTTCGAGACCTCAAATTCTAAATCTGAGGTCTCAAAATCAAATTCGTGGAAAATTACTTCTTTCTTGAAAACCAGGTCACTTCAGAGGGAGCCGTTTCTCCCAATGTTTTATACTATCAACCTCTCCACATTACTCGTTACCAAGTAAGGTTCTGTGCTAATGATTATTTTGAGTAATTACCAATAGTGTCCACTGCCTTTAACAGAATTATTATTCTTTTTACCCATGCAAAATTGACATTCACTTCTTGAGCAGCGTAGGCACAACTAGAAATGTCTGCGAACAACTGCTGCAAATTTAATAAACGTTAAATTTGCATTGGGGATAAAGGATATTATTTTTGGTTTTACCCTTACACTAATGTGTGGTCTGGTTAGTAAGAAATCTGCTCTAGAAATGCAAAGGTCTTATGCCTGAGTAATATGCCTGTGATTTTTGTTGACAGAATTTGGGAAAGTACTCGGTATATAGTGCTTACACACAACGGTGTAAACCAAATGTAATAAATTGCTGCAATGTTTAATGTTTTGCGAGTGGATTGTTACATTGAATGGTTATGATTTTAAAGTGCATGACGCTGTAGAACGATTTCTTACTCGTATGGTGGTGTCCGTGTTGGCGTAGTTGTGTCCTCCTCGCCTTCCACCTATAGGACCCCGGTTCGAATCACACCAAAACAATACGTGGATTGGGTCCCTACCTGACTGCGTGGGTTTTCCTAGAATAATTGTCCTGGGGTTTTCCTCCCACATCTAAAACTGACACATCCTTGTTTTGTCTCCACTGGGTTTTTGGCTAGTATAATGGCTAAGTTCACTTTTCTGAAAGTCCTTACCTCCACAACCAGAATAAATTAAATGAAAAAAACAACCGAAAGTGAAATGGAGTGACTGGTTTGAGGAGCTTTCAATTTTATGTGAAGTAGAATGACGCAATTTTTGAAATTAGCTGCTTATTTGCCGAAAATAAATGGAAAAACAAAATTTTCAGCCAAGCAAAAGAGAAACAGTTGTTCAGTGCCATCTAATATCTTGTGTTGTTGTTTTTTCATTTAAAAACAGTTCAATGACACCGAGATCTTCTTTTGACTTGAAGATTTACCTGGCTTTTTACTTTGTGTTTATGTCGTCAGGCCTCACAGGTTAATCCTTAATGAAAATAAAAAGAAAGTGACGGGATGTTTTTGCTGTCCAGTTTATAAAAGGGCCTCATGAATTTCTTTCTATTTACGTATCTCCAAAATGCCACAAATCTCTCTGGAGTACCTTCCTCCCATAGAAGTATACAGAGTGTCTGCGTCGGTTCTCAGCATTTGACGTCACATTGCTTCCTAGCATTTCCACATGATTAAGTATGAACCAGCCCTGTGGCGTCGAAGACGTCTTGATGGCTTTAACACCCTTTGAGGTTTGGAGGGCAGTATTTTTTTTCTATCAATGAGTAAGCATCTGGGGTGAGGTGTACATGTACGTCCGTCTCCCAGGGGTCGCTCATCCTGCTATTTTTTCTCACCAGGTGTAATTTGATGTTATTTACGGGAGTGCGTCGCCGTTTGGAACTTAAGAGGGGGTGTCTTAGCTTAGTGCCTGGGGTTGTTTTTTTGTGGTTGCGAGGGACGTATCGTCTCCGTTTGGCAGTGAGAAAAACAATTTGGACAGCGTGATGATTGGAAATGTTTAATATTTAACCATGAAGGAAACTTACTGGGTGTTTGAGATTAGGATTTTCCTGTAGTGTGCAGAACAAAGGAAGGTCAGTCACTGTGTGGACATTTCTTTGTTCCATACACTAAAGAAAAATCCTTTTCTGCGCGCTTTATAATACACTGTGTGGACATGCTGTAAGTTTCAAGTCCCTACATTATGTGGACATCTTTTGTTTTCAGGTTCACACTTGTATGTAGCGCTAAAACAGAGTTTTATACAGTGTTTAAGAATTGGATTTTCCTTATAAGTGTTTAGAAAAGAGGAATGTCCACAGAGGGTATGTAACACAGAGCTATGTTAATATTTATTTGTCTGAGTGCGTTTCATTTATTTACTTATTTATTTTGAACCCTACAGAAGCAGCTGACGATGCGGGCGAGTGAAGAAGCCCTCTATGTCTTTGAGCTCGGTCAGATCATCTTTAACTCTAGTATGGACGGGGAGGACTGGAACCTGAGGGCATCCAGTCTACGAACGTCTCATCTCACACGATGGCCATCGAATACTCAGCAGAGTGTGCGTGTCATGGCCGTCACCGACGACGTCCAATCAGAAGACAGTCGGTCTGACGAGAGCAGGAATGGATCGTCGAGCTCAGAAGGTATGGACGTCAAAGGTGAAGTTACATCACAAGTTATGACCCTTGTTACGATGTGCAGCGCACTTACACGCTCCTATCCTGTTGAAAATTTTGTAAGGCAAAAGGACTTGACTCTCAAAATGGCGGAAATGGTGGACCCACATTGTGCTGTGGTGCATGCCCACATCATGCCAGATTTCAATTGGCAGGAAAAACACACCCTGTCAGGCATGGATTTTCTTGCCTTGTTTTCTAAATGCCAATTAAATTATTGTTGACCATGCCCGATATGTGGCAGAGGTAATCCCCCTAAAATACATTAACACACTCTTTTGCTCTTGCACAGAAATACCCTACCCCCCCCCTCCTAAAATCCTCGGAAGAACTAATGAAAATCATGGTCGAGTTTGACTATCATTATTTATTTTATGCTGTCGTTTCATTTTCAGGTATCCTTCCTCCTGTGACTACGACGGTAGAGCTTCACCGGAATTGCCCCAGCCCCATATCCAGCGATACACCCTGCCTTGGATCAACCTCAGTCTAGGATGAGTGCACTCGACTCCACACTAACCCAACGTAGTCAAGAGCGCTTTTTTCATGAAGTTTCCAAGTGCTGTAAATTATCTCCAACAGGTGATAACTGTAAGGGCCTTGTCACACGAGGCAACTTTTGCAGGCAACTTGGAGGCAACCAACTGCAGTGCATGCTACAGGACCACTTTGGTAGCACACAGGTCATTTTTTTTAACAATGTCTTACGATCCACAAGAGAAATATGTGAACATTCAAATGTGAATGCCCTTTCTTCTTGGAGATTGCCTGGAACTGGTTGCCCGTAAATTGCCTCGTGTGATATGGCCCTAAGAATGAAAGGCACAGGGCATTTGTATGCAACAAACCTTTTTGAATTAAGATGGACCCTATGGAATTATACACAGTTTGGCTTGGGTGTATACAGACAGATTTACCCAAACCAGTAGTGTCATAGTAATGTGTGCACCATCTCAAAATGGCCCATGTACTGCATTGTGTTAAAGGCATTGGACACTATTGGTAATTACTCAAAATAATTTTTAGCATAAAAACTTACTTGGTAATGAGTAATGGGGAGAGGTTAATAGTATAAAACATTGTGAGAAACGGCTCCCTCTGAAGTAACGTAGTTTTCGACAAAGAAGTAATTTTCCACGAATTTGATTTCAAGACCTCAGATTTATAACTTGATGTCTCGAAATCAAGCATCAGACAGCACACAACTCCGTGTGACAAGGGTGCTGTTTCTTTCATTATTATCTCGCAACTTCGATGACCAATTGAGCTGAAATTTTCACAGGTTTGTTATTTTATGCATATGTTGAGATACAGCAAGTGAGAAGACTGGTCTTTGACAGTTACCAATAGTGTCCAGTGTCTTTAAGGATTCCAATGGGGTGCTGTTTGCATCCAATACAAGGGGTCCATAAGCTCACTGTTGTCACCCATCACTCATTTCTAGCCATGTCTGAGTCGGATGTACGGGGCCCAATTTCATGGCTCTGCTTACCATAAGAAAAGAATCGGCGCTTGTGGAAGTAGGGAATTCCGTGCTTACTTCAAACGTATTTGACGGGTAAGCAGGGAATTTTGGCTTCTGCGCGTGCGTACTCCACGTGACTAGGCATTCTACGCTTACAAAGCTAGCGCAGAAATTGGGCGCTTGCGTAGTAAGTGGAGAATGGTGATCAAGATTGTTAAAGCCATTGGACCCTTTCGGTAAACAGTATTGTCCAAGGCCCACACATTGTGTATCACAACTTCTATATAAAATAACAAACCTGTGAAAATTTAGGCTCAATCGGACGTAGGAGTCGGGAGAAAATAATGGGAAAACCCACCCTTGTATCCGCACGTTCGCCGTGTCATGACATGTGTTTATTAAATCCGTAATTCTCGATATCGAGAACTGATATTGTTTTACTGTTTTCTCAAAAAGTAAAACATTTCATGGAATAATATTTCAAGAGAAGTCTTTCACCACTACTTTCTGTAAATCCTGTAAGTTATTTGTAAATCTGTGAACTTTTATTTGTTTATTCTGTACCGAAAGGGTCCAATGGCTTTAAGCTACCAGCCCTACAGTCTTGTGGATTTTCCCCTCAAATTCGAGGCCTGGGCCTAATTTCATAGAGCTGCTTAGCACAAAAATTTGCTTAGCATGAAATTTCTTCCAGCGGTAAAAACAGGATTACCAACCAAATTTTCCATTTGTTGCATATTGCTTGTTACAGGTGTTCAGCTGTTGTTTGCTTATCCTGAAAATCTCGTGGAAATTTGGTTGGTAATCCTGTTTTTATCAAGGCAAAAAAATGTCGTGCTAAGCAAATTTTTGTGCTTAGCAGCTCTAGGAAATTGGGCCCAGATAGCTGTAGCTACCAACTCAGATATAACCTCAAGTGAGGATTGAACATGAATGTGCTAGAGTATATTGCCCCCACCCTAAAAACCAAAGATACCTATTAGAGTTTAAATTAAACGGAGATACACTTTTGAAGTAATCATTTGCAATAGATTATTGGGTGGATTTCTAGGCAACTAGTCCTAGGCAATGCTAAGAGATAGGACCAGTCCTAAGCTAGGATGAGTTACTGGTCCTAACTTAGGACCAGTCCTATCTCTTAGCATTGCCTAGGACTAGTCCTAAGTTAGGACTACCTTTGTGAAATCCACCCATGATGTAACAAGAAGTAAGGCAATACTGAAGGTTTGATGCGTCATTTGAAGAGTACATTTTAAAAATGGGTGCCGATTTGATCGAGAGAAAAATGTGGATTTATTTTGTTGAAAACAATGAAGGAGATGTTTGTGACACTTTTTAACATCATGATACAGTTGTGATGTTTAGAACCTGTAGTGTACGATAAGTTTAGGAAAAATATAAAAAAATTCTCCCATGTTGAAGTACCTCACATATTTTACCTCTTGTGTGGAACAGCAAAGGTTGAATTTTTGTTTGTCTTGTATTTATTTCAAATATCATGATTGGACAGTATTCGCTTGATATGAAGCGTTTTATTTTTAATAATCAAAAAATAAGTATAACAATTATATATATTTGTTGACAACAAGGAAATATCTGCCAAAGTTTAACAAGATGGTATTTTAGTTTTGATAGTTAAAATTAATATGAATAGAACTTTAAACAATGATGATAGTTTTAGTAGAGGCTCGAGCTGTCTCTTAAATGTTTAACCCTAACTTAAAGCATGGACTTCTAACTTTTCTACTTGCTCCTGTGCTGAATTCAATTGGGCACAATTTCATAGAGCTGCTTAAGCACACACAAAACTACTAAGCATCTAACAATTTTGCTCACTGAAAAGAGTTACCAGCTAGAGCATCATGTTATTTGCGTAGTTTGTGACTGGTTCCCTGCATATTTTTGCTAAGCAGAAATGTTTAAGCTCTGTGAAATTGGGCCCTGTTTCAGTCAACAGGAATGTCTTTACGAGGAAACCACACACTGCCATCAACAACCAATGGTTTCCAAATAGGGTTATCCTATTTTCATTTAAGTAAACACATTTATCCTTTCTGCCATAAAAGTTTCTAGCCTTATAGACGATGTGACCCATGTTTACATTCAAACCGCCCTCTGTTTACAAAACACTATATACGTCATGTTTTGCTGGGCAAAAAGACGCGTAGTCATGGTAAGATTGCATACACTTTCTAGCTGGCTGCCAAAACACAAAGGTTTTGCCCCGCGGTATGTGCACGAATCATGTTATGGTTTTCGTGTGACGTCAGAGGTCATATTGTCTATAGACCATGTAACATTACACAAAAAGGTAACCTTGTACATGTCAGGTCTTTTTGGCAGGCAAGATACTACACTGGTCGTGTGGAAATTTTACATTTTGTCCTTGTTTCCACATAAATAAAACTAGTTTTGAGAATGCCCCCTTTCTCCATGCAATCTTATGCAATCTCCATCAAATACAAGATTTAATGTTTTCTTGAGCTTTGTACAAATCAGGCCTGCAGGAAGTACAGGCTCTGGGGGAGATTTCACAAAGAGTGACGACTAGTCTTACCTCAAGTTAGGACTACCCTTAAGTTTATAATATCTTCTAGAACCAGTCCTAAGTTCTTTGTGAAATCGACCCCTGTTCTTTTAAGAACATGTGATGTCACAGGTTACTCTTATGTCTTGAGTTTTTCTTTCGCTTTGCTAGAAGCGCCTTGGAATGGGCAACTAGAACGATGGCACTCTACAAATGCCTAATGATTGGTTGACTGATTGATTGTTACATGGCTATATGTGAGACACTTTTATTTTTTCCACCATGAACTCCTCTGACCTGAAGTTTATTTCATGACAGTCTGCTCAAAACAACTTTCCCTGTACAGACTCATCATGCTACTACCATATTGGTATTGTCCACCATGTACCACATAGTCATATCTGTGGTTTTTCAGCAGGATGAAAAGGCGCCTGACTAACTGATTTTTTAAAAACCCTTGAGCCCCGGTTTGGATTGTGTTATTTGAATTGTTGGACAAAACAACATGGCCCCATCCTACTGACTTATTACATGTCTTCCAGTGCTTAAAGTAGACTACTTTTTGTAATGAGGAGGCTTGTCAAAAACCAATGCCAACAAAAGAAAATAACTGTAGTTATTTGAGACGTTTGATACCAAACAAAATAAGTAACAGGCACTTAGTTCTAGAAGTGCGAATGATAGATTTTGAAGTGCCAAAACTGGTTGGCTGTTGTGAAGTATTTACAATACCTTATGCACATGACGTCATGTATACTCAGTGCTGTCACTGTTTTATTGTTCAAAGTTGCTACTGGCAGCGAGTTCCCTTAAAAAATGTCATGTCCTTACTGATGTTGGTGTTTACTTGTTGTTAGAGCAGTTGTTTTTTTGTTGGGGGGCTTTTTGGGGGGAGGGGGCGGCGGATGGGGGAGATTTGAGGTATTGAATTTGTTTTTGTTTTTTTGTGTTTTTTGGTTATTTTTTTGAAAATTGCAAGTTTAAGCGAAATTCAGATCTCTGGAGACTTAATTTGCTTACACCATTTTGTGACCTAACAATGCAAGCTTTATTAATGTATCACTTTAAATGACTCTTTGACAAGTCACTTATGCATACAATAATTTTAATAAAAGCACAGTAGCTTTTTACTTGAAGGTAGATTCATTGATATTACTTCTTCGTTTGCAAAATCAACAATGTTTTGTGCTAAGTGTTTTTGGGGTTGTGACTAATGATATTGTCACTGTTGTGTGCTTTTGTCTTAATCTTTAATTATCAAGTATTAATTAAGTGCTATTTGAACAAATCAAGAATAATGTGTAAATAATTGTTTAAGGAAAATATTAAATTAAATTAAGGAATCATGTATTATTGTTTATCTGTGTTGAATTAAATCATTATAAATATGGACAGATAAACCTTGACTAATGTGTGTTCATTCCGGATCCGGTTTGAAGTTAGGGTAAACCTTTGTTAAATACTCAAAACACTTACTTGGTAAGAAGCGCTGCAGCTGTTGATAAGACACTATTGGTAATTACTCAAAATAATTGTTAGCATAAAAACTTATTTGGTAACAAGCAATGGGGACCTGTTGGTAGTATGAAACATTGTGAGAAACGGCTCTCTCTGAACGTAGTTTTCGAGAGAAAGAAGTAATTTTCCACGAATTTGATTTCGGGACGGAGACCTCATTAGATTTTGAGGTCCCGAAATCAAGTATCATGAAAGCACACAACTTCGTGTGACAAGGTATTTGTTCTTCCATTATCTCGCAACTTCGACGACCAATTGAGTTCCAATTTTCACAGGTTTGTTATTTTGTGCATAATGTTGAGATACACCAAGTGAGAAGACTGGTCTTTGACAATTAGCAATAGTGTCCAGTGTCTTTAACATTTTTAAAAGCGATACCTTCAAATGAATATGGTTAAAACAGTTGAACGGTTCCAAAAACCAAAGGTACTAATTTGGTACTAATTGCTTTTAAATAGTAAGCAGCACAATAAGTCGACTGCTTTACTGGCTTTATGAAATCATAGATGAATAAAAGAATAATGAAATTTACTAAAAATGACATCAAATATTTAAGTGTGGCCTTTGAGCGTTGTGTGCCTCCCTATCTGGACCGCGCGGTCGATGTTGGGCGTGCGCGCTTTTTTTACCGACCATTGTGACGACTTTGAACGAAATTATTACGCAACAAAACGTTGCCTGGCAAAGGTTGGGTTGTATGAAGTTGTGCTACCATCACCCAAAACCTATGTTTTTAAGTTATTACTGTAGCTTGTTCCTTAGGGGGTCACTTTGTGTCTCCGATTTCCGTTTTGATCGCGCTCCTTCGTGATTTCCGATTTCACTCTGATAGTTGATAGTTTCCAATTCCGTATGAATAATGTGACATTTGGATTGTTTTTCTAACCGGCGGCTGATATGTAAAAATGGAAACAATTGAAACAATTGAAACTATTGACGCCGATTCTTTGGCGATTTCCATCATATCTATCGCTAACAGCATCAGTAGACATGAAAGCCCCGGGAGCGACACGCCGGACAGCCCCTTTCGACATGCCTCGCCGAAGCAGGGGATGAAAGGGGCTGCAGTCCTCGTGATGGCTAGGCGTAAGATGGCTTGGACCACACCCGAACCGTCTGGTGCTGGGCCTGATGAAAGGTAGGTCTTTTAAAAATAATTCCCTTGGACCAGATTCCTTTCTTGTCAGTGATGGTAACAAATTGTTGGCCAATTTTAACTTAGGTGGTGGATATGGCCTATCAGTGGCGTCACTGAACACAAATTATGTCTAATGATGTCCATGCCCCGCCCACAGCCACACCCTAATTTTAAACCTTGAACTTTTCATTCAAGGTAATAGATGACAAGAATAAAATAATTTGTTTTTTAGAGATCGGGATGAGTGTTCATTTTTTTTTTTAACTTGTTGTCTACACTTTGGAAACTATTGTGTTATTGCCTACGTCAGAAAATCTTGCGAACGGAAACTTCTACAAGAACGTCGCAATGGGGCCCTAAGATCGGCGTACTCGGACTCGGTTTCAGCCCCCCCTTGTGCCCCCTCAAAGTTTTCATTAAAATCTTGCCGCGGCTGGTTTATATCGATCCCGTAGGCCTACATGAAAACAGAGCCAACTAAAGTTTTGTGTTTCGGGTTCAATTAAGATGCGGAAAGGCAAATTGTTATAAATTTTGTTCGGGAGACAGTTTTCACAAATGTTTTCAGTCCGAAATAAGTTTGGTGGATCCGGTGAAAAGCAATGCCGCATACATTCAAATTATGCTGGCAACGGGCTTTTATGACGGCTTCGATAAATTAATAGGCGGGGATTCAACTAAATACGAAAAAAGTTTGGACATTTTTATAATTCAGATAGTTGTGATGATAATTTCCACTGCTAATATTATTATTAATATTCCCAATCATACTGCAGTGATGGACAGAACCAAGCATGGGCTTCAAAACGGCACAGTCCGAGAATAAAATCAAGGTACGTTTTTGGCCCATAGGCCCCAACTCCATGGTAAGCACTTGAAGTGTAAAACACTATAAGCACCATTTCAAAACAAGCAAATAATCTTTGATTCTTCGAAGTTATCAAAACCTCAATCCATTGATTCTTTCTTATCGTACACATTTTGTGAAATAAAATTTCCCTTGTGGTTTATCACTAGATAGTTTTGTGAAAGACAGAAACACCTCAAACTTTATTTTGTTGTAAACCGTGACAAGTGATATAGCGCCCTCTATAGTTCGACTGAACTCGTACTGCTTTGCACTGGTTCCGATTTTGTTGCGGTAGCAATGTGCGTAAATCGAAGGGAACCAATGGGAATCAATCAAGCAGGTGGCTGAGTGCTGCCATAACAACACCAAGCCAGAAGGTCACGTTGGGGTTACTAAAACTTCACATGCTTAGTCAAGGGTTTCTTCAATTTATATTGTGTTTATGGCAGGCACCATTTTGATAGCATAAACTGTAAGTGTAAGTAACCCAATGTAAACTACTCTGTCTTGTGTAAGTTTGCAGTTCGTGCCGTCCATTTTGCAAGGGTTTGTGGTTAAAATGTGAAGAGTTTCACCAGCGATTCGTGTGTTAACTGTGTGACTTTATTTAGTCAGAGACTCAGTACAGCGGAATACGAAGGGCTGAACGAACGTTTCTTCCGTGGTGCGTTAACTTCTCAGCGGAAGTGGGGTTCGAGAGCTGGCATGATGCCCCACCACCGTCTAACGAGCAGCGAGAGGCAGCTCATAGACGCTATATGCGACGAGGATGACGACCCGAGAAAAAGAGCCATAACACCGGGTCGCCGAATGGGCAAACCGATACGACCCACCTCGGCCCAGGCGAAGCTGCAGTCCCGAGGAACGCCGAACGTGCTGGAGGAAACACGGCCGGCTACAGCGGCTGCGGGGTCGCGTGGAGTGGGTCACTCCGGCTACACACCGACCGGCTCGAGGGGTCAGTTGTCCCAACAAGCTTCCTCGACCTGGGGATCTCGAATCAACGATGATATACCGAAAATTGAGACCCAAGTGAGACGGTTGACTGTCGGGGCCGTGGATGGACTGGCAGACAGGGCTGATTCTGTGATGACAAGGGGTAGAATGACAGCTCATTCCGCACCAGTTAGAAAGGTCAGTCAGTCTCTGTCCTTCTTTTGTCTTAACTTAAGAAAATTATTAAATAATAAAAGAGCGGCATCAATGGAGCAACTACTGCCCTCTAGTCTAAGAAAACTGAATAAAATGTACGCTCAATCTTCATTTTGCTTATTAATAAGAAATAATAACATTTAAATAAACCCCCCCCCCCCCAAAAAAAAAGCGAACAATAAGTTTTAATGTATTTATGATGAAAAAAATAAAATAAAAATAATAGCGCAAAAGTCCGCCTAGCCTTGAAAGTCTTTTTAATGTGCTCAATCAAGAATCTTAGATGTAAAATAAAACAATAGAACATACCAAAAAGTGTTAACTAGACATGAACAAACCAAAAAGTGTTGATTAATGGCTGTAAATCAGGATAGACCTCATGTTTCTTGTTCACACACACATGTCATGATCAGGACTAGAACCCACACTCAGTCCAAGGTCTTTTTGTGTTTTTGGTTAGTGGGTATCTAAAAACTCGATGAGGGGAGAGGTGTGGTTGTTAAACTTCTGTTTTTGAAATGCGCCACTGCCCCTTTGTTTTGCTTGTAAGTTGAGTAGCAGTTCAATCATGTATTCAGCATACTCTTGTGAATTCTTTAAGTATACATTACATTACTGAAATCCGTCTTGATGTGATTTGTTAACTGTATTGGCTTTTCAAAAGACGTCATCAGGATGTTTAAATGAAATTGGTAGGCCTAATTATGCACTTTTGAGTATGTGATTACTTCTCATCCGAGTTACTGGACCCAACAATGCTTTTTTAACTTTGGATCCTAATTTCAAATCTGGCACTTGATAAAATCCAAAACTTTAGAAAGTTGTTGTTGGGTCCAGTTAGTAATACTCTGAATAAAATCTCCCAAGAAAAACTACAACAGGATATTTCATAAACGGTGTGACAGAAGATTTATTCTGATTTATCTTCAGATAAAAATAATAGTTTCAGTTGAATAACGAGAATGTTGTTAGACATATATGTCATTGTTAATGTGATTACTGTATGAAATTATCTGAAACAGGTAGTTTCAAGGAGAGTTAGCCCAACTGTTAGGTTAGCCTAATAGGCTACAAAACTAAAAAACTAGAGCCCTTTTTATGATCATCTTACAGCCTATTAGAGGGAGAGCTGTCATACTTACCCCCCCCCTCCCCCAACCCAACATAGTTTGTTTTAAAGTTTAAAATTAATAATTGTCTGATCAAAACAAGTCGATTCAAGACATCCCACACTTAGGACGAACTTGATCTGCCAAGAATTTCTAGAGAATGCACGGGGAGCGCACAATTTTGTGGTGTAATGTTTTTTTCCTTTTTTTTCCTTTCATTTTTGACAAGTTACTAGTTATTCATGTTGAGAATGGCATCCAGACAGCAGCATCTTGGCTAGTTTTGTAAGGGCAGTGCTGTGGATAACGTGCTTCAAAAACTTAATTTATCAAACAAAATATCATTTCTACATTTAACAATGAATCCATTACAACATGACTACTCATTCATAAACACCTCAGACAGTTTTGCTTTTGGTGGTGTGTATAAACCTTTGTTTATGATCAGTAAAAAGTGTTGAAACATGGGCGTGACACGCGAGTTTGCACCTGTGCTTATAAGACAGTTTCTTCATTCCTATTGGTCGAGAGCAACGGCCGAGACAGTTGTGCCACATCACGCGATACGCCCGACGCATACAGCATTCCCTCATAAGGAGTTGTTTACCCGAGGGCCTTGCCTTACCATTTCATAGCTGGAGGGGTGTTGTGTTGAAAGAAATCATTGAAAAATTATAATTTTTGCATAATTATTTTACTTTTTGACCATAAGTGTTGGTGTTTTTTGACCGAAAAGGTAATTATGAATGGGAATCAAAGTGTGTTGAATCGGTTTTTAACTAGTGGTTTAAACCCGCCGAGGCCTGGTTCTTGATAATTTACCTCGACTTCGTCTCGGTAAAATTATCAAGAACCAGGCCTCGTTGGGATTAAACCACTAGTTGAAAACCTCTTCACCACACATTGATTCCCTTATTTATGACCGGTAAAAAGTGTTAATTCATGGGCGTGACACGCGACCTTGCACCTGTTCTTTTAAGACAGTTTCTTCATTCCTATTGGTCGAGAGCAATGGCTGAAACAGTTGTGCCACATCACGTGATACGTGCGACGCCCACAGCATTCCCTTATAAGGAGTTGTTTACCCGAGGGCGGCGGAGGGCTTTACCATTTCATAGCTGGAGGGGTGTTGTGTTGAAAGAAATCATTTAACAATTATAATTGTTGCATTTATTTTACTTTTTGACCAAAAAGTGATGATGTTTTTGACCGAAAAGGTATTTATGAATGGGAATCAAAGTGTGTTGAATCGGTTTTCAACTAGTGGTTTAAACCCGCCGAGGCCTGGTTCTTGATAATTTACCTCGACTTCGTCTCGGTAAAATTATCAAGAACCAGGCCTCGTTGGGATTAAACCACTAGTTGAAAACCTCTTCACCACATATTGATTCCCTTATTAAAAACTCTAAGGAAAACTAATTCAAAACTTCTAAAATGAATACAGACGTGAACTAATATAAGCATCATAGGAAAACCCAAACAAGAATACACTTTAATATTAAATAATTTTGTGATTATGATAACATTAACATCCAGCATAGTCAGTCATCCTGTTTTAAATGATTTGAAACTGCTATGTGAAAGTTCAATTTATTTGACTCTAGTGTTAGATTCTGTATATAAGCAAACAACACACCATAACACACACTTTAATTGCTTGACTGGCAGACAACCAACATAAGCCAGTCAGAGATATTTACTTTTCAACAGGCTCTGTTTGTAGCTTCAGAAAACATTGCATTTTGAGGCACAATTACCCAAGGCGTAGTACTACTAGCGTGTCACCAATTATCCTGGCAGCATGGTTCTCACCACACTGGTTGGGCCTGTTGGCACTGAGAGCTATTGACCAAGACTTTGCTCTGCTAAAAAGCTTTACTGATGGACACTGAATTCGACCAAAAATACTGAATTATTTTGTCACAAGTATACTGTGGTAGTCAACAAAAAATTCCAGTATTTTAGACAAAACACATTCGCTTTACATTAGTATCCATTCCTGACAATTTCTGACAATTTACTGATTATATCTTCATATTTTCGCACAATGTAATCTTTTTTGCAAAACAAAATACAACATAATTTATTGTGGGGAAATCCCCCAAAGCACTTATTTGATTGGTTGAAATTGAAGTATTGGGCCAATCAGGTAATTAATTATGCAAGGTCAGCAAAAGTACTCTTTAAAAGGAGTAATGGCAATGACTACACCACGGATAGTTAAAATATTGAGAATGAGGAAACCCCATCTCTTTTCAGCGCCAACACCATATAATAGAGGCGTTTACATTGCACTGGCAAAGAATTCATTTAAACAACTTTATGTTTACAAAATAATGTTCACTTTTAAAACACACCCATAATCACAATGGGATTTAAACATCCCTTTCCACAAATGAAATTAATTACACAGCATAACTGATAATCCTGTTGATATAAAAACCAATCAAAGAAAGAAACACACTGCCCTCTAATCCCTGTCAACATAGAAATCACCACCGATTGAATGAATGAATCTGTATTTACCTTTTGATGGATGAAAATAAAAGCACTGTTAACCATTCACTATCCTGGGTCCCCCTCTGGGTGTATTCAAAATGGATGAATGGTTTCCAAAGAAAACCCATTGGCCACCAACCTGACAACAACAACTCCTAAATCGAACACACTCTTGATTGTGAAGCGGTTAGCAACATGCCCCCTCAGAGTCTCTCAGTGGCTGGAGCCGAATATTGTTCTCAATGAGACAGTCTTAATCCACTGTCATTAAATAGAGATTCTCATTTGATTCAAGTATCCTTAAGGCCTGCCTGGTGTTTTATTCGGTCGGCTGTGTTTAAAATGAAGAGGCCAAGCCTGGAGTCGGGGCTCAGTGACTTTTTACTTTGATACTGCTGGTGGCAATTGAAGCTCAAGTGCTATGGGGTTGAATGAAGTTTGGGGGTTATGTCAGTTAAGCATTGAGAAGTGAAGTATTTTGTTGGTCTCTTATCGGGGAAAAAAAAAAGCTGGTTGCTTGGTTTGATATCGAGTACCATGTATTCGTCAAGAGGAACGTCGACGACGACGACGGGTACGGGTGCAGGTAAAAGAGGAACCAAGAAGTGGAATGGTGTTAAATACAGTATGATGTTCATTTTCATAGTAAGTACATCATTGCTACTGATTTACTGTATTCCAATGTACATGGGGCTGTAGTGTAGTCAGAGTTAAGAAGTGTGGCTTTCCAAACTTGCCGCCATGTTGAACGACGACGGGTACGGGTGCAGGTAAAAGAGGAACCAAGAAGTGGAATGGTGTTAAATACAGTATGATGTTCATTTTCACAGTAAGTGCCTTGCTACTGGTTTACCGTATTCCAAATGTACATGGGGATGTAGTGTAGTCAGAGTTTGGAAGTGTGGCTTTCCAAACTTGATGTCATGTTGACAAAAACTGTAGGAGATCAATCACACAATGAGGGCAATTTGCAGTAATCATACTGCTACTCTTTCACTTGTTATGGGCAAAAGCAGTTACTCATTCCTGGTTTAAATAAGATAAGTTTGTTTCATAGGTAGTGTTATAGCCATGGTGGGCGGTGCCGGGTGGGCGGTGCCGGGTGGGCCCCCTGCCCAGGACTCACAAATTTTGCCTATACATGTAGCACTCTTCTCTTAGCAAAATACACTCTGCTGACCCTGTTTCCCCCAGATTGCACTTCAGCAATGATGGCACACATATCTAAAACATGAACAATTTTGTTGAACCGCTAGCCCTAGGATTTAGAGCCCACCACAAAAGTTGGTCTAGCTACAACACTTGTCGTAGGCTCACTACTGAATGAAATAGTGGTGGTCTGATAATATTTTTTCAGACAGTAATATAGGGTGATATCTAATTTACAATGGTGTCTAGAAGTCAGCCAGAATGCCTATCTGGCTGACACCATGTTCAGTTCCAAACATAGGTTATGACGCCTACAGTATGTGAATTGGCGGCTTCAGCTACGGCTATGACTGTTGCTAAGAGTGTTGCAAGAATGTACTCTACTTCAACACACACGATGACGCAGAAATCTAGGCGTAGCTAATGTACAGTAGCCGCCAATTCACACACAGCCTTTCACATTGTACCCCAAGTTAGTCTGTGTGAAGGTGTACAATCTATACCCTCTGTAATATATTTTTAAAGGCAGATGGACACTATTGGTAATTACTCAAAATATTTGTTAGCATAAAACCTTACCTGGTAATGAGTAATGGGGAGAGGTTGGTAGTATAAAACATTGTGAGAAATGGCTCCCTCTGAAGTAACTTAGTTTTTTAAAAAAGAAGTAGATTTCAAGACCTCAGGTTTAGAATTTGAGGTCTCGAAATCAAGCATCTGAACGCACACAACTTCAAATGACAAGGGTGTTTTTTCTTTCATTATTATCTCGCAACTTTGACGACCGATTGAGTGCAAATTTTCACAGGTTTGTTAATTTATACATATATATATGTTGAGATACACCAAGTGAGAAGACTGGTCTTTGACAATTACCAATAGCGTCCAGTGTCTTTAACAAGCAAACTCTGCATATACCTTCTAATATAAATTGATTACAAGTATGAATTAGTATAGAGAGCGCTAACCATTGTTCCACTCAAGCAACCTTTTACAAAATGTGTGACATGCAAAAAAGTTTTTTGACTGGAACGTGCTGTTATTAGCCAAGATGCCATTTGGTACAGAACGCATCCTGTGACACTGTTGCGATAATTTTTAGATAGAACACGGATCTAAGAAAAGTAAATATTGACACGAACCAAAGCAATGTTTCAATGTGACATCATCAATAATGCCTTTTGCGTGGTCGGTAAACATAATTAGGCAGGGGCTAATCTCGAATCAAGGTCAGCCATAATGTGAATGCAAACGCCACTAATATTTAATGATTTGGTAATGGTCTTTACTTTTATCTACTCAAATCTCGTTAAAAATGATAAGTGTTACAATTTTGCTCCTGTTGTGTGTACCTTCAGGCCCATAAACCTTGACCCAATTCTACTGAGCTGATAGCAGTAAATGTTTCTTGGTAAACTTGGTCTGTTTTAAAAAGGGTTTTGATACCTTGTGTAGGTCAGGTTTTTGGCCATGACATGAATCCCTACTCACTGTGAATAAATCCACTAAACTTCTAAACATTCCACGCACACGCCATTCATGGGGAGCCCGCTC
Organism: Asterias amurensis; assembly: GCF_032118995.1. Lineage (NCBI taxonomy): Eukaryota > Metazoa > Echinodermata > Asteroidea > Forcipulatida > Asteriidae > Asterias > Asterias amurensis. The sequence continues at coordinate 20,834,319 of NC_092651.1, read as the reverse complement.
CTTCTCGCACTCTGGCCCATCACTATGGAACGAACTCCCAGTAAACTCTGACAAATCACTACTATTCCAGCTTCAAAACCCATTTGAAAACGTATTTTTGTGCTTAACATACTCTTTGCAATCTGACTTCGGCATCTCTCCTGCGCCAGGAGTGTCTTTTAGACAGACATGGCACATTATAAATTGCCACTATTATCATAATGTACCTGTAGAAGTTTCAGCATCATTAGTCAGTAAGTTTTTGATTATTTTAGTGGAAATTGTTTTGCACATTTCTCAAAAACTAAACAGCACCTCAGCAAGTAATATTTTAAAGGGATTTTTCCACCATCATTATCTTAACTGTATATGTTTAATGTAAATCTGTGGACGTTTGTGTTTTGTGTCCACAAAACCCTATCTGATGAACAAACTTGGAACTGTGATCAAGTTGTCTGGCTGTAGGACTTGCAATCACAAGATTGTGGTTTCGAATCCATGCTTATCACTGACTTCACAATGTCTTGAATCTAGGTATTTTCGTCTAGTTACTAGATCATATTGATTTGTACAATTCATAATCATAGACATGTTTGTATGAGAGATTTAATTGACTGTTGCCAGCTTTTAAAGTCAACTACTCATTTTACAATATCTAGAATAAGTAATGTCGTCTAGTTACTGATTCATAATTTTATTGGTTTGTGGTTTGTGCAACTCATAATCATAGACGTTAAATCAATGTTTGTATAGTACACGAGAGAGATTGGCTATTGCCAACCTAAGCAACCGCTCATTTCACAACATTTAGAATAAGAATTGTCCTCTTAGCTTGACTGAGTCGCAATTTATTGGTTTGTGCAATTCGCGTCCCGTGTCCAAGGTGGACAGCCTCATCAGGTTGATAGAACATGGATTTACAGAAATGTTTGTATGAGAGAGAGAGAGAGTGGCTGACCCCCTTGTGGGAACTTTGCTGACTTCCTTTTTTGTGAAGATTATTCTTACTTGTACAAGACAACTATACACTCACTATGGAGTACTGTTGCCACCTTTGGGCTGGTGGTTCTTCCTGTCTTTTATCTTTTTTATAAATAGAGTGCAGAAGCTTATATCGTTAATCTAATGTTGGTGAAGGGTTGGGATCAACTTTTTTGTCTGGATAGCCAACCAGTTCTCTTTGTAACAAAAGCATTTTTTTTCCTTTCTTTTTTCCCCCGCCCGTTTCGGTCGAGCAAACTGTGCTTCAAGCAAAGTTCTTTAATTTTATCAATGTTTAAAAATCACAACAGCAAATCTCAACGAAGAAAACACATACAAAAATTTTTTAATTGAAAATTGGGGTGGATTTGGTGAACATAATATCAATTGAAAACATTGATAATCTGAATGGCCCCTTACACAGCTCTGTGTAGTTTGTGCTTGATGAAATCAGGTTAACAAACTATGGCTTTCTGAATTGGTGGCTATGGCTATAGCGTGTGTTAAAGTATCATTGTCTTTAGCAACACACCCTGTATTGACCGAATTCACCAGACGTCATCATCAGAATAATCTTGGATGCGCCATTTGGTGGGCAATGTCACAGTGGAAGCGCGCATTTTAGGCGACGCGGCGTTTACATGTAAACCTATTGCCCACCAACTTGGTGAGCATGGCGCAGTCGCTGCTTGTGACATTTCGTGCAAGGGGTCAATAGCTATAGCGCCCAATTTGGATACGGCATAAGTTCCCATAACTCTAGACCATAATCACTATGGATACACAAACCAGACAACAAGAAAGTAAACCATTTTAAAACAGAAAACTCCCACACTGAGAAATCACCACCAAAATAAAGAAAAAAGACAGACATTATCGGCGCTTTGGTATGTTGTAATATGTACCAAGGACTGTATCAAATACCAGTGCTACAGGTATAAGGAGGTACTGAGCATAGGGCATAAAAAGTATTTGATCTAGAGTTTCAAAAGTCACAAATTTGTCCCTTTTATCGGTCTGACCTTTGCGGTTATCAGCCTCTTCCCTGCATGGTAATGTAAACAGGTATTTGTTGACTTACCAAACTTTTCTGGTGCCTGGTCTGTGTTCAAATCAGATCAGTATTGTTTGAGAAAAACAAATAAAATGTAACTTTTATGTTTTTTGTATGAGGTAAATCTAAAGAGTTTTTTTCAAAAGCATGACATAAGCCTATATTGTTTATTTTGGCTCGTTTTTTATTGCTCAGTTTGCTTAGGCCAAATTTCCCAAATTCGGGTTCAGGATACCCCCACAGCATTTAAAAAACCCTCAAGTGGGAGAATTCTGGTCAGGTTTAGGCATATCAATGAAACCAAATCACACCCTCTAATGTTCAGACACGGTCAAAGTCCCGGCCAATGTGCTACCTTTCAGCCAGGTAGAAGTTAATAATAGCAGGACAGTTCTTTTTTATTTAGAACTGAGGAGTCTCCTGAATCCCCAAAAATCTACTCATGGTGGTAGAGACTTGAAGTCACCTGAATTCTGATAATCTACTTTACGGTCAAGAAGAATAAATAGGAAGACAAGTTCTCAAAAGAACATAACCTACCCAGCAATTAGTTAAATGCTTGGTGTTACCACAAATCAATATACAGTACCTTACCAAGCAACGCCTCAAATCCCATAGAGAAATAAAAGATCAAATTTTAACCTTCTCCAGAAGACGATCAGAGCATACTGATCGAAACGTCGAGTTAATCCAACGGTTCTTTTCAGAACCACCCCAACTAATTTAGAGAATCATTACATGGTGTTACCGCAAACTCTTCTATATCTTCATTCCACCATGCAAAGTTTCAAATCCTACTTAAATTTTAACCTAGAAACACTGAATGGACACCATTAGCACTCTAAACCTTCATAGCTCTTGACCCCTTTCATCTCAAAATCTTCTTGAGATCTCTCCCAAGTCAAGTCAAAGGACTAAACAGCTTACACTAAACATTTTGTTAGGTCATAACAATTAAGCAATTGACTTATTGATTTGGTTTGGTAAGCTGAATAGGAGTAATTTGGATTTTGTTTTGAGCTGAATACGATTAATTTGGATTTGTTTTGTCCAGGGTTTTGTAGGCATTGTAACGTCATTGTCCGCATGGTTGCACTCAGTGACTGATGTTAACAAGAGTGGTATTTTATTTCCTCAAAGGATGTTGAATAATGGATGAGCTTGTAGTCTAAAACTTGAAATGTGGGGTGTTTTCCCTTATAGATTATTGTTTGGAAATTGTAAGTCACTTCCAAGAATCCAAGCTAGGCTTCAGAAAAGATATTTTAAAACATTTGTTTTTGGGAAAGTCCACAAGATCGCAGGGCTTGGCTCAAAACATTCACTGGACCCGAATTTTGTGTACAATACCAGAATTGAAATGGAAAGACAAATTCCCAAAAAGTTTAACAATACCAAAAATCGAAGGTCCACATTTGAACACAATCCCAAGACAACTGGATGTAACTGAGTTTAACTGTCTCAAGCTAAAATCACTGGTAATCGGGGCTTGCTGTCCCTAAGTAAAATTCAAGAAGCCCAACATAGTCGTGACTCAATATTGCATAAACCAAAGTAAATACTCCTTGATGCACTTCACGACTGAAAACACTTGAAACAGAGAGGTCTTATCAAATAGCTGTTAAGAAATTTATTTTGTTCTCATTGGTGGTATTAAGGCAAAAGGTTGAAGTGTGCTCAAACATCAATCATCATTACCAACTTACAAATAAAGTTAATTAAATCAAGTCATAATGATCTGAGATGCCCTGAAATGTCTACAAAGATATCCTTCATGTCACTGTTGAGAAGTCATCATTGTTGGGTTTTTTCCCCGCTGACGAGAATGATGAAAATTATTTGCATAGATTTTGAAGTGCAGGCTCTAATGGCTAAACGTTTTGGGTGTCAATGGTTTAGAAGCGATATTATCTACAAAACAAAAGTCTGATCGACTGTATTTGAGGCATTTGTGGTAATTCTGGGATGCAGAGATACTTTATCGGAAAAAGGTTTTTTGGTGAGTACTTGTACTCAGTAGTAGTTTTAATTTATTTGTGTTCATGTGTAAATTAGCTAATTTGTAATTTAACATAATAAATCAAATGTATAATGATACCGCACCATGCAATGCCTCAAATCATATAATTTAAAACTGTATGTTTTGTGCATTATGAGGTTCTCTTTTTGAACCCAAGAATAATGTAGATGTTTGTTTTTTTGTTGTTATATTTTACTCCTAAGCTAGAAAGCTTCTTCAGACAGGGTGACTATGTCCAATGCTCAACTGTCCTTATCAATTTGGGCCCAAATGTCTGCATTAGCATTAATTAAACTACTTACCTAAACAAACATTTCATGCCATTAAATTTTCTTTACTCAAACATTTCCCATTAACACGTTGGCGAACCAGCCCCCCCCCCTCACACCTTAAGTCCACTGATTGCATGTAAGTGGTCACTCCGGGCAACACCGTCCCGCGCGACAAATTGCAGAACAAGTTCATTTAAACTGCTGTTAACATCAACCTTACACCGCAATTCATCGTTAAAATCACCACCTCGTTACTATGGGGACACCACTTTGATAACACAGTCTCCATCTGCCCCCAATATCCGCAGCGAGGTTCCATCAAGAGCAGAAACACGGCGTTTCAAATTTCCTCCTAACATGAAAAGGATTTGTTTGTGTTTGAATAAAAAACGAAATCAATAACCGGTATGAGGTGATGATATCCTTCACACATAGAAATAAAAAACAAAATTAATTTCCTGCGCAGGTAGTAAAATTATCCGACCTTTTTTTCTTTTTTTTGCCATGCTCGGGAAAAGAATTGCAATGAAGCAGATGTGTTGAAAAGCAGACAGGAAATTATTGCCGGTCGCTATTAAACACTAATTGGAGAAAGGATCCTATTTCAGCGACCAATCCATCCAGAGACTGCACTACAAATAGAATCTCTTGCGACAGGCACGTCTCACTCCAAACTGCTTGTTAAAGCCAATTTGAGTTGGGCGTTGAGCAAATGTACAGCTCTCCTTTTTTAATTTCTCTCTCGTTGGAGCAATTACTGAATGGTTGGGATAACTCTGTAAACTATAAATGAGTAGTACATTAGTCGGATATTTATCAAAATCCAGCATGCTGCTTAGGAAATTCAGGTATCTGCTCTCAGAGGTATGTTGGAGTTGCCAGAATTTATTTTTTGAAACTGTCTCGATGTCAGGTTTTTGAATTGTTGATTTCCTTCCAATTACAGTAGGTTAATTTTTAACCAAACTCTAGAGATGCTGCCGCCAATATTTGAGCTTTGTAATTGTTGAAAACCAATTTTAATGGAATGTTTTGTCTACGGTTTTACTATAAGTTATAGTTCCAGGCTGGAAACTGATGGATTCTTCAGCTGTAGTTGGATTTTAGAGTTGTGGCTTGTTGTGGCACAGCAATTAAGACCACTGGACTCAACCTCTGGTATTTCTGATCAGCAGTGTGTGGGTTCGAGTCCCAGTGGTGACACTTGTGTCCTTGAGCAAGATGCTCTGCCATAATTGCTTTACCCTCGGATGGAACATTAAGCTTTATGACCTAACCACTAGGATTGGTGGTTTATGTGCGTTTGAAGTCATTTGTAACTAATTTTTTTCTTTACTTACTTTTTGTTCGACAGATTGAGGAAAGAATCAACCTGGAGCATCTTCATAAACTGAAGCAGTCTTTCGAGGTGAGGAATTTATGAAAATTTGTAAACGGTGAAAACATATGATTTTTCCCCCCACTATTTTTTGTGACTCCGATGACCGATTGAGCTGAAATTTTTTACAAATTTGTTTCATGTGTAAATTGGGTCACAAAAAATGGGGACAGTCTTTGACAACTGTTGTATGTGCTTTAAAGACACTGGACACTGTTGGTAATTGTCTTCTCACTTGGTGTATCTCAACATGCATAAAATAACAAACCTGTGAAAATTTGAGCTCAACTGATCGTCGAACTTGCGAGATAATAATGAAAGAAAAAACACTCTTGTCACACGACATGGTGTGTTTCCAGATGCTTGATTTCGAGACCTCAAAATCTATTTCTTATGTCTCCAAATCAAATTCGTTGAAAATTACTTCTTTCTCGAAAACTACGTTACTTCAGAGGGAGCCGTTTCTCACAATGTTTTATACTATCAACAGCGCCCCATTACTCGTTACCAAGTAAGGTTTTATGCTAACAATTATTTTGAGTAATTACCAATAGTGTCCAGTGCCTTTATTCTTTAAGTCAGTTACAATTTCATAGAACTTTATATACAAAAGGACAACTTTGCTAAAAGCCAAAAACTCCTGGTAGAAATAGATGACCAATAATATTGCAACACTAGGTATTATTATTTGTATCAGTTTTTCTCAGTTTTGCTTAGAAAATCTAATTTCCTGGTAATCCTTTTGTGTTAAAAACAAAAATTAAACTCATAAAATTGGCTATCAACTTAAAGCCTCGTCCACGTAGTTAAGAGAAATATTACGTTACAAATTGGCAATGAACATTTTGCTCAAATTGAAACGACTCAATTCTTGCAAAACATTTGCTGAGATTATATAATTGTGTTGTCGAAATTTGCTTTGCAATTGCATGAAGTGCGAACGAGCCTCAATAAGCCATTTGCGAGTTAGATTTGAATAATGTCCGTTACAATGACTTGTTTCGTCACAAGTTACCACTTACATTTGAATTCCTCAGACTACAGAGTTGGTTGGTAACATGATTCGGGGCAAGCTTTTGTATAGCAACCTTCAAAATGAGCAAACCCTGGTACCATTGTGCCATACACATCCATTCAGAATTGTGTATGGGTGTTCACCGTTTCTTACGTAACTACGCAAAAGCTTGCCCCTAATCACGTGGTGTAGCAACTGTCTCAATAGTCTGAGGAATTCAACCTTAAGTGGTGACTTGTGATCAAGCACGTCATTACAAGACAACATTCAAATCTGAAACGCAAATGGCTCATTCACTTATTCACACCCTTTTCCTTTTTTGCAGAATGCCGATTCAGAGAACTCCGGAACTTTGACGCTCGATCAGTTCAAGTTAGTGATCCGTAATTCACTGGGTCTTAGAGGAAAGGTAAGATATGAATGATGTAACAGTTTCATTTCTTTACCTTCTACAAGGTTGAGTTAAAGGGAAGGTATAGACGATGTGACCTATGTTTACATTCAAACCGCCCTCTGTTGACAAAACACTCTATACGTCATGTTTCGCCGGGCACTGAGTTGCGCAGTCACAGTAAGATTGCGTACACTTTCTAGCTGGCTGCCAAAACACAAAGGTTTTGCCCGACAGTATGCGCGCGAATCATGTTATGATTTTCGTGTGCCGTCAGAGGTCACATGGTATGTTTGGTAATCACTCGTAAAATTCACGGAGAAAACTTACTTGGTTAGAAGCCTACATCAGAATAAATAGCAAGACAGTTCTCTAAAGAACAAACTCTACCTAGCAAGTAGATATATACACACGGTGTTACCGCAAATCAAATATATATATATATATAGCCTAAAGCAGCTTTCACTAGTACAAAGCATTTTGAGAAACTTTTTTATTAGGAATGTGGTTATGTGAAAAGATATCATTTTTTATGCCCCCAAAATATGAATCTGAGAAGTGTGGAACTGCAGAGTAAGGCTACTCTAGGGATTATTTTCCTGCTTTGACATTATTTACTCTGGATTTTCGACAATATAAATCAAAACTGAGTCCACCTTTTGATATGAAATTGTATACTTCTAGATTTATTTATGGTATGCACAGGTGTGAAGCATTGATCTAACAACCTTGAAAAGTTAAAGATGCTTTGTCAGATTTTTGGCCCCAAACATTAAAAAATAGGTTTTTTGAGTGAATGGTATTTCAAAAGAGTATCACCCGCTCTAACAATTTTTTTTAAAACTTTTACTTTTAATGGTCAGGAACCATTACAAAATTTTAATTCTTATAAAACACATAAGAATTGGTCACGTAATGTATTGTCGGGATCCCAACAAAAACTAATTTTGAGCACTTTATTTCACTGCTACTAATAATTGGCGGACTTTTTCGAGCAATGGCTCAAATGAAAGCTTGTAACTTTCTCGACCCCCATCAAAATACCTATTGAATTTTAAATCAAAATGTTTGGGTCAAATCGGCCAAAAATCTGACATAGTATCTTTAAAGCCTTCTTGAATTGATGGCTAGTAATGACTCCTGGTGTTGATTCATGCATAACCCCAGAGAGACGGGATTTATTTTGATTGTGTCGTAAATCTATCGTTATATGAATATTTACAGAATGAAGAGCAGATTACAGCATTATTTATGAAGATTGACTCCAACTCTGCAGGTCACATAGCATGGGTAAGTCGGAATTTAAAAAAAGCCTTCCTTTTTGGAATGGTCTTAGTGGTTTTGAAATATTGCTTTTGTGCTCGGGAGAGATTTTAAAGATTACAAAATCAGGGAGTGGTTTTGTCAAGCAATTTTGCATAGCAAACAATAGCCTGAACTTATTTTGTGGATACTTAATGCAAATATCAAGTAGCAAAGGATGATTTTCGAGTAGCAACTGCTACATTTTTTGTAGCATTTTGCTAGAAGGATCATCATTCACTGAAAAATGGTATTTTATTCAGTGGCTACTGGGTGTGCAGCAGCACCCTGCAGTCCTTTTCAAGTTGCTCTATAAATTGGTCTTTCATGAATGCTTCCCTATTAAAGCCATTATACACTTTCGGAACATTAAAAACAAAAATATAAAAAAATTCACAGATTTCCAAATAACTTACAGGGTTTACAAAAGGTAATGGTGAAAGACTTCTCTTGAAATATTATTCCATGAAGTGCTTTACTTGTCGAGAAAACATTAAAACAATTATCAATTCTCGTTGTCGAGAATTACGGATTTATTTTAAACACATGTCATGACACGGCGAAACATGCAGATACAAGGGTGGGTTTTCCCTGTTATTTTCTCCCGACTCCGATAACCAATTGAGCCTAAATTTTCACAGGTTTGTTATTTTTTATATCAGTTGTGATACACGAAGTGTGGGCCTTTGGACAATACTGTTTACCGAAAGTGTCCAATGGCTTTAATGAATGACCAATGTTTAAAAAAAAGAGGGTATATTAATGTTTCATTCTTGTAGAGATTGGAAGTTGATGACAGATACATTATGATCATTTCAATTGTTTTGAAAAAAGTGTGTTTAGGAGGCAAAAAGTTGTGGAAATCTACATACCACAGCGAGTGTACATGATATTTTTAACTACTTGTTGAGCATACATTTGAAGAATTTAATTTAATTGTTGTGTTAAATTGTTGATCTTTATACATGAGTGACTGAAGAAAAAAGTCATAAGGCACACCTGTTTGTCCACAGACGGCTTTATTCCATCCACTTTTATCTTATTTTCAGACCTTGATTTGAATAATTTTGCACTTAGCTTGAAACAATGATTTTTACTTCTTTTTCATGTATTTCTTAAGCTCTTTCAGTGGCAATTTTTTGTGTGCGTTTTGAAAAAAAAACAACATAAAAAATCATGTACAATAATGACGCTTTTAGCGCAAGAACTCTGTTCTTATGAATTTTTAATAAGCTTATTTTTCAACCGTGTATTGCTGACGACCTTTATTTCAGTACATGATATAAAACACCCAATTCAAATAAATTATTAAAGTATTTGTAGATAAAAAATTCCTTCAAAAATAGGTTTCCTGCCAGGCTGTACAACATATGCCATACAGGGAGCCACTAGGCATCTCAAATGCTTTGTTTGTAAGAAATATTTATTGCGGTGGCACCGTGTAGATAAATCTCTTTTGAGTGATGGTGGTTTTGAGAAGAACCGGACGACTCACTGTTCGGACAGTATACGTTCTGTAGGGACAGAGTTTACTGTAAAAAAATGTTGTGTCCTCTGGTTCTTTTCAAAACAACAATCGGTCAAAAGAGATTTATCTACATGGTGTTACTGCAAAAATATTTTTTACTATTCTTCCATCATACACACCTTCAAGTCTTATTTACTATGTCTTGTTTCCACATTGTAGGATCAGTTTTGTACCTATATGCAGCTGGAGTACGAAGAGAAAGAAGATGCATACAGGAGACAGAAAGACGTTGATATCCATACACCAGCGAGTATAGAATACATGCCACATAGGGAGCCCGTACTACGCATCACCAACATGTCTGATGGGACATTTGTAGCAACCAGTCAGGATGGGACGATATCATTTTGGAGTGGGAACATGGAACTGAAAAGAACCAGATCAGTAATGGTATGGATTTCTTTTATTTTTTTCAATTGTTGCACACTCTATGATGGGGACCTTGGTGCTTCACCTCGAGTGCCATTTGCCCCTTTGCATTGAGTGCCATTTCCCCTTCGCCTTGAGTGCCATTTTCCCTTCGCCTTGGGTGCCATTTGCCTCTTCGCCCTGGGTGCTATTTGCCTCTTCACTTTGGGTACCATTTGCCCCTTCACTTTGGGTGCCATTTGCCCCTTCGCCTTAGGTGCAAAGAAATTTGCTAAGCAGTATTTTTTGCTTAAAAAAATGAAATTTGCCCCTGGTCCTGTTATATATGGCCAGGGATATTGGAATTGAAGGCCTTCGGGCTGCAGTGTTTTTGTAAACTTAGTAAACTCCAGGCATATGTCCGTGGCTTTTGTTTTGTTAATGTTTGTATTTTGAATGTGTTTTTATGCTGAATAAATAATAATAATAATGATAATGTCTGAGGAGACTCTTGATATAAGTCAATCAAGTGTCATTCTCTGTTTATTTTTTCAGACCGAGCAAAATGCAACGAGACAGAAGCCGAAGTGGGTGACAGACTTTGTTTTAATGCCGCAATACAACAAGCTCATCTTAGGAACAGGGTAAGTGAAGATTAATGACCCAGTTCACCTGTCACCATCATAGTCTTTATTGGGCCATTTTGATGCTGAAAACGCCCAGTACATATTTTTCTATTGTAGCAGATCAGCTACTGCATTCTAAGAAGTTTGAATGAAATTGTGTTAACTTATTTTTTTTCAGATATCAATGAATCTCTGTATTGTTCCATTGCCCTTGAAAGTGAACCAACTCAAGCTTGAAAATAAGAGAGTCAACGGAGGCCATCGCTGCCCAGACCTTGGTCTTGGTGCCCCTTCAAAAGTTTCCCACAGATGCTCAAATGGAAGTGCCCTTTGTAATCAAAATGGCCTTGCCCTCTCAAAGATGAAATGCCAAATTTGTTAATTCTTGTCTTTCATAAACTTGATTGCTTCTGTAGGGACCGTGAAATTCAGTTCTACGAGTTGTCAACTTTTGAGCCGTACTGCCAGGTGACTGGACTGGAGACTACACCTCTCAAGATGGCATATTGGTAAGCATTTATAACAGGACTCCTTTATGGCAGATTTATTAAAACCATCAAGCACTGAATAAGACAGAACCTCATTGTGCGTCCTCTATGAAATACTCTAGTTAGAAGAAAACAATAAGAATCTTTTAGAAAACTCATAAGAATATTATAAAAATTAATAAGATCTTATTAGAAACTGATAAGAATCTTACAAGAACTTATAGGAAACTGATGAGAATCATGTAAACAAAATTAAGAATCTGATAAGAAACTCATACCAATCTGTTAAGACACTGTTTAGAATAGAAACTCATAAAAACTTTATAAGAATTTTATAGAAATTAATCAAAATCTTAAAAGAAACTGATAAGAATCTTGTAAGAAACTGATAAGAATCTTACAAGAATTTTATAAGATTCTTATAAGAATCCAGTCAAAGAAAACATTGCTGTACGGCAAAACTAAAGGCAAAATACGAAGATAAACAATTTCAAAGTCAAAATGTCAAACTCTCACATGCACCATGGGCACAATATTTGAGCAATGTAGGGTAAAAACCAAAATATTCAAAACTACATCTACCACAATTTTAGTCCAGTAAGCTAATGACTTTTCAATCATGACCGTTTTATTTTGTATAAATGTCTTTCAGTTCAACTGGGTATGATGAGTGCTTGATTATGTATGGGGATTCTGAAGGTTGCCTCAATATCATCATCATCAATGGTACAGGAGAAACACTCAGGTTCGTATGCACATCAATTAATAATAATAATCTACAGAGTTTATAAGGCACACTTTCCTGTAAAACATCAATTTTCCCAAACCTCTGTAAACTTGAATTGTATTACCTGAGAGGTGCTGGGTCTAAAATAAGGGGGAGCCAAGACCCAAAAGCCATTTTTCCCCCCAGGAGCACCCACATTTGTCAAATCTCATCGCTGATTTACAGGATTACTCCAACATTTGAATTAAATAAAGTTGCTTTCTTATGCCGTACCCTCTTTCATGTGCCAACTGATCACTAGCGACCGGCTTAAATCTCTTTAAAAAAAAAATAGTTGTAAAAGAAATGATACAAATATCGCATGACCACACAGTTTTCAGAATGGGAAAAAGTACTCGTCAGGTTGGAAAAATGTTTAAAAAGATTATTGTGTCTATACATGTTTTTAATAAACCAACAATAGTGATAATAATAATGTATGATAAATTTATCTCTTAAGTAATTGTTGCATAAAAGGATTAAAAGAAAACAACGTTTTCCTTTTGTTTTTCAGAACTTGGAAGAAGATGCCCAAGACGGAGGGAATAGCCAGCGTGACTCTTGAGAAGGTCGCTCATTCACACCTGACTCGCTTCGTCCGATGGAAGGTCCACAATGACTGGGTTGCCGAACTCAGATACTACGATGAGATCAGATCCATTATTTCATGTTCGAATAACGAGAGCTCGGCTTTGGTAATAGGTATGTCTAGTCTCATTATTTCTGACCCTTTGATTATATTTTTGACCAAATACCAACTTGCCTTATTAGGTGAGGTTTGCTGTAGCACCATGTGTAAACCTCGTTTGATTAGTGTTGGTTCTGAAAAGAGCCGGTGGATGACAACTCTTGCCATGCTTTACACAAACCTGATTATTTTCCCACCATGCGAACTTTCAAATCCAACAGCCCAAAATGATACAAATAAAGCTAATCAGCCTTTAAGCTGCAGTGCTTTTTACCAAGTAAGTTGTTATGGTCATTCATTTTTTTGAGTAATTACCAAATATGTCACTCGCTTTAAACTGTATGACATCAAGTTGAAACTACCTACAGCTTTTAATCAAAGTCACTCTTTCAACGTTGTAGGATGCACAACTGGCAGCACGCACGTGGAAGCTCAACTCAAAGAAATCAAGGAGCATTCCAACTTCCCGGATGCAGCGGACAAGAAACTGAAGATAGCTCAGCAGAACTACGCCCACGCTAGGAGGAGACTTGACGCAGACCAGACTACCTTTAGGATACACAAAGGAGTCAAGGTGTTTGACTTCTGCAAAGAGAAGAATTTAATCATCACCGGTGGAATGGATAGGATTGTGAGAATGTGGAACCCGTATGTACCAAGGTAAGATAATTTGTGCTGCTATTTTTCAATAATGGGTTCAAGAATAGTAATTCGTCTTTTCTTTGATTACGTTTTCCCAAAACGTTTAAAGGGTTTGGGTACTTTTTGTAGGACACAAAACACAATGTTCACAGATTAACATTCAACTTACACAATTTGAAGATGGTGATAGTAGAAAACTTCCCTTAAAGCAATCACACAACATCGGTAAACAGTATTGTCCAAAAGCCCACACTTCGTGTATCACACCTTGTATATAAAATAACAAATCTGTGAAAATTTAGGCTCAATTGGTCATCGGAGTCGGGAGAAAATAACGGGAAAACCCACCCTTGTTTCCGCACGTTTCGCCATGTCATGACATGTGTTTAAAATAAATCCATTATTTTCGATATTGAGGATTTATAATTGTTTTAATGTTTTCTCAAAAAGTAAAGCATTTCATGGAATAATATTTCAAGAGAAGTCTTTCACCATTACCTTCTGTAAACCCTGTAAGTTATTTGTAAATCTGTTCAGAAAGTGTCCAATGGCTTTAAAATATTACTTGCTGAGATGCTGTACTTTTTAAACTGAGTAAAACAATGAAACAAAAATATTCTTCGTCTCAGGAGGCGGAAGGATAGTTTATCATTTTCTTTTAATATCCAAGCATGATATTTGGTCCTTGGGAAACAAAGTAGGAATATTTTATCGAGTGTACAATGGCTGACCTATGGGTGTAAGTTTTAGAAGACTTTTCTGGCTATTTAATCACACTTTATGTGATTTTCTCAACAGCAAAAAATTGGGGGGAAAAATTTACAGTAGCAAAATATCAGGCCTGAATATCTTTGTTTTATTTTTTTGTTGGCCATCTTTTTTTCTTCTTATTTTGTGTGCACTTTTGTTTTAAGGTTTGAGAATTCAAAATGTGAATTTAAATAATATTTATCCCATAAAATTGTTTTTCATTGACCAAAGAAGACCTTGTACCAAATGATTTTACAAAACATTACACCAGGGGTGCATTCCACTTGCGCAAAAGTATCGCAACTGTTCGCCCACATGTTGTTTATCTTTGGAACGACTGGTGCGCACTACGCTATGTCAATATGGCGGCGCCCTGAAATGAAGATGGCGACCCCGTACGTAGTTTTTTTAAAACTTTATTTTTGCTAGATGTAGCCCTCTTTTGTACATCATGCCATCAACTAATTAACTTCATTATTTCAAATCTGCATTATCAACCACTGAAAATACACTGTTATTATGTTTGTGACAACAAAATAATACCGTATGCTTGTCCGCCATTATAAAAATTATCATTTCAGTTTTTAACTCGTTCCACTGGAAATTGTTAGCGAACGCGCGCAATGTGGAACGCACCCCAGTACCTCAAATTTAACAGTTAATTAATTGCTCATCAAGTAAACAAAAAGTGTCTCCATTTTTTTGGGGGGGAGGAGGGGCTGGGGGGGGGGCTGGGGCTCTGTCTCCGTCTAATGAGATTTCAAATTCAATGCACCTTTCAGTACAATTTGCAGTCTTGTATAAAGTACTGGTAAATATGTTGTACATGGATGTACATTTTTGTATAATAACGGCCTTTTTCTGTTTTATACCCGTTTTTGTCCGGTATGAATGTATGTCTGTCTTTTTGTCTGTCCGTCCATAGGCTGGGGAACAAAAGATTTGCTTCTTCCCGGACCTAGATGTTGCAATTTGTTATAAGTTCACTTTTTTATCCGTTTTATATTAACTATAACTTGGACCATATTTAACACTCTGTATTAAATACACTATTTGCAACATTGAATAAAGGTATCTATCCATCTAAGAAATCATCAAAATCAAAGATCAGAATAGAATCTCTTACATGTAAACAAATCTCCAATAATTCTGTCCATCTTACATCTTTAACTCAATATTTATGTTTGGCCTCCAATGGTAAATGTATGATTAAGCTAGAGAGCGCCCTCTATGTAGCTCACAAAGTAGATTACCGGCTTATCCTATACATGTATGCTGTTTTAACTTAGCAAACATGTGCCATTGTGCTGCATAGCCACAAAACCTTCCTACTGTAACTGTCTCACAATCCGCTTAACTTGCTTATACCCTGAGGTGCCTAAAAAGCCCGCCTTTGCCACTTTGCTACTGTTAAATGTTTAATTGCTTTCGTTGAGGCATGATTGGTTTCACACACACAAATTCTTTTGTCCTTTGCATGTCTGCTTACAATAAAAATCCTTTAATCTTCTACCCTCATCCCTGGTAAGCGGTATTGTGCTGCTTAGCGTTGTTGCTTAGTGACCGGTGCTTATAGGAACCTAGGGGCCTGATGAAGTGAATTGGATGTTGGGTTGGAGGTAGAAATCAATAAACTCTCGGAGTACAATAGAATCAATTTAGATTCACAACTCATTTCGTTGTTCCCTGATTGATCTCTTCTTCATTGGGCATGTCATGGATCGAGTGTTTCGGATCTGGTTCGAGAAACCCCGCAAAGGGGGCGGAAAGTTCCAAGATATTAATGAAATTTTTTTAAAGAAAAATACTTACAGGTATCTCAAATCAGTTTGAAGTGTTGTTCCAACTCTTGAGAACAAATTATTTGACTGTCTCTTTTGTATGACAAATAGTTTTCCCTTAGTGACATTTCCGAAGTGATCTAAACTTTGACAGCTCCCCCGTGATCAGAATGGTATATTCCTTTGCGGACTATGCATCCATAATGTGCGACTTTTCTTTTTGTCGGAGGGTTCTTAGAGACAGTTGTATAAGTAAAGACAGATGTATCATGGCTGTCGTCAATCTGGTATCGACTCTTAACACTTTTGGAACAATATAATGAATCCTGACGTGCTTTTTTTAGTAAGCTAGATTGATAAAATGCAGGTAATTTGACTTTTGTTTTGGCTTTTTGACTGTCTGCACTGTAAAGCAATATTTGTTACTAAATTATTCAATCTGTGCACGACCCCCTGGGTAGTACGCAGTTTCTAGGCCTACTTAAATAGTATTTTAGGGCACTAGGTCTTATAAGACACTTTCAGGGCCCAATTTTGGAAGCTGCTTTTTCATGGTAGTCCTTGTTCAGGAAATGTTTTTTATATTTTGGCCCAATGCATGGCTGTGCGAGCTTATTAAAGCAAAAAAAAAAACGGAAGCTGGAAATTCCACGCTTATTAATTTCACAGGTGATCAGAGAATGCGTGTGCCTAGTCCATATAACTAGGCATCTAGCGAAGATATTCGGCAATGGTCCTGTAGACTGTTGAGACTGTTGATCACAAGCACAGAAAAGACTGACACAATTACAAACTTTGTAATCTTAAACAATAGCACCATTTATATGTGACTGTGAGAAAGACTCTGCTAGGGTCGAACACCAGGCCGTTAACTATTTTTTTGCATTTTACATAAATGTTAAGTTTACAAATAGCCTAAATAAAGAATCACTTTTTTATATATTTTTTTTAGAAAACAGTGTTTTACATTTTAAACAAATTCTTATTTCATGTTGAAAACCACCACAGCTCAGAGAGAGTTTTATGTCTCTGTTGTCTCAGCAAACCTCACTAGATTGAATTTCCACACTGCAAAGTTTGAAATCCTGTTAACAAATTTTTATTTTGTTTTTTTTATTGATATATTTCAGCAAGCCAACTGGTATGTTAAGAGGTCACAATGCTCCAATCTTCTCCCTCTACATCGCTGCTGACGAGAATAGGGTATACAGTATATCTCAGGACAAAACCATTAAGGTAAGCCAAGAGAGATTAGAGTATTACATGGTGTTACCGCAAACTCTTCTATATATATAAGGTAAGCCAAGAAAATATTACCGTAGGTTTGTGATAAAACCAAAGACCATAAAAGACTTTTTGTTTCTTTGTAAATGGCTTTTAATGTGTGAGCCTAAAGTGGCCAAATGCAGCTTGTACCAAATTCCCATAAGCAGCCACAAATGTCCTTAAGATTTTCACCTAAATGGCCAAACAAAAAGATCAAAGTAAAGTTTATGTCCTGATCTGACAGTTTCCATAATTCCAAAGTTATCACTGTCTTTATATTACTAAGTAAAGAGTTCTGAAAGCATTTCTGATGGTGGAAAACTAGCAAGAGAAGACAACATTTAATCAAATTAAATACAAAATTATAGAATTAACAGTTTGTTTGCAAACAGTGTCTGCTTTTTAAAATATAACTGTACACAAATGTAAAAGGTCAATAGTTTAATGTCTATGGTAAATAGCAGGTACCACCCTTTGATCTAATCAAATTAATCACTAATTAGGATCTAATGGTCTGCAAGATTGGTTAATTGGAATAGCAGTGATAAGGAGATTCAGATCATAGAGCAAAGTCAGTTCCTGTTGTAGGCTTACATAAGGTTTTTTTTTTCTCTTCTTTTTTTTTTGCACACTGAACAAAGGCCCTTTTCAAAGTAAACCATGACTCAGGATTGGGTTTTGGCTCTGGATCTGTCTGCTTGATTGAAGCCCTGCAGCCGATTTCACAAAACTTTACGCAACTGCGTAAGTCCACTTGCGCAACGTTTTATGGCGCAACTTACGCCATAAACGTTGCGCAAGTGGACTTACGCAGATGCGTAAAGTTTCCTGAGATCGGCCCCTGTACTGTAAGGAAAATGTACATCTTCTAAATAACTCATGAGTCTAAGCCATGGTTTTGAAAAGGGCCATTGAGTCAATGTTGCTTTTTAGAGAGCATGAGGCAATTACCTTTTTTTTTTCCAATTCACACTACATGTCAGTTTGGCTGGAAAGCAGTTTGCAACAACCTTTTCTATGTTACACAAATGTATTTTTTCGGTCATAAAACATTTTTAGGAACTGGTCATAAAAAGAGAACAGTTTATGAGAGGGGTGATGGTCATATCAATGAATTATTAAAATTGGTGAGACTTGAAATAGAAAGGTTCGCATATTTACTCATAACTGTACATGGTCATGGTGAAACTTTTCAAATAATCTATTAAATGCCCTCTCACACACTGTCCTTTTTGTAGCTGGTCCCTAAAAATGTTTTATGTCTGAACAAATACATAAGTGTGAAATAGAAAGAGCTGTTGCCAAACTACTTAAGCGACCCAATTTACCTGAATACAATTTGTTTTAAAATTATTTGCGTTTCAGCTTTAGTGTCTAGTAAAGATTATGCTACAGGGTCAGAAACTGAAATATCATTGTAGATGACAGGATTTCTTAAAACTGGGGGGCATTCTGGGATTGAATTTTATGGAAATTTAGCCTTAGCACACAGAGTCCAATAACCTTGTCATACCTTTTGGACACTTTATGTTAAAAACAAAACTTGACTAAAAACATTTAAAAAACTATCGTTGCACAGAGAATTGTTTTTAGATCTCATTTTGAGTTTTTAGAGTGTATGCAAATGACTTATCTGTTATTCTTTCACCATCCAGATGTTTTGTCATTTTTTCTTTCAGTTGTTTTATTGTATCTAAAAAATAATTAACAATGTGAAACACTTTGAGTTTCTCTTTAGGTAGATTTTGGAACAATATAATTGCTTTAGTTTTATTTGCTCATTTAAATGCTGCCGATTAAAAGAACAGCTGTCTGTAACTTGAGTTTTTCTTCTATTTTTGTTGTTGTCAGGTCTGGGACATCAAGGACCAGGTTTGCATGTTGACGATCCGACCCAAGACTCACAAGATTAGAGGAGACTTACAAGCCTGTCATTATAATAGGGTTGCTAAGGGATTCTGCATAGCAACGGATCAGATGGCTCTACTCAGTCACAGAGCTAAGTACGTTCATCCATGGAGGAAAACAAATTCTTAATTTTGAACATTTAAAAAAAAACATTCCTCTTGGTTCTCCCAAAGATACTTTACCAAGCTGTCAGGCAGTTACTAAACTACCAGAGTTTTTCATGATTCCCATCTATCTTACAATCAAATATTTTGTTAAAACTTTGGCGTGTCATGTACACAAATGGCTAAGTCAACTAGGTGTGGGTTTGAATCCCATTGGCTGCACAGGCTGTATCTTCAAAAGAAGTTGAGATAGTTTTACAAACAAAGTTAATTGCCCAGTGATTGGATTGATAATGTTCATGCCCAAATAAGCCCCAAAATGGACAGATACTAGCTCTATATATTATAGTGTTAATAGTAGTGGTATTATTAAGCACAGGTATTCATGCAGATTTAACTTTGTCAGACTTTCTTTATACCAGTGCATTTTTCCTTCCTTAATTTTTTTTGATTATCAAGAATATTTATAAGTTGTTAAAAAAATTAAAATTTCAGCAGCCCTTTGTAATATTTTCTTTTTAGTTTAAAAATAGAAGAAGGAAAAAGTTGATTTTAAATGTGAACATATTTGTATTCATAAGCTCTTTGTAATATAATCTATTAATTCTTAACTACAAGTACTATCGTTGTTTCAAAAGCCACTTTGTTTTAAAAATTGATTGAGTTTCCCGTTTATTTCTCACAGTCGTATTCAGCAGCATGGGGAGGTTGTTTACACACACAAGGAACCAGTGCATTGTGCCAAATACAACCCTAGCTTTAAACACATCGTCTCCTGCTCAGATGGATCGGTAAGTCAGCAGATATTTCAAAGCAAACTCCACTTCGTTCAATTGCATAAAATCCAACTGTTAGCAGAAAACTATAAATAAGCATAATTTTGTTGTGCTCAGCTATTTTTGTGCTTAAGGAGCTCTATGAAATAAGGCCCGGATCATTATATCTGGTTAATAGTTTACAGTTGCTTTTTTTTCATTTGTTTTGAAATTGGAATAGATGAGTGATAAATGGCTTCGTTAAAAAATGTATAATTAGTAATGTTTTGTTAACAAAAATATTGGACGTTTTTAGTATTGTCTGCTCGTTTGCTCTGACTTAGTAGATAAAAAGCCAAGGGCTCATGTAGTCCATCTTGTCAAAGACAGAAGTTAACTGGTACAAGAGAGGGATAGTGGCTTCAGACAGCAATGTTTAAGGCAAAGTTTTTTAATTACCTTATATTCACATGTTAGGTTTTTTTCCAACAACGTTTTCTCAAATTTGTTTCTTATGGTTTATAGGCAGAGTTGAATCAGTTTTTGTTTGCTAGGTGTTTCAAATGGTCAATAACTCAGTGTGAGAAGCTGTTGCGGAATGAGTCGATGACAATTGAAAGATGTTAGTTATCTCAATACGATTATCTTTGGTCTTTCTGTTAGATATCACGTTATAAGCGTATTGATTTAATACAAAGTATGATGAACAATGTACATGTTACAATGTTACACCAGATTGACGTCCGAAACTGCGTCAACGTCCCAAACTGCGTTTCAAGGACGTATTGTAGAGAGATTTGGTCGATTTCCAAAATCCCACCGGGTCATGGCCACAGTTGGCTAGCAACTGATGCCGCTAGAGAGCTCTATGGTTCACAATTTAGGATGAGACCAATCACCAACAAACTGACAGGACGATATTCTTGATCGATGATCCTGTGTAAACTATGCCTTTTTTTCTCTTCTCGAAAGACATCTGTCAATTACTGAGTGGTCTTATTTCTGTTCTTTGGTTTACTGGAGTGCATCATTATCTTTGCAGAAATTTGATGTAATTGCTGTAATTCTTAACAAACCACTCTCGCATATGTCTCAGTTTTTATGCGCTTAGAGGCTTTTGCATTAGGCGCTTTACAAATGTCTTATTATTATTATTATTATTATTATTATTATTATTATTATTTTCATTCTTTGGTGAAAAACATTTACTTAATATCCTCTTTCACAATCTCTTACATGTATGTTTGATTCCTCCCCATTCTTTCCTCCTGACTGTACAGTTTCTCAAAAATGTTCACAATGAATTTCCCCAAAAGCCGCTTTAGTCCTCATTAGTAGCCGTAACTCTCCAGCATCACCCTCTCAATTACTTATGAAGTCTATAATTGAGTTGCATGCAGTGGTCATCCGGTTACCCCCCACCCTAGCCCAACATTCATTGAATGTCCAGGGAACTTTAAGTAATGATAAGTGACTGCCGCATAACGGTCTATTTCAAGCTCTAGCGCTTAAATCTATTTCAAACTCGGCTTACTAAATGAATTGTATCCCACCCTATTAATCATTTTCTGACACATTCGATCACCATCCTTTTCAGTTCACCACATGAAGCCAGATTAAGGCGTATTGATCAGCGAGGTTGAATTGCACCTCTACACAACCAGAGGTCTCTAATCCTATTTGGGAAAGTTATGGTAGTCACACTTCCTTTGTGTGCTCTTGACATGTCTGACAACCATGGACAACCCAATCAACATCTTCTTGGAAACCACAAACTGTTTCAATTTGTCTTCCCTCTTTTGTTCCGAGAATAACTTGTCTTTGTTTGTGTTGTTTTGGTGATGCTGAGCTGAGATGAGCTGGACATTGAACTGAACTGGGTTTAATCGAAACGGATTTGGCGCGGTTGGGGTGTTTTCAATTTTTGCTGTAACAGTTGTCTTTCTACTCTATCAAAGCATGTTATCATTGCTTACATAAAGACTGACTTTGTACGTTTTAAGGCCTTTTTTATGGCAGGCAAGATACTAAACTGCTCATATGGGAAACTTTACATTTCGTGCAAATAGTATTTTAAAAAACCGAGACATTAAAGAATTTTTTTTCTTCACATTTTTTAAATATCAATGTTTTTTTCGGAATTACGTTACATAGTTTCACTCAAAATCAATTAAGTTTTACATTTTGTTCTATTGTTTTGTCAAAGCACCAATTTTGATTCTAAACACACAGACCCACTTTTGTGTTGGGGCAGCATCGAGTATCACAAAATGTAAAACTGGGTTGGCAGTAAAACAAAAAAAAACTAAACAGAATTCATGTACCTTTTCGTTTTGTGCTAAATGATTCATAAATTATGAATCACTTAATACAAACACTATCAAACTGCCCATATCACTGATTAATCTCGAGCTATTTTATATTTTTGCAGTCAAGGCCATACTTTTACCAACAAAAACCAAAGTTGGCAAAACACGCAGATATATGTATGTTGCAAACAAAATTTGGCAATAAAAAATTTGTGTCAATTTAACCATTTTATACAAACTACTCTACTGTCTCTTTTTCTAAGGTGGTGAAAATCTGAGACTTTGAGACCGGAAACGCCGTTTTTGAGTTCTCTCAGGCGCATGACAATAACGCTATCACCACCAATTTGTGTCAATTTAACCATTTTATACAAACTACTCTACTGTCTCTTTTTCTAAGGTGGTGAAAATCTGGGACTTTGAGACCGGAAACGCCGTTTTTGAGTTCTCTCAGGCACATGACAATAACGCTATCACCACCATGACCTTTGACACCTCCAATCGGAGACTCATCACCGGAGGGAGGGATGGTCGACTCAAGATCTGGAACTATAACAATGGCCATTGTCTAAAGAGGCTGGAGAGAGGTGAGAGATGGGTTCAAATATTTCATTCTGGGGAGAACTGTTTTCTGAGAACTCCTTTGTACCCTGGGCCTAGCTTCAGGCAATGGACACCTTTGGTATATGTCTAAAACCAGCAATCTCACTTGGTGTATCCGAACATATGCACAAAATAACAAACCTGTGAAAATTTGAGCTCAATTCGTCATTGAAGTTGCAAGAGAATAATGAAAGGAAAAACACCCTTGTTGCACAACTTTGTGCGCTTTCAAAAGGACAAAATAAAAGGCGTCATCAGGCTGTCATTATTTGAGTGAGAAACACCTCTTTCTCAAAAACTATGTAACTTCAGAGGGAGCCGTTTCTCACAATGATTTATACTTTCAAAAGCTCACCATTGCTCTTTACCAATAAATAAAAAAAATCAATTATCAATAGTGTCCAGTGACTATAACATATTGCCTGCTAAGCAGAAGTTAGGATACCCGTTACAAAGGTTAGATGTGACATTGTGAATTTTCAAGGTTTTTGAAATCCACCTGTTGCAGATGACCCGTTGAATAAAATTTCCAAGGTCTTTATTCTAACACCTTGTGAATCTTAAACTCTCCGTATTGTTTTCAATCACGTATAATGTACAAATGCTTTGGGTCAATTTCTCTTACAAGTATTGATCAGAAAGATCTTTGATCCGTAAAGATCTCCTGGTGAGTCCAAGTAGTTTTGAAGTGGGTTCGATCTATTGGAGTTAACAGGTGGCCTTGGGAACATAAGTGGCTTGGTAAACAAGAAGGGGTAGCTAGCCAACGCCAGAGTGTACCTAGCCTATACAGGAGTGTAATTGCCCTAATAGCTTTTAATATCAACACACAATGTACACATGTACAGGTTTGGTTGTTAGATATACACTTTTGTTATACAGAAGTTTTTTTTAATTTTTATTTTTTGGAACATGGGGAGTTGCGTGTTTAGTGCACAGACACCAGTTTTCGAAGAGCTTATTAAACTGATTATCTGATATCATAGGCATGTCAAAGAAGATTGTCTCAAAATCTTGGCCAAGTATTGACTATCAATTCATTCAAACTTCACTTACAGCATTGAGCGGTAATGATGAACAATAGAAGCTATGTACCCAGATCTGAGACACAGATCAAAGTCAAATTTCACAAATGTGTGTTTACATTTATATTGTAAGTTTTATATTTACTTGCATAACAGCTGACTGTGTTAGTGCAGTTTAGCGTGTTACTAATGCGTTGATCGCGTTAATAAAATCCGATACAAAGTAAAATCGTATACTGCTACTACTTCTTAAAGCCATTGGACCCTTTCGGTTCAGAAAAAAAAAAAAAAGTTCACAGATTTACAAATAACTTACAGGGTTTACAGAAGGCAATGGTGAAAGACTTCTCTTGAAATATTATTCCATGAAATGCTTTACTTTTTGAGAAAACAGCAAAACAATATAAATTCTCGTTAACGGGAATTACGGATTTATTTTAAACACATGTCATGACACGGCGAAACGCGCGGAAACAAGGGTGTTTTTTCCCGTTGTTTTCTCCCGACACTGATGACCGATTGAGCCTAAATTTTCACAGGTTTGTTAATTGATATAGAAGTTGTGGTACACAAAGTGTGGGCCTTGGACAACACTGTTTACCGAAAGGGTCCAATGGCTTTAAAATATTGCAACCAATCCAGCTGGTGTAAAGGTGCTTGATAGGGTCCCAATACAAATTTATAAAATTACCATAACACAGTAACTATTAAAACAATAAAATGACAGCCAAAGGAGTCTTCTTATAAAAAAAAAATTGCATAAAACATAAATAATGAAAATTGAAAAAAAAATCAAGAAAAAAAAAAATCGGGGGAAAAAAAAAATCAGAAGTCGATGTAAACTGTTATATTTTGTTTTTACCAGTAAGTAAGTTTGTTTTCTTTTCTCTTTTCCTTTTTAACAGAGGATGATTTTGATGAGATAACAGACGTCTGTTACATCGAGATGAATAAGAATCGATTCATCTTATCTGTTGGGTGGGACAGACACATCAACATCTACACAGATAATTCAGAGGATTTCAGACATGTGCAACGACCGCTGCCTAAATGGGCAGATGATCTGGTAAGTGAAATCCCCTTTAATGAAGCAACCCTGTTATATTCACATCTTTGCAACTCCTTGTGTCCCTCCATCCTACAATCTCAACTGACTATCGCTTCCCACTTTTAACTTCACCGAGTCATTTTCATCTTAAATATTTTCTTTTGAAAATAAAACCAATCTTGCCATGTTCTGGTAAACAAATTTGAATATCTCCTTGTGAAAACTTTTCCCTTATTATGTTGAATAGAATCCTTAATATCTCCCTGATTGTACTGACAAATTGGGTCTGATTTCCTTAACAATTACGCTTGAAAGAATTGCATAAGGCGCAATTCTGTCTGGCAAGAGGAAAAACAAACAATTGACAAAAAATAAACATAAAAGGAAAATCACATTTAAAACACCAAAGTACAGCATATTGAAAACCTATGCCTATTCAAAAGTTATGTCATCTATCTCAACCATGCAAGGTCAGGATTTCTTTACTTTCAATGTATAATTAGTATTTTTGTGATACATTTTGTTTTGCAGAGAGATGGTCACAAGGAAGACATTTTATCTGTCGCTGTCTGTCTACCGAATCTTCTAGCGACCTCTAGCTATGACGGTGAAGTCATCGTGTGGAATCTTATATCAGGTCATATCTACTGTCATCTCAGGTCACCCGTACCAGAGACATATGTCTCAGAAGAATGTGAGTTTAGATACGATTTCTTTAAAGTGGGTTTTTCCTAACCGTAAATGAAAGGGGGAGAGGGGATGGTTTTAAATGATATAACATTATATGTACGTTCCTGAAAAAAAAGCCAATTTCTGTTTTGCATTTGTTTTCCCCCTGAGAATTTTACTGGCAAAAAATTAACACAATAAGCTGTGTCTATGTGTATCATGTGGTGATATTATTACTAAAATGAACGATCTCAGAAGAGTTAACTTGTATTTTTCAAAATAAATTTTAAAAATCTTACTTGAGATAGACAATCCTTTGTCCTCCCACTTCATTCGTTTATGTAGGCCATCAGCTGTATGTAAATAAGGATACTTATTTGCAAGTTTGTTCACAGCCGGTTTTCTCATTCACCGGCATACTTTGTAAAATTGCTTGTACTTAGGTGGATGTTTTATTGGATGGGTACATGTTTCTTTCCTTTTTATCTGTGTGTACACGTTGTCATTGAATTATTGTTTTTAACTGATAAATGATTGTTCTACTCTTATGTGCCGATGGAAACTATGTTTCTGTATTTTTATGATGCTTGCAATAAATTCTTAACTCTAAACTCGTAAAACCGGGCGGTTTAAATTAAAGTATTTATTAAGAAACCCAGTGTTGTACATTGTACTTTTATCATTCCTTATCATTATATTTTACCATTCTTCTCCATGACAGTGGATGGAGATAATAGTATCTGCAAGCTTCTCTTCATGTCTTCAAGAAAAGATAATAAAAGTGCAGCTCAACTCATCGCCTCTGGCCCCAGAGGTAAGTCTCTAATTGTCTTGATTGGTTCCAATCATGACGATATTTTTCAATCAAAATTGTGTCTGCTCAAAAAAACCAATCACACACAACATAGTGTGGAAGTAAGTGTTCCTGAAAACAACATAGACCAACTCTAGGACAAAATATGACTTCCAATTCAGTAGGAATCTATTTTAGTGGGTTCAGTTTTGAAAGTTTGTATATGATATTGACTGTGATTGCACATCTTTATATAAAAATATTGTGTTTCTTTTTATTTTTTTCCAGGTTCTGTCCATTTTTGGAATATTTACAATGGTGGCGGGCTCTTTTCACAGTTCAGCTCGGTAAGTTTTGGCTCAAGTTTTATTCTGTACAAAAAAAGTTTTAGAAAAAATGGAATAAAAAAATTATTTGGATGTAATTTTGACTATGCAGGAATGATGTTCTTTGATTGTGCAGTTATATTGTTCTCATAATGTGATTGTTTTTCTTTACAGTCTAAAAACAATAGTGCCCCAGTCACAACAATGCAACTCTCTGATGATGATACAACGCTGTTTGCTGGAGACGCGAGAGGTATTAAAGACACATATCACTTATTTCTCTTTATTTTCTCCTGAAAAAAAGGGGGAAAAAGAAACACAATCTGTTTCATCTGACAGAGTTGCCCTCTCTTTTATACTGATGGAAAAAGCGAAGTGAGTTTGATTTAAAGCATTGCAGAAAAAAAGGGGAAAAAGAATTTGCTTACTTTTTGAATTTTGATTTGTATGCTGGGCTCATCGCAAATTGTTTATTTTAAATTTCTGCCAAGTATAAACCAACATTTTTTGGAAATGTTGCATTTGATAATAGAGCCTGCTTGGTTTTACCCAATGTTCTTTGTTGGATAGGTAGGATAAAGCTTCTTCTAGGTTCGCCCTTTTTTCTAAAGGTCTTATTTTTTTTTGCTTCTAGGTTTCATAACAGTGTGGGATGTTGAGGGGTATTGTCTGTTCAACAAGGAAGACGAGCCACCATCGTGTAAGTTATTGTCGTATTTCCATATTTCATTTTAAGATTTTGTGTTGCATATTAACTTCTCCAAAATGTGCTTTGTATATAGCTTTGTCATGTGCCGTGCTCAATACAGACCCCTTGCTTAGCCCCCCCCCATCGCTGATGTACAAGCATGTATGCGCCATGCACTACTCTCCACCAATGACATGTCTTCCTTTGAACTCCTTGACCTTGTGACATCATATATTCAAGGGGTCTATTGTTAATAAAAGTTATACTGTGTTGTGCATCTCTGCTGTATATTTTTTTTATGCAAAGTGTTTTAGAGAGTTGTACTTGTGTCATTGTTCCTGTGTCTTTTTCACTGTGCTCTTACAAATATGCCAAAGAGGGCAAGTGTATTGGTATTTGTGATTTATTGTTAAACAGATTACTGTTGTTATGGTTTTTAATAATGTTGTGTATCTCTGCTGTATATTTGTGTAGCAAAGTGTGTATTGAAATGTACTAGTTTAATTTTTCCTGTGTACGTTTCACTGTGTTCTTAGAAATAATTTAAAGAGGACAAGTGTATTGTTATTATTTATTTATTTATTTATTGTGAGACAGAATACTGATTTATGCTTTTTAATAATGTGTATTCTGCTGTATATTTTGTTCAGCAAAATGTTTATTTTTCGGTATACTTTTCACTGTGTGCTGGTATTTGTATTGGTATTTGTATTTTGTGATTGCTGGTTAAATATAGGTATACATTTAGATTGAAACTGACTGTTGTACGTGTATTTGTTTTCCCTCATAGTGTTGGGATCATGGAGAGGGCACATTGAAAGCATTACAAGGTAAGAATTGTATCCTCATATCTCATTTGAGAATTTGGGCGACTTGCGGCAAAAAAAATTGGTGCGAATGGTATTAAGCAATTTTGTGAAAATGGCTGCAGTACCCAGATCATAGACAACCTGTCAAACTCTCTGACGCACATGTCCAAGCTTTATATTAACTCACATTAGATGAATGTACCACTGTGGTCTGGTGCCCTGATGCGTTGTCTGCGTGATAGCGTGATAGCTAGTTGGAATGGTTGTCTACTGACATTGGTATTTTGAGAAAAAGCGAGGAAGAAGTCCGGAGTGCTATTGAGTTTTCAGTTTTATTAATAAATGAATTGTTGGTTTTTTGTTCCGTTTTTTTCCCTCAGCATGGATCTTGTGGAGTCTCATAATATTTTGATATCTACATCTCTGGATTGTACAGTGAGGTTATGGACAACAGAGGGCCACTATATAGGTAAGACAAATTGTCATGTGATGAATGAAATCCACAATTTTTTTTTAAAACACTGGATCGGCAGTTTGCAGGGCTAAAAGTTCACACCGTCTAGGAAAGAGTTGTATGTTCAAGTTTAGGAAGATAGAGGGTTCAAATTGATCAATTTGTAAATATCGTGTCAATATCTTGGACACATCTCATGTCTTTGTTCATCCCTTTCTTTTTCTGTGTACTTTTTGCCTCTCTCCCTCTTAACTTTTTTCAACTGGATTACAATGTAATGCACTCACTATCTCTTAATGTGATTTATAGGAAGTTTTTTTGATTGATATCGAAAATGGTATCCTTACAAACG